>NC_081390.1:6583750-8020000 GCF_030684315.1 Stegostoma tigrinum | reverse complement strand
AGTGGGTATGTGTGAGAGTGTGTGTGTGTGTCCGAGAGAGGTTGAATGTGTGTGTGCGTGAGAAAGTGTGTGTGAATGTGGGTGTGAGAGAGAGAAAGTGTGTGAATTTGCGTGTTGAGAGAGAGAGTGTGAATGTATGTGTGCGTGAGAGAGAGAGTGTGTGGATGTGGATGTGTCTGTGAGAGAGAGTATGTGAGAATGTATGTGAATGAGAGGGAGGGAATAGGAGATATGAGTGCGTTGGTGCCACTGGACTAAAGCAGCTCGGATTACAGTGTTACATTTGCAGACTCTTTCCAGCCTTCAGGAAACCAGATGCCAATGAGTGTGTGTGTGACTTGTTGCCTTGAATGTGACTTCAGAGTCAGTTCATCGTCTTTTTGAAGCGGGCTTAGGGCTCTCAGGTCCACAGGTGTTCGATTCATGCTCAAAACCCCCTTTTTAAAAACTCGAATTTGTTTAAGGAGTGCAATCAGTTTCGAGTTGACAGGATAGGGTGTCTCCACTTTGAATGAGTGAACAAAACTGACATCTTCCAGAAATCTCCAAAGCTGTAATTCGGATAACTGAGTGAAGAGTGAGGAATCCGAAAAAATACAGAAACAATGAGAAACTCCTTCAACGTGACCCCCGAGATCCTGAACCAGATGCTGAATTTTTATAACCTCTCCCGGCAGAAATTCATCCAGACTTACAAACTGAAGCCTCTAGTCTACATCCCTGAACTGCCGTTCATCGCTAAGGTAACTTTCGTGGTGATTTACTGCGCGATCTTTCTGCTTGCTTTCTGCGGGAACACGCTGGTGCTGTGCATTGTAAGACGGGGCAAGCGATCTAGAACGGTAACCACAATCTTCATCTGCTCTCTCGCCGTCAGCGACCTCCTCATCACTTTTTTCTGCATTCCATTCACCTTACTACAGAATATCTCCTCTCAATGGGTCGGAGGTGAGTTTCTCTCTCTCTCACACACACACACGTTATTTTACTGTCTTACGTGTTTAAACTAACTAGAAAATGCATCTCTACATTAGGATCTGCGACCACAAAGTAAAACAGCTGAACTCCTAGTTATATTTTGAGTCAATTTCTCCACGTGAGTTTCCTAGAACGCACTTAATTTATATTTTACATTTATTTATCCCAGTTAGAATCCCTAAGAAACCCCCACTCCAAGACTTAACTCAAATGCCATAGCATCTGTGCAGGATCAGAAAGGATTCCAGTCCCAGCTCACTGTTTCTGATGGGAGTTGTCAATTTAGACACCAGTATACTGAGTCCCCTGCAGGAAAAATTGGTTCGTGCTCAGCTGTAACAACTTTTACCGAGACTTTAGGAAGTAGGTGAGGATGTAGAAATTTGGGAAATAGTAGCCATTCACTATGATTGTCCAACTCAGTCCCCTGCTCCTGCATTGTCCCCATTTGATTCCTTTAGCTCTAAGAAACGTGCACAATTCCCTCTTGAAAACATTCAATGTTTTAGTCTAAATGGCTTTCTGTGGCAGAGAATTGGACAGGCTCACCAGTCTTCATTTTAGTTCTAAAATGCCTGCCCAATATCTATAGACTGTGATCCCTGGTTCTGGACTCCTGTCTTCAGGAGCATCCTGCTTGCATTTATCTTGTCTAGTCTAAAGGCAGGTCTCGCTAATTATTTTCACATGTCGGAGTAGTTTTTAATTCATATTTTAATTACTGATTTCTGATAGGGATGTGTCTTTCTTCTATTGCTATTTAAGGGAATGAGCAATGCAACCAGAACACAGCTGAAAATAGGAACATCTGCCAATGTGGTATACTGTATCCATTGTACCCGGTGTGGCTTCCTCTACATTGGGGAAACCAAGCGGAGTCTTGGGGACTGCTTTGCAGAACACCTCCGCTCGGTTCGCAATAGACAACTGCACCTCCCAGTCGCGAACCATTTTAACTCTCCCTCCCATTCCTCAGATGATATGTGTATCATGGGCCTCCTGCAGTGCCATAATGATGCCACCCAAAGGTTGCAGGAACAGCAACTCATATTCCGCTTGGGAACCCTGCAGCCCAATGGTATCAATGTGGACTTCACAAGCTTCAAAATCTCCCCTTGACCCACTGCATCGCAAAACCAGCCCAGCTCGTTCCCTCCCCCCACTGCATCACACAACCAGCCCAGCCTTCTCTGCCTCCCTAACCTGTTCTTCCTCTCACCCATCCCTTCCTCCCACCCCAAGCCGCACCTCCATCTCCTACCTACTAACCTCATCCCACCTCCTTGACCTGTCCGTCTTCCCTGGACTGACCTATCCCCTCCCTACCTCCCCACCTATACTCTCCCCACCTATCTTCTTTTCTCTCCATCTTCGGTCCACCTCCCCCTCTCTCCCTATTTATTCCGGAACCCTCACCCCATCCCCCTCTCTGATGAAGGGTCTAGGCCCGAAACGTCAGCTTTTGTGCTCCTGAGATGCTGCTTGGCCTGCTGTGTTCATCCAGCCCCACACTTTGCTATCTCGGATTCTCCAGCATCTGCAGTTCCCATTATCACTGAAAATAGGAACTATAGGTAAGGTGAAAATGAGTTGGTTGTTTTGAAAGCAGCCCATGTGATGACAAGGTCTGGGGTGTGGGGTGGGTAAATGACCTGAAAGGAGGTGTTCAGGTTCTAACGTTATTGAAAAAAAACAAAAGAACGTTGGATGTTGTACATCAGGAACAAAAACAAAGTTGCTGGAAAAGCCCACAGGTCTGGCTGCATCTGTGAATTAAAAAATAGAATTAACATTTCGGGTCTAGTGACCCTTCCCCAGAACTGATAGTGGCTAGGAAACAAAACGTGGAGTTGGATGAACACAGCAGGCCAAGCAGCATCTCTGGGGCTAGGAAAATGTCAGTTTATATGCAGAAAATAGGAAGGTGGGTGGGGTAGGGAGTAAATGATAAAATAGAGCCCAAAGAGACAGAAAGACAGTTGGATAGACAAAGGAGTTGCTAATGATCAGGCTGAGAGGGTGAATAGTTGTTAATGGGGGCTGTTAGTGACAAACAACAGGGGGTGTGTAATGGCAGGCTATGTGGTAACAAGGCCTGGTGTTTTCAATGTTATTGAACTCAATGTTGAGTCCTGAAGGCTGCAGGGTCCCCTAGTGGAAAATGAGATCCTGCTCTTCCAGCTTGCGCTGAGCCTGGCTGGACCACTGCAGCAATCCCGAGACAGAGATGTTGGCTAGGGAGCACAGCGATGTGTTGCAGTGGCAGGCAAATGGAAGCTCAGGGTTATTTTTGTAGACAGAAATGTAAGCATTCTGCAAAGCTGTTGCCAAGTCTCTGTTCTGTCTTCCCAAAGTAGAGGAGACCGCACTGTGAGCAACAAGTACAGTAGGCTGGATTGAGTGAAGAGCAGGTAAATCGCTGCTTTACCTGTCTGGGGTCTTGGATAGGGAGGAGGGAGTAAGTAAATGGGAAGGTGATGCACCTTTTGTAATTGCATGGGAAGGTGTGTGGAGAAATGTTGGGAGCGAAAGAGGAGTGGAGCAGTGTGTCCAGGAGGGAATGGTCCCTGTGCACTGTTGACAATAGGTGGAAGGAGAACTTATCTGGCGGTGGCATCCAGCTAGAGGTGGCAGAAATAACGGCTTATGATCCTTTGCACTTGGAGCCTGGGGTGGGGTGGAAAGTGATAAACGGGGGGACCCTTTCAGTGTTGTGGGAAGGAAGAGGGTAGAAATGCCAGAGATTGATTGAGCATGGCTGTGGGGCCCCGTCAATCCCGAGAACAGGCAATTCTTGGTTGAGGAAAAAGATGGGCATTGCTGAGATCCCAATGTGGAAGTTTGCATCATTGTGATGGAAATGGGGAAATTGTGAGAATGGTATGAAGTCCTTGCAGGAAGCAGGGTGAGAGGACAGGTAACTGTGGGAGTTGTTGGGTTTGTAATGGATATTGACAGCCAGACTCTCCTCAAAAATGGAAACAGAGGTGTCAAGAAATGGAAGGGAGGAGTTAGGGATGAAGGTGAGATCAGAGTGGAAACTGGAAGCGAAATTGATAACAAGGTGTAGAGCTGGATGAACACAGCAGGCCAAACAGCATCAGAGGAGCAGGAAAGCTGACATTTCGGGCCTAGGCCCAATTTCTGAAGAAGGATTCTGCTTGGCCTGCTGTGTTCATCCAGCTCTACACCTTGTTATCTCAGATTTTCCAGCATCTGCAGTTCCTACGATCTCTGAAGCGAAATCGATAAATTTTTCCTATTCCAGATAAGAAGACGAAGCAGCAGCATTGGTGTCATTGATACACTGGAGAAAGAATTGTCAGGTGGGACCTAAGTAGGTTTGCAACAAAGAATGTTCCACATACCCCACAACAGAGAGTCCTACTTCCCGAATATCCTCTGGTCAGTTTTTCACAGCATAGGAGTATGCAAATGGTCATGCGAGAAAATGGAAAACAGCCTTCATTCCAAGCAGTCTTTAAGCTCCCTAATATAGGCTCGCATGTAACCACTTTGTAGAAGGGAAGGCAGAATTGATGGAAAGCAAATGCAATGATAGTGCAAGTGGGAGAAAGGTGTAAGAAGTTAATGATGGGTCTAGACACAGTACGAATAAGCAAAATTGAACTATTGCCAGCAACCACAGACTGAAACAGTGTGTACAAATATTAGGATCTGCAATTATTAAACTCAGTACTGAGGCAGAAAGGCTGTAAAATGCCTAATTGAAGCCTGAGGGCTGTTTTATTTGATCATTGAGCTTCTTCAGAACAGCAGAGGATGCAAAGAACAGAGTGGGATTTGCTAAAAACCTGTAACACAGCCAAACTACTCTAGGTCTACTGAAAGTCCTTAAATGTTTAACTCTGCTTTTTTCAGATGCTGTTTGACCACCTGATTTCCCAAAATTTTCTCTTTTTGTTTAAGCGATTCCACTGATCAGTCACTGATCTGTCGGTAGAGGTTTAAAGTGAACAACAGAAAAAAGCAATAATACACAGATACTTGTTACAACATGAAATTCTTGCTCTTGAAACAGTGGGAGCAGAATTAACTCTCGAGACTATGAAGGGTGAACATAAAGGGAAATAAAATGAAGAGGTATGTGAGAATAGTATAGGGGTAACCCTAAGACTATAAGAACATTAAGAATATAACTCAGGGCTGTTTGTGGTGTCTTGGTTACATCATTGATTTCACCTGTAACTCAGAAACTCAGGCACTGGGGACATGGGTTCAAGTCATGCCACAGCTAGCATATTTTTTTAAAGCTGGGTTATGAAATCAGGGGTGACACTGTGGCTCAGTGGTTACTACTGCTGCCTCAGTGTCTGGGACCCAGGTTTGATTCCCCATGTGAGTGACTGTCTGTGTAGAGTTTGCATGTTCTCCCTGCGTGGGTACCCCATTTTCTTCTCACAGCCCAAAGATGTGCAGGTTAGCTGGATTGGCCATACTATATTGCCCGTAGTGCCCAGGGATGTGCAGGATAGGTGGATCACCTATGGGAAATACAGGGATAGGGGAGAGGGTTGGGTGTGGGTGGGATATTCTTCTGAGGATTGGTGCAAAGTCAGTGGGCTGAATGGCCGGCTTCCACTCTGTAAGGATTCTAGTCTGTTCTAAAACCAGGGTGATTAAGGATGGGTAATAATGACTCACTCAGCCAATAACACCAGTGTCCCATGAACAAATGATAAAAATAACTGAGCCATGCTGCTGTAAAAATGCCATCAATTATAAAAATCCATCTGGATCACAAATGGTGTTCAGGGAGGGAAGGAACTCTGCCAATCCTTACCTGTCTGGCCTTCTTACAGCCATATAGTTGACTCTTAACTGCCCTCTGAAATGGCCCAGCAAGTCTTTTCATCCAAATGCCAGTGACACCTTCAAAGGATAAAGGAAAACATTTCAAACAGGTGAAGAGCATTTGGTCCTCAGATCTGTTCCGGGCTTTTTTTTATGATTGTGACGAATCGTTTTTATCAACTCCACTTTCTTGCCTGCCACATGTATCCCTGGATTCCCTGAGTGACCGAACATCTGTTTATCTTGATCTTAAGTATATTGAATGATGGAACATCCATGTCTCTAACATTTCTCTTTTCTCCTTTCATGGAAGGTGGGCTTCACTGGCTAGGGCAGTGTTTAAGGCCTATCCTTAATTGCCCATGAAAAGATGGTGATGATCTACCAGTTCAGTTGAGATCCATGTTTTGAAGGTGTGTCCATTTTGCTGATAGGCACAGACAGCAGGGCACAGAGAATTCCAAAGATCCCCTGCCGTTTGAGTGAAAAAATTTCTCATCAACTTTTGGAATACTGTGTGCAGTTCTGGTCTCCCTGCTCTAGGAAGGATGTTGTGAAACTTGAAAGGGTTCAGAAAAGTTTTACAAGGATGTGGCCAGGGTTGGAGGGTTTGAGCTATAGGGAGAGGCTGAATGGGCTGGGGCTATTCTCCTGGAGTGTCGGACACTGAAGGATAATCTTGTAGAGATTTATAGAACTGTGAGGGGCAGGGTTAGGGTAATTAGACAAGGTCTAATTCAGGGTGGGGCAGTCCAACACAAGAGACCATAGGTTTACGGAGAGAGGGGAAAGATTTAAAAGGGACCTAAGGGGCAACTTTTTCATGCAGAGGGTGGTGTGCATATGGAATGAGCTGCCACAAGAAGTGGCTGTGGCTTGTAGAATTAGAACATTTAAAAAGCATCTAGATGGGTATATGAATAGGAAGGGTTTAGAGGGATATGTGCCAAATGCCAGCAAATGGGACTAGATTTATCAGGCTATCTGGTCGGCAAGGATGATTTGGTCCAAAGGATCTGCTTCTGCACTATACATCTCTATGACTATTTTTAATATTTGAATAAACTCAATTATGAGCATATGAAAACAGAGCTAGCTAAGATGAATTGGTAAATTAGGTGAAAGAATAGAGATAGAGATGTAGTGGCAGATATTTAATGGACAACTTCAAAATACACAGATAAGATACATTCGAACAAGAATGAAAAATTTTAACAGAACAGTTAAAAATAGATCAAACTAAAAGAAAAGAGCATATAATTAGGCAAAGACAGGTGTAAACTCAAAAGATTGGAGTGAACATTAACAACAGCAAAGAATAAAAAATTAGCACGGTGGAAAAAATTAGAGTGTGAGGGAAAAGTATCCAAAAATATAAATGAAGAAAGTGATTCTGTAAATCTTTTAGAATCAAAAGATATTGGAAAATGAGTATTGGTCCCATAGAAAGCGAGACTGCAGGATTAATAATGGAAAATAAAGAAATGGCTGATGTATTGAACAGATATTTTGTAAGTCTTCAGGATTAAGGATACAATTAACATCCCAGAAACTGTGATAAATCAGGAAATGGAAGGGCATGAAGAACACAGGAAAATAGTGGTGTAAATTGATGGACCACCAAGTGTATGTGCCCAGGTCCTGATGGACTTAATCCTAGGATCTTATAAGAAGTTGATGCATTGGTTTTAATTTTCCAAAACTCCCTAGATTTGGGGACAACCCCCATAGACTGAGTAATAACAAATATTGCTCCACGGATGATAGACAACAGACTTGATAGAAATCTAGGGAGTCTTGACAGGGTGGATGTGGAAACAATGTTTCCTGTTAAGGGAAAATCTACAACTAGGAAGCCACTGTTTAACAATAAGAGGTTGCCCATTTAAAACAGACAAACCAATTATTTTTCTCTCATAGAGTTGTAAGGATCTACAGTACAGATACAGTATAGCATTGCATCCGTGCCAGCCAAAAGCCACCTAACTATTTCTATCCCATTTTCCAGCACTTACCCCATAGCCTCATATGCGTTGGCGTCACAAAATGCACATCTAAATAGCTCTCTAATGTGATGAGGGTTTCTGTCTTTACCACCCCTATAGGCAACGAGTTTCAGATTCCCAGCACCATCTGGGTGAAAATGCTTTTCCTCACACCCCCTCCAAACCCCCTCCCTTACTTTAAACCTATGTTCCCTTGTCATCAATCCCTTCATTAAGGGCAAAGGTTTCTTCCTGTTTGCCTTATCAATGACCTTCCTTATTTTATACATCTCATCATGTCCCCTCTCAATGTCCCCTGCTATAAGGAAAGCAAACTGAGTCTGTCCAATCTCTCTTTAGGATTGAAACTCTCTAGCCAAGGCAACATTAATGGACTTTGTAACTGTCTCCTTTAAAATGCCGTGGAAGCAGAGACTTTGAATATTTTTAAGGTGGAGGTAGGTAGTTTCTCGCTTAGCAAGGGAGTGGAAGGTTTTTTGGGGAAGGAATAGAATGTGGATTTGAGGTTGCAATTACATCAGCCATGATCTTGTTGATTGGCCAGTGCAGATACAAGGAACTGAATGACCAACTCCTGTTTATATGGTCATACGTAAACTGCTGAGTGTGTGAGATGGTGTGTAGTCCCATTTCCACATTCCTAATGAGCAATTGTGGCGTGCCTTTCACTGCCAAGGCACTAATCTCGAGAACTGCTTCCTGCTGTCTCTGCTTTTCTCCCTCTCTCACATCATTTAAAGCCTGGAAAATTCCTGTCAGCCCCCAAGAATTGATCTTAATTTTCCATTCTCCATCCTTCACTTGTAAACAGGTAGTTCATCTGTAGCTAGTGCCAGGCTTGGGCCAATGGCATGGGAGTAGGTTGGTGCCAGGAAAGCAGGCAGCAGAAATTTTCATGCCTGTTCTCCTCTGTACTGCCCCATTTGGGGAAGGGGCAGGCTTGTTTGGCAGAGGAAATCCTGACTTATATTCCTTTTCTCACATCAGAGACAAGTACCTGCATTATAAGTGCAGCCTGTGTTGTAGTTTTTGCTCATTTGTTTCAAATACCGTGTATTGTAATTCCCCAGTTGTTTAAGATTGTGAACTTAAAGCACCTTTTGTCATGAATGGCTTGCTATGATATGCCATGATAGAAAACATGGATACTAAGAAAATATAGATAATAAAATGTGAGGCTGGATGAACACAGCAGGCCCAGCAGCATCTCAGGAGCACAAAAGCTGACGTTTCGGGCCTAGACCCTTCATCAGAGGGGTTTCCAGCATCTGCAGTTCCCATTATCACTGATACTAAGAAAATATGTTGGTGTTTCTATCTTCCTTTCCAAAAGCTTGAAGACCCCAGAGAATCCTATGTTCTTCAATAAGACAACACCCATCCTCACTACCCCATCATTCTTTCATATTCCAAAAAACTACAAAGCCCAGCTGACGCACTCTCTCCTCATACTCCGGTATCAGCCTGGTGGATCTCTGAACTGCCTCCAGTGCCAGTATATCTTTCCTTTGTTAAGAGGCCCCAAACTGTTTGCAGTATTCCAGTATTTCTCTCACTAGTCTTTCCACAAATTAGAAACAAGCAATGGTATTGTGATAACAAAGTGTGGAGCTGGAGTTCTTGCTATTCTCAGTGGTATTGTGAGCTGTTTCTTTCTGCTGCTGATTCAGAAGCAAAAAAAGCCTCTGTCCCAACAGCTTTTTGTGGGAAATACTTCATATTTGAGCTTATATTCCTTTTCTCACATCAGAGACAAGTACCTGCATTATAAGTGCAGCCTGTGTTGTAGTTTTTGCTCATGTGTTTCAAATACCGTGTATTGTAATTCCCCAGTTGTCAGCTCTTGTGCTCCTGAGATGCTGCTGGGCCTGCTGTGTTCATCCAGCCTCACATTTTATTATCTATATTTTCTTAGTATCCATGTTTTCTATCATGGCATATCATAGCAAGCCATTCATGACAAGCTTTTGGAAAACTTGGTTGTGAACCTAAAAATGTCAAATAGTTTTGTAGAACAATACAAAATCTCTTTACCTGGCACATTGAACATTCTGGTTGCCATTGATGTGAACAATGAATGGTTCCTTAGCAGCAGTAAATTATTTTCACTTGAGTTTGATGAAATCTTCTATTTGGCAGTCGAGGATTATCATTTTCATAAATGTTTAAAAATGCAATTATTGCAGAAACGGAGCACATTACCTAATACTATTCAGATTGTTGCAGTTAAATCATTTTGAAGAAAATGATCTTATGATGAATTTTAGTCACCAGTTCATTTCCACAGTACACAGTTCTGTATCTCCTTTAACAAATGATTAACAGGAACATGTGTATATTGTTCAGCTAGAAAGACATCATCTACGAATTGGTTTAATAGTTGGGTAAATATGATTGTCGAGTCGAGATATGAATTGTTCTGCGAAAACAAGCGCCGTCTGTATTCTGAAAGTAATTTCCTGCATTTCTGAGACCTTTTTTTAAACAAAGACAGTGTGATGAGGGAATTGGCAAGTGTGTGCGCGATTGTAGAAATCCTTGTGGTCACCTTGTTTGAGGGAGCGTGAAAAATCAATGAGGTTGTGAGCTAACTCGTTCATACGCCAGAGACATCGAGATCTGCAGATACTGGAAGTCAGAGTCGATATAGCGTGGAGCTGGAGGAACACAGCACGTCAGGCAGCATCAGAGGAGCGGGAAAGTCGGCGTTTCAGGTTGGGACCTGCTGCTGTGATGCTGCCTGACCTGTGTACTTCCAGCTCTACACTTTTCCCCCGAGACATAGATTTCTTAATGTGTGCGTGGCTGAATAGCTGCCAAAATCATGTTCCTTGCAGAAATATATTGAGTAGATCTTTCATTCTGTGATTTCAGCCGTCTCTCTATTTTTGATACAGTAGAACTACATCTTTTCGTGTGAGATGTGCTTTTTTAACAAGGAGAAAATCATTTTCTCATCATAAAGGTCAGCCTTTGATAGCTTTATGAAAGAACAGAGCTGAAAAGTGTAATGTTACTCTTGTTCTTTTATGCACCATTGTTGCAACTGTAACTTTGTATTCCTAGCTCCGTTCAATCATCCTGTGAACATTTTGACTTTGTATGTTATGAGCTGCCTGTACTGCGCGCAAAGTAAAACTGTTCACTTTATTTAGATACATGTGACACCAATAAATCAAATCAAAACAAAATCCCTTCAGTTTTATTCATACAAATACAAGCATTCAGTGAATCCCAGGCAACCACAGGGCTCAGTGGCAGGTTGAATTTTGTGTGATAGCTGCAACTATCCCCTTTCTCCACCCTCCACACTGGTTTGAATTAAATTTATCAGCACCTTTCCCTGTTAAGAAAATTGTAGCTAATAGTTGTCTGTCAGATTTTCTGGCTTCCTTCGGTAATTTTAAACACAGCATTTCTGAAAATCCTGTTTGTCATATTTTTGTGTTTAGTCTGCCATAAACCCCATATTTGCAAGAGAATGTTCAAGGATACGTATAACACGACACTATTAGCAACCAGGTTAGTAATGACAGGCTGTTTTATTTGTTTTGGCCTGGGGTGTACACTTATGTTTTCATTCCCAGTATTGCCACACAAGATTTGAAACTGTGCACAGTTTTCAAGGGCTTTGACTGGTGCATTATTGCCTAAAGTAAGCCAGCTTGTGAGAAACTACTTAACATGGGAAGTAAAATTGTCTTTTTCCCCAAAATGAAACTAAATATGTTTCTATATGTAATAATGGAACTGTTGGAAAATACGTCACACATTGCATCTTGAATGCAGAATATCTAGCTGTTACCAGTGGTCACTTTGATTCATTGAATGATGAGTGTTAACTGAGAAACTGTTCTAGAATGAACAACAGGCATGTTATTTATTTATAGAAATATGATGTGGGTTGTGGTCATTTCTCTTTAATTTCCAACTTTGCCGTCAATGGAGCTGTCAGCCTGGGGTCATGGAAATGACAAAAGTCAAATGCTCTGGAGATAGTAGGAACTGCAGATACTGGAGAATCAGAGATAACAAGGTGTAGACCTGGATGAACACAGCAGGCCAAGCAGCGTCAGAGGAACAGGAAAGCTGACGTTACAGGCCCAGACCCTTCTTCAGAAAAAAAATGTCTACTGTTAGCAGTTGTTGCTGTGTAAGCAAAGCTAAACTGTGAGACCTTTGTAGATATACTGTATATAAATGGCCCATTGAGCTTTCTATAGAAAGTTAAACCAAGTAACCCTTTTAACAATGTAATTATTAAAAAATGCCAATCAATCTTTCTTGTCCAATACGCCAACAGTTATAAGCACACAGTCTCATTTTTTTCAGGTTCTGAATTAAAAGGTGTTGAAACTATTAAGTTTTATATCATGCTTCTTTTTTATTTTGTCTCCTTCATCTCTCTTAGTCCAATCTTCTCAACCCTCTCTTAATTGCCTTTCTGTTCTAGCAATAGCTGCCTCATCCCTCCTCCTTAATCTTCCATTATTTGTTTCTTGATCCTTGAATCACATTGTTTAAGGAGATGCAGAGTTAATCCCAGCACTCACCAAGTCTCAGAAATCTGATTGTGACAGCTTTCAATTTTTTTTAACTGAACAATTTAGTAATCTTTTTACTTTCTGGAATAGCTACTCAGTTCTACATGCAAGTATAGAAAATGTAACAAGTTATTTGTTTGAATAAGTGAATTCCTACAGTTTTAATAGAATACTCAAAGATCTGTAATGCTCACGAATCATTTGTTGAGTACTGTTTTTCATTTAAAGGGGGAGCAGAACTTTGTGTCAGCCTTATACACTGTTATATCACAGTGTAATGCACATTGCTAAATTAACAGACTTAGTTTCTTACTCATCTGCCAGGTATGGTTCATAATTTGATTTTTTAAAAACATCACATCAAAATATTGATACTTGGCATCAATACTAGGAAAACTGATATGGTATAGGATAAACATACACAGAGATAAACAAGTTAACTCTAGACAGTCAACATGTCTTTGGCAAAGGCAGGTCATGTTTGACAAATTTTACTGAGTTCTTTTACAAGGTTAGATATTACATGACACCAGGCTATAGTCCAATAATCCTAGCACACACTCTCTCTCTCTCTCTCTCTCTCTCTCACTCTCTCTCTCTCTCACACACACACACACACACACACACACACACACACACACTCTGAGACAGATTCTGAACAAGGCGTCACACCTACAATTCAGTGTCTGACCTGAGATGTCACCTTTTGTATATTCCTAGCACGCTGCCTGATTGACATTTGGAAAGTTAGGCAGACACTCGTGAAAGAAATCTTTAATTATGTTGGAGCAGTGACATGAAACAGATTTGCATCTTAATCAATCAAAACTTGCATCACTTTTCTAACAGAGTTCTCCAGACCCTGTTTCCGCAATTTATAGAATGCAGGAATCTGTGAATGAATGAAGACTCAACAGGAGGCAGTCAGTCAGTGATATTAGGTTTGTTCACTCCACTCACGCCAGTTGTATGATCCTTTGATCTCTCTGTCCTTCACCTCTCTGCCTAGAAATCCTGTGTCTGTGTTTTCTCCTCATACTGCACCTGACGAAGGGGGTGCACTCTGAAAGCTTGTCATTTCAAACACACCTGTTGGACTATAGCCTGGTGTCGTGTGATATTTGACTTTGTCCACATTTACGAGATGACAGAGGCAGTGGAACGTTGCACAGGTTGTGCTGTGGATGTTGTATATTTCAGAAAGCATTCGATACGGTGCCACATGACTGGTTGGTTAGTAATTAGAAATATTTGGAATTGACGGGCCCTTGGCAGTATGGATTTGAAGTTGGCTTAAAAAATAGGAAACAGAGGATAGGTAATAGATGGGCATTTCTCAGACTGCAGTGTTCCCCAGGAAACAGTGTTGGGACTCTTGCTTTGGGTATGGGTTCAGGGAGAAAGCAGGAGGTTAGCACAAATGATGCTCTGTTAATGAGCTGGGAACATGCACAATGAATCAAATGCCCCCCCTTCTACACCGCAAAACTGCTGTGATTCTGAAATAGTGAATACCATTTCATTCAACAACCAGAAAGGTATTGAATTTGATTGTTTATTTGGGTGAGATGTCTTTGTCCTGACAAAACTCAAGGCCATTTCACATGTCTTTTTCGTCAGTTGCCTAAGCAGGAGTCTGCAGTGTGCCTCAGTGAGTTTTGCAAAGGCCCAAACAATAGATTGAAGCTTGAGGAAGAAGGTTTGAGGAATGAGATGATGGAATTGGGCAGAGGGCTTCTGTGTTTTACTTTCAGGTTGCAAGCACCAGGAGAACATAGAACATTACAGCACAGTACAGGCGCTTCGGCCCTTGATGTTGTGCCGACCTGTCATACCGATATCAAGCCCATCTAACCTACACTATTCCACGTACGTCCATATGCTTATCCAGTGACAACTTAAATGTACCTAAAGTTGGCGAATCTACTACTGTTGCAGGCAAAGTGTTCCATTCCCTTACTACTCTCTGAGTAAAGAAACTACCTCTGACATCTGTCCTATATCTTTCACCCCTCAATTTAAAGCTATGCCCCCTTGTGCTCGCCATCACCATCCTAGGAAAAAGGCTCTCCCTATCCACCCTATCTAACCCTCTGATTATTTTATATGTTTCAATTAAGTCACCTCTCAACCTTCTTCTCTCTAATGAAAACAGCCTCAAGTCCCTCAGCCTTTCCTCGTAAGACCTTCCCTCCATACCAGGCAACATCCTAGTAAATCTCCTCTGCACCCTTTCCAAAGCTTCCACATCCTTCTTATAATACGGTGACCAGAACTGTACGCAATACTCCAAGCGCGGCCGCACCAGAGTTTTGTACAGCTTCACCATAACCTCTTGGTTCCGGAACTCGATCCCTCTATTAATAAAAGCTAAAACGCTGTATGCCTTCTTAACGGCCCAGTCAGCCTGGGTGGCAACTTTCAAGGATCCGTGTACACGGACACCGAGATCTCTCTGCTCATCTACACTACTAAGAATCTCACCATTAGCCCAGTACTTTGCCTTCTGGTTACTCCTCCCAAAGTGCATCACCTCACACTTGTCTGCATTAAACTCCATTTGCCACCTCTCAGCCCAGCTCTGCAGCTTATCTATGTCTCTCTGCAACCTACAGCATCCTTCATCACTATCCACAACTCCACCGACCTTAGTGTCTGCAAATTTACTAACCCATCCTTCTATGCCCTCATCCAGGTCATTTATAAAAATGACAAACAGCAGTGGACCCAACACCGACCCTTGCGGTACACCACTAGTAACTGGTCTCCAGGATGAACATTTCCCATAACTACCACCCTTTGTCTTCTTTCAGCAAGCCAATTTCCGATCCAAACTGCTATATCTCCCACAATTCCATTCCTCCGCATTTTGTGCAATAGCCTATTGTGGGGAATCTTATCGAACGCCTTGCTGAAATCCATATACACCACATCAACCGGTTTATTCTCATCTACCTGTTTGGTCACCTTCTCAAAGAACTCAATAAGGTTTGTGAGGCACGACCTTCCTTTCACAAAACCGTGCTGACTATCCCTAATCAATTTATTTTTTTCCAGATGATTATAAATCCTATCCCTTATAACCTTTCCCAATACTTAACCAACAACTGAGGTAAGGCTCACTGGGCTATAATTACCAGGGTTGTCTCTACTCCCCTTTTTGAACAGGGGAACCACATTTGCTATTCTCCAGTCATCTGGCACTATTCCTGTAGACAATGACAAGTTAAAGATCAATGCCAAAGGCTCGGCAATCTCCTCCGTGGCTTCCCAGAGTATCCTAGGATAAATCCCATCCAGCCCAGGGGACTTATATATCTTCACCCTCTGTAGGATTTCTAATATCTCTTCCTTGTGAACCTCAATCCCACCTAGTCTAGTAGCCTGTATCTCAGTATTCTCCTCGACAACATTGTCATTTTCTAGAGTGAACACTGTTGAAAAATATTCATTTAGCGCTTCCCCTATCTCATCTGACTCCACACACAACTTACCACTACTATCCTTGATTAGCCCTAATCTTACTTTCGTCATTCTTTTATTCCTTAAATACCTATAGAAAGCCTTAGGGTTTACCCTGATCCTATCCGCCAACAACTTCTCATGTCTCCTCCTAGCTCTTCTGAGCTCTCTCTTTAGGTCTTTCCCGGCTACCTCGTAGCCTTCAAGCGCCCTAATTGAGCCTTCACATCTCATCCTAACATAAGCCTTCTTCTTCCTCTTGACCAGAGATTCCACCTCCTTCGTAAACCACGGCGCCCGCGCTCTACAGCTTCCTCCCTGCCTGACAGGTACATACTTATCTAGGACACACAGGAGCTTTTCCTTGAATAAGCTCCACATTTCTAATGTGCCCATCCCCTGCAGTTTCCTTCCCCATCCTATGCTCCCTAAATCTTGCCTAATCTCATTGTAATTGCATTTCCCCCAGCTATAACTCTTGCCCAGTGGTATACACCTATCCCTTTCGATCACTAAAGTAAACATAACAGAATTGTGATCGCTATCACCAAAGTGCTCACCTACTTGCAAATCTAACACCTGGCCAGGCTCATTACCCAGTATCAAATCTAATGTGGCTTCGCCCCTTGTTGGCCTATCTACATACTATGTCAGGAAGCCCTCCTGCACACACTGGACAAAAACTGACCCATCTATAGTACTCGAACTATAGTGTTCCCAGTCAATATTTGGAAAGTTGAAGCCCCCCCATGACAACTAACCTGTCTCTCTCACTCCTATCGAGAATCATCTTTGCTATCCTTTCTTCTACATCTCTGGAACTATTCGGAGGCCTATAGAAAACTCCCAACAGGGTGACCTCTCCTTTCCTGTTTCTAACCTCAGCCCATACTACCTCAGTTGACGAGTCCCCAAACATCCTTTCTGCAACTGTAATACTGCCCTTGACCAACAATGCCACACCTCCCCCCCTTTTACCAACTTCTCCGTTCTTACTGAAACATCTAAATCCCGGAACCTGCAACAACCATTCCTGTCCCTGCTCTATCCATGTCTCCAAAATGGCCACAACATCGAACTCCCAGGTACCTACCCATGCTGCAAGTTCACCCACCTTATTCCGGACCCTCCTGGCATTGAAGTAGACACACTTCAAACCAACTTCTTGTTTACCGGTGCCATCTTGCGTCCCTGAAACTTTATTTCGGACCACCCTACTCTCAACCTTTTCTGTACTCGAACTACAATTTTGGTTCCCATCCCCCTGCTGAATTAGTTTAAACCCACCCGAATAGCCTTCACAAACTTCCCCCCCCCGGGATATCGGTACCCCTCTGGTTCAGGTGAAGACCATCTTGCTTGTAGAGGTCCCACCTACCCCAGAAAGAGCCCCAATTATCCAAGAATCCAAAACCCTCCCCCCTGCACAATCCCTGTTGCCACGTGTTCAACTCCTCTCTCTCCCTAGTCCTCGCCTCACTAGCATGTGGCACAGGCAACAAACCAGAGACAACAACTCTGTTCGTCTTAGCTCTCAGATTCCATCCTAGCTCCCTGAATTTCTGCCTTAAATCCCCGTCTCTCTTCATACCTATGTCGTTGGTGTCAATGTGGACCATGACTTGGGGCTGCTCCCCCTCCCCAAAAACATTGCCTTGGCTGTTGGTCATAGATATTTTCAAATCAACCTGTTTGAAGATGTTATGATGCACCTGTAGAGCAGGTGGGACTTGAACCCAGACCTCCTGACTCAGAGGTGGGAGCACTACCCTTGCACCACATGGTCCCTTGGCCATCTGCCATATCTTTGACAGTTCCTCCCTGCTGAAGACTTTTGGAGCCAAGGAAAATTAGGTTGAACGTATAATGGTCCGTTGGCCAAAATCAAACTTAGCCCACACTATTTAGCAGAGAAAAAATTGTTGGCATTTCAGGAGAGTTTGAGGGGGTTTGCTTTTAGTGGAATCTCTTGCGGAAGCATTTGATTCAATGTGCATGTTCCCAGCTCATTAACCTCCTGCTTCCTGCCCGTACCCATAGCTAAAGCAAGAGTCCCAACATTGATCCCTGGGGAACACCACAGTCTGAGAAATGCCCATTTATTACCTACCCTCTGTTTCCCATCTTTTAGCCAACTTCGAATCCATACTGCCAACGGCCCATCAATTCCAAGCATTCACCTTATCTGCCTTCAATTACGCAACATGACTCAGAGTGCGGCAGTGCTAAAGAACTACCTCTCACAGTTAAAAAAAAAATTAGAAACAGTATTTCACATCAAATACTGAAAAACACATGAGTCATCTTTATTTTAAAGACTGAAAGTAAAGGGCTTTTCAAAAAGGAACACCGAAGATTTCCCTGGGGGACATCACCCATGGGGTAGATCTGTAAGAAATATTACCTGTTATTGAGAGCGAAAAATTGATGCAATTTAAACCTCCTGCTGTTACAGCCTTGAGGAAATCAATACATCTTGTTTTGCGCATTAACTTACATTGTTTATGCTCTTTACAGAGAGTAAATTTGTAGAAGTTTGGATCTCTGTACTACTTAAACGATTGAGGGGATTTTGCCCTGTTGAATGCACCTCTTTCTAGCCATTTAAGAGCTGAACATCCCATCTAATTAAATCTTACAATACCAAGTGGTTTGATATTGTTTGACAGATGTACTGTTGATATTTTCTTCAAATTTTCATATGATTTCTAATTTCCAGGGACTTTTGCCTGCAAGATGGTTCCTTTTGTGCAGACAACAGCTGTGGTGAGCTGTATCCTAACAATGATGTGTATAGCAGTGGAGCGATATGAAGGGATAGTGCACCCACTGAGAAGGCATTATCTGAACACAAGAGCTTACAAAATGCTTGGTAGGTCTACTACATGTCTTAATAATGCAGAAGATGATAACATGGTGGTAATATCATTGGGCGAGGGATTAGCCTACTGATCTGGTGCTGGGGTTCAATTCCCACCATGGTTATCCAGTGGAATTTAAATTCAATTACAGTGAAATCACAATGAGTCAATTCCAGATAGCCTGAAGCATCATTTGTAGAGAAATTGTCAGTCACTCTGGCTGGTGGAATAGGAAATCTAACAGAAGGATGCCCATGATAAGCTGAAGGACTGATGAGCCACATTCATTCTCTCTCATTGTACGACTATGCAAACGTTCCCTCTGAGCTGTGCTGCTCCCATGTTCCTCGCATGACAAGTGGCGTCAGTATGGCGATCGTAGAGTTGACTTCCAGTTCTGGAAATCTGGAAAAAGGAATCTTGAAAGCCAGTAAAAAATTAGAGGCAATGTTGGGGCCAACCAAGTGTAACAGAGTTAGGCTGTGCTGCCAACAGTATCTGTACGTGCGCTAAGACTGGTGAGAAAATTAAAAAGTGCTGTCGATTGGAGGCATTGGATTGAATTCTTTTTGGCAAGATGTTTTCTTTGCGGAGATACGTGGTCTGCCATGGTCTCTGCTGAATTTTCTCATAGACTCACACAGCATGGAAACAGACCCTTCGGTCTAACCAGCCCATGATCCCAAACTAAACTAGCCCCACCTGCCTGCTCCTAGCCCATATCCCTCCAAACTTTTCCTATTCGTGTACTTATCAACACGTATTTTAAATGTTGTAACTGTACCCACATCCACCATGCCCTCAGGAAGTTCACTCCACATGCAAACTACCCTCTGTGTAAAAACATTTCCCCTCATGTCTTTTCTAAAACTCTCTCCTCAAAAATGTGCCCCTCAGTCTTGAAATTCCCCATCCTAGGGAAAAGACAACTACTATTTACCTATCTGTACCCCGTATGATTTGCTACATTCTGATGTTTAGCTCGTTCATTATACACTGCTCTCTTTGGTCTTTAGTTCGTGAGATCATGCAGAAGGACAAGTAAGGGTACTGCCCACCGACAGGAACTGGTGGGGTTCTTGTTGCTGTTATCATGTTGAAACACCAACTCTTAGAATCATAGGATCCTTACAGTGTGGAAGCAGGCCATTCAGCCCATCGAGTCCTAACCAACCCTCCGAAGCGTATCCCACCCAGACCTACTCCCCACCCTGTTCCTGTAACCCTGCATTTTCAATGGCTAATCCATCTAACCTGCACATCTTTGGATTGTAGGAGGAAACTGGAGCATCTGGCAGAAACCTATGCAGACACAGAGAGTATGTGCAAACTCCGCACGGACAGTCATTTGAGGCTGGTATCAAACCCGGGTCACTGGCACTGTGAAGCAGAAGTCGTACCCGCTGAACCACCATATTGTCCACAGGAACTGCACATCTCACGGTGATGCTTGTGGTTATCATTGATGAAATGGTCTGGAAGGGAAAGCTTGCACTCTGCTTTTTGAATAGGGACTTGGAGGTGCTGGTGGGGTGGCAGGTTGGAGACCAGCAGACTGGGAAAACACTTCACTAGGCGCAGGCAGTCCTTTCCAAGTTAGCAACCCTGCCAGTGCTGTCTCTTAGGCAAAGCAAAATGTGCAGCAGTGCAGTAAGAAGGTCAATGATCACCTCTACCCTACTCATTCTGTCTCTCCTTTTGACTCATTGGATCTAAAACCTACACTGAGGGAGTTGGTGACATAGTGGTAATGTAGCTGGACTGTTAATCCAGACACCACTAACTAAGTGGGAAATGAAAAGCCAGTCTAATGGTGACTATGTAACTATTCTCAATTATCAGTCAAACCTATCTGGTTCACTGATGTCCTTTAGGCAAGGAAATCTGCTGTCTTACCTGGTCTGGCCTACATGTGACTCCAGACCCCCATCAATGTGGTTGACCTATAACTGCCCCCTGAAATGACATAGACAACCAGTCAGTTCAAGAAGCATTGGGGATGTGCGACAAATCCCAGGCTTTCCAGTGATGCCCATAACAGAGATAGGAGGCTGGCAGTGGACTGCTGTGAGGAGAAGAGCCTGGACATGGGGACAGTGCTCATGTAGGACTGCTAAAAGTTCTGTGTCAGCCAGCCCACTATAAAGTTGCTCAAGTTTTCAATCCTGTTGCTCATTGATAGTCCCGACTCTCTTATCCAGGCATGAACAGCACCTACACAACTGCTCAACAAGGTCAGTACCTGAGAGCACCAGCTCAGAAACCATTGAACCTTCAGCTGCACTCTGCACCAGCTCAGAGGCTTTCCATCTTAATCTTTCTTAGCAGGATGTCAGGGATCAGAATCATGGAATCCCTGCGGCGCAGAAAGAGGCCATTCAGCCAATTGAATCTACACCGTCACTTCAAAGAACATCCCACCCATACCCAGGCTCCCCACCTTATCCCCATCATTCTGCATCTCCTATGGCTAATCCATCTAACCTACACACCCCTGGACACTATGGGCAATTCAGCATGGCCAATCCACCTAACCTGCACATCATGGGAGGTAACCAGAACAACTGGAGGAAACTCACACAGACACGGGGAGAACTTGCAAACTCCATATGGAAATCATCCAAGGCTGGAATCAAGCCCGAGTCCCTTGCATTATGAGGCAGCAGTGCTAACCACTGAACCACCCACAAACGAAATCTGTTGTGACTCTAATCCCCAACACAATAGGTGATTAACTTTTTAACACAGGCAAGCGACATATGGCTGTGTCTTACCATTAGCCTCAGCCAATTGGAGGCATTTGCTATGCAGGGACAGTGGACCTTAGATTACTTATCCCTTTAGCCAGGGTCGGTGTCCCACCGGGACACACTCTGAGACTGAGCTTCATTTGTAGATATTTTCTAACCTGTTCAGAAATGTTTTGACACGCTTCGGGAGCAGGTGGGACTTGAACCCAGGTCTCCAGGCTCAGACACTGCGTCACCTCCAGGCAGGAGGTGATGCCACGGTGTTGTGTAAATGCTTTGTAGAAGACATAAACAAGCTCAGAAACAACAGGTAAGTCTGGCAGAGACACTCTGGACTGGAGGTTGGTGTGAGGGACCAAATATTTTTAATTTCAGGCAATGGAAGTCAGACAGCGATATAGCTAAGATACCAATTGCCTTTTGCAACTAAAACAAATCAAGTGGTGAACATTTTGATTATGTAGGACAACGTCAGTGTTGGCACATTGAGATGAAAACATAATCAATTTGAGTAGCCCTATGCATTCTTAAGTTTAAAGGGGACTGCCTGGTAACAGCTCTCCACTTCAGCCAGCCACAGTTTGTTACACATCTTTAAATGCAGAGCAGCCAGAGACAACCAGAGCCTACAAACTGAAAACATTTCTCTCGCTCCCTTCTCTCAGTGTGAGTGAAAAGGCAAAAAAAATAGGAGGGGAGAATGGCGAGCTGACAGAAATGAGGCAAGATTCAGGTACAAGATCATGGAAAAGGCAAACGTTTAGGCTTAGTGTCCAAAATTCCTTGCATTTTTTTCCACTTTTATGGCCATTTGCTCCCAGATTGTGTTGATATTAGGGATAAGCAACTAGAGCATCGACCATGCAGTTTCTATAAATTACAGTCCCAATTCTCAGACAGTTGCTATCTATGAGAAAGGCAGGGTTAGCTCAAGGAATCACTTGAGACTGTGCATCACAGTAAAAACAGCAGAACTAAACTCTCCATCTGTGCCATCCTCCAGTGATTACATCCGTTTTGTCTCTATAATTTGAATGGAAATGAGTTTAGGATAAGGAATGCTAACTTACTTTTCATTGCCAGGATTTGCATGGGCAGTGGCTGTAATTGTTGGATCTCCTATGCTGTATGTTCAACAACTTGAGGTAAGTTCTCTCAATTACTTTATATTAATGTATTATTCAAAATAAAACATTGTGGATTCATTGATTCAATTTGAAATACAAGTAATGAGAGTCTAGTAACTCAAAAGCAGAATTTTCCAGTGACATTTAGAGAAAATTGCTTTGAGGCTTCTTACAGTATCAAACAAATTTCAGTCAACATAAATCAAACATTACTTAGCATGCAACTTATATATCAAACTAAAGGAAAGGTATTTTCACATTAACTAATTCATGCAATTGAGATATGTCTTTTAAATCCTATTGACTTGTACCACACGTCTCTGTGAGGTATGTACTATTACAGAAACAGTTCCAAAGAGGTATAATTTCCAGTATCAAGCAGGCTCGCTTCCGCCATCATGCTAGGACACAAAAGCCATCCTTACTCAGGCCGATCTATCGAGATCCAGTTTTCACCAGCAAGACCTATGTAGATGACTATGTCTTATTTCATAAGTGCCAAGTGTCCTCTCTGGTTTTATTTTGAACAGAAAACTAACTCCTGTCAGCATTGTGCCTACTAATTAGACAAGGCAGTTTTCTCTGCTGTCATTTTGCTTTGAAAGTCTGCACAACACAGTAGCTCAGTGCTCCCTCACAGCTCCAGGGACCCAGGTTTGATTCCAGCCTCAGGTGACTGTCTGTCTAAACTTCGCATGTTCTTTGCATGGATTTCCTTTGGGTGTTCCGGTTTCTTACCACAGTCCAAAGATGTGTAGGTTAGGTGGATTGGCAATGGTAAAAATTGCCTGGTAGTATCCAGGCTATGTACAGGTTAACCATGGTTTAAAACCCCATGTGGGGTTAATGGGATGGGGCGAGATGCTCCTCAGAGGGTCAGTGCAGACTCAATGGGCCGATTGGCCTCCTTCTACACTCTAGGGATACGGATCTTAAGAGAATGTGACTTTTTTTTCAACATTTCAATAGTTTCTTCTCTTTGGTACCAGATCACATGGGCATGATTCCAACTTGATCCCCCTTTTCAGATATTCTGCAGAATGTTTTGAAAAGATCAGACATCTACAGGACTGCACAAATTCCCTTTGGCCAATCACATCTGTGCCGGTCATTTCATCTTAAGATAGAGGAGTCATTAACTGTTGTGTAAAATTCAGCATTCAGGATATGAATATATATGAAAGATTGGCCAGTTAATGGCCCAGATTTTGTATTTTATAGCACCTTTAATCTTGTTAAAACAACCCTAGGTGCCTCAAAAGACTATAAACAAATGCAATTTGGCATGGAGCTGCAGAAAGAGACATCAGGATGTGTGTGAAAAGTCTTGGTCAAAGAGGTCAGTTTTAAAAAGTGACTTAAAGGACGGGAGAGAGATAATGAGCAAGAAAGGTTTAAGGAGGAGTTTCCAGAGCTTAGGATCCATGCAGCTGATGGCATATCAAAGGTGGAGCATTACAATGGGAGATGCATAGGAGGACTGAATGAAGATGTGTAAATATGGCAAAGTATTAGAGGCTGGAGGAGATTATGCAGATCAACAGAAGAAACTAAATTTTACTTGAGCATAAGGTGGAGAATTTCTTTGCATTCTGTTCCAACGTTTATCTCCATTCTATGCCTTAGTGACACCATCAAAGAACAACATTGTGTACACCGAGTACGTCACTATGATCGCTTGATCCATCCACTGTCTCTAGTTTGTCACACTACTCATTTAACATCTGGTACTGGATGATCAGAAATGTACTTTGACTAAATGTGGAGAAGATTGAAGCCGTGTCATCAGACTTCAACCACAAACTCTGTTGCCTAGCCACTGACTCCATCTCACTCCCTGGCACTGGTCTGAGGCTTAACCAGGTGTCACATTTGTTCTATGCATACAGTTCTGGTCACACTTCTGCCCCAATACTAAGAGCGTCCATCTCCCCCTTGTAACTGTGCACAACTCACCCCACTTGGTGACTCTCTGTTCCTTAAATTTCTAAGACACCTGTCTGTTAGTTCCCTTTGAAACAGACAATGAACTCTCACGAGCATCGTGTTTTGATGAGAACGCAAAACAGTTACTCTCTGCTTTAGAAACCTCAACCATGTGTTTTCTTACTTTAGACTTGAATATCCCAATGTTTTCCTGGGTGGCCTGCAACTTCCATCCGCATAAACTTGAGTTTATCCAAAATTCCACTGTCCGTACTTGAAACCCCATTCATCCTTGTGCTTACTGACCAATACCTGGCTCAATTTTAAAGTTCTCATCCTTTTTTTCCAAAACCTCAGTGGCCCAACATCTTTCCAAGATCTCTGCATATTCAAATTCCGACGATTGCTGACTGTAATCCCTTCCCCACTGGGGGGCTATAGTTTTTGTTGCCAAAGCCCTAAGCTCTAGAATTTCCTCCTTATGCCTTTCCGCATCTTTCTCTATACTTTGAAAGTACACTTCAGCCTATGATCTTTACCGCTGAGAATGTGAAGGCAGCAGCCCCAATCACTTGAAAGTTATTTTCCAAGTAACTCTTCATCCTGACCTTGAAATATGCTTTTAATTCCTCCATAGGGTACCGTCTGGGTCAGCATTTATTATCCACCCCCATTGCCTTTGAGAAGGTGGTAGTGAGCCACTGTACTCCTAGTGCTGCAGTACACCCACAGTGTTGTTATTGGAGGAGATCCGGGATTTTGACTCATTCACAGTGAATGAGCAGGAATATAACTCCAACTCAGGATGGTGAGTGGCTTAGAGGGGAACGTGCCAGTGCAGGTGTCCCCATGCATCTTCTCCCCTTGTCATCCCAAAGCATGGAAGCAAGCCAATTGGCCCACAGAGTCCACACCAACCCTATCCCTGTAACCCTACATTCCTCTCACCTAGCCTGCAAATCCCAGGAAAGAATGGGCAACTTAACATGGCCAATCCACCTAACCTGCACATCTTTGGGCTATGGGAGGAAACCCACACAGGTAAGGCAAGTGTTGCCTGCTGTATTTGAACTGCTGTTGAATCAACCACTCTGCTTTGAGTTACACATAAAACTAGATCAGGTAGGGAGGACAGATTTTCCTTCCCTGAAGGAGAGTAGTGAGGCAGATAGATTTTCATAAGAGTTGACAGTGGGTATGGTCTTAACTATGCTTTAATGCCAGATTTTATTGAACTCAAATTTCAACCATCTGCAATGGTGAGGTTCAAACCCATGCCCCAGACCATGAGACTGTAGCTCTGCATTACTGGCAGGGTGACACTACTAGTGCACCACCAGCTTCCCGGAATTGAAAGGGATGGATATCACTGCTCCTCCTTCACTGTTGCCAGGTCAAATTGCTGGCTGTCCCACCCTTTCCAACAGCCCTGCGGGTTTACTGGTACCAGATGGAGAGCAGTGGTCTGAGAAGGTCAGTAGAAATGAGAAGTGAGTTAGTGGCACTAGGCAGCTCATTAGCACCTTCCCTAGGGCAATTAGGGATGAGCAACACATTCTGACCTTACCAGTGATGCTTATAGTCCAAGAATGAATATGTGAAGAAAAACCCCGATCAGAGATAACAGGAACTGCAGATGCCGGAGAATCCAAGATAACAAAGTGTGGGGCTGGATGAACACAGCAGGCCAAGCAGCATCTCGGGAGCACAAAAACTTTTGTGCTCCTGAGATGTGAAGAAAAACCTACTGCCTTTTCAATCTGATGAAATTCTCTTACACGGCTCGCTGTCAAATTTTGCTTAATGACCTCCCATCAAGTGCCCTGAGACACTTCTGCTATATTAAATATAAAAATATGAATTCAGTTATATTTATTTGAAATTTGAGGCATTACCCAGGTGAGGAGTAGATCAGAAAGCACTTAGATAGTGGGGTAGGTACGAGTTGCTTAGCTAACCGGCAAAATTCACCACGTGGAATCTCACTGCTGTAAAATCAGAGCTGAAATAAAATTATCACTTCACATTTTGTGCTAATAATAATGTTGTTTTGGTCAGATAGATTTAAGTAGTAGATTATTCAACAAGAAGCAGCTGCTTTAAAAATAACTGGCAGTGTTGTATTCACAGGTGAAGTACGATTTCCTATATGACCGCCATTATGTTTCCTGCCTCGAATGCTGGAACTCTGCTTCACTCCGACAATCCTACGCGGTTTTCATTCTTGTGGCCCTCTTCCTGCTGCCACAGTTGGTAATGCTCTTTCTTTACAGCAGAATTGTTTTTGAGCTCTGGATCAAGAAACGTGTAGGGGATAACTCCTTTCTCAATGCCCTGAACCAAAGGGAAATGTCCAAGATTACAAGGTACACATTTTAAATGCATGTAATATTCAAACAAATGAGTTGAATTTAGAAGTAGAATTAAGTTTGTCATGTGTACAAGTTACAAAAACGGAAATTCAGTGAAAAGTGCACAATATCACCACCACATGGCACCATCTTCGGTGCCAAGTATCCAGATACAAATCTTAGGCATCAAAAATAGAGAACACAAGGAATAATGTTAAACTATACATATTTGTGACATAATGTAAGTACAAAGTTAGGAAAATAAGTAGTAAAGCTAAAAGAGATAGATATTATAGCCTTTCTACAAGATCTTCCACTAGAAGTCACTGGTTCTTAGCCATTAGCCATCTTTATTCCAGGCTATGATCATCCCCACTTTGCTCCAGACCACTGGCCGTCCCCACTCCGCTCCGCTCCAGGCCACTGACCATTCCGACTTCACTCCAGGCTGCTGGGCCGTCCTTACTCCGCTCCAGGCCACTGACCATCCCCACTCCAGGCCCCTGGCTATCCCCATTGCACTATCGGCCACTAGCTGTCCCCACTCTGCTCTAGGCTGCTGGCCACAGTCCCCCACTCTGGCCCACTGGCCACCCCATTCTATTTCTGACTGCAGTCCCAAACTCAGGCTACTGGCTGCCCCCGCACTGCACCAGACCACTGGCAGAAGAGGAAAAGAGAGAGGAGAAAAAAAGTGACAGGGGCAAATAGACACTAATGGTCACACCTTTCTAGACAGTGACACGGGGGTGAAACGTGGGAACTAACAGTTCAGGTATATGTGACTTTTCAAAAGGACAGGCAGGAAAATGTCACGGAATAACATTATTGGTACAGGATGGAATAGGTACAAAAGCATGATACGGTCTTGAACCTGAAGATAAAAAATAAAGAGCCCAAGAAGATACTGGTCGGAGTAGTTTATAGGTTCCCGAATGGTAGCTACGTAATGACTTAGAGAATATATCAAGAGATAGTGGGCGCATGTAACAAAGGCAATACATTAGTCATGGAGAACTTTAATCTTCACAGATTGATATGGTCAGATTGGCAGAGGAAGCTATAAAGACTTATTCACAGAGTGTTAAGAGGACAGTTTCCAAGAACAACATGTTGTGGATCTAACCATGAATCAGACGATGTGTAATGCATTTGATCTCAAAGTAAAAGATCCACTAGAAAACCTGGTAGAATTTAACATTCAGTTTGCTGGTGAGAAACTTGGGTTGGAACGAACCTTACTGAAATTAAATAAGGGTAATTATAAAGGAGTGAGTGCAGAGTTGACTGGAGTGGACTGAGAAGGAGGCTTAGGAGAAAAGATGATTGACGGCAGACGTTCAAGAAAATAGTTCATGAACAGAAACAACGATAGGAAGAAGGATCCTGTGAAGGGGTAAATTGACCAGGGCCAAATCAACAGAGTTAAAGAATGTGGCAAAGATTAGCGATTAAACCAGAGGATTGGGAGAGCTCTAAAATCCATTAAAATGGACCAAAACAACAATAACGAGGAAGAAAACTAGCTATGCATGTAGACTAGCAAGTAATATTGCTACAGACAGCAAGAGCTTCTTTAAATATATAAAAAAGGAAGAGAGTGGTGAAAGTGAACATGAAGCCCTTAGAGAATGAGGCGGGGGGTTATTAATTGTTAATTAATGTTATTATTATTATTAATTAAGTAAAATAAAATAAACCAGGAAATGGCAGAGGAATTGAATAGATACCTTGCATAAATCTTTAAGATGACACTAATAGCATTTCAAAAGTGATAAATAATCAAGTGACAAGAATAGGGGAGAAGATAAGTACAATAACTCACTAGAGAAAGTGTGCTAGGGAAACTAATGGGTTAAAGGCAAATGGATCCCCTGGATCTGATAGGTACATGAGATGAAAATAAATCAAACCTAAGCATGGTAAAATGCTTTGTTTTGCATGTAGTACAGCAGATTATAACATAAGGACAAATAGATCAGAAGTTGATTAGACAGAGTGAGGCAGACAGGGTTACAGCTGCACAGGAGGTGTACAAGAGCAAGATCAACATTAGATTTGAAGTTTGAGAAGTCCATTCAGCTGTCTAATAGTGGCAGGGTAGAAGCTGTTCTTCAACCTATTAGTATGTGTGCTTAATCTTTTGAGTTTTCTGCCCAAGGAAGAGAGTATAACCAGAGTGGGAGGGTTCTTTGACAATGTTGGGTGCCTGTCTGCAGCAATGAAAAGTGTAGACAGAGTCAATGGGATGGGGGTGGCGTTGTGGGAGGTTGGCTTGTGAGATAGTCTGTGTTCACAACATTCTGTAGTTTATGGTCCTGGGCCAAACCATTGCTGTACCAAGCAGTGATGCAGCCTAGGATTTTAAAGGATGGAGCTACAGAGATAATAGATACGCTGGTACTAATCTTCCAGGAATTCTTAGATTCTGGAAAAATTGCATCTTTTGAATTGAATGAATCAGGAGTGGAATCTGTTCCTTACCCCAATAATTCTGAGGCATCCTTGTGTCCAATTGGATCCAGCTATCAGAATAGGACTGACGCTGTGACATTCCTGATAACATGTGTAGCAATAATCATAAAGCATGTCATTAATAAAGAGAAATTCAAGTTGGCTTGAGATTCTTTTACCCAATATTATTAAGTTCAGAAAAGTAATTTGAGATAGCTTTTCATTTAAGATAAAATTCATTAGAAATATCACAAAATGGTATGATTACAATCAAGGTAGTCAATTAAAATGCTGATAACAAGAGAAATTGCTATTAAAAACTCAGCAGGTCTGGCAGCACCTGTTGAGAGAAATCAGAGTTAACATTTTAGGTCTGATGACACTTCTTCAGAATTAAACTTAGGCTTGATTAGATAGAATTTCATAGAAAAACAATACAGTAGTGGGTAAGCAAAATAACTGTACAGAGGCCAGTACCCCATCACCATGTGACTCCTTACTTACATGTGGTTCATACATAGACTCTGACCTATGTCTCTGAATCCCCTGTTTATATCTGTCAGCCAAGGCTCCCTGATTGGCCCAGGTTAACAACTCCAATTGAGGATCTCATGGTAAATGAGATCCATCTGGTTCCAATCACTATAGTAAACTGACAGGCTTCGTGGATCATAAGATCAGCTCAGCCTCATCAAACTCTTATACTCTGTAACTTACATTAGGACAGCTTACTTGAACTGATGGCAACAATACTAAGACCACAAAATTGCTTACACTTAGCAACCATTAACCATTCTGCTTTGAGAAACTTAGGGATGGCTGCAGAAAATTCACAGAACCAGTATTCTTTGAGATTAAACTTAAGCCCTTTGACAACCTAGTAACAACAGTGCAGAGATAATGGGAACTGCAGATGCTGGAGAATTCCAAGATAATAAAATGTGAGGCTGGATGAACACAACAGGCCAAGCAGCATCTCAGGAGCACAAAAGCTGACGTTTCGGGCCTGGACCCTTCATCAGAGAGGATGAAGGGTCCAGGCCCGAAACGTCAGCTTTTGTGCTCCTGAGATGCTGCTTGGCCTGCTGTGTTCATCCAGCCTCACATTTTATTATCTAACAACAGTGCAGTTGCAGCTTCCTCCTGCTGTTTGGTGAACTATTGGTATAGTACTAATGCACCATGAGGCCGTTGGAGTGAAGTGGAGGCAAATTTGTTGATAATTTCATAGCATTAAGTAGGATTAAGCATTTCATAACTCACTTGATACGTTAAACATTTTTAATTACCAGCGTGAAGTGTATGCAGAAGCTATAAGACTAAATGATATGTATGTTTGCTTGATAATAAATTCAATATACTCTTTCAAGTACGGATGTTGTTTGATCTTTTTCTACAGAAAGAAGAAACGTGCTGTTGTTATAATGATAACTATCGTTGCGCTCTTCACTATATGTTGGGCCCCATTCCATGTGGTGTATATTCTATTTGAATTCAGTAAGTAACTCTTTCATTCTCCTGTCACTTTTAATGCATTTACTTTGCTAAACTCTCAGCAACAACAACTATGTTTTGTTAAGTTAACGTAATTAAATTTCTATGGGCTTTTGGCAAGACCCGTAATTAAAAATAATTTAAAGCTGAACCATCGAAGTAATATTAGGAAAGATGCTCAATATCTAATTTAACACTTGGATCTGTGATGAGTTGCTTGATCTCATTTGGGGTGGTTTTGGGTGATTGGAGTCATAGAGATGTGCAACATACAAACAGGCCCTTTGGTCTAAATTGTTGATGCTAATCAGATAGCTACCAAATTATGTCTAGTCCTTCTGGGTGTGAGTTTGCTCGCTGAGCTGGAAGGTTCATTTTTAGACGTTTCGTCACCATTCTAGGTAACATCATCAGTGAGCCTCCGACGAAGCGCTGGTGTTATGTCCCGCTTTCTATTTATCTGTTTAGGTTTCCTTGGGTTGGTGATGTCATTTCCTGTGTTGGTGGTGTCATTTCCGGTTCTTTTTCTCAGGGGGTGGTAGATTGGCTCCAAATCAATGTGTTTGTTGATGGAGTTCCGGTTGGAATGCCATGCTTCTAGGAATTCTCATGCGTGTCTCTGTTTGGCTTGTCCTAGGATGGATGTGTTGTCCCAATCAAAGTGGTGTCCTTCCTCATCTGTATGTAAGGATATGAGTGATAGTAGGTCATGTCGTTTTGTGGCTAGTTGATGTTCATGTATCCTGGTGGCTAGCTTTCTGCCTGTTTGTCCAATGTAGTGTTTGTCACAGTTCTTGCAAGGTATTTTGTAGATGACGTTTGTTTTATTTGTTGTCTGTATAGGGTCTTTTAAGCTCATTAGCTGCTGTTTTAGTGTGTTGGTGGGTTTGTGGGCTACCCTGATGCCAAGAGGTCCGAGTAGTCTGGCAGTCATTTCGGAAATGTCTTTGATGTAGTGGAGAGTGGTTAAGGTTTCTGAGCCCGTTTTGTCTGTTTGTTTGGGTTTGTTGCTGAGGAATTGGCGGCCTGTGTTCATAGGGTACCCATTCTTTTTGAATACGCTGTACAGGTGATTTTCCTCTGCTCTGCGTAGTTCCTCTGTGCTGCAGTGTGTGGTGGCTCATTGGAATAATGTTCTAATGCAGCTTCGTTTGTGGGTGTTGGGATGGTTGCTCCTGTAGTTCAGTATTTGGTCCGTATGTGTTGTTTTCCTGTAGACGCTGGTTTGAAGTTCCCCATTGGCTGTTCGCTCTACTGTGACATCTAGGAATGGCAGAATGTTGTTGTTTTCCTCCTCTTTTGTGAATGTTATGCCAGTAAAGGGTATTATTGATGGTCTTGAAGGTTTCCTCTAATTTGTTTGTTTAGTGATGACAAAGGTGTCATCCACATAGCGGACCCAAAGTTTGGGTTGGATGATTGGCAGAGCTGTTTGTTCGAGTCTCTGCATTACTGCCTCTGCTAAGAACCCTGATATCGGAGATCCCATGGGTGTACCGTTGGTTTGTCTGTAGGTTTTGTTATTGAAAGTGAAGTGGGTGGTGAGGCATAGGTCCACTAGCTTGGTGATGTTGTCCTTGCTGATGAGGTTGGTGGTGTCGGGTGTATGTGTCTTCGGTTCTTCTAATAGTGTAGTCAGTGTTTCTTTGGCCAGTTTGATGTTGATGGATGTGATCAGGGCTGTTACGTCAAAGGAGACCATTATTTCATCCTCTTCTATCTTGGTGTCTTTGATGGTGTTCAGGAATTCTTGGGTGGAGCGAATGGAGTGGCGGGAGTCTTCCACTAGGTGTTTTAGTCTTTGGTGTAGTTCCTTGGCTAATCTGTAGGTTGGTGTTCCAGGTAGCGACACTATGGGTCTGAGGGGGCTCCTGGTTTGTGAATTTTTGGTAGTCTGTAGAAGCGTGGCGTGTTGGATCCATCTGGTTTCATTTTTGGAAGTCTCTCTTGTTTAATTCTCCAGATTTTTGAAGTTTTCTGAGTAAGGCTGTGATTCGGTTCTCTAGTTGCGGGGTCGGGTCTATCGCCACCTGTTGGTAAGTGTCGGTATCTGCAAGCAGTGCATTCGCTTTCTCAATGTAGTCTGTTTGGTTTAAAATGACTGTCAAGCGTCCTTTGTCTGCAGACAACAAATAAAACGAATGTCATCTACAAAATACCTTGCAAGAACTGTGACAAACACTACATTGGACAAACTGGCAGAAAGCTAGCCACCAGGATACATGAACATCAACTAGCCACAAAACAACATGACCCACTATCACTCGTATCCTTACATACAGATGAGGAAGGACACCACTTTGATTGGGATAACACATCCATCCTAGGACAAGCCAAACAGAGACATGCACGAGAATTCCTAGAAGCATGGCATTCCAACCGGAACTCTATCAACAAACGCATTGATTTGGAGCCAATCTACCACCCCCTGAGAAAAAGAACAGGAAATGACATCACCAATGCAGGAAATGACATCACCAACCCAAGGAAACCTAACCAGATAAATAGAAAGCAGGACATAACACCAGCGCTTTTTCGGAGGCTCACTGATGATGTTCCCTAGAATGGTGACGAAACGTCTAAAAACGAACCTTCCAGCTCAGCGAGCAAACTCACACCCAAAACCTCAACCTGAGCTACAAATCTTCTCAAAACTCGCTATGTCTAGTCCTATTTGCAAACAGCTGGCCCATATTCCTCTAAACCATTCTCATTCATGTACCCATCCAAATGCCTTTTATATATTGTAAATTTGCCAGCCACCACCACCTCCTTTGGCAGCTGATTTCCATCCATGCACCACCTGCGTGATAAAGTTACCCCTCAGGTCCCTTTTAAATCTTTCCCCTCTCACCTTAAACCTATGCCCTCTAATTTTGGACTCCCCCACCCTGGGGAAAATACCTTGGCTATTTACCCTATCCACGTCCGTCATGATTTCACAAACCTCTATAAGGTCACTCCTCAGCCTCTGGCACTCCAAAGAAAGTATCTCCACAGCCCTGAGATTACTAAAGGAGAAAAGCAGGCCTGAATCCATTGGATTCCATCCATTGCTCACCTGGGCAGGGTTCAGTAAATGTGCCACTTTGGGTTTCAGGCCCTTTCTGTTGAGACTTGATGGACTGAATGATTTATCAGAGGAATGGAAGTAAAGTTTGATTGTCTTCATGGGAGGAGAATGTTAGCAAAGAGAAAGACTCACTGAGAGGAGTGGATTTAAATTCTTTTGCTGGCCAACTGAGACTTTAGTGTCTCCACCATTGGGTAGTACCACCTTTAAAACACTCCCCACTCTTCTTTCATTGAATCTTCTATCACTGCAGTAAACATGAGGCTTTACCAATCTATTGATCGTCAGTGTTCCCACACTATCCCCAAATCCATTAAAAAATAAATCCTTCGGCCTACCTCATGCTGGGAGAGGGCAGCCATCACAGGAGGCTGTCAGGCTGTGTGCTAAAATCTCATCTGGAAAATTCATGGACAGTATTTGTCCCTTTCCCATTGCAAACCTGTGGAATGGTGAAGGACACACCAGGTTCGGTTTCCCCAATCCCTTGGGTACAGCCTTACAATTTCCAGGGAGAGAATGTGAAGAGATGGCCTGTGCATAATCAGCCAGCTAGCTGTCACCCTAACTTTGAGCTGTATTTTATGAACATTTCAAATCAAAACAATATGCATCAACAAAGGTGCTGCAAGCCCACGCTCGCTGAGTTAAGGGCTTAAGCGAGGGGTCAAGGGGCACAAGTTCAATGCTTGGAAGCCACGAATGAGGATGGAAAACTAAACAGTTTTCATGTGAAAAGGGAATACGCCTCTGGACTAGATCAATGGGCAAAGAAAATTGAGCAGGAGAGACTCATATTTGGCCGGCATCATAACACAGCTAAATCTGGATTATATGTGCTAATGCATGCAAAGTCGCATGCAATGATAAGCTGGAAAGCAAAGATAGATCTCCTGAAAAATGCATGTTCCCTCTCTTTTGTGGGGTGTAAGTAATGCTGCCAAAGCCACTTTGCTACATATCTGTATCTTCATTAGGAAATGGCAGTCTATTTCTGCCTTGGTCTATCAAAATATTATTTCCATCTCTACAAATGCTTATCCTGCCACTTAATGCCTCACATAATTAATAGGCAGCCACACAGTGCAGGACTGGAGTTACTTTCTCACCAAAGTCGTGACCTCTTCAATGTTGACTGAGTTCTGTTTCTACAGATAAGTTGGACGAGAAATACGATGATGTCACCATCAATATGATCATCGCCATTGTGCAAGCAATAGGCTTCTTCAACTCTTTCAATAATCCCATTGTCTACACCTTCATGAACGAAACCTTCAAGAACGATTGCTTCTCTTTCCTGTCATGTTGTGCTCACAGCCGACGTCAAAAGGCCACTGCCCGTGTGCAAAACCCAAACGCAGCTGCAAGGCCAGTTGCCTGGGTGGAGGGTCACCACCCAAAGAAACAAGTAAAAGCCGAGAAAAATAAGCAGATTGAGAATGTTGAGCTGAACTGGTGTGTGAATTATAAAACAGCGACTCATGAGCCAGGACAGTTACCCATTCTTCCATGTACTACTCACCAAGAGCTACCGTGCACCTCAGGTCATGGTTGAAGATGTTTCCTTTTCGTTGGCTCTATAGTTGATTTACACGTATCAGTGATGTTTGTACAGCTACAATTGCCTGAAGTGTTTTTTTTGCAGTAATACCAGGTGTCTCAAACAAACATTGCAATAGGATTGTGTAAAAACTGCAATCAGATCTGCTTCAACTCAGAGAGCAATCTGCATTTGTATAATACCTTGTACAGTCCAAAGCGTTTTGCAACTAAGTAAGTCCTTGTTGAAATGTAGTCACTGTTGCACGTGGCAACCAACTTGCAGACATCAGCCCTTGGTAAGCAGCAAATGAGCAAATGTTGGTTAACGTATAAATATTGGCCTGGACACTTGCTTTCCATTCTTTGAAAAATTGTCAAGAGGACTTTTACATCCAGTGAGAGGACATAAAGTTCATCTGAAATACAAGGGTGTGACTACTGTTTCCCCTCCAATACAACTCTCCCTCATTAATGTACTGGACCGTATGTCAATCTTTTAGTGACATTTGCCCTCATGATCTTTTAACTCAGAGCTGAGAGCCATGGCTAAGGCCTATAACTTGTTTTGATTTGATCTGGCTTGATTTATTATTGTCACATATACTGCAATACAGTGAAAAGTATCATAATGCGTGCTATTCAGCAAATCATACCTGACACAACTACATCAGAGTAACAGAACAAAATGCAGGATATAGCGTTACAGCTACAGGGAAGCTTCAACTCTAATACATGTCTACTCATAAATCTGATAGCAATGTGGAAAAATCTGCTCTTGAAACTGTTGAACATGTTTTCAAACGTTTGTATCTTCTGCCCAATGGAAGAAGGCAGAAGAGACTGTAACTTGGGTGGGTGCTGTCCCTGATTACGCTGGCTGCTTTCCTGAGGCAGCAGGAAGTGCAGATGGAATCAATGGAAGGAAGGTTGGTTTTCATGATGAACTGGGCTGTGTTCACAACTCTCTGTAATTTATTGCAGTCTTGGGAAAAGCAGTTGCTGTACTAAGCTGTGATACATCTTGATGAGATGCTATCTGTGGTGCATATATAAAAATCAGTAAGAGTCATTGTAGACATGCCAAATTTCCTTAGCCTCCTAAGGAAGTAGAGGCTTGGATGTGCTTTCTTGACTGTAGCATTAATGTGGATGGACCAGGACAGATTGTTGGAGATATTTCTTTCCAGGAGCTTGAAGCTCTTGACCATCTCCATCTCAGCACCAGTGGTACAGATGGTGCGTGTCCACCAGTCTGCGTCCTGAAGTTGAGGGAGAAATTGTTGTCTCTACACTATACCTCTATGCTCTTTATCTCTTTCTTTTACTGTGACTTGCATTGTTTGAGATCCGACCAACCATGGTGGTGTCATCAGCAAACTTGTAACTGGAGCTGGAGCTGATTTTGGCCACACAGTCATGAGTGTATGAGGGGTAAGGTGCTGAGTATGCAGCTTTGGGGGGGGCACTGGTGTTGAAGATTATGTTGGAAGAGGTGTTGTTCCCTAGCCTTACTGATTGTGGTCTACAGGTCAGGAAGTCAAGGATCCAGTTGCAGAGTACAGAGCAGGGTCCTAGGCCTTGGAGCTTGGAGTGAGTTTGATTGCAATTATGGTGTTGAAGGTGGAGGCAAAGTCAATAAATAGGAGTCTGACAGAAGTGTCCTTGTTTTCCAGGGATGAGTGTGGGGAAGGGAGATGACATTTGCTATGGATCTATTGTGACAGTAAGCAAATTGTAGTGGGTCAAGGCAATCTGGGAGGCTGGAGTTGATGTGTGCCATTACCAGCCTCTCAAAGCACTTTATAATGGGTGTCAGAGCCACTGGATGGTAGTCATTAAGGCACACTGCCCGATTTTTCCTTGGCACGACGATGATAATGATCTTGAAGCAGGTGGGAACCTCACATTGTAGTAAGGCGAGGTTAAAGATATCTGCAAATACTCCCACCAGCTGATCTGTGCAGGATCTGAGCACATGGCTGGGACTCTATCTGGGCCAGTGGCTTTCTGTGGGTTCACCCTCAAGGAAGCCATACTGACATCTACGGTAGTGACCGTGGGTACAGGAGCACCTCAGGTTGTCGGGGCATGTGATGTCAATTCACTGAGCTTCTGTTCGAAATGAATTGAGAGTACATTGAACATATCGGGTTTGTGTCTGGGATTCCAGTTTAGTCTGGTATTGTCTCTTGGTGCCCGTGACGGTTTTGTGAAGACCATACATAAAATTCCTGTATAGGTCAGGGTCATCCATACTAAACGCCTCAGACCTAGACCTCAGTAGGGAGTGTGAGGCCACCACGATCCTTCCTGCCAATGGACTTAATTTGGGTCGAAATGGGGACCCTACCTGCCACCCTCACGCCCAATGCATTAAAAGCGCCACACTGGGGGAAAAAGCATAAAATTCTGCCCAAGATCAGCAGTAGGGAAGAGGAACATTAAGGAGATGGTGTCAATACATTGCTTAACCAGATTCTGCAGAGCAACGCTGAGTACGAGAAGGTGTCAAATTGATGCATCGCTACTGTTAAGGATCTGTGAGAACACTATTCAGTTAGAGATAGTAGGAACTACTGATGCTGGAGAATATGAGATAAGAAGGTGTAGAGCTGGATGAACACAGCAGGCCAAACAGTATCAGAGCAGCAGGAAAGCTGATGTTTTCAAAAATGGGGGAGGGGAAGGGGATTCTGAAATAAATAGTGAGAGAGAGAGAGGGAGAGGCAGATGGAAGATGGATAAAGGAGCAGATAGGTGGAGAGGAGATGGACAGGTCAAGGAGGCAGGATGGAGCCAGTAAAGGTGACTGTAGGTGGGGGTTGGTCAGCCCAGGGAAGATGGACAGGTCAAGGAGGCAGGGATGAGGCTGGTAGGTAGGAGGTGGGTTGGAGGTTGAGGTGGGAGATGTGGATAGGTCGGAGAAAGGATGGACAGGTTAGGGAGGGACAAGCTGGGCTGGTTTTGGGATGCGTTCGGGGGAGGGGAGATTTTGAAGCTTGTGAATTCAACATTGATACCGTTGGGCTGCAGGGTTCCCAAGAGAAATATGAGTTGCTGTCCCTGCAACCTTTGGGTGGCATCACTGTGGCACTGCAGGAGTCCCAGGATGGACATGTCGTCTAAGGAATGGGAGGGGGAATTGAAGTGGTTCATGACTGGGAGGTGCTGTCGTCTATCGCGAACCAAGCGTAGGTGTTTCACAAAGCAGTCTCCAAGCCTTCGCTTGGTTTCCCTGATGTAGAGGATGCCACATCGCGAACAGCGGATACAGTATACCACATTAGCAGATGTGCAGGTGAGCATCTGTTTGATGTGGAATGTTTTCTTGAAGCCTGGGATGGGGGTGAGGGGAGAGGAGTAGGGGCAGGTGTAGCACTTCCTGCGGTTGCAGGGAAAAGTGCCAATTAGTCCCACTCCCAAGAACATATCCCACAGCCCTGCATTTCATTTGGGCATTCCATTTCTTCTTGAATGGTAGCGTTGAATCTGCTTTGCATCACCCATATTCGGATTACGACAGCTGGCTTGGCAAATAAATCTCATCATCTCATCAGCTTTTGGAGATTGCAGAGTTTTGTGATACTGAACATGTACGTGGTTGGGGCTGTAGCTCTGTTCCAGGAATTCTGTGAAGGCCCAGATTGAACTGTGTACAATTGAAGGCTTTGAAAGATCTGGATGCACTACAGAGGTTTTAATGAAGCAGAGTTGAGGATCAGTTAAACAAGATGAACATTATTTACTTGTTATTACCTTGATGGTATTTATTTCATATCTTTTATTCATTTTTCTTCTAGTGGCCTGTCTTCAATTTTAAGCCTGGTATTTCTTACTGCTATATTGTTAGCTATTGAATGAACTATGCCTTGTCGTGTCACTACTTTCTGATTGGTTACTTTGTCCCTTATAAAGCTTCAATAAACAGTTAATTAAAAGATATGATTCAGAGAGTGATGTATTTTATTGGTTTTTGTGTTTTGAGTTCCTGAATAAAGTTGTTGGTATTCCTTACTTCATACAGCAAATAGAGGGGCCTTGTGGTTAATAGCATTCTTGCCCGTCAATTAGAAGCTCTGGGTTCAAGTCCATCTCTAGTGTTCATAGAGTTTCTAGCCCCTCCTTTGTGGAGAGAGATTATTACTTGGGCAGCCTCGCAGTGCTCATCCCATGTCCAATATCTGTTCCCTATTTATTTGTGCTCAATGCCAACTCGTCTGTTTCTATTAATCTTAACAGGCTATATGAAAAAAAAATCTGAACAATGTCATTGAAAAAAAAATAACATTCAGGACCTGACAGTCGAGGGAGGTACATTCTGAAACAATCAGAAATTGCTGGAAAAACTCAGCAGGTCTGACAGCACCTGTGGACAGAAATAAGAGTTAACCTTTCGGATCCAGTGACTCTTCACTCAGAGGATGCATCCTTAATCTGGCAAACAGATCCAGTACTTACATTCATTTTTATAGCTCCAGGCAACAATGTGCAGTACAAATGTATATTTTGCTGCAAACATGGACTGCCAATGGTCAATATTGTACCAATTTATGGGCATTTGATTTAATTTGGCTGGATGGAAGATCTATCTCCTTGCCCGCTCCATGCTGGAAGTTGCAATGCTCTGGACCAGACCTGAAGAAGATTAGAATTCAAGATATGCTTGCTGTAAATACTGCTAACTGCGCCCTGTCTAGTTTTAAAGGCTGCAATATCAATAGTTAATGAAAGCAAAGTCCAAGAGTTCAGTGAAATGTAACGGCATTGAAAATCTTGAGAAGTGCGCCATCTTTTATATCCATCAAGACGTTTAATCATAAATAAAGTAAATTACAGGCTAAATCATCAAAGGTGTTTTCGTACTCAGTCTTTATTTAGAGGTTGCTCTTAAAGGTAAAAATAAACTCTAGAGAAAAGAACACAGCCTCCTCTCATGTTATGCTGAGATTAGAAGAAATTTCTTCATCCAGAGAGTAGGTGGAATTCATTACCATAGAAAACAAGCAATGCTGAGACATTGTATGATTTCCAGAAGGAGTCGGAGTTTGCACTTGGGCCTAGAGGTATCAAAGAATATGGGGAAAAGAGGGAACATGTTTTTAAGTTAGAAGATCAACCACATATTAGTGAGTGGCAGAGCAGGCTCAAGGGGCCGAATGGCCTATTCCTGCTCCTATTTTCCATGTTACTATGTGTCTGTGGTACAACTTGTTGCTTCCTTTCTCAAATTGATTTTCTCGCATTTCAGTCCTGATGAGTTCAGACAAAAGATTTTGACCAAATTTTCAGCGAAGTTTAAAGTCCAGTTCAATACAGTCAGGTGACAGAGCCAGGTCTGTCAATGGTAGGACCAAATGATAGGTAAATAGAAGCTCGGGTGAGAAAAATGGAATCTTTGGGGCCTTGGAGAGGTGTGGATGGAAAGCACTTGAGCAATCATTTTAACAAATGGGTATATTTATCATCACCTATCTATTCCAATGGAGACCATTCAATTGGAAAATATTTCCAATCACCTGTATCTGGCTCAGATATCATTAACATCTGACTAGATATGTCAGATATCATTGACATGCTGCCACTGATTGGGAATGTGTCATTACCGGGTTTGTGAATAGAGTTAAACACTGTAGAATCCTCAGCCTATTGTCCTATCACTGACCTAATGACAGGAAGATGGTCAATATTGAAATAGTTGAAGATGGTTGAATGCAGAATGCATCTGTGAGAGATGGATATAATGTTAGGCTGCAGCTAGGACGATTAGTATCTGATAATGACTTACAAGCCTTATCTTTTGTGTCAGGTCTGACTTCCCTCTGACTTTGATCCCAAGTGACCTCAGTTGGTCAGGATTCTTAAGCGACAATATTGGTCAGATCTTCTCCTGATATCAAGGGGAGCGATGTTAAATCTTCTGTTGCGTTCAGCTGTTCTGTCTACATCAGGATTGAGATAAGTTTTGGAGCTGACTGCTTCCAATGTACATTAAAATGAGCAGGTTAAAAGAGAATAAATATGATTTGTTTATGATTGCTGACTTTTTCAATCTTTATAAAGAATGCTGAAGGGTGGGTGTGGTTGATTGGATGGCAACTGTCTCAGATTTACATTGCTTTTGAAGTAAATACGATCTTTCACAAAATTGGTTTGATAGATTTGTCACAGAGAAAGCAGTAATTGCTCAGCAATCAACAAAATAAAAATAAATGAAATCTGAAAAGATTGTCTCAATACTTAATAGCAGAAGCAGCATATTCATTTTCAATAGTCTTTGGTTGTACAGAACTTGAGAATTGTTGCAGAAAGGCACACAATCTAAAAGGTTTTCATTAACACACAGCAGATTATTCACAAGAACACCACTAAAAGCAGAAAACCAATACTTATGCTCTATGAAGGAATGCGCCTATTAGTTGACAGGTGGATTCTGATTGGTAGAGGTGCTACCATGAAGATTACAGCAGGTAATGATTGACAATTAGCTGCCAAGCTTTGTGCCTTGCAGGTTGACTCTAATCGGCAGGGCATTGGCCTGAGAAATGAACCAGCGAATGGACGTCACCGATTTTGTTAAGCACATGCTCTTTCTGTCTGTAAACAATGGATCCTTTTGTATTCATTCATGCAGCTTCCTGACCACGCTAATGTGCCACACTGTGAGCCCAGCTGACAAGTTGGCATTTTAGTGTAATTCTTTACCCACTCAGAATTATCCAGCAAATGCTGCCTATCAGCAGAATTAGATCTAATGTTGGACACTGCGCTATGGCTTTTGAAAGCATGAGTTAATCGGGTATAAACCATGCTTTGCTTGTTGTGAGCAGCTATAGGGTAATGCTGCTTGATACAATCTGCCAGCCTTTGAGGTATGGTGGTATTTGCTAACACCAACGCATGCACATTATGTACTGCTTTAAATTCTGCATGCACAGATTTCGAGCAAGGCAGCAGGGGGAGTAAGCAACTGGAATGGGCGATAAGAAATCGTGACTGTGGGGAGGGGTTAGAGATCCGGAGGATGCAGGAGAGGGGGTGAGGTGGAGATTGGGATCCAGGAGAGAATTGGAGGGGTAGTAGGAGGTTGAAAAATAGGAGAGCTGGGGCGGAGGGGCGCAAAAGAGAGATAAAGAGTGCTCCTGGGCCCTCCTTGTCACACCCTGCTGCCTGCCAAGCCCCTCTTTTTGGGCCCTTTTTCCTTCTCACTCTGGGGGTTCTCTTCCATCCTGCAAACCCTCACCCCATCACTGAAGCCTTATTCAAAATTGTACAGGCTTCCCTGCGCATGTAATGCATTTGCACATAACTTCACATGTAAAGTCTATACGATGACGACAGTGCTTGGAACTGCATTCCCAATGAACATGCAAACATAGTCACATGTGGATGTGAGTTTGCTCGCTGAGCTGGAAGGTTAGTTTTCTGACGTTTCGTCACCATTCTAGGTAACATCATCAGTGAGCCTCCGGTGAAGCGCTGGTGTTATGTCCTGCTTTCTATTTATCTGTTTACGCAGGAAATGACATCACCAACCCAAGGAAACCTAAACAGATAAATAGAAAGGGGACATAACACCAGCGCTTCGTCGGAGGGTCACTGATGATGTTACCTAGAACGGTGACGAAACGTCTGAAAACTAACCTTCAGCTCAGCGAGCAAACTCACATCCAGAACCTCAACCTGAGCTACAAATCTTCTCAAAACTCGCTAGTCACATGTAGTTGTCGGTGTCAGGTAACCCTGCTTTGCGATATATAGTTTACACATCTGGCATCACACTGTTGCTGAAATTCATATCCAATGTCTTATTGGATATGCCTCATAGGCAGAACTTTTTGGGTTTGACACTAGCATCTGGTTAGTGGTTTTCTTGCCAGTCATCTTAATGAATTCAATAATCTGTAGAATCCCTACAGTGTGGAAACAGGCCCTTCAGCCCAACAAGTCCATACCAACCCTCAGAAAATCCCACCCAGACCCCGTCCCTGTAACCCACCTAATCTACACATCCCTTTTGGGGGTGGCACAGTGGCTCAGTGGTTAGCACTGCAGCCTCACAGCACCAGGGACCCAGGTTCAATTCCACCCTCGGGCGGCTGTCTGTGTGGAGTTTGCACATTCTCCCCGTACCTGCATGGGTTTCCTCCGGGTGCTCCGGTTTCCTCCCACAGTCCAAAGATGTGCAGGCTAGGTGGATCGGCCATGCTAAATTGCCCATAGTGTTCAGGGATGTGTAGCTTAGGTGGGTTATAGGGGTATGGGTCTGGGTGGGGCTCTCCAAGTGTCAGCCTGGACCTAGGAAACCCACACAGACACGGGGAGAATGTGCAAACACCACACAGACAGTTGCCTGTGGGGAATCAAACCCAGGTCCCTGGTGCTGTGAGGCTGCAGTGATAACCATTGAGACACCGTGCCGCTCATTTTGATAAACAGTGCATTCCACAAACTTTCAACTGTGTGCGAAAGATTTTCCCACATCACATTTGCTTCTTTTGTAAATTGTCTTTTATCTGTGCCCTCTTATTCTCAATCCTTTCATGAGAAGGGACATTTTTTAAAAACTTCACTCGTAGGATGTGGACATTGCTGGCTGTGCCCAGAGATTATTGCCAGTTCCTAGTTGCTCTTGAGAAGGTGGTGATGAGCTGCCTTGAACTTCCGCAGCCCATGTACTGTAGCCATAGCAGGGTGGGAGTTCTAAGATTTTGATCTAGTGACCCTGAAGAAATGGCGATAGTCAGAAAAGTGAATAGTTTGGGGAGGAGCTTAGAGGTTGTGGTGTTCCGATATATCTGCCCTTGTTGCTTTTTCCTTTTCGATGGAAGACGCTGTCAAAGGATCTTTAGGGAATTTCTCCTTATCTACTGTGTTCAGCCCAAAAAAGTCCTCCTCCTTATCAATTTTGAAATCTTCTAGGAACCATGTCACTTCCTCTCTCACCACAGAATACTAAAAAATTCTTCCTCAGTAAAGTCAGATGCAAAGCATTCGCTAATTGTCAATGACATGCTGTTGAAGTGTATCTGCAATTGCTAAGGGAAACATGACATCCAAATCTTTGGTAAAAATAGCAAATGTGACAGTGGCTAGGTAGTAATTTTCTTTTAGTAATGTTTGAAAGGATAATATAGGTTGGGGAACCAGGGGAATCTCTCCTACCCTACTGGAAGACACCATGGGATCTATAACATCCACCCAAGTGGGAGGCCGGGGCTGTTGTTTAACTTTGCAGTAGAACTGTGGCTCTTCTGACATTGCAGCATCGCCACAGGTTCGGTACGCAAGTCTTTTCAGTGTGACTTCAACACACAACCTCCCGAGTTGGAGTAATGCTGGCAAGTAGTAGATGACTAATCCAGCAGGCTCAGGCAAATGTTCTGGGTATTAGATTTGAATTACACTTTGGCAGAGGGAGAAATTGGAATTCTGATGAATCTGGAATTTAAAGCTAACTTAATGGCAATCACTTCCAAATGTCATAATATCCCAGCTAGTTCACAAATGTGCTTTGGAGAAGGAAATCTGCCATCCTTACCAGGTTTAGCCATAATTGTGGCTGACACTTAATTGCGCTCTGCTATTGAGTTCCCAGGCAATAACTGATGCCCACATCCTATGACTAAATGATATAAAAATACCCAGAGACTACTTAAACTTGAAAGGGTTCAGAAAAGATTTACAAGGATGGTGCCAGGGTTGGATGTTTGATCCCTGGGGGGAGGCTGAATAGACTGGGGCTACTTTCCCTGGAGCATTGTTGGTTGAGGGTTGAGCTTATAGAGGTTTATAAAATCGTGAGGGGCATGCGTAGGGTGAAGTGCCTTGGTCTTCCTTACATGGCAGGGGAGTCCAAAACTAGAGGGCATAGGTTTAAGGTGAGAGGGGAACGATTTAAAAAGGACCGAAGGGCAAACTTTTCATGCAGAGGGTGGTGCACGAATGGAATGAGCTGCCAGAGGAAGTGGTGGAGGCTGGTACAATTACAACATTTAAAAGGCATCTGGATGAGTACATGAACAGGAAGGGTTTAGAGGTATATGGGACAACTGTTGGCAAATAGGACTAGATTAGTTTAGGATATCTGGTTGCTATGGAAATGTTGGGCCGAAGGGTTTGATTTCCTGCTGTACAACTCTATGACTCCAAATGTCCTTTAGAGAAGGAAATATGCCATCCTTACAGGTTTGGCTAACGTTGTGGCTGATAATTAACTGGCCTCTGCCCTTGAATCCCATGACAATTGGGGATGGGCTATAAATGATGCCCACATCCTATGAACAAAGAATACAAAAATACTCAGAGACTACCACTGTGAATCATGGCTAAAATCTGGGTCAATACTAGAGCAGTTAATCCCTGACCTGAAATTAGAGTTGAGGCCTTGAGATTAGCCAGGAATTTAATGCCAGCTATTCAAATACACTTACACTGAACAGAGGGAGGACAGCAGAAAACTGAATACCAACCCACAAAAGCTAACTGGAAATGCAAGCCGAATGATGTGAATAGGGATGGTAACATTGGATCTAGTTTCAAATGAATAACGTTGTATATTCTGAACTCATGGACTACATAGTCCCTGTAGCAGTCAGGGACTGTGTCACACCATCCTAACTGTATGCATCAGTGGGGTTATTGTTAACATTATTTGGTCATTGTATACATTTGACAATGCAGTTGAACTCAGCCTGCTGTGATCCTGCAGGCACTGCTGTGCATGAAATGTACCTTGTTGTTAGACACCTCTTCTACTATGTATCAGAATTAAATTGGAATATAGCTAAAAGCACAGCTCAAGTTTTGCTTTTTTTTAAATAAAACCTTTCACAACCTAAAAAGTCCCAACACAGATTACTGATAATATACCACTTATGAAACATAAAAACATAGAAAAAAGATGCAGGAGTTGGCCATTCAGCCCTTCAAGCCTGCACCACCATTTAATGTGATCATGGCTAAGTATGTAATTTCAATATACCACTCCTGAGCTCTCCCGATACTCTTTGATCCATTTAGGCACATCCAGCTCCCTCTTGAATATATCTAAAGAACTTGCCCCAGCAGGTTTCGGTGGAGAGAATTCCGCAGGTTCACAACTCTCTGAGTGAAGAAATTCTTCCTCATCTCATTCTTGAATGGCTTACCCCTTATTCTTAGACTGTGACCCCTTGTTCTAGGCTCCCCTAACATTAGGAACATTCTTCTAGCATTTAGCCTGTCCAGTCTAGGATTTTACGTGTTTCTATGAGACACCCCCTCATTCCAGCAAATACAAGCCCAGTTGATCCAGTCCTTCTTCATAGGTCATCCTGCCAACCCTGGAATCAGTCTGGTGAACCTTTGCTAGACTCCCTCGATAGCAAGAATGTCTTTCCTCGGTTCAGGAGACCAAAACTGCATACATTACTCAAGGTGTGAGCTCACCAAGGCCCTATATAAATGCAGCAAGACTTCTTTACTCCCATACTCAAACTATCTCACTTCAAAGGCTAGCATGTCATTAGCTTTCCTCACTGCCTACTGTACCCACATGCCAACATTCAGTGCCTGTTCCACCATAGCACCCAGGTCTTGTTGCACCTCACCTTTTCCTGAGCTGCCACCATCTGATAATAATCTGCCTTCCTGTTTTTGCAGCCAAAGTGGATAACCTCACATTTATCTACTTTATATCGCATTTGGCAAGTATTTGAAGGATAGTCACCTTTGCGGTAGAGGATGTGTGAAAGCCTATTAAGAAAATCAGCAAATCAGTGCAGATATTAAAGTGTCAAAGTAATTATGGGAATACAACTGAATAAGAAAAAGTTAATGTAGAATTTGATTCTTTGCCAAAACCCAAGTCATAAAAACCTTATGTTCCTGTACCTGCCAGAAGTTCAAGAAACCTTGTGGCTGTGCACAAGGCGTGATATTCCTTGAAGCTATTTTGATCTTCAAGAATTCTCTCTTGCAGAACAAATAACAGACAAAAAAAAACAAAGAAGTGGAGACCTGAAACAAAAATGGAAATTGCTTATGAAACTCAGCAGCTCTGTTATTATTCCAGGGAAGAAAGCAGAGTTAATGTTTTGAGTCTGGTACTGATAGCAGTTGGGAAAATGTGGTATTTGTGCTGAAGATGAGGTTTTGGTGAAGTGAGGGGGAAAGAAATGAGTGGATTAGTGGAGAGGGAGCCCAGAGAGACAGAGACAGAGAGACAGAGACAGAGAGAAGCAGAGAGATGAAAGGGATCGATAAATGAGGGGGATTGTTCCCTCTGGTCAAGTCCTCCTCCATTCTTAACATTTCCCCACAATCCTACAGCAATCACAGAAGATGTATTATCTGGCCATTTAACTCCTCCCTCCTCACTAACCAAGGATCCAGATACACCTCCTGGGTGATGCAGTGATTTACTGCTCTTCATTCAATCTAGTCTACTTCATGTACTGTTCGCAATGTGGTCTCCTCTACACTGGGAGGCAAAATGCAGACTGGGCAACCGCTTTACAGTGCACCTACCTTATGCCTGTAAAAGTAGCCCTGAGGTTCCAGATGGCTTCCTCTTGAACACCCCATTGTGTTCCCACTCCAACATTTGTGTCGCAGTCCTAGTGCAGTGTTCCAGCAAGCCTCAGCACAAGCTCAAAGAACAACAACTCATCTTCTACTTGGGACCCTGCAGTCCCTAGGACTTAAGCATTGAGTTCAATAACTTCACAGCCTGATTGCTTTCATGTCTTTTTTATATCTAATTCGCATGCCCAATGCTGTTATGACTTGGGTTTGCTTTAGCATAGCTTTCACCCCATCTCAGGCTGATCAAGACATTACACGGTCTGTGTTGAATGCAATCTGTCCATTCTCTGCCATCCTCAGCTCTCAATATCACTTATTCAGCTCCTCTCCTAGGAGCTGAGTGCCAGTGCGACTGAGTTAAAAGGGCTTTTATTTTGAACCTTTCATTTCTTTATTTTTCTCATTTATTATTACGAGTTTTTACTTTTGTACCTAGGAAGGCACAAAGGTTTGTAATGCAGGGCCTTTTATTGCTTTATTTTTCTAATCGTTTTCTTAAAAATCCGTACCTTGGTACCTTTGTACTAAAGATGGAACCTTAAGTGCTGGCTAGTGAATTTTTCACTGCACTCATGTGAGTCCATGTGACTATAAAGCTAATTCTAATTCTCTTTTGGCCTGCACTGCAATTCACAATGGACATAGGAAATTGCTTTCAGAGGACTATTTTCAAAGTGGCATAGAAATTACTTAAAGCTAGATTGTAACTGTCACACGTATCACTATAGTTACCTCGTCCACAACCTTGGAGGTGAGACCTCTGGGGAAAGAAAACTCCATTTAATGTGCCAACTATTTTTAGGTAGATTTGAAGATTGTGATTCACTTGCAAGCAGAATTGTCATACTACATTTCTTTCCTTGGTGAATATGAAGTCAACATGAATTTTAATTGGATACATTACTGAAATTTACTCCTTATAAGTAAATTACTATGGATATGTGAACTACTTTAATTATCCCCTACTCTAAAATGTGCAAACAATACAGCACAGGAACAGATGTTTCAGCCCAAAAAGCCTGTGTCAATTCCTAGTCCTTATTTAGAACCACTATTTATTGTGGTTTTTGAGTTCTGAGGACAGGTCACCGGGCCCAAAACGTTAACTCTATTTTCTCCTTCACAGATGCTGCCAGACCTGCGGGGCTTTTCCAGCAACTTCTGTTTTTGTGCCTGATTTACAGCGTCAGCAGCTCTTTTGGGTTTTTTTTTGTGGTTTCAACCCTTTGTTCACTTCCCATTCATGTATTTATCAAGATACGCTGTAAACATTGCTAACATACTTGCTTCCAACACCTCCAATGGCAGTGCATTCCAGGCACCTACCACCCTCTGAGTGAAAGATTTTCCTCACAGCTCTCCCCTCAACTTTCCCCCTCCCACTTTGAACCTGTGGCCTCTTGTAGTTGGCCTTTCCACTCTTGGAAAAATCCTCTCACTACCTGACCTATCCATACCTCCATTTATTTTGTAGACTTCTATCGAGGTCAGCCTTCAGCCTCTGTCTTTCTAGTGAAAACAATCCGAGTTTATCCAACATCTCCTCATAACTAAAACCCTACAGGCCAGGCAACATCCCAGCAAACCTTTTCTGCACTCTCTCCAAAGCCTCATATCCTTCTTGTAGAGTAGCAACCAGAATTATTAAAATGTAGCCATTATTATAATGTAATTTAGGACTCTATTCGTGTAATGAAATATGAGTAAGCAAACACAAACAAGTTCGAGGCTCACATGTAACACTTCAAAGACCCACAATCAAATAAAGAGCTCCAGAAGTAGTAAGTCAGGATTTTACATACTGATATTGACAAACTTGTTGTGTTTCTGCTCTAACATTATATACAAACACAATTTACAAGGATGTTGCCTGGGTTGGAGGGTTTGAGCTATAGGGAGGGGCTTTTTTTTCCCTGGGGCATCAGAGGCTGAGGGTGACTTTATACAGGTTTATAAGATCATGAGGGGCATGGACAGGGTGAATAGCCAAGGTATTTTATCCCACGGTAAAGGACTCCAAAACTAGAAGGGCATAGGTTTAAGGTGAGAGGGGAAAGATTTAAAAGGGATCTAAAGAGTAACATTTTCATGCAAAGGGTTGTGTGTGTATGAAACAAGATGCCAGAGGAAGTGGTGGAAGCTGGCACAATAACAACATTTAAAAGGCATCTGGATGGATACATGAACAGGAAGGCAAATGCTGGCAAAAGGGATTGGATTAATTTAGGATATCTGGTTGGCATGGATGAGTTGGACTGAGGGGTTTGTTTCCATACTGTACAGCTCTATGATTCTATGACACCTGCACTAACAGTACAGAACTATTCTGAAGGAACAGTGGGATTAAAAGGTCACCACATTGTACTATTTTCTAAGTTAAAACTAAAGATACTTGAAAAATAAACTGGCCTTCTTGGTCACGTTTCATCATAGACACCAGAAATGATAATGGTAAATCCAGTCCTGTTGAACCTACAAAGTCCATCCAGAGCTGATATTTTAACTGGGACACCTGTCCCACAGGCTAGTCAAGCTGTTGTGGTTAACAGCCTTAAACCCTTGTGGGGGTTAGCTCTGATCTGGATTATTTCTCTGGTAACCTCTCCAGGTAAATTTAAGCTAGAAGGTTTCGCAGACACTTGTGTGGATCTGAGGAACTGATCCTTCTCTACCAAAGGAAAGGAATCAACAGAGTATATTCCTTTCAATTGATAGCCTTCCTTAATCACCCTGGAATTATAAGAAGGACGGATTCTCTTTTCAAAATGTATCTCTTATTTAAGATTTATGGTGACAGGTTGTTGGAGCAAAATACAGAATACTAGACAGAACAACATATTTAGTAACCTATTTACAGGTTTATTAAAGAACTGAACACGTAATGCTCTCTAACTAACTAAGAATATCACAACATTAGAGACTATTAAAGGATGGAAATCATAAAATTGTTACTAAATGTGGAATCCAAAATGTTCAATCTCTACAATGTCATAGCAAGGTATCTAAGAATAAATCAAATTTCAATGTAAAATATTACCTTACAGGTAACCATCTGCTTAGCAAGATATTCCCCCTTAGTTAAATGTGTTTTACCAGAATTTTAACTTTTATACTATGCGAAGTATTGATAAGGACAGCAATCATATGACACCAGGTCATAGTCAAACAGACTAATTTGAAAACACAAGCATTCCACATGTAGCCTTTTTGTCAGGTGAAGTGAGAAAGAAGCACACAGAACACAGAATTTATAAATAAAAGATCAAAGGGTTACACAACTGATGAGGATGCATTAAACAAACCTAAGATGCTGTTAAATATTTGATATAAGATAACAAAGTGTGGGACTGGATGAACACAGCAGGCCAAGCAGCATCTTAGGAGAACAACAGCTGACGTTGCAGGCCTAGACACTTCATCAGCAGAAGAGTTAAATATTTAATCAGTTAGAAGGGTTTGATTGATTAATATGCATATGCAAATCCCTGAATTTCTTTCAAGTCACTGTCCCGAGAGAATTAAAAGTTTTATCAGTGTGAAGAAGAGGTGGCATTTCAGGTCAGACAATGCATGTTAGGTGTGAGGCCTTGTTTAGAATCTGTTTGTGTTTGATTTAGAGTCAGACTGGTTTTATTTCTAAAGAAGGACTTTATAAAACAACATATTGACAGACTGCCTATAAATTGTGTGTTTTTTGAACAAAATAGAGTGTATCTGAAAAGACAAATTCACTCAATAGAATTAAATGTGTGTGATTTAAAATGTTTTTAAGCTTTTCAAAGAAGTGTTAGTAAAATTTTTCTCAATAAACTCTCCTATTGGCTATGCAGAATGTTTTTTTCATAAATGTCATGTACCTTTCATGATCCATTTTCATGGTTATAACAATAGTTCACAAAACTTTTCTGTATCTGGCAGTATCTTATACCACTCTTTCAAGTTTTCACTTCTCATGTGCATCTCTAGATTACACACCAAACAAGCATGGCATTCATCATGAGAAGGCATTAATGTCTTCTTGTTGAATGTTCATTTCACTAAAAGCTTCTTTATCAGGCTTTTTTTTAGCCTGTAAGCTTTTTCAAAATGCATTAGTGAGTACCATGTACTTCATATTAAATTTCAGGAATTATGCTTGGGTTAAAGCTCAGATCTCTCTATCAGTTAACTAACCCTTTAGCCTAAATATAAGCTTTTTGCACAAGGAACATACTTGCAACAATATTCAGATGAAAATTTTAACCCTTCAGTAATTCAAAAAAGAATATCAAAAGCCACCAATGAGTTTACTGTTTGCTAAATGTTTGAATTTAAGCTTTATTAAAATTCTAAACCTTAATACATTAAAAGACATCTGAATGAATACATGAATAGGAAGTGTTCAGAGGGATATGGGCCAAAAGCAAAAGGGGCCAGGTCAGATTGAGATGTCTGGTTGGCATGGATAAGTTGGACCAAAAGGTCTGTTTCTGTGCTTTTGACTCTGTGACTCTAATTGAGCTTCAAATGAATCATTAATCCTACAGGAGCTCAGGTGACTGGTTTGCAATGCAGACTGGTATCAACAGTGTGGGTTCAATTCCCATATCAGCTGATGTTACCACAAAGACCTCTGGTAGCACAGTGGCATACAGTTGGAAGACAGTTGCCTTAGAAGCCCTCAGCATTGGCTGTGAGCCTCATGAAGTTTCATGGCAACACATCAAACATGGGGAAAAGAAGCTTGAGGAAAAAGCTGAACTACTAAACTGACAATGACTTTTTTTACTCCTTCATGTGAGAGCATGGAATACTTTGCCAGTGGTAGTCGTGGAAGCAGAGTCATTAGTGACATTTAAGCGACTGCTGGGCATGCACATGGACAGCAGTGAATTGAGGGGAATGTAGGTTAGGTTATTTTGTTTTTGGATTAGGATTAATCCATGGCACAATATCATGGGCCGAAGGGCCAGTACTGTGCTGTACTTTTCTATTCTCTATGTTCTATGTTCATGGGATGTGAGCATCACCGGCAAAGCCTGCATCCTTAACTTGCCTACAGGGCAGATAAAAATCAATTGTATTGCCGTGGGTTTGGATCCACATGTAGGCCGAACCAGGCAAGGATGACACACTTCATTTTTTCAAGTATATCAGTAAACCAGATGGGATTTCACAATAATCAGCAGTGGTTACATAGTCACCTGTACACTAGACTTTTGTTCTGGACTTTCTGTTGAAATCAAATTTCATGATCTGCTATTCCTAAAGGTAGCAGTCCAGTGACATTAACACCAGGGCACCACCTCCCCTCAAGACTTCCCTTGACATTGTAGCTGCATTTGACTGAGCGTGGCATTATAGAGCCTGAGCAAAACTACAGTTAATGGGAATCAGGGGAATTTCTTTGCTGACTGGTGACATTCCTGGAACATCGGAAGAATTATCTCAGCTCCAGGACATCTCCACAGGACTTCCTCAAGGGAGTGTCATAAAGTCATACAGTATGAAAACAGGCCCTTCAACCCTGCTTATCCATGCCAACCATGCTTCCTGAACTGAATTAGCACCATTTGCCTGCGTTTGGCCCACATACCTCTAAACCTTTCTGATCCACGCAACTGTACAAATGTTGTAACTGTACCTGCCTCCACTGTTTTCTCTGGCAGCTCATTCCCTATACACACCACCCTTTATTTGAAAATGTTGCCCTAACTATCCTCAGCTGCTTTATTAATGACCATCCCTCCATCATAAACTCAGAAGTAGAGATGTTTGTTGATGGTTGCACGGTTCATGACTCCTCAGACACTGAAGCACTCTGCCTCCATATGTGCTAATACCTGTTAACACGCAAGTTCTGACTGACAAATGGCAAGTCATGCTCACTCTACACAAATACCAGTTAATGATCATCTCCTCAAGAGAGGGAATCTAACCATTGACCCTTGACATACAATGGCATTAATATGTCTGACAGTCACAATATCAACTTCCTGGGAAATACTAATGACAGGAAACTGAATTGGACCAAGCGTATAAACAGCAATAAGAACAGATCAAAAGCACAGAATCCTGCAGCAAGGAACACACCTCCTGACTCCCCACGTTCTGTCCACTGTGTACAAGGCAGTAGTCGGGAGTATGGGGAAATTCTCTCCACTTGCCTGAATAAATGCATAGCTCCAAAAATTCTCAAGAAGCTTGAAATATCCTGTACAAAGCAGCCCATTTGATTGGCGTCACATCCACAGACATTCAGTCCCTCTCTGACCAATGCTCAGTAGCAGCAGTGTGAACCATCTATAACCCACACTGCTCTATTCACCAAGGCTCCTCATTGGTCACACAGGCCTCTTGACCTATATCGCCTGCAGAATCAAGGGCAAAAGATGCATGCGAACAGAATTGCTGAGCACCGTGTCCCCTCAAGCTGAAGATGTATGTCTCACAGGTGGATGCAATATCCTGAGGAAATATCCTGATGCCAAATGCATGGCCACCAAGAACTCTGCCCAAATGTGGGAATTAACAAGCTAATTACGAACTGCTTGTGATATATAGAAATGATTTGGATGAAAATGTAAATGAGTGGTTTAGTAAGTTTGCAGACGATACAAAGACTGGTGGAGTTGTGGGTGGTGTGGAAGGTTGTCAAAGGATTTAGCAGGATATCGATCAGTTGCAAATATGGGCAGAGAAATGGCAGACGAAGTTTAATCTGTGTAAGTGTGAGATGCTGCACTTTGGAAGATCAAATGTTAAGGGTAAGTGTACAGTTAATGGTAGCACCCTGAACAGCATTGATGTACAGAAGGATCTCGAGTTTAAAGTCCATAGGTCCCTGAAAGTGGCCACGCAAGTAGACAGGGTGGTAAAGAAAGCATATGGCATGTGAGTCTTTACTGTTTGGAGAACTGTGTACTAGATTCAGGATGTTATGCTGCAGCTTTCTAAGGCTTTAGCTAGGCCACACTCAGAGAGTATTGCATTCAATTCTGGTTGCCACATTACAGGAAGGATGTGGAGGTTTTGTAGAGGGTGCAAAGGAGATTTATCAGGATGCTGCCTGGATTTGAGGGTACGAGCTATAAAGAGAGACTAGAAAAACTTAGGTTGTTTTCTCTGGAGCAGCAGGGGCTGAGGGGAGACTTGACAGAAGTTTATAAAATTATGAGATGCATAGATGGTGTTGACAGTCAGAATCTTTCTCCAGAGTTGAAATATCGAAAACTAGGGGGCATTCATTTAACGTGAGAGGGGGGAAGCTCAAAGGAGTTATGAGGGGCAGGCCATGAGAGGGTGGTAGGAGTCTGGAATGCACTGCCGGGGTGATGGTGGCGGCAGATACAATAGAGGCATTTAAGAGAGTTTTAGATAAGTGCATGAATATGCAAGGAATGGAGGGATATGGACCAAGGTCAGGCAGAAGGGATTCGTTTAATTTGACATCATGCTTGGCACTACTTTGTAAGCCAAAGGGCCCACTGCTGTGCTGTACAGTTTTATGTTCTATTTTCTATGTTCTACTGGAGCAAATTATCTCTCCAAAATACTTTATTCATCGAATCTATAAAACTATTTTGCAAAAGATTTTGTCTTGGAAATTACAAAATCTGCAAAAGAATTTATTTTGTCTCCATACAAAAAGCTGTACTCTTTGGAACCTTAGACAATTGTAACATTCCTAATATTTATAACATACATTTCACATTGGGCATACAACCTAAGGGCAAACCATTTCAAATTGAAAACTGCACAAAGTACAGCAGAATTACACTAACTCCGCGTGCATTATGTGCTTGAGTAATCAGATAAACTAAGCACTTGCTTATTACAAAATCCACTTCAAATCTGGTCCATTAAAACCTCACCTCTGACCACATTTTATAAAAAATGCATGAATACCCTTCTGTCTGAGGCATGTTTATCAAAGCTTTTTAGCTTTTTTGCTGATACCCTTTCTGTGATAAACAGGACAAATCATTCTGAAACATGTCCATCCAAATAACTGTTCAAGGTACAGAATTCCTTCCAACAACATAAACAGAAATCACTGGAGAAGCTCAGCAGATCTGGCAGCATCTGTGAAGATAAATCAAAGTTAACGTTTTGAATCCGGTGATCCTTCCTCAGAACTTCGAGGAATGTGTCAATTTTTCAAATTATCCATGTTTCTGAAAGCAAAGTAATTCAGATTTTCTTTCAAAGGTGTCCACAGGCATCAAAATAATATCTGCCATTGTTACTAGCTTAACTTGCTGCTCAGTTCCTGAAATCCTAATTCACTGGTATTTTAAGATCTAGGAATAAAATTGGTTTGTTTCTTATATCCAACATCCACAGTTCTTTGGTTCTTTTAAAACAAATCTTTCGAACTTTACATCACTGTGTCCCTCCCAGATACAGTGTTGCCACTGTTAATGTCAGAAGTCACATGATACCAGGTTATAGCCCAACAGGTTTATTTGAAATAAAAAGCTTTCGGAGCACTGCTCCTTTGTCAGGTCAGCTCTCCAAAAGCTTGTGATTTCAGATAAACCTGTTGGGTTGTAACCTGGTGTTGTGCGATTTCTGATCTTGGCTACTCCAATCCAAAACTTGGACCTCCGCATCATGGCTGTCAATGTTGACTATGGCTCAGAGCCAATGAGAAAGGAGGTTGTGGCTTTGACTGTCTGCTACCTCTCACGGCCCATTTTCAAGGGTTGGGTCATGGACCACTGCTGGAGTGGCTGAGGCTTATAATACTGAGTGGCTTTCCATTTCCTTAGAACATAGAACATAGAACATAGAACATAGAACAGTACAGCACAGAACAGGCCATTCAGCCCACAATGTTGTGCCGACCATTGATCCTCATGTATGCACCCTCAAATTTCTGTGACCATATACATGTCCAGCAGTCTCTTAAATGACCCCAATGACCTTGCTTCCACAACTGCTGCTGGCAACGCATTCCATGCTCTCACAACTCTCTGCGTAAAGAACCTGCCTCTGACATCCCCTCTATACTTTCCTCCAACCAGCTTGAAACTATGACCCCTCGTGCTAGCCATTTCTGCCCTGGGAAATAGTCTCTGGCTATCAACTCTATCTATGCCTCTCATTATCTCGTATACCTCAATTAGGTCCCCTCTCCTCCTCCTTTTCTCCAATGAAAAGAGACCGAGCTCAGTCAACCTCTCTTCATAAGATAAGCCCTCCAGTCCAGGCAGCATCCTGGTAAACCTCCTCTGAACCCTCTCCAAAGCATCCACATCTTTCCTATAATAGGGCGCCCAGAACTGGACGCAGTATTCCAAGTGCGGTCTAACCAAAGTTTTATAGAGCTGCAACAAGATCTCACGGCTCTTAAACTCAATCCCCCTGTTAATGAAAGCCAAAACACCATATGCTTTCTTAACAACCCTGTCCACTTGGGTGGCCATTTTAAGGGATCTATGTATCTGCACACCAAGATCCCTCTGTTCCTCCACGCTGCCAAGAATCCTATCCTTAATCCTGTACTCAGCTTTCAAATTCGACCTTCCAAAATGCATCACCTTGCATTTATCCAGGTTGAACTCCATCTGCCACCTCTCAGCCCATCTCTGCATCCTGTAAATGTCCCGCTGCAGCCTACAACAGCCCTCTACACTGTCAACAACACCTCCGACCTTTGTGTCGTCTGCAAACTTGCTGACCCATCCTTCAATTCCCTCGTCCAAGTCATTAATAAAAATTACAAACAGTAGAGGCCCAAGGACAGAGCCCTGTGGAACTCCACTCACCACTGACTTCCAGGCAGAATATTTTCCTTCTACTACCACTCGCTGTCTTCTGTTGGCCAGCCAATTCTGTATCCAGACAGCTAAGTTCCCCTGTATCCCATTCCTTCTGACCTTCTGAATGAGCCTACCATGGGGAACCTTATCAAATGCCTTACTGAAGTCCATATACACCACATCCACAGCTCGACCCTCATCAACTTTTCTAGTCACATCCTCAAAAAACTCGATAAGGTTTGTAAGGCATGACCTACCCCTCACAAAGCCGTGTTGACTGTATTTGATCAAGCCATGCTCTTCCAGATGGATTTCCTTCTGCAGGATTGTTGACTAGGTGTTTACCACCTGTCATCATGCAGATTGGAAGCATTTACAAGTTGACAATTAATCCTAGGAATGCACCTTCCATGGCCAACAAGTCCCAATGCAGGACTTGAACCCAGATCTCCTGGTCCAGAGGCATAGATGCTTTTGACTGATCTCCTTAGATTGTGGCTGAGCGTACAAAAATCTACACATGCTAAATAAGACCCACAGGCACAGTTACAATGTCTAAAATACATTTAGATGGTACATGCTTAGGACAGCTTTGGAGGGATATAGGCCTGGAGCAGACAGATGGGACTAGTTTAGTTTGGGTTTATGTTTGGCATGGGCTGGTTGAATCGAATTGATCGGTTTCCTTGCTGTATGACTTTACGCCTCAAAACTTTAACTTTGCTTTCTCTCCACAGGTGCTGTCAGGCCTGCTGAGTTTCTCCAGCAAACTTCCAATTTTGCTTCAGATCTTCAGCTTTGTTTTAATTCAGATATTCTTAACCAAGCTATGAAATACAGAATTTGATCAATTGATTTATTTTCATAGCAAGATACTATGAAAAGTGTTGTTTTGTGTGCTACACAGGCAAGATTGTGTCATTCAATGTAGCAGAACAGAGTGCAGAATACAGTGTTACAGCTGCAGAGAAGGTGTAGAGAGAGAGAAAAATCAGAATTAACATTTGAGTAGTCCATCAATATCCTGATAACAGTGGGGAAGAAGATGTTCTTGAATCTACTCATATGCGTAATCAAACTTTGATATCCTCTGCCCAATGGAAGAGGTTGGAGGAGAGTATAACCCTGGTGGGAGAGGTCTGATTATGTTGGTTGCCTTCCTGAGGCAGCAGCCTTGTGGCATACCTGTGTAAAGGATCATGGTGGAGGAGCTGTTGTCGTCTGTTCTTGCTGATTGCGGTTTATCAATCAGCAAGCCAAGGATCCAGTTGCAGAGCAGGGAGCTGAGACAAACGTCTCGGAGTTTAGAGATAAGCTTGTTTGGAGCTATGGTGTTGAAGGAGGAACTGTAGTCAATAAGTAGGAGCCTGACATAAGTATCCTTGTTACCCAGATGTTCCAGGGATGAGTGTAGGGCCAGGTAGATGGTTTCTGCCGTGGACCTGTTGCGCTAGTAGGTAAGTTGCAAAGGATCAGGGCAATTTGGTAGGCAGGAGTTGATGTGAGCCATGACTAACCTTCCAAAGCATTTCATAATTATGGAGGTCAGATCCACCAGTCATTGAGGCACACTGCATAATTCTTCCTTGGCACCGAGATGTTCGTGGTCATCTTGAAGCGAGGGGGTAACTTCAGATCATAGTGAAGAGAGGTTAAAGACCTCTGTGAATACAGCCCCCAGTGGGTCCGAACGGGATCTGAATGCACAGCCAGGAACTCCGTCTGGGTCAGTCACTTTCTGCGGGCTCTCTCTCATGACGGTTCATCTCACATCTGTGGCATTGACCATAGGTGTAGGTGCACACACGACTGTTGGGGTAGGAGACATTGTTTCTCCGAACTCCTGTTCAAAGCAAGTGTAGAATACAGTGAGCTCAATGGAAGAAACGTGTTTTGTAGCCCATTATAAAACATAGAAAATAAGAGTAGGCAATTCAGCCCTTTGAGCATGCTCCACCATTCAATATGACCATGGCTGATCATTGGACTCCACCTCCTGTTCCCTTTCTCCGCATAATCTTTGATTCTTTTAGTCCTAAGAACAATATCTAACTCCTTCTTGAAACCTGTTCGTAATTAAAATAAACAATAAATTATGAAAACACTAGAAATGGGAACATCAGCAACTTTGAACTATGCCACTCAGTTCACTCATTTGCTCACCAACATATTAAAAAAAACAAGACTCGTTAAAGCAAGAGCAGTGCTGGGAATGGAAAATGAAGTTAATTACTGACATCAGTCAATGATAATTCCCTCACCCAGATTTGGCTCAACAAAAGCCTAACAGAATTGAAATTAGTATCCAGTCATGGACAATATGCAATCATTTCACCTCCAATTTGTCTAATCACAAAGTGTTAAGTGAAATCTTTGATTACAAAGTGTATAATAGCCTTTAAGGCCATGAGTAAAGCTGTCATTAGTAATTTGAAATTCTTCTTTATACAGCATTAGCAATAACTACAGAAATAATTAGAGCTTCCACATGAGTAGTAAAGTTATTCAGACTGTGGACTATCCTGAGATTTCATAAACTATAAACCATGCACCAAAATTGGAGGTGTAGTAGCGAGCGAAGAAGGTTACCTCAGAGTACAATGGGATCTTGGGCCAATGCGCATGGAGTTTCACTTAAATCTATGTGAGGTGCTGCAATTTGGAAAGGCAAATCAGGGCAGGATTTATACATGAACCCGTCCTCATGGATACCAAACTTGGCTATCAGCCTCTGCTTGGCAACTCTGCATTGTTGTGCATCCTGAAGTCTGCCTTGGAGGATGTTTATCTGAAAATATCCTGTACAGCCACAATGTGACCTTCCAACTCCTCTATTCAATGCACTGATCAATAAAAGCAAGTGTAACAAATGCTGAACATTTGTTGCTGAACAAAGAGACCTTGGAGTGCAGGTTCACAGTTCCTTGAAAATGGAGTTGCAAGTAGGTAGGATAGTAAAGCAGGCATTTGGTATACTTGCTTTTATTGATCAGTGCATTGAATAGAGGAGTTGGAATTGTGGCTGTACAGGATATTTTCAGATAAACGTCCTCCAAGGCAGACTTCAGGGTACAGAACAATGCAGAGTCGCCAAGCAAAGGCTGATAGCCAAGTTTGGTACCCATGAGGACGGGTTCATATGGCACTGCAGGTGACCCCAACACACTATACACACACTCTCACACAAACACACTCTCACAGACACTCTCTCATTCTCTGTCTTCCTCTCTCTCTCTCACACACACACACACACACACACACACACACACACACACACACACACAACACACACACACACACACACACACACACACACACACACACACACACACACACACACACCCCTCTGGGGTGAATTTGCATTTGTAGATTTTTAATTGCAGATACATTCTATTTCGTTCAAAAAGCATACAATTTGTAGATAGTCGATGTGGGATTTTATAAATTCCTGCGTTGGAAAGAAAGCCAGTCTGACTCCTAGTTAAAACACCCACAGATTCTAACCAAGACCTCACACTGAAACGCATTGTCTGACCTGAAATGACACCTCTAGTATACTGATAAACCTTTAATTATCTTGGGGCAAGTGATTTGAAAGAAATTCTGGGGTTTACAGATTAACCAATCAAAACCTGCATTTTCTTCCTAACTGATTAAAGATTTAACAAACATCTTGGGTTTGTTCAAATACAATTGCATCAGTTCTATAACTTTTTGATCTTTTACTGATAAATTCTGTGTCTGATGCCACCTCTCTCACTGTCACCTGAAGCAGAAAACACTGCAAAAGCTTGTGCTTTCAAACAAACCCGTTGGATTATAACCCAATATCATGTGTGATTTTTGACCTTCTCCACAGATGAAAACAAACCTGCTGATGTGACTGTTTTCATTTTCCTCTCCAGGACTTCATTTTTCACCATGAAAATCATTCTTACAAAAAAAAATTCACTGTGAAACTGGTAATGAGTCACATGCCACTAGGTTGCTCCGGGAAGCGAGAAAGGAGGTTGCTAACCTGCTGGCGAAGATCTTTGCTTCCTCACTCTCCACGGGAGTCGTACCGGAAGATTGGAGGGAGGCAAATGTTGTTCCTCTTTTCAAGATAGGGAATAGGGAAATCCCTGGAAATTACAGACCAGTCAGTCTTACGTCTGTGGTCAGCGAGGTTTTGGAAAGAATTCTGAGGGATAGGATTTATGACTATTTGGAAAAGCATAGTGTGATTAAAGGGAGTCAGCATGGCTTTGTGAGGGGCAGGTCATGCCTTACAAATCTTATTGAGTTCTTTGAGGAAGTTACGAGACAGGTTGACGAGGGTCGAGCAGTGGATGTGGTGTACATGGACTTCCGCAAGGCATTTGATAAGGTTCCCCACAGCAGGCTCATTCATAAAGTCAGGAGGTATGGGATACAGGGTGATTTGGCTGTCTGGATTCAGAATTGGTTGGCTGACAGGAGTCAGAGTGGTTGTAGATGGTAAATATTCTGCCTGGAGGTCAGTGCTGAATGGTGTCCGCAGGGCTCTGTTCTTGGGCCTCTGCTCTTTGTAGTTTTTATAAATGACTTGGATGAGGAGGTTGAGGGGTGGGTTAGTATGTTTGCTGATGACACAAAGGCTGGAGGTGCCGTTGATAGTATCGAGAGCTATTGCAGGCTTCAGCGAGACATTGACAGAATGCAGAGCTGGGCTGATAAATGACACATGGAGTTCAACCTGGATAAATGCGAAGTGATGCATTTTGGAAGTTCGAACTTAAATGCTGAATATAGGATTAAAGGCAGGATTCTCGGCAGTGTGGAGGAACAGCGGGATCTTGGTGTTCAGGTGCATAGCTCCCTCAAAGTTACCACCCAGGTGGATAAGGTTGTTAAGAAAGCATATGGTGTTTTGGCTTTCATTAACAGGGGGATCGAATTTAAGAGCCGCGAGGTTATGCTGCAGCTCTACAAAACCCTGTTGAGACCACACTTGTAATATTGTGTCCAGTTCTGGTCGCCCTATTATAGGAAAGATCAAATAAGACCATAAGACATAGGAGTGGAAGTAATGCTATTCGGCCCATCGAGTCCACTCTGCCATTTAAATCATGGCTGATGGGCATTTCAACACCACTTCCCTGCACTCTCCCCGTAGCCCTTGATTCCTTTTGAAGCTTTGGAGAAGGTGCAAAGGAGGTTTATCAGGATGCTGTCTGGACTGGAGGGCTTGTCTCACGAGGAGAGGTTGACTGAGCTCGGACTTTCCTCTCTGGAGAGAAGGAGGAAGAGAAGTGACCTGATTGAGGTGTACAAGGTAATGAGAGGCATGGATAGAGTCGATAGCCAGAGACTTTTCCCCAGGGCAGGATTGACTGCCACGAGGGGTCATAGTTTTAAGGTGTTAGGAGTAAGGTATAGAGGAGACGTCAGAGGGAGGTTCTTCACCCAGAGAGTTGTGAGCGCATGGAATATTTTACCAGTGGTAGTCATGGAAGCAGAGTCATTAGTGACATTTAAGCGACTGCTGGACATGCACATGGACAGCAGCGAATTGTGGGGAATGTAGGTTAGGTTATTTTATTTTTGGATTAGGATTATTCCACGGCACAACTTCGTGGGCCAAAGGGCCTGTACTGTGCTGTACTTTTCTATGTTCTATGTTCTAGTCAGAATCCAACAAGCTCAATTATCCACTTTTTAAAACAGAAATTGGCTTCAATCTTCATCCACAAACTGAACCAACAAACAACAGATCTTCAGGTAATTTTGTCATTATTGTTCTTAGTAAACAACACAAAGTCCAGGAATTAGAGTGAAGCTGTTCTTTCAGCGATGGGGTCTTAGAGCAGCAAGTAATTGATTGAGTGAAGAGGATTTTCTAGAAAGACATCCCTCAGCAACATGATGAGATAATGGGAACTGCCAATGCTGGAGCCTGAGTTAAAAAATGGTGTAGAGCTCGAGGAACACAGCCAGCCAGGCAGCATCAGAGGAGCAAGAAAGCTGATGTTTCAGGTCTGGGCCTTTCTGCAGACTGTTCCTAGCCCATATCCCATCAGATCTTTCCTATCTGTGTGCCTATTGCTGAGCCATTTCTGTTATTATTTCAGGATTGGCTTGTTTTGTTCAGTTGAAATGACCAGCAGTGCAATGTATGGAACAAATATCCTCTTCTGAGGACTCTGGCTCCTTTTTGGCCGGTTTGCCGGCTCTTCTTCATTCATTTCAGACCCTTTTTGATTGGTCCTATTAAATTTTAAGCCACCATGTATTTTTTTAAAACTCTGACAAAGATAATCTAACCATGCTGGGACCCTTACTCCTGTTCATGTGGAGGCTGTAATTATTTCTGTAGCTACTGATACTTTCTGGTTAGTTAGGAATTTAATATTAATCATGAAAGATTCAGCTTGCTCCCGTTCATGTGGAGGCTGTGATTAGTTCTGTAGTATTTGCAAGTGCAGCAAGGTTTGAGTTAACACTTGGTAATCAGACAAAGTTGAGGTGAAATGACTGCAGAATGTTTGATTGGATAACCATTTCAACTCTCAGGCTGTTATTAAGCCAGTTTCTTGGAGGTGAGATGAGGAAATAATTAATGATTGCACATTGAAGCTGATTATTGAAATCATTCTCAGAACCGCTCTTGCTTTAAGATGGCTTTTGATATTTTTGTTAACTGTTGGTGTAAAAATGAGTGAATTGAGTTGTGTAGGTCAAACTTACTGATGTTACTAAGCCTGGCTGATACAATGCCTCTCATAAAAAGTAATCTAAACTTGAAGTCAATTGTTTTCACAGTGCCCTGAATTGCAGAAGGGGCACTGTCAGAAATAAGACTCATTACAAATTGGCTGATGTGTGCTGTACTCCATTTACTCCAAGTGATCCGTGACACCATGAAAGACGTTATGTTAAAGCAGTTATTTTTACACTCTAGGTACATTAGTTAAATGTATATTCACATTCATTTTACTGCCACATTGCTGCATTACTGAGACACTTTGGCAACTAAATCACCTAAATAGACAAGATTTTTGTTACACACAATCCCAGTTTATAATCCATTTGAATTTGGAAGGTTGCTCTTCAATTATGCTGTCTGTCTTCTGATGCAAATGTTTTGACTTTAAAACATATTTAAGCTTTTATGGGTGGCATGGTGGCTCAGTGGTTAGCCATGCTGCCTCACAGCACCCAAGTTCAATTCTACCCTCGGGCACCTGTGCAAATTCAAACAATTTTCTCTGGATGCTCCAGTTTCCTTGCAGGTTAGGGTGGATTGGTCTTAGTTAAGCTGCCCATAGTATCCAGGAACATGCAGGTTGGCTGTAGGGAAGGCAAGGTTATGGGGGTGGGATGAGCTGAATGGCCTGCTTCTATACTCTACAGATTTTATGAACAACCCAGGCTTTTGAATTTGGCTTAGTGAGTGTTAATGTTCTTTTGAGTAGTCCATTTTTGTTGCAACTGTATCTTCAAGTGGCACTTAGTGAGGATTTTAGACTGGCATCCTTGCTGTGGCTAATGCATCGATTCCTCCTCCTTTAGGCTGGAATTTTATTATCTGCTTCCATTAGTCTTAAACAATCCAGCTTTACTTTTCAAAAAGTATGTTACTATTTGTGCTACTGTTCCATCATTGTAAGTACAATTGTCTGGTAAATAAGTACGGATTAACCCCTCTTTTGAAAAAGAAAAGCTTCCTTGCAAATCATATTTTGTACTTTGCCGTTTTTGGCTTAGGGAGAAGGCAGGGTCTCTTCTCCCGGTGGAATAGGTATTTGCAAATCTGGTTTAACTAAAGTCCCACAAATAAATCCCCACAAAATTCAACAAACGTTTTGCTATTGCAATATGCATTGGTTCTGATGCTTTTTGTTCATATTGTATCATTCAATCAACCTATTTCTGACTTAAGGTAATGGTTCCTAACCATTTCAGTATAAAGGTACACCTCAATGAGAATTCTATGGCACACTGACTAGCTCAAATTTCACATTTATTTGCATTTCTTACGGCTAGGATCTCATGAGGGAGGTTTGCAACAAAGTGCACACAACAAGCAAAAGAAGGATCAAATGCATTAATGTTTCATGGCACATTTTCCATTTGCTGACCTCAACTATTTCTAACTATTGATGGGCTGTACAGCTATTCTGTATGCTGCGTTGAAATTCAATGAATCAGATCGAGCCACAAAGGAGAGTGGGTTTACAATTTATCGGTTGGTGGAAAATAGTGTTGTCAACAGAGACTTTTAATAAAGGGAGGAATTGTTGAAGTGGCCTCCTGCAAGTGCTCTATCCAGTCATATTTTTTACTTAAATGGGGAAGCACTCATTTCTATTGCTGAAAGAGATTTACTGCCCGATACTCATGTCTGCTGCTCTTCCAGGCGAGTTTTTGAAAAATTTAGTCTATTTTCCTAGTCAACTTGTTTGGAAATGTGATGTCAGACCTCTTGAGTAGGTGGGGCTTGAAGCCAGAATGTGTCTTGGCTTGGGGTACTAGCTTGTTCAGCCTCATTACAACAATATGTGCATCAGTCACTTGCTCAGTTACGATATGTAAACTATCACAAGTTCCCAATATTGCTTTTGGTCCACTGTGTTTAGAATTTAGTTTAAAACTGTTTTGGAATCAAGAAACCAATAATTTTCTTTTAATTGAATTTATTTTGGTCTAAGATGAAATGAGGATATCTTTACTTTTGCACAACTGTTTTCACTTGTTTAGCTGCCACAGCACATCAGTTGATAAATACTGATCTAGGGACACTGCTAGAGTCTTAAGGTATTGGTAAGATTGCCTATATTTTTAATTCTGGTAACTCTATACTTTAGAGCAGAGGATGGCACAGTGGCTCAGCGGTTAGCACAGCTGCCTCACAGCACCAGGCCCCTGAGTTCGATTCCACCCTCAGGTGACTGTGTGGAGTTTGCACATTCTCCTCGTGTCTGCATGAGTTTGCTCTGGTTCCTCCTCCAATCCAAAGATGCACAGGCTAGGTGGATTGGCCATGCTAAATTGCCCATGGCATTCAGGGATGTGTAGATTAGCTGGGTTATAGGGGGATGGGTCTGGGGGTGGGATGCTCTCAGGGTCACGGTGGACTTGTTGTTGCAAAGGGCCTGTTTTCAGACTAAGAATTCTGATTCATTCATTCAGAACATGATCACCCCTTTCCAGTTTGCTAACGTATGACTTTTGTTTGCAACCCAAGATAGGCAGCCAATTTATATACTTGTGTTAACCCTTAACTCTATACCTTGCAAGAGCATAATACAACATTTTGCTATTTTTAATCAACCTGTTCAGAGGTGTTATGACCTGGCTCAGAGTCAGAAATGCTATCACTGTGCTGTAAGAGCCCAGCAAATTGTTTATTGGCTCAGAGCGAACCCTTGCTTATTGGTTTAAAAGGTTTGCTTCACATTGTCAAGTGACTCAGAGATTCTGAGCCTGCCAGTGTTTGCATTTTATTTTAAACAAAAGTTGGAATGTCATGACTGGGATCTTTTCAACAAATGAGACTCTGAAATGCTCTTTCAGAGGAGACTTAGTCAAATCCCACACCAGTCAGCGATTTGTGAGGCTTCCGAGCTCTCTTAGAGACAGCTGTCAGCCATTTAAATACAAGCAGCTCTTGTGCTCAACCAAGCTACAGAACCCCATGGCTACTTCTGGAAAAATGCACAGTATTGCAGAGGATGTGGGAACAGGGGAAGTGATTATGTTGTGGGGTGGCTTCTGGAGCTGGGGTGTTTGGACAGAGGACCGAGGTCTAGGTAGTTGTGAGGCCAGATTGTGGCTCCCAGCACATCTCTTGCCCTGTACCCAGTCCCTTTATCAAGCATTGTTTATTTGTCTTTGATCGAGCACACCCCCACCCCCAACCTCCAGGCTGGTCTGTTGGCACAGCAGTTGGATCACTTGCAGCTTGGTGGAACACTGCAGTGGCAGACTGAAACCCTTCAGTGCTGCTTAATTGATAATGTATAGGCCTCAATTACCAGGCGGTGACCCTGGGTTTCCTTCTGGAAGTCTGAATGAAGTGAACCGGGTATGGCATCACCTCCTCATTAAGCACCCATCTCACCTCCAAGCTTGCCCCCTTATCTGCATGAATTCATGTCCTATCTTGGAGACGTTGCAGCTCGGGAGATGTGAAGCTCTATAGAGTGTTTAGCACATTGTTCTCCCAGTACAAATAACACAAGGATGTTTGTCTAACTGTGAATTCAAAGCACTGGACAGATCAAAAAGTCTTCATAGTCACTGGTCACTTCTAATGCTTGGTTTTATGAATAACAACATAGCTTACCTTTTAAACTGAGTTCAGGATTAGCTCAATCAAACTGCATGTGTTCAAATAGTTTGTGTTCTTTCAGAATCTGGAGAGAGATTAGTACCCTTCCCAAGAGAGCACTGAGGAGAATGAATAGCTTCAATTCCTGATTTCAAAACTTGAGATAAAGCAAGATTTGAGAGTTCACAATGCAGTGACTCTTGTATATGGAGTGCAATTTGTAGGTGTCATTCAAGCAACATGTGATTTGGGTTGTGCAAACATATAATGTCCATAGTAGATTGCAAGATAACAAAGTGTGAAGCTGGATGAACACAGCAGGCCTAGCAGCATCCTAGGAGCACAAAAGCTGACGTTTCGGGCTGAGACCCTTCCAAGGGTCTCGGCCCGAAACGTCAGCTTTTGTGCTCCTAGGAGGAAGGGTCTATGCCCAAAACGTCAGCTTTTGTGCTCCTGAGATGCTGCTTGGCCTGCTGTGTTCATCCAGCTTCACACTTTGTCATCTTGGATTCTCCAGCATCTGCAGTTCCCATTATCACTGAAAATAGTAGATTGCAACTCTGTCTTGGATCAGATGGTGTATTCAAGCAGTTCTTTTCAGATTGAGTTAAATGTAGTTAAGAGAAGACTCGACAACAGCAACTTATTTAGATATAGACATTTATCGAGTAATGATAAAAAATGGTACAAGAAGGATTGAAATATGACTATCTGTTAAGTAATTAGAAAAGATGAAAAAGGAAGGAAAAGAAAATAATGAGCCTCACGCCCTCCTGCCTGTCAGGGACCCCTCAATCGATGACTGGCCTGGAGGGTTAGGTTTGTTCCTGGCAACACTTGCGATCCCTGTCCGAGGTGAAGTCTCAGAACGAAACTCTCTCTCTTGTACAGCATAACAAACGGCAAGGCACAGAAAAACACACAGATGTGCCTGTTTCGGCACATACAGGAACGTTCACAGGACTCATTCAAGGGTCATGCAGTTCTCAAGTATCATCAAACAAGTTTAGCCCTTCAGCCCATCCTATACAATCTACCCCCGATGATATTTGACAGCATGTGTTACAATTGAAAATGCAGATGCAAATCAGCGACAGTCACGTGAGAACGAGTAATAAGAGTATGTAACCTACACCAGAAGATCATAACTACAATGAATAATATAACAACAGGGCATACCGTCAAATTAACGATCGCAGTGGCCATTGGGGACCAACCCTCAAATATATATCCCAACCTTGATGTATGGCCATGGCTCTGATGGAACCAGCAAGCCTTGCCACTTCACAGAGACGACCATAATATTGTCTACATTTTATTTTCAGTTAATCTATTTATATAATTTGCTCTAAAATTTAATATATTCCAGATTCAGGTTCCTTAATTTCTGTCCTCGTTTTTCAAGGACCACAATTCCTCCTCCACAGTGCTCGTAGATGCCCTTGACTGCATCTCTCGTGTTTCCCACAACTCATCCCTCACAACCCCTCCCCGTAATAACAACATGGATAAAATTCCCCTCATCCTCAAGTATTACCCCACCAACTACTGGATTCGACGCATCATCCTCCGCCACTTCTGCCACCTGAAATCTGACCCTACTACCAAGGTCATTTTTCCCTCCCCACCCTTATCTGCTTTCTGGAAGGACCACTCTCTCTGTGACTGTCTCGTCCGCTCCACACTCCCCACTAGCCCCACCACCCCAGCACTTTTCCCTGCAACCGCAGGAAGTGCTACACCTGCCCCTACACCTCTCCCCTCACCCCCATCCCAGGCCCCAAGAAAACATTCCACATCAATCATATGTTCACCTGCACATCTGCCAATATGATGTATTGTATTCGCTGTTCCCGATGTGGCCTTCTCTACAAAGGGAAAGCCAAGTGGAGGCTTGGAGACTGCTTTGTGGAACACCTACACTCGATTCGTGACAAGTGACTACACCACCCAGTCACGAACCACTTCAACTCCCCCTTCCACTCCTTGGACAATATGTCCATCCTGGTCATCCTGCAGTGCCACAACGATACCACCCGAAGGCTGGAGGAACAGCACCTCACATTCCACTTGGGAACCCTGCAGCCCAATGGTATCAATGGACTTCACAAGCTTCAAAATCTCCCCTTCCCCAACCTCATCCCACTATCAGCCCAGCTCATCCCCGCCTCCTTGACCTGTCTGTCTTTTCTCCCCAGCTATCTGCTCCTCCCACCTCACTGACCAACCCCACCCCCACTTCCTGCTTACTAGTCTCATTCCTGCCTCCTTGGCCTGTCCATCTTCCCTCCCAACTACCCACCCTCCCTCCTCACTCACCAACCCCGATCCCAACTCCCTATCTACACTCACCTTTACTGGCTCCATCCCTGCCTCATTGACATGTCCATCTCCTCTTCACCTATCTGCTCCTCTATCCACCTTCTATCATCACCTCCCTCTCTCTCTCTTTATTTCAGAATCCCCTTCCCCCACCATTTCTGAAGAAGGGTCCAGACCCAAAACATCAGCTTTTCTGCTCCTCTGATGCTGCTTGGCCTGCTGTGTTCATCCAGCTCTACACCTTGTCATCTCAGACTCCAGCATCGGCAGTTCCTACTATCCTTAATTTCTGTTTTGGTTTTTATCCTCCCATTCCCTATCCATAGATCACCTCACCCAGTAACAGTAAAACAACATCATACATGGACTCAAAATTTCTCCAGCTCTTTTCATCTGTAGCTGTCTTGAGGAGACTTGTTCGATATATTTCCTTCCTTGCCAATTTCCTGAATGATTGTATCATTGAAGAGTAACTACCTCCACATTCAGGTACCCCCTTTGAGCTACAATATAAATGGTACCAAACAATACAGCTCTATCGCTCATAAGGCTTTACCTTCAACTTATGCTTCCTGTCTTTTATTTTTCCCAGGGTTCCCTTACCACAGACTCCTACACCACGTGAGTCTTAGCTCAGCTTTTTTTCACCTACACTAACTGCCCTAACACATTGAAATTTCACCTTCAGGTTTAAACACAGGAGTATGCGCATCATACAAAGGCTCAGAATGGAATATCTGTAGGTCATTCAATGGGCCCTTTCACTCAGTCCATCATTAGTCCTCCCAGAATCCATATTCTTTCACTTCTGTAACATTTCGATGTAATAACCAATCACCTTTCTCATTTTCATTGTGATTTTATTTACATCCTTTTCACTAATTCTACTTCCATTGTTTTAAAGCCAGTTTCTCTATGTATTTTGTCAGTGTCTTATCATTTAAACTATGTTTTATGTTCTTTCCTTTATATCCTTTCGTCAAGTAGGTGTACATCTGAGACCCGTTCTTCAGTGCATATGTTTTACCATTTCATGTTTGTTATCTCCAAGGTAACATTCACTTTTGCACACTTACATTGGTTTTCCAAGACAATGTCACGCATTCTTGACTCCCACATGATCTTATCAAATGATCTGAGTTTTACTTTTCTCTCCATGTCTGGTCTCCACATAGTGGCTTGATCATCAATTCAATTCTCATAAAAGGAAAGATGAGGACACAAACATCACCAAGAGAAAGTTATCAGTTTTGTGCTCTCATCTAGACCTCCTTTTCACTCCTGTAACATTTTAAACTGAATTATCACTTCAACCCATCATTCTCATTTTTTTTTTGTCTTCTGCCTCCACTCTCCACCCTTAATTGCTTTGGCTCATCCAATTTTGCAACTTAACTATTACCTCTATATCCATTTCCAGGGATCTATAGAGATTTGCAGACCATGGAAAAAATCTTTAAATATTTTAAAACAGAAGTCAAACTTTTATGTTTGATTCAGGCACAACATACTTTGTTCTTTTTCTAAAATGACACACTTTTTAAAAAAAGTTACTTGATAACGCATTCTCGATATTTGATATATCTCTATGTAGATTTGTCCAAATTCAATATTCTGTTTACTCCCTTAAGGTTACTAACCATTTTTTGTATGAATTGGAACCACTGAGGCTGTGAGCATGCATTTTATCATTTCCCAGAATCTCTTTAAATTTTCAGGTAGCTATCCCATCTTACTAGAACATAGAACATAGAACATAGAACAGTACAGCACAGAACAGGCCATTCAGCCCACAATGTTGTGCCGACCATTGATCCTCATGTATGCACCCTCAAATTTCTGTGACCATATACATGTCCAGCAGTCTCTTAAATGACCCCAATGACCTTGCTTCCACAACTGCTGCTGGCAACGCATTCCATGCTCTCACAACTCTCTGCGTAAAGAACCTGCCTCTGACATCCCCTCTATACTTTCCACCAACCAGCTTAAAACTATGACCCCTCGTGCTAGCCATTTCTGCCCTGGGAAATAGTCACTGGCTATCAACTCTATCTATGCCTCTCATTATCTTGTATACCTCAATTAGGTCCCCTCTCCTCCTCCTTTTCTCCAATGAAAAGAGACCGAGCTCAGTCAACCTCTCTTCATAAGATAAGCCCTCCAGTCCAGGCAGCATCCTGGTAAACCTCCTCTGAACCCTCTCCAAAGCATCCACATCTTTCCTATAATAGGGCGACCAGAACTGGACGCAGTATTCCAAGTGCGGTCTAACCAAAGTTTTATAGAGCCGCAACAAGATCTCACGACTCTTAAACTCAATCCCCCTGTTAATGAAAGCCAAAACACCATATGCTTTCTTAACAACCCTGTCCACTTGGGTGGCCATTTTAAGGGATCTATGTATCTGCATACCAAGATCCCTCTGTTCCTCCACGCTGCCAAGAATCCTATCCTTAATCCTGTACTCAGCTTTCAAATTCGACCTTCCAAAATGCATCACCTCGCATTTATCCAGGTTGAACTCCATCTGCCACCTCTCAGCCCATCTCTGCATCCTGTCAATGTCCCGCTGCAGCCTACAACAGGCCTCTACACTGTCAACGACACCTCCGACCTTTGTGTCGTCTGCAAACTTGCTGACCCATCCTTCAATCCCCTCATCCAAGTCATTAATAAAAGTTACAAACAGTAGAGGCCCAAGGACAGAGCCCTGTGGAACCCCACTCACCACTGACTTCCAGGCAGAATATTTTCCTTCTACTACCACTCGCTGTCTTCTGTTGGCCAGCCAATTCTGTATCCAAGCAGCTAAGTTCCCCTGTATCCCATTCCTCCTGACCTTCTGAATGAGCCTCCCATGGGGAACCTTATCAAATGCCTTACTGAAGTCCATATACACCACATCCACAGCTCGACCCTCATCAACTTTTCTAGTCACATCCTCAAAAAACTCGATAAGGTTTGTAAGGCATGACCTACCCCTCACAAAGCCGTGTTGACTGTATTTGATCAAGCCATGCTCTTCCAGATGGTCATAAATCTTATCCCTCAGAATCCTTTCTAACACCTTGCAGACGACAGACGTGAGACTTACCGGTCTATAATTGCCAGGGATTTCCCTATTTCCTTTCTTGAAGAGAGGAATTACATTTGCCTCTCTCCAGTCCTCAGGTACGACTCCAGTGGAGAGCGAGGATGCAAAGATCTTTGCAAGTGGCGAAGCAATTGCATTTCTCGCTTCCCAAAGCAGCCGAGGACAAATCTGGTCCGGGCCTGGCGACTTGTCAATCTTAATGTTTGACAAAATTTTCAGCACATCAGCTTCCTCTATCTCTATCCATTCCAGCATGCACACCTGCTCTTCAAAGGTTCCATTCACTACAAAGTTCGTTTCTTTCGTAAAGACAGAAGCAAAAAACTCATTTAGGGCTTCCCCTACCTCCTCAGGCTCCACACACAAGTTCCCTATGCTATTCCTGATCGGCCCTACTCTTTCTTTGACCATTCTCTTATTCCTCACATAAGTGTAAAATGCCTTTGTGTTTTCCCGGATTCCTTCTGCCAAGCCTTTCTCGTTCCCCCCTCCTGGCTCTCCTCAGACCATTTTTGAGCCCCTTCCTTGCCTACATGTAATCCTCTCTAGCTGAACTTGACCCTAGCTTCCTCCACCTTATGTAAGCTACCTTCTTCCTTTTCACAAGAAGCTCCACCGCTCTCGTCATCCAAGGTTCCTTTATCTTACCCCTTCTTGCCTGTCTCAGAGGGACATATTTACTCATCACTCGCAACAACTGTTCCTTAAACAGTCTCCACATGTCTATAGTTCCCTTACCATGGAACAACTGCTCCCAGTCCATGCTTCCTAACTCATGTCTAATCGCGTCATAGTTTCCTCTTCCCCAATTAAATATCCTCCCATTTTGCCTAATCCTCTCCTTCTCCATAGCTATGTAGAATGTGAGGCAGTTATGGTCACTATCACCAAAATGCTCTCCCACCACAAGATCTGATACCTGCCCCGACTCGTTTCCGAGCACCAAGTCTAGAATGGCCTCTCCCCTCGTCGGCCTGTCAACGTACTGCGTTAGGAAACCCTCCTGAACACACCTTACAAAAACAGCTCCATTCAAATCTTCTGCTCGAAGGAGGTTCCCATCAATATTAGGAAAGTTAAAGTCACCCATTACAACAACCCTACTGCGTGCACACTTTTCCAAAATCTGTCGACCTATGCTTTCTTCAATCTCCCTGCTGCTATTGGGGGGCCTGTAGTAAACCCCTAACGAGGTGACTACTCCTTTGCTGTTCCTAATTTCCACCCACACTGACTCGGTAGGCAGATCTTCCTCGACAAAGGAAGCTTCTGTAGCTGTGATACCCTCTCTGATTAGTAGTGCTACACCCCCTCCTCTTTTTCCCCCCTCCCTATTCTTTTTAAATGTTCTAAACCCTGGAAGATCCAGCAACCATTCCTGCCCCTGAGAAACCCATGTCTCTGTATTGGCCACAACATCATAGCACCAGGTACTGATCCATGCTCTAAGTTCATCACTTTTATTCCTGATACTCCTTGCGTTAAAGCAAACACACTTTAACTGATCCCTTGGTTCCTTCCCAGGAAAATCCTTCCCACTAGCTGGTCTACCTCTTGCTACTGCCTCACCTGTATCAACTCTCACCTCCGGTATACAGGTCAGGTTCCCACCCCCCTGCCATACTAGTTTAAACCTTCTCGAACTACTCGAGCAAACCTTCCACCCAGGACATTGGTCCCCTTCCAGTTCAGATGCAACCCGTCCTTCTTGTACAGGTCCCACCTTCCCCAGAAGGCATCCCAATTATCTACATATCTGAAGCCCTCCCTCCTACACCAGCTGCGTAGCCACGTGTTCAGCTGCGCCCGCTCCCTGTTCCTCACCTCGCTATCTCGTGGCACCGGTAGTAAACCAGAGAACACTACTCTGTTCGTCCTGCTCTGCAGCTTCCATCCTAACTCCCTGAAATCACTTTTTATATCCTCAATCCTATTTCTGGCTATATCATTTGTGCCAATATGTAACACGATTTCTGGCTGTTCGCCCTCCCCTTTTAGAACCTTATACACCCGATCGGAGACGTCCCGGATCCTGGCACCAGGGAGGCAACATACCTTCCGGGAATCCCGATCTTGACCACAAAATCTCCTGTCGATTCCCCTAACTATCGAGTCCCCTGCCACGAGTACTTTTCTATTCTGCCCCCTTCCCTTCTTTGCCACAGTGTCAGGCTCAGTGCCAGAGAACTGACTACTATGGCTTTCCTCTGGTAGGTCATCCCCCCCAGCAGTATCCAAAACGGTATACTTATTGCTGAGGGGAATGGCCACAGGGGATCTCTGCACTGTCTGTTTCAGAATATCAGATCATATGAGTTTTAATGTAGTTTTTGGCATGATATGCTTAAGTGTGCTCAGGCTTAGAGGTTCCGAGATCCCTGACACTTACTACAATTAATAGTTCCAGAGTGCTTCCCCAGAACTGTAATGCGTTGTTGACGAATGGCTTGATGGATTGAGAGTGCCTCATCCATTACTGTGTTGTGACGTTGAAATTCTGCAAATGGATTCAGCCTTCAGCGTTTCTAATTTCTTTTCAAAAAAGTTCCATCCACTCCAAATCAAGCAGAATGGGTTAATTAGTATTAATCTACTACGGATTCAAAAAGGTGGTGGGTTGTCCACTCCTGCACGTAATTACATCATCCATCTCTGCTCCTCCTTGAAGTAAGGAAAAGCCCACCCCTTTGTTAAAGTTGCCTTTTGTAAACTCCTCACACACAGGGAGTTACATTTTCAACATTCTAATGAGTCAATCTTATCGTCTGGAATTGAAGATTCACTCATGTGTTAAAACAATATTTGGAAGTTGACTCTGGCCGGAAAATGAAATTTCAAACATGGTAATTTCTGGAATTAAAATTTACCCAGTCCAAACACAACACAGAGCCATTTCCAAAAGGTAAGTTTTTACCGAGCTTGACAAACCAAATTTTTGAATCAACATTTTGACAATTTCTTTGCTTTACACAATCACTGATGGTTTCTTAAAAGGACATTACATTAACCATAAATGTTCCACACTGATACAGGTATATAATACACTTTCATATCACCGTACATTCCCAAAATGCAAACTAAAATTTCAAAGTATCCCCAGATCTCAAGCTCCAGGCAACAAAAGACACAAATTGTACAGGATAACATTTAGTAACCAGCAAAGGTGCATTCAAACCAGACTACAAAAAATTAACACTTCCACAAACTTCAGTGTACTTGCACAGTGCAGAAACCTGGCCTCCAGTTCTCTCTTTTTATAACTGACCCTTATCCTTTTGGTGTCTTAATTGCACCAACACATTTGCTACAGACCAAATACAGAGTCTGCCGCGTTCTACCCTGTAATACAGAAGGTCTTTGGAGCATCATGTTGCTTTTCCCTTCTCTTACTCATTTTCCCAAATCGCATCCTCATCGCCAAAAGCATCTTGGATCACAGAGTGTGTCCAAGCAGTTCTTTTCAGTTTTGGTCAAATGTAGTTAAGAGAAGGCTTGACAACATCAATTTGCTTAAATATAATTACTGACTGAGTAATAATAAAAGACAAAAAAAGGAATATTTATTAAGTAAATAGAATGAAAAAGAGAGGGGAGAAACAGTAAGCCACACGCCCTTCTGCCCATCGGGGACCCCTCGATTGATGGCTGGTCTGGAGGCTGAAGTTGTTCCTGGCACCGTTTGTGATCTCAGTCTGAGGTAACTCTGGCGACTTGGAACGAAACTCTCTTATACGGTGTAACAAACAGCCAGGCACAGAAAAACACATTGATTGTATTGGCTTTGACACATACAGGAATGTTCACAGAACTCATTCAGGCTCATGCAGCTGTCAAATATCATGAACAAGTTTAGCCCTTCAGCTTATTCCATACAAACTCCTTGTTCAGTATTTCAGTTGCAATAGATCTATTAAATAAAAGCATAAAGGACTATACAAATACATCTGAGCAAAAATTGCTCAATGCTATACAAATGCTTGTAGATGAAGAGGCTTTACAATTTTCTTCTACCAGGATAGATGTTTTTGAGAATAGAACAATGTGAGCTACATTTACGTGCTAGAATGTGGAAAATCACTGGAGTAATAAGCTTTGTGCACATTACGTCCATCTCTCTCTAGAACTTTAAATGAATGGTAGTATTTTTAACTTCATTGCCACATTCTTATTGTCATTAAGTTGAAGACAACTAACAGATTAATGTAACTTAGAACAGTCTTAAAAACTACATTATAGGAGATTTTCTGCAGAGACATTTGATGATTGGTAATTCCTCCATTTTCGACCAACTTTTCACTCTAGTGAACAGTTCCAAGCTGGTTTTAGAATTTTAATACATAAACTACAGCTTTTGTATAGTTTCAAACTGGGAACATTGACAGGTTCTTGGAAGTAATTTTGATCTTAAACAATTCTTTTGGCTATTTGTTCAAATGACTAAATTACACCAAATTTTCACAAATAGTAGCAGATGCTGATGAACAATTCGCAGCATGTTCCAATAGTGAAGCTGCTCTCTGCATTCAGAGAACACGCAGACATCAAATCTATACAGACAGTATATTTTGCAAGTAAGTAAGATAACTATTTTCCTTCAAATAAGGAGTAAGATTTAAAAAGGTCATGAGGGGCAACCTTTTATTTACACAGCGTGGTTCATGTGTGGAATGAACTTCCAGAGGAAGTGGTGAATGCAGGTACAGTTACAACATTTAAAAGCCACCTGGGCACCTACATGAATAGGAAAGGTTTGGAGGGATATGGGCCAAACTCAGGCAAGTGGGACGAGTTTCGTTTGAGAACATGGTCGGCATGGACTATTTGGATCAAAGGGTTTGGCTGTATAGCTTTTCCCCTAGAACTGAATGTTTCAGCTGGAATAAGCTATTCAGGCATCTAGATGAAAATGCAATATGTTGTTGTGGTTGGATATGTACATTTGGAAATCATGGACTCAATAGTATTTGGGACAGATGTTTGGGTCTAATGAACTTATGACTTATTTGTTCATGTGTGTTGCTGTCATGGTCAGCATTATTGTTTATCCTTAAACAACAAAGTTAGGCAGCAGGTAGACAATATGGATGATAGCATAAAACTACAAAGGGATATTAATAGACTGCATATGGGCAAAACTGCAGCAGATAGAGTTCAATTTCAGTAAGTGTGAGGTTATCCATTTTGTACTGATTTAAAGGATAAATCAGGCCCATTTCCAGGCGGAATGAAGTTAAATATGTCCAAAGAGACTTAGGGGTTCAGACGCATTGATCTTTAAAATGTCACAAACAGGTACAGGAAATAAACTTAAGATAGCTAAAGGAATGCTGGCCTTTATGTCCAGAAGGCTGGAGTACAAGATGTAGAAGTTATGCTGCAGTTATACAAAACCTTGGTTAGATTCCACTTGGAGTACTGCGAGCAGATCTGGGCACCAGACCTCAGGAAGGATAGCAGATCTTTAGAGGGAGGACCACATAGATTTATAAGAATGATTCCTGGGCTTCAGGTGTTAAGTTCTGAGGAGAGACTGTACAAATTAGGCCTGTTTTTCTTTAGAATTTAGAAGTTAAGGGTGATCTGATTAGTCTGAAAGATATTAACAGGAACAGACAGGGTAGGTAAAGATAAATTATTTCCACTGGTTGGGGAATCTAGAACTGGGAGCATGGTCTGAGAATAAGGGCCAGATCGTTCAGAACAGATGTTTGGAAGCACTTCCACACACACAAGGTGGTAGATGTTTGGAACTTTCTTCCACTAATGAGAGTGGATATAGGATTAGTTGTTCATTTTAAATCTGCGATGGATAACATTTTGAGTAAACATATTAGGGAATATGGGCCAAATGCAGCCATGGTCTCTTGAATGATGGAACAGGCTCAAGGGGCTGAATGGCCCACTCCTGTTCCTAAAACTGCCTTTGAAGATGTTGGTGAGCCACCACCTTGAACAGCTGCATTGTAGATATCCCCATAGTGTTGAGAGTGTTCCAGGATTTTGAGCCAGCAAGAATGAAAGAATAATGTAAGTGGGAGGGGAACCTGCTGGTAGTATGTACCTATGCAGCTGCGGCTCTTGTGTTTTTAGTTCATACAGGTCATGGATTTTAAAAGGTGCTTTTTGGAGCATTATTGGAGTGTGTCCTGTGGTTGTACACATTGCAGCGATTATGCAATGTTGGCAGGTGTGGATGCTGATCAACAAAGATGTTTTGTCTTGGATGGCGCTCAGTTTTCCATCAGACCCTTGGCTTGTGCCTTTGTAAATGGTGGGCAGGCATTGGAGAGTCAGACTCAAGTTACATGCTGCAGAATTTCCAGTCACTCACTGGCTTTCGGAGCCATAGATTTACATGAGTGGTCTAGTCGACTATCTAGGGCAGTGATTGCATTCTCTCTGTTGTTGACTAGTTGTTGCTATGTACTTGTGTGGTGAGATCTGTGCCATCTTACTGCCCTGGAATGCTCTTCAAGTCTTTCTGCATTCGGGAATGCTTCAGTACTTACATTATTGCAGTGTTCAAAACTGTTTGCAAAATGGTCTCCTGTTGGAAGGAAGGTTTATTGGCGAAGCTGAAAATGGTTGGGCTTAGGTCACTACCCTGAGGAACTCCTGCAGTGATCCTGGGATTGAGATGTTGACCTCCATCAATTTTGCAGGCACAAAAGGGAGATGGTTATGTTTCCAACATGTAAAGAATTGGGGCCCTGATTGCCATCGACTTCAATCTTGCTTGGGTTCCTCGATTGACCAATCACTCAATCCATCTCAGTCCTAGAATTTTGCTTTTTCTCTCCCAAATTGGACAGGGCCTGGTGGAATTCAAATGGAGCACTGGTGAGCAGCTCTGGTAAATATCACTTAACATCATTGTCGATTCAAATGCAGTGCTGGCTGAGATTTCTGTGAAGATCCCATCTTCTCAAACTTGCCCCTTACCTAAGGTGTGGTGATCATTGGGTTAAACTCAGCACCCCAGTCATCTGACAGCAAGACTAAGGTCCTTTGGCACTATGGATATATTCCTTTACCATTAATTCAAAGTAGGCTGATAATTAGCTAGATTTACCGGGCTTTTTATGGTTGGGATATGCCTGTGCAATTATACAGAAGATGCCAGTGTTGTAGCTGTGGCGGAACCACTTGGCTTGGTGTGCGGCTAGGGATGTGTAGATTAGGTAGGTTTGGGGAATGGGTCTGGGTGGGATGCTCTGAGGGTTGGTATAGACTTGTTGGGATAAAGGGTCTGTTTCCACACTGTAGGGATTCTGTGGAAGTTGTTAGCCCTAATGCCAGAATGTGGTTGGGGTCCATAGCCTTCGCAATGTGCAGTGCCTTTGCACTAAGGCAGCATGGTGCCCAGTGGTTAGCACTGTTGCCTCACAGAACCAAGGACCTAGGTTCAATTCTACCCTGAAGCAAGTTCTCCCTGTGTAGGCAAGGGTTTTCTTCAGGTGCTCCAGTTTCCTTCCACAGTCCAAAGATGGGCAGGTTAGTCGGATTGGTCATGGGAAATTGCCCGTAGTGTCGAAGGATGTGTAGGTTGCGTGGATTAGCAATGGAAAATGAGAGGTTATAGGGAAAGGGTAGACAGGGTGGGTCTGGGAGGAAGCTCTTCAGAGGATGAATGGCCTGCTTCCACTCTCTAGAGGTTCTATGATTCTTCTTGATCAATGAATCAAATTGGCAGGTCATTGCTACCGAATATTGCAATATGAACTTTTTGGAATTTTGTTTTGGACATTGAGATGAAGCCGTGACATCTTTGGCAATAAATGCTGCCTACAGAGAGAAAAGCACCTGCTTACAACTTGCATAGTCAAACATTTTCAACATGTTTCCTTTTACCGAGGTGTTCAACAAGATATGTTGGAACCAGATGTCAGCACTTTGATCTGCTGGTTGTATTTTCTAAGAACCCAGAGACCAGGAAAATCCTTATGTCTGTGACCATTCTGGTTCTGGTTACAAGTTTGGTGCCTACATTCTGTCTCTGCATACGGTAAGCTGGATACTGAACTTTGTCTCTTGTAAGGTGAAGGGATTTTTCCTAAATTTTTAAGGCAGCTTTTGATTTTAAACTGACTCTGCAAGTTTGGGGAATAGAATTTATGAGCAGCTTTTTTTTGTGCAGTTGCTGCATTCACTGTCCAGTTTCCTCTGCCACTTTCCCAACCACCAGCTTAGTCTTCATTGCTTTCTTTATTTCTTTTTTCACTTTTCAATAACTCATTATGCCTTCTAGCTTGTTCATGTGTCACAAATCCCAACTCTGCTCCCTAAACCCCATGTCCACTAAACGGCTGACTAAAACTACTTCTTCCTTTTCTTTTCTATCTCTGCCTCCCTAACCTGTTCTTCCTCTCACCCATCCCTTCCTCCCACCCCAAGCCGCACCCCCATCTACCTACTAACCTCATCCCACCTCCTTGACCTGTCCGTCTTTCCTGGACTGACCTATCCCCTCCCTACCTCCCCACCTATACTCTCCTCTCCACCTATCTTCTTTTCTCTCCATCTTCGGTCCGCCTCCCCCTCTCTCCCTATTTATTCCAGTTCCCTCACCCCATACCCCTCTCTGATGAAGGGTCTAGGCCCGAAACATCAGCTTTTGTGCTCCTGAGATGCTGCTTGGCCTGCTATGTTCATCCAGCCTCACATTTTGTTATCTCCTTTTCTTGGAATCTGGTTATTGAGGATGGATCTCTTGCTATCATCATGCATTTTGATCCATTTGTTATGCCTCCAACCACACGTTATCTCCTCCCTGCATCTGTTATCTATTTTCCAATTTGCTCCAACAGCACAAGCACAGCTTTCCAACATTCCATCTGGCGTCCTCGGCAACTGGGACAAACGCTACACTATTGTTCTCAGCCTATCTGCAGTCTCTGACCCAGTCAATCCCATCATGCTCCAGTGCATCTCTTCCATTTTCTGTCTGGGTGAGACTGAGACACAGTTGGAAAGTATGTCTGAGCAGAATGAAATCACCTTTTGTTTTTTAGCCAGCTATACCTAATTGAACATCTCCAAGGGCTTTTCATTCCACTCCTGCACCAATACTTCCGTATGCCTCATTTTCTTTTGATGTTCCTTTTGTACGTTCACATCCTGGCCCTCAGCAACTTCCCAAATGTTATCAGTTTTCACATGTATGCAGCCATCTGTATTCCTTGGACCCATCCTTTTTCTTTCCTGAATTGTCTCTCTTTCTGTCCAACATCCAATGTGAATGGAGCAAACAAACACCACCAATCAAGTATGGGAACTGAAGTTAATGTCGACCAATCGTGCCATGATTCTCCTGCTGGCCATTTTGGGTTAACCTAGGCTGTATTGTCAATCTTTTTAATGTCATTTGACCCCAAAATGAACTTCCAACCACATCCACGCTATCTACTCCTTTCCCTCTTCACATGCTCCAGAAAAATTTGTCCATGCCTTTGTTATCTTTTTGATAGCTCCACGACATAATCAGTTGGCTTTTCCAATTCTATCTTCCATAAATTTCAACTCCTCCAAAACTCAGTCCAGATTTGAACATGGGCCAACTTCCCACGCTTGCTGGTGTTACTCCAAGTTGAGTTTAAAGTATTTTTTGTTTCATTTCCCTTCCGTCCTTATCTCTATAGCCTTCTGGGGCATCTGTACTCCTCTAATTCTGGTCTCCCACACTGCCAATATTGGTGGCTACACCTTCAGCTCCCAAGCTCCATTATTCCTTTGCATTTGCTTGGCCAAGTGTTTCAGCATCTGTTTTGACTTGCCAGAAAGCCAAAAACAGTTTGATAATCTTCCTGTAAAGAACGTTGCGGATGCTTTACCGCAAAGATCCTTTATAAATACAAATTCTTGTGGCAGTAAATGGCATTTTGTCTGTAGGGCTTTCCAACGGACTTTTTTGCCTCACCACTAGATGGTACAAGAATACATCCAGTGACCACATCAGTGTTCCAAAATGAGTTTGTTTGGTGCATATTGCCAACACTTGAACTCCAAGCAAGCTATTTACTCGCTTTTGACACAAGATTGAATTGGTTTGAAGAGAACAAAATTTCAGTATTAGGAAGTTCAACAGAAAAATCATTCATAGAACATAGAACATAGAACAGTACAGCACAGAACAGGCCCTTCAGCCCACAATGTTGTGCCGACCATTGATCCTCATGTATGCACCCTCAAATTTCTGAGACCATATGCATGTCCAGCAGTCTCTTAAATGACCCCAATGACCTTGCTTCCACAACTGCTGCTGGCAACGCATTCCATGCTCTCACAACTCTCTGTGTAAAGAACCCGCCTCTGACATCCCCTCTATACTTTCCTCCAACCAGCTTAAAACTGTGACCCCTCGTGTTAGCCATTTCTGCCCTGGGAAATAGTCACTGGCTATCAACTCTATCTATGCCTCTCATTATCTTGTATACCTCAATTAGGTCCCCTCTCCTCCTCCTTTTCTCCAATGAAAAGAGACCAAGCTCAGTCAACCTCTCTTCATAGGATAAGCCCTCCAGTCCAGGCAGCATCCTGGCTAAACCTCCTCTGAACCCTCTCCAAAGCATCCACATCTTTCCTATAATAGGGCGTCCAGAACTGGACGCAGTATTCCAAGTGCGGTCTAACCAAAGTTTTATAGAGCTGCAACAAGATCTCACGACTCTTAAACTCAATCCCCCTGTTAATGAAAGCCAAAACACCATATGCTTTCTTAACAACCCTGTCCACTTGGGTGGCCATTTTAAGGGATCTATGTATCTGCACACCAAGATCCCTCTGTTCCTCCACACTGCCAAGAATCCTATCCTTAATCCTGTACTCAGCTTTCAAAATTCGACCTTCCAAAATGCATCACCTCGCATCTCCATCTGCCACCTCTCAGCCCATCTCTGCATCCTGTCAATGTCCCACTGCAGCCTACAACAGCCCTCTATACTGTCAACAACACCTCCAACCTTCGTGTCGTCTGCAAACTTGCTGACCCATCCTTCAATCTCCTCATCCAAGTCATTAATAAAAGTTACAAACAGTAGAGGCCCAAGGACAGAGCCCTGTGGAACACCACTCACCACTGACTTCCAGGCAGAATATTTTGCTTCTACTACCACCCGCTGTCTTCTGTTGGCCAGCCAATTCTGTATCCAGGCAGCTAAGTTCCCCTGTATCCCATTCCTCCTGACCTTCTGAATGAGCCTACCATGGGGAACCTTATCAAATGTCTTACTGAAGTCCGTATACACCACAGCTCGACCCTCACCAACTTTTCTAGTCACATCCTCAAAGAACTCGATAAGGTCTGTGAGGCATGACCTGCCCCTCACAAAGCCGTGTTGACTGCATTTGATCAAGCCATGCTCTTCCAGATGGTCATAAATCCTATCCCTCAGAACCCTTTCTGACACCTTGCAGACGACAGATGTGAGACTTACTGGTCTGTAATTGCCGGGGATTTCCCTATTTCCTTTCTTGAAGAGAGGAATTACATTTGCCTCTCTCTAGTCCTCAGGTACGACTCCAGTGGAGAGCAAGGATGCAAAGATCCTCACAAGTGGCTGAGCAATTGCATTTCTCGCTTCCCAAAGCAGCTGAGGACAAATCTGGTCCGGGCCTGGCGACTTGTCAATCTTAATGTTTGACAAAATTTTCAGCACATCAGCTTCCTCTATCTCTATCCATTCCAGCATGCACACCTGCTCTTCAAAGGTTTCATTCACTACAAAGTTCGGTTCTTTCGTAAAGACAGAAGCAAAAAACTCATTTAGGGCTTCCCCTACCTCCTCAGGCTCCACACACAAGTTCCCTATGCTATCCCTGATCGGCCCTACTCTTTCTTTGACCATTCTCTTATTCCTCACATAAGTGTAAAATGCCTTTGTGTTTTCCCGGATTCCTTCTGCCAAGCCTTTCTCGTGCCCCCTCCTGGCGCGCCTCAGACCATTTTTGAGCTCCTTCCTTGCCTGCGTGTAATCCTCTCTAGCTGAACTTGACCCTGGCTTCCTCCACCTTATGTAAGCTACCTTCTTCCTTTTGACGAGAAGCTCCACCGCTCTCGTCATCCAAGGTTCCTTTATCTTACCCCTTCTTGCCTGTCTCAGAGGGACATATTTACTCATCACTCCCAACAACGGTTCCTTAAACAGTCTCCACATGTCTATAGTGCCCTTACCATGGAACAATTGCTCCCACTCCATGCTTCCTAACTCATGTCTAATCGCGTCATAGTTTCCTCTTCCCCAATTAAATATCCTCCCATTCTGCCTAATCCTCTCCTTCTCCATAGCTATGTAGAATGTGAGGCAGTTATGGTCACTATCACCAAAATGCTCTCCCACCACGAGATCTGATACCTGCCCCGGCTCGTTTCCGAGCACCAAGTCTAGAATGGCCTCTCCCCTCGTCGGCCTGTCAACGTACTGCGTTAGGAAACCCTCCTGAACACACCTTACAAATACAGCTCCATTCAAATCTTCTGCTCGAAGGAGGTTCTAATCAATATTAGGAAAGTTAAAGTCACCCATTACAACAACCCTACTGCGTCCACACTTTTCCAAAATCTGCCGACCTATGCTTTCTTCAATCTCCCTGCTGCTATTGGGGGGCCTGTAGTAAATCCCTAACGAGGTGACTACTCCCTTGCTGTTCCTAATTTCTACCCACACTGACTCAGTAGGCAGATCTTCTTCGACAATGGAAGCGTCATCCTTCACATTTTTGTTTTTTATGATTTTGTACCTTTGTTCATACAATAGACTTTCTCCAGAATAAAGAGGCTTCTTCAATAAACTCAATTCAATGAGTTTAGTGCAAGTTTACTCTTCACAAAATGCGACAAAACTGGCTAATATTTAAGATCTAATTTAAAATTAGGACGATGCGCTTGATTCCAAACTTAGGACAGCACAATTTTGCACAATTCTTTGTAGGATCCACAACCTGAGCTCACAATTCTATTCAGCTTTACTGGACACAAAAAACCCTAAGTACAGTAAACTTACTGGTGCCTACCACCCAGTAATGGGCTTCCTCCACCTCCCCAAATCCCCAACCCTACACAGGACCTTCCCCACAATGTTGCCGACGCAACTCCACCCACTGCCGATGCCGACGCCGACGCAACTCTGCCCACAACCGACGCAACTCCGCCCACCACGGATGCCAACATCGCTCTGCCCACCGCCTCCACCCACCACCACACTGACGTCGCTCTGCCCACCGCCTCCACAGCCAGCTGCTCCAGAGGAGACAGCAGCATCCAGTCCTGCCAGGTCTTCACTATCCCCCCCACCCCCAGACCTCCCCATTACTGAGGACGAATGGTCAGTCCTCAGTGAAGGGCTCACCTCTGTCCCCCTCTACCCACACATCAACGAATACCAGTTTCTCTTGCACATTGAGCAGTTTTTCCACCGCTTCTGCCTCCGCGCTTACTTCTCTAACTGTGAGCCTAACCCTCATTCTACTGACCCCTTCTCCCACCTCCAACACACCCCCTCCTCCTGGACACCACCCCCAGGCCTTCTCCCCTCCCTCGACCTCTTCATCTCTGATTTTTGTCAAGAAATCGATCACCTCAACCTCTCCACCCACTCACCTACTCCAACCTCTCCCCTGCAGAACATGCAGCCCTCTGCTCCAATCCCAACCTCACCATCAAACCTCTACATCACCGAGGCAAGACGCCAACTCCCCGACACCACCTCCTACAGCCCCCTTGATCATGACCCCACCCGCGAACACCAAACCATCCACAACCTCATCACTTCAGGTGACCTCCCATTCATAGCATCTAACCTCATTGTTCCCCAACACTGCATCACCCGCTTCTATCTCCTTCCCAAAATCCACAAACCCGCCTGCCCTGGTCGACCCATTGTCTCCACCTGCTCCTGCCCCACCGAACTCAACTCCACCTATATGGACTCTATCTTCTCTCCCTTGGTCCAGGAACTCCCCACCTACTCCCCACTGTGACACCACCCATGCCCTCCACCTCCTCCAGACCTTCCAATTCCCCAGTCCGCAACACCTCATCTTCACCATGGACATCCAGTCCCTATACACCTGCATTCTCCATGCAGATGGCCTAAAGGCCCTCTGCTTCTTCCTGTCCCACAGGCCCGACCAGTCCCCCTCCACTGACACCCTCATCCGCTTAGCCGAACTCGTCCTCATCCTCAACAACTTCTCTTTCAATTCCTCCCACTTCCTACAGACCAAGGGGGTGGCCATGTGTACCCGCATGGGCCCAAGCAATGCCTGCCTCTTTGTAGGTTACATGGAACAATCCCTCTTCCGTATCTACACTGGCCCCAAACCCCACGTAACATTGATGACTGTATCGGCGCTGAAAAGTGCACCCACAAGGAGCTTGAACAGTTCATCCACTTCACTAACACCTTCCACCCCAAACTTAAGTTCACCAGGACCATCTCTAATACCTCTCTCTCCTTGCTGGGCCTCTCTGTCTTCATCTCCGGCAACCACCTGGAATCCAATATCCATTTCAAGCCCACTGACTCCCACACCTACCTAGATTACACCTCCTCCCACCCACCTTCTTGCAAAAATGCCATCCCCTGTTCCCAATTCCTTCACCCCCACCATATCTGCTCCCAGGATGAGGCATTCCGCTTCCGTATATCTCAGATGTCCTCATTTTTAAAGACAGCAACTCGCCAAACCCTGCCCCCAAAAGTGGTCAAGAACGTCCTCGACTGTGTCTCCCGCATTTCCTGCAACTCATCCCTCACAACCCCTCCCCGCAATAACAACCAAAACAGAATACCCCTCATCCTCATGTATGACACCACTAACCTCTGGATCCACGCGTCATCCTCCGATACTTCCGCCATCTGCAATCCAACCCCACCATGAACACTTTTCCCTCTCCACCCTTTATCTGCTTTCCGGAGGGACCACTCTCTCCGTGACTCCCTTGTCCGCTCCACACTCCCCTCCAGCCCCAACTCACCCGGCACTTTTCCCTGCAACCACAGGAATTGCTACATCTGCCCCTACACCTCCCCCCTCATCCCCATCCCAGGCTCCAAGAAGACTTTCCACATCAATCAGATTTTCACCTGCACATCTGCTAATGTGGTATACTGTATCCGCTGTACTCATTGTCGCCTCCTCTACATCAGGGAAACCAAACGGATGCTTGGGGACCACTTTGCAGAACACCTACGCTCGGTTTGCACTAATCAACTGCACCTCCCAGTCGTGAACCATTTCAACTCCTCCTCCCATTTCGCAGACGACATGTCCATCCTGGGCCTCCTGCAGTGCCACAATGGTGCTACCTGAAGGTTTCAGGAATAGTATCTCATATTCCGCTTGGGAACCCTGCAGCCCAATGGTATCAATGTGGATTTTACAAGCTTCAAGATCTCCCCTCCCCCTGCCGCATCCCAAAACCAGCCCAGCTCGTCCCTGCATCCCTAACCTGTCCTTCCTCCCACCTATCCCCTCCTCCCACCTCAAGCCCCACCCACATCTCCCTCCTACTAACCTCCTTGACCACTCCATCCTCCCTGGACTGACCTATCCCCTCCCTACCACTCCACCTACACTTTACTGACTCCATCGCTGCCTCTTTGACCTGTCTGTCTCCTCTCCACCTATCTTCTCCTCTATCCATCTTCTATCCACCTCCCCCTCCCTCCCAATTTATTTCAGATCCCCCTTCCCCTCCCCCCTTTCTGAAGAAGGGTCTAGGCCCGAAACGTCAGCTTTCTTGCTCCTCTGATGCTGCTCGGCCTGCTGTGTTCATCCAGCTCCACACCTTGTTATCTCATTGTTTAAATAGTGATGGATTTGGAAATGTTGCCCAAATGGATCTGTCATTGTATACCAATTATTGGCGGCCTTCACTCAGGGAGGTAAATGTTACTTTAGCCTTTAGTTCACCACTTTCCAGGGAAATTACTTCCTCATCTCAGTCTTAGATGGCCTATCCTGTATCCCGAGCCTCTCGCTCTCTTGTTCAGGAAGAACATTTGGTGAGGCCACACTTGGAATACAGTGTACAGAACTGGTCACCCTTCTACAGGAAGGATGTTGTTAAACTTGAGGGGGTGCAGCAAAGATTGAGAAGAATATTGCTGGGACTGGAGTGTTTGAGCTGTAGGGAGAGGCTGAATGGACTGAGGCATTTTCCCCTGCAGCTTTGGAGACTGGGAGAGGTGGGTCGGGTTGGCGGGGGTGGGGGGAGAGGTTTGACTTTAGAGGTTTATAAAATCAGGAGGGACATGGAAAGGATGAATAGCTGAGGTCATTTTCCTCAGATGGCGGGATCCCAAAACTAGAGGATGTAAGTTTAAGTTGAGATGGGAAAGATTTTAAAAAGGACCTGAGGGGTAACATTTTCACACAGAGGGAGGTGCACATATGGAATGAACTGCCAGAGGAAACGGTGGGAGGCTGGTACAATTATAATATTTTAAAAGGCATCTGGATGGATATTTAGAGATAATGGGAACTGCAGATGCTGGAGAATTCCAAAATAATAAAATGTGAGGCTGGATGAACACAGCAGGCCAAGCAGCATCTCAGGAGCACAAAAGCTGACGTTTCGGGCCTAGACCCTTCATCAGAGAGGGGGATGGGGAGAGGGAGCTGGAACAAATAGGGAGAGAGGGGGAGGCGGACCGAAGATGGAGAGTAAAGAAGATAGGTGGAGAGAGTATAGGTGGGGAGGTAGGGAGGGGATAGGTCAGTCCAGGGAAGACGGACAGGTCAAGGAGGTGGGATGAGGTTAGTAGGTAGCTGGGGGTGCGGCTTGGTGTGGGAGGAAGGGATGGGTGAGAGGAAGAACCGGTTAGGGAGGCAGAGACAGGTTGGACTGGTTTTGGGATGCAGTGGGTGGGGGGGAAGAGCTGGGCTGGTTGTGTGGTGCAGTGGGGGGAGGGGACGAACTAGGCTGGTTTTGGGATGCAGTAGGGGAAGGGGAGATTTTGAAACTGGTGAAGTCCACATTGATACCATATGGCTGCAGGGTTCCCAGGCGGAATATGAGTTGCTGTTCCTGCAACCTTCGGGTGGCATCATTGTGGCACTGCAGGAGGCCCATGATGGACATGTCATCTAGAGAATGGGAGGGGGAGTGGAAATGGTTTGCGACTGGGAGGTGCAGTTGTTTGTTGCGAACTGAGCGGAGGTGTTCTGAAAAGCGGTCTCCAAGCCTCCGCTTGGTTTCCCCAATGTAGAGGAAGCCGCACCGGGTACAGTGGATGCAGTATACCACATTGGCAGATGAACCTCTGCTTACTGTGGAATGTCATCTTGGGGCCTGCGATAGGGAATAGTACAGACTAAGGGGGTGGCCATGGGCACCCGCATGGGCCCCAGCTATGCCTGCCTCTTTGTAGGTTACGTGGAACAGTCCCTCTTCCGCACCTACACAGGCCCCAAACCCCACCTCTTCCTCCGGTACATTGATGACTGTATCGGCGCCGCCTCTTGCTCCCCAGAGGAGCTCGAACAGTTCATCCACTTCACCAACACCTTCCACCCCAACCTTCAGTTTACCTGGGCCATCTCCAGCACATCCCTCACCTTCCTGGACCTCTCAGTCTCCATCTCAGGCAACCAGCTTGTAACTGATGTCCATTTCAAGCCCACCGACTCCCACAGCTACCTAGAATACACCTCCTCCCACCCACCCTCCTGCAAAAATTCCATCCCCTATTCCCAATTCCTCCGCCTCCGCCGCATCTGCTCCCACGATAAGACATTCCACTCCCGCACATCCCAGATGTCCAAGTTCTTTAAGGACCGCAACTTTCCCCCCACAGTGATCGAGAACGCCCTTGACCGCGTCTCCCGTATTTCCCGCAACACATCCCTCACACCCCGCCCCCGCCACAACCGCCCTAAGAGGATCCCCCTCGTTCTCACACACCACCCTACCAACCTCCGGATACAACGCATCATCCTCCGACACTTCCGCCATTTACAATCCGACCCCACCACCCAAGACATTTTTCCATCCCCTCCCCTGTCTGCTTTCCGGAGAGACCACTCTCTCCGTGACTCCCTTGTTCGCTCCACACTGCCCTCCAACCCCACCACACCCGGCACCTTCCCCTGCAACCGCAGGAAATGCTACACTTGTCCCCACACCTCCTCCCTCACCCCTATCCCAGGCCCCAAGATGACATTCCACATTAAGCAGAGGTTCACCTGCACATCTGCCAATGTGGTATACTGCATCCACTGTACCCGGTGTGGCTTCCTCTACATTGGGGAAACCAAACGGAGGCTTGGGGACCGCTTTGCAGAACACCTCTACTCAGTTCGCAATAAACAACTGCACCTCCCAGTTGCAAACCATTTCCACTCCCCCTCCCATTCTCTAGATGACATGTCCATCATGGGCCTCCTGCACTGCCACAATGATGCTACCCGAAGGTTGCAGGAACAGCAACTCATATTCCGCCTGGGAACCCTGCAGCCCAATGGTATCAATGTGGACTTCACCAGTTTCAAAATCTCCCCTTCCCCTACTGCATCCCTAAACCAGCCTAGTTCGTCCCCTCCCGCCACTTCACCACACAACCAGCCCAGCTCTTCCCCCCCACCCACTGCATCCCAAAACCAGTCCAACCTGTCCCTGCCTCCCTAACCTGTTCTTCCTCTCACCCATCCCTTCCTCCCACACCAAGCCGCACCCCCAGCTACCTACTAACCTCATCCCACCTCCTTGACCTGTCCGTCTTCCCTGGGCTGACCTATCCCCTCCCTACCTCCCCACCTATACTCTCCTCTCCACCTATCTTCTTTACTCTACATCTTCGGTCCGCCTCCCCCTCTCTCCCTATTTATTCCAGTTCCCTCTCCCCATCCCCCTCTCTGATGAAGGGTCTAGGCCCGAAACGTCAGCTTTTGTGCTCCTGAGATGCCTCTTGGCCTGCTGTGTTCATCCAGCCTCACATTTTATTATCTTGGATGGATATTTAAATAGGAAGAGCTTAGAGGGATATGGGCCAAATGCTGGCAAATGGGACTTTGTCTGATTGGGACGTTCAGTCAGTGGGGATGAGTTTGACCAGAAAGTCTGTTTCCATGCTATATGGCTTGATAGCCTTCAGCCTGGTGAACATTATCCCTGCACCCAGTCCTGTCACAGGATTTTCTACATTTCAGTGAGATCACCTATCATTCTTCCAAACTCCAGCGAATGCATGACAATGTGTTGAAGTCACTCCTTGAGCAACAAACCTTCCATCCCAGGAGCCAGTCTAGAGAATCTTTGCACTCCAACTATGACCATATATGTCCTTTCTTCAGTAAGGAGACCGAAACTGTGCGTTGCTTCAGTCTAGTCTTCCCAAGGCCCTGCACAGCTGCAGCAAGACATCTTTGCTCCTGCACACACTTTGTGTTTTGCAACAAAGACCATTTGCTTTCCTGACCTTGTTGTACCTGCATGCTTGCTGTCAATGACTGTCATACAACGACAGGTGCACGTGTGCAACATTGTCAAATCCGTCACTGTTTAAGTATTACTTTTCTGTTCTGTCCCTTCCTACCAAACTAGATAGTCATGTGTATCACATTATTACATCTGCTATATATTTGCCAATCAACCTGCCTAAATCACCCGACAGCCTGTTCACTTCTTCTGCACCTCTCAAAGTCCCACCTAGTTGAGTGTATTGGCAAACAAGCTATTATATTTGATCCCCTTATTCAAATTTGATTTTTTTGCATGAGAGGAGCTGGGGGCCCAAGCACTATTCATTATAGTATCCTACTTCCAAATCTCTTCCCTGAACCCCTCTACCCACACACCCACCCACACAGGCACACAGACACACCCACACCCACACCCATACACCCACACACACTCCCATACACACACAGATATACACCCACACCCAGGCCCACATGCACACGCACCCACACGCACACCCGCACACCCACCCACACATCCACACACATACAGACCCGCACCCAAGCACCCGCACCCACACACACCAGCGCACACACACCCACACGCATCCAGACTCATGCACCCACACCCACACACCTACACCCACACACACACACTCACACCCACAACCAAATATCTCCCACCCACACCCGCTCCCACACCCACTTGCACACCTGCACACCCACACCCACTTGCACACCTGCACACCCACACATACAGACACACACACACACCCGCACCCACAAACCTACACACCCACGCACCCTCCCTGCACACACACACACACACACACACACACACACACAAACACACACACACACACACACACACACACACACACACACACACGCATGCACACACAAATCTATGGGGTGAATTTGTATTTGCAGATACTTTGTTCAAAACACTTCATAGATAGACAATCAGTCGATATGATGTTTTATAAATGCCTGCTTTAGAAATGAAACCAGTTTGACTCCAAACCAAAGTCTTATAAAACTGCAACATGACTTCCTGACATTCACCAAACCTATCTGTTTCCATTTGTAAATGTCTTATTTATTCACTGCTACTTGCTTTCTTTCCCAGGTTCATTGGCCCTTATTAAATCAAAAAGAAACTCAATGATGTAAGTTGAGGTGAATACTCCAGACAGTAGGAAAAGTCAGTGAGAGTGTCATGTTACTATGTTAAAGATATATTATGATGTGACGGATGATCAGAATCAATGGCAATGAAAGGAACGCAAACATTGAACAATAATGGAATGAATTAGAAATTGAAAATTCAGAAGTTAATCGTCCAGCTATCAGATTTGTCAATATAGAAGTGCTTAAATGATTAAATAGTGCGACTATTTATCTTGAAGAAAACTGTTGAAGTGATTTGCATAAGCTATTGAAGCCTCATAAATCAATTCATGAGTTGAAGCCTTAAAAAATGCATTAGGCTGTTTTTGACAATGTCAGGGGTGTGTCACCTATAAAACACCATCCTTTCAGATTTAAACCAGATAAATTAATTCAAGTGAAAAAAAAGATTAAGTTTGCAATAGACAGTGATGTTATTGAACTCAGTCATAGTAGCAGGAGCTTACTTACATGATGGCACCAAACTGAATAGGTCGCAAGATTCTGTATCAATTATCTCAAAATCAAAACAGTAAAATACATTGACTCAGATCCTGTCCTAAGATTGGAGGGGTGTATTGAAAGAATTTGAATACACAAAATTTATCACAAGCATTGGTTCAGCAAGAGGATATTGACCAGTTCCATTGATTGATAGAGATAGAGCTGCATCTTTAACATGGGATGTTAAATGTTATAAATGTTTATAATTTATAAATGTTAAAAGTTTGGCACTTGGATTGAAAAATCCATAAGCAACTTCCCAAAGTCATTGAGGAATTGTGTAACATTGTAGTTTACATTAATTATTTGATTGTGTTCGGTTAAGCCTGGCAAGAATATTTACTTGACTGAACAATTTTATCAATTACAAGGAGCTATCTTGGTTATAGATCTGGCTAAGAGTGAATGTGCTGAAACAGTGATTTATCTGGGTCACAATTACGGACAAGAATAAGTTGCATGTAGAGAAGTGGATGTGAGGTCTGGGTTGGATTTTCCCATATCAAGGGTAAAACACAATTTTATGATATAATGACATGAATAGATGTTATCAGAAGTTTGTTCTGAACTTCAGCTCTGAACTGGCTATTTTCACACTCAGATTGCTACTCCGCTTATTTGTTTCCTTTAGTACAGAGTTCTGCATTTCTAGCCAGGAATTATGATCCTGGGTCTGTCAGAATTGCAGAGAATGGCAACTCAGGAACTTACATCAACTTTATCAGCAATTGATATGCCACATAGTGAGATTGAAATGCCCAGCAGCACAACAGTCAATTTGGCAATTTTTTAAAAACTTGCGGGATGTGGGCGTCGCTGGCTGACTGGCATTTCTTACCCATCACTAGTTGCCCTTGAGAAGGTGGCGGTGAACTACCTTGCTGAACCACTGCAGTCCCCCTGAGTTCGCCCTCAATGTAGTTAGGGAGGGAATTCCGAGATTTTAACCCAGTGACAATGCAGGACCAGTGATATAATTCCAAGTCCGGATGGTGAATGGCTTGGAAGGGAATTTGCAGATGATGTGGTTCGCATGTACCTGGTGCCCTAGTTTTTTTAGATGGAAGTGGTTGTGGTTGGAAGGTGCTGTCTAAGGATCTTGGGTGAAACTGCTGTGAAGGGATAAGTATGTAAGGTAGGTGTAACGTTAGGATGGCAGTCGATTAGGGAGTGATGGCACAAGGTGAGTAGGGTGCCAGATGGGCAAGTGTACCATATGGATAGGGTGCCAAGTAAGTGAAAGAGTGCTTTTGGGACAGGGGTGAGGGGCTGCGTGTAGCAGGTAGTAGCAGGGTGGACGTGTTATGCTGGCAGTGTCATGGGGTGATGCTCACTGGCTTTTGTGCTTAAGAACTGAGTTCCTGGGGGCTCTCGTGGAGCAGAATAATGTTCCAACCCACTACATTTTGATTTAGTCCCTGCCTTTTCTCCCTCTTGTTTCTTGTTTATTTATTCTTCCATTATTGTGACACTGCCTCTGGTGGGCATTATTTATAATTGGTAATTTGGTAAATTAGTCGATTGGGTGTTTTTGTTAAAATAAGAAAGAAGGCTGAGTTCTCTCCCTTGACATTATTGCTAAACTGCTGCTGAGTTAGATTTTGACTTAGATTTTATTGTCATGTGTATTTGAGTACAGGAATACAGAGCGCAGTGAAAAGTGTACAAACTCCTCATTCTCTGGCGCTATCTCAGTATACAAAAGATAGGCTTAAAAACCAAAGCAGAAAGGACAGCCAAGAGGAAAAATAACATCTAGATCATTCTGTCACCTCTGCTATGAGTCCTCGCTACAAATAAAAGCCACAAAGTTCATCCCTCAGTTTGTGAACACTCAGATGCCCTGAGTCCCTGCACAGTGTGCTGTGCCTGTAAGTTTTTCTTTAATTGGGTACCTTGTGTTATTGCATTTTTAAAAATATAAAACTGAATTCTCTGGGCAGTGTTTGTAATCTGTTTTCTGATTCATTGGGTCACTTGGTAGTGGGTTTCTCAAACTAATATAAAAAGCTGGTTTTGGGGGATTTTGTAGTGCAGTGGCAATGTCCCTATCTTTGAGCCAGGAGGCCTGGGTTCAAGCCCCATCTGCTCCAGACGTGTCTCATAACTTCTCTGTGCAGAAAATGAAAAAAAATTACCGGCTGATTCTTTGTAGTTCCTGACTGCCTGCCTCTCTTTTGTGGCTACATCTGTACTTAAGTGTCCTTGGGAAAGTAGCACATGGTTTCCACTCTTGAGGCTTTTACAGCAGTGGGTAACCCTTCAAAACCATGTTGATTTACTTTCTCAGACAACAATGTGTAGAGCTGGATGAACACAGCAGGCGAAGCAGCATCAAAGGAGCAGGAAAGTTGACATTTTGGCCCTAGAAGTATTGAGTCCTGAAACATCAGCTTTCCTGCTCTTGTGATGCTGCTTGGCCTGCTGTGTTCATCCAGCCCTATACCTTGTTATCTCAGATTCTCCAGCATCTGCAGTTCTGAAGATCTCTGACTGACTTTCTCTCTTGTTTTCCTCAGCTTTTTGATCTGTATGATTGTCACAATTTTAATTCACTTTTAATTAGATGTTGTAATTCATTTGTTGCTTTCTGAATGGGGAAAGGGTCTGGAAAGGAAACAGTAAAAGCTTATACTTGTTAATACAATGTGAGGCTGGATGAACACAGCAGGCCAAGCAGCATCTCAGGAGCACAAAAGCTGACGTTTCGGGCCTAGACCCTTCTAGGCCCGAAATGTCAGCTTTTGTGCTCCTGAGATGCTGCTTGGCCTGCTGTGTTCATCCAGCCTCACATTGTATTATCTTGGAATTCTCCAGCATCTGCAGTTCCCATTATCTCTGAAAGCTTATACTTGTGCTATGTTTTCTAAATTTACAATAGAGCCTTTATAAATCTCTGCAAGTCTTTTGTTGCTGAATTTGCAATACAAAAATAGAAGTACTATATATAAAACATGAAAGCAGATGATCAAATTCGATCTCTTCACATGTCTGCACGGTGGCTCACTGGTTAGCACTGCCGCCTCACAGTACCAGGATCCAGTTTCGATTCCACTCTTGGGCAACTGTCTGTGTGGAGTTTGCACATTCTCCCATTGTCTGCATGGGTTTCCTCCCACAGTTCAAAGATATGCAGGCTAGCTGGATTGGTTGTGCTAAATTGACCAATATGTCCAGGGATGTGTAGATTAGGGGAATTGGTCTGGGTGGGAGGGTCAGTGTGGACTTGTTGAACCAAAGAGTCTGCTTCCACACTGTAGGGAGTCTATGAACTGGGAATATAACCAACACAGAAGGAAATCCTGTTTCTGACAGAAGCAAAGCGACCAGTCTTTTTAAAAAATGGAATTGTTGAGCCATGCTGCAGGATTGTAACTAATGATGGCTTTTGGAATTGGAGCCACATTATCAATAGAAAAATGAGGTGGAGATGTGGAATCGAGTCACGTCTGTAATCAAGGAGAAGACTTTGGCTTTATCCTTACTAGGAAGGAGCAAAATTAGAAATAAAGCATTTTCAGAATTGAGTGTAATAATCATAAAATCCCTACGGTATGGGAGCAGGCCAGTTGGCCCATCAGTTCCACACAAGCCCACTACCCCTACTTTTTTACCTTGAATTTCCCATGGCTAACCCACTTGGCCTGCACATTATGGGCAATTCACCTAACCTGCACATCCATGGGCTGTGGGAGGAAACCCTCACAGACACAGGGAGAACATACAAATTGCACACAGACAGTCACCTAAGCGTGGAATTGAATGCAGGTCCCTAGTGCTGTGAGGCAGCAGTGCTAATCACTGAGCCACCGTACTCTGAACACTGAGGATGGATTGTGACTCTAATATGATTTAGGGACAGAATTTGCAGAACAGTTGATTTGTTGGAATCTTCCAAGGAATAGTCAATATTTGTTAAATTTAATAAGGTGGAGAGTCAGCCTATGCAGGAACGTAGCCTGAAGTTTGAGATGTTCTATAACAGCCTAAAGAAATTCAATCTAGGAATTCTGGAGTCTGTGCTGACACTTAGCCCCAAATTGTGCACATATCTTTCAAATGATTGGATTTGATTTCGACCAGCATTCAGTTTCACGGTAATGAATCCCTTTTTGAACAATTAAGTGCTGCTCTGAAAACAATTGTTTTCCAGCTATCTACACAGAGAAGATGAGAGTTCTGACGTGATACAGAGAATGGTAGACTCCATGATTACCGATTCTCAGTATTGAAGGCAGCCCAGTTATAGGCGCCTGTATAAGGATGGGATTGCTGAATGATTAATTGACAGCGATTGCGCCTTTGATCAGTTTCCAAATCAAAGGCACTGAATGGTGTGACAGCCGACAATGAGTGAATCCCAGAAATCCAGCAGGAATAGTTATTTCCAGTGTGACCCCAAATACTAATAAGCCAGGAATAGTTTTTCCGATCTGACTCCAAATACTGAGAAGCAGGAACTATGCTGGGTTAGAGTCAAGTACTTGAAGCAACGTTAAAGAGATAGTTCTGAGAGTGAATACAGCAAGGAAATGATTGTGTCAGTGGCTTGAAACTTAAATCAGTCCGTGAGTATGTTAGTCGCTAAAGCTTCAAATGCCTACAAGACAGTGGCTGTAGAACAGTGTGTGGCGCTTATTGGTGGATCAGTTACTTGGAAACTTGGACAATGCAGACCAAAATTAGGCCAAAGAATGGCAAAGCTTTACCTGCTTTTGATCTGGGGATGATACCTCATGATCATTTTTAAAGAGTGTGGTCATCGCCTGTGAAATTGCCAAGACGAGTCCGGCGTGCATTGTTGCCATTCAGAGTGATGTACCACAATAGCTGACGAAGTTCTCTGATTGCAAAAAATGAAAGTGCAGTGAAGGGGTAAACTTGAAAGTCATGGGATCTGGACATTATTGTGCTGTACTGAGGAAGTTTCTCATTGAGAAAACAAGAGACATTATTGAGCTCTGCAGATAGGAGTCTGGCTGATGACAAGAGGATTATATGGAAACTGCGCAAAATATTTGCTTATCTGTCCATACAAAAATTATAGCTATTGTTAAAATATGCAGTTGTTGTGGATATCAAATCCTTTTGTGAAGCAGATCACATAACAATTAAATATTGTAAGACACAACCACGCCTATTTGTAAGCGTTCATTTACCCAACAATTTAATGAAGTAGTCACCGTGGATTTGAAGATATGGAACAGTGATTAGAATGTCTATCTATTACATTCTTTTAGGGATGGTTTAGCATATCCACTGGGATAAGCAATAAGGACAGACAGACTACAGTGGATAAAGTTGCAGAAAAGAGTTTCGGGTGGGCCATGGGTCACCAGCAAAATTCTTCATGATTCAAGGAAGAGAATTTTGGAATTTAAATATTATCGTAATGTTTTCTGCAGAAAGTCTATTACATAAGAGTTTATCCCCATCCAAGTGTTACAAAGTAGAAATAGTTCATTAAAGTTCTTGCATCAGAAAGAATGAGGACTATTCAGGGGAGATTTCAGATCTGGTGACAGCTTTGTGATAAGAGTCAAAAGGACGCAGGGAGTGGAAAGGGTCAGGAAAAGTTCAAGTACAACACAGGAATCAGACTATGAAAGCATATTCCACGTGAGTAATCTTAGAATCCCTACAGGGTGGAAACAGGCCCTTCAGCCCAACCACGCCAATCATCAGGGCATCCCAGCCAGACCCATCCCCCTAAATCTACACATCCCTGAACACAATGGGCAATTTAGCATGGCTAATCCACCTAGCCTGCACATATTTGGACAGTGGAGGAAACTGGGGCACCTGGAGGAAACCCATGCAGGCACGAGGAGAATGTGCAAACTCCACACAGACAGTTGCTCGAGGGTGAAATCACACCCAGGCCCCTAGCATTGTGAGGCAGCAGTGTTAACTACTGAGCCACCACGGGGATGAGGAAATGAACTCTCAGCTTCTGTGAAGGCATTGATGATGAAACATCATGTATTGCATCCATGAATTCAACAAATAGGCACCACAGCATTAGGACCTAAGAACTCAGGAAATGTGACTGATACAAGCACCAATATATACGAAGAAAATAATCATGTGTGGTTAACTTATCTACAATAGGTTCACAGTAGTTTACTGGGCAGGACAATGGGATGAATGGAGAATGGCCATGGCAGTGGAATCTCTACATTCAAGTCAAGTTTATGGGAAAATATGAATCTTGGCCATATATCCAAGATGAGGTAAAGAAATGAGGACCATGGATTGGCAGCAGAGCGTATGAGGTCAGAGAACACAAATGCAGATCTAGTACTGAATCAGGGGATACATTAGGAGAAAAAGATCACATACAGTAAAAAGGATTGCTAGCAGACATTCTAAAAGGAGTAGACCAGAGAGTTGTCAACATGATGACGGGCTGGAGCCGGACAAGGTGACAATGTAGCATGGGTAATGGACAGCCTTCTCCAGCAATAGATAAAAGTAGAAGTCACCATGGTTGGGAGCTGTTTGTGATAGAATGGAAGACAAGGTGACAAAAGAGGCTGAACTAAGAGATACAGATTTGGGAAGAATTCAGAGTATATTCAGAAGTCGATGACTGAGGTCCACCTGCTTTATCACTCAAATGTTTTTAATGGAAATGGTCCAACTGGGTTGCACTCATAAGAACAAGACTAAGCTGGCAGCTACAGGCTTTAGAGAATGTTTGGGGGCAGGAGAGATTGCGGTTAACTCTCCTGCAGTGAGGAAGATAATTTTGAAAATCTTTTTTCACTATTTTTACAGCCTTCTCTTAGAAGTGTAACTCTTATATAGATATCAAAAGGTTTTTCCTTCAGAGTAACCTGCTCGGGAGAGGAGAATTTTTTAGAAGATCTAAAGGTAGCACCAAGAATAGAGGGCACACTCTGGAGATCGCAATGATATATTTGAGTTAATTTCTACTTCTGGTTGTGGTTTTTTTTTAGTAAGAATGGTTTCTGTCGCCACAAGGGTGTTCAAAACTGAACGTGAACCTGGTGATGATTGAATGGCATTTTAGCAGAATAATTTTGGACATCTTTGTGATGCGATTCAACAATTATTTTTGCTGGATGGAAGCGCCAATGACTTCAATTTTTTTTTCTTTATTTAACCTATTTATCTAATCATCCTGTTCAAAGATGTTATTACACATCTCCAGAGCAGGAGGGGCCTGAATCTGTGCACCACAAGAGGGCCCCATATAAAGTGATTTTTTTTAAAAAAAGTAACCTATTTTGCTAATCAACCTGTTCAGAGATGTTAATTCTGGAGCAGGTGGGGCTTGCACCCAGGCCTCCCAGTTCAGGGTTAGGATGCTAACACTGTGCCACAAGAGGGCCTTGCCAATGACTTTGAAGAAATGATGGTTAATTAAATGAGGAAGGAATTTAAAATTGGTAATCAAGCTTCTGGAGCTATTGGGGTTTGGAAATCAAGCAGAGTAAGTCAAATGTAATTGTACTTCAAGAATCTTTCTTATAAAGAAGTCAATTCTATTGCAATTTGTCATGGCAGATCAGGACAAACTGATGAGATAGCTACCAAGGAGGAGATGGAACAGCTGAGGAGCTTCTTCAGCCAGCTCAATTGGTTAGGCATGTAGACCAGACTATATCCTAGCTTTGTCATTCTTGCTATGAAGTCTGGCCATCAAGCATCCAAAGGTGGAAGGCAAATCAGACTTTTTAAAAAATGAAAATTATGCTGAAGTTTTCTGCTTTGGGTAATTCCAGTGAGACCACACCTGGAGTATTGTGTGCAGTTTTGGTCTCCCTACCCAAGAAAGGAGAAACTTGCCATACAGGGAGTGCAGCTAACAGTTTATTGGACTGATCCCTGGGGCGGTCAGTTCATTGCATGAGGAAGGGACTAGGTTGACTGGGCCTGTATTGACTAGAGTTTAGAAGAATGAACTTCAATGAATTTCAATTAATTGAAACATATAAAATTCTGACAGAGATAGACAGACTGGGATGATGGAAAACTGGCACACGAGCATTTGTGTGAACGTTCATAATGTGCAACCTTTTTAATTATTTGTCCATGAGATGTGGGTATCACTGGCTCAGCAAAGGTTTAGTGCCCATTCCTCAATGCCCTTACAAAGGTGGTAGTGAGCCGCTGTCCTAACCACTACAGTCCATATGGTGCAGATGCACTCAATTTTAAACTTCTGTAGTACTATCAAGCCAGTGCTCTTAAGTCAAATGTGAATGCTACTGTTTTTCAGCTGCTGTGTAAGCAAGTTACTATAATTGAAAATCTGTCATCTCAATTCAATAAGCAATTTTGAAAAAGTGAAAACTTTATTTTATTTCCTAGTTGAACAAATGTTTTTACAAAGGTAGAAAATGGTACGAATTATAAAGCTGGACATTGTGTTTAGAAATTGGCATCACATTCCCTGATTAACACATAACAACAAAAATTGCAGGGAATTATAAATTCATTATGTTCACTGAATAATGTAATTTATTCACAATGTAGCTCCATGAGTAGTTTTTGATATGTCTCCACAGTAAACCTTGATGCTGAAGTGCAAAAAGCTCACTGTTGTTCATTTAAGTGTTTCCAGTGTTGAATGATGGAAGAAAGATTACATGACTATTATTATTTTGTACAAATGAACTCAAAGTGTTCTTCACTCATTAAGGAGTTGCGCTATACTGGGCTCAACAAATGATTTGGAAATTTTAAGCTAGATTGCTGCACATTAAGTGTGATGTTTGACTCAGAAATGAGAGAAAATGACAAGCGTAAAAACCAAGTTTCTAGCTGTGCATTTAATCTTTGAGTCTCATAACTTGATTGCAGATTAATGTAACCTAGCAACCAAAGCTAGAATTAGTCACAAGACAAACAAACCAACAAACCAAAGTGCAGTAAGACCAATGTGCCTGAAGTTGCTTAAAGTTGGGATAATACGGGAGAGTGCTGAAATTGTAATTGGTGAGTTATTTATACCCTGTACCATACTTAATGCACAGTACCCCAGTTTATTTAGCTTCTTGACAATAGAACAGTACTGTTGTCCTGATTTCTTTCTGAAGATCACTAATGACCAAATACAACATTTTTAACATATGGCAAAAGCTGAGGAGCTTTAATTGAATTGTGTATGTGTCGTTAACCAGTCTGAATAGTTACTTAATATTTTAAAAATGCAAATATGACATTTTTAAACAGGACATAATTCTGTCTGGAGCGAAATGCACAGTACAGTACCATTTACATATTTTTAAAAATATTAATATTTTCCCAGTGCTCAAGAAATTGATGGTTATATTTTGCGTGGAAGAAATTTTTTCAGTGAGCTATCTTTGAAAATTATTTTCAGAACATTGCTGTGAAGACTGGAGAGGAAATGCACACGGTAGGTACAGAGTAAACTCACAGAACCAGTCTTGAGGTAGTGGAAAACTCTCAATAAACTTTAAACTTTATCACCAGCTGCAGCCTGCATTTCTATTAATTTCAACTTTATGTGCGATGATGAGATTTAATTGTTGCTCCTATCGTGAAATGATTCTAATGATTGTTCAACTACTTTTATATTAAAACAACAGCACCAAAGACATTGTTCAGGCTAACTGTGGATGCTGGTATTTCTTTCCCACACCAGCCTCCTCCGACTCTAACAATCCCTTTTCCACCCCATCTCTCATTTCCTCTCCTTCATCACCTACTCCATGTACCGAAGTTCCACTTTCTCAGTGCTCCCTCTGTACATCAAATTCCTGCTAACTTCTTTACTTGATTTTTTGTTGGTTAACTTACATCATGCCTCTACTTCTTCCTTAAGCTATGAGTGGGATCAAACTCTTCATTCTATCGATTCTGTATCACCTCATTTCCATAGAGAACAGCCTCACTCTTCCCAATTGTAGCAATTGGAACTGGGTGGTTTACATTGACTATGAGATCTTTGATTGGTGCTGTTAACCTGGGCTAATCAAGGAGCCCTGGCTGACGGATATTGGAGATTCTCATAATGGTAGGACCTGACTGCGAGCTGGCTGGCCACAGTCAGTGTACTGTGCACATGTAAACAAAGGATGAATTGGTGATGGTATACTGACCTTTGTGCAGATATTTCATTGGCAAAGGGGAAAAACAGTACATCTCTGAAGAACATTCACTTGCATCAGTCATCTTGGATTGGGGTAAGCATTTCTGGCATCATGTTTTTATTTGGAAAGCTTGACTTGTTCATTCCTGCTAGTGAAAACTAAGCCCAGATTAGTATAATACTTTTTCTGGGCAAATGACATTGGGGCAAATGAGGAGCAATGAGTAATCCTTCTGACTGCTTGCGGACTCACAGTATTTTCAGTTATTGGGGCTTAATTTCCCAGAGGCACCAGAAGCTAAAACATTCCAAGAGTTGATGAATTTGCTTAAGGAATACTATAAGCGAAACCTCCTCTAATTCTGAGACACTATCTGTTTTAGTTCCTGTGTTTGAAAAGTTCCAAACCATCCATCATCCAATGGTCTGGCAGAAAGGGCAGTCCAAAGGTTGAAGGCAGGCTTAAAGAAACAGCCTACAGCTTTACTTGGTACCAAACAGTACAATTTCCTGTTAAAATGTAGCATCACTCTGCATGCAGCTATAGGGATAACTCCAGCAGAGTTGCTGGGGAGAAGATCTGTACCAGGTTAAACCTGATATTCCTGGAAGTGCCAGGATGGGGGTGGGAGGTGGGGGGGGTGGTGAGGTTAAACAGCATCAGCAACACCAAGGTCAGCCACTTACCTCCTCTAAGTGACAGAGGCAGTTTAGTTCAGGAGATGACATTTATTGCTGGAGCCATGCAAATGGCCCTGCATTGGTCAGAGGCGCAGCTGACGCAAGGTCAGGACCTGTAACTTACAAGGTTTGGGTTGGTGAGGCAGTCCTGAACAAACATGTGGATCACCTGATTACTTTGCAAGTGGGGCAAGGACAAAATATGGTATCAGTGATAATGGGAACTGCAGATGCTGGAGAATCCAAGATAATAAAATGTGAGGCTGGATGAACACAGCAGGCCCAGCAGCATCTCAGGAGCACAAAAGCTGACGTTTCGGGCCTAGAACCTTCATCAGAGAGGGGGATGGGGTGAGGGTTCTGGAATAAATAGGGAGAGAGGGGGAGGCGGACCGAAGATGGAGAGAAAAGAAGATAGGTGGAGAGGAGAGTATAGGTGGGGAGGTAGGGAGGGGATAGGTCAGTCCAGAGAAGACAGACAGGTCAAGGAGGTGGGATGAGGTTAGTAGGTAGGAGATGGAGGTGCGGCTTGGGGTGGGAGGAAGGGATGGGTGAGAGGAAGAACAGGTTAGGGAGGCAGAGACAGGTTGGACTGGTTTTGGGATGCAGTGGGTGGAGGGGAAGAGCTGGGCTGGTTGTGTGGTGCAGTGGGGGGAGGGGACGAACTGGGCTGGTTTTGGGATGCGGTGGGGGAAGGTGAGATTTTGAAGCTGGTGAAGTTCACATTGATACCATTGGGCTGCAGGGTTCCCAAGCGGAATATGAGTTGCTGGTCCTGCAACCTTTGGGTGGCATCATTGTGGCACTGCAGGAGGCCCATGATGGACATGTCATCTAAAGAATGGGAGGGGGAGTGGAAATGGTTTGCGACTGGGAAGTGCAGTTGTTTATTGCGAACCGAGCAGAGGTGTTCTGCAAAGCGGTCCCCAAGCCTCCGCTTGGTTTCCCCAATGTAGAGGAAGCCACACCGGGTACAGTGGATGCAGTATACCACATTGGCAGATGTGCAGGTGAACCTCTGCTTAATGTGGAAAGTCATCTTGGGTCCTGGGATAGGGGTGAGGGAGGAGGTGTGGGGGCAAGTGTAGCATTTCCTGCGGTTGCAGGGGAAGGTGCCGGGTGTGGTGGGGTTGGAGGGCAGTGTGGAGCGAACAACGGAGTCACGGAGAGAGTGGTCTCTCCGAAAAGCAGACAAGGGTGGGGATGGAAAAATGTCTTGGCTGGTGGGGGCGGAAGTGTCGGAGGATGATGCGTTGTATCCGGAGGTTGGTGGGGTGGTGTGTGAGAATGAGGGGGATCCTCTTTGGGCGGTTGTGGCGGGGGCGGGGTGTGAGGGATGTGTTGCAGGAAATGCAGGAGACGCGGTCAAGGGCGTTCTCGACCACTGTGGGGGGAAAGTTGCGGTCCTTGAAGAACTTGGACATCTGGGATGTGCGGGAGTGGAATGCCTCATTGTGGGAGCAGGTGCGGCGGAGGCGGAGGGATTGGGAATAGGGGATGGAATTTTGCAGAACACCTCCGCTCGGTTCGCAATAAACAACTGCACCTCCCAGTCGCAAACCATTTCCACTCCCCCTCCCATTCTTTAGATGACATGTCCACCATGGGCCTCCTGCCACAATGATGCCACCCGAAGGTTGCAGGACCAGCAACTCATATTCCGCTTGGGAACCCTGCAGCCCAATGGTATCAATGTGAACTTCACCAGCTTCAAAATCTCACCTTCCCCCACCGCATCCCAAAACCAGCCCAGTTCGTCCCCTCCCCCCACTGCACCACACAACCAGCCCAGCTCTTCCCCTCCACCCACTGCATCCCAAAACCAGTCCAACCTGTCTCTGCCTCCCTAACCTGTTCTTCCTCTCACCCATCCCTTCCTCCCACCCCAAGCCGCACCTCCATCTCCTACCTACTAACCTCATCCCACCTCCTTGACCTGTCTGTCTTCCCTGGACTGACCTATCCCCTCCCTACCTCCCCACCTATACTCTCCTCTCCACCTATCTTCTTTTCTCTTCATCTTCGGTCCGCCTCCCCCTCTCTCCCTATTTATTCCAGTTCCCTCTCCCCATCCCCCTCTCTGATGAAGGTTCTAGGCCCGAAACGTCAGCTTTTGTGCTCCTGAGATGCTGCTGGGCCTGCTGTGTTCATCCAGCCTCACATTTCATTATCAAGGGCAAAATATGCCTGGCCCCTCAGAACAGCCAAAGGGTCTGTCAGAAAAATGCGGGTTCTCCCCCCTCTATCTAGTGTCAAGGAAACCTCAGAGTCCAGGATGTGTGCAGTGTCGATACCATGATTGTCGGAAGAAGAGGAGGAAATTCCTCTTCAGACAAAAGAGACAGGCTGTGGTCTGGTACGTGCCACCGATGTCAGAGTGTGAGTCACAGGGACCAGGCCTGGGGAGGAAATGTTGCAGAGAAAGACCAGGCCTACATCCCCAGACTATATAGGGGGTGAGAAATGTAGTGATTGGAAGCAGGGCCTAATGGATCTTGTTGACTATGAGATCCTCCATTGGGGTATTAACCTGGGCCAATTAGGGAGCCCTGGCTAACATACATAAACAGGAGATTCAGAGAGTCTTCTGACTTGAGGGACTTACTCTGAGTGGGGTGGTCATAGCCAGTGTACTGCCCACATGTAAATAAACGTGGCTTAGTGGCAAGATATGGCCTCTGTGTGGTTCTTTTACCACTCTTCTCTAAAAGTTGCTCCTCTGAATTCTGCTAGCATCTTTTAAAATCCTTTCTGCCCTTTCTCACGTGCTATGATGTCATTTGCCTGGCAATGAGACCATAATCACAGAATAGTCACAGCGCAGATGGAGTCCATTCAGCCCTATTGCTCTCCCACTGAAAACTATGGTCTACTGCTTTTTTCCTCTCTTTTCCCATTAACTCTGCACAATGTTTCTGTTCAAATAATAATGCCCTCAAAAATCCCTCGATTGAACCTGCCTCCCCCATACTTTCGGGCAGTTCATTCAAGAATTGTTTAAAGTACTTCAGGCATGGTGCAAAGAAGTTGGTATAGCTGCTTTCTACTCTATTCTGTAGAAATTAATCCTAGTATGTATGAACGAGATAAAAGTGTAGGCCACTCGGCCCTTCGAGCCTGCTTTGCCATTCACAAGATTGTGGCTGATCTCAACTCTACATTCCTTTATTTCCCTGATATTCATTCATCCTCTCGGTAATCAAGAATTTAGCTCTCTGCCAGATTTAAAGATTCCGTATCCACTGTCTTTTGAGGAAGGGAAGTCTAAAGACTTATAATCCTCTGACAGAAAAAAGAAGTAAAAGAAAATAGTACAGAAGAAATGAAAAACAAAGGAACTGCCTGTGCGAGAAATCAGAAATTCCTGGAAAAAACTTACCAGGTCGTGCTGCATCTGCAGAGAGAAATCAGACTAAACATTTTGGGCCAGTGACCCTTCCTCAGAACCAGTTCAGACAATATTGCAGACAACCTCATACAACGCACTGGTCTGTTCAAACCCCCAACCGAAGCTTAGGCATCATTCCAAAGGAGAATAATGTGGTGTCTTTGGCCAATATTTATCCTTTGCTTAGCATCACAAAAACAAAACATTCCTGTTCCTGAGAACACCTGTGAATAATGAAATTCTGTGTGCAGAGCTTGTTAAAAATCACAAAAACATGTCTTTTGGCCCCTGATGTCTAATTTTGTTGTTACTTGAATTCATGATACATGGTTTTGTGAATACAGAGGATTTATCATATCTATCTAGAACATCATGTACAGGATATTTCTATCTAGGACGTCATACACAGGATGTTGGTGAGGCCTCTTCTGGAGTACTGTGTCCAGTTCTGGTTGCCCTATTAGAGGAAGGATATTATTAAACTGGTTAAAAAAAACAGAAGTTGCTGGAAAAGCTCAGCAGATCTGGCAGCATCTGTGAAGAAAAAAAATCACAGTTAACCTTTCGGGTCCGTTGACCCTTTTTCAGAACTGTATTATTAAACTGGAGTGGGTTCAGAAAAGATTTATCTGATGTTGCCAGGAATAGAGGGTTTGAGAAAGATGGAGAAGCCAGATATGTTGTCGCATTTTTCATTGGAGTGTAGGGGGTTTGAGGAGTGATCTTACAGAGGTTTACAAAATCATGAAAGGCGTAGATAAGGTGAATAACAAAGGACTTCTGCCAAGGGTGGGTGATTTCAAAACTAAGAGGCATATTTTTAAGGTGAGAGGAGAAAGATGTAAAAGAGGCCTGAGAGGCAACTTTTTCACACTGAGGGTGGTTTGTGTGTAGAATGCTGTAACTGTACCTGCATCTCCCACTTTTTCTACCAGAGATGCAGGTACAATTACAACATTTAAAATACATTTGGGTGATTACATCAGTAGGATATGGGTCAAAATGCAAGCAAATGGGACTAGTTTAGTTTGGGAAAGTTGTTTTATTCTCCCAAAATTTGATTGTTATAAAGATAGAAGATGTTAGAAACATACAACCAATAATATTCTGATTCCGAAAGTCTTGAAATTTTACACTCCTCTGCAGTTTCTACTTTAACATTGCTGGTTGTTGTTGCTTTCTTCCTTAGTTTGTCATACATTATACAGCCTATTCTGACATGAATACTAATGAAATGCTCTATCTCTTGCAAAGCATTTCCTCCATCTGATGTTCTTAGCTGTTTATGTCATTGTTTCTATTTTCCTGCCTCCCTCTGTGTACGTGACACTGAATAAAGCAAAGCAAGCCCTCTGAGAATGAGGGTGTAAAATTCAAGCACTTATTTTGCACTTATAAGGGTTCATGCCTGGGCTTTATGAATGGCACCCCTCCATGGTGATGTTTGAGATCACATGACAGAGTCTTGGGAGGAAAATTAGTAAGGCTTCAGCACAGTTAGACATCCTTCTCTAAAGCTGTACGCTGTCCCTTAATATGTTACCCTTAACACTTGATAACTACTTACTCCTTAAACTTATGTACAGTTCAAGTCATCTCTCCCAAATCCAAACAACCCTGTTCTGATATTTCAGCGAAGTTGATCATGTCAGAATTGACAGCATTGCTAATAATAGTGGGAGGTGGAGGAAACTGGTTCATTATAAATTGCTTGAGATGCTTCAGGGTTCTTTGGGAATTCTGGGGAGTCACCAATGATACAGCAGCATTGAACAGGGAGACTTGGGAACCTCACAAATTCCCAGTTATCCAATTCCACCCCTGGATTTGCTATACTCATGTGACAAAAATATCACATATGGAATGACTTGCATTGTGTTGCGAGGTGGTTGGAAAGAAAGATTTTACTCCAAGTATCACACTTAGGGCATTGGGGTCAGTTAGATCAATCGGATGGAATGGATGGTTTGAAATGCACAATGATGCCTATAGTGGGTTCAATTCCCACACTAGCTGAGGTTGCTATGAATGTCCTGCCTTAACACCCTCGCTCCTTACCTGAAATGTGGTTAAACTCACCATCCGTTGATGACAGAGCTGGGACTATGGTGACTTTACTAATGAAGGGCATTGATTCAGGGGCAAACTACAAAGTGGTTCCCAGAAAGGGGAATTAAGTCAGTAAGAGTCCAAGTAAGTAGACCTCCAAAAACTCTATGGTGGAATTCACAGGAGACAGGAGAAATGTTTAAACATAGAGTACCTGGAGAGTGCTCTTCTGTCACTGCAGTAATGTTTCTGCCTCTGGGCCAACACTGTCCCACTCCAGAGATTTGTCACAGCATGTCTAAACAGGATAGTTAAAATAACTGAGGAAATCCAATTAACGGATATTAAGTAAGTGAATGCAGGCAAAGTTGTAGGAATGAGAAAATCACATTGGCAAAAAGGTCAGATAAAATCATGGCATACTGTAGAAAGAATGGAGAAAATTGAGAGAGCTGTTAAACTCAAACATGCTGAGGGAAGCTGCAGAACAAAGACACAGGGAGTAGAATGGTCTTTCTGACGAATGAGTCAATTCCTGCCATTTAAGCTTTCAAATTGTGTCACATTCAGCTTTTCCTCTTAAGGATATATCATTGTCAGCAGCACAAAGGACATTCTAGTTATAAACTGACCATTATATATTTTACCTTTATATTCAGCTATTTTATCTTTAAAAATTCTTATCAAAAATACGTAGTGAGAGAATAATCTTCATATTGATGGTACTTGGTTTTTTTTGCTGAATAATCCATACAACTGCAAATGTGTCTTCAGGAGAATTTTTATAAAGCTAGAGAAAGAACTCCAAATTTCATTTTACCACATCCTGTCCGAGCTGAGAGTTATGGTTATCTTTATAGCACAAGCATTTTGCCAACTTTTCAATGTGAGTTGTGGTCTTTCAGCCATTTTTAATTTACTCGTAGGGCATGGGCTTTGCTATCTGGGCCAGCATTTACTGTCCATCTCTAATTACCCTTGAGAAGGTGGTGGTGAGCTGCTTTCTTGAGCTGCTACAGTCCATGCGCTACCAGTTGGCCCACAATTCCTGTCAGGGAGGGAGTTCCAGAATTATGACCCAGTCACAGTGAAGGAACATTCCAGCTCAGGATAGTGAGTGGCTTGGAGGGGAACTTGCAGGAGGTGGTGTTCCCATGTATCTACTGCCTTTGTCCTTGGAGATGGAAGTGGTTGTGGGTTAGGAAGGTGCTGTCTAAGGTACATTGGTGAATTTCTGCAGTGCATCTTGTAGTAGTACACAGCTGCTACTGAGCGCTAGTGGCGGATGGAGCGGATGTGATGCCAATCAAGCAGCCTGCTTTGTTCTGGATTGTAACAAACTTCTTCAGTATTTTTGGAGCTGCGTTCATCCAGGCAAGTGGTAAGTATTCCATCACACTCCTGACTTGTGCCTTTTTGATGGTGGACTTTGGGGAGACAGGAGGTGAGTTACTTGCTGCAGGATTCCTAACCTATGACCTGTACTTGTAATCACAGGACTATTTGATTACTCCAGTTCAGTTTCTGGTCAATGGTAATCCCAGGATGTTGATAGTGGGAGATTCAGTGGCGGTAATGTCACGGAGCATCAACAAACAATGGTTAGATTCTCTCTGGTTGGAGATGGTCATTGCCTGGCATTTGTATGGAGGAAATGTTACTTGCCACTTTTCACTTCGATTCCTGTTTTGCTAGAAATCCTTGACGACATGCTCAAATTCTGCTTTAATGTCAAGGGCAGTCACTGTCGCCTCGGCTTTGGAATTCAGCTCTTTTGTCTATTTTTGGAATATGGCTGTAACAAGGTCAGGAGCTGAGTGGCCCCGATGGAACCCAAACTGAGCATCAGTAAATATGTTGTTCCTAAGCAAGTGCTGCTTAGTAGCACTGTTAATGACCTCTTCCATTACTTTAGTAATTATGGATAGTAGACCAATAAGGCAGTAATTGGCCTGGTTGGATTTGTCCTGGCTTTTGTGTATAGGACAAACTTGGGAAATTTTCAACATTGTCAGGTAGTTGCCAGTGTTGTAACTGTATTGGAAGAACTTGGCCAGGGGAGTGGCAAGTCCTGGAGCACAAATCTTCAGTACTATTGCCGGAATATTGTCAGGGCCCATAGCCTTAGAATTGAGTGCCTCCGACAAGTGCTTGATATCACGTGCTTTGAATCGAATTAGCTGGAGACTGGTATCAATGATGCTGGGTCCACTGGAGGGGGCTGAGGTTGATCATCTACTTGGCACTTCTGGCTGAAAATTGCTGCGAATGCTTCAGCCTTATCATTTGCACTGATGACCTGGGCTCTTCCATCATTGAGGATGGGGATATTTGTGAAACCTCTTCCTCTAGTGAATTATTTAATTATCCATCATAATTCATGACTGGATGTGGCAAAAGCTAAGATCTGATCCATCGTGTGTGAGATTGCTTAGCTCTGTCACTGGCTAATCATGCTGTTTGGTATACAATTAGGCCTGGATCTGCTCCTGGTATGTCCTCCTGCACTCTCCATTTAACCAGGGTTGATCCCTGGCACGAGGGTAATGGTTGAGAGGGGATATGCCAGGCTATAAGGTTACAGATTGTGTAAAAATATAATACTGCTGCCTCTGATGGCCCACAGCGCTTCATGGATGCCCAGCATTAAAAGCTGGCCTATCCAGCGATGCCTTCATCCCAAGAATGAATGGAAAAAAAACTCCTCCCTGACCACTTCTGCTGGGCCTGTCCTGCTGTTGGGACTCAACATTTTCAGGGAAGGCGATGCGGGTGTGTGAGACATTGTGTGTAAGGTATGATTCAATGAGTATGTCTGTCAGGCTGTCTGTGGGATAACTCAGCCAGTATTGGCACTAGCCCTTAGATCTTAATAAGGAGGATTTTGCACAGTTGAGAGGGCTTTAATATTATACTGGCAGTATTCTTGAATCAACACAGTGATCCTTCAGTTTTTTTTCTGATCCAGTTCTGTATTGAACATGTTTTGAAGATCCCACCAGAGGGACTGCTGGAAGTGACAATTGCTACAAACCTGTTACAGTCTTAATTCACACATTCCTTCCAGTTACTGTGAAATCTTGTTATTGGGCTGTATGTTGTGGACATGTTACATTAATTGGTGTGCACTGTTTGTTAGACTTTTTCCTCCAGCTCTCAGCTTGAACATAATTTAAACTGTAACTTCAGTGAAGCCAGCTTGAGTAACAGCACAGCAAAGTCAATGAGGTTTCTAATATCTTAAAATGTGGCAGGACCAATGGTACATTCCATTCATCAATAATATTTAAGCATTGAAAACAAAATAGAGTTGAACATGAGGGTGAATTAGAGTCCAAACAAGCACAAAAAGCAAAATGAAGTGAAGGAAAGAAATATTGTTTACAGAGTGAGAAAGAGACAGGCAGAAAATTCGGGAAATACAATTAGAAGGACGTTTATGTTGTGTGTTTTCAACGGATAATTAATGTGCAAAGCTGTAAATGCTGGAAAAAGAATGGGGGAGATTGAGGCTGGAGTATCAGTGGGCAGGACAAACAGCAGACTGTTGTTTAATTAAACCCTCATTGTTATAAAACCTTATTATTTGACACATCAGTTGATCTGATCTTCCTAATGTTGTATCTTCTGTGTTTTAACAAAGAACACAAGGTTCCTGCTCAAGGTACACTTCCCAACTATTTAATGTTGGCATTGTTTGTTCCTTTCAATTATTGAATACTCTGAGCAATCATTCCGTCCTTGGTCAAAGATATCTGCTTTTCATTTCACCTCCACAAAAGTTTCCTCTGTTACCAATTTGTGACATTATAGCAACTGCACTAGAAGTCAAAGATTATTTTCATTCGATTTAATGCATTCGTGACTTAAATGGTGTCAGGTCTTATGTCATTTGCCTTCCTTTAAGAGGTTTGTTATATACTTTAACAATTTAAGATGTGTTCATTGAATATGACTGCAATTCAGGAGCCCACCTCATATCCTCAAATGTAACGTTGCGATTCCCCTCTAAAAAGGCTTCATCCCTAAATCTGTCACTAAACAGACTTCTTGAACACTGGTTAGGGAACTATTTGAATGTCAGGAGAATGAGCACTAAGACGTAATAAGTACATGAGACAACAACCCAGGATGAATCGAACTGCATTCTATACAAAATTCCAGACTCTTACATCTTCCTACCAGAGTCAATTACTGATTTCAATCCTCAGAGCCCTGGGAACCCTGCACCACATTCTTATTCCCCTGCATTAAACTGTGATTGCACCAGGAAAGGTTTAAGAAACATTTTGCTAGAACATAGTTTTCTCTCTTCAATAATGACCCTATTCCTAGATAAATCACTACAGTTAGTAATAAAAAATTAATAGTTGCATTTACTTTCTATTTATGAGAACATGCTGTATCACTGAAGGTCAGTTGCCAGTGAAATTATATTTTTAATTCTAAACTCAATTGCTCACATTGAGTACCATTTGGTTCTGTTTATATTTTCTATTCTTACTGAAGAATCTTTGTTCTTTTCTCTTTTTGCATTTCGTCATGTGCGCAGAAGTTACATAATGACTACAGCAACGAGTGAAGCTGTTGCATCCAAATGCAAGCAGGAGTGAGTATGTCGTAATGTGGGAAAACTAGGCTATTTTTGTTTCAGAGATAGTAGGAAATGCAGATGCTGGAGAATCTGAGATAACAAGGTGTAGAGCTGGATGATCACAGTAGGCCAAGCAGCATCAGACCTTGTTATCCTACACCTACACCTTGTTATCTCAGGCTATTTTCATTTTTATTCCAATCTCGATAGGTCACCACTTGTTAAAGTCACAATTTAATGCTGCACACTTTCTTGTTTTTATGCATTCTATTTAAAATCATCAACGGCAGAAACTCCTCTCAAAAGTGGAATTGGATTTTAAATCAACATCACCTAGTGGTTAATCAAAGTAGAAGTGTTCAGTTAAAGTAAACTACCAACATTTTTATTTGAGGTATAAGAACATAAGAAATAGGAGCAGGAGTAGGCCATCTGGCCCCTCGAGCCTGCTCTACTATTCAATAAGATGATGGCTGATCTATTTGTGGACTCATCTCCCTTTACTCATGGGCTCACCATAACCCTTAATTCCTTTGCTGTTCAAAAATCTATCTATCTTTGCCTTAAAAGCATTTAACGAGGGTGGTTTCAACTTCTTCACTGGGCAGGGAATTCCATAGATTCACAACTCTTTGGGTGAGGAAGTTCCTTCTCAACTCAGTCCTCAATCCGCTCCCCCTTATTTTGAGGCTATGCCCCTTAGTTCTAGTTTTACAAACTAGTGGAAACAACCTCCCTGTTTCTATCTTATCTATTCCCTTCATAATTTTATATGCTTCTAATATGATACCCCCTCATTTTCCTTAATTCCGATGAGTATAGTTCCGGACATCCCAATCTCTCCTAATAAATCAACTCTCTGAATTCCGGAATCAACCGAGTGAACATCAGGCTGTAGGCTTGCTCACCAATCTGGTGGGTTTCGTTGCAGACGTTTCGTCACCGTGCTAGGTAACTTCGTCAGCGCACCTCCGGTGAAGTACTGGGTATTTTATGCCTCAGTTTTTTTCTATTCATTTTTTCTGTGGGATGTGGGCATCGCTGGCTGGCCAGTATTTCTTGCCCATCCCCAGTTTCTCTTGAGAAGCTGGTGGTGAGCTGCCTTCTTGAGCCGCTGCTGTCCTCCTGCTGTAGGTTTACCCACAGTGCTATTAGGGTGGGAATTTGGCACTAACCCACAGATGTTAGAGAGGAGGACTTTGCAGGGTCAACAGGGCTGTTTGCACTGTTGTCTTTTCCAGTGCCTGGGCCGATGCCAGGTGACCCACCCAGTTTCATTTCTTTGAGACTCTGTAACGATTGATACAACTGAATGGCTTGCTTGGCCATTTCAGAGGGCAGTCAAGAGTCAGCCACATTGCGGCGGGTCTAGAGTCACATGCAGGCCAGATCAGTAGATTCTTAGCTCCAGACTTTTTTAAAAATTCAAATTCCAGCATCTGCCATGGTGGGATTTGAACCCAGGACCCCAGAACATCAGCTCAGGAACCAGGTATTACCACGTAGTGTGAGATACAAACCACTACACCCCATATACACTCCACTACAGAGGAAACCCAGAAGTGAGGCAACCCATCACACGGACCCCAGAGTTTAAAAACCAGGCGGGAAGACACTGATGCTTCATCAGAGGCCGCACTGAGGATATTACCAAGCATGGTAACAAAATGTCTGTGGAACAACAAACCAGCTTGGAGAGCCAACCAGCCTCAATAGCATTGCATTAGTTCCAGTAATCATCTCAAAAACTCTAGTGAATACCCTCTGTAACCCCTCCTGTGCCAGTACATTCTTTGTCAAGTAAGGAGACCAAATGGAGTGAAGCACTCTTACCTATTATCTGCATTTTTTGAGTCATCATGTTTTTCTAAGTTTATTTTCCTAACATTAAAATGTTTGTCCAACATTATTTACTGATACAACAACTTGCATCTATACAGCAGATTCAAGATAGTTAGTGTGCCAAGAATGTGTGAATATGAACTGGAATCAGAGTAAAATAATGTCATGGAGAACTGTTAATTTTCTGTTTCTAATGCATCTTAAGCACGTGGCCATGTTACTTCTGTCTTCCTCTTTATGTCAGTCTGTTCCTACCCAATTCAGAAAGCCGTTCAAAGTGGAGAAATCTGCTTTTATAGATTTCCACAATGCATATCCACACTCCGTGGTATTTTTCCAAATCTTTTCCACGTGCTTGAACTGTCATTAATTCTATGAGTTCTTCCATCAGTTATTAATTGGTCATCCTCAGAAATAAAACAATATTATCGGGATAAAAGCTGAACAAAATATTGGCTAGTTATAGAAGGATTATTGGTGCGATTTAAGTCTTACAGAATTGAAATAATAACGCATGGTCAAAACTCTGTGTTATACAGCACTTTGTTGGAATACATTATCCCAGTCATTTCACAGGGCCACTGTCAAAGAGAAATTGACAAGATTAGAACAGGTCATCAATAGCTTGTTCAAGAAGATAGATATTAAAGATTATTTCAATGGGAGTCAAAGAGGAAGTAAAATTGGACTTGTACAAGAGGCCAGAATTGAATGATCACTCTCAGAGGGTTATGAGGCAGAGAAAAGTTGGAGTTGGGCAGAAATGGATCTCTGGAGGGAATTTAATAATGAGGATGAGGTTATTTAAATGTTGCACGCTTTTGTTAAAGTGGGGATCGTTTCGATTTCTGCTTCCTTACAATACAAGTTGAAATTTGTACAATTCATTCATGGATATTTATTTGTCATTGAATCTATTTCTTTCTGAAAGTGCTGAGAAGGCATCAATAAAAGAAATAATGGAGAAATTAGGGCAACCAGTGACAGATCCATTCATGAACAAGGACGAGCATAAGACGATGGACAAATTGGGCACTGTGCCTCTTAATTCCCTCCTCCGCTTCAGTGTTGATGCCGAAAGGCCACAGTCCAAACCAAAGAGCAGTTCACGTTTTGGAAGGCTCAGTTACCATTCCTTTTTCTCCCGGCATAACCCACATCCTCACCGAGTAAAACACATCAATGGTAAGACCCATTTGTAAGTGTATAATTTGCAATGCTATACAATTTAGACAACATTGAAGATCCATTTATCTTAACATATCTGTCTATAAAGTAAATATATTCACACCATAAAAGATTTCAGAGTCTTTGTTTCTCCATGCTACATGCTATTTTATTCCTCGTTGATTGCTGTTTGCATGAGGAAGAATGATTTGGTTATGCTAAATTTGCATTACAATGCATTACCATAACCCGGTAATTACCGCACATTCAACTCTGTGTTAGAATTACAGGCATCTCTGCCATTGATCTAGATAAACTAGGGCGGCATGGTGGCACAGTGGCACAGTGGTTAGCACTGCTGCCTCACATCACCAGGGACCTCAGTTCAATTCCAGCCTCGGGCGACTGTCTGTGTGGAGTTTGCACAATCTCCCCGTGTCTGCGTGGGTTTCCTCCGGGCGCTCTGGTTTCCTCCCACAGTCCAAAGATGTGCAGGTTAGGTGGGTTCACTGTGCTAAATTGCCTGCAGTGTTCAGGGATGTGTAGGTTATAGGGGTATGGGTCTGGGTGGGATGTTCTGAGGGTCAGTATGGATTCATTGGGCTGAAGGGCCTGTTTCTACACTGTAGGGATTCTGTGAAATGTGAAATGCTGCATTTTGGAAAGGCAAATCAGAGTAGGATGTATACACTTGATGACAGGGTCCTGAACAGAGACCATGGATTGCAGGCTCGCAGTTCCTTGAAAGTGCAGTTGCCGGTAGACAGGGTAATGAAGACGGCATTTGGCACACAGCGCATGCCTTTATTGATTAATGCATTGACTGTAGGAGTTGGGAGGTCATTTTGTGGCTGTTCAGGATATTGGTTACGCCATTTTTGGAATACTGTGTTCAACTCTAGCCTCCCTTCTACAGGAAAGGTGTTGTTAAACTTGAAAAAGGTTCAGAAAAGATTTACAAGAATATTGCAAGGGTTGGATGGTCTGAGTTCTAGGGAGAGGCTGAATAGGCTGGGGCTATTTTCCTTGGAGCGTCAGAGGCTGAGGGGTGACCTTATAAAGATTTATAAAATCATGAGGGGCATGGATAGGATGAATAGCCAAGGTCTTTTCCCCAGGGTAGGGGAGTGCAAAACCAGGGGGCATAGGTTCAAGGTGAGGGGGGAGAAAATGTTAAAAGGGACATGAGGGGCAATATTTTCACCCCGAAGGTGACGTGTACGGACCGAGCTGCCAGAGGAAGTGGTGGAGGCTAGTATGATTATTACATTTAAAAGTCATCTGAATGGGTATATAAACGGGAAGGGCTTTTTAAACAGGGACACGGGCCAAATGGGACTAGATTAATTTAGAATATCTGGTCAGCATGGACAAGTTGGACCAAAAGGTCTGTGCGTCTTTATGATTCTAAGTGGATTAATATCTGTTTTACATTAGTGAAACTTTCAATGGACATGATCATTATCAGTGACACATCTGATATCTATCTGGCCAGATAATTCATGCTGTCCAATTTCAAAAAGTGGCAAGTCAACCAGATCTTTAACTATTATTCAAATGTTATGCCTTTGGACCTTTAATTTTCTATAAAACCAAGTATTTTTATACAGATATCCGACTTAAATGTAAATGATAAGTAGAAAGACTTTGGGAGTTGTACGAAAGTTGCAAGTATTGGTATTAGTTACAGATGGAAAATGCTATTCTCTGAGTAATGTTTCCTAGATCCCTCAATGTATTATAAAATTCTAGTGATGCAATGGCAGCCAGGAGGTCTGAGTTCAAATTCCACCTACCCCAGACATGCATTGTAACATGCACAATCAGGTTGATTTAAAAATCTCTCAAATCAAATTCAGGATGGTCTCTTTCCAACTCTTCTCTTTTTAAAGGTCTGAATGGAAATCCTGTTTGTGCAGTCAATGATGATTGGTACGTTAACACTCCACTCTCTCCTCATCCGTTGATAAAGAGTCAGTTTCCAAAGACAATCCTAGGAAGGCTTGGATTACCTATCAGTATCTATCAATGTAATCCATTTGATGACAGAAATATCCCAAAGTTTGCTGTAGGTATGTATTGCCTTTATTGTGTGAATGCATGCTGTAATTTTCTTCGAAAAAGCTCAGAAGAAATAGTAAAGATTTTCATGTATTTAATAATTAAAGTCAGGAAACATTTCCTGAGGCTGTGACAGAGGTATTTTAGCCTTATATGCCCATTGTTTTGTCCATTGCATGCTGCAGTGGGGGAACATCATCTCATCTTCACACTAGGCACTTTACAGCCTTCTGGGCATAATATTGATTTCAACAGCTTGAAATTGTCAACCCATTCCTTCCCTTTCTTTTAGCTTTACTTCTTACATTCTCTGTCACCATGTCTTGTCTCCCCTCTCTGCAACCCAGTAAAACTGTCTGTTCTTCCCAGACTGGCATTTAGACACACCATTGTTCTGCTATTCTCACATTGTGATCACTTAATCTGAACTATCAACATCCTTTCTCCCCCAGCACTCTGCCCTTCCCCACCACCATCCCCAACTGTTGCATAGCTGCCTCCACACTTCACATCAGCTCCGATGAAGAATCATCTCGACTCAAAACGTTAACTTGCTTTCAGACACACAGTCATCTCCAGCAATTTTTGATTTCATTACAGATTCCAGCATCTGCAGTAATTTGCTCCTACATCTTAGTCTTTTGTTTGTTCAGCCACTGGATTTGAACCTCACTGTCCAGGTCAGCACCTACTGCCCATCCTCAATTTCTTTTGAGGAGGCGATGGTGAGCTGTCTTCTTGAATTGCTCCAGTTCATGCGGTTTAGGCGAATCCAAAGTGCTAAATTAAAACCGAAAGAACTGTGGACGCTGTAATGGAACAAAATCAGAAGCTGCTGGAAAATCTTAGCAGGCCTGGCAGCATGTGTGAAGGGAAAAAACAGTTAATGTTTGGGGTCCGGTGACCCTTCCTCAGAACAGAACTGGGGGTGCTGCCAGACCTGCTGAGCTTTTCCAGCAACTTCTGTTTTTAATCCAAAGTGCTATTGGAAGGAAAATTCCTGTATTTTGACCCAGCAACAGTGAAGGAACAGTGATTCCACCCTCATGACAGGATGATATGCACCTCAGAGAGAAACTTGTAGTTGATGATGTTTGTGTGCATCTGCTGCTTTGGCCATAGAGGTGCTACAGGTTGTAGATTTGGAAGCAGTCAGTCAGGAATTGGACTGTTACCTGAAAAGGAAGAATGTGCAGGACTACAAGGAGAAGGTGGGAGAATGACATTAAGTGAGTTGTTATTCAATTCAACATAGTCAAAATTGACTGAACGCAACCTTCTGGGGCTGTAGCATTTCTGTGATTTTATTGTGAGTTTGACTGGTAGAATAAATTTAAAATTAACAAAACAAAATGTTCATATTGTGGAATGGATCTTGCAAGAAATCCAAAGGTGTTTATTAATGTGAGAGATAGTAGGAACTGCAGATGCTGGAGAATCTGAGATAACAAGGTGTAGAACTGGACAAACACAGCAGGCCAAGTAGCATCAGAGGAACAGGAAGGCTGACACTTCGGGCCTAGGCCCTTTCAGAGAAGGGTCTAGGCCCAAAGCAGCTGCCTTCCTGCTCCTCTGATGCTGCTTTGCCTACTGTGTTCGCCCAACTCTACACCTCCTTATCCATGTTTATTGATGTGTTGCATATGTGTTCAAATAGGTCACATGTAAACTAGGTAAGTGCGTTGCTCAGTTACATGAGCTTTTGGCAGAGTCAACTTCCCAAAGTCTTCTTGAAGAGGTACAGTGTGGTTATTAAGTGTGCAGTGTGACAGTTGCAACACAAGAAAATTGACCAGTCCCCACAGTTGTGTCAAACTGTGATCGAACCGGATGTTCAGTTGTGGAGCGCTGACTCACAAGGAACAATAATATCATAGCATGAGCCCTTTGGAGAGATCTGGCACTGCCAAGAGTTTTGATGATACTTAGTGGAATAGAGAAAATAAGCCTTAAAAATATATTTTCTAATACACAGGCTGTGAAAAATGTTGGCAGAGGTTCGGAATTGTAGGGGACACCAAGATGTTTCCACAGGTTTAAAAGGTTGCCATGACAATTGATTTACTGTCTCTACACTCAGTAAAAGCAAAAGCAGCAAGTAACAATGAAAACTTGAGTTAGTATTCTGGAAGTTTACGAGAAAAAAGGTTGAGAACACTTCCTAACTGTCATGTAATTATGACCAAGTATATTTAAAATTGAACCTCTATTAGAAAGCACACATCACTCAAATTTCATTTAACATTGTCTGTAATCATAAATTCCCCAAATTGATCTAAATTCTATGTAAATTTTTAAATCCATTTTTAACAACAATTGTTTGTGAAAAAGGCTAAGCTTCTGATATAAAATGTCTTCAAAGTATGGTCAAAAATGCCTGTGTGTGTGTGTGTGTGTGTGTGTGTGTGTGTGAAAGAGAGAGTTTGTGTGTGTCTATAGTGGCTCTGTGCTACATACACTGTTGTGATGATGAGGAAGTGGCTGGTGTGCTTGGGTTTACATTGATTATTTCATTATGGGATGAGCATGCAGTTACATTGTTAGTGTGCATTGGTCCATTCTCCGTAAGTGTACTGTGAGAATCTTCATCCCATGACAACTGCCTGGTGTATGTGTGAAACTCCAGTGGTCAAATCTGAAAGTCAAAGTTGTAGCTTTTGAGTGAATTCTGTAATTTTCCTGAGTAAACAGTGGGAATGACTTGTATTTATAGAGCTGACCAGAAGATACATGAAGACAGAGTGGTAGACGTTGTCTTCATGGAGTTTAACAGGGCCTTGGACAAGGCTCCACATGGTAGACCGAAGTAGTAAGGTTCGATCACTAGGGATCCAGGAAGACAAAGGCAATTGGTCACAAAATTGGCTTGATGGTAGGTCGTGGTGGAGGGCTATTGTTCAGGCTGGAGGCTTGTGACTGGCGGTGTGCCACAAGGATCGATGCTGACTCTACTGTCGTTCCTCATTTACATAAACAATTTGGATGAGAATACAGCAAGTTTGCTGACAACAGCAAAACTGGTGGTATAGTGGACAGAGAAGAAGGTTATCTAAGACTATGACAGGATCTTGATCAACTGGGCCAGTGGTCCGAGGAATGGTAGATGGAGTTTAATTTAGATGAAGGCGAGGTGTTGCATGTTGGTAAGAGAAATCAGGGCAGGACTTACACAGTTAATAGTAGGGCCCCTGGGGGCGTGATGTTGAGCAGAGAGACCTAGGGGTTCAGGTACATAGTTCTTTGAAGGTAGACAGGGTAGTGTATAAGGCTTTTGGCACATTTGCCTTCATCAGTCAGGAGCTCGGATGTCATGTAAAGCCACATTGGGAGTATTGCTAGAATTTTGGCAGCCCTCCTGTAGAAAGGATGTTATTAAACTGGAAAAGGCACAAAAAAAAACTTCTGAGGATATTACTGAGATCGGAGTTATAAGGAGAGGGCTAGATAGGCTGGAACTTTTATCCCTGGAGCTGAGGGGTGAGCTAATAGAGGTTTATAAAATCATGAGGGACATAGGCAAGATGAATAGCTAAGGTCTTTTCCCTAGGGTAGGAGAGTCCAAAGCTAGATGTGAACAGGACCTAAGCAGTAATTTTTTCACACGGAGTGCAGTGTGTGTATGGAATGATCTGCCAGTGGAAGTGATACAGGCTGGTACAATTACAGCCAAATAGACATTTAGACTGGGATTTGGATGGGAAAGGTTTAGAGGGACCTGAGCCAAATGCAGGCAAATGAGACTAGCTCATTTTAGGAAACCTGGTGAGTGTGGATGATTTGAGCTGAAGGATCTGTTTCTGTACTGACCCTATGACGCTCGAGTATAACAGTTGACACAATGGAAGCAGACGTGACACACAAATTGTGCACATCTCGGTTTCACAAACAGAAATGAGACAAAAAATTAGACAACCTGTTTGCTTTTTTCAAATAAGAATGACATTGGTTAATGAATAAAAGTTGACTGGGAACACTGGGAGAAGTTGCCCATTCTCCAAATAACACCATTCTCTTCCACCTTGGCTCACCATTTCATCCAGAAGCCTGGAGACCCCAGTACTACACTGAAATGTGAGCCTAGATTACTGATTCAAATCTCTGGCGTGGGATTTATGCTGAAGATCTATTTCTGAACCAAGACTTTGAAAGGGAGCTGATGGTCCAGTGGTACCATTGCTAGACGAATAATCCTGAAAACTCAGATAACATTCTAGGAATCTGTGTTCAAATTCTGCCACGGCAGATGGTGGAATTTGAATTCAATCTTTTAAAAATCTGGAATTAAGAATCCACTGATGACTACAAAATCATTGTCGATTATCAGAATAAAACATCTGATTCACAAATTCCCTCCAGGAAAAGAAATCTGCCATCCTCACCTGGTCTGGCCTACATGTGACTCCAGACCCACAGCAATGTGGTTGACTCTCAATTGCCCTCTGAAATGGTCCAGCAAGCCACTCAGTTGTACTACTTGTTACAAAGTCTCAAAGAAATGAAACCAGACCTTACCTAGCATTGGCTTAGGGACCAGAAATGACAATGATAAAATTCCAGCCCTGTCTGGCTACGTCCTTCCCACTACTGTCTGGGGGTTAGTGCCAAAATTGGGAGAGTTGTCTCACAGATGAGTCAAGCAACAGTCTGACATAATTATACACATGGAATCATACCTCACAGACAATTTCCCCAACAGCACCATTATCATCCCTGGATATGACCTTTCCCAATGGCACGACAGAGCAAGCAGACGTGGTGACACAGTGGTGTACAGGTGGAGGGAATTGCCCTGGGAGTCCTTAACATTTGCTGTGGACCTTATGAAGTCTCTTAGCTTCAGGTTAAACATGGGCAAGGAAACTGTCTGTTGTTTGCTATGTACTATGCTCTCTCAGCTGATGAATCAGTTCTCCTCCGTGTTGAACAACACTTAAAGAAAGCTCTGAGGATGGCAAGGGCACAAAATGTACTCTGGGTGAGGGATTTCAATGTCCATCACCAACAGTGGCTTGGCAGCAGTATGACTGATCGAGCTGGTCAGCTACTAAAGGACATAGCTGCTAGACTGGGTCTGCGGCAGGTGGTGAGGGAACCAACAAGAGGGAAAAAAGTTCCTGACCTCATCCTCACCAACCTGCCAGCTGCAGATGTACCCGTCTATGGCAGTATCAGCAAGAGTGACAGTCCCTGTGGAGACCAAGTCCCACCTTCACATTGAGAACACCTTCCATCATGTTGTGTGGCACTATCACTGAGCCTAATGGGACAGACTTTGCACAGATCTAGCAATTCAAGACTGGGCATCCATGAGGCACTGGGGCCATCAACAGCAGCAGAATTGTACTCCAGCACAATCTGTAACCTCATGGCCCAGCATATCTCCCACTCAACCATCACCATCAAGCAATGGGATCAACCCTGGTTCTATGAAGACTGCTGGAGAGCACACCAAGAGCAGCACCAGATATACCTGAAAATGAGGTGTCAAACTGGTGAAGTTACAAAACAGGACTACCTGTTTGCCAAAGAATAACAGCAAGTAATAGACAGATTCCACATGGATCAGATTAAAGCTCTATAGTCCTGCTACATCCAACTGTGAATGATGGTGGATAATTAAACAACTCAATGGAGGAGGAGACTCCATAAATATCCCCATCCTCAATGATGGCCTAACGCATTATTGCAAAAGATAAGGCTGAAAGTTTCGCAAAAAGCTTAATCAGGAAGTGTCAAGTGGATGATCCAACCCAGCCTCCTATGTGGTCCCCAATGTAACATGTACCAATTCGATTCACTTCACAAGATATAAAGAAATGATTGGAGACATTCCAGCATTAGTACTGATGACTGGTGCTCCGGAACATGTCACTCCCTCAACCAAGCTGTTCCAGTACAGTTACAGCACCGGTATCTACCCGACAATGTAGAAAATTGCCAGAGTATGTCTTGTACACAAAAAGCAGGACAAATCCAACCCGGCTGATTACCACCCCATCAGTCTCCTCTCGACCATTAGTAAAGTGATGGAAGGTGTCAGTGACAGAGCTATCAAGCAGCACCTGCTCAGCAATAACCTGCTCAGTGATGCCCAGTTTGGGTTCCCCCAGAGCCACTCCGCTCCTGACCTCATTACAGCCTTGGTTCAAACATGAGTAAAAGAGCTGAATTCCAGAGGTGAGGTGAGAGTGACAGCCCTTAATATCAAGGCTGCATTCGATGGAGTGTGGAATCTAGGAGCCCTGGCAGGTGTTCATCAGAGCAGTGTCCAAGGCACAACCATCTTCAGCTGCTTCATCAATGACCTTCCTTCCATCATAAGGTCGGAAGTGGGAATGTTTGCTAATGATTGTATAACGTTCATCACCATTTGTGACTCCTCAGATACTGAAGCAGTCCATGTTCACATGCAAAAAAATCTGGACACCATCCAGACTTCTGCTGCCAAGTGATAAGCACATTCATGCCACACAAATGCCAGGCAATGGCCATCCCCAATAAGATACAATCTAACCCTGGCTCTTAATATTCATTCCATCACTGAATTCCCCCACCTTCTACATCTTGGGAATTACCACTGACCAGAAACTCTATTGGATTCATCACATAAACACAGTGGCTACAACAGCTGGTCAGAAGCTCGGAATAGTGTGAAGAGTAACTCACCTCCTGCCTCCCCAAAGTCTGTCCACCATTTACAAGGCACAAGTCGGGAATGTGATGGAATACTTCGCATTTGCCTGCATGAGTGCAGCTTCAAGAACATTCAACTAGCTTCAGATTATCCAGGACAATCCACAAACATCCACTCCCCCAATTTCTGATGCTCAGTAGCGGCAGTGTTCAGTATCCACAAGACGCACCGCAGGAATTCACTAAAATCATAAAGTAGCACCTTCAAAACACAAAACCACTTCCATCTAGAAGGACAAGGGCAGCATGGGAGCCTTGCAAATGCAAGCCCCCCTCCAATATACTTTAATCATGACACGGGAATAAATCACTAATCCTTCACTGTCGCTGGGTCAAAATCTTGGAATTACCTCCCCAACCTGCAGTGCATGGGCTGCAGCGGCTCAAGAAGGCAGCTCACCACCACCTTCTAAAGCCAATTCGAGAAGTGCAATAAATGCTGGTTCAGCCATCAATGCCCACATGCCACGAGTGAATAAAAGAAAGTGTAAACAAACTATTGTTACCTCTTTATGTAGTAAAGCCTTGACAGGTCAGATCCAAATTGAGGAAAGCGAGTTTTATTTACTCAGTGGCTAAACTGGCAAATAGTCAATGGGAAAAGTAAAGGATGAAATGACCGTGACCATGAATTCCTCTTGGACTTGAGGGGCAATTTCTTTTACACAGAGGGTGGTTGGCATGTGGAATGAACTTCCTGATGAAGTGGCGACTGTGGGCACAGTTACAGCATTCAAGAGACACTTAGATAAGTACACGAATAGGACAGTGTAGGAGCGATATAGGCCAGCAGCCGGTAGGTGGGACTAGTTTAGTCTGGCATTATATTCGGCATGGACTGGTTGGACTGAACAGTCTGTTTCCATGCTGTATAACTTTACGATATTGTAAGATAACATGGAATCTAATCGATTGATTAAATAGTCACAAATTTAGCTGAATTGCCCTGCTGCAAACCAAATATTTGCTCTTAATTACTAACACACTTCAAATTATTATTTAGCCGATGACGATACTCAGTTTGAGTGAATATCCAAAACACAAATGTTAAATTGGCGATGCTTATTGGTGATTTAGTGCTCATCTTGATACTAAAAGACCTCTGGTCGAAAGTGTCAAAAAGCAAATTTCATTTTGCAGGTCAAGATCAATTCCCCAGTGCCTGGCATTAGGGGTCATATGCGGAAGATAATTCAACGAATGGATCTTGATCATTGCCTGAGAATTCTGACATGCTGCGTGCAATTTGCATCGGGTATGTTCACTTTTACTTGTGATGCCAAAGTAATCAAGAAGGCTTTACTTATTTCAGAACCATTGTCTGAAGCTTGGCGCGATGAACTGCGGGAGTTCACCTCCAGAGCCTGTCTCCTGGCGCCTAACCAGCCTGAAGAACAGAAGGAGGTCAGTGCTTTATAAATCATGAGCATTGCCATAGCTTTGCAGAACTGTTATAGATAGCCATATGGTAGTACAAAGCATGTATTGTTGAAATAGAGACACATTGTCAAAGCTTATCTTGCTGTCACTGGAAGAGAATTGCAGGGATACCAACTCAAAAAAAGGCACAACAATTTACACAGCATTAGAAGAGAATGCTAATTGATTTACAGATGGCCTCTGATTGGTAGAGTTAGCAAGAACAGCAGATACTGGAGTCGGAGATAACATAGTGTGGAGCTGAAGGAACACAGCAGGGCAGGCAGCATCGGAGGGGTAGGAAAGTTGACATTTTGAGTCGGGATCCTTCTTCTTCAGAAGAAGAAGCTTTCTGAAAAAGGGTCCCGACCCAAAACGTCAACTTTCCTGCTCCTCTGATACTGCCTGGCCTCTTGTGTTCCTCCAGCTCCACATTGTGTTATCTGTGATTGGTAGAGTTGTCACGGAGGATTCACCAGGGAACATTTGATTGCCAAATGCCAAATGTTTTTATTCTCATGGATGATTGCATAAAGCTTGAAACTCTCAAAAGAAAGATTATTGGAAGCAGAAACCTACAAGGGGCAAATGTAGAAATTCCAACAAAAAATGTTGCATTAGGGACAACACATTACCACAGTTAAGTATTTCTGGCCAGTGAATCATTCTCTGCATCTCTGTACTCTCTATCTTTTAAATAATACAGCCACTTAGCAAGAAAGTGAGGAGGCAATGAGTGGAGCTTCAAATATCCCATCTTTCACTTCTCCAAAGTGTTATATTTGAAAGAAGTAGCATTGGTCCTTACTGCATTGTAAAATGTACAGCAAATTACATTCCCATACCATGTCAATTTCCAACAGTCACCAAACTCATGTGACAAATTCTTCTGGACATTTATGGCAATCCATAGATGGTGTTTGGTAATTCCAGTCCATTGTGTTGTGAGGGAAAATCGTAAGAGAACTGGTTTGGGCCAAAGGGCCTATTTCGTGCTGTATTATGCTATAACTATTTAATGATAATTAAGTATTGATTTGATTTGATGCGGTGTAATAGATGTTGCTCCCTGAGGAAACAAACAGGCCATTGTTTCATTGTATCTTGATAGACAGAAGGAAGGAGAACAACTCAATATTCTGCACAGACAGGTCGGATAATCCCAAACTCGACTCCTGCTGTGAACCGTCAGACTTCTCAACGATCCACCAGGAATGATGTCCGGGAGAGAAGTAAACACAATGCACTCTTCCAAGACCAAGAGTTACTGGTGAACAAAATACATTTTCTTTATACAGGACTAATATCTAACCGATTGCTTTAATTTGTTTAAGCCATCGGAGCATAAAACAGGTGAACATTGAGCATAAAATAAAATAAGGGGCAGCATGGTGGCTCAGTGGTTAGCACTGCTGCCTCACAGCACCAGGGATCCGGGTTCAATTCCACCCTTAGGCGACTGTCTGTGTGGTGTTTGCACATTCTCCCCGTGTCTGAATGGGTTTCCTCTGGGTGCTCTGGTTTCCTCCCACAGTCCAAAGGTTAGGTGGATTGGCCATGCTAAATTACCCATCGTGTCCAGGGATGAGTAGGCTAGGTGGGTTAACTACGGGAAATGCAGGGATAGGGCAGTGGGGTGAGTCTGGGTGGGAAGAAGTGTGGACTCTATGGGACAAATGGCCAACTTCCATACTATACAGATTCTATGATACATTATAATGGAAGAGCGAAATCCAGCAGATGAAGGATATCTGAAATGCAGACAGAAATTGATGGAAATGCTCAGCAGATCTGTCAGTTTCTGCTGACTGCATCTCCCACATCCTGAGCTGTGATGGGCTGCTATAACTTTGCCCCCAAAGGGGGTTAGTTTATATACCCTATGATTTTCTTCATTTTCTTTCATAGGATGTGAGTGACTCTGGCAGACCAGCATTTAATGCCTGTTCCTAGTTACCCTTGAAAAGCTAGTGCTGAGCTGTCGTCTTGAACTGCTACAGTCTGGGGGACGGGAGTGAGATGAGGAAATGTAGCTCAGTACACCCATAGTGCTGTTAGGAAGGGAGCGACATAAATTTGACCCAATAACACTTAAGGAATGACAATACGCTTCCAAATCAGGAACACACATCACTTGGAGGCAAACTTGCTGGTTGTTTCGGCGCGTCCAATGCAGCAGTATGTTCAACATGAAATCTTTATTGGAGTGTACCTCAGATGTTTGCCTACAGTTGTGTACCTCAAAGTGGAGGCCACAAGACAGTGACAGACGAGGAATGATATTTATACACGATTGCATTTCGATCCAATAGCACCCTTATCTGTCGCTGTGGTGTCAGTGTCAATCCGACCTTCTGTATTGGTTTTGCTTCTCAGGTCTTGGAAATGCTCTGCCAACTTCTACAGACTGACTCATTCTCAGCGGTTCAGCAATGGCTGCTCTGGGCAGGCCAAAGAGGTGAGGAAACTCGAATCTTCATGGATCAGTTGGTTGTGGTTTGGCCTTATGTCTGTCACTCACACTTTTGTTCCAATTAACCCTTCTAGGGCCGCTCACTAGCCCTATTGTGCAACTCATTTCTGCCTTTTCACAATTTACTTAGCTATATACATAAAAGTAATGCTCATGAAATGTATCATGGTTATTTTATCACCAACCAGTTGGTTCAGCGGTTGGCACTGCAGACTCACAACACCAGGAGCCTGGGTTTGATTCCACCCTCAGGTGACTGCCTGTGGGGAGTGTGCACATTCTCCATGGGCTTCCTCTGGATGTTCTAGTTTCTTCCCACTGTCAAAAGATGTACAGGCTAGGCGGATTAGCCATGGGAAATATAGGGTGGGTCTGGATGGGAATATGCTTTGGAAGGTTGGTTTTGACTTGATGGGCCGAATTGCCTACTTTCGCACTGTTGGCATTCTATGGTTCCATAATCTAAGGGCATTCCCATCAAAATTTTCTTGGGTGTGTTCTACAGAACTGGCAAAGCAATGAGTTATTGCCCAGAGGCCATTAAAAATCAATTACGTACAATGGTGCTGTGTTAATTATATGTTCATCAATGTGATTGTATGCAGGTGAATGTTATTGATTAGATTTTTATTTCAGCAGATTGCAATATTCAAGCTGTAATATTAGAAGGGATTGCTACTTAATTTTTGTCTGCACCTCATCGCCATGCTCCTGACCTTTGGCTACCCAAGGTGGGTGGATACTCTGTCAGGCCTGCTACTGGACCTGGTCAAAGTGGCTGCAAATATGTTCAGGACAGGCTTCTTTAACCTGAATGCCTTCCTTGATTATGTCAGCGCTGGTATGCTCTTGAATAGGGAGCATGTAGGATTTAATGGTTCACATAAGGTCTCTGTGACCGATGAGAGCTGCAGGAGATACGTTGCATCGCCTTCCCCCTAAAATTAAATCTTGGTTAAAACTTATTAAGCTTGCTTTAAAATTCAGTTCTTTCACAGTGCCCCTTCCATTTTCTGTTCTGTCCCAAGATGCCATTACAAACGCCTGAAGTTGTTTTTGACCATCTGGGTTATTGGTGCACCCTTCTTAGATAGTTTCCAATCATCCTGTTCAAAGATATTAATGACACACCTCTGAAGCAGGTGGAACTTGAACCTGGGCCTCCTGGCTCAGAGATAGGGACAATATGACTGCACCACAACAGCCCCTTCTATTTATCATTGCCTCCACTTAGTATAAAGTTACCTTGATCCTACCAGAACATAGACTGCTCTCTTATGAGAGAGACAACAAGTGGAGGTTTAGCCTGAGGGTCACCATGCCCCAGGTGAAGGGAAATGTTGAGAAGGAGAGTCCTTCATGGTGATCTCAGGCAGTGTGAGAATTGAACCCACACTGTTGATACAACACGGTATTGCAGACCAACTGTCCAGCCAACTGAGCGAATCAACCTCTTACTGTGTGTTTACTTATTTCCTTTATTTGTTATATACTCAGACTTTGTGCACAACTGAGCGACTTTCCCAACACTAAATTCACAGTGACTTCTTTTTGCACTTTTTTTCTTTTTTTTAAACTACTAACCAGTAATCGCTCATGTGGCCAATTAAATATTCACAAGAACCCCCACTACGTCCCTGCCGAAGTTAATTTATTTACTGGGCTCATGATTTACTCATTTGTAAAAGAATGTAAAGTATGTCACTGTTGGGTCTACTTGTGGCACAGTGGTAATGTCTCTATCCCTGGCCTGGGAGGCCTGGGTTCAGATCCCATCAGTTCCAGAGGTGTGTAATAACATCTCTGAACAGGTTGATTAGGAAAAATAGGTTTAAAACAAAAAGAACAGATTGATAAGGGGAAAAATAGATTAAAGTAAAAATAATTCTGTACAAGGCCCTCTTGAGGTGCAGTGGTAGTGGTAGTGTCCTTATCCTTGGACCGAAAGGCCCCAGGTTCAAGTTTCACTTGATTCAGAGGTGTGTAATAACATCTCTGAACCGGTTGATTGGAAAAACAGTTTAATAAATTAAAAAGGAGTCATTATTGGGGCCTGTTGTGGCGCAGAGGATGCATTGCTACCCCTGCACAGTGGTTCTTGGTTCAATTTCCACCTGCTTTAGAGGTATGTAATAACATTTCTGAACAGATTGATTAGAAAAATTGGTTAAATGGATAAAACTAAAGAGAATCATTTGGTGGTAGGCAAGTAGACTGGTTGTGTGTAACAGTACTTTCAGATATATATTTAAAAAGTCATTATTCTTCAAGGGGCTGTATGAATGTCAATTAGCTTATTTTGTCAGTTACACAAAACAATATAAACAAAAATCGTGGTGTGGTTGAGTAAGGAGGTAGATAGTTGTAATATTTCACTCTGTTAATAAATCTTTGACTGAGCAAAGATTCATTCCAGGATCATCCTTCAGCTGATTTTATCAAACACGTGGCACTGCAGTCTAGTTTATAATGGCCTCACTTCCCTGAAGGGCATTTGCGAAACAGTTGGGATCTACAACAATCCTGCAATGTCTCTTGATCATTTTCTAGGGCGTACCTAATCGTTTTCAATTTTGAACCAGATTGCAAAACGTTGAGTGTTTCCTTGGCTGACATTGAGTACTGTCATGTTGTAACAGTTGGCTGGATGGAACCAGTAAACTGCAAGGTAAAATAATCCAGCCTAATAATGACCACCCTAATGTTGTTAAGGTCAGGGGGACATTATTAGCTCAGTTAGGGTGAGGTTCTGGCTGCGGTCGAAGTTGTTGGGTTTATGAGAAGTTCAATGGCTGCTTTTTCACAGGGTAGCTCAACAGCTGTCATGAGCGCTATAGCATGGGAAAGACATACAGAAGACTAGCCCTCGGTCCCAGACCACCCACTCACATTTAAAGGGCTGCAGCAAATGAGACATCATCCAGGGAGATCCTCTCACCTTTCAGTTCCCCAAACCAGGCTCTAAACCTCTTCGGTCTCTGATGTTTTGGGATTCAGTTCTTTTACAAAACTTTTTTTTTTAACTTAGCTGAACTCTGATATCAGTGATTTTAATGGGAGCCATTTGTTTGCAGAGAAAGATTTTGTACTGGGAATGGTTCAGTCAGCTCTAGCAAGCAGTCACCCTGAATGCCAACAAAAAGCTGAATGTCGAGAAGGCCAAGAGAAACAGCAAACTGATTACAATCCTACAACCTCAAGCTTTAAAAGGTCCACTTTGAACAGGAGAAAACATATCAGGTATCGTGTATTTTGTCACTGCCTGTTAATCTAATTGGAGCAACAATCATTCTAATATGCTAATACTTTTCAACTTACTTATATATTCAAAATTTATAATTATTTCATATTGAAGCTAAATTGCATGTGTGGCAGTATGTTCAATTGCTCACAGACCTTTATAGTTTGTACGGGTGCTTCACTTGGCTGTAAATGTGTAAGTGTCAGGTGTAAGGGTTCTTCATAAAAGTTAGACTAGAGTCAAATGTTAACTCTGTATCAGAGTTAATAGGAACTGCTGATACTGGAGAATCCGAAATAACAAGGTGTAGAGCTGGATGAACACAGCAGGCCAAGCAGCATCTTAGGAGCAGGAAAGCTGACGTTTTAGGCCTAGACCCTTCTAGTCCTGAAACTTCAGCTTTCCTGCTCCTAAGATGCTGCTTGGCCTGCTGTGTTCATCCAGCTCTACCTTGTTATCTCAAATGTTAACTCTGTTTCTCTCTCCACAGATGTTACTGGACTTGCTGAGTTTCTCCAGCATTCTCTGTTTGTTTCAGATTTCCAGCAACTGCACTATTTTGTGTCTGGGATTTTGGAAGGTTAGGAATTATTTCAACCAGTAGATTAAAAAAAATTGCCAGCTTTTAGAGCCCAATGAGAGAGCCATCATTGCTGGCAAGGGCAACATTTATTGCCCTGCATTAAATGCCCGTGAGAACATAGTATTGAGCTGCCTTCTTGTGCAGCTGCAGTCAGATATGCTCACAGTGCTGTTAGGGAGGGAATTCCAGGATGTGGACCCAGTGACAGTGAAGGAAGGGTGATATATTTCCAAGTCATGATGATGTATGATTTGGAGATCTCCCTTCTGCCTGCTGTTCCTGTTCTTCTAGACAATAAAGAGGTCATGGATTTAATAGTGCTGTAGACAGAGAGTAGGAAATCCTGCCAAAGGGAAACGCCTGGCCTGATATGACTTGTATGTATACATTTTCCCTTAAACTTCCCTTTCAAACTTTAGCTTTTCAATTTGTTGACCAGTGCTTCAGGCATATCATGAAATGTGAATGTCATTGCTGGTTTTTGAGTAGATTCCTTTACTCAGACAGTGGTGACAATGTGGAATTTTCTATCACATTGTTTAAAGATTCATGCAATATAGAAAAGGCCCTTCAGCCCATCGAATATGTACCACCATAAATAGACTAAATCTGAACTAATCCCACTTTCCTGCACTAGGCCAATAGCCCTGAAATATTATGACCATTCACACACTCATCCAAGTACATTTTCAAGATTGTGAGGTTACCCAACTCAATCAGCCTCCCAGGCAGTGCAGTCCAGACCCTCACTAACCCATGGGAAAAAAAAATTCCTCAAATCCTTCACAAGCTCCTGCCTTTCCCCTTAAAAGTGTGCTCTCTTGAAGTGTGACCCTCAACTAAGGGGAACAACTGCTTTTTATCCACCCTGTCCAGACCCCTCATAATTTTATACACCTCTGTCAGGTTCTGCACCCTCCCTTAACTTTCTCTGTTCCCAAGATAATAAGCTGACCTTAACAAGCCTCTCTTCATTGCTGAAATGCTCTACCCCACTCAACATGCTGGTGAACCTGCTCTGCACCCCTTCCAGTGCAATCACATTCGTTCCAAAATGTGATGACCATAACTACACACAATACTCAGTAATTGGTGTGACGATTAGTAGAAATAAAATTGTAGGGAATCCAGATGAGTAGCTGGGAGGTCTTGTGATGTCACTACAGCAACCCTAATTCTGGGCCAGAAATTCTGGGGTGAAACCCCCTCCAGGAGTTGTTGGGTTGGAATGTGCATTAATAATGTGGTCAATCAAGAAAATCCTTCCAAATTGTCTGAAGGAAGAAATAAGAGTGGGAGAGTCTGCTGGTCAGTGATCCTACAGAAGACAGCGGGGGCGAACTACTGCAGCTCCTGTAAATGTGGACCAATCTAATGGAAAATAGGTCCTAACTCTTGAAAAATGGGGACAGGAGAGCAGGGAGAGTGTCATAGAGTTATGCAGCACGGAAACGGACCGTTTGTTCCAAGCCGACCAATTCTCCCAAACTGACCTCGTCCCACATACCTGCATTTGGCCCATATCCCTCTAAACTTTTCCTATTCTTGTACCTGTCCAAATGTCTTTCAAATGTTGTAACTGTACCTGCATCTGCCACTTCGTCTGGCACCTCATTCCACATACGAACCACCCTCTGGATGTAAAGGTTGCCCCTCAGCTTTTAAATCTTTCCTCTCTCACCTTAAAACTATGCCCTCTAGTTTTGAACTCCCCTACCCTAGGAAAAACATCTTTGCTATTCACTTTATCAATGCTTCTCAAGATGTTATAAACCCCTATAAGGTCACCCTGAGTCTCCTATAGTCCAGTCCCAGTGTATCCAACCTCTCCTTGTAACTCAAACCCTGCAGTCCACGTAACATCCTTGTAAATCTTTTCTACACCATACAATTTAATACTATCCTTCCTACACTGCAGCCAGAACTGTACTCAGTGTTTCAAAACTGGCCTCACCAATCTCCTGTAACATTATGCCCAAACCCCTATACACGGTGGTCTGGGAAATGAAGGCAAGCGTACTAAATGCTATCTTAACCACCCTGTCTATCTGCGACACAACTTTTATACAATTATGTACCTGAACCCCTAGGTCTCTCTGTTCACAATGTGCCCCAGGACCCTATCACTTCTGAATAAGTCCTGACCTTGTTTGTTTTAACAGAATGCAACACCTCGCATTTATCCAAATTAAACTCCATCTACCACTCCTCAGCCCGTTAGCCCAATTGATCAAGATCCTCTTGTAATCTTAGGTAACCTTCCTCACTGTCGACTATATCACCAGTCTTGTTGTCACCAGCAAACTTATTAACAGTGCAGAAAAGAACATGCTGCTAGATTAAGAAGGGACGAGCTCTGCGAGGGATAATAATACACCTACAATGGCCAAATGGTCTGTTCTGTGCTATGAAACATTATATAATTCTATATTACAGTGATACTTTGAATTGATTCATATTATAATTTTCAAATCCTCTCTGTGGGCTTTGTCTTTCAATGGCCAGAGAGTTTTTTTCGGAAGTGTAGATGGGTGTTACACATGGGGACCCTGCAGGATATTGAAGATACCACAAACCTCCATCTCTCCCCCGTTGTTCACCTAACAACAGCCCTACCCATCTCGGAGCCTGACCCCTCAGCCCTCACTGTGTGACACAGCTTTTCACACCATCGAATTCAATTCCCCGCAAACCCCTTCCTTGTGACTCAACTTCTCTAAGACCTGATAGCGCTATTTTCCCATCCACTGCTGGACCTGATATCTCTCCGCTGCCTTGAACTACCATCAACACTCCATCACTCATCTGCCTCCTTAGCACCTTCCCCACTGGCATCCTACCTTCATGGCACCTTCTCCTCTACCCACTAGGCATCAAGCATCCTACCCCGGCACCCTATCTACAGTTTGCACCACCTTACCCATCTAGCAGCCTACTTGCTTACCACCATATCCTCCTACTAACCTGGCATACTTCGCTCCAGGTGCCCAACTTCACACTTACCTTACGTACTTACACATTGCCAGCAGCTGTCAAAGTGATTCTCTGTCATGCCGAGTCTTTAATGTACACAAATGTGGCTGACCGGTGTGAGAAAAGGGGCATATTTTGTCTTCTCTTACAGTACGAGGGACCCACCAGAAAGGAAGTACGGTTCCGCATTTCTAAAGGAGCCTTGATGGGAATATTCAATTCTTGCACCATGTTAGAAAAGTGTGAAGAGGCAATCTAAATGTGATTGCAACTCCTTAGAAACTTCAGTCCATTGTATTTAAATGACCTTCTGTGTTTGCACTTTCAAGCTCACACAGTGTGACCTTGGACAGTTACCTTGTCCATCTGTTCCGTTGCCATGAGCCCTCACCCCTGTCCCCTGAACATCAAACCACACGACTCAATGCCTCCTTTTCCTGGTTTCTGTGTAAATACCACAACCAGAATCTGGGTGCCTTTGACAGAAGAGGGTTGGAAACCATGTTAGTCAAAACTAATGAACATTTCTCAAGTATTCACAAAGATGTCCTTTAGCAAGTCTCCATTAGAACATCTTTCCCTCAGGTCACATTTCTGTGAGGTCTGACAACACTGATGATGTATTTTAGCTAGTAACATGACCTTTAACCCTTTATGCACTCTTTCTAAGGCTTTATAACATCTATCTCATTGACAATCTTCCTCTCAAATCTCATGATCTCTTTTGTTGGTGCATACATCTTCATCAATGCAAACTCCTAGGATTCCTTTTTCTATGATGAGTATCTATAACTTCCTCTTGTTGAAAGCTCTCCTTGTTGGTTTGATGTAGCAAAGTGCAGGCTAAAAACTGGGGAGTGTTTGGGTCACAAATGCTAGGAACTCCCATGAGCTTATCACTGAATGTTCCCCAAGCCATCACCAAGCTCAACTCCTCCCCTGTATCAACAGATAAACAAAGACACTTGACCATGTCGATTAAGAATCCAGAGAACTATTAACTTTTATCCTACAATGAATGCTGCAACATTTTGACACCTAACAGCTAATCTTTGTTGCTATTTAATAGACTCTGTTTTGTGCTGTGTTCATTCAGGTATTACCTCAAAAAGAAGCCAGAAGTAATTGAAGAGGAGCAGCCAGGTGAGAGAGTTTGTTCTGATTTAATACAGCAAAAAGATGACAAATCAGACATTCGATAATGAAGACACAGCAGTTAAAACATTCTGATCTAGATTCGAAACGTTAGCTTGCTCTCTCTCCACAGATGCTGCCTGACTCGCTATGATTTCCAGCATTTTTTTTGTAGTGATCTAAATCGTATTCAGGGGCCCAGCAGGTGTAGAGTACACATAAGCACAGATGTTATTGTGTAGGAAGTAAATGAAATGCCAAGTAGCCAGGAATATTACCACCATGTGGCACACATGCATTCTGTCATGACCCAATGTCATGGAAGTACCGGGAAAAAGTGGTGTTGCCAGGCATTGAATGAACAACTGTGAGGGTCAGAGGGGAGTGGGAAATATCCCTGGGTCTGAGGTGCTGCCGGATTCTCTGCTCCCGGCCTGCCTCTATCCTGGCTCCTCGTGCTGTCTTTTGTCCCACTCCAGCCTCCTCCTCACCTACTGGTCAACAGTACATGGATCGATTACAACTGCATGTGGAACAAGATCAATGTATATACTGATGCTTCCTGCAGCCAAATAGTAGCACTGGCTGTACCCGCACATGCATGGCAACTCTCTTGCATTTGATACCATCACTGCAAAGTTCAAGAGGTGCTTTTATGGATTGTATCTTTTCTATGGTCTAGACTGTAATGATGGTGATTTCAGCATGGGAACACTTCCTTCAAAAAAAACAGTAATGGCTGGAAAAAACCTCTCAACCATGAACACTGAAAGTATGGGTGGGTAGAAAATAGAAGCACTTTAGTTTAACAATAATGGAATTATCAGGAAAAGTTACTGAATCTCTAGGTAGTTAGGCTATGTAACAGAATGCCATCAACTGAAGTACTCTCACTCTATAAACCAAGTACCATCATGGTGGGTAGAGTAGCGTATTCAAAAAGGTTGAATTCTTTGTGTAACGAAACAGAAATTGCTGGAGAATAACTTTAGAGCCTAATTCCATCTCTCCATGTCTTTTTTACCCATCTCACACCTGATCCTGTTATGATTTGACTTGTTTTTGCACATTAACCCATTATAACTTTTTAACACATTCCCATGTACTTCTAGGCTCATTATCACATTATATGGGTTACATTCAGCACAGCTAACCCATTTTTCTCACTCTGAGCTCCTTCTATCTCCCATTCGGTTTTCTTTCTGCCATAGAATCTTAGAATCCCCAGAGTGTGGAAGCAGGCCATTCAGCCTATTGGGTCCACACAAACCCTCCAAAAACCATCTCCCCCAGACCCACACACCTACCCTTTCCTTGCAACCCTGCATTTCCCATAACTATCTGCCTGGCCTGCACATCCCTGGACACTATGGACAACTTAAATAGGCCAATCCACCCTTAACTGCGGGAGGGAACAGGAGCACCCAGAGGAAACCCACACAGGCAATGGAGAGAATGTGCAGACTCTATACACAGTTGCCTGAGGGTGGAATCAAACCTGAGTGCCTGGTACTGTGAGGAAGCAGCCACAATGGCACCAATCCTGACCTGCCATCCATTATCTCCCTGTTTACCAACCTCTTTCACATCTCTCTGTCTCTCTGGACTCCATCTCCATCTCTTTGCTCACCCACCAACACCTCTCCCCACCCCTGTTCAACCCCTTCACTGCTACCAGTCCTGATGAAGAGCCACTGGACTTGAAACATGAACTCTGCTTTCTTCCCTCGGATGCTGCCAGACCTGCTGAGGATCTCGAGAAATTTCTGTTTTAGTTTCAGGTCTCCAGCATCTGCAGTTCTTTATTTTGTTTAGCTCTTTCTGTATTTGGTCCTGGTGGGGCTTTACAAAGCTTAATTGTAATTCTAGTCGATGCTGCAGACTGAACACTGAGAGCATTGTTAGCTAACTCTGAAGGAGCAAGCTGTTCTTTGTTGGATGAATCCTTTCAGCTAACCAGGCATGACTGGGAGGTAGTGTAAAACAGAAAAGACATAGTCAGCCACAGAATAAAATCCGGGAGAAGGGGTGGGAAATATCGCAAGAGGAATGGAAATAGAGGAAGGGAAAGATTGAGGAAAATTGTTAGTTTGTGTTTTTAACTTCCAGCACACAATGAAAATTTGTTATTTAATTGTCACTTTGAAACAGATGAAAAGCACATATAGAGAGATTTTCACCCCAGGAGAGGGCAGGTTGGTAGATGGTATAAATTCTAAAACCTAAACGCAAACAGCTGGCAACACACCCACGTCTCGTTTTAAAAAGAGGCAATTTGGGAGTCTTGCAGCTCACACACTTTCAGGAGGCTGATCCTCAGTAGCATTTTTAAGGGAGGCTGCAGGCTTGTGTTTTCACTCAACTTTTATTCTGTGGAGATGGGATTTTTGATACTCAGGAATTGCGGCTGGTAAAAATTGACAGGGAGTGCTAGAACCATAAGACCAATGCATTTTACAGCACTGCCTATAGGCTGGGTGGAATAACACAGCTTTCTCCGAATCCAACAACTGAGCTGAGGTCTCAGACAATGAAGTGGAGAGACAGATGGTGCTGTCAGGAAGGGATTTCCAAGATTTTGACCCCGCAGCAGTGAAGCAACAGAAATAGGTTTCCAAGTCAGGATGGTGAATGACTTGGAGGTGAACTTGCAGAGCGGGCATTCATAGATCACAGAATCTTACAGTGTGGAAATAGGCCCTTCGGCCCAACAAGTCCACACTGACCCTCACAGCACCCACCCAGACCCATCCCCCATAACCCACCTATTCTACACAATCCCCGAACACTTCGGGCAATTTAGCATGGCCAATCCACCCTCACCTGCACATCTTTGGACTGTGAGAGGAAACCGGAGCTCCCAGAGGAAACCCACGCAGGCACAGGGAGAATGTGCAAACTCCACACAGACAGTCACCTGAGGGTGGAATTGAACCCGAGGCCCTGATACTGTGAGGCAGCAGTGCTAACCGCTGAGCCACTGTGCCACCCCAGGTGTTCTCCTGAGTCCGCTGCCCTTGTTCTTCTAAATGGTAGAAGTCACAAATTGTTGGAGAAACCTCGTTGACTTGCTGTGGTGCATTTTGTAGAGGATCTGCCACTATTCTGAGTCAGTAATGGAGGAGATGAATGTTGAAAATGGTGGGTAGTACAAATCAAGCGAGCTGCCTACTCCTGGATATTGTCAAACGTTTTAAATGTTGTAGTAGCAGCAATCATCCAGACAAATGGCAGATATTTGACCACAATCCTGATTTGTGCCTTGCAGTTGGTGGACATGCTTTTGGGAATCAGGAGGTGAGTTACTCAGCACAGAAAGTCTAGCCTCTGACCTGCTTTAGTAGCCACAGTACTTATATGTTTGGTTCTGTTCCGTTTCTCATCAATTGTAATCCCCAAAATGCTGACAATGGGAGAAGGGAGCAACGGTAAAGCTATTGAATGTTAAGGAGTGATGGTAAATTCTGTCTTATTAGAGGTGATCATTGCCTGGCACTTGTGTGCTGGATGAATATTACTGCCAAGCCATCTGTTCAGGCTGTTTCTGTTGATACATTTGCTAGATGGCCTCATTATGATTGACTGGCTGAGGCTGAGAACTGACTAATGCAGCCAGCCCTGTAGATAATGTTCTTAATCTGACAGGGAATGCAAGCTTTCTTTTATATTTTACCATGAGAATTTTCATAGTCTGTTTGCTTATTTTGTCAGCTTAAGAGTATTGTATAGACTATCCAGTGTTACTCTGGCTCGCTGGCTCTGCATACAGTGGGTATAGAGGATGTGTGAAGTATTGGAACAGCAAGGAATTAGGCAAGGAAGGTGTAGGGTGTTTGATGAGGATATGACGGGGTACCAGCAAAACCCCTTAAACTAATGTGTCACCTGATTTCCCCAGGTTCTCAAATGAATTTGCTTGCTGATATTTCCATTGCCTTTAGGACTATATCTGGCCTTGATGGCTAGGGGTAGGTTTACCTTGGGAAGAGAATCTTGAATTTCCAATAGGGGTTTAAGTTGTAAACCCAATGTCACTTTAGGAATGCAGGAGGTCAGACCCTGGGGAAAATGGCAGGTGGTGAATTTTGGCCCAGCAACTTTCAAAACATGTTCTAGCCCAATATTTGCCTCCCAACATGTGATACTTCAAGAGGGGAAACTCAACCCGATGTCTCACCTTTTAGAGCCCAGTATTCCATGTACTTCACTATTTCATTGAGATGGTCTGGCACCTTCAAAGGCTAGTGCACAAACATGTCCCAATATCTCTCTTCTTGCATTCCTTCTAAAATGGTACCATTAGTTTGAATTGTTTCTCTTCATTGCTGCTATTACTTCACATTTCTCTGCTTTGTACGTCATCTCTCAGATCTCTGTTCCTTCCATCAATCTATTTCCCCTTGAAGTCCATTGCTATTTTCTTCGCTGCTTACTGCAGATTTGTGTCACCTCAACATTTCCAAACCATGCGAGCGGTGCTAGTACTGAACCCTCAGCATCGTTACTGTACACCTCTCTCCAGAATGGAAATTCCATTCTCCACAACTCTTTACTAACCACGAGTCAATTTGGTACTTGTGCTGCCACTGCAATGTCCACCTAAGGGCTTCACAAATCCAATATATATCAGTTCCCTTCCAAAAGTCCATCAACACATAATTAACCACACTGCTCTCAGTAGCCTTCTCTGTTTTGTTTTAATCAATTAAGTTGGTGAAGCACAATTTCTTTCTCACAAAGAGGTGCCCACTCTCCTTTAACTATTAGTCCATATGTTCCAAGTGGTCATAAAGCTTTTCCTGGTTCTTTCTTTCTAACATGTCCCCAACACCAGTGTTAAACTGACTGGCCTGTAATTTCCTTGTCCTTATTTGAATGAAGCTGGAGTGTTTGCAATCCTCCACAAGCTTGATGTCTAACAAGAACTGGAACATTGTGGAACTGCTATTTCAATGGGAGCTCCATTTTTTTTTCAGAAAAAGACAGAATTTGTCATTGCGTTGAACCCAATTGTATTTGCTTCTAATTATTGACCAAATTGATAGTTTTTAGTCATAACTGATGATGATATCAGAACTGAGAGATGTTAATTGTTGCTGAACATGGGAGATACAGTGACTAATTATTACAGATACTGAAACAACTTTTCGTGCTACAATTTAACATGTGGCTAGGTATGGGTTTGTACTGTTTTTAGTTAATCAAATTTAATCAGATGATTTTTACTTGTGAATCCTGCATACTTCAATTTAGATCACATTGGAAATGCTGAAGTCCTTCAAGTTCATCAAAGCAAGTCTTCTGCACCACTGAGTAATGGAAAACAGGGAGTCTCAGATCTGAACAGGATCACAGATTGTGAATGAAACAGTTCAGGATGAGTAAAATATATAAGTTTATCTGTCTGGTTGGAGTTTAAATAGGAACATGTTTTTAAAAATTGAAATGGGATATGATACAGTTAGGTTATACTGCTAACAATTTAAAGTTCAAGTCCTCACCTTAAATTTAGCAGCTGCCTCAACATACTGTTAAACACTGTCCATTTACAGCTGGTCAAATGTATTACAAATCCAATGTCTGACAGTGTGCATTGAACTACAGTTAATCAGATTAAACTTTCACTCGTTCTATCTCAGAGCTGTAAACAGAACTTTAACTTTTGGTTCATACCAATGCATAGGAAACTCTGTTTAATCATTTATGGATTGTATACATTTACAGCAACCATTATTTTCCAAGTAATAGTCTTAATTGATGAGAAATAGAAATTGATAAATGGATTGGCAACTTGCAGTGAAGCTAAATCTCGTGTGCTAAAGTTAATCACATTGCTGGACTTGTGTTTGCTAAACTCAGTTGTGTGAGACAGTCAATGATTTTTGTGAAAATTTGACAAGGATCTGTAGGATCTTGCTGTGCACCACATGACAATTGTATTTCCTTCTGAGACATCCTAGCAAAAGCACTGCAAAAGCTGTGATGTGCTAGCAGCTAACCTGATGACATGAGAGAAGCAACACTTGTACATCTCTCTCAATGAATATTGATCTTTCTCTATTTCAACTGCTGTATAAGTTGTCCATGCTTTTATAGCTTGTAACTCCAAACGTTAATGCAGTGAGATCATGGTCACATTTGTGTTTATGTGATCAATATCTGTCACTACTGTTCTGAGTGGTAACTATCATTTGTGTATCATTTTATGATTACCTTGTGTGTAATTTTATTAAATCCAAACAAAAGCAGTTTTCTTTGTTATTCCTTAAACTGCAGTAAAACATTATTGTCAGGTCGTACAACTGGATTACGCAAAGGGCAAATCTGAGATTGAATCTGGCACAAAATAATGAGAGATACCCTAAGGAAGGGTCAATCAACTCGAAACGTTAACTCTAATTTCTCTCCACAGATGGTGCCAGACCAGCTGAGCTTTCCCAGCAATTCCCGTTTTTGTTTCAGATAAACATATTCCCTCACCCCATGTGGTTAAGTAGGATTCATTTGTTCCTATCTGGTACATGGTAAGTACTTGAGCAGCTTTTTAGCATAAATTGCCACAAATTTTCCTCAGTGAGGCCAGAAAACGTCTGTGTAAAACAGAAAGTACTCTTTGTGGTCAGCGAGGGTTGTTGCCTTACAATTGAGGTAAAATGCATTGTTAAACCTGGAGGAGATTCAGCTGATGTTGGACTGTTCTAAGCTAAGTGTGGATATTGAAACTGGAAACTCATGGAAAAGAACAGACATTTGAAAATTGACCCCGGAAGCTGGAGAGTGAAGCAGCTGGCCACTTACCAATGAGGACAGAGGTCTCAACAGTAAGATTACAACAAAGTTTCTCATGAATATGACAAGCTTAGAGATTCATTCCCTTTGAGATTATAGTTTTGCTCAAAACACTATATACTATCACTATCTAGAACGTGTGAGTACTTCCTTGGAAGTTAAGGTGCATTTTGAAGTTCAGCAGGAAAAGGCATCATAAACAACATTCCAACATAGGATTTGAACAGTCCCTCAAACTGCTGATCTCAAAATCTTCTTTAACACGATTAAAATTAATTAATTGTTCCTGCAGCTATTTCTGATACCTTTAATTCATGAGTCAGATTGGTGAGGATGTACCATCACCCTGTTTGATTTTGGCGTACATTGTATCAGGTCCCTTCAAAGTGCAATTTCATGCACCATTCCAACAAATTATGAAAGGCTGCATTATAAATGGGAATTTCTTTTGTGTTATTGATCAACACCCACAATAGTTCTGCACTTTTATATTTTAACTTTATTGTTTTACTTTGCCAACTGGAATTGCAATTATTGCACCTTTAAAACGTACTAGATTTTGTTTGATTTATATGGTTGGTTTAAGCCTAAGTCTCGCTGGAAAACTGAGAAGATTGAGTGCAACTCTACACGCCTGTCTTTACTTAATTCTCTCTCAATAAAATATCGGCCTGGGTACTATACTAGTGTCTCACCCGATCCTGTCAGATTCCTGCCCAATGAAATTGGTTAAAGTTACCATCTACGGTTTTACCCTTGGCATTCTATGTTGAGTGATTGGGGGCTGCAGCAATTTTTTGCAAAAATATAATTGTATTGTATAATTACCTTCAGTTTGTTCAAATGTCCAAGTGGGATTCCCCTCACTAATCTAAACAAGAACATTTCAGAAGAATGCAATTGTCAAAGGTTCCTTTCATGTTTATGACTTGATTTTGAAATACTTGATGACCATTCTTGCAAATAGAATCAAAGCATCAAAATGCCACAGTCAGAGGTTTTCAAGCTCATTGTGTCTCTGTTGGCTCTTAGAAAGAGCTATGCATCCCCAGCTTCCTCCATTAGTGTTAAATACGAGACATTAAATGCTGGTTTAATTTCTACTCTCATACCACAAACTCCAATGCACAGGCTACCTGTTCCCTATAAAACACCCAGTCGAGTGTTCACCCAATTATCTCTAAGTTAACAGCTAATATGATCTACAGCTCCATTTGGTGCCAGGCAGCCCTGCCAGCCCTGAATGGATGGTAACAGCTACCTATCCAATTCTCTCTCAGACCTACTTCCATCAGTTTCTCCAGTGGTATTCCAGGTCATCATAATTATTTTGCACAAGTTGCAAATTTTATTTCCCCTGAAACACTTACCAATGACCTTAAATCTGAATTCTCTAGTTACCAACTCTACTGGAAATAATTTTTCCCTATGAAATCTATCTAAGTCCCTCATAATTTTGAATTCCTCCAATAAACCTTGCTTTAATCTTCTCTGCTTTAAGGCAGACAATCCTAGCCACCACTTGCCTCTCCACATAACTGAAGATTTTGATTTAAAAGAACAAAGAACAAAGAAAATTACAGCACAGGAACAGGCCCTTCGGCCCTCCAAGCCTGCGCCGATCAAGATCCTCTGTCTAACCTGTCATCTATTTTCTAACGGTCTGTGTCCATTTGCTCCCTGCCCATCCATGTACCTGTCCAAATATATCTTAAAAGACGCTAACATGTCTGCTTCTACCACCTCCGCTGGCAACGCGTTCCAGGCACCCACCACCCTGTGCGTAAAGAACTTTCCACGCATTTCTCCCTTAAACATTCCTCCTCTCACTTTGAACTCATGACCCCTAGTAATTGAGTCCCCCACTCTGGGAAAAAGCTTTTTGCTATCCACCCTGTCTATACCCCTCATGATTTTGTAGACCTCAATCAGGTTCCCCCTCAATCTCCGTCTTTCTAATGAAAATAATCCTAATCTACTCAACATTTCTTCATAGCTAGCACCCTCCATACCAGGCAACATCCTGGTGAACCTCCTCTGCATCCTCTCCAAAGCATCCACATCCTTTTGGTAATGTGGCGACCACAACTGTACACAGTACTCCAAATGTGGCCAAACCAAAGTCCTATACAACTGCAACATGACCTGCCAACTCTTGTACTCAATACCCCGTCCAATGAAGGAAAGCATGCCATATGCCTTTTTGACCACCCTATTGACCTGCGTTGTCACCTTCAGGGAACAATGGGCCCGAACACCCAGATCTCTCTGTTCACCAGTTTTCCCTAGGACTTTTCCATTTACTGTATAGTTCGCCCTTGAATTTGATCGTCCAAAATGCATCACCTCGCATTTGCCCAGATTGAACTCCATCTGCCATTTATCTGCCCAACTCTCCAGTCTATCTATATTCTGCTGTAATCTCTGACAATCCCCTTCACTATCTGCTACTCCACCAATCTTAGTGTCATCTGCAAACTTGCTGATCAGACCACCTACACCTTCCTCCAAATCATTTACATATATCACAAACAACAGTGGTCCCAGCACAGATCCCTGTGGAACACCACTGGTCACAGGTCTCCAATTTGAGAAACTCCCTTCTACTAGTACTCTCTGACTCCTGTTGCCCAGCCAGTTTTTTATCCATCCAGCTAGCACACCCTGGGCCCCATGTGACTTCACTGTCTCCATCAGTCTGCCATGGGGAACCTTATCAAACGCCTTACTGAAGTCCATGTATATGACATCAACAGCCTTTCCCTCATCAACTAACTTTGTCAGGTCCTCAAAGAATTCTATTAAGTTGGTAATACATGACCTTCCCTACACAAAACCATGTTGCCTATCACTGATAAGCCCATTTTCTTCCAAATGGGAATAGACCCTATCCCTCAGTATCTTCTCTAGTAGCTTCCCTACCACTGACATCAGGCTCACTGGTCGATAATTACCTGGATTATCCTTGCTGCCCTTCTTAAACAAGGGGACAACATTACCAAGTCTCCAGTCCTCTGGGACCTCACCTGTGTCTAAGGATGCTGCAAACATATCTGTTATGGCCCTTGCTATTTCCTCTCTCGCTTCCCTCAGTAACCTGGGATAGATCCCATCCAGACCTGGGGGCTTGTCCATCTTAACGTCTTTTAGGATACCCAACACTTCCTCCTTCCTTATGTCAACTTGACCTAGAGTAAGCAAACATCTATCCCTAACCTCAACATCTGTCATGTCCCTCTCCTTGGTAAATACCGATGCAAGGTACTCGTTAAGAATGTCACCCGTTTTCTCTGACTCAGCGCATAACTTTCCTTCTTTGTCCTTAAGTGGGCCAATCCTTTCTCTAGTTACCCTCTTGCTCTTTATATATGAATAAAAGGTTTTGGGATTTTCCTTAACCATGTTTGCCAGCAATATCTCATGTCCTCTCTTAGCCCTCTTAATCCCTTGTTTCAGATTCACTCTACATTTCCAATATTCTTGCAAAGCTTCGTCTGTCTTCAGTTGCCTAGATCTCATGTATGCTTCCTTCTTCCTCTTGGCTAGTCTCACAATTTCACCTGTCATCCATGGTTCCTTAATCTTTCCATTTCTATTCCTCATTTTCACAGGAACATGTCTCTCCTGCACACTAATCAACCTCTCCTTAAAAGCCTCCCACATATCAAATGTGGATTTACCTTCAAACAGTTTCTCCCAATCTACATTCCTCAGATCCTGCCGAATCTTGGTATAGTCGGCCTTCCCCCAGTTTAGTACTCTTCCTTTAGGACCACTCCTATCCTTGTCCATGAGTATTGTAAAACTTACGGAATTGTGGTCACTATTTCCAAAGTAGTCCCCTACTGTAATATCAAACACCTGGCCGGGTTCATTCCCCAAAACCAGGTCCAGTATGGCCCCTTCCCGAGTTGGACTACATTCATACTGCTCTAGAAAACCCTCCTGGACACACATTACAAATTCTGCTCCGTCTTGACCCCTAACACTGAATGAATCCCAGTCAATATTCAGAAAATTAAAATCTCCCATCACCACCACCCTGTTTCTCCTACACCTTTCCATTATCTGTTTACATATTTGTACCTCTATCTCACACTCGCTGTTGGGAGGCCTGTAGTACAGCCCCAGCATCGTTACTGCATCCTTCCTATTTCTGAGTTCTACCCATATTGCCTCACTGCTTGAGTCCTCCATGGGGCCCTCCTTCAGTACAGCTGTGATATCGTCTTTGACCATTACTGCAACTCCTCCACCCCTTTTACCTCCCTCTCTATTCCGCCTGAAGCATCGATATCCTGGGACAACTAGTTGCCAGTCATGCCCTTCCCTCAACCAAGTCTCAGTAATAGCAATAACATCATACTTCCAGGTACCGATCCAAGCCCTAAGCTCATCTGCCTTATCTACTACACTTCTCACATTAAAACAAACGCACCTCAGACCACCTGTCCCTTTATGTTCATCATCTGCTCCCTGACTACTATTTGGTCCCCATCCCCCTGCCACATTAGTTTAAACCGTCCCCCACAGCATTAGCAAAAGCACCCCCAAGGACATTGGTTCCAGTCTGGCCCAGGTGTAGACCATCCAATTTGTAATAGTCCCACCTTCCCCAGAACCGGTTCCAATGTCCCAAAAATCTGAACCCCTCCCTCCTACACCATCTCTCAAGCCACGCATTCATCCTAGCTATTCTTTCATTTCTGCACTGACTTGCACGTGGCACTGGTAGCAATTCTGAGATTACTACCTTTGAGGTCCTACTTTTTAACTTGGCTCCTAACTCCCTAAATTCTGCTTGTAGGACCTCATCCCGTTTCCTGCCTATATCATTGGTGCCTATACACACCACAACAACTGGCTGTTCACCCTCCCCCTTCAGAATGTTCTGCAGCCGATCGGAGACATCCCTGACCCGTGCACCTGGGAGGCAACGTACCATTCGGGAGTCCCGTTTTCGACCGCAGAACCACCTAACTACTCCTCTTACAATTGAATCCCCAATGACTATAGCCCTTCCACTCATTATCCCACCTTTCTGCACAGCAGAGCCAGCCACAGTGCCATGAACCTGGCTACTGCTGCCTTCCCCTGATGAGCCATCTCCCCCAACAGTATCCAAAACGGAATACCTGTTTTGGAGGGAGATGACCACAGGGAACACCTGCACTGCCTTCCTGCTCTTCCTCTGCCTTTTGGTCACCCATATCGCTATGTGACCAAATTGCTAAATGTGCTATCCACAACCCCCTCAGCATCGCGTACGCTCCAAAGTGAGTCCATCCACAGCTCCAGAGCCGTCATGCAGTCTAACAAGAGCTGCAGCTGGACACACTTCCTGCACGTGAAGGAGTCAGGGACAACAGCCCTGTCCCTGAGCTCCCACATTGAGCAAGAGGAGCACAACACGGGTGTGAGATCTCCTGACATTATTAAACTTTACTGAGATAAATGAAAAAGGAACCAAAAAAATTTTTGGCAATCACATGATATATATAAAGAAACGTGAAATAGAAAAAGCCTTACCTTATCTACACACCACCGAGTCTTTTTTTTGGTTAGAGGAGGAGGGCGGGCGGGAGACACTACACGTGAAGTATCTCGGGTTCAGCCGCTGCCCAAATAAAATGAAGACTGCTCCCGCTCAAGGTAAGCTTTTTAAAGTAGTGGGAAAAAAAGCCTTACCATCCCGGCAGCCTCCTGGTGCTCTCTCTGACTGACTCTTTGATTTGATTTATTATTGTCCCATGTACCAAGATACAGTGAAATGTATTGTTTTGTGTGCTTACCTGACAAATCATTCCTTATATAACTACATCAGGGTAATAGAACAAATTGCAGAATATAGTGTTACAGCTATAGAGAGGGAGTAGAGAAAAATCACCTTTATTACATGCATGGTCCATTCAAAAGTCTGACAACAGCAGAGAAGAAACTGTTCATGAATCTATTGGTGCTTTTGTATCTAGTGTCCAATGGAAAAGGGTGGAAGACTGTATAACTGGGGTGGGTGGGGTCTTTGATTACATTGTCTGCTTTTCCGAGGCAGTGCGAAGAATAGATGGAGTCAATGGATGGAAGGCTGGTTTGTGTGATGGTCTGGACTGCATTTAAAACTCTATGTAATGTCTTGTGGTCTTGGGTAGAACAGTTGCCATACTACACTGTGATGCATTCAGATAGGTTGTTTTCTATGGTGCATCTATAAAAATTTGTAAGAGTCATTGAGGACATGCTAGATTTCCTTAGCCTCCTGATTAAAGAGCGATGGGCAGTGCGGTGGCTCAGTGGTTAGCACTGCTGCCTCACAGCGCCAGGGACCCAGGTTCGATTCCAGCCTCGGGCGACTGTCTGTGTGGAGTTTGCACATTCTCCTCGTGTCTGTGCGGGTTTCCTCCGGGTGCTCCCGTTTCCTCCCGCAGTCCAAAGATGTGCAGGCTAGGTGGATTGGCCATGTTAAATTGCCTGTAGTGTTCAGAGATGTGTAAATTTGGTGGGTTACAGGGGGATGGATCTGAGAGGGTTGTTCTGAGGGTCAGTATGGACTTGTTAGGCCAAAGGGCCTGTTTCCGTATTGTAGGGATTCTATGATCTATGTTGATGGTCCCAGTACCATTGTAGCAAATCCACTGAGAAAATAGGATCAGGATCAGGCCATTGAGCCCCTTCAGCCTATTCAATGAGACTATGGCTGATCTGTGGAGCAACTCCATACACCTGCCTTTGGCCCATCACCCTTAATACTTCTACTGAACAAAAATTTAACTATCTCAATTTAAAAGTTAAAACCAATTCTGCATCTATTGTCATTTGTGGAAGAGAGTTCCAAACCTTTACTACCCTTTGTGTGTAGAAGTGCTTCCTAACATCTCTCCTGAACGGTCCGGCCCTAATTCTCGGACAATGCCCCCCAGTTCCAGAGTCCCCCAACCAGTGAAAATAGTTGATCCTTATCTACCCTGTCTTTTCCTGTTAATATCTTTAAGGCATTGATCAGATTACCCCATCACCTTCTAAATTCTGGAGAAAAGAGACTTAATTTGTGTAATTTCTCCTCATAACATAACCCCTGAAGTCCGGGTGTCATTCTTGTAAGCTTACGTTGTACTCCTTCCAAGGTCAATATATCCTTCCTGAGATGTGGTGCCCAGATCTGCTTGCACCACTCCAAATGGGGTCTAACCAGTGTTTTGTATAACTGCAACAATTCTCACAGATTAGTTACAATAGAAACCATGTATATTACAATGCAAGATAATAAAATGTGAGGCTGGATGAACACAGCAGGCCCAGCAGCATGTCAGGAGCACAAAAGCTGACCTTTCGGGCCTAGACCCTTCATCTAGGCCCGAAACGTCAGCTTTTGTGCTCCTGAGATGCGGATGGGCCTGCTGTGTTCATCCAGCCTCACATTTTATTATCTTGGATTCTCCAGCATCTGCAGTTCCCATTATCACTGATACTACATTACAATGCACTTGTGATTTATGTCTTGCTTTCGGTTGGCGGTAATATCAAATATTATATATCAGGTTATTCTGATTTGTTCAACTTAAACTGGGATCTTCACAACCCACACAGAAAGACACTATGTGCATTTGGAAATCTGTTATGGAATAATTTCACCCATTATGATTCTATAGGCTGAAATAGTACCCACACAGGTTAGGACTGTTTTATTCATTGTGTGTCGAAACAAAAGGTATGTTACAAATCACTGATACGCAAAAAATCATTGCTTATTTTAACCAGATGGAACAAACTTATCATTCAAGTTGCACTTAACACAGGTTAAAGTCTCTCAACATTAGATGTGATTTCCTGCTTCATCTTATCTTCACAAAACTATCAAAACTGGTTTAACTTCATGCCAACGTCATGGCCTATTGCAGTGATTAACAAGCACTGCACATCTTGCCAAAAAATCTGTAACCATGGAATACAATACCACTTGCATTTCATTAAATCATAATTGCTTCCAGCAGTCATGGGTTATTGAATGAAGATAAACTACATACAAACATTCCTTACTGAGCTGAAGAAACACAGGGAGCCACAACATGTTAAAGAGTCATGTTGCACAATCATATTCTTAATTCTATGAACAAAAGAGTATTGCCAGCACCTTTTCAACCTTTGGCATTAATTAGATAGCCAACGTAAAAAAACTTTGTTCACGAAGGAGGATGAATTTGGTCAATCATGGACCAGTTTGTTTCATGTCAGTAGTGGGCAACCTATCAACGTCTAAACTTCAAGATGAGTGTTTCCTCAACTCATAAGATCATAAGAACTAGGAGCATGAGTAGGCCATCCGGTCCCTCGGTCTGCCCCGCCATTTAATAATATCATGGCTGATCTTTTTGAGATTCAGCTCCACTTACCCGCCGACTCACCATAACCATTAATTCCTTTACTGTTCAAAAATTTATCTAGCCCTGCCTTAAACACATTCAGCGAGGTAGCTTCAGCCGCTTCCCTGGGCAGGAAATTCCACAGATTCACAACACTTTGGGTGAAGTTCCTCCTGACCTCAGTCCTACATCTGCTTCCCTTTATTTGCAGGTGATGCCCTCTAGTCTTAGTTTCACCTGCACGCGGAAACAATCTCCCTGCCTCCACCTTATCTACTCCCTTCATAATCTTCTATGTTTCTATAAGATCTCCCCTCATTCTTCTGAATTCCAATGAGTATAATCCCAATCTACTCAGTCTCTCCTCATAATCCAACCCTCTCAATTCTGGAATCAACTGAGTGAATCTCCTCTGCACCCCCTCCAGTGCTAGTATATCCCTTTGCAAGTAAGGAGATGAAAACTGCACACCGTACTACAGGTGTGGCCTCACCAGGACCTATACAGCTGCAGCGTAGCCTCCCTGTTTTTAAACTCCATCCCTCTAGCAATGGCAGACAAAATTCCATTTGCCTTTTTAATTACCTACTGCATCTGTAATCCCACCTTCAGCGATTCATACACAAGGACACCCAAGTCCCTCTGACAGCAGCGAGCTGCAATTTTTTACCATTTAAAACATAGTCCATTTTGTTGTTCTTCCTCCCAAAATGGATGACCTCACACTTATCAACATTGTACTCCATCTGCCAGACCTTGGCCCACTCACTTAGACTATCTATACCCCTCTGCAGACTTTCAGCACACTTTGCTCTACCACTCATATTAGTGTCATCTGCAAGTTTTGACACGCTACACTTAGTCCCCAACTCCAAATTGTCTATGTAAATTGTAAACAATTACAGTCCCAACACTGAGCCCTGAGGCACACCACTAGCCACTGACCGCCAACCAGAAAAACACCCATTTACCCCTACTGTTTGCTTTCTACTGGTCAACCAATCCTCTATCCATGCCAATACATTACCTGCAATACCGTGGAGCTTTAACTTGTGTAACAGCCTTTGGTTTGGCACCTTGTCAATGCCTTCTGGAAATCCAAATACACCACATCCGCAGGTTCCCCATTGTCCACCATGCAAGTAATGTCTTCAAAGAATTCCACCAAATTAGCTAAAAGTGACCTACCCTTCATGAACCCAGGCTGGGTGTTCCGAATGGGACAATTTATATCCAGATGTCTTGCTATTTCTTCCCTCATGATAGATTCAAGCATGTTCCCCACTATCGAAGTTAAGCTAACTGGCCTATAGATAACAGAGTGTGGAGCTGGATGAACACAGCAGGCCCATCCGCATCTCAGGAGCACAAAAGCTGACATTTCGGGCCTAGACCCTTCATCAGCCTCTGCAGTTCCCATTATCTCTAGCCTATAGTTACCTGCTTTTTGTCTACTTCCTTTTTTAAACAGTAGCATCACATCGGCTGTTTTCCAATCTGCAGGAACCACACTAGAGTCCGGTGAATTTTGGTAAATAATTATTAATGTGGTATATTGTATCCACTGCACCCGGTGTGGCTTCCTTTACATTGGGGAAACCAAGCGGAGGCTTGGGGACCGCTTTGCAGAACACCTCCGCTCGGTTCACAATAAACTGCACCTCCCAGTCGCGAACCATTTTAACTCCCCTTCCCATTCCTCAGGCGACATGTCCATCATGGGCCTCCTGCAGTGCCACAATGATGCCACCCGAAGGTTGCAGGAACAGCAACTCATATTCCGCCTGGGAACCCTGCAGCCCCATGGTATCAATGTGGACTTCACAAGCTTCAAAATCTTCCCTTCCCCTAATGCATCCCAAAACCAGCTCAGCTCGTCCCCTCTCCCCACTGCACCACACAACCAGCCCAGCTCTTCCCCTCCACCCACTGCATCCCAAAACCAGCCCAGCCTGTCTCTGCTTCCCTAACCTGTTCTTCCTCTCACCCATCCCTTCCTCCCACCTTAAGCCGCACCTCCATTTCCTACCTACCACCTCATCCCGCCTCCTTGACCTGTCCTTCTTCCCTGGACTGACCTATCCCCTCCCTACCTCCCCACCTATATTCTCCTCTCAACCTATCTTCTCCTCTATCCATCTCCGGTCCGCCTCCCCCTCTCTCCCTATTTTTTTCAGAACCCTCTCCCCACTCCCCTCTCTGATGAAGGGTCTAGGCCCGAAACATCAGCTTTTGTGCTCCTGAGATGCTGCTTGGCCTGCTGTGTTCATCCAGCTTCACACTTTATTATCTTGGATTCTCCAGCATCTGCAGTTCCCTTTCTCAGGGAAATTCAGTATCACTTTCTCAGAGAGTGTTGTTTAGCAACATCTGGAAAGGGAAGGATTGCATTTCACTAGCTTTACTTAAAAGCTAATGTGGCAAAGATTCTAGCTCAAAATCTGTGTATCAACTTAGTTCAGACTGACATACCCTTGACTCTGAATATAAAGGTGTATTCAGGTTGCAAGCCAGCAGTCTGAATTCATGACTGATAGTCCGAATAGCCGCTTTCTGCACTGTAAGGATTCTCTGATTCAATGATCTAAGTTGACATTCTCACACAAAAGGGCTTCAAACTTTCCTGCTCCTTTGCATGATTTAGTTAAGATTGGCCATTAATGATTCCAGGGCAATATTCAAACTGAAACAGGAAGCTCTTGCAATCACGTAGTTAAAGTTTCACTCACTGCCAATGAAACTGTTTGCCTGGGCACTTAGAGTCATAGAATCCCTATAGTGTGGAAGCAGGCCATTTGGTCATCAAATCCAGACCAACCCTCCGAAGAGAATCCTACCCAGAAACCCCTTCCCCCCACCCACTCCCATACCCTATCCCCATAATTCTGCATTTCTCATGGTTAATCCACCTAGCCTGCACGTGCCTGGATACTATGGGGCAATTTACCACGGCCAATCCACCGAGGCTGCACATCTTTGGACTGTGGGAGGAGACTGAAGCACCCGGAGAAAACCCATGCAGACAGTCACGTGAGGGTAGAATCAAACCACTGAGCCACTGTATCACCCAAAATTTGTTCATTGCATTGCTGCTAGTGGAATGCGTATATGTGAGATGGCTATTACGCTTACCGGCTTCTGAATGGTAATTTAACTCATTATTTTATGCATTTCTGAGTAAAATGGGACAGTGCTTGTGGTATAATGAGATTGATGCAAATCCTGACCACAATATTCTTGCGTTAAAAAGAGAGAAGGCATCAATCTAGATTGTGTATGTGAAGACAGCGGTCTTCATCACTGCACTAGAGAGCTGTATTTGATAACCTTCTCTATATAGATGTAGGGGGTCAGTTAGCTGTATTACTGGCTTGTAATGTAGAATTACACTGATAGACAGGTTCAAATCCCGCATGGGCTGAGGTCAACATGAAAGTCCCACCTTCTCAACCTCACCCCTTGCTAAGGCAAAGTGACCCTTAGATTAAACTCACCAGCAGTTGTCTCTCTCACTAATGAAAGAGAAGTTCTAAGGTCCTCTGGGACTACAGCAATTTCACCTTTGCACAGCAGTAAGCAAAGGAAAGTTGCAGAATATAACTAATTAATGAGCCTTGCGTAGTGATGATAAAAAGCAAGCAGGCTCAGGGATAGTGTATGTGCAGACACCCAAGATACTCTGGGTCAGTGTATCAATGTGCAGGTAACTGTGCTGGCTCAAAGCACAAGCTGCTAATTTTTGGACATTTTTTCTGAATACACCAGAGTTTTGTGTGGTTTACCAGAGAATTCTGCAGAGATTTTGTCTAAGATTCGGTACTAGATGAATGGTTTCTATTACTATAGCCTTAAAAATTCAAAGCAGCATTAGAAGATTCTTAGCAGTGTAGATAGGCAGAGAGATCTCGGTGTCCATGTACACAGATCCTTGAAAGTTGCCACCCAGGTTGACAGGGCTGTTAAGAAGGCATACAGTGTTTTAGCTTTTATTAATAGAGGGATCGAGTTCCGGAACCAACAGGTTATGCTGCAGCTGTACAAAACTCTGGTGCGGCTGCACTTGGAGTATTGCTTACAGTTCTGGTCACCGCATTATAAGAAGGATGTGGAAGCTTTGGAAAGGGTGCAGAGGAGATTTACTAGGATGTTGCCTGGTATGGAGGGAAGGTCTTACGAGGAAAGGCTGAGGGACTTGAGGCTGTTTTCATTAGAGAGAAGAAGGTTGAGAGGTGACTTAGTTGAAATATATAAAATAATCAGAGGGTTAGATAGGGTGGATAGGGAGAGCCTTTTTCCTAGGATGGTGATGGCGAGCACAAGGGACCATAGCTTTAAATTGAGGGGTGAAAGATATAGGACAGATGTCAGAAGTAGTTTCTTTACTCAGAGAGTAGGAAGGGAATGGAACGCTTTGCCTGCAACGGTAGTAGATTCGCCAACTTTAGGTACATTTAAGTCGTCATTGGATAAGCATATGGACGTACATGGAATAGCGTAGGTTAGATGGGCTTGAGATCGGTATGACAGGTCGGCACAACATCGAGTGCCGAAGGGCCTGTACTGTGCCGTAATGTTCTATGTTCTAGAATCCAATTTAATTCCTCCCTCAGGAAGGCTTTAACCAACTTTGGCAAGACCATATTGATGGTCATTTAGCAGATCGGAATCCACTAACTCAACATTGTACATGTTACTACACCCGAACCTTTCAATAAAACATTGCTTAAAAGATCAAAATTGAAAAAAAACAACTACAAATTTTTTGAAACCCTGTCAGCCTCAGAGAAAATATGCCAATGGTGACAACATTGACTCAATCTAATTTGTGTACTTTCTGGTGTTCCAAAAATATCAATAACCAACAAATTCTGAAGCATATGCAGAGTTGGGTTTGGCTTTTGTTCAGAGATTGCCTCAGAATCGATTGATTCATTTTGGATTAAGCAATCCCATCACTAATGAGGTAGGTAATCAAGAAGCTTACATTACTCAGAAATCCCTAATTTTGAAATAGGTCTTTTTATTGACTTTAACTCCAGGTTCTTCTTCTAGGTGCTGCATTCCTTTATTGTAGTGGTCCCAGTTTTATTGCTTTGTATCATTATGAACAATTTATAGAATCATGGAATCCTCACAGTGTGGAAGCAGACCATTCAGCCTATTGAGTCCACACTACCCCTGCAAAGGGCACCCCATCCAGACTCATCCCCCTATCCTATCCATGTAACTCTGCATTTGCCATGGCTAATCCACTATGGGCAGTTTACTATGGCCAATCCACCTAACCTACCCATCTTTAGACTGTGAGAGGAAACCAGAGCACCTGGAGGAAATCCATGCAGACACAAGGACAGTGTGCAAACTCCACACAGTTACCTGTGGCTGGAATTGAACCCAGGTCCCTGCTGCTGAGAGGGATCGAGTGCTAACGACTGATCCACCGTCACATCTAGAATGGTAAATATTCAAGAAGACTGACATCATCCAGAACAATGTAGCCTTCTTGATCAGCATCTCATCGACCACTTTAAACATTTGATCCTTCAACCCTGACGCACTGCAGCAGCAACATCAACTATTCACAAGATGCACTGCCAAGTTACTCATACAAAACCCTTCCAGTACCCCTGGCACCTAGATGGACATGGGCAACCCAGTCTTGTGAACACTACCACCTTCAAGATCCCCCCGAACTACACACTTTTCTAGCAATGAACAAAATCCCTTCTAATGTAACTCCCTTCCTAACATTGCAAGTGTACCTAGGACAACAGTGTTTCAAGATTGTAGCTCACCATCAACTCTTCAAGGGCTATCCCATGATGGAATAATTAAAAAAAATGCTCTGTACAAACAGGTGTCTTGTTATTTCTGTATTAGAATATCCTGTCTTGTGGAAATGACAACAATTTGAAATGGAACTGCAATCTCCTTTGGGTCAACGTGACCATTGAGCAACACAATGACGAATCTTCCATTGACCAGAAAGCCAATATTTTCCACTATTAACGAAACGAGCAAAGGTTATAACATTCGGAGATAATGGAAACTGCAGATGCTGGAGAATCCAAGATAACAAAGTGTGGAGCTGGATGAACACAACAGGCCAAGCAGCATCTTAGGAGCACTAAGACCCTTTTCTAAAGAAGGGTCGAGGCCTGAAACATCAGCTTTTGTGTTCCTAAGATGCTGCTTGGCCTGCTGTGTTCATCCAGCTCCACACTTTGTTATCAAGGTTATAACATTACTCTTCGGCGGTTGCCAAAGAGTTTAAAATTTAAGCTCAATGTGCAGCAAACATGCTGACTCTGCTTTGGGAACCTCATCCTTGGAAAGTTGAGTGAAGCTCAAGTGTTTTGTTTGCCTTTGCAGCACTGGGTCAGAATACTCTTGGCAGGTGCTAGTAAATGGAATATCATTGTTGAATACTATCCATCTGAGCTATCACGACATCTTTCAAAAGTGCATGTTAAAGAAAAATACTGCATACAATACATGGGCCTGGAAACCATTGACATTGTTTATAATTAACCTGCATAAAGAAATGGGTCTGAAATTTAAGTCTTCAAACTCCAGACAATGAGAAAAGACCTCCAACAGTGCTGCACGATTAGTGGCTGGTTGTCAATCTAACGCTGCGATTAAATCATGCTTTTTGTATCCAGATCGCTTCCTCCTTAATTAGATATAATCTAGTTGTTACAAGCAATGGGACTGGTTGGCTTTCAGCCCTGTGAGAATTGAAATCTTTCACTGGTCGCTGTCACCATGGTAAACCAGCTCACCAGAATGCAGTTCTCAACTCCACTTGAAACCAGAGCGATAACTGGTACATAGCAAATGTTTTTGCCCATGCAGATCCTTTTTATGCTGCACATTGTAAATGGTTTCATTTTCTCCCATTCTCAATTGCTTTGGGCCACTCCCAGTTTAAGGGAGTAGATTGGGAGGCCTTCCTGCTCAGATGTTAACTGAAACTCTTCATTGGGCAGTTCATTTGAATTTTCTAGTTGGACAAGGGCATCACTGGCTGGACCAGCATTTATTGCCCATCTCTAGTTGCCCCTTGAGAAGGTGGTAGTGCACTGTGTTCTTGAATCGCTGCAGTCCATCTGATGTAGGTCAACTCACAATGCCCTTAGGCTGTGATTTTTAGGATTTTGAGCCAGTGACAGTGAAGGTACAGCAATACGTTTCCAAGTCAGGATATTGTGTGGCTTGGAGGGGAACGTTCAGATGATGGTGTTCCCATGGAGGTGCTGCCTGTGTCTCTCCAGATGGTGGTAGTCATGGGTTTAGGAGGTGCTTTCGAAAGAACTTTGATGAATTTCTGCAGTGCATCTGTTAAAGTACATTTATCCCACCATTTCTGGCAATCAGCCAGCAGTGGGTGGAAGGGACACCACAGGGAAAGTTCAAAAAGCAAACAGTGTCCCAAGGCTGGGTTGCCCTTGTTCACTGGCACTCACTGGCAGGTTGATGGACCTGGAATCACCAAGGAGGACACTGCTGAGAGCGCATCAACCCTTTGTATTAAGCCCCTCCTTCCTCACTAATGACCTCCAACCCTGACGTCATTCACTTGAAGCCTGGGTTTCTTATTGATGCCAGTTGACTGGCAGCTCTCAGAAAGAGGGACTTACCCCTTGGGCTCCCAAACACCAGGGAATGCCCAATGTTAGTTAGTTAAGTTCCTGATGAGCAATTAATCCAAAACGGTCTTTCTCAAAAGGCGCAAAGTGATACTCCTGTCAATTCTCCAGACAGCATACAAGGCTCCCACAGCTAACATTAAGTTACACCTTCCGAGAGAGAAAGGAACAGAAAGACATGGTGATATGGGGAAATGAGGTAAAACTGGGGGCAATTCAAGTCAGACAATTGCATCAGCGTTGATCTTTTGGGCTGAACGGACAGTTTATGTGAGGTAAGATTTTACATAAACTCTTATTGATTAATTTAGGACTTTGTTTCATGAGCAAAAATAATCATATTTATGATATGTTTAACTGTAAATTTAAATGATTGTATGGAATTTCAAACCAAAAGAGATTCAATCTTTTCTGTGGCAAAGGATTACACATATTGAGTGCTAGTGTTTAGAAAAGTTCAAAATGACTTGATTGAATTGTATAAGATCCTAAGGGTCTTGACACAACAGATGTGGAGTGGAGGTTTCCACTAATGGATGGATCTACTAATAGGGATCAGTGCTTAATAATCAGGTTTGCTAATTTAAAACAGAGATTCATATTTTGTTCTCTTAGAGTCATAGAGTCATACAGCACGGAAACAGGCCCTTCCATCCAACCAGTCCATGCTGACCATAATCCCAAACTGAACTACTCCCACCCGCCTGTGCTTAGCCTGTATCCCTCAAAACATTTCTTATTCATCTACTTATCCAAATGTCTTTTAAACATTATAAGTGTGAATTAAGTGTCTTTGGAACTTTTTTCCTGAAAAGGTATGGAAGTAAAGTCCTCGAATATTTATAAGATAGAGGTGGAGAGGTATTTGTTAGCAGAGGTAGGGGGAATATGTATTTCAGTAACAATCAGATCAACCAGGATCTTATTGAATGGAGGAACAGGCTCGAGGAGCTGAATGGCCTACTCCTGTTGCTGATTCATTTGTTTGTACGTATAAAATGACATGGACGGAGACAAAGTTTTTCAGAGTATACTGTTTTTACATTATTGGATAAAAAGTTACATTTTTCATAGATTGGAAACAGAAGATGCGTCACTCTCCCTTTAATATAAAATTTGTGGATGAGATTGAGTTTAACTTTTCAAGTAAATGCATAACAGAGATTGCAGTTAGCATCTAGATATGTACATTTCATACTTGGAGCAATCTCTTTCCACAACTAACAGTTTTTATATTTCGACAAAGGTTTAAGATCCACAATACAAGACACTATTAGAACTGAACAGAGATCAGAATTGTAAATTCCCCTGTCCCATAATATAAGGAAGATCAATTATTATTTTTTAACTCACCAAGCTATCCAAACACACAACTCACTCGAATATCTGAGCAAACAAATCAAGCATATACCTCCACCTCTAAGTTCCCCTCCAAGCCACTCCGCATCCTGACTTGGAGATATATCACAATTCCTTCACTGTCACTGGATCAAATTCCTGGAACTTCATCCCTAGTGACATTGTTGGTCAACCTACAGCAGGAGGACTGCAGCAGTTCAAGAAGGCAGCTCATCACCTCTTTCTCAAGGGCAACAAGGAATGGGCGAGAAATACTGGCCAGCCAGCGATGTCCATATTCCATAAACGAATAGGAAAACAAATCTATAACCTAGGTGACCCTTTCCTGCCATATCAAGGGAGTCTTACACTGTCAGAGGATTCATCATTCTGATGACACTTGAAGTGACCTTCCCTTCATTATAAGGACAACATTGCAATAATTGTAGTCTTTAGTCGTTTCAGAAAATGAAGCTGTCCACTCTCACACACAGCATGACCTGGACAACATTCAGCTGTGGCATGTAACATTTGTGTCAGGAAGTATCAGGCAAAGAACATCTTTAACGAGCGAGGACTTAACAATCTCCCCTTGATATTCAATGACATTACCACTGCTGAATCTCCCACCATCGACGCTTTGGGGGATGCCATTAACTGGAAACTTAACAGGACCAACTCCATCAGGTTCACTAATGCCCTTTTGGGAAGTAATCTGCCATCCTTACCTGGTCTGGCCTGCATGCGACTCAGACCTAAAGCAATGTCCTCTGGACAATTAGGAATGAGCAATAAATGTTGACCTATCCAGCGATGCTCTCATCCCATGATGAATAAGAAAATGTATAAATACTGCAGAGCCAAAAGGGCAAGTCAGAGGGTGGAAACTCCTGACTCCCCGAAGTCTGACCACCATCTACAAGGCACAAGTCAGGAGTGTGATGGAATGAGTGCAGCTCCAACAACATTCAAGAACCTTGAAACATCCAGGGTAAAGCAGCTCACTTGATTAGCATCATATTCACAAACATTCCCTCCCTCTACCACTCATGCTCAGTACTTAGTATTGTTTACAATCTACAAGATGTCCTGCAGAAATTCTCTAAGACATTTAGATAGCATTTCCTAAACCCACAACCACATCTAGAAGGGCAAAGGCAGTCGATATATGGGAACACCATCTCCAAAAAGTTCCCATCCAAACCAGTTACTATCCTAACTTGGAACTATATGGCTGTTCCATCTATGTTGCAGGATCAAAATCCTGGATCTCTGGGTGCACTGAAGAGTCACTGGACCTGAAAAGTTGACCTTGTTTTCTCTCCATTGATACTGCCGTACCTGCTGAGGTTTTCCAGCAATTTCTGTTTAAAGTCAATTCACATGCTGACTGAGGGAGCTCCTGGGCCCTGTTTTCTCACCTTGCCCCATTGAGATATAGAGGACAGTCACATGTTTCACACTGAGACAAGGAGACGTGATAGTAAATGTGAAAAATACCCTTCAAACAACACCATAAAGGAAGAGAGAGAGAGGAAAATTGAAACATTTGGAGAGGGAATTCCAGAATTTACGGCCTAGACAGCTGAAGGCGTGGCTGCCAATTTAAACAAGGGTGTACTAAACAAGTTGCAGGAATGCAATGTTGTAGGACTGGAGGAGCACAAGAAATAGGGAGTACAGATACAAAGGTGAGAGGTGTTAGTGGTCCAGCAGAAAATAGAGGTTATAGAGCATAGGGGAGATAGACAAATGGGATTTGGTTGAGCTCAAATGTATATTTGTGAAAGATGGGAGAAAAGCCTGGAAAGTGCTAGAATATTCAAGTCTGGAGGCAACAAACAATGGAAAAGGTTTTTAACAACTGATGGCCCAAGGAAGAGTTGGAGATAGATAAGAATACAACATTGGTAAAGGTAGTCTTTCTGATGCAGGGGTTATGAGGTTGGAACTTCAACTCAGGATTAAATAGGAGTTACCGCTTGAATCAGGGATTAGAATCATAAAATCCCTACAGTGTGGAAAGAGGCCATTTGGCCCATCGAGTCCTCACAACCCTCTGAACAGAATCACACCCAAACCCAAATCCCCTCCCCTATCCTTTAACCCTGCATTACTATGTAACCTACCTATCCCTAGACACTGTGGGCAATTTAGCATGGCAATCCACCTAACCTGCAGATCGTTGGGCTGTGGGAGGAAACTGGTGCACCCAGAGGAAACCGTTGCAGATATGTGGAGAATGTGCTCAACACAGACAGTCAGCCGCAGGTGGAATTGAACTCAGATCCCTGGCGCTGAGAGGCAGCCATGCTGTCCCGGGTGGAGTTGGAGATGGAATTCCTGAGGAAAGAACAGACTTTTCAGTTGCAGCTTTGGCCTTCTCAATGCTTAGCTAACAGAAATCCAATATTGGAAAAGCAACCTCGCAACATGTGACAATACAACACCAACGCAGTGAAAGGCGCAACACGGTGGCAGTGATTTTCAAGTGAACATTGCTGGCACACAATGGGACCTGATGCCACGTCTTCAAATGAAGATACCAAGGAGCCAAGGATAGACCAGGACCCTGGAGACAAAACTACAGGCATAGGAAGAGAAGTCACTGCAGGAGATTCTCTGGCTATGACTGAAGATTGAATAGATAAGAGTGAAACCGCCCACAAAACAAAATGGAAAGGTTTTGGAGACAATGGGAACTGCAGATGTTGTAAATTCCGAGATTACGAAGTGTGGAGCTGGATGAACACAGCAGGCCAAGCAGCATCTCAGGAGCACAAAAGCTGATGTTTTGGGCCAAGACCCTTCATCAGAAAAGGGTCTCGGCCCGAAACGTCAGCTTTTGTGATCCTAAGATGCTGCTTGGCCTGCAGTCTTCATTCAGCTCCTCACTTTGTTATCATGGAAAGATTTTGGAACAGGATTGTGCAGTTGATCATATAAAAGGTTGCAGGCCAGCAGAGATGATAGGGTGGGATAATGCATCATGATCCCCGTCAAAAGATATGTACACTGTGTCTCTGAAGGCCGTAGGAAAGGGAAACCCCTATTGGAGGGGCCCAATGGATGGTCATGGCTTTGGGAAGAGGACATGTTCAAGCTGCTTGGTGATGAAAGAACAGTAAAATGATGCAGCAGCTTTTCTGAGATAGATGATAATAGCTGAGTTAATGGGGAGAAGAGAGCCCTGAAGTGAGGCACTCTTATAATATCAGCTAGTGACGGGGGACAGGAAGGGGAGCGATAATCATCAGTTTAGTGGGAATATGGTCACAGCAGCGATGTCGATGGACAAGATGAGCTCGGAGAAGGCATCAGGGGAGATGGCGAGAAACTAGAGAAAGATATTGGGTTCAGGGTTAGGAGCAAGTGGAAATATTGGGGATTGGGAGAAGCTTGCCTTGGATATGGGGAAGGGAGGAACCCAGCAGAAGCAGCTCATCAAACAGTCTCATGTATAGTGATCAAGAAGTCCTTTAGCAACACCTAGTCATTGGTGAAGCTGAGAAAGCGAGAAAACGTGTATACAGAACAATTTCGCACCTTTATTTTCTTTTCTTGCTTTCATCCTTTTTGCTGGAGGTAGTAACTTATACTGGGACTCGCTGTGTGGAAGTTTCTTATCCTGTGGAAACTTCCCCCAAGTGACCAGTTATCATCTGAGTCATCAGAGATATTGTCTGTCTGTGCAGCATCATCCTTGAACACTGTGGAAGAATCCGGTTGTAATCATCAGTGATTAGAATTCTTATATATAATATAGAAACTTTAAAAACCAATTGTGAAGAATTAAAAACAACTTAATATATATTGATATGTACGCATCTAACTACATCAGAAAGCGCTGAAGAAAATCAGCATGTTCAGCAGCATCAATAGAGAGGAGTTAATGTTTCAAATCTAATATCCCTTCCTCAGAATCTTTAAGAATTTCTTTAAGAAATCATACCAAACCGAAAAAAACTGTTTTTCTCTCTCCATATATACTGCCAAACCTGCCGAATTTCTCCAGCAATTTCTATTTTTATTTCAGATTTCCGGCATCCGCAGTATTTTTTTTCATAATACATAAGGTAAAATCAGCTGCTCACATTTCCTTGAGCAGTTGATCCTTTAAAATAAGTTTTGATCCCTTTTTTTGCAATCTGATCTCTTAAAAAAAGCCTGTAATGTATTCAGTGTCTTCTTCCCAAGTCTCTACCTCATACTGATCCATCTCAATTTATTTATTTTTCTGTTGCCAAATTTGTCGTCTGTTTCCCCTCCTTAGCTGTCACATTTCTCTTTCCAAACCAAGTACAGTATCAGACTAAACTCCATGAGATTGTTTCCCGGGGAGTTTGAAAGTGTTGCACCAGCTGCAGGGCTGTTTTTAGTCTTTCTTCAGGGAAGGAACCAGCAGGCACACATTCACTTAAATAGAATGTGAGCCAAAGACAATTATACGTATTGCCACACAATAAACTCCCAGAAAATCAGACCGATTAACAAACACTCGCAGATGATCCACAGATATATACCCTATGTAACTGCAGATAAAGTAACTAACACAGAGAAGATAACAAACATGTAGACAAACACCCACACCCACAGGCTGCCGGCCCTTTTACAGAGTCACTGACCTCCCGGGGCCTCCTCTCCTTCAATTACAAAACTTCAAGTTTTGCAACTTTAGGCAAGTTTCGCAAGTCTCTCTTTAATCCTCTGCCATTTCCACAGACTCTACATTCTAGCCCTTTGCTGCCCTGCCTGTTCTAGACCTACTCCTCGTTGCAGCTTAACTTTGTGCCGCGTTCAGCTCTTGTGTCAAAGTGAATCTCTTGTGGAACCAGACCATGGGGACTCCGGAAGCCTGGAAGATGTGGATACTGTTGTTCGCGATCTTCACACTACGACCTGTTGAAGGTGAGAGTGTGTCCTCACTGAGTACAAGTGAGCGCCAGAGTTCAAAGTAATAGCCTTTAAAGTTTTATTGATGTCTTTCCAATTCCTGAATTGTAACTTTGCCTCCCCCCGAGTAATACCCCGGGAAACAACTTGATCTCCAGGACCACAGTGTGTGTAACTGTGGGGAAGATTGAGGTGCAGGGACAGGGAACTGATAGTTCCTAAATTCCCAACAGTCCAGCGGATACATTGAAGAAAATACTAGCAAGTGGCAAAATCATTTTGGCAGTTTGATTAACCACATTCACTTTGTAAACCCCAAAATCTATAATTCCGTGTCTCAATGTGTGAAATATTTGTGTATATACATTTGCATATGCTTGCAATATTTTGATGCATGTGCCTGATTCTACCAATGACTGCATTCTGCAATTCTTAACTGGTTATAAAGAACGCCTGGATGTTTTCACGTTGTGAAAAAGTTTCAAAGTCAGTCTTTATTTTTCTCGTCTAAGCAAACTGGAAAAAACATATTAGCAAAAACAGTCCTGGTGAGGATTTCATAGAATGCAATTTCTCAGAGAAGCATGTCACCAGACAGCCGGTTACACTGACTTTGTTACTATGTAATATGACAGGATTAATTAATGATCTTAGAGCAAAAGCACCTTTAGGCAACAGTGACCGTAGTATCTGATTTGAAAAGGAGCAGAATGGGTCAAAAACTTAAAACAAGGGCAACCATGTGGACTTGAAAGCTGAGCTAGCTGAAATGAGCCAGGATATGAGGCTGGGAAATGGATCAGTAGAGAAGCTGTGGCAGACATTTAAGGGGATATTTCAGAATACTCAGAATAAATACATTATACTACAAAAAAGTTCTAAAGGGAGAATATGGGCCAAATGCAAGCAAATGGGTCCAGTTTAGTTTGGGAAACTTGGTTGGCTTGGATGAATTGGACCAAAGGGTCTGTTTCCTTGCTGTATGACTCTATGATCCATCATCTGTGATTAACTAAACATGTTAAGGAAAACGTAAAACTTCAGGAAATCCATATACTTGCGCAAAGGTGAGTGGCAGGTCAGATAGCTGGTCAGAATATAGCGAACAACAGAAATTGCTAAAAGGTTAATCAGGCCAAGTAGCTTAGAACATGAGAGGAAGCTAGCTAGAAATGTAAAAACAGGTTGTAAGTATTTCTGTGGGATCCTAAAAAGAAAAAAGAGTAAGTAAAGTGAGTGTTGATCCTCAAAAGGTTGAGAATAGGGAGTTAATATTGGATAATAAAGTCAAGATGTGGAAAGGACTTTTCTTTTTGTAGGTGAGCCCGGAACTCGGCAATACTGTTTTAAAATTAATGACCACCCTTTCTTTTAAGGCAGAGATGAGGAATTCTGTTTTCTCTTCAGGGAGTTGAATGACTTTGAAACTCTGTGTCTCAGAAGTGATGAAGTGGAGGTGTTGAATATTTTTAAGGCAGAGATGGATAGGTAGGGGAATCAGAGGGAATGTGGAATTCAGAATACAAACATGAACGCAATCAGATCTGATCTTTCAGGAATTTTTCTTCCTTGAACTTAGTGCAAAATAGAAAAAAAGTATACAATCAAATGTAAAGTGTTCCTTTTGCTTCCTGCAATTTGTACTTAAAATATTCCTCAGCAAGCTGAGTCTGAGAGGTTAAATAGGACATCATGGCAGGCATTTATTGTTAGGATTATTGTTATTAGCGGATTTAGAATGAATAATGCCTGAAACTACAGTCAGGGATGAAATAGAGTAACAGTGCATGATTAAGTAAATGGATGAGGCTAACTGAAGACATTGAATACATTACCCTGTGTCTTATAAAACAGAGCACAGTGTTCACTTGGTTAAGGACATAACCCTTCCACTGCTAAAGGCTGCACAGGGTGTCAGCAACTTATGTAGAGATAAGCAGGAAACGTAAAAGATAAGTAGATTGAATTGTTTAATTTAAAATTAACTTTTACACTTCCCTCTCCTCTGTGAAGTAACTGTGACTGTCTTTAATAATTCAGTTGGGACATTGTCCATCATTCTGCCCTAGTATTGGTTCTCATCCTGTGAAATCTCCTTCCTGGTAAACTCTGCAACCTAATTTCCCAGCCATCCATTCAACCTTGCCAATTCCCATGATCTGTCTACTCTTGTGACCTTAATCAATGACAAGCCTAACTCCTACTGCATACCTGACCATCCCAATCCATGGATCCCCTTTATACTCTATTCATCACCCCTCTATCTTGCACCTATGAAATGTCCAACACTCATGGAGCAAATGAATGATTTTCAACTCTTTTCAAACCCTTGTCGCAACCTTTCCCCATCCGTTAATCCTGTTTTGGATCAGATGCACTCTCACCCTCGTCAGGATCAATGGTCGGCACAACATTGTGGGCTGAAGGGCCTGTTCTGTGCTGTACTGTTCTATGTCTCTAGCCTCTGTTTCCCCTCCAAATAACTTGAAAAACATTGCTGTCTCCCAAATCAGCGTACATCTTCCTCAGGACCACCGCTTTTAGCTTTCCATCCCCTTCCACAGTTGCAAAGTGCTTCTCGCCAAGCTCACAAGGGATATTCTTCTGACTGTAACCATCGTAACAATGAACTTTTCATTGTTTTTCAGCCTTTGACTCCATCTTCTTCCACACCCATTCTTCACTGTGTGACTTGCTGCTGTTTGGCTCTGCTTCTAACGATCAAATCATAGCCAGAGCATCTCCAATGTTGGCCACTTCCAGTCCCAAAGCTATCTCTCAAGTCTGTCAGCAATTTTCAGGAGTGTATTGCGATGGTACTAATGTTTAGCCGTTAACCAGAAACCCCTTTCGTGTTCTGGAGACCTGGGTTCGACTCCTGCCATGGTAGATGGTCAAACTCAAATTCAATTTGGGAGAAAGAAGTCTGAAATTAGGAGTCTAACATTGACCATGAAACCATTGTCAGTTGTGAGAAAAAAATCTGTCTGGTTCACTAATGTCCTTTAGGCAAGGAAACAGCTGTCCTTACCTAATCTGGCCAGTGACTCCAGACCCACATCATTGTGGGTGACTTTTAGCTGCCTCTGGACAATTAGAAATGGGCAATAAATGCTGATACAGCCAGAGACATCCACATCCCATTGACAGAATTTTTTAAACTCTCATGTTCCGTCCTTCTCAACTACATAAGCTTCGTCTAACGTAACTGCCCCTCTGGAAACCAGGTTGGCTAAAATCATTTTAATCGGCCTGCCCTTCGATGTTATTACATACCTCTGGAGCAGGTGCGACATGACCCTCCTGGCTCAGAGGTAGGGACACTACTTCTGCACCACAGAACACCGAAACTGGCTATATATGGAGATCTCTAGATCCTGACACCTTTCTGTGAGGCTGATGTGAATGTCCAAAGAATTGCTAATGATTTTATTCACATCATATGTATCAATAGAACGTGATGTGGAGATGCCAGTGTTGGACTGGCGTGGGCAAACTTAAAAATCACATGATACCAGATTATAATCCAACAGATGAAGGAGCAGCACTCCAAAAACTTATGATTTGCAAATAAAATCTGATGGACTATAACCTGGTGCTGTGTGACTTTTGACTCATCGAACATAACTTGGGACTTTAGACCAACACAGAGAAAGAGTTTTTATGTTATTCAAATACTGAATAGATGTGAACAAAATAGAGATCTTAAAACATGTTTAAAACAAATAACACCCTTGGTTAGAATCAATGCCATGAACTCATGTAAGTAAGTGAAGTAATTTTTGCAACAAATGTTTGTTTAGACAAAATACAGTCACTTTGTACTTGTTCCCCCCTTAGCACAAGCTGTTGGTCTTGCATACAAATCTGGTGCATTGTTTACGTATAAGTACAATGTGGATTTGTTATTGGAGACATTATCCAGTCCAGCAACATCGGGATTCAGGGTGGAAGCTGTCGTTGGCCTTCATGTGGTTTGGGAACACAGCAGCAACCAACATGAGCAGCTTGTTCAGTTGCAAGTATGTACATTATCTTTCTCCATTTTAATGCCTGGAATCTGCCTTAAATTCTTCCATAGCCTCCCTCCCTCCCTCTAGCACGACAAACTTTTAAGAACTTCACATTATCCCAATTCAGGCTTTCTTAATTTCTGAGATTTTCATTGCTCCAACATGCACAGCTGTGTTTTCAGATACCAAGCTTCAAATTTTGGAATTCTCAGTTGCATAAATGATTTAATGTTTTATTCGATGAATGTTCCAGTGCTACTAACAGTACAGAAGTGTTACTATATTACAGATTTAATTTCAATTGAAAGTGCTTTACAATGATTGCTAGACACTTCAATAGTTTTCTAGTTAGAATCATCCACTTAATCTGGGAAACTGGTATGCTTCTCCTTTGAGCAGGGAGAAGATTAAGGGAAAGGTTCAAACCTGCGATAAACAGACCCTTCAGTCCAATTTGTCCATGCAGAATACATTATCCTAAATTAATCTAGTCCCATTTGCCAGCATTTTGCCTGTATGCCTCTAAACCCTTCCTATTCATGTACCCGTCCAGGTGCCTTTTAAATGTTCTAAATGTACCCCCTCCACAACCTCCTCTAGCAGTTTTCATTCCACACATGCACCACTGTCTGCATGAAAAAGTCGCTGCTTAAGCCCCTTTTAAATCTTTTCCCCTCCCACCTTAAACTTATGCCATCTAGTTTTGGACTCCCCCAACCAGGGGAAAAGACCTTGGCTATCCATGCCCCTCATGATTTGATAAACCTCTATAAGCTCACCCGTCAGCCTTCAACACTCCAGGAAAAGAGCCCCAGCCTGTCCAGCCTTTCCCAATAACTGAGACCATCCGACCCTGGCAACATTCATGTAAACCTTTTCCGAACCCTTTCAGCTTTCACAACATTTTTCCATGAGCAGGAAGGCCAGAACTGAATGCAGTCTTCCGAATGCGTAAATGTGGAGAAACAGTTTTCGGTGAAAGAACATTAAGCACAGCATGTGGATATTTACGGTAGCTGGCCAAACAACTGGAAGGATGAGAGAGGATAAAAGATGCAGCAAATTATCCTCAATTAAAATGAAAGAATTGGAGGCAGATTCAGTAAAAACTTTAAAAAGGAAAAAGAGCAGGAGATTGTAAGTAATTGATTTGATTTCACAAAGAACCAGCTAAAGTACAGGTGCTAAGTGATTTCCTTCTAAGCTTTGTAATGCGGAGCTTCTATGCAATTATCTGCTTAGGAAGTGATGAGCTGTAATTTTGGACAGAGTAAGAAGTCTTGCATCTGCAGCACTCATAACAAATCAACAGGTGCTAAATGCTTTGACAGTTTGATTGCAATCATCATTTTCCATTGTGGCCACCTCTGCCTTTCTCAACAGATTGAAGAAGCACAATTGTTAAATGTGTCAGAACGAATGGGCGACCAAAGCATCTTTAAAGATATTCCCACTGAGTCTTTGCCTACTGTGACAAAAGGATTGAAAGCGCCTGTAATGTTTCATTGGAAAAATGGAAAGGTATTTACTTCTTTCATTTAGTTCCATTTTCCAAATTAGTGTTATGGATTGCATCTGGTGACTTGAAAAGCATTTTCTCACTTAGCCAGCTTCAAATAAAAGGTGGATTTGGTATGATATTTAACTTGGGCAATGACCAGAAATGGAGAATGGTAAATCCAGATTTTGTCCTTCAGCCTGATTTTCTTTCCCTTTTTTGAAAGAATCGTGCTTTTTCACTGTTGTTCCAAGTAAGCAGCACCCTATAAATTACTTCTTAGCTTAATAACAATTGATGGGTTAATAGATCTGCCTCTGATCCTAGAGCTTCGAAGAACAAGAAATAATCTGACTGAGCCATATAGAATTCTTTAGGGGCTTGATCTGATTGATTGTGGAAGAACAGTTGCCTCTGGCCAGAGAGTCTGGGACTCAGAATCTGCCTCAGACTAACAGGTTGGCCATTCAGCACTGAGATAAAGAGCAATCCCTTCATTCTAAGGGCTGCACATCTTTTGAATTTTCTGTGGCAGGAATGGTCGATCAGGTTTAGGCTTCTAACCAGTAAGGGATATAGGGATAGTGCAGGAAGGTTGCGAAATAGAATAAGCTCAGGAGCCAAATGATATCCTCCCACTTGTGTTTTCTTTTAACCATTCCTATGTTTATGAGATCTAAGATGATTTTTATAAGAGAAATTTTATATCTATTGCCCAGTGATGTGATTTCTGTGTCCATGGACTGCACAGGTCTCATGGACTCAAGCCTGCATTTTTCTAAACTCACTGTTTCTGCCTACCAGGAGATTGATAAGTCTGTACTTAGCTAGACTGGCCCTCCTTTGAGTCTGTTGCATCTCCATCTGTACCTTATCTAAACGTGACAACTGCCTGACTCTCGGGAATTCCAATAAACTCTTTAGTTACATTCCATTACACAGAATATGAGTTAAAACTCCCGGGTAAAGTTCTTCCATTCTTATTTTCTTAGAGTCTCAGTAGCATGTGATTCATTGTTGTTGTCAAGTTGAAGTTAAGGCTGTTAGAAAAATGGAACTCAGACCAGTGTTTCCTTGCAGATGGGGTTTATTGACTTCTCAGTCACACAGCTCATGTCACCCCCTCACAATCAACTGGTCCTCCTTTAGATTTTCTTTTTCTAGTCAACCTGTTCAGAAATCAAACACTGTGGAGCAGTTTTGATTTGAACCTGGACTTCCTGCCTCAGAGGTAGTGGCAATACCACTTTGCCACAACAGCCCTAAATGTTCCCCTGTTTATATTTCCTCAAATTAACTAATTAATCCCCAGTTATCAGCATTAAACCTGCTGTACTGACAGATGTCTAAACTCATTGTCGTCCATATCAATACCATTTAAAATTTTCATTCCCATTGTCCTACACTATTGACAGTTTAACCCCAACTTTTTTTGAACTGTGATGATTGTTGAAGGTTACCAGTGTGTTAATTTGTGAGCTTTCCGGAACTGTGTTTGTCATTGTTTATTTGGCGTGATGCTGGATGAATGCATTTCGGAAATTTCAAGTCTTGCAGTGATAATCTGTTTCATATTCCTTTCAGCTGAAGGCTCTGTACGGCTCTGTTGATGAAACAGGATTTATTTTAAACCTAAAGCGAGGCCTGGTCAGTCTTTTCCAGCTCCAGCTGAATTCTGGTACCATCACTGAGGTAACCCACTTATTTCAGTTGAACAAATTTTGGTTTCCGCCCTTGCTTTCTCTTCTAATGTCTGATTCTAAAAAGACATGGCTGTGTGCTTCATAGCTGCTATAATTGGGGTGGCATGGTGACTCAATGGTTAGCACTGCTGTCTCACAGCGCCAGGGTCCCTGGTTCAATTCCACCTTTGGGCGACTCTCTGTGTGGAGTTTGCACATTCTCCATGTCTGCATGGGTTTCTTCTGAGTACGCCAGTTTCCACCCACAGTACAAAGATGTGCAGGTTAGGTGGAGCTAAAATTTCCCATAGTGTTCGGGGTTGTGTAGGTTAGCCATGGGAAATGCAGGGTTTTGGGGATAGGGTGTAGGGAGTGGGTCTGGGTGGGATGCTGTTTAGGGGTGGGGCGGTATGGACTCGATGAGCTGAATGGCCTGCTTCCACACTGTAAGTGATTACGATTCTATCTTCGCATCCGTTACAGAAACAAAACTCACACTTTCGTTTCTCTGCATTCTTAGTTTCTGTCTTACGTATTTGTAAAGCAGACCCACATACATGTCCATGTAAACTCACTGATGCACATGTTTGTGCCTAAGTGCATATTCGCGTATGCGCACACACAAACACACGCATGCAACCTTGCGTTGCCGTTGTCGGTAACACATGCTGCTCAGCTGTTCTGCAGTCCTGTGTGTGCTGGCACATGCTGCTGTCGGTGCAAATGCTCGGTTAAAAAAGGAAACTTTTACCAGCACCTCACGAACCAGCAAAAATCATATAGCTCAAATACCGCAAAGTTTGCAGTGTTAATCTGTCCAATTAATATGGTTTATAAAAATTTATTTACCTCAAGGTAAATATCCTTATTGTTCAATTGAATGGCCACACAAAATATCAACAGTTGATTCAATTCTGAGTTAATTTCTCCTCAATTCTCACAATGTCCAAATGGTGTGAGTGAGAAGGCTCTCTGCTGTTAAGTTTTATTTAAGGCAAAGTTGCATTATTATTTAGATGATTTATGCTGTAAGTAAAGTATAATGGTGATGTGTATACTCGCTTCATTACATTGCTATTAGTCAGTGTGTGTTTTTACATCGATTATATGTTCCCCTTGATTGTCTAGAATATTTCATCATTCTGGTCCTAGCCTTGCTGGTTAATAAAAAGATACAGAAGGGACTGAGGGGCTGAATGGCCTGAAATTTTGCATTGAGTTTTGCACATGCCCGTTGTTGGGGTTTCATTGGGCACTAAGATACCAGCAGTTTTACCCACGCCAAAGCTGCGGGTTTGGTTTGGGAGCGGTTCCATTCCCATGCTGTTCTCGTCAGTTCTCTCATTGGGCAGGATGGTGGCTCAGTGGTTAGCACAGCTGCCTCACAGCACCCAGGGATCCGGGTTCGATTCCACCTTGGGCAACTGTCTGTGTGGAGTTTACACATTCTCCCCGTGCCTGCTTGGATTGCCTCCGGGTGCTCCAGTTTCGTACCACAGTCTAAAGAGGTGCAGGTTAGGAGATTTGGCCATGCTAAATTGCCCATTGTGTCCAGGAATGTGTAGGTCAGCCATGGGAACATCAGAGTTATGTGGATAACGTAGAGGGTGGCTCTGGGTGGGGTCCTCTTCGGTGAATCAGTGTGGATTCGATGGGCCAAATGGTCTGCTCCATAGTATAGGGATTCTATGATTCTGTGGATCACAGTGCAGGCGTATTGGCTTCTTTATTAAACAGAATTTGATGGTCAGTGAGTTAGTGTTCCTGTTCTCAACATGAATCAATGTGGCATTGCAGGAGTAGGAGCTCTGAGCAAGGATCTTCGTGTTCCTGTTTGCCTGTTCTCCAATTCGGCTAGACTCCTCCTTGTGGGTTGTTTTATCTACTCGAAGGAGTGTGAATTGTGAGCTGTTACTGCAATTGAAGCAAAAATATAGATAAATTGAAACATTTCTATTATAAGAGATGTGAAATCAAACCTGTTCCTGTTGCACTCATCAGGACTAACACTCAAGGAAACCAACTTGTCAAATACATTACTGTTGACATTGGAGGTATTGTTTCAATTTATTGCGATCATTTTCCATTAGCTTCAGGGTAATTGGATAGTCACTGCTGTGGCAACTGTACTTGCATATATCTACGTGTCCTTTACATTGGCAAGAACAAATGCAGGCTGGATGATTGCTTTCTTGAATACCTCTATTCTCTCTGTAAGAATTACTGTAACCTTCCAGTTGCTTGCCATTTTAATAAACCATTGTGCTCTCACGCTAACATTTCCATCTCCTTTCAGTACCTTTCCAAGCAAACAGCCTCCAGAGAGATCACTCTCGTCCTTCATCAGGGACAGTGTCCATCACCACCATCATGTATTGCTCGCGGCATTTGTTGAAATGCCCAGGATGCTGTGACCCACGGACCAATTCACCATGCAGGAGGACTGTTATGGTGTTCTATTGAATGTAACACAAGCTGATTGAATACCACCTCATTTTCAGCTTGGGCACTTTGTGGCCTTCAGGACTCAACATTGAGTTGAACAATGTCAGAGCATGGAGCTGTTTCTCATTGCCCGTTTTGATTCCACAAAACATCTCCTGCCACCTCCTGCCTCGTACTTGTCTTGTTGGCTTTGCCTTCAGCACTGCAGACCCATTCTCTCCTTTTCATACTGATCATTAACACCTGTTTCTCTTCTCTATCTCCCCTTTGCTTCCCTAAGGGCCCCCTTTGTCATTTGCTACTTCAAGATGCTCCAGCATGGTTGATAGTGTTCAAGCTCATCAGAGCCTGTCCACTCCAGGCTGGTGGCATCATTTCTTTCATCTGTATTTTTCATCTGTTTTTCTTTTATTCTTCCTTCCTTGTTCTTTGAGGCCGGAACAGTGTCGGCAGGATGGTGGCTGCAGTGTCAGTGGTGTGAACAGTGGTAGGCCCAGAGCCTGGACTTCTGGTGGCAGTGGTGCTGGGATTGGGGACTCCTGATGACGGTAGGCCCAGAGCCTGGACTTCTGGCAGCAGTGATGCCCAGAGCAGGGTCTCCTGGTGGCAGTAGGCCCGGAGCCTGGATTCTTGGCAGAGTTGATGAGGCGACAACAGCGTTCTCTGGGGTATCAGAGTCATTGCTGTTCCCGGAGTGGGACACCTTGAGGCCCACCTTGCAGAAACCCTGAAGCTGTGTTTAATACCCCAATTTGAACAGCTGATGAGCTCTTAGTTAACTAATTTCTTTTCAACCTCAAAATGGCAACAAAACACTTTTGACTGTATCTTCAAGATAGATGTGACAATAAATAAGTCAGCCATTCATTTATTTGCTGTGGGCACCCTCCTGTTTCGTTCCATTTTTTCCTTTATCGGCAAGATAAAAGCTATCATTTTCTTGTCGCTGAAGAGGAACCATATTGGACTTTAAATATTGACTTAGTTTCTGTCCTCACAGATGCTGTAGGGTTTGCTGGCTTTCACCAGCATTTCCTACTTTTATTTCGGATTTCCAGTGCCCACTGAACTTTTGCATGTATCCAGGCCTGTTGTTTTTAAAATATCAGGTACATTGCCGTGGAAATTCTCAACAGAGCACCAACTCAGAAGTTCTTGCTTGTACCATTGGCATGCATTCATTGCTAAACCAATAATTTCTGCAAGGGTTGATCACATTTATCAGAAGGACAATCCTTTTCCCTTCCTTGGAACCTTTGGACCCTGATGTACCCCCTGTGTCATGGTCCCCTGGCGTCAGAGTGGGACTCCAGGATAATGTCCGGAGCAGAAATGACCACCAGGGCACAAACCATCACTTTACAAGATGGGAACTGCTACTTACTATATAAATTTTGCAATGATTATCAACTTTCTATCTGTTTCTTTCTTCAGAGAGTTGTGAACACAACACGGTCCATCACGCAAGCCAACCTTCCATCCATTGATGCCATCTCGCTGATGTGGCAAGGTAGCCAACATCATCAAAGCCCCTCCCACCCTGGTTATAATCTCTACCAACTTCTTCGATTGGGCAGAAGATACAAAAGCTTAAACACACGTATCAAAATGTTCAAGAATAACTCCTTCCCCGCTGTTAGACTTCAGAATGGACCTCTCCAATTTCAAATCTAATGTCAATCCTGCTCCTTGTGCAGCTTCTTTGTAGCTGTAACATTGTATTGCTCACTCTGTTCAATCAGCTTGTGGTCTTTGTAGGGTGTGATCTACCTATATTGCATGCAAAACAAACCTTTTCACTGTACCTAGGTACACGTGACAATAATTCATCAAATCAAATCAAAATGTTGATGAAAGGAGGACCACAAACAACATGCACTTAAGAACCAGCCTTCATGCATCTTCTAATGCAGTGCAGCATCCACTCACCGTAAAACTTGAGCTTTCACGTCATACACAATGCTGTTCAAAACATCAAATGGTACAGTGCATTGTTGGGCTAAAAGAGCTGCCCACTTAGTCCCATTTCCCTGCTCCTTCCCCTCAGCCCTGGAGTCTTTTTCCACTTCAAGGATTTAGCTGACTGCTTTTTGATCATGATAATAGGGTCTGTATCCATCATCCTATCAGATGGTGCATTCTAAGATGACAAAAGCTCATCACACCACTCTCGTCCATTCATCTTCAATCTGAGTCCTTTAGTAATCAACACTTTCTCCCCCTGAAAACCATTTCCCTCCATTGTAAAACTTTTCATGATTTGTAAGAGCTCCATCGAATTTCTTTGTAATCTTCTCTGCTTCCTCAGGTCTTGCTGTAGACCTGAAGGCCTCATTTCCGAATTGAGAAAGCCGTACTGGGGAAGCTCTGTCTTTCTTCCTAATATGTAATGAAAGGTCATCAATCCAAACTGTAAACTGTGCCTCTTTCTGGAGATGCTGACCCGAGCTGCTGAATATTTCTGCCATTTTCTGTTCCCCATTTCAGGTTTCTGGTAATTTTGCTTTTAGCTCATGAAGGGCTGACCAACAATGAAGATGCGAACAAGACAAGTTTATTTCTGCCCTTGAGCCTGGTCCACCTTTCATAAGATCTTGGCCAACCTGATTTTAACCTCAATTCTATATTGCTTCATAACGCCAATTATCTTTCAACCTCTTGGTAATCAAAAATCTCTACCTCCGCATTAAAAATATTTAAAGGCTATGCATCTACTGCCTTTTGAGGAAGGGAATTCCAAAAATTCACAACCTTCTGAGAGGAAAGATGTTTCCTCATCTCTGCTTTAAATGCGCAACCCTTTATTTCTAAACAGGCAAACCTTTATTTTTAAACAATGACAGCTAGTTCTCATATGTTTATCAATTCCACATGTCTTTTTTAGATTGATGTATCTGGCAACTGCAGAGTCACCTATGAAACTGCCAGTAACCAGGTGACAAAGATCAAAGACCTTCGTAGCTGTGAGAGGCCAGAATCCGGATTGGGACTGTCCAATCAGGTATGTTCCATTTCACCGATTGGCTGCAGTATCGCTAAATAAAGCAACACAAGTGTTCTACCAGCCAGTGTGAGTCAGTCTCGGTCTCTGCTGCAGTTCCTGAAATACAAAGATTAGTGTAAGCTAAAATTAATGCTCAGGGGACTGAGGCAAAGATTAACCTGGTTGGGAGATTGTTTGACAGGACAACAGGTATTTCTTTGACTTGGACTTGGGTCCAACAAAAGGGATCTGGAATGAAAGTCTGCCATATTTATTAATCTCACAGATTTACCAACTCCCTTTAACACCTGCAGGCACTGTTCTGTATTTTGAACTACCCCTCAATTAACCACATAGTCTGGAAATGTTACAACCAAAAAGTACACTAACAGGGGTTTGGTGTCGTGTTGTGTGATCATTGGATGTAAACAGTGGACATTAATTTTCCTGCCTTTGCTGTACTCTTATGAGACCATAAGACATAAGAGCAGAAATTAGACCTTGCAGACCATTGGGTCTGCTCTGCCATTCAATCATGGCTGATTTGTTCCTCAACCCCATTTGCCCGCTATCTCCCTGAACAATTGATCCCCTTGATAATCAAGAACCAATCTATCTCTGTCTTAAATGTACTCAATGACCTGACCTCCACAGCCTCCTGTGGCAGTGAATTCCATAGATTCACCACTCTCTGGCTGAAGAAGTTTCTCCTTATCTCCGTTCTAAAAGGTCCTCCCTTTACTCTAAGGCTGTGCCCTCAGGCCCTAGTCTCTCCTACCAATGGAAAAATCTTCCCAACATCCACTCTGTCCAGGCCATTCGGTATTCTTGGTGGGTTTGAAATTTTTTTTAAAATCAATACAATAGAGAAGCCAATTACAAATTGAGCATGTTGTGAAAATATTTGCTAACTAATAGATATATTAATAAAGTCCCTGCCCCTTTCTACAGGAATACTCAGCAACCCCTCACCCAACTCCCATCCCTTACTCACTCCTCCATTCTCTCTCAACATTCTGTCTTCTGAATCCTCCTTCCTCACTCACCAATGCCTCTGTCTAACCCTACCCACTCATGCATTCACTCACTCAGTAACTCACCTTCCTTACTGTGCTCACTCATTCACACTCACTCAGCATTCCCTTTTCTGAACCTCCTCCGTCACTCAATTGCTCACTCACATAGACTCACTAAATCGCTCACTCAAATAGGCTCACTTACATAGGCTCACTCAGTCGCTCACTCTATCACTCACTCGTATAGGATCACTCACATAGGCTCATTCAATTACTCACTCACATAGACTTACTCAATCATTGACTCACATAGGCTCATTCACGTAGACTCACTCAATTGCTCACTCACATAGACTCACTCAATTGCTCACTCGTTGATTCAGTCACACAACAAACCCTCTTTCCAGGTTTCTCATTCAATCATTCATTCACTCTCACACACTTATTGACTCACCCATTCAGCAACCCCTCTTCCCAATTCCCTTTACTCACTCACTCATGAGCAACACCTCTTTGCAACCCTCCTCCCCCACTTCACTCACTCAGCAGTTTTGCAGAGGATCTGGAGTGTACAAATGGGGTGTTGAATGTTACCATTATTGGTGCAAATACAAACTACAGTTTGAATATGTAAGAGCACTTCCCAAAATAAGAACATCAAAATAAACATAGAAACATAGAAGATAGGAGCAGGAGGAGGCCCTTCGGGCCTGCCCCGCCATTAATCATAATCATAGCTGATCGTCCAACTTAATAGCCTAATCCTGTTTCTCCCCATAACCTTTGACCCCATTTGCCCCAAGTGCTATATTTAGTCACCTCTTGAACACAATCAATGTTTTGGCGTCAACTACTCCTTGTGGGAATGAATTCCACAGGCTCACCATTCTTTGGGTGTAGAATTGTCTCCTCATCTCCATTCTAAATCCTCTACCACAAATCCTCAGACTGTGACCCCTGGTTCTGGACACACCCTCCATTGGGAACATCCTCTCTGCATCTACCCTGTCCAGTTCTGTTAGAATTTTATAAATCTCTGTGAGATCCCCCCTCGTTCATCTGAACTCCAGTGAAAACAGTCCTAACCTGGTCAACCTCTCCTCATACGTCAGACCTGCCATCCCCGGAATCAGCCTGGTAAACCTTCGCCGCACTCCCTTGAGAGCAAGAGCATCCTTCCACAGAGAGGAGGCCAAAACTGCACACAATGTTCCAGGTGTGGTCTGAGTGCAGGAATGAGTTATATGACACATTGAACTTCAATATGACCCCAGTTAATTTTCATGCCTCAAATCCACTCTCTCCCTCCTCTATTTCACTTGATTCCCTAAGAGTCTAAAAGTCAGTCAGTCCCAACCTTAAATTTATTCAATGATGGAACATTCATAACCCCCTGGGGCAGAGAATTCCAAAGATTCACAGCCCTCTGAGTGAAGATATTTCTCCTCATGTCAGTCCTAAATAGCATTCCCCATGTCCTGAGACTGGGGTCTAGATTTCACAACCATGGGAAACAATATCTTAGTGTAGGTCAGCAAGTGTTCTCCAAATCTGGAATGTTTTGATTCAAACTGAGCGTTTTGTTCGGATATTTCTGAGGGCAGCTAAGAGTGAACCACATTGCACTGGGTCCAGAGCCACATGTAGGCCAGACTGGGTAAGGATGGCTGATTTCCTCCACTGAAGGGCATTAGTGAACCAGATGACCAACAAAACTGATGATTTCATGGTTACCATGAATGAACTGGATTTAAATTTCTCCAACGTGCAGGTTGAGATGTCTGGGTTACTAGACCATTGACATTAACACCAAAGTTGCCATCATCTTACCAGACCATCGGGGTGCTCTCTTATTAGAGAGAAGCCACGAGTGATGGTTTAACCTGAGGGTCACCACACATCAGGTGAGATCAAGAAAGTTGGGCCTTCGTGGTGACCTTAGCCAGTGTGGATATTGAATGCATGCTGTTGGCGTGCTGGGCATTAGTGCTGAAATCTTCAAGTATTAATCTGAGCACATGGTGACTGCCATTTGTCTCCCCTTTGGCAGAAGGGTAAATGCAGTTCTCCAAGAGAACAGTAGGTAGAGTAACATGACATAGAAATATTTCTATGTCTACATGCTTCACCACATTCCAAAAGGAAAATGATACACATTGATCCAAATTGTTTTCCATACCACCAGAACAGTGCTCCAGTCCCTCCATGTCTAAATGTTACTGATTATTTTTCCCTCTTCGCCAGCTTTCCAGTTCCTTTGCGTGCACTATAACATTTAATGGTGACCATTATGTTTCTGTGGTAGAAAATTAAAGTGGGCATCCTGCAAATTATTCTTCCAGTTTTATTTCTAATCAATGCCAAAATCACAACGATATTACCTGCTTCATTCTGTCAATTTTGCTTTGATCTGGCAAAAGTTTCTGATCCCCACCTGGACGGTGAAATTATTTAAAAGTAAAATGTTGCCAATTCTGGACATTTAGAAACGAAAACCAGTTGTACTGGAGAAACTCAGCAGGTCTGGCAGCGCGTGAGGTGAAGCACAGTTTCAAATCCAGTATGACCCCTCTCAGAATTAGCTATTTAATAGTTGGGGTTTCGAGAAATGCTGGACGTTTTGGGGGGTGGTGCAAGCTCCTGCTGGTAGTTGTTTAGGGAAGTCCACAGGAAGTGTGAGTAATGGGCAGGGCATGTTTTGAGTTGCATTGAGATGACTGCTGACCCCTCCTTCCCACACAACCAATTGACCTGTGACGGTCACCCTGAGAGAGGTCAGTTGGATAGGTTGGGTGGGGGCATGCGGCACGGTGGTTAATTGCTTAGCACTGCAGTGTCACAGCGCCAGGGACCCGAGTTTGATTCCACCCTGGGGCGACTGTCTGCGTGGAGTTGGTACATTCTTCCTGTGTCTGCGTGGGTTTCCTCCCACAGTGCAGAGATGTGCTGGTTAGGGCAGGTTGGCCACGGGAAATTGTCCGTGGTGTCCAGGGAGCGTGCAGGTTTGGTGGGTTAGCCAGGGTAAATGTGAGGTTATGAGGGTTAGTTTGGGGGTGGGTAGGATGCACTTTGGAGTGATGGTGCAGACTCAATGGATTCTTTACAGCCAAATGGATTCTTTACAGACTCTATGGATCACCTTTGATGGCTTCCCCTCCCACTACTGCTGTGTTAAATCTGGTGACCACATGAGGATGTGTCCTGGTCAGCCCCAGCTCCTCCTATTTTACATTTGTATGCTGATCCCATTGTGAAGCCATCTTCCGGATGAGAACACTGAACTCCAACTCAGCACAACCTAATCCAGTCCAGCTTGTCTGACATCCCGTGCTGGATGTGCCGAAATTAGCAAATAAGTATAAGCACGAAAGGTAAAAAAATCTCTTAAAAATATGAAAGAATTACTTAAGAGCAACATCATGAAATAAGGTAGTGAAAGTTCATCTGGCAGGCCCAGGGTGGAACACGATGGAAGGACAGTGTGTCCAAGGATTCCTACAAATGGCACTTAGGATGGGCAGCCTTACCATGGAAATGCCCACATCCCCACAAATATTTGTTCAATGTATGTAGCTCCGTGTGTATTTGCACATTGTTGTTGTCATTAACACCTTCACCTTCCTATGCTGGGACATTTTTAAAAGTGCTCCATTGTCTCTAAAGTGCTTTGGAATGAGCTAGGGCTATGGAGGGCATGACATGTTCTCCCTGGATTGTGAGGAGAATCGATAGAAGTACTCAAAATCATGAGGGGTCTATGCGGATTCAAGGGAGAGGGAGAGCGAATCTGTTCCTATAAGTGCAAAGATCAAGAAAAAGGCACAGATTTAAGACCATTGGCCAAGGAAGCAATGGAGGCAGGAGAAGAAACTTTTTTGTATAACACATGGTTAGGGGCCTGGAATGCACCATCCGAGAGTGCGATGGAAGCAGCTTTAATTGAGGTTTTCAAGAGGGAATGAGATAGTTATCTGAAATAGAAGAATATGCAGGCTACTGGGAGAAGGCAGGTGAGTGACCCTACATACGTTGCTCATTCAGAAAGCTGGTGCAGACCCAATGGACAGAATGGCCTCATTCTAAGCCATGATGATTCTATGATTATTACCATCCTTTGATGTTCACTGCCTCACTAGTGAAATGGCTCAAGGTAGCAAGAGATTTGCATTTTGTACCATCATTCGCCATCTTGGGGTGGCCCAAAGCATTAGACGTGCTGGGGAATTGTCATCATTGTTGTAACGTACACCAACACAGCAGCCATTAAGTACATGGCACGGCGATACTTTGTGGCATTGGTTAAAGAGTAAAGATTGAACGGGGCATGGGTGAACTCGCCTGATTTTCGTTCAGTAGTGTCATGTGATATGGCATAGAAATTCAAGGGGATTCATGTGTTTATTGCAGCAGGGAAGCGTCTGCTGCATTGCGCACTTATAGGGAACAGCTGTTGTACAAGTTACATGTGGCTTCAGAGGAACATTTAAACTTGTGAAGCATAGCTTAATGTTGGAAGAGCCAAAGAGACCTGATGGAAGTACAGTAAACTTCTGAAAGGTTTATTTTCTTGCTCGTATACATGCAAGTTTACTACAAGATAGTAACATCAGTGATCTTGAAATGAAGGAAGCTGGATTTTTTTTGTATATTGAATTAGCTTCATTGTCACGTGTTCGAATGAGTACAGTGAAAATGTTTACAAGTCGCCTCTTACGGCACAAGTTCAAGTTCTTAGGGGAATAAAACAAAGAAATAAAAAATCCTGCATTACAGATTGTAGAAATAAATTAGAACGCAGATAAATGAAAAGTTCAGACCACCGACCCTTTCAGCCCAGACCACACTGACAAAGCACCTCCAGTCTGTGCAGGGCCCATTTCCTTCATTACATCATTGGCTATATTACAAATCAATTTTCATCAGCTATAGTGCACTTTAGGATAACCTCAAGGCTTGAAAGTTGCTATCTAAACAGTATCTACCATACCAATTAGCTTTATTCCAGTTCCTAGACCAGTCATTTGCCGAGTCACCCTTATGACTGAGATTGCCATGGTTACTGTCCCAGAGTCCACACTGCACCATAGAAACATATCCATAATGAACGGTGTTCAGACTACAGACGCAATATTGATCCGTGCTCCCTCTGGACCCAGTTCCTGGGGGTCAAAGACATTCTCTAATAAGTGAAACTCACAGCTTATGATTATGTGCACCCTGCTGCAAACTTTGGTGCTTGGCTCTTTGTCTACTGATCCTCCAGCATGAGCTACTTCCTTGGCAGTATCTGTGATGATTCACCATTTGTCTTCCACTTTCAGGGGGTCAGGTTAGGAAAGCAGGCTCCAAAACTAGCTCAAACTGAACAGGAATCACCCACTCTCTTTGTGTTCACATACAGGGATAGAGACACCTAGAAAACAGGGGCGTTTAGGCTTTTGAGCCTGTCCTGCAAATCAGCAGGATCACAGCTAATTATCCAACTCAGTCCCCTATTCCCCATGATTCCTTTATCCCTAAAAGTTACATCTAACTCCTTGTTGAAAACATTCAGTGTTTTGGCCTCAACCGCTTTCTGTGACTCAGAATTCCACAGGCTCCCCACTCCCTGGCTGAATAGCCCTTGTTCTGTACAGCAAATATAGAAGTCCATCTTGATCACTGTTCACTATACTTCAAATTCAGCTGTAGGGTCCCATAGTTCCTGAATGAGTTAAATCTTTATTTACATCTTAATTTTGCTTGTTAAAAATTAGAAGTAGGCATTTTCTTAATAACCTCACTCAACTATAACATTGCCTCATGCTTTGGACCCTAATGCCCTCCATTGTAATGGACTTCAATATAATTAGGAAAAGTGAATGGAATTTTGGCCATTGAAAGAAGAAGTAGGAAGTATAAATGTAGGGAAATTTTACCAACATTGTACAGAACATTGGTGAGACCATCTTTAGAGTACTGGGTACAGTTTTGTTTTGCTTAATTAGTGAGGGTTATCCATGCATGAGAGGCGGTAAAAGTTTATTCATTTGATTCCCGGGATAAAACTGTTGCTCTTTTAAAGATTTTTTCTTCCGATGTATTTTCATGGGATGGAATTGAGTGGCTTATTTGGGCCGTTTCAGAGGGTGATTAAGAATCAATCACATTACTGTGGGTCTGGAGCCACATGTAGGCCAGACCAGTAAGGATGACAGATTTCCTTCCGCGAAGGATATTAGTGAGCCAGGTGGGTTTTTAGTAACAGTTGGTAAACATTCTCATGACCAGCATCACTGAAGTAAATGTTATATTCCAGAGGGATAAATTGAGCAAATTATGCCCATACTCATTGGAGTTTAGAAGAATGAGGGGTAATGTTTTGAAACATAGTGGGTTCTGAGGGGACTTAACAGGGCAAATGCTGAGGAGATTAATTCAACAGATTGTCTCTCTAGGCCATTCAGAGGGCCATTGAGAGTCAACCACATTGCTGTAGGCCTGGAGTCACAAGTACGCCAGACCAGATGATGGCAGATATCCTCCCCTAAAGGACATTAGTGAACTAGATGGGTTTTTCTGACAATCGACAATAATTGTATGGTCATCAGTTGTTTCATAATTGCAGGTTTGTTTTTAATTCATTGCGATTAATAGTCAACGATTAATACCACTGGGCTGTTTCCTCTCGAACAAAGCAGCCCACTTGATTGACACCAAATCCACAAGAATCCACTCCCTCCACCTCCGATACTCAGTAGCAGCAGTGTGTGCTATCCACAAGATGCACGGCAGAAATTCACCAAAGGTCCTCAGACAGCGCCTTCCAAACTCATGACCACTTCCATCTAGAAGGACAAGGGCGGCAGATACATGGGAACACCACTATCTGCAGGTTCCCTCCAAATCACTCACAATCCTGACGTGGAAATATACTGCCATTCCCTGACTGCTGCTGGATAAAAATCCTGGAACCCCTTCCCTAATGGCATCGTAGGCCTAGCTACTGGGCACGGTCTGCAGTGGTTCAAGAAGGAAGGTCAACTAGGGATGGGCAATAAATGCAGGTCAGCCAGCAATGCCCATGCACTGTGAGTGAATAAAAAAAAACTTGTTTTTGCTCATGATGTAATCAAAAACTGGGCTGGGGACATAGTTTCAAAACGGGGGTCTCCTATTGAAAACAGAGATGAGGAAAAATTTTGTCACTCAGAGGGTTATTTTATCTTTGTGATTCATGACTGTAGGGAACTATGGATGCTAAGTCACTGAATATTTTCACGGTGGTGTTGAGAGTTCAGGGAACAGGCAGGGACGTGGAGTTGAAACCTGGATCAGATCAGCTCCCTTATTAAGTAACAGTCTCGGGGGCCCAAATGGACTATTCATTTTTCTTTTGCTTGTTACGTTCTTAATTGAGCACAGTCACCTCCCCCCCCCCCCCCCCCCCCACCCCCCGCCGCCACCATCCAATGGCCTTTATTCATAAGGCTATCAGATCATCCAATGTGCTATGCATTTCAGAAGGTCAGAAGTCCTTCAATTTACTGTTAGTTTAAAGCAGATGTTTGATAAAAATGTTGGCTTTTAATTCAAGGTTCTGGGAGTTCAGTGGCAGCCCATCTGTAAAGGCCTTTATTCTGTGGAGAACGGCATTATCAAAACAGCTGTCAGTGAGGAGAGCCACGTGATCAGCCTCAATCTCCAATCGACAGTTGGTGCGAAGATCATCTCAAGGTTTGCCAGTTTTTTTTAACTTGTTCTTGCACATGGCTCTGGAATGGAAGGATAAGGTTTAAAAAATGCTGTGTTTGTGTGCGGTTCCCAAGCCAAGACTCATCTACACACCTTGCAAGGTGTAAATGATCAGTTGGCATTGCTTAGCGATTAGGGGAGTACTCCTGGTTTCCAGGCCAATGTTTATCCCACAACAAATGGGAGTGAAGGGAAAAAGAGCACCTGGTCCATTGTCTTCAGAATCTTAGTGTATGCAAAATGACTCCCAGGTAACCTCATATTCCAACAGGGACTCCACTTTAAAACCACTTTATTGTCCAAAGGGCTTTCGGTCATCATAAATGGTGCTATATGAATGTTAGTTCTTTCTTTAAAAGGTGCCAGATTTTAGAAATCAACATTCTGTTTGCCTGAAAGCTAGGTTGTTGAAATTAAAATATTGAATTATAGAGTCAGACAGCATGGAAACAGACCCTTCGGCTCAACCAGTCCATGCCGTAACCTCAAACTAAAGTGGTCCCACCTGCCTGCACTTGGACCATATCCCTCCAAGCATTTATTATACATATACTTATCCAGATGTCTTTTAAACATTGTAACTACTTGCATCCCCCACTTCCTCTGGAAGTTCACTCCGCACGTGAGCCACGCCCTGTGTTTTAAAAAAAGAATTACCCCTCATGTATTTTTTAAATCTTTCTCCTCTCTGCTTAAAAATATGCCCCTCACCCGAGGGAAAAGGCACCCGCCATTCACTATACCTCTCATGATTTTGTAAACCCTCTGGAAGGTCATCCATGAAATGTTGCTTTAGATGTTGCTACAAATATGAGTTATTTTTGTACCAAATAAGCAGCATCGAAGACCAGCCTTCTGCTCAATGTCATGGCAACTGAAATGGTGCTGTATTCCCTCTGTCCTTTGATCCCACCTTACGAGGACTGAGTCTTTTTCATCATGCGAACTGTTTTGAGTAACCATCAAAGTAAGTGCCCTCAAGAGTCAAGAAAACGGTCCATTCAAAGACTTGAATCCACTTGTATTTACTACGTGTCCTTCAATTTTCCTTTACTTAATGTTGAACCATGATTCTGGAATGTTACAAGAGGCTGTTAGTTTAGCCACTTTTAACTGCGCCTTCTTTCAACCATGATGGGGGCAGTGGTCATATTTCAAATGCACACCTGAAATTCCCAGTGGGCATATGACCAAAATTTCTTGGGACGGGCTGAACAGCCTTTTCTGGTCACTATAACTATAACTAAATGGATGCAATGAAAGGCCGGTTCTGTTTCTCTTGGACACTCCTGAATTTCCAGCAGGGAGACCTTTCTTGGACTTCCACAACCTGGATACTTCACCTGCTCTGGTTATTCAGGAGAGAGTTGCAAATCGAGACTAGAACCTGTACACCGAGCAGCCACAGCGGCTGTGTGCTCAGTATGAGCAGATTGGTCTTCCCTTCTCTATGGCTTTTCACCCTTTCTCCTGAAGGTGCAGCACTACATTGGGCAGCACTTTGCAACAGTGCTCAATCAAAGTGACCAAACACGCTCCAGCAGGAGGCGCTAATCTAGCATTTAAGAAGGGAAGCTGGCTAATTTTATTTCTTTCTCTCCTTCCTTGTCGCCTTCTCTCCTTTGTCATCATCTTCTCCTTCCTTCTTGCTTTTCCTATTTTACTTGGGGGTTGGGTTCTAAACTAAAATCAGTAAAATTACTGAAAGACACATACTTATTATTTATCTCCTACTTTTATACTGACATGAACTGTAATGTTAAACTTTTAACTTGTTCGTTTAGTTTTCTAGTCTTTAATGTAATATTTAGTATCTAGGTGTCTTATGCCTAAGATAGCATCAGGAATGGGGCTTTGTAAACTTTTCACTGAATCCCTGCACTTGAGTACAAGTGATAGTACAATCCTACTGGCCCAACTGACCTAGTTTACTTCAGTACATTCATGGATGGCATGGTGGCTCAATGGTTAGCACAGCTGATTTATAGCACCAGGGATCTGCGTTCGATTCCACGCTCAGGTGACTGTCTGTGTGGAGTGTGCAAATTCTTCCCATGTCTGCACGTGTTTCTTCGGGTGCTTCAGATTCCTCCCACATGTGCAGGTTAGCTGGACTGCCTGTGCTAAAATTGCCCATAGTGTTCAGGGATGTGCAGGCTAGGTGGGTTAGCTGTGGGAAATGCAGGATTACAGGGACAGGGTAAGGGTGGATCTGCATGGGATGCTGTTCAGAGGGTCATTGTGGACTCGATAGGCCAAATGACCTCTTTCCACACTGTAGGGATTCCATGATTCATTTCCAAGTATTACTGATTCTTTACTTCTTTTTCTTCCACTGGATCACTGCAATATTGGCTATTTCGATCTTCTTGATCTCCTCTTGTGAATCCTGTTTCACGTCTACAGTTAAGTGGCTTCTCAGCTCACTTTTCCAACTGACCTTGGGCTCTCCTATAATCCGATCTGTATAACTTGTCTCAATCCAGAGCTTCTGGCCCACAGTCAAGTATGTTAACCACTACACTACCAGAACTTCTGATAGTGTTTGTTTCATTTGATGCTTTTTTCTGTACCATTCCAAATGTGTATAATTCTCCACCTACAAAACAAATGGAACAGCTTTGACTCCATTTACTCATAACAGGCAGCAGCTTCGCTACTTGAGTTCAGAACATAGGCCCGAAGAATATTATGGGAAAAGTCTTCAGGAAACATTGCACAACCTTCGAATCGATACACCCTTACCTCTGACTGGTACTCTTGAAAAGGCTCCCTGCAAAGTGTGCACACCTGTAAGTATCCACACTGTGTTCTACAATCACAAGTGTAATGAGTGGATATAATTTACTAATTGTTTACCTTCAAATTCAATTCAAAAAGCCAGTTTACCTTTCTTTCAATTGGCTTTTTTGAATCATGTTAGCTATGTCTCCCTGAGTGATGTGGGTTAGAAGTAATATCCACTTGATTATTCAACAAATTACTAAGATTTGTACTTTGTTCCACCTTCAACATATTAAGACATCACAAGGGACTTTGTGTGAGCGTTAAAAACCAACATTTAAACTGCGCTACATAATGAGATGCTGCCTCTGCTGTTTCCAACTATATCACTTCCTATGCCTGCAGGTAGAGCACAATGTTTAGACTGACACTTCAGAAAGGTACTTTTTTAAATTCACTCTTGGGACATGGATGTTGCTGGCTGGGCCAGTATTTATTTCGCTAGTTGCCCTTGAGAAGGTGGAGGTGAGCTGCCTTCCTGAAATGCCGCAGTCCATCTGCTGTAGCTAAACCCAAAACGCCCATAGGAAGGGAATTCTAGGATTTTATCCGAATGACACTGAAGGAATTGTGATATGTTTCTAGCTCTGGGTTTTAAATGGCTTGGAAGGGAACTTGCAGGTGATGGTGTTCACATCTATTTGCTGCCCTTGTCCTTCTAGATGGTAGAGAATGTGAGTTGGAAGGTGCTGTATAATTTCTTCAGTGTATGTTGTAGGTAGAGCACACAGCCAATACTGAGTGTTGGAGATAGAGGGAATGGAAAATTCCAATATGCTCCTGACTTGCACCTTGTAGATGGTAGACAGGGTTTAGGGGGAGCCATATCTTCAGCCTCCACTGCCGTACAATCTGGTATTTATATTCCCCCTCTGAAGTGTAAGAAAATGTATAGAACCTACCTCATTGACAAATCTTTTGGCTCATTTGTTCTAACAAACACTCCAAATGTGGATCAGTGTCTAATACCTCCCCTGCAAAGTCCTTTGAGAAATTTTGTGACATTAAGCTGGCTAAATAAATAAATAATTTGTGGCTGTGCAGTAGCTCTGTGGTTAGCACCGGTGTGGACTTGTTGGGACGAAGGGCCTGTTTCCACACTGTAGAGATTCTAAAAATAAAAAAAAACACTGCTGCCTCACAGCGCCAGGGACCCGGGTTCAATTCCACCCTCGGATGACTGTCTGTGTGGAGTTTGCACGTTCTCCCTGTGTCTGCATGGGTTTCCACCGGGTGCTACAGGTTACCCCCACAGTCCAAAGATGCGCAGGTTAGAGCAGATTGGCCATGCTAAATTGCCCGTAGTGTCCAGGGATGTGCAGGCTGAGTGGATTAGCCATGGGAAATGCAGGGTTACAGGAATAGGGTAAGGGGGTGGGTAGAGATGGGTCTAGGTGAGATGCTCTTTGGAGGGTTGTTGCAAACTCAGTGGACCAAATGGCCTGCTTCCAGACTGTAGAGATTCTATGATTCCATGAAATAAATCCTTCCAGTGTAAATGGGGGTATTTATGGATAGACTGACTCTTGTATAACTAACTTCTGTAAACCCTTGTGAGAACTCTAGCTCAGGCTTCCTGCTCCTGAAGGTGCTGATCGGAAGGTCAGTTTAATATTGAGCCATCAAGTTGCATAATTACTCCAGGACCATTGTCCAGGAAAGGAGAGAGCTGCAGACCATCCTGCATGAAGTTAAATGCAACCTGTCCTGAGTGCATGTTGATTTATGCAAAATTCTCGAGGAGTTCGGAGGGAATATTGCTCCACAGCCTCAACCAGGGACATCTCTCATTAGAAATTAACCAAAAAGAGAGTTGGACTGTTCAACCTATTAAGCATTGTATAAAATCAGCAGATTTCCTGATTCAGCAAACTTTGGCAAAGAAACCAATACTCAGCCGAGCTACAAATTATTAGCAAGTGGAAGAATAAACTTGCTTTTTTCTTTTGCCTTTCATCTCCTCCAAAAATATGAGAAGGATCTCTCCTTCCTGCTTTATCTTCCCTTGGCTATGGCCCATGTGTTATTCACTGAATGTAAAACAGTGGGAGAGATTTCAAGAAGCAATCACTGCCAAGGACAGTCAATGGCATGAAATGCAAAAGCAAAGTTTAAGTGATCTTTTATTTTACAATTTCCATCTGAACCTTGAGATTAGGTTATAGCCTTGAAGTTAGTGGATGGTACCTGCAACAGTACAGTTTAGTTTAGGTTCCCTCGGTAATGACCAATAACTAAACTTTAGTTAATTCTGTTACTTGCTTTGATTTGCCATGAATGTCCTTCCCCAGTGGATACAACAGCAGTTAATTTGCTGCCTAAGCAATTGTATATTTCTCATGTTTTCTCTAACTGTACATGATTATGGACATTTTGAAAGCCTCCATCATATTTTGCCAATTTCACTGACAAGGATCTCAAGGCCTTGCTGGCTTCCTTTGACCCGTAGTTGGACAGTGGCCAATGATTGGCCATCCCTCACCACAAACCATGAACTTGTAACTAATTCCAGGACATCAGCAGAAAATTGACTTCATGACATTAAGGAGACATGCCAGTAGTAAAAATGAAGAGTTTTTTCTTTCTGCCTATTTCTCTCTCCTCCCACTTCTGTCTCTTCCCACCTTTCTCTCTCTACCCCTCCTCTCTCTCTAACCCCACTCCCTCTCTCTAAACCCCCTCCCTTTCTCGCATCCCCTCCCTCTCTCTCCCCCATTCCTTTCTGTCCTCCCCTCCCTCTCTCCCCCTCTCCCTCTCTTTCTCCACCCTCCCTCTCTTTCTCCACCCTTCATCTCTCTCTCTCTCTCTCTCTCCTGCCTCTCCGCCCCCACCTGCCCCCCTCTCTCCCCCGCCCTCCCCCTCCTCCCCTCTCCCCTCCCCTCTTCTCATCTCTCCCCCCTTCTCTTCCCTCTCTCCCCCTTCCCTCTCTTTCTTCACGCTCCCTCTCTTTCTTCACACTCCCTCTCTGTCTCCCCCACCTCCCTCTCCCCGCCCCCTCCTCCCACTCTCTCTCTCTCTGTCTCTCCACCCCCTGTATCTCTCCCCCCCATTTGTCTTTCCCCTCCCTTTCTCTCCACCCTTTCGCACTTCCCCTTTTCCCGTTCCCCCTTTTCCTCTTCCCCCCCTTTTCCTCTTCCCCCTCTTTCTCTTCCCCCTCTTTCTCTTCCCCCCTTCTTGTTCTCCCTCTTTCCTCTTCCCCCCCATTTTCTCTTTCCCCCGTTTTGTCTCCCCCCTTTTTCTCTTCCCATCTCTGTTTTTCTTCCCACCCGTTTTTCTCTCCCCCCCCCGCTTGTTCTCCCCCTTTCCTCTTCCCACCCTTCGCTCTTCCACCCCTTTCCCCTTGTCCCTCTTTCCGTCTCACTTTCTTTCCCTCTTCCGTCTCTTTGTCCACTCCGTCCCCATCTCTCTCTCTCCCCACCTGTCGCTACCCTCTCTTCCTTGCCACTCTCTCCTCCCTTCTCCCTCCTCCAGGCTTTCTTTCTTGTCACTGAATCACAGACCTGTCATAATACGGAAGGAAGCCATTTGACCTTTTCATACCTACGACAGCTCTTCAAACAAGCATCATTACCAAATTGTTTGCTGATCTCTTTCCGCTTCTTGCCTTCTGTCTCTCTTTTCATCCTTCACTGCTGAGTCTCCTCCGTATCCTCACTCCTTTTCTATTTTTCTCCCTTATTTCATTTCCTCTGCTGATTTTTAAGATTCTTATTGTTTTACTTGCAGTGGCTGCTTCATGTTTTATATTTGTTTATTTTTCATCATTTGCCTTTTTGTTCTAGGATTGGATTCTGTTACTTGCTACTAATTAATGAAAGTAATAACTAGTTAATTAACCAGTCAAATAGTGCTTAAGTAGATATGACAGAGCAGTCAGTGCACTGTTACTGAGTGTATAAAAAGCCTTGTGATCTCAGAAGACAAGCTCAGATCACCAAAGTTGGCAGGATAGGCGGACTGAGCAACCAAGAAAACATACCATGTTCCCGGTTTTATAAATAGGGGCATAGATTAAGGAGGTAATGTTAAACTTGTACAAATCCTTGTTAGACCTCAGCTGGAGTATTGTATACAGTTGTGAACGCTACATTATTAGGAAACACCAATATATTGGCGAGAGTGCAGAAACAATTTATAAGAATGGTTCCAGGGATGAGAAACTTCAGTGATGAGGATAGATTGAACAAGATGGCTCAGCGGTTTGCACTGCTGCCTCACAGCGCCAGGGACCCGGGTTCAATTCCACCCTCAGGCGATTGTCTGTGTGGAGTTTGCACGTTCTCCCCTTGTCTGCATGGATTTCCTCCAGGTGCTCCGGTTTCCTCCCACAGTCCAAAGATGCGCAGGCTAGGTGGATTGGCCATTGTTAAACTGCCTATAGTGTCTAGGGGTGCGCAGGCTAGGTGGATTGGCCATGGGAAGTGCAGGGTTACAGTGATGGGGTAGGGGATCGGCCTAGGTGAGATGGCCTTTGGAGGGGCAGTATGGACTAGTTGGGCCAAATGATCTGTTTCCACTCTAGGGATTCTGTGAAGTAGGGTCTGTTCTGCTTCGAAAGAAAGAAGGCTGAGAGGAGATTTGATAGACATTTTCAAAATGATGCATGGGCTAGATAGAGTAGATAGGGAGAAGCTATTCCTGTTCAAAAGGGTAAAAGAAACAAAGGGGCATAGATTTGAAGCGATGAGCAAATGAAGTAAGGATGATTTGAGGAAAAAACATTTTCACAAAGAGAGTATTAGGGTCTGGAATGCATTGTCTGGAGATGTGGTGGTTGCAGGTTCAGTTGAAGCATTTAAGAGGATCACTGGATGATTATCAGGATAGGAATGGTGGGCAGGGAGATGAAGAAAAGGCAGAAGATCAGCGCCAGGTAATAGAACCATTTCAGGCATGATGAGTCAAATGGCCTCCTCCTATGATATCACAATGCTGTGAAATCCACAAGAAAATTGAGAAACATTGGCTCAGAGCACTCAAGCTAGAGTCTGAGCTGCAAATGTTGTGAACTAGGAGAATTTCCTCGATAGTTTGGTCTAAGACAGGAGCATTTGAGAGTTAGGACCCAAATTGAAGTACGGAATCTCAAGGCGACAGTCTTAGCTGGTTCCCTATACAGGCAATATGTGTCTCACGCCTGTTGTCAGAGTGAAGACCTGATGTTCCTCCATCAGAACATCCTGGATTCCCATAGCTGCCTGTGAGAGAGAGATCCTGGCTTTGACCAACAGGCAATAACTACTTACTACCTGCATGGACAAAAACGAGGAATACCAAGCAATGAGTAACTTGACTGTATTGGTGCAGGAATCTGTTTAAGTGGGTGAATAGTGGAAGGGAATGCAGTAGTGAAAGCGGCCAATATAATCAAGAGAATGCGTACTATTCTTTGTAGTTGTGACTATGAGTAGCAACGATTGTGTGGCAGCTTGGTGTCAGGGCTAAGGACACCTCATCATACTGGAAGGCACTTGTAGAATGAGAAAGGGAGGATCTAGGTGTCTTGGTCCACCGAGGAACCAACTGCATCAGGAGAACCAGGTAAGACATTCCACTCAAGAGTTTGAGAGTTAAGGTTTCAGATTGGAATACAGCACCTCTGAGGTAATATTGTCAAGTTGTTACCAAGAGCCACCAGCCAAATGGCATGCAGTCAAAGAGTCAAGAAGATAACTGTATGAGACTAAATGAGATGTGGGATGAAGGGGTTCTTGAGCCCTGAAGCCAGAACTGGGGAGAAAGGGATCTGTCTTGTTGAGACAGACTCCACATAAGCTGTTTGCAATCAGTATGTTGTATAGCTAGAGATGTGGAAAGGGCTTCGAACTAAAGCAGGTCGGGAGGGAGATTTAGAACTGTCCTTCATCTGGTATTAGAGGCAGGGATGGGCTCGGAAAGACAAAACCCTTGTATTCTTGGAAAAAGCAATTTCAAATTGCAGAGGCCTTCCTACTTATTCTCAGGGTGGCTTTCTCAGAGAGTGAGAAGCCCTTGATTTGTGACCCCTTATTGACCTCTTCTGAGTTCGGGTGGCAATTGTCAACCCTCTAGCAAATGTGGAATGATGGTTAATAGATGGACAAAACATTTAAAGAAACAAATCAAAATATTCAACCAGAATACGTTCCACTGAAAAACAAAAACAAGTACTGACTTCAGTTTTGTGAGATGATGTTCATCATGTTATGTTAAGAGTCTTGTAAAGTTTCAAACTAGCAGCAGCATTGAGGATTGGCTATTAGAAACCAGCAAAGGGCTACCAAAACATTTATAAGGATACAATGTGAGAGTACAGAATATGAACCACCTAGAAATATAAAACCAAATTTTAAGAGATTTTCCAAGTATTTCCAAACAAAAAGAGGTCAGGAGCTGAAGAGAAATTTAGTCCCTTGGAGACAGAGGAATTTAGAAATGGAGAAAAAGCAGAGATATTGAACAGAGATAATAAGAACTGCAGATGCTGGAGAACCTGAGATAACAAGGTGTAGAGCTGGATGAACACAACAGGCCAAACAGCATCATAGGAGTAGGAAAGCTGATGTTTCGGGCCTAGACCCTTTATCAGAAACTGATGAAACAGATATTGAACAAATAGGTTAAGTCTATGTTCACATCAAATTATGCAAACTTCATAGTAGAAAGCAACAAAGGAGTTACCTAAGAGCGAGAAACATGAAATTGTTAATAACAGAGCAAACTATTGATTTAGCACCAGCAACCCGGGTTTGATTCCTGCCTCGGGCAACTGTCTGTGCGGAGTTTGCACATTCTCCCCATGTCTGCGTGGGTTTCCTCCCACAGTCCAAAGATGTGCAGGTTAGATGGATTGGCCATGCTAAATTGTCTGTAGTGTTGAGGGATGTGCAGGCTGGGTGGATTAACCATGCAGGGTTACAGGGTTATGGTGCGGGAAGGGTGGGTGAAGTCTGGGCAGGAATGCTTTTCAGAAGGCCAGTGCAGCGTCAACTCTTTTAGCACTGTGCGGATTTTGTGTTTCTATGAAGGAACTGAGGACCAATTGCAGGATTTGATGGCTCTCAAACTTCGACATTAAATACATAGTTGTAGAGAGAGGAAGTCACTGGTTATGATTTTCCAAAATTCCCTGAGATTCTAGAATAGCCTCAGCGGATTGATATTTAATGAGGTCACACAAGATCAATTTTCTCATGAAGTTGGTGGTCTGACCCACAACTTATTCGCTAAATGTGAAACATTGGGAGAGATTTCAAACAGTAATCTGATCAAGGACGTTGTATGATATGAGACGTTAAATTTTTTTTTTAACAATTTTCATCTGAACCTTAAGATTAGATTGTGGTTTTGAGGTGAATGGTTGGTATCTGTCAAAGTTTAGATTTCAGTTTGTTTTCCTGTTAATGACTGTCAGTTCAATTACCAAAAAAATCAGTTCATTAATGTAGCATTACTTGACCTCAAACAGCAGCTGTTATCTGCAATGATTGGCCTGACATTCTTTCTTCAGTAGATACTGGTTTAATGAGTGTAGGATATTGAGTGCTGTTTGGTTTTTGTTGCAGTTTCATGTCAAATTTAGGAAAGCCTACAGGCTGCTTAGAAATGCTGGTTTCAGCAGGAGTTAGACATTTGGCAGCCCCTTGTAAGCTGTAAACTTTACCACAGAGAGCTGTGAAGGCTGGGTCATTCAATATTTTCAAGTCTGAAATAGGCAGACGGATTTTTAGTCAGTGAGGAAATATAGAATTATGGGAATAAGGCAGGAGTGGAGCATAAGGATGATGAGCTATGCTATCATTGATTGGATGGAGTAGACTCAGAGGGACAGCGGGCCACTCCTGAGTCTTATGGTGTAACCTCTTCCACCAAAGGTCAGGAGCTTGTCATGAATTTTTGGGAAGATGGCTGTTTTTTTGTGACACTAAATGCCCAGACCAGCTGTGAGATTGAGAGTGGGTACTCTTTCAGACTGCATTTGATACCATGGTAACAGTGGGGGTGGGGTACCCGTTTGGATTCTGAGCTTGTGAGGCCACTTTTTTGTTATAAGCTGTCAGAGATGTTGGGTTCACCACCTGATCTTGAGATGTTCACAGAAGGTTGTGGAGACCAAGTCATTGAGTGTATTTAAGACAGAGATAGACAGGTTCTTGATTAGTAAGGAGATCAAGTGTTTCTGGGAGAAGGCAAGACTTGGGAAACATTTTAGCCATAATTGAATGGTAGAGCAGACTTGATGGGTTGAATGGCCTAATTCTGCTGCTATATCTTGTATTCCTTGTTTGGACCAACATTTATTGCTCATCCGGAATTGCCTATTGAGTGAGTTGCTGCGGCCAGTTCATGTGTCTCCACTCTACATTCTCCCCCCAATAACAAAAACTGGAGGCGCAGACTCCACAGGAATATGTAACATTCAACGTTTGCTATCTGAGGCAACATGGTAGCGCAGTGGTTAGCACAGCTGCCTCACAGCGGCAGGGCCCTGGGTTTGAATCCACCCTCTCTCAACTGTCTGTGCGGAGTTTGCACATTCTCCCTGTGTCTGCGCGGGTTTTCTACAGGTGCTCCGGTTTCCTCCTGCAGTCCAAAGATGTGAGAGTTATATTGCTTTGGCCGTACTAAATTGCCCCATAGTGACCAGGGATGTGCAGGCTAGGTGCATTGGCCATGGGAAATGCAGGGATAGGGAAGGGTGGGTCTGGGTGGGGTGATCTTCAGAGGATTGGTGTGGACTCAATGGGCCAGTAGGCCTGCCCATACAATGTAGGGCTACTACATACTCAAGGAACTTGCTTTTCAGACAGTTCAGCAAATGTTTAACAGATTGAGCTCTGACCTCTTACCCAGAAACCAATGACAGGCTAACTATACTGGGCCTACAATCTCTGGAATCTAGAAGAATGAGAGAGTGAGTGAATTGGTTTGACAGGGTAGACCCTGAGGGAATGATTCCAAACTGGCAAGTTTAGAAGATGGAGGACAAACCTCAGGCTACAGGACTGATCATTAAGCCTGAGATAAGGCAAAATTGCTTCCCTGAAAGAGTTATGAATCTTTGGAAATTTATTTCCCAGTGAATTACATTCTCAAGTATATTTAAGACTGAGATTTTGTATTCAGCACCGTGATGAGAGGTGTGAGGAATTGGCAGGAAAGTGTAATGGAGGCAGATGATCCCATGGTCATTTTGAAAGGCTTGAGGACCCCCATACAGCTTGCTCCTGCTCCTGTTTCTTATCCATTTCTCTCCGCTGTCCCTTTGTCGATGCTGTTCCTCACCCCCTTGTTTCTTTTTCGGGTTTGGATACATAGTCAAGCACAGCTCTCTGTAGCGGAATTCAGGGGCATATGGCAGGAGCAAAACAAAGCTTGGCCCCAGAGGGTCATGAGTGAAAATTCATGAGTGTATATGTGGGAGTATAAGACGGTAAGATCACAGCATATAGGAGCAGAATTAGTGCATAAAATCTGCTCTGCCATTTGATTATAGCTAAAGTATTTCCCAACCCCATTCTGTTACCTTCTCCCTGTAACCTTTGGTCCTCTTACTAGTCAGGAAGCTATCTATCTCTGCTTAAATATATTCAATGACTTAGCCTCCGTAGCCTTCTCTGGCAATGATTTCCACAGATTCACCAACCTCTGGCTGAAGAAATTCCTCCTCATCTCCATTCTAAGGGGTTGCCCTTTCACTCTAAGACTCTACCTTTGGGTCCTGGTCTTTCCTACTATTGGAGGCATCTTCTCCAAATCCATTCTATCCAGGCCTCTCAGTATTCTATAAGTTTCAATCCCACCCACATCCTTCTAGACTCTGTCACATACTGACCCAGAGTACTCAACCACTCCTCATATGACAAGCCCTTCATCCTCAGGATCATTCTCGTAAACTTCCTTTGGAATATCTCCAACACCAGCACATCCTTTCCTTAGAAATGGGGCTCAAAACTGGTCACAATATTCCTGATGTGGTCTCACCACAGTCTGACACAGACTCGGCAATACATCTCTGTTCTTGTATTCTAGCCCTCTCAAGATGAATACTAACATTGTGTTTGCCATCCTAACAGCCAACTGAACTTTCATGTAACGTCAAGAGAATCCTGAAGTAGGACTCCCAAGTCCCTTTGTGCTTCAGAATTCTGATGCCCTTCCCTGTTTAGAAAGCAGTGTACGCCCCTAATCTTCCGATCAAAGTGCATAACCTCACACTTTCCCACATTGTATTCCAGCTGTCACTTCTTTGCCCGCTCTCCCAGCCTGTCTAAGTTCTGCTGCAATCTCAGCATGACCTGTTTCTCCACATGTCTTTGTGTCATCTGCAAACTCAGCAACAATGCCCTCATTTCCTTTGACCTGGTTGTTAATGTGTAGCGTGAGTAATTGTCATCCAACCCCGACCCTGCAGAACTCCACTATCCACTGGCTGCCACCCTGAAATGTTGAGGATCATTTGAAGAAATTGGGACTGTTCTCCTTGGAGAGAAGAAAATTGAGTTGAAATTTGATGGAGGTTTCCAAAATGTTGGCTGGGCTGGATAGAGTAGACAGGGAGACGCTGTTCCTACTTTTAAAAGGAACAAGAGGGCACAGATTTAAAGTGATGTGTAAATGAAGCAAGGGTGATGTGAGAAAAAAACTTTCTCACCTTGGAGTATGGGTTCATAGTTCCTTGAAAGTGGAGTCACAGGTAGACAGGGTAGTGAAGAAGGCATTTGGTATGTGTGCCTTTATTGGTCAGTGCATTGGGTATAGGAGTTGGCAGGTCGTGTTGCAGCTGTACAGAACATTGGTTGATTGCTTGGGGCCACTTTTGTATTAGCGCATGCAATTCTTTTCTCCCTGCTATAGGAAAGATGTTGTGAAACTTGAAAGGGTTCAGAAAAGATTTTACAAGAATGTTGCCAGGGTTGGAGGGTTTGACCTGGAGGGGGAAGCTGAATAGATTGGGGCTATTTTCCCTGCAGCATTGGAGGCTAAGGAGTAACCTTACAGATGTTCATAAAATCAAGAGGGGCATGGATAGGGTGAATAGCTAAAATCTTTTCCCCAGGGTAGTAGAGTTCAAAACTAAAGGGCATAGGTTTAAGGTGAGAGCAGAAAGATTTAAAAGGGATGTAAGGGGCAACGCTTTCATGCAGAGGGTGGTGTGTGCATGGAAGGAGCTGTCAGAGGAAGTGGTGGAGGCTGGTACAATTACAACTTTTGAAAGGCATCTGAATGGGTACATGAACAGGAAAGGTTTGGAGAGATATGGGCCAGTTGTAAGTGGGACTAGATTAATTAAGACTGTCTGGTCTGCATAGACAAGTTGGACCAAAGGGTCTGTTTCCATGCTGTACAGCTCTATGACTCTGACACTATGATTCACTCAGCGAGTAGTTAGGGTCTCAGATGCACTGGCTGGACATGTGGTGGAGGCAGGTACAATTGAGGCATTCAAGAAGGATATTGGATGGTTTATTTGAATAGAAATGGTGAGTGGGAAACGGGGAAGAGACTGGAGATTGGTAATAACAGTGCAGGCACAATGGGCTGAATGGTTTCCCGTGACCACAACAATCCTGTAATTCTGAGTTTGGAATCAACATGATGTCTAGTTAATCACTGAACCGTACATCCAGCTGCAGTAAAGGGATAGCCGCTGTGCAATTATTTACAGAATATTTGGATCAGAGAGGAACGAGCATTCAGCTTTTACTGAGTGTTTGGACTTCGAATCTTCACATTGCTAATGGCTTCACAATGGTAAACATCTAACTTGGCCGAAAATGAAGATGGCACGTTGTGATTTAGGACAACTAATATATCATTTATGGACATCTCTTCGGAGTTACAATCTCCACAACATAAAAGATGTCCTGTCTGTTTGTAGCCATGTTGTATTCCCATTAATAGCTTCAATACAAATGAAACACATAAACTCTTACAGCTCCGACCTTCCTGATAATAACATTTTTCCACAGGGTTCAAGTAAGTTCAGCATTCCTGAGGTACCTGCAATTGCTGCTTGATTGTTTATTTTCCCCCCGACCTTCCATTGCCAGCAGTTTTTATTAAGTGGACCTTTGCCACTTGACAGCAGCAATTCTTGAAGTTGTTTCTACTGCCCTCAGAGAAGAGGAGATTAACAGCTTTGTTTAAAACCATGAGGCATCTGGACAGAGTGGATAAGCAGCAACTTGTGGGCAAAAGCATTCAGAACTTAACATGACTGGCAAACGAATTAAAAGCGATGTGAGGAGAATCATTTCTGTCTTTTTTGGTGTAGTTAAAACCAGGAGTGCACTGCCCAAGACAGTTTCTTGTAATCCGCCCTGTCAAGTCCCAACAGAATCTTGCTTGTTTCAGTAAGGTCACCTCTCATTCTTCTAAATTCCAATGAGTACAGGCCCAATCTGCTCATTGGAGGACGATGTCTAAAGTGGAGTTGAAGAGAATAAATCACCTCATCTTCAAAGCCCCGCAAATGCCAGAACATCTAGTAGACCTGGAAAATTCCACATGGTGAATGGACAGGTGTTTTTCACTTTGGTAAATTAGAATGAGAGTGATGTCAAAGGGATCAGTGTTGGGCCCTCGGCTGTTTATAATCCCTATCATTGGTTTAGATAAGAGGAGATTAAATGTTAAGTATCCAGGAGCTAATTGGGAAAGTAAAAGCTGTGAAAAGGATACCAAGAAGCTGCAGAGGTATGGGATGGTTAGCTGAGTGCGCAAGTCAATAGCAAATAGAATGTAATGTGGGAAATATGTAAATAATTAGCCACAGTGCTGGAAAAAAGTAGCAAACTTTCCTGACTGCCCTTGGATATGACTCATCGATAGTTAACATTCCAACATAACAAGCAGTTAGAAAGGTAAATGGTACATTAGCCTTTCTACAGGGGAGTTGCTGTAAAGGTGTTTAACTAATTAAATACAGCTTTGATGAGACTATGCATGCAATACTATGTTCAGTTTTGGTCTCTTTGTTCAAAGGATATAAATTCCTTAGAGAAAACAAGGCTCACTAGAATAATTCCTAGGATCAAAACATTGTCTGATGAGGAAATATTGAACAAGATGGGTCTATATCTGCTGGAATTCTGAAGAATGAGCAGTGAGCTAATTGGAATACAAAAGAATTGTTTGAGGATTGGCATGGTAGATGCTGAGAGACTGTTTAGCCAGATAGAGAGTTGAGAACTTGTGCACACAATCTCGGGATAAGGGGCTGGCCATTTCGGTCTGAGGTGAGGAGAAATGTCCTCATTCAGAGGAATGTGCTGCTGTGGAGTTTTTAATGGCTTTGTTCACATGGCACCATTTAAAAATATTGCAAACCATTGGTTTGTCCTTCACAGCCACATTATTTGAGAGCAGGAATCGTTAGTAGAAGCCAGAGGTGACAGTAACCCTGCACGCTCTTTGTAAATAACCATCTAATTGTCTGTTGGATGTTTCAATTGAACTCATTTCTACCATTATTTCAGACCAGACCTTAACAACTCACTATGTGAAAATACTTTTATCTCCTATCACTTTTACTTCTCTTGTCAATTACTTTAAATCTGTATCCTCTCATTCTCGATCCTTTCACCATTTGGAGCAGTTTCTCCCTATCTACTCTGTTCAGAAGCCTCAGGATTTTTAATACCTCCTCTGCACCTTCTGTTCAAGGAAAGCAAGCTTAAACTTCTCCGATCTATCTCTTATGACTGAAGTTCCTCATCCTTCAAACCATTTCTGCTGTGTATCCATTGCCTTCCCAATGGAGACTTTGCCTTTACTTTAGGATGATGGTGAAATTTGCTCATGTTCTCGGTCCATGTGGCGAGGCCTCAGTATTGTAGCTGCTCCATAGTTCTGGCCACTCTGTCTGCCCACCACTATCAAAGCAAAAGGACGTCTGGATTGACAATCAAACAGATTGTTCACATTATATAGTTCCTTCTGTGCCATCACGGGAGCCTAACGATGGCATGGCAGTGGCTAGTGAACCCAGAGAGGGGCTATGGCAGCAGTGTGGGCCTATGGTGGTGGTGGTGGTGTGACAAGGGCTGGTGAGGCCTGGAGTGGGTCTAGTGACAGCATCAAGAATGCAGCTATCAACGACAGTGGAAAATTGGACTCATTTTACGTTATCTTTTCTTCTTTGTTATTTCTTAAATCTTTTAAGCTACTCAAAATAGCGCCAATGCATGGCGACAGTTTAAACTTTTCTCTATATTTTATATTAACGTGACAATAAACAGTTCAAATTCAGATCCTGAGGTTGATCCTGGAACTGGAGCTACTTAGCCAGAGATAGGGGCAGTACCATCATGCAATGAGACATTGTCTTATTTGTTCATGGGATGTGAGCATCACTGTCTGGGCCAACATTTATTGCCCCTCTCTGGTTGCCCTTCAGAAGGTAATGATGAGGTGTACTGCAGGCCATTTGTGTGAGCAATCCCCCAGTACTTATCAGGGAGAGAGTTCCAGGATTTTGACCCAGCGACGCTGAAGGAATAGTGATATATTTTCAAGTCGGGCGACTGTCTGTGTGGAGCTTGCACATTCTCCCTGTGTCTGCCTCAGTTTCCTCCACGTGCTCCGATTTCCTCCCACAATCCAAAGATGGTGAGTGGCTTGGGGGAGAGCTTGCAACTGGTGATGTCCCATATATCTGCTGCCCTTGTCCTTCTGGATGCTAGAGGGACCTCTGGTCTGATATTATTTGGACCGTTATTGGATTGACTTTTTCTCCTCTCAGTGACTGGTTCAGCTGTGTTTGAATGAAATTGTATGATATTGGGTAAGACGCTAAACAAATATAACTTCTAAAAGATTAATATATGGCTCTCACTGGAACAAAAGCCATTTTATTGCCCATCTCCCATTGCCCATGAGAAAATGGTGATGAGTCTTCCTGGGATGATGGGACTTGCCCCAGAGCCAGGGGCAGCAGGATTTTGCATTGATATTAAATGGCAGTAAGTGTCAAAGTTGGGATGAAATGTGACTTGGAGGCAATGGTATTCCCATGCACCTTGGGTCCTCGGTCTTATTTTTATTACTTAATAAATAGCTTCAAAGTGAAGGGAAATGAGTAACATAGCCAAGGCTCCAGCCTTGCCTGTATAAAGGATAAAGGAGCTCTCTCCAAAATATTAAACAAGATTCTAGACTTTAACTCCAACCCAATGCAAACACACAACATAAAGTCAAAACAAAATTGGAATTGAAACGCATTACCAAAACTTTGAACTGAATAAATGTGCAAAAGGAAACCAAACAAAGTCCTGCAGTAACACTCCTACGCACTAAATCTTAAAGATATTCAAAGCATTAGCCTTTCATGATGCTCATAGCGTCTGCTATCACATAATGCAAATACCATGTGAATAATTTCTTCCCTACTTTTCAGAACACTGACTTTCTCAGGATCATTGTGAACCTTTCACTATATCGTCGTAGAACTGTTATGGTCAGATTTGACGCTGAATGGTAGGCCTTGGCAAGTTTAGGTATGGCCCCAGCCTTAGCTCACCCAGGAGTACCAATACCTGAGTCAAAAGGTTGTGGGTTCAAGAGCCACTGCAGAGCTTTGAGCACACAATCTACCCTGACTCCACACCAGTATGCTTAGTGTCCTCTTTCCGATACAAAGCTAAACCCAGGCCCAGTCTGCCATCTCAGGTGAATGTGAAAGAGCCCATAGCTCTATTCACAAAAGGGAAGGGGAGATTTTCCTGGTGTCTCGACCAATGATTATCCCTCAAACAGCAACATGAAACTGAACACCTTGTTACTTTGGGAATTTATTTTGTGCACTTTCCCACATTACAACATTGATTACACAGCAAAAGTTTTTAAAAAATGGGATATAGAAGGATTTGGAAGACATATAAAAACAAATCATCCTTTGCTTAAAACATCATGAATAATCATTTTACAATGCTTTCCTTGATTTGGTTTTGCCTTTGAGATCTACTGAATTTTGCTGCATTTTACATTCGGCTGTTTTGCAGGTTGATATTGCATAGTATCATAGAAGCCCTACAGTATGGAAACAGGCCATTTGGCCCAACTAGTCCACGCTGCCCCTCTGAAGAGCATCCCACCCCGACTCATTCCCCTACCCTTGCATTCTAACCCACTTAACCTAAACAGCCCTGAACACTATGGTCAATTTAGCATGGCCAATCCGCCTCCCTGCACATCTTTGGACTGTGGGAGGAAATCGGAGCATGTGGGGGAAACCGAGGCAGACACAGGGAGAATGTGCAAGCTCCACACAGACAGTCACCCGAGGATGGAGTCAAACCTGGATCCCTAGCACTGCCACCTAGCCCTTAGTGTGCAGAGCACAGTTACAAAATTTATTGATGGTATGAGGCTCGGGAGCATTGTAAACTGTGAGGAATTTGCTGCAGAACTCCTAAAGGACATCATTAGAATAAGTAGATAGGCAATGAATGCAGTTCAATATGGAACATACATTCGGAGAACAAACATGCCAGTCTGCAGAACTGGAGTGTAGTGATTAGAAAGAGGACCATGTGGATCTCAATGAGGATGAGATCCGTGATTGCTGCAGTTAGCCTGAGTCAATCAGGGAGTCCTGCCTGATGGATATAAACTGGAGGTTCAGATTCTCTTCACTCTGTAGACTGTCTCAGGGCTAGCTGGTCAGAATCCATGTACAGTGCATGTGTAAATAAAAGTTGCGCTGGTGATTGGAGACCAGCCTGTGTGCAGTTATTTCATAGAGAATACACTTTGATGCACAAGAAGAAATCTGTCAACTGAAGAAGAAAGGCAACTGTTAGTTGAAACGTTGGGTTGTGGTCAACCGGAGATAGCAAGAACTGCAGATGCCGGAGTCACAGTCAACACAGTGTGGAGCTGGAGGCGAGGCAGCATCAGAGGATGAGGAAGGTTTAGGTCGGGACCCTTCTTCAAAAATCGGGAGGGGGAAGGAAGCTCAGAAATAAATAGAGAGAGGAGGTGTGGGGCTGGGGAAGGTAGGTGGGATGGATGCAGGTAGGAAGTGGTGGGGATTGTCCAATGGGAAGGGAGGGGTGGATCAGTGGGAAAGATGTTGGACAGGTTGTGTCAGGTCAAGGAGGCGGGGATGAGAGGGAGCCTTGGACATGGGATGAGCCTGGGGAAGGGGAGATTTTAAAACTGATGAATTCTAAACTCCTGAGGGGGGAGGGGGAGACTATGGCCTACTGTATCCATTGCTCCCAATGTGGCCTCCTGTGACTGATTTGTGGAGCATTTGCACTCTATGCTATAATCAGCAAAGCCTTCTGGTTGCTAACCATTTTAACTCCCCCACCACCACCACCTCCCCCACCTCCCTGGTTGACATGTCCATCCTGGGCCTCCTCACATTCCACCTCAGTCCGATGGCCTCAACATAGAATTAACCAGTTTCAAAATCTCCTCGCCCCCATATCCAACCCTCTTCATATCATGTTCGACCCTCCCTCTCATCCCCGCCTCCTTGACCTGTCCATCTTCTTTCCCTCCTATCTGCCCCACCCTTCCCACTGACCAATCGCCACCACTCCCTACCTGCACTCGCCTTTTATCATCCCCCCCATCTTCCCCAGACCCACCCCTCCTCCCTCTACTTTTTCCCCAGCTCTCTTCCCCCTCCCTATTCCTGAAGAAGGGTCCCGACCCAAAATGCCAACCTTCCTGCTCCTGCGATGCTGCCTGACCTGCTGTGTTCCTCCAGCTCCACACTGTGTTGACTCTGGATTGTGGTCAAGGTCACCGCTTCAGAGTAACTGTATAGAATAAGTTCACGTTTACTTAATGGAGCTCAGTATGTTGTTTGAGTTTTACATTCACTTTTCACCATTGATGCATCTTACTTTGAAAAGCTCTGCAGCTGTCTGGGTGGAGACACCCCAAGGACTGCTACAGTTCAAGAAAGCAGGTCGCCACCAACTTAGAGTCACAGAGATGTACAGCGCAGAAATAGACTCTTCAGTCCAACTTGTTTATTAGGTCCAGATACCCTAAATTTTTTTTCCTTTATTTGTTCATGGGATCTGGGTGTTACTGGCCAGGCCAGCATTTATTGCCCATCCCTAATTGCCCAGAGGGCAGTTAACAGTCAACCACATTGTTGTAGATCTGGAGTCAAATGTAGGCCAGACCGGGTAAGGATGGTAGTTTCCTTCCCTAAAGAGCATTAGTGAACCAGATGAGGTTTTTCCCAACAATCAATAATGGATTCATGGTCATCGTTAGATTGTTAATTCCAGATATTTATTAAATTCAGATTCCACCGTCTGCCGTGACAGGATTCAAACTCAGGTCCCCAGAACTTTGTCTAGGCCTCAGGATTAACTGTCCAGTGACCAAACCACTAGGCCATCGCCTCCCTGATCATTCCTTGTTGTTGGGTGACTCCCTAAAGGAGAGTAGGGGCAGTAGGAGTACACTCAAGGGAAATCAGGAGGGCCAAGAGGGACATGAGATAGCTTTGGCAGATGGGGTTAAGGAGAATCCAAAGGGATTCTATAAATACAAGGACAAGACAGTAACTAAGGAGAAAATAGAGCCCCGTAAAAATCAGCAAGGCTGCCGATGTGTAGGAATAAGCAATAAATGCTGGACCAGCCAGCACTGCTGATATCCCATGAACAAATAGTTAATAAAAGCCTCAAATAAATTTATATAAAGTTGTTAAAGTGGGAGCCTCTGAAAGTATGCAGACTGTCAGTCAGCAACTGGGGAGGGAGCGGAGAGGTCAGTACATTCTGGATCCTGACCCTTCCTAAGTGAATGCACCTGAAAAGTTAGAATCTACCTTTCACAGATGCTGACTGAGCTACTTCACATTTCCAGCATTGCCTGTTTTCATAGATTCCCGACAGTGTGGAAACAGGCCCTTCAGCCCAACAAGTCCATACTGACCCTCAGAGCATCCCACCTGGACTCACTCCCCTATAACCCACCTGATCTACACATCCCTGAACACTAAAGGCAATTTAGCATTGCCAACCCACCCTAACCTGCGCAGGTTGGGAGGAAACCGGAGCAAACCCATGCAAACACTGGGAGAATGTGCAAACTCCACACAGACAGTCACCCGAGGATGGAATTGAACCCAGGTTCCTGGTGCTGTGAGACAGCAGTGTTAACCATTGAGCTACTGTGCTGCCATAACCTTCTGGCTTTTTAGCTCTACCTGCTATGCGGTTCCAAACAGAGTGCAATGGGACAAGACCCTATCATGAGTTAAGATATAGCTGCACTCAGAAGTCTATCAATGCAACATGGGGAAAAAAGAATTCTGATTGACAGTAAAGTGCAATTTTGATAGTAGATGGAATTTGATGTTTTTAAAGGGAAGGGTCAGGGACAGAGAGATTGATGGGTATGGTGTTACCAATAGAGAGGGGATAGAGAATAATAAGGATTGGGACAATGGATAAATACAGGACATCAGATTTTTCCAAGTGGTGTGCAGAAATTGTACTAACGCTGCATGATCTAACTTGTTAGCTGGAACTTGTTTGCAACTTTACTGACAGTAATTAATATACCCTGGTGCATAAGAAATTGTGAAACTGGAAACCAACTACTTGAATCTACAAAATAGACCATTCAGCCCCTCAGGATTGCTCCACCATTCAATGAGGTGATGGCTGATCTGTTTGTGCTTGAATTCTGTGCCCCCCCCCAACCCAAACCCAGGAAGATACCTGCGTCTTAAAAATATTCAACTGCCTCCGGAGGCAGTGAGTTCTAAAGTTGTAAAACCATTGAAAACAAAAAAAAATCCTCCTCATTTCTGTCCTAAAAGAGTGACCCCTAATTTTAAAACAGCGCCCCTTATTTCTGGACTCATCCGTAAGAGGAAACCTCCTTTCCCTCTCCATCTTCTCAAGACCATTCAGGATCAGATACACTTCAATCAAATCACTCCCCCTCCCCCGACTGTCACTCTTCTAAACTCCAGTGGAAACAAGACCAAGCTAGACTCGTAAGTATTAAGCCTATCTCATCTTTGAAGCCCTCAACTCATCATGTATGCATAATAAGCAGTACAGTAGTGGAAGCTTGTCACTTTTCGATGTAACAGATTCAGATGTCACATCAAAAAAAATGGTTAATGATAGATGATATAGCACAGAGCTCAGGACAGAAATAAGTGAATTAACAAACACAATTGCTATGAAGTAATGGAAGAGGGCCTGTCCTACCTGAAGACCTGGGCTCCATATGAATGCAAGAGTTGGATTGGTATGGGGTGGGGTGATCTAGAATAGCCAAAAGAGATCTCAGTGGAAATGATCCAGATTTTTCCTATGTGGTCGAAGAAAAAAAAAGTTGCACTCTTACACTATAATTGCACTGAAACCTTTCAAAGGTATTCCAGGCCTGAGAGTCACACAGATTGAGTTGGGAGACATGACTGCAGTGGAGACATAGGTATGACAGGGATTAAAGCACAGAGATGGAATGATATATATGTTCCCATTGTAAATTTGTCATTAGAAGTCCTGAGGGCTAATGACTGGGTGGATGTGGAAAGGATGTTTCCTCCTGTGGGAAAATCTCAAACTAAGGGTCTCTGGTTCAAAATAAGTGATTGCCTATTTAAAGCAGAGATGAGGGGAATCATTTTCCTCCAAAGGCTCATGACTCTTTGGAACCACCTTCTTCAAGACTCAGTGGTAGCTGAGTCATAAAAACATAAGAACTTGAAGCTAGAGTAGGCAACTCAACCCCTTGAGCCTCCTTCACTGTTTAATGCATTCATGGCTGATCTCCCCCGTTGCACTTTCCTGCCCACTCCAAATACTCTTTCAACCCATTGCTAATTAAAAAGCTGTCTATCTCCTCCTACAGTTTATTCAGTATTCTGGTATCTACTGCCTTCTGGGGAGGCTAGTGAATGCCACTGATTGATGACCTGTTGAGAAAAATAATTCCTCCTCATCTGTGTTTTAAATCTGTAGTATCAAATAAAGAGTGGTAATCTAAAAGGTGTGCAGTATCCTGGATGTATAATTACATAATTCATTAAATGTGGAGACAGCAGTTAATAAAGAATATGGTATCGTTGGGGAATACAATACGAGAGCAGGGAGATTATGCTGAACCAGCATAAGACACTCAATAGACCTCATTTGGAGTATTGTCCACAGTCGTGGGCTCCATATTTCAGGGAGAACTGTGGACAACGAGGTTTACAAGAACGGTTCTAGAGATAAGACACTTCAAATATGATAGGCACAGTGGCTCAGAGATTACCACTGCTGTCTCATAGTACCAGGGATCCAGGTTCAATTCCACTCTCAAGTAACTATCTGCATGTTCTCCCCCTGTCTGCGTGGGTTTCCTCTGGGCGCTCTAGTTTCCTCCCACAGTCCAAAGATGTGCAGTTTAGAAGGATTTGCCATGCTAAATTTCCAGTAGTGTCAAAGGATGTACAGGCCAGATGGTTTAGCCATGGGAAATACGGGATTAAAGTTGAGGGCCGTTTGGGGTGCTCTTCAGAGGGTCCTGCAGAGTCGATGGGCTAATGGCCTCTTTCTGGACTGAAGAAGACTAAGAGGAGATTTGATAGAGGTTTTCAAAATCACAAGGGTCTGGACAGATTGGATAAGGAGAAACAGTTCCCACTCACTAAATGAACAAGAATCGGAGGGGGCTGGGGGAGCACAAATTTAAAGTAAAACCCGAAAGAACTGCAGATGCTGGAAATCTGTAACAAAAACAGTAATTGCTGGAAAAGCTCAGCAGGTCTGGCAGCACCTGTGGAGAGAAATCAAAGTTTACCTTTCAGGTCTAGTGACCCTTCCTCGGAACGGTTCTGACACTTCCTCAGTTCCGAGGAAGGGTCATTGGGCCTGAAAGATTAACTCTGATTTCTCTCCACAGATGCTGCCAGACCTGCTGAGCTTTTCCAGCAATTACTGTTTTTGTTACAGATTTAAAACAATCCACAGAGCTGTTGCAATAAGAGCAAAAACTTGATACAGCGAGTACTCCGAGTCTGGAAGGCACAATCTAGACATGTAGTGAAGCCAACTTTAGTCGAGACTTTCAAGAGGGAAGTATCTGATTATTTGTTCAGAATCAATGTGCTGGGTTATGTGGGTGAGGGGTGAAGCTCAAGAATGGCTCGAAGTTATGTAGCTCAGTCAGAGAGCTTATGCATACTCAATGCACCAAATGGCCTCCTGCATGATAATTCTTTAATCTTATGACAGATTCCCGAAAAATAACAGGGTAAAAGGTTATCTGAGTTGCCTGAATGAAAACTAATCAATTCAATATGATCTTATCGAATAGCAGAGCAACCTCAAGTGGTTGAGGAGCCTACTTTTCCTTTTAGAGTAGGATAACAGGGTTGGCACAACGTCATGGGCCGAAGGGCCTGTAATGTGCTGTACTGTTCTGACTGTTCTAGGTTCACTCCTGCTCCTCATCCATCTGTTCATGTGTTAACATTATCACACTGGAATCTTGCTATGTAAACCTGGCACAACCCGCTTTAGTGACATCTTTAGTGTAGTAAAAGTGTTTAAGGAGCAGAACTTTGTACTGTGAGTTATGTGAAAAATTGCCAAAAGCTTGATCACAGAGGAAGGCTTTAAAGAGTCTCTTAAAGGAGATATAGGATTGCAGAGAATTTTTTTGGAGGAATTCCAGCATTTAGGACCTAAGAGGGTGGAGAGATTAAAAGAGGCCAGAGCTGGAATAATGTGGATATCTTGGAAGATTATAACCTGGAGGAGGTTACAAAGACACAGATGGTGTGAAGCCTTGGAGAGATTTGAAAACAAAGTTGAGAATTTTAAACTTTCATTGTTACTCATGTCAACCCCATGTCGGGCCAGTAAGCACGGAAGTGACGGAGGAATGGGCCTGGAGAGTTTTTGATGAGATTAAGTTTAAGGATGGGTGTCTCATCAGTCAAATCTAGGGCTGGCAAAGGCTTGAATAGGGCCTGCTGTAATTACATTTTCCCACCAAGCTGTGCTTTAACTGTGCAACTCCCAATTGTGCTCCTCACAACTTCCAAGCTGCCCTAACTAACCATAAGTAGTAATATCAAATCAAAGTATATTAGAAGAATAAGAACAAAATGTTTGACTTTAAAATGGCTAAACTCATGATCTTATTGTCCATCTGATGTTTTAAATGTAATTTATGTGAAGGCTATAACTATGTAAATGTCATGGAAGATTGATCAAATTGGGCGTTAAAGCTCATGGTCACATAAAAGATAAGTTTTGACTTATATTTTTGGAGCATTCTTTATGATCGAAGATCACACCACAGCGCTCGAGAGCTAGTGAAGCACCTCAGAAGTCTTTGACTGTAACGAAGAAAGTAGCTCATTCATGCATCAACAGCAATGTCCAGATGATTTTTTTTTTGTGACATTGATTGAGGGATAAATATTCTTCAGTGTCATGATATCCTTTGAGCCTTATTTTGTCCAAACTGGAGAGGGCACTACTTATTGGTATATTTTCACATGCCATTAATGGTTGCCTTTTACATTGGTAGCTATTACTAAACTGGAAGAGGTGTGGTGGTAGTGTCCCTGCTCTGGCTAGATGCCTTGAGGTCAAGCCTGATCTCAGGACTGGGCGATTCCTAAATCTTAACCATAACATGGTCAAACAGTTTAACTATCAATCTGTAAATCCTTCTAATACATCACTGAGACGTGGGACTAGGGCAGCACGGTGGCTGAATGGTTAGCACTTCTGCCTCACAGCGCCAGGCACCGGGGCCCGATTCCAGCCTCAGGTGACTGTCAGTGTGGAGTTTGCGTATTTTCCCCTTGTCTTTGTGGGTTTTTTGGTACCTCCCACAGTCCAAAGATGTGTAGGTTAGGGTGGATTGACCATGCTAAATTGCCCCAGGGAAGTGCTGGCTGGTCGGATTAGCCAGGGGAACTGCAGAGTTACAGGGATAGGGTAGGGGCATGGGTGTGGGTGGGATGCTCTTTGGAGCATCATTGTGGACTGGATGGGCTGAATGGCCTGCTTCCACGCTGTAGGGAGTCTGTGATTCTTGAAGAGTGTGGTGGAGTGTTCACAACCTCGCCATGTAAAAAGCTACAGCTGTATCTGAGCCAGTGTGATGACCAAACTTCTGAACTCCTTCAGGTTGAACTGATAAGATATGGCAGTCAAAACCCTGTGATGAGAGGTTTACTCTGTTTCTCTTTAAGGCAAATGATTACTTGAAAAGCCTCAGTAAAAAGACTGCCCTGCAAGATCTTTCTAAGGTATCCACAGCAAAGACTTTCCTGGCTTTTGTTCAGCTAATGAGAGAGGCAAAGAAGATTGAAATTCTGAACTTGCTGAAGAAAGCAGGAGACACTGAGATGTGAGTTAATGTTCACGTTATAAATGAACACACACTTAGAGATCACTTGGCAGTTTGACAGGAGTGAGGTGGTGGTACAGTGTCGGTAGCACTGGATGAGTAATGCTGAGGCTAATGTTGGGAAAATGTGTTCATATCCCACCACTGTAGTACAGGAGTTTAAATTCTTTTAAATTCTTTCAGATTTAAAAAAAATCTTCTGAAATATGATTATAGTCTTAATGGTGATCGTGAAACTATCACGAGTGTTATAAAAACATGTCTGACTCATTAATCCCCTGCATGAAGGAAATCAGTTGTCTTTACACAATCGGCTAACATGTGACTCCAGGCCAACAGCAATGTGGTGACCCTTCAAATCATAGCATTCCCACAACATGGAAGCTGGCAATTCAGCCCATTGAGTCAATACCAATCCACCGAATGGTATCCCACCCAGACCCAGCCCCCTACCCTATCTTTCCCATGGCTAACGCACCTAGCCTGTGCATCCCTGCACACTACAGGCAATTTAGCATGGCCAATCTACCTATCCTGTACATCTTTGGACTATGGGAGGAAACCAGGGCACCCGGAGGAAACCCACGCAGACACGGGGAGAATGTGCAACCTCCACACAGTCACTCGAGGCTGAAATTGAACCCGGGTCCCTGGCCCTTTGAGGCAGCAGTGCTAACCACTGAGCCTCCATGCCCCTCATAACTCTTAACTGCCCTCAAATATGGCTCAGTAAACCATTCAGTTCAGGGGCAGTTCGGCATGGACAGTAAATGCTGGGCTGGCCATCGTCACCCACATCTCAGGATAAAATAAGGAAAAGGTGACAATAAAAATAAAATTGTAGAGACACTGCAGAAAGAGCAGTGGCAGCTGGGTGGCAATCTTTCAGTCCCTTTAATGAAGCATGTCACTGCAGAGCCTGTAAACCCTTAAATGCAGGGGTACACAGGAGGCAAAGCAGCAATCTGCACAGAGAGAAACACAAATGTTCATGATTGATGACCTTGCATCGGAACTGGAAGATTCTAGATTTTAAGGGACCTGGGATCAGAATAGAGCAAAGAGATAGTCTCAGGTGGGAGAGAGGAGAGTTCAGATAACTAATAACAAATAATAAATAATCTTCCAAGATATCCATATCCTATGGCATTGATATGGGGAAGGTTATGGATACAGTATAAGGGGAGGCAATGGCCTAGTGCTATTATCGCTGGGGTATTAATCCAGAGACCCAGGAAATATGTTGGGGACATGAGTTCAAACCTTGTCAAAGCCATGAGGGGTCCCAACCCAAAATGATAACTTTCTTACTCCACTGGTGCTGCCTGGCCTACTGTGTTTTCTATGGCAGTTGGTGGAATCTGAATTCAATAAAAATCTGGAATTAAGAGTCTAATAATGACCATGAATCCATTGTAGATTCTCTTTTAGGGAAGGAAACTGCCATCCTTAAGTGGTCTGGACTAAATGTGATTTGACTCTTACAATGTGATTATACCATCCACGATGGGCAATAAATGCTAGTCCACCCAGCGACACCTTCATCCCATGAATGAATGTTTAAAAAAGAAGATTGGAGCTTGAAAAAGGAAGTTTAGATGCTCATGAACAGTGAGGAAGCTAGACATCTTGTCTTTTGGTTTTGACCAGGTTTGGGGGAGAAATGGCCTAGTCAGTGCTCACAGCAACATGGTAATCTTTAGTCACAAAGATTTCATGGCTGTGTTTTATCTGACAAAGTGGCTGTGTTTTTTGGAGTTTGTTGACCGATATAACAAAGTCTCCTTGGACACCTTTATCCAGTCAGACCTCCTGCCACTGCTGCAGATCATTAACTATCCTCTAATTGATGATGAATTATAGGCTGCACAGGAAATGCAGTTTCTCAACAACTTCCACTGTTGATGTTACAATTTACAACATTCTTATGACTGAAAGATAGCCAAAACTATAAAATCAGGGAACATGTTTCTTCAGATATTTTAAATAAAAGTTAACAAAGTAAGTGTCAGTCCAAGAAAAGAATAAGCCTGGGGAGTTGGTTACACAGGATAAAGAAATTGCAAACAAATTGAACAGATATTTCACATTGGTGTTCTCTAGAGGGAATAAATATAGCATCCCTGAAATAGCTGTATAACAGGAATTAAAAGGATGGGAGGAATTCTAGGAAATAATAATTGCTGTGCTGTAGTGATTGTAACAAGGTCAGCCAGTTGGACCTTATAGGATGCAGCTCAGCATAATATGGCAACTGCTGTTCCCAAGATCGCAAGGAACTACAAGAGAGTCATGAACACAGCCCAGTCCATCATGCAAACCAGACTTCCATCCATTGACTCCATCTACACTTCCTGCTCACTTGGGAAAACAACCAACATAAACAAAGAACCCTTCCAACCCTGGTTATACTCTCTTCCCCTCTCTTCTGTCAGGCAGAAGATATATAAGTTTGTATACAGGTACAAACAGATTCAAGAACAGCTTATTCCCTGCTGTTATTAGACTTCTGAATGGACCTGTCAAATTTCAAATTTAATGTTGATCTCGCTCTTTGTGCACCTTCTCTGCAGCCGTAACATTGTACTCCTCGCTCTCTTCTATTACTTTAATGCACTTTGTATGGTATGGTCTGCCTGCACTGCCGGGAAGCAAAACTTTTCACTATATGTAGGTACATGTGACAATATTAAATCAAATCAAATTAATAAATCAAATCAAAAATATGAGTTCCCTGATTGGGGAGGTTAATCTGGTCCAGTTAAGTAGCCCTGACTGACATTGCGTGATTGTCAGAGATACAGACCCTCTGGTGCCTGACTCTGAGTGACGCAGTACTGTAGTCAAGGACTGTTCATTTATAATTTAGAGGTAACTTGGTGACGGGATACCAACCTCTATGGAATTATTTCACAAGGGAAGTCATACTAAATAAATTGATGGGAGTCCGCAGGGCCCGATAGATTTCATCCTAGGGTCTTAAAAGAAGTAGCTAGCGAAATAGTTGATGCATTGGTTTTAATTTTCCAAAGTCATTAGATTCATGGAAGGTTCCTTTAGATTGGAAAATAGCTAATGTGACTCCTTTATTTAAAAAGGGAGGGAGGCAGAAAGCACGAAAGTACACGCCAATTATTTTAACATCAATCATAGAGAAAATGTTAGCAGCTATTATTAAAGATGTCATAATAGGACATTTGGATCAGTTCAAGGTAATCAGGCACAGTTGATATGGTTTTGTCAAAGGGATATCATGTTAACTAATTTATTGGAATTCTTTGAAGAAGTAACTTGTGCTAGAAATAAAAGGGAATCAGTAGTGTATTGTATTTAGATTTCCCAAGGCATTTGATAAGATGCCATATCAAAGGTAGCTGTGGAAAATGAAAGCTTATGGTGTAAGTGTAACATATTGACATGACTAAAAGATTGTTTTACTAACAGGAAGTAGAATAATTATATGTGGGTCTTTATCAGCCCGGCAGAATGTCCCGAGTGGTGTGCACAGGGGTCAGGTTGGGGCCTCAGCTCTTTACAGATTGTACAAACGATTTGGATGAGGGGTTCGAAGGTATGGTAGCTAAATTTGATAATGCAAAGGCAGGTAGGAAAGTGGGTTGTGAAGTAGACCTTGGGAACCTACAAAGGGATATAGATAGATTAAGTGAGTGGGTAGAGATCTGGCAAATGGAATACAGGTGGGAAAGTGTGAAATTGTCTATCTTGGCAGAAAGGATTAAAAAAAGGGCATAATATCTGAACAGTAAGAGGATGCAGAGCTCCGAAATGCAGAGAGATCTGGGTGTTCTAGTGCATCTACCACAAAAGCTTTGTATGCAGGTACAGCAACTAATCAGAAAAGTTAATAGAACGTTATGGTTTCTTGCAAGGGGAATTGAATGCAAGGGTAGGGAGATTATGCTTCAGTTATATGGAGAGTGCATTTTGAGTACTGTGTACAGTATTGGCCACTGTACTTACAAAAGGATGTTAATACATTGGAAGTTGTTCAGTGAGGGTTCACCCTTCCAATACCTGGAGTGGGCAGATTGTCTTATGAGGAAAGGTTAGAGAGGCTGGGCCTGAATCCTCTGAAGTTTAGAAAGGTTTGATGTGACCTAGTGGAAACATAAGATCCTGAGGAAACTTGATTGGGTAGATGTTGAAAGCATGTTTCCTCTTGTGGGAGAATCTAGAACAAGGGGTCATTGTTTAAAAATAAGGAGGTGACTGTTTAAAACAGAGATGAGAATTTTTTTTCTCTGAGGGTTAAGTGTCTTTAGAGACCCCTCCCTCGAAAGGCAACAAATACAGAATGTTTAAATCCAGAGGAAGGGCCACTCAACCTGAAATGTTAGCTGTGATTTCTCTCCACTGATGCTGCCAGACCTGCTAAGCTTTTCCTGCAGTCTCTGTTTTTGTTTCAGAATCCTTAAATATTTTAAGGCAGAGGTAGACAGATTCTTGAGGGCCGAGAGGGTGAAAGATTATCGGGGAAATGCAGGAATGTGGAGTTGCGGTTTAAGTCAGATCAGCCAAGATCTTACTGAAAGGTGGTGCAAGCTCAAAGGGCTGAACGGCCTACTCTTCGTCCTTGTTTGTCTTTTTCTAAACACGCTGGGTTCACTTCTTTCTCAATACATCTCTTTTGGAAATGGCTCCTGAATAATTTGCAGGCTCACTAATAAATCATGGTCCTGTTGAGACTGGGGATCATACTGAATGGTTCTAACTGGTCGTGTCTCGTTCTAGCTGCTTCTTGATAGACTCGGCTACAGCAGCACACACAGAGTCATCGCTGAGTGCACTTTCCGAATACCTGGATTTCACCAAGGACGCCCAGATTCCTCAATTGCGGACATTCTTGTATGCCAGTGCCTTCTCTTCACACCCCTCCAAACACCTTTTACACATCTTGCTGGTATGTATGAGTTATGCAGTACAATGCTTATTTTTTAAAAATGTCGATATTCGAAATACTATGACACACCTCTGTGACTGTCACATCCTGAGGTGGGACTTGAAGTGAACCATTGGGTCATTACCACTGTGCCACATTTGAAATGTTTCCAGATTGTCGCTGGACTGTTAATCCAGAGAGCCAGGTAATAATCTGGGGACCTGGGTTCAAATCCCACCACGGCAGATGGTAGAATTTGAATTCAATAAAAATATCTGGAGTTAAAAGCCTAATGATGACCATGAACCCATTGCCGACTGTCAGAAAAACCCATCCACTTCACGAATGTCCTTTAGGGAAGGAAACTGCCATCCTTACCTGGTTTGGCCTATATGTGACTCCAGTCACACAGCAATGCGGTTGACTCTGAACTGCACTCTGGCAATTAGGGATGGGCAATAAATGCTGCCCTAGCCAGCGATGTCCCTCATCCCGTTAACAAATAAAGAAGGATCAGTCAGCGCTGGCACAATGCCGCTTCCTAGATGGTACTTAGATCGTGAGCCTGAGCACAAGATGGCTGACTTTGCCTAATGCTACAAGATTGGTGTATTTTAATAATCCTTCATCTCCAAGGACCCACCAGGTTGTCTGCGGATGCCAGCAGCCAACAGGTGACTGCTTTCTTGCTAGTAAAGACCCAACAGCTTTTCCTAAACAATGTCTGAAGAAGATTTCATTAATTATAGTGGAGTTGCCCCCGCCGCTGTCCCTGTACAGTAAAGTATTCACAATTCAATAACAGGCCATTCAGCCCTAAGGTTCCATTCCAGAGCTTGTACAACACACAAACTCCACCCAGCTCTCTTCATCCGACCTAATCAGTGTACTCTTCTGTCCCTTTCACCCACACATGCTTATCCAACAGCACTTTATATGGATTTTTTAAAAATTCATTCAAGGGATGTGTTATTATTCCACATCCCTAATTGCCCCTGAGAAGATTGTTGTAAGCTGCCTTCTTAAACTGGTTCATTTTATTATTTTCCTCCATTACACCTAAATGCAAGTTCCACATTCTAACAATCTTTGGATAAAATAGATTTCCTGGAATCTTTGTCTGTATGGTAATTTATAAATTGAAATATTCCCAATGGATGATTTGCCAGTAGGATGACAGTGATATTTCTTATTGGCTGGTCTCATTGTGATATATTTGAAGCCATTGGGCTCCATGTTTTATAAAACAGCAATGGAATATTATTGGCCCCACTATTTGTTTTAGAAGTGGACCAATAATATAAGTTGCCATAGACCTGGCGGGCCTTAGGAATGTTCATTCAAAAGAGATGACTAGTGATGGTTTAACCTGAGGGTCATTACACCTCAGATGAGGGGAAGGGTTGAGAAGGAAAATTCTTCATGGTCATCTCAGCCATCGCAGGAATTGAACCCATACTGTTGGCATCTGTCTGCATTGCAAACCAGCTCCCCAAGCTAATGGACCCCTGATCAGTAATGTGCAATGAATTTAATGGATATATAAAGAAATCCTTGCATTTATCCTGTAGAACTTTACACAACATAAGGACTGATCAGAGTGCTTCACAACAAATGAAAATATTTCTGAAGTGCGCTGACTGTTGTAATCATGTTGACATTTTATTATTTGGTGACGAGATCTAAAGTAGAGGTTTCGTGGTTTTTCATTTTCTCATTCTGTGTGAATGGCTTTTATAAAAGATCAGAAACTCTTCTTAACGTTGAATCAAAACAGCATTTCCAATAAATCATGTTCCTTCAACAAAATGACAAGACAAGCTACCTGATTGGATGATGGCTAAACTGAGCGCTTTTAGCCCACAGACTGGCTTGTATCAGCTGCTGGGTTAATCCTTGAGCCACAGATAGAGGCACTAAAGCCGTCCTTAATTGGCCACAGATAGATAGAAATAGGTTGAGTGAGCGGGCACAAATATAGTAGATGAAGCACAATGTAGAAAAATGCAAAAGTGTTGACTTTGGCAGGAAGAATAACAAGGCAGCATATAATTTAAGCGTAGAGTAACTGCAGAATTCTGAAGATGTGGAGGATCCAGGTGTTCATGTGGAAAATGATGGAGAGGGTGAATGGAATTCTCTGCTTTGTTGAAGTCACGTCTCAAATACAATGCAGTTTTGGTCTCCTCCTTTAAGGCAGGATGTAAACGTATTGGAAGCACTTCAGAGGTTTACTGGGATGATATCTGGACTCAGTGGGTTGGCTTATGAGGAAAGGTTATGCATGCTAGGGATAAAAGGAAGATGGAGTGATACGATTGAAGTGTCTATGATGCCAAATGGCATTGACAAGGGGAAAGGACATGGAAGTATGTTTCCTCCTGTGAGAGAGTGCAGAGCTAGAGGGCACTGTTCTAAAATTAGTTATAACCACTTAAGAGAGATAAGAAGAATCTTTTCTCTCTCAGAGGGTTGTGTGACTTTGGAACTGTCTTCTTCAGAAGGATATTTTTAAGGCAGGGGTGGATAGATACTTGTCAGGCAGAGGAATCGAGGGTAGATGGGATATTTTGAAACATCGACAGATATTATGATGTCATTGATTGGCAGACCAGGTCCGAGGGATCGCACGGTCTCCTTTTTGCTCTTAAGTTCTATGTTCATTTGTCAAAGACCTCAATAGGCGGCCAATCGGCAGGATCGTCAATGGGTCTTAGTAAAGTTGTACAGAATGAAAAAGGCCTCTTTAGTCCAAATAGTCCAAATCTTTCCTGGTCATGTACTTAGCCTATCCAGAATACAATCTTTCGGGGGGTGTGGACACAACATCATCACACTAATTAAGTGTCCTTTCCACCCAAAACTTGCCACCTCCTGGAGAAGAAGATTCCACCTAATAGCTCTGTCGTGAAAATCATGCAGTTCATCAATTTCTGTAATGGACAGAAGATTAGCTTTCAATTTGAATAGACACCAGAGCTGGGGCGAGTCTAAGACTCGCCATGAATTTGTTGATCTTTTTCTTCACAGGTGCTGCCAGAACTGCTGAGCTTTTCCAGCTACTTTACAGCATCTGCTTGTTATTTAATCAGCGTAAGGAACATTAATCTGATCGGTGCACTTCTCTTACAGGCTAAGCTTCAGAACAAGATACCAAGCAGAGAAATCCAAGAGACAATTGTCTTGGTGATTGGAGCAGTGATTGGCAAGATGTGCCAGCAGAACCAGTGCAGACTCCAGGTTGGTAGTTGACCAGTTGCTGATGGGTAGATTTGTCGTTCACAATCAAGCTTTGTTCCACTGAATAGATGTAAAAACTAAATTAGTCGAAAGAAAGACTAGCATTTAATAGAATCCTGGCTATGCAGAATGAGGCCATTCAGCCCATCAAATAACACTAATCCTACAAAGAGCATCCCACCCAGACACATAAGCCCTTTACCATGGTTAACCCACTGAGCCTACACAATTTAGCATGGTCAGTCCACCGAACCTGCATGTCTTTGGACTGTGGGAGGGAACCAGAGCACCCGGAGGAATCCCATGCAGACACGGGGAGAACGTGCAAACTCCGCACAGACAGTTGCCCCAGGCTGGAACTGAACCTGGGACCCTGGTGCTGTGAGGCTGCAGTGCTAACTAACTACTGCGCCATCTTTCTATCATAACTTTTATGATCCAGGGCAGCCTATGACGTACCCTGAGAGCTGTAGTAAACACAGCAGCTAACATCTGCACAGCAAGATCCCACAAGAACAATGCAAAAATAAGTAGATCAGCTTTGAGGAACAAATGTTGGCCGAACTGAGAGAATTGCTAAAATTAGTTGCCCAGTGCAGTTGAGGTTTCAGGTTGAGGACGCTTCTGAATCATTATGATGCTGAGCATAAATTGGCTTGGATGTACAAATTGAAAAATATTGGGGCAGACTTCCTGATGCAGAGAAAGTTGTGACTCCAGGGTAGATGGGAGCTGTGCATGGGGACCCTGCGGAATCCCCATCATAGCACTCTCCGAAAGAATTGTCCATGAAATTGAAAAATCAGCTCATCAATTCCCCTCGGAATTCTCCAAAAGTATCCATTTAAATCGGAGAATTCAGAGAATCCCATTGAATTTGAGTAATAGTTACTCAGGAAGTTAACTGTCTTAAATATTTAATCTAGCTACTTAACTGACCCCAGAACTTACCTCACACATTACCTTGCCCGACCCCAAGACTCTAACCCAATACCCGCCTCCCTCACCCTGAGCCAATACCATCCTTCTGCTCTGGGCCATGATAGCCCCTTCATGCCCCCTTCCACCCCCCAGAACCTGACAAAACCCACCACCAGACACAATGCTCCTGTCACCCTGGAACTCAATACTTCCTGTTTCACTACCACTTCTCTCATTCTGGGACCCAACACCACTCCACTAAACTCTGGGCCTGACACCCTGGCCCTCCTATGACCAGACCAGACCCCCTTCCCTCTGACGCAACACCCCTCCCCGACACACTAGCCACTATCCCCACACTCCTACCTCCCAGAACCCAATATCATTGCTGGTCCCCATGCCCCCTCACTCTGACCATCCCCCCATGCACCCCCCCCCCCCCCCGCCAACCCCGCCACCCCCGCCACCGTCACCTCCCAGGATCCAATCCCAGTACTAGACTCAAACGCTACCCACCATCACCTCCCAGGACCGAATCCTACCACTGGACACCATCCACCACACCCCCGCAACAGCATTTCCCAGGACCCAATCCCACCACTAGACCCAAACCCCATCTACACCCCACCATCAGCTCGCAGGACCCAATCTCACTACTAGAACCAAACTGTCTGAACCCGACCATGCCACCTTTTGGAAGCCAACACCTCCCTCCCCCTGCTTCTGGCCCTGATGCCCCATCCTCCTGCTCCCCGACAACTGACACTACCCCTCCCCTGCTGGTCACCACATCTCCTCTCGTCCTCACCTACACTTCCCTTGCCAGTTTGTGCCCTCCTTGCCCTGCACCCCACTTACCTGGCATCTCACCCACCTGGCACTCTACATATCTGGCCCCTGACCCTCACTGGCACCCAAACCTCACCTTTCCCTTATGTACTTACACAGTGACAGTCATTGTCAAAGTGGTTCTCTGTGGTGCTGAACCTTTAAATTACAGAATACACTGACTGACCACTGTGAACGAAAAGGGAGTGCAGTTCCCATTATCTCTGCAGATTACCTTCGCCTAGTTGTTGTGCACTAACAGGGAACCTGTCAAAACGGAAGTGTGGCTCTGCATTTCTGAACGAGTGCCCGTTTGGAATCTCCTGTCAGAATGTGGAGGTTTTTAATTTATATCTGAATAAAGCATTTCACATGTGACTGCCACAATTGAGAAAATCCGGCCCAAACCTTGGAGAAGCAAACAAGCTAGCAGAGTCAGACCAGGTTTAACTGGAGAGCAACATAAGGTGAAATAAAAGCATGCCCGGTGTTTATGATGCAACAGGATATCCCAAAGGACTTTGAAACTAGTGAAGTATTTTCGAACATAGGGAGACGTTTAATTGGTAATTTGTATACAGTCAGGTTGCTTAAACAACAGTATGACAACTGACCATCTGATCTGTCTTAGAGTCTTTTTCTTGCAGCATAAATGTTGACCAAATATTATGAAAATCTCTCATTTCATGATTCATATATTGTAAGAATAAAACTTTTACATTGTGATCAAAGTTACAAAAAGGAAGGTACGTGGTAGCACCTGATCTGGGATATTAGTAAATAAACCTGAAGCAGGTATAAATCAGACAGACCTCGACAATTACATTTCAAAGGGTAAGTTTTATTTCATTGCTCGGCTGGTTAGAAAAGATATTCCCTTCCAGGATTTTAATTGGATCTATCTGGAGGAGCCAATTTGTCTGATACCATCTTGGAAAATGCTTTGCAATTGGTTTCAATTATTCATGTTGATCAAAGGAGCTAAAAGCAGTTTGCAAACATTGACGTCATCATGGAACTAGTAAGTCCAGTGTGAGGACTACAGACCAGTTAAATTGTTGCGAGGATCCCAGAATCAAAGGGTTTTTTTCAAGGTCTAAGATATCCTGTGGACCTTGGGGGGCCTCTTATAACCCGCTGTGTTCTCCATGTCAATGCCTCGGCCAAACAAAATGAATGTGCCCATTTCTCTGAGGTATAATTTGAAGTGATGGTTTGAAATTTGACGTTCTTGTGTTTGCCCTTCTTGCAGTAGGAGGGGCAGGATGGCACGCCCAGGGTTTAGAGGAATGTTGTTGGGTCCTGGAGATAGAGAGGTGCTAAAGAGTCCTACATTGATAAAACAGATAGAAGTCCCTGGTAACATGTCTCTCTTTTCAGCAAAATTCAACTTCTGCATTTCCAAGAAACTGTTAATATAAATGTTAGACCTTGTGTCATTCAGAATACCTCAGTATAATTAGTAACTAATTAGCTGGTTGCTCGCTGTAAAGGAAAATAAATTTTGCAACAAAATACTGAATACAATGAGCTTCGTTCAGACTTGTCAAAATACCTTAGAGTATGGATTTCTCTAAGTGTTAGATCTCTCCAGAGCCGAATCCTGATCTTACTGAGTTCCTAATCACAGTTGGGAAAGTGGGAAAAGAGAGAGAAAGGGTAAAAGAAACGCTAAATTATACCCCATAATGATGATAATCCCATTCCTGAGCACTATCACTAACTTCTGCAGAAAGGTAGTGACTTGAAGCTTCAAAGACACACCTCAGCCTTAATGTTGCACCATTTAACTAAACTGCCAACATTCCCAGTCTAGGAAGACTGATCACATGGGCAAGACACCGCCGGGTGGCCCTTCTCAGGGAACTGGCTTATTTTGGAGTGGGAGCTGGCAGGCGGAAATGGGAGGGAGGTGCAGAAAGAATATGAAGCTAGAGGTAAGCAGTTATAATATCAGACCACGCCATAACTCCCTCAATGTTGCTGTCTGTTCTCAGGAAGTTGAGACTGCAAAGAAAACGATCTTGGACAGGCTGAATGCAGCTACGGAAGAGGCAGATATAAAAATGTACCTCCTGGCCCTTAAGAATGCACTCCTGCCAGAAACTATCCAACTGCTGCTAAAATATGCAGAGTGGAAGATGAGCTCGGTGGCAGCTATTGCTGTGTCTATACTACAGAGATTCCCAACCATCCATATCACCCAGGAGGTAAGGTCACACATAATGGCATTTTCTGAAGAAGGGCCCAGACCCGAAACATCAACTTTCCTGCTCCTCTGATGCTGCCTGGCCTGCTGTGTTCATCCAGCTCTATACCTTGTTGTCTCAGACTCCAACATCTGTGGTTCCTACTGTCTCTAATGGGCTCTTCCTTAACTTTTAGGCAACTAATTGTCTGTCACCCAGCCTCTCAATGCAGATCGCCAGATTGAACCCACCTCGTCCATGCCTTGTTTAGTTTCAGACTTGGCTGTTCATTGGCTTTCCACATGCTGCACTCCATTGATTGGAGTTGATCCAAAAGAAAATGCTGCTGCCCTGCACCAAGCCCCATTCGCCCATGCTCGGTCACCCACATTGGTCCCTGCTGCATTTTAAAATTCTCACCCTTGCTTCCAAATCCACCTGAAGCTTTTGCTCCTCCATCTCCAAAGCTTCCTCTGGGCATATCGCTCTACCTGATTTCTGCCTAGATTTTCTCCAATTTGAGCTCTGGCTCAACCTAATTTTAATCACTTCATCTCTAATGTCCGTACATTCTGTTGCTTAGGGCTAAGCTGTGGAATTCTTTCCCTTCTGTACATCTCTTGCCAACTGAAGGTTGGGAATCTTTTGTCTGAAGTTCTTGGGACCAGCTGGTTTCCAGATAAATAATATCCTCAGCTTTTGGGCCCACCGTAGACCGTACAAATCCTTTGGAAAAAATCTAGACTGAACCCTCATGGACCTAAAAACAAAGCTTTTTTTTAACCAATGGGCCCTGAACAGACCTGAAAACACGCTGAATTCTGGGAGAAAGACATCACTTTTAGGTTTGCATCTGTTCACGCCAAGTAAAGGTTTTTTTCAAAGCATCTGAACTCATTTGTGTGACAGGCCCGAGTTTGGGCTTGCTCCTGAAAAGACGTTTGCTTTTTACATGTTTTTGGTTTTTGTACGTACAGTTAATAGATACCCAATCTGTATAAGTTGCCCCTTAAATTCCACCTCTTCAGTCAAGCTTTTGGTCACTTTGGAGGAGGTGATGGCCCAGTCACTAGACTATTAACCCAGAGACCCAGCAATGTTCTGGGGACCCAGGTTCAAATCCCAGCACGGCAGATGGTAGAATTTGAAATCAATAAAAAATCTGGAAGTAAGAGTCTAATGATGATGGTCGATTGCTGGGGAAGAACCCATGGTTTGCTGATGTCCTTTATGGAAGGAAACTGTTGTCCTTACCTAGTCTGGCCTAGTGACTCCAGACCCACACCAATGTGGTTGACTCATAATTGCCCTCAGGGCTATTACACGTGGGCAGTAAATTCTGGCCTAGCCAGTGACACCCTTAACCTATGAATGAGTTAAAAAAACACTATCCTAATAAGTCCATCTGCCTTGGTGTCAAATTGTGTTTGGTCTCACCAGCTGCCCCCACCCCCCGCACCAAAAAGAACAAAAGAGTCATTAGATATTTTACAGCATTCTAGATGCTACATAAATACAAAATTGTCATTGTTGAAGCTTCACATAGGGTTGTTTTATTCCAGGCAAAGACTAACCTTTGAGGGTAGGGGCTATTTACAGTCTCAGTAGGCGAAAGCCCAAGGACAGCACGGGCCTACATACTTTGCATGGAGCTGGAAGAAAACTTCTGCACGGAATTTTTAAGGGCTGTCCTGTATTTGAAGTGGGATTTCCACGATCCGGATTGGCTACTGCTGGGCCGTAGCCCCTAATTTTGATCCTCTGGTTTTGCGGATGCCCGCTCGGACAGGCTGCCAGCTCTCTCTGATAGAGGTTGACCATTTTGGTCCCTAGCATGGCAGGACTGTTACATGAGGAGAGATTGAGTTGGTTAGGATTGTATTCGCTGGAGCTTAGAAAAATGAAGGGGAAATCTCATAGAAACCTATAAAATGCTAACAGGACTAGACAGGTTAGATGCAGGAAGAATGTTCCTGATGGTAGAGGAGTTGAGAAGCAGCTTAAGGATAAGGGGTAAACATTTTAGGACTGAGATGAGGGGAAGTTTCTTCGCCCAGAGAGTATTGAGCCAGTGGAATTCACTACCACAGAAAGTGGCTGAGCTTTTCAAGAAGGATGTAGATTTGGCTCTTGTGGCTAAAGGAATCAAAGGATATGAGGGAGGACAGAATTAGGGTATTGAGCACAATGATCATAATGCATGGTGGAGCAGGCTCAAGGGGCTGAATGGCCTACTCCTGCTTGTGTATTCTGTTTCTATGACAGGTTTGGCAGCACCATCATCCCCAATGCCAACATTGTACTCTTTTAATGTATTCCCCAGCAGTTATTCGTGTCAGCATCACCAGTAGAACTGATGGGGAGTGTTCACTATGCAGGCATCGACCAGGTCTCTCATAACATGGCCACCTTATTTACTTCAGAGGACCCAGGATTCCTTAATAAGAGCAGGTCAGAAACTCTCACATTCTGAGTATCTGATAGTAGCTTCTCTTCAAAATAAGAACAGGTTGTACAATTAATAGCAACAGGGTGTTCGATTCCATTTTGAGATCATTAACAGCTGACAGGAATGAACCGAAAGGCTCAAAAGTGGCAATTTACCCTTTTGTTAAATAAATACAAATTAGTTTTAAAAATGGTTCAATTGCATTTTCATGCATTAACCCTGAGTCAAGAAACGTGGAAGCATTGCTTATCCGCAGACAAATCTCTCTAACGTATTGAATTTTTTGCTACCTAATTAGCGAAGAGCCTTCAAGGCTGGTTTCTAAGCATCTCACTGACCTATGAAAGAAAAGCACTTCTCCCAGTTGCAACATTTTTGGGAAGTTGAAGCATTTTCCTGGTTTTCCATCGGGTGTAATTTAAATTTCATGTGCAAAAACTGTAAAATAAATTGAATGAAATCTTCCAAGAAGGTGGTTCAGATGATTCACAGTATTGTGTCTTACTATGGCATTGTTGAAAAGAACATCTCATTTAAAAATAGGGTTGCACATGAATGTTTGTACCAAACAGCAGCACGCCTTTCAGCCCCTTGAGCTTGTTCTGCCATTCAGTACGATCGTGGCTAATCTGATTGTGACCTCAATTCACACATTGCTGCCTATTCTATTAGTCGTTCACTGGAATCATAAATACAACATCTGGTAGGCAGATGGTAAACTTGACCAGGGAATGCTTTATTGTGCATCCTGTCAACTCCACTGTCAGTTTTAGACTGCCTCTCCTAACTCCCACTCTGACCTGACCCACTCTCTTAACTTGGGGTGGCACAGTGGCTCAGTGGTTAGCACATCCGCCTCACAGACCCAGGGACCCTGGTTCAATTACACACTTGGGCGACTGTGTGGAGTTTGCACATTCTCCCCGTGTCTGCGTGAGTTTCCTCTGGGTGCTCCGGTTTCCTCCCACAGCCCAAAGATGTGCAGGTTAGGTGGATTGGCCATGCTAAATTGCCTGTAGTGTCCAGGGATGTTTAAATTAGGTGGATTAGACTTGGGGAAATCAGGGGTAGGGGAATGGGTCTGGAATGCTCTTCAGAGGGGTGGTGTGGACTTGTTGGGCTGAATGGCCTGTTTCCACACTGTACGGATTCTGTGATCTATGTAACACCCACATCTCCTTGATACTCATCGGCTGTTTTCTACACAATCGCTTCTTGATTACTGCCACAATACTCAAATTTATAACTTTAATATTTCGTATTAAATGTTTTATATGATCCCAAGAAAGCTTGCAAAGGCTGAATGGTTTTCAGACAGCGAAAAATCAAAGGCCATTGATAATACAATTTTCTATTTAATTCCCAGGTCCATTGCAGCAAAGCTATCACCAGCCTCACAGCAAATAAATGAAATGTCAGTTAGATCTAATATTCTCTATTTATGTGTTGCAAATGGACATTATAATTAGTATTATGATTCCAAGCACCATCCTTCACCCCCTGTAAGCTTCGCCTTATTCAAAACTATTCCCTGTAACATATCAAATGCCAAGTCCCTTTCGCCATGGCACCTGGTCCCAGATTAAAAATTCATATCCTTGTCCTTATATCCTTCCGTGTTGTCATTCATCTTTGAAGCCCTTCACCCCTCTGGGAAGTCTGCTTTTCTCTAATTCTGGGGTTTCGCCAGTTGGACAGCTGCGTCTCCATCAGCCAGAGACCTAAACTTTGGAATACATCCAGCCTACTCATCCTTTCCACCCCATGACTTCTCTCTCCTCCCTCAAGTAAGTCACTAAACCTATTTCTTTTACTCTCCATCTTCGGTCCGCCTCCCCCTCTCTCCCTATTTATTCCAGTTCCCTCCCCCCATCCCCCTCTCTGATGAAGGGTCTAGGCCCGAAACGTCAGCTTTTGTGCTCCTGAGATGCTGCTTGGCCTGCTGTGTTCGTCCAGCCTCACATTTTATTATCTTGAAACCTATTTCCTTGGCCAGTTTTCTGCTACTTTCTGTATTATCCGTTTGGGTTTCTTAGCGTCAGAGTTTGCCTGATAGAGCTCCTGTGTGCCTTGGCATAACTTTACAGTGTTACTGGTGCTACAAAAGTGCAAGCTGTTGTTTCTGTGTTTGTAGCCACCATATGGTCTGGGGTTAGGCATCTGATGGGAGGTTGTACTATACTTACCCAGGATGTATGCAACATGTTGGGAAGCTCATGTTCATTCAATCAACAATTTGAGGACCTCATGTGAAAAGAAAATTTCTCATTTTGTACAGAAAGGGTCACTCACAGGGAATGTCGCCCAAGGGGACAGGCACCCACAGAGTGTGACATTCTTGGGGAGTGTTACCCTCATAGAATCATAGAGTCCTACAGCACAGCGATCAGCCCGTCGGCCCAAACCGGTCCGTGCTGACCTAAATATCCCATCCACGCTTAACCCCATTTCCCTGCATTTGACCCATATCCTTCTAAACCTTTCCTATCCATGTATTTGCCCAAATGCCTGTAAATGTTGTTAATGTACCCACCTCAACCACTTACACTGGCAGCTCATTCCATATGCGTACTACCCTCCGTGTAAAAAACGTTTGCCCCTTATGTTCCCACATCTTCCTGCCCCTCTTACCTTACAAGATGCCATCTGGTCTTTGATTCCCCAACCCTGGGAAAATGACTGAGTGCGTTCACCTTATCCATGTCACTCATGATATTGCACACTTCTATAAGATGCCCCATCTAAGCCCTTAACACAATGGCAGTACAGTCCGTGTTAAGAAAATTAAAATCCGCCACTGTGACAACTCTATTCCTCCTCCAAGTCTCCCCAGTCTCCCTGCATATTTATGTCTCTAATTCCTGGTGACTATTTGAAGGTCTATAGTACAGTCCCATTAACATCACTATCCCCTTTTTATTTCTTAGTTCCACCTACAAAGCCTTACTGGATGATCCCTCAGTTATTTCATCTCTGACTACTGCTGTGATACTCCCCTAAATCAAAAATGCAACTCCCCCTCCTGTTTCTTCTGCCTCGGTCCCACACAAAGCACTGTACCCTGGCACATTAAGCTGCCAGCCCTGTCCGTCCCTTAGCCATGTTTCTGTAATGGCTGTAATATCCCAGTCCCATGTGCCCATTCATACCCTGAGTTCATCAGCCTTACCTGTCAGCCGTCTTGCATTGAAATAGATGCAATTTAATCGAACAGCCGTTCCTTGCTCCCTGTCCTGTTCCAGCCTGACCTGCCTCTTCAACTTGCTAGTTCCAATAACAGTATCTCCTTCCAGCCTAGCATTTGCCTCCCTGCTGTTTAGGATCCCATCCCCCTGTCAATCCAGTTTAAACCCTGGGGAGGATCACCAGTGGAAGGGTGACCCAGTGGGAGAGGCACATGGAGTGCCACCTACTCTGAATCGGGTGAAACAGGTGTGCCACCCTGAATATGTGTCAATATTGGAGCGCCCACTCACATACTGATTCCTCTAAACATTACATTCACTCTCCAACTATTTGCATCTTTACAATATTTATATATTTACAAACCAAATCTGATTGCCCTGTATCCACCTTTTGAGGCAAGAATACTAATGAACAGGCCTTGCCCACCCTCAGACCAAACCTAGAATAAAGCAGGAACAGGAAATGGAAGGAAGGATGGCCCTGGTGTTTGGGAGATTAAAATACTGGTGGTGCCTTGGAGAGGAGCATGTACTCAGGGGCAGGGGAGAGACCCAGCAAGCTCAGTGTCAGCACTAAACAATCATTTGGAAATGTTGGTGGCCTGGTGCTGCTGACCTGTTTGATGAATAAAGATTTGACTTATATTTACAATTAGGTGAAGAAACAGATGAACATGATTTTTCACCAGAGCAGGAATCAGTACGGGGGAACTGTGCGACTTGCTGCGTTCGATGTGATTCTCAATAACCATCCCTCAGCCATGGAGTTGAAAAATATCTTGCTGTCCATCAGAGAAATTGAATCAGAACTATCTAAGTTTATCGTTGCAAAACTACAGAATATTCTACGCTCTGACTATCATCCATCAAGGTGAGAGCTGAGTAGACAGTCACTTGGAAATTCCTGTTCCTCTCTCACAGTCATAAGCTAAGAGCTTTTAAGAGCCAATTCTTCAGTGGATGTATACACCATAAGGTTTCAGACTGGCAGCTAAAGTGTTAGAAATCCCTCCCCAGCAGCAGGCACCTTATTGATGGGTAGGGCTGTGCCAAAACAGTTCAGAGGCTGCAATTTCTAACTCTTATAGTCTCTGTTTGAAGGAAGATTTGAGCCTTGGCACTGCCATTTGGTAGGGGAAGGAGGCAGGTCCCAAATATATCCCATTTGGAATAGGGATCCATCCCATTCAAACTAATCCACATCGCTGTCAAGTTCTCTGAGCCAACCAGAGAGATGGAGTTACAATGGGAACATATGCTTTTACATGTAGCCTGGGGATCTCCAGATAGCAGTGGTCAAGGCTTCAGTTATCTTCCTATCATGTGGCTGACTGGGAATCTTTCCCTGACATTGGCATGTGTTGGAAAGATTTACCGCCTACCAAACCTGCTTGGCCATGGTATGAATGCATCTTTCTTGTCCATCAAAGGTTAGAGTGCAGCTTGAATCCCAAGCTTCTGGTTCAGAGGCAAGGACACTACCCAAGAGCTGGATGAACACAGCAGGCCAAGCAGAGAAGCAGGAAAGCTGATATTTCGAGCGTAGACGCTTCTTCAGAAAATCTGCGATAGGCCATTGCATCAGCTGACCAGGATTTAGGACCCAGTTGAACACCTCATTGATGTGGGCCTAGAGATTTTATTTTATTCATTCACAGGATGAAAGCATGGCTGGTTCGGCCAGCATTTTTTGCCCATCCCTAATTGGCCAGAGGGCAGTTAGGACTCAACCACGTTGCTGTGGGTCTGGACTGACATGTAGACCAGATGAGGTGAGAATGACAATTTCCCTTCCAAAAGGACAGTATTGAACCAGATGGGTTTTTCCAACAATAAATAATGGATTGATGGTCATCATTATACCCTCAGATCTAGGTATTTATTGAATTCAAATTCCACCATCTGCCACGGTGGTTTTGAACCCAGGTCCCCAAAACCTTATCTGGATCTCTGGATTAACAGGCCACTGATAATACCATTCGGCTACCATCTTCCCCACCAGATGTAGAATCAGGCCATTCAGCCAAACTGTGACTGTGTCTGTGTTCCCACAACGCTCCCTAACCCAGTTTGTCTTACTCCATGGAATAATCATCCATTTTGTTCTACCTTACATCATTATTGAGCTTATCCTTATCACCTCAACCGCATCACATGGTAGCCAGGTCCAAAGTCTTGCCCCACTGTGAGAACAGATGTTTGTCCTAAATTTCCAAACAGATTAATGGTGATTTTCCTTGTATTTAGGGTCCCGATGTTTGGAATACCCTAACTTCCTTCAACAAATCTCCACTTAAATCCCTTCGAAAAACGCATTCTTTAAACATCTTAGCAGCCCACCAGCCCTTCCCCCACCCAGCTTCTCTATTCCAGAGTGATCAACGTCTTTGTGGCGTGTGTAACCTAAAAGCTCCTATCACCTTTGTGAAATATTCCTTTTGTCCCATCACCAAAGCACCTATGGGTGGAATCTGATAGGACCTTGAGCAATGTGGGCTCCTGGTGAGATGTATGACAGAATCGAGTGACAAGTGCAGAGGGTCCATCTATGCCGGGAGAAACTTGTGCCATCTTTTATGCTTTTTACAAGCAGCGTGAAGAGATTTTCACTCAGGCAGCCCACTATAGCCCACATCATTTTGACCACCATGAGGCTCCACCCATTGTTTTAGGGCACCATTGAAAGGTCAAAATCATAGGCCGTTTGGTAAGCATTAAGAATTGATCTTTATTATTGGGTTGCCCTAATTCCTGGTTGATATTTTCAAGCCCTTAATTTCTCTTGATAATTATGCTGTAGACTAGATGCAATCAAAAGGCACACAGCAGACACTGGGACTGCTGGTTTAATAGTCCAGGAATGCAATGACCTGATGTGTGTACAGCTGCATTGTGGTTACATGCTCCTCTATCATTGACTTGGAAAACGGAGATGATGCAGAAGATTCAACCAACAATGTGTTTCTTATATTCACTCATGAGATGTGGGCTTAGCTAGATGGGTTAGCATTTATTGTCTGTCCCTAGTTGCCCTTGAGAAGGTGGTGAGCTGCCATCTTGAACCACTGCAATCCATGTGCTGTAGATTGATCTACAATGCCCTGAGGGAGGGAATTCCAGGATTTTGACCCAGTGACACTGAAGAAACAGCGATATATTTCCACGTCAAGATGGTGAATGGTTTGGCAGGGAACTTGCAGGGGGTGGTGTTCCCATGTATCTGCTGCCCTTGTCCCTCTAGATGGAAATGGTGATGGATTTGGAAGGTGCTTGCTAAAGATCTTTGCCCTATTGCAGAGGCAAATCACACAATAAAATAACTGTTCCTCATGGAATCCAAACCTGTGCTGTAGTTAAAATAGATATAATTTCCTTGTCATGACCCTGGGCAGCTGCATTTTTGCATTCGCCTCATAATATGAGGGGGATTAATTTGAAGCACTGTAGTTAGATGGTCAAGAAACAGGGTTTAGTATCCCCAGAAGTATCTACAAAAGTCTTTGGCCAGTGTATATGATCTATCTGTCAGATTTCAGAAGCTAAAACATATCCACTACAAGGCCTGACATGTAATCACAAGGTCAAACTTGGAAGAAATAAGTTTGTAACAATGTGAATTGTTCACTTTCCACATGAGCTGTCCTTGTAACTTCTATTCAAACCTGTCAAGTGTACTGCCTGGAGATTTTCACACGTGAGCAGTTGTACATTGACTGCCACTTAAGACCACAAAGAAAGATAATTCACCTCATTTGTGTTATAGACTGATGGAATTGTATAGTTCCATTCTTTTATGTTATAGTTTCAATCGAATGCAATTCCATTCCCTACATTCATAATGACAGTCATTCCTGGAAATTGTGTGAGAAACTTTGACCTTGACCAAAACCCTTTTGTTTTCTGTAGCAAATTAATTCGCAAAGCCCTGAAAGACACAATGATCTATAACTACCACCGACTGTCCAGAACTGGGAGCTCATCCTCCTCCTCAGGCTATTTAGCAGGTAAAAGGATGGCAACTGACATATAATGTGGAGTTATTAGTTTCCATTTTTTCCGCATACAACATAATTGTTTCCATGTAATTTCTTTCTTTATAAGTTACTAAAGACGTGGTGACCTCATACAACATGGATTTAATCTTTGGAGACAGTGGTATCTTGGAGCAGAGTCAGTCTGATTTCATAGTATCTACCGAGAAAAATAGACTTCTCGCAAGCCAGGTATGTTCACCTGCTTTCTCAATCTGCTTGGCTTTATATTTAAGTTGATGTCTGGTTACCCATGATGCTGAGGTGCTGGTGTTAGGCTGGAGTGGACAAAGTCAGAAGTCACATGAAATCAGGTTATAGTCCAACAGGTGTATTTGAAGACACAAGCTTTCATAGCGCTGCTCCTTTTTCAGGTGAACAGGGTAGATGATGGCCTAGTGGTATTATCGTTAGACTATTAATCCAGAAACCCAGCTGATGTTTTGGGGACCTGGGTTCAAATCCCACCATGGCAGATGGTGGAATTGGAATACATAAAACAAGTCTAGAATTAAGAATCTACTGATCACTATGAAATCATTGCCGAATGTTGGAAAAACCCATCTGGTTCACGAATGCCCTTCAGGGGGAGGAAAATCTGCCACCCTCACCCGGTCTGGCCTACATCTGACTCCAGACCCTCGGCAACATGGTTGACTTTCAACTTACCGCATGAAATGGCCAAGCAAGTCACTCCTTTGTACCAGTTGCTACAAAGACTCAAAGAAATGAAACCGGACGGATCACTTGGCATTGACCTGGGCACCGGAAAAGACAGCAGCAGAAACAGCCCAGTCGACCCTGCAGAGTCCTCCTCACTAACATCTGGGGGCTAGTGCCAGAACTGGGAGAGCTGTCTCACAGACTAGTCAAGCAACAGCGTGACATAAAAACAGAAAGAACTGCGGATGCTGTAAATCAGGAACAAAAACAAAGTTGCTGGAAAAGTCCAGCAGGCCTGGTAGCATCTATGAAGGAGAAAACAGAGTTAACATTTCAGGTCTGGTGACCTTTCCGCAGAACTGGCACACTTACAGAATCATACCTTATGAACAATGTCCCAGACACCACCATCACCACCCCTGGATGTGCCCTGTCCCACCGGCAGGACAGACCCAGCAGAGGAGACAGCACAGTGGTACACAATTGGGAGGGAGTTGCTCTAGCAGTCCTCAATATTGACTCTGGACCTCGTGAAGTCTCATAGCTTCAAGTTAAACATGGGCAAGGAAACCTCCTGCTGATTACCACGTACTGTCCTCCCTCAGCTGATGAATCGGTCTCTCCTCAATGTTGAACAACACTTAGAGGAAACACTGAGGATGCGAAGGGCACAAGGTATACTCTGGGGGGGGGATTTCAATGTCCACCACCAAGAGTGGCTCGGCAGCAGTATTACTGATCGAGCTGGCCGGGTCCTAAAGGACATAGCTGCTAGACTGGGTCTGCGGCAGGTGGTGAGGGAACCAACAAGAGGGAAAAATATACTTGATCTCATCCTCACCAATCTGCCAGCTGCAGTTGCATCTGTCCATGACAGTATCGGTAAGAGTGACCATCGCACAGTCCTTGTGGAGACCAAGTCCCACCTTCACATTGAGAACACCCTCCATCATGTTGTGTGGCACTATCACCGTGCTATATGGGACAGACTTCGCACAGATCTAGCAATTCAAGGCTGGGCATCCACGAGGTGCTGTGGCTCATCAACAGCAGCAGAACTGTACTCCAGCACAATCTGTAACCTCGTGGCTGACATATCCCCCACTCAACCATTACCATCAAGCCAGGGGATCAACCCTGGGTTCAATGGAGAGTGCAGGTGGGCATGCCAGGAGCAGCACCAGGTATCAACCTGGTGAAGCCACCAAACAGGACTACTTGCACGCCAAACAGCAAAAGCAGCAAGTGATAGACAGAGCTAAGCGATCCCACAACCAACGGATCAGATCTGAACTCTGCAGTCCTGCCACATTCATGGTGAATGGTGGTGGACAATTAAACAACTCACTGGAGGAGGAGGAGCCTCCACAAATATCCCCATCCTCAATGATGGAAGAGCCCAGCACATCAGTGCAAAACGTAAGGCTGAAGCATTCGCAGCAACCTTCAGCCGGAAGTGCTGAGTGGATGATGGGCCCTGACAACATTCCAGCAATAGTACTGAGGATTTGTGCTCCAGAGCTTGCCGCTCCCTTAGCCCAGCTGTTCCAGTACAATTACAGCACGGGTACCTACCCAACAATGTGGAAAATTGCCAGAGTATGTCCTGTATGTAAAAAGCAGGACAAATCCAACCCGGCCAATTACCACCCCATCAGTCTCCTCTCGACCATTAGTAAAGTGATGGAAGGTGTCAGTGACAGAGCTATCAAGCAGCACCTGCTCAGCAATAACCTGCTCAGTGATGCCCAGTTTGGGTTCTGCCAGAGCCACTCCGCTCCTGACCTCATTACAGCCTTGGTTCAAACATGAGTAAAAGAGCCGAATTCCACAGATGAGGTGTGAGTCACAGCCCTTAATATCAAGGCTCATTTGACCGAGTGTGACATCTCGAAGCCCTAGCAAAACTGGTATCAATGGGTATCGGGGGCAAACTCTCCAGTGTTTAGAGTCATACCTGACGCATTGGAAGATGGTCGTGGTTGTTAGAGGTCAGTCATCTCAGCCCCAGGACATCACTGCAGGGGTGCCTCAGGGTAGTGTACTAGGCCCAACCATCTTCAGCTGCTTCATCAATGACCTTCCCTCCATCATAAGGTCAGAAGTGGGGATAGTCGCCGATGATTGCACAAAGTTCAGCTCCATTCATGACTCCTCAGATACTGAAGCAGTCCATGTTCACATGCAACAAAATCTGGACAATATCCAGGCTTGGCCTCACAAGTGGCAAGTGACATTCGCGCCACACAAATGCTAAGCTATCACCAATAAGAGACAATCTAACCACCACCCCTTGACATTCAATGGTGTTACCATCACTGAATCCCCCACTATCAACATCCTGGGGGTTACCATCGACCAGAAACTCAACCGGACTCACCACATTAACAGAGTGGCTGCAAGAGCAGGCCAGAAGCTGGAAATGCAGCAAATAACTCATCTTCTGACTCCTCAAAGTGTGTCCACCATCTACAAGGCTCAAGACAGGAGCGTGATGAATTACTCCCTACTTGCCTGGATGAATGCAGCCCTCGCAACACTCAAGAAGCTTGACATCATTCAGAACAAAGCAGCCCATTTGATTGGCACAACATTCACAAACACTCACTCCCTCCACCACCAACACTCAGTAGCAGTACTGTCTACAAATTCACCAAAAATCCTCAGACAGCACCTTCCAAACCCACAACCACTTCCACCTGGAAGGACAAGGGCAGCAGACAAACGGAAACACCACCACCTCCAAGTTCCCCTCTAAGTCACTCACCATCCTGATTTGGAAATATGTCGCTGTTCCTTAACTGTCACTGGGTCAAAATGCTGGGATTCCCTCCCCAATAATATTTTGCGTCAACCCACAGCAGGAGGACTGCAGCGGTTCCAGAAGGCAGCTCACCACCACCTTCTCAAAGGCAACTAGGGATGGGCAAGAAATGCTGGGCCCAGCCAGCGACACTCATATCCCACAAAATGAATAGAAAATCAGTGCTTCAAAAGCTTGTGATTTCAAATAAACCAGTTGGACTATAACCAGGCATTGTGTGACTTCTGACAGTGCCAATTTAAGGTTATGGTCTAATTATTCAAATATTGTGTTAGAAAACACAAAGCCAAAATGTCAACGTGAGTGAAAAAGGACAGTGGGTGTTTTTTTTGGCTTTGGAGCATGTGAGTGTTTGATACAATTTCTGACACTAGTGAGCTCATTGAGGGTAACCTCCAGCCTCTGAATCATATCGCATACATACAAACGCATGTTTATTTGGCACTAATCCTCCACCTCTTGTACCAGGCGCCTGCAGATTGTAACTCAATTTATTGGCGTTAGCCTTATTTGCGCATCCATCAGTTCAAAGAAAAATTGTGTTGAAATTTGAGTCAGTAAAGTGCCTGTCAGTAGGTGTGATGAGAAGTACAAAAGAGAACATGTTATAGAGTCATAGAGATGTAACTCACTGAAACAGACCCTTCATTCCAACTTGTCCTAAATTAAAATCCTAAATTAATGTAGTGCCATTTCCCAGCATTTAGCCTGTATCTCTCCACACCTTTCCAATTCATTTACCCATCCAGATGCCTTTTAAATGATTTAATTGTACCAGCCTCCACCACTTCCTTTGGCAGCTCATTGCATATGTGCACCACCCTCTGTGTGAAAAAGTTGCCCCTTTGGACCCTTTTAAATCTTTCCCCTCTTATGTTAAACCTATGCCGTCTAGTTCTGGACTCCTTGAACCTGGGGAGAAGACCTTCGCTATTTACCCAATCCATGCCCCTTTATAAACGTCTATAAGGTCACCCCTCAGCCTGTGACACTGCAGAGAAAATAGCCCCAGCCAATTCAGCCTCTCCCTATAACTCAAATCCTCCAGCCCTGGCAACATCCTTGCAAACCTTTTCTGAACTCTTTTAAGTTTCGCAACATCCTTTCTATAGCAGGGAGACTGGAATTGCATGCAGTATTCTAAAAGTGACCTAACCAATGTCCTGTACAGCCATAACTTGATCTCCCAAACTCCTATACTCAATGTACTGACCAAAATAAGGCAAGCATACTGAATGCTTGATTGATGTTGATAGCGCTGTGTTCTCTTTGTTTCTCACTGCTCGAGTTGTAATGACTTCATGGGTAAATCCTGGTGTTTTACACAGGTATAGCTGTGGTATACTTGGTTCACCTGCTGAGCAAGTTTTGACAGTTTAAGTTACTCAAACATTATGAGGTTATTCTGAGCCAGTAAACCTGTCAGATTATTTCTTTTACATTATATGTAATTTATGACCACTTTCATAAGTTTCTGTTTTGGCTTTTCTGCAACAGAACATTTATTTGATGAGGATGACTCTCAGTTAGAATTGTGGCCATCCAGTGTGTGACTATAACTGTTTGCCGTTGTTAACCCAACAACCCCGGTGTGTTTGTCAGATATTTTCACAGAAATCCCACCTGCGGTGCCTTTGTGGGATTTTGGAAGATGCAGCAGCAGCAGCTGATTGGGAGAATGTCACGGGGATTAATGCTCCATTACCTACCCCATCTTGGCAATGACCCTGCTGAAAGATTACACTCACCACTGCTGTCACAATGATGTCACCAACATTTAGACCCACTATCCACAATATAAACTTAACGTGGTGGTACACTGTTTATGCCATACTGTGTCTGTACAAGCTTAGAGGAGCCTCGAATAGTAACAATTTTACTTAGTGCTCACAGGCAACAGCTTCATATTGCGTTTAGCATGTATTTTTAAAAAATATTTGCCATGTCTGGCTTTCCAGGGACTTGATCTGGCTACATAATAGGAGCAAATTGCTACAGATGCTAGAATCTGACTGAAAACAAAGAAATAATGAATATTGAGTCGTGTAGACTTGAAACGTTAGATTGTGCTCTCTCCGTGGATGCTGCCTAACCCACTGTGATCACCAGCATTTTTTGTTCCCATTTAATCTGCTTCCATCCTAAATTTGAGAAGATGCAGCCACTCCGTTTATGTCTCTTTTACTGCTTACGTCTCTTCACATTTGGAACAGGTATCAATCGTAGCCCAAGGTCTCGACTCATTTTTCAGGGAAAGTTCGAAGGAAGTTGAGGATGATGGTGATGGTGAAGCCACGGCCAGTATGTCAGTGATCCTCTTTGATGTCCAGCTCCCTCCTGTTGTGTTTTTCCAAGGATATAGCGACTTAATGGAAAAGCTCTGGTCCCTCACTGAAGAACCCACAAGCATAATTAAAGGATCCATCTTAGTTATTGACCATCTACAGGTAACAAAGCCCAATGCAACCATCTTATTACAAACTAGAGTGCTATAAACCACAGTGAGCTGTGGCTCAGATAGTAGAACTGTTAGCTTTGAGTCAAAAGGTTCCGCTTTCGAATAAAAGTAGGGGTGATATCCTGATTATTGTAGCTAATAGTTATGTTTCAGTCAACATCACAAAAAATAAATTATTTGATCATTACTGTTCATGGAGCTTTCTTTGTGAAGATTGGTGCTGCTTAACATAACAAATGATACATTTCAGAAAAATCTCTCAGTGCCGTAAATTGCTTGGGGACATCTCGTTGTTGTAGATAAAAAAAATGCACACTTTTGAACACAGCTCATAAAAAAATTTCCGTTGATCTGTAGATGTCAAGAGTGACAAACAAACAAGATTGCTGAAATCAAAGTTATTACTTATCCAGTCAGTGCAATCTTGCATGAATAATGTAATGTAAATTATAACATAGGAACAGTGTGTTACAAAATACCAACAGAAGCCAAAATAATAAACACTCAGAACAAAAAATTGCATTTAAAGGCGTGTTTTACTGCAAGCAAAACAAAGCTTTTCACTCTTCTTGGGTAGATATGACAATAATAAATCAAATGAGATGAAATCAAAATATAGTTTTTGTACATGGCAAAGATGGGCAAAATAATTGACATTCAGTATGAGATTACTGATATAGTTTAAGTTTGAAGTTGTGACATAACTTTCTGAAAGATTCCTCATCCTGGTTTAACTTTAGTTCCTTGTTTTAAATAAGCATCACCATTTAATTTCTCTGAAAAGCACCGATTTAAGATGGTGAAAAAACAATTATCTATAATGCACCTCAGTTCACAGAACATCCACAATCTCTTCATTCCTCAATTATATTGAAATACAGATCTGAAGATAAATATGGGAGCCAATTTGTACACAACAATAGCAACTGGACGAATAGTTTCAGAGGCATTAATTTAGGGAAGAATGTTGGCCAAGTCAGTGAAAGAATTCTTTACTCCTTTTCCAGCATCCTAGAGAATCTTCTACATATGCCTGAGGAGGCAGATTTATATCATGCCTGAGTTTTGGCAAATCTGATAATATTCTTTCATTACACAGTCAGGCCAATCTGAGAACATGAGTCTATTTACAATCTTTTGCTAAGAAGTTTGTTTAATATTGTGCATACTCAACTATGTGAAATTGTTATCTACTTGCATCATATTATCAGGGAATTCAAATGGCTGGATTGATAAAACAAAACGAGCTTAGAGACACATTAGGTTATTCTGTCTGCGTGCTGGTCCCTCAAAGTGAAGGTGCTCTCACCCATGGCAGAAGCTTGCTTTTAAACTGTCATTTAAAGCAGTGTGGCTGTTCTTTTGTAGCTCCCACACTATTCTGACTGTCCTGGAAACTCTCCCACTCTTACCACCTGCTTTGGAAGGCAGCTGCATGGGTACATGAAGGATTTAGGGGGATATGGGCCAAATGCTGGCAAATGGGACTAGATCAGTTTAGGATATCTGGTCGGCATGGACGAGTTGGACAGAAGGGTCTGTTTCTGTGTGTATAACTCTGTGGATGCAGAGGGAAGAATTACAATTATACAATCCTCCTGGTTTACCTGCTTTATGGCAGATTTCCACAGTCATTGAATCTTGACAAGGGATTGGAACCCAGATCTGAGCGCACTACCTATTGAGTTGCAAGACTACCTCAGTTAGTCTGCATATTGGGACAGAACAGACAGATTTATGTTTGGGATGCAGCCCCACATTCAAAAGTGAAAGAGGTGAACTGCTATGCTCATGAAAAAATCAAAATCAGTGACGTTCTCTATGAAACAGAGAGGAACCATGAATAAAATAATGTTAAAATAACAATGAACAGCAAAGGGCCTATAAATTGCTGAGAAAATGCAAGGTGTGAGAAAATAAAAAAGAGATGGGAAGCAAGGGTCAAAGGTGAAAATTTAAAAGTGGTTTGAAATTGAGCAGATTGCAGAAGTCAATTTTCTCTTTGTGCCATTGCAGATTAGTGTCTTTTCATTCAGGAAGCCTGGGGAGTTTTAAACTGCACTGAATGTAATAGAGGTCATGCATTTCCCCAGTGCACGCCACACAGATTGAAAACACTTATTATTGCTGCAGAGATCTAATACATTCAATTTCCTCTCTCCCTTTAGGCAATCCAACTGCAGTCAGGGATTCAAGCAAGCACTGAATTCCAAGGAGGGCTTGGGATTGATGTTTCAGGCACCATCGCACTCAGCTTGTGGAGTCAACAATCTACAACTAACATCAGAAATCGGTATGTAAATTAAAATATTAAAGACAGTGGAGGAGTCCAAATCTCATTGTCATTTTCTTTGAAGTAACATTGACATAATTCAGTGGACAATTATTAAACTTAGCCTTAGCTAAGCTGCTCAAGTGCACCAGTTTAGTGTGTCTTTGATTAGATTCAGTGCTTCACATTCACACTGTTGTGCTCGTGAGATGCTGCTTGCCCTGCTGTGTTCATCCAGCTCTACACGTTGTTGTGTCAGATTCTCCAGCATCTGCAGTTCCCATATTCTCTCACACTGTTGGTCAGGTCGTCGCACTGGGGGAAACAGTGGAATTGGCGGCTAATGCTCCAGGACATGGGTTCAAATCCCACCATAGCAGCTGGTGAAATTTAAATGTGACTAAAGTATGGAATTGAAAGCCAGGCTCAGTGATGGTAACCATGATGACTAGCATCAGTTGGTATCAAAACACATCCTTTTGGGCAGGCAATCTGCCATTCTCACCAGGTGTGGCCTACGTATCACACAATGTGTTGACCGTTGGAAAAGGCCCAGGATCCCATTCATTTCAGAGGCAGTTAGAAGTGATCAATAACACGCAATTCCCACCAAAGAATAAAAGGTTTGAAAAATCTTTTCTTTCTGTGACTCAATGTCGCATTTTGTTTGGTGAAACACACCTTGGCACAGTTTGCTGTATTAGAGAGAGAATTAGTTGTTTGCCAGGTTCCTCCAATGCTTGTGCTTTAGGCAACCAGATATTTTCATTCCTGCACCTACTTGTTGAGAAATAGATTTTCGTCTTTATCACCTGATAATCTAACAGTCAATTAGCCGCCCTTCCCAGAATTCACCATTTCCATTCCATTGGTTTAGTTGCCTCACCCATGAGTCTTCTAAGTTTACCGAACAGCCAATGAGCCACTGGCAATCTACGCTCCCATCTGAGGACTGACTACAAATCTTCAATGTCACCTGTCACAGTGGAGCTTCGGACTCTGACCACTAGGTGCTGCTGTGGAGGTGGATTATGAAGTGGCCTTCATTTTAGCAGGTGTAGGCCATTCAGTCCTTCAAGCCTGCTCCACAATTCAGAGTAAGCATGGTCGACACTCTGCCTCAATGCCTTATTCATACTTTCTCCTCATACTCCTTGATGCCCTCAAAATCTAAACATTTATCAGCTCTTTCTTGAATATATTTAGAGACTTGGTCTCCACTGCCTTCTGTGGTAGAGAATTCCATGGGTTCATATTTGACCAGATGGTAAGGCTATCCTCTTATTAGACAGAGATGACTGGTGGTGCTTTATTTTAACCTGAGGGTCACCACACCTGAGGCGAGCTGATGGGTTTGAGAAGGAGAATCCTTCATTGTAATCTTAGCCAGTGATGGGAATTGAACCCGCACTGTTGGTGTCATTCTGCAATGCAAACCCTACCTTTGGAGTGAAGAGATTTTTCCTCACCTTTGCTAAAAATGGTCTACCCCGTATCTTGAGAACATGTCCTTTGTTGTAGATGGCCCCCACATCCAGCAGAAACACCCTCCCAAATCAAGTCCACCCAGCCCTGGTAGACTTCTAAATGTTTCAATCAAATTGCTGCTCATCCATCCGAACACTACTGAATTCAGACCTGCCGAACCAACCACATGGAACAGTCCTGCCATTCTAAGTAACAGCCTAGTGAGTCTTTGTGGTACTTCCTTCCTTGGTTAGGAAGAGCAAAACTGCACGCAATTGTCCAGACAATGACTCACCATGGTCCTCAGTCACCATTTTGTACCCGTGTTGCCATTTTGCGGAGTCAAGGCAGATCAGTGTTGAATAGAGGAGCAGGCTCATCGAGCCAAATGGTCTGAAAGTCCTCAAATTCTTAAACAAGCTGTCCACACGCACGCAGCAAGATCCCATAAACAGGCACTGAATAATGAGTGGATAATCAGTTGATGTTGGTCGAGTTGTATAATTTATTTCTATACTTTTGAACTGAAGTGTGCCAATATACATTTTCACTAACTGCAAATGCCATATGATGCTCCACTGTCAAAACTCCATCAAGGGAGTGGACTGCATACAGCAACAATAACACTCACTTGCATTCATACAGACTCTTTAACTGAGCAGCACAGCTCACAATTACTATCAAACAAAATTCACTATAGAGCTACATAAACAGCTATTAGGATAGGTGACCAAAAACATTGTCAAAGAGATAAGATTTAAAGTAAGAGAAAGACATAAAGTTGGAGAGATTTTAGGGAAGCAATTGCAGAACTTTGAGACAAAACAGCCAAATGGCCTTCGGCACAGCAAAAACAATCAGAGATGTACAGTGGACAGATCACATAGTCGATGTCTCTGCTACCCAGAGTTTACTTTTCAAATCAGTCAAGCAAATGCTTAGGCTGACAAGTTGCAAATAACATTGGCAACACACATGTACCAAGTTTGCGAAGTTGGGTAGAATACTTGTGGATTGGAAGGCAGGACATTAAAATTTGTTTGTAAAATGATGGAGGGGAGGTGGTGCATGGTCCCTTTAAAAGATGACATGCGTTTTCTAGACTTGTAGATTTTAAAAAAACGCCTGCAGATACACGGAGAGTTCCTGAAATTGAAAAATTTGTGTTGAAAGGCTGTATGGTTAGCAAGCCAGGCAGTAATCTTGTTTTGTTAGTAAGGCAACCAGTTTGAATCAGCCAATTAATTTAAACCAGGCACTCAGCGCCTAAAACCAATTAAATTTACACCCGAAGGTTGCAGGAACAGCAACTCATATTCCGCCTGGGAACCCTGCAGCCATATGGTATCAATGTGGACTTCACCAGTTTCAAAATCTCCCCTTCCCCCACTGCATCCCTCAACCAGCCCAGTTCATCCCCTCCCCCCACTGCACCACACAACCAGCCCAGCTCTTCCCCCCCACCCACTGCATCCCAAAACCAGTCCAACCTGTCTCTGCCTCCCTAACCGGTTCTTCCTCTCACCCATCCCTTCCTCCCACCCCAAGCCGCACCCCCAGCTACCTACTAACCTCATCCCACCTCCTTGACCTGTCCGTCTTCCCTGGACTGACCTATCCCCTCCCTACCTCCCCACCTACACCCTCTCCACCTATCTTCTTTACTCTCCATCTTCGGTCCGCCTCCCCCTCTCTCCCTATTTATTCCAGTTCCCTCCCCCCATCCCCCTCTCTGATGAAGGGTCTAGGCCCGAAACGTCAGCTTTTGTGCTCCTGAGATGCTGCTTGGCCTGCTGTGTTCATCCAGCCTCACATTTTATTATCTTGGAATCTCCAGCATCTGCAGTTCCCATTATCTCTAAATTTAAATCTGATAGTTTTGACAACCTAGGACCAATCCTACTGTAAGAAATTGATAGGTCATCAAAGTTATGAAAGAAGAGGGTATTTGAAAATTGCTGTGAGAGCAACTGCCAACTAATAGAGTTAATAACCCATCATCTCTAAAGAGAAAATCACTGATCTCACAGAATTCTGTAAGCTCTCAGAGTAACCATCATCTAAGTAAAAGTATAGCGGAACTCTTAGCTAATATTCCTGACACAAGAATTTGACAGAGGATGGTGACCCTGACTGAAGAACAGTAGAGAAGGACCAGAACATTTCAGAAGATGTTTCCTGGCTGTAATTTCGAGAGACTAAGTTTTAATTTTTTAAAAAATTGTTTTGGTTTATATAAGTGGGACATAGAACAGCTCACCATTAGAATTTTGTTTTATTTAGGAATAGTTAGTAGTTGAAGAGAAATTGTTTGGTTTGTTAGTAGTTCTGTTAATTTGCTCACTATCAGAGTTTGATAAAAAGAAAACTTTTACCTGTTGATGATAGAGTCACTGCCGGGAGTTCATTTCATTTAACTTCCTCTTTATAACAGTTTGAGGGTGAGAGGCAGGTTATACCATGTTTCATGCTTTGAACAGATTATAGAGTTGGGCAAGCCTCCCTAGGTGTTTCGGTTTTAGTTATCATAGGGGAGTCAACCTCTACTTTATAACCCAAGCAATGACCATCTTCAGTAAGAGAGCATCTAACCATTGCCCCTTCACATTCAAAGGCATTATTGCACTCCTCAATTCTGCCTTGTAAATAGGTACTTGGGAGTCAGGACCTGAGTTACCCGCTGCAGGATTTCTAGCATCTGATCCGATCTTGTAGCAGCTGTATTTATACAGTTAATAAAGTTCAGTTTCGGATCAATGTGGACCCTCAGGATGTTGACAGTGGAGGATTCAGTGATAGTAGGTTGCACCTCCAACAACACTCAAGAAGCTTGACGTTATTCAGGACAAAGTAGCACACCTGACTGGCACCACGACAACAAGCAACCACTGTCTCCACCAGGAGCAGCAGTATGTACTATCTAATGCAGAAATTCACCAGGTTCCTCAGACAGCACCTTCCAAACCCACGACCACTTCCACCTAGAAGGACAAGAGCAGCAGATACATGGGAACACCACCGTCTGCAGGCTCCCCTCCAAGCCACCCACCAGACATATATTGCCATTCCTTCAGTGTTGCTGGGTCAAAATCCTGGACAGATTTCCAGAAGGTATTTATTTTAATTTAGATTTAGATTTTATTGTCGCGTGTAGTCAAGTACAAGAGTACAGTGAAAAGTGTATAATGTCACTACACACGGCGCCATCTCAGGTACAAAGGGTTCCTAGGTACAAAAAAACTTCGGTACAAAGTAGCAAAAGAAACAAAGTTAAAAAAATTAGGCATTACATTCATAGAATAAGCAGAAAAATAAGGTAATAGTTAACATCAAAGTCCTTATTTATAAAATGTAGAAAAACAAAGTTCAACCGTCTTTGATGAGTCCTCAGCTTAGCTTGCTCTCAGGGAGACCTGAGTTGTCTGTCCTTGCTGCAAATACCAGGGGACCTCCCTCCACACTTGCTCTTCCCTTGTTGGGCTGCCATGAAGGGGAATAGTGACTGTGTAGTTTAGGAGGTAGCATATCGGCATGGCTGGAAGATTGGCTTGTTAGCAGGCAGCTGAGAATAGACACAAATGGGTCTTTTTCATGTTAGCAAGGTGCAGCGATGCGCAAGGGTTCAGTGCTGGCACCTCAATGGCTTACAATGTACACAAGTGGGACAGAAGGTGTGGTTGCCAAAGTTGCTGATGATGCAAAGATAGGTAGGAATATAAATTGTAGACAGGACACAAGGAAGTTACAAAAAAAAACAGCTGTGTTAAATCAGTGTGCAAAGACATCGCAAATGGAAATTAATGGTTTATTTGGCAGGAAGAATAACCAAGAAGTGTATTCTCTAAGCAGTGAGAGATTGCAGAGCTCTGAGAGGCAGTGTGATCTGGATGCCCTAATGCATTAATTGTAAAAGGTTAGTGTGCAGCTGTAGCAAACAATTAGCAAAGCTCATAGAATGTTATCATTTAGTGCGAGACGAATAGAAAACACAAGTAGGAAAGTTATGCTTCACTTGTACAGGGCACAGCTGGGAGAGCATCTGGAGTATGGTGCATAGTATTGGTCGCTTTATGTAAGAAAAGGTGTAATGCATTGGAAGCCGTTCAGAGACGGTTTGCTGGACTAATACGCGGAATGGGAGAGTTGATTTATGAGGAAAAGTCATAGCATCAGAGGCATACAGCAAGGAAGCAAACTCTTTGGTCCAACTTGTCCATGCTGATCAGGTTTCCAAACTAAACTCGTTCCATTTGCCTGCATTTGACCCATATCCTTCTAAACCTTTCCTATTCATGTACCTGTCCAAATGTCTTCGAAGTGTTGTAACTGTACCTGCTTCTACCACTTCCTCTGGCAGCTCATGCCACATACAAACCAACTTGTGTGTGAAAGGCTGTCCCTTGGGTTCCGTTTAAATCTTTCTCTTCTCACTTTAAAGTTACGCCCTCTAGTTTTGAACTTCCCTACCTTAGGGAAAAAGACCTTGGCTCTTCACCTTAGCTATAACCCACGTGATTTTATAAACCTCTATACCTTGACCTCCAACGGCCTAGCATAAAATGTCCCAGCCTATCCACCCTCGCCCTGTAACTCAAACCCTCCGATCCCGGCAATATCCGAATAAATCTTCTCTGCATCCTTTCCAATTTAATAATATCCTTCCTATAGCAGAACTGGAACTGCAAAAGTGGCCTCACCAACTCTGTACAGCCTTAACATAATGCCCCAGCTGTTATACTCAGTGCTCTGACCTGTAAAGCCAAGCATACAAAATGCCTTCTTCACCACCATGTCTACCTCTGCCACCATATTCACGGAACCTGCACACCTAGTTCGACAACATTCCCAGGCTCTACCATTAAGAGTTTGACAGGTTAAACTTGTATCCGCTAGAGTTTAGACTAATCAGAAGAGACCTGATTGAAACATAGAAGATCCTGTGAGACGTTGATAGAGTGGATGTGGATGGGATGTGTCCTGTTGTAAGAGAATCCAGAACATGGGGTCACGGTTTAAAATTCGCAGGTCACCTGTTTGACCCAGATGAGGCTTTTGTTTTTCAGTCAGAGAGTCAAGAATCTCTGGAACTTTCTTCCTGAAAATGTTGGTGGAAACAAACTCTTGTTAAGAAAGGGGTGAAAGGTTATCAGGGGTTGGCAGGAATGAGGGTCAGAGGTCACAGTCTGAACCCAGGCTGAAGAGGCTGGTTAGCTTTTTCCTGATTCTTGAGTTGAATTTGTTTTCTTTGTTTTTCCTCGGGATGTGGATATCATTGGCAAGGCCAGCATTTATTGGCTGGATGGCTGGTTTGCGATGCAGAGTGATGCCAACAACATGGTTCATTTCATACACCAGCTGAAGGTTACTCTGAAGGACTCGCTTACTCAAACTCTCCCTTTGCCTGAGATGTGGTTACACTCAGGTTAAACCACCATGAGTTGTCTCTCTCTCTCTCTCTCACTGTTTGTAATGAGGCAGCAGTAGTACGGTCTGTCAGGAATTTGGCAACTTTACCTTTTATATGGTTATATTATGCTGTGTTTGTTTTTGTCTGTAGCGTCGCGGGATGTGTAGGTCAGGTTGATTAGCCACAGCAAATACAGCATTATAGCGTAGTGTGGTGGGTCTGGATGGGATACTCTTTGGAGGGATGGAGAGAGCCTGATGGGCTGAATGGCCTGTTTCCACAGTGTAGGGATTCTGTAATTCTAAGATTTGTTCCTAATCACGAATTGCCCTTGAACTGAAAGGCTCACTTGCATATCCCAGAGGATGGTTAAGGTTCTGCTGTGGGTCTGGAGTCAGGCCAGTCCGGGATAGTTGATTTCCTTCCCAAAATGGACAACAGTGAACCAGATGAGTTTTTACAACAATCAATGGTAGTTTCATAGTCACCATTTTAAGACGAGCATTTAATGCTGGATTTAATTTAAATCTGCTGTGGTGAGATTTGAACCTGTGACCATGGAACATTAGCTGGGACGTTGGGCTTACTCATCTAGTGACAGTACTGCTACGCGGCCCAAATGTAACAAAGCCAGAAGACATACAACTGGGTTATAGTCCAACAGGTTTGCTTGAAATCACAAGCTTTCGAATGCTGCTCCTTCATCAGGTGACCTGATTCCTGACTTTGTCTACCCCAGTCCAACACCGGCACCTCCACGTCACAAAAGTAACAAATACTTTTTCCATTGTTCTGCAGGGGATCATTAGTGATCAATTCAGTAACCAAGGTGGATACGCCCCTTCTGCAGGTGGGAGTGAACTGCAGTTTGGAAACTGCAGCTTCTCTGGATTTTGTGAGTTCCGTTAAATTTTTGGAATCCCCAATTCTGATCTGTCTACAGTTGCTGAAGAAACCGTTCCCATACAGGTAAAACACCATCAATGTTTGTTATTGCACATGCAGTGATAACCTGCTATCCTTGCTGAATTTGTGGGAGTCATGGAGTTAAATTTAGTGGCCCCTCCCATGGCAGGTTTGATGCTGTGTGTTGGGAGGTGGCATTTCATTGGGTGGGAGAGTGCATCATAGGGAACCTGACTTCCTCATTCCCCTGCCTGGATTAAGATGGGCCTTGACACCTCACCACCAACTGTAGCCTTCAGTTAAAGTAATTAATGGCCTTCAGGGACCACATTCCTCTGCCATTATTATCAACCCAGCTTTGGACATGGGGCTCCTAAACTGGGCATGTGACAAGCTAATCCTGGCATATTTGCCTGCAGGGTCTTGTATTCAACAGACACTTAGTGCCTGCCTGAGGGAATACATACTGGGAAGCAGGGGGAGCCTGCTGAGAGCTTACATCACCCATCCCCCTGTACAGCTCACTCATTGCCCTCCCACCACCACTCCCAAGCCTGGGATCCTGCTCAATCTGAGGCCCTAGTTGGGTGCAGTACCAGCAGTGGCCACTGCCTCCCTAGAGGAGCTACTGAGGGCCGAAGGCCACTGATCGGCTGATCTTGGCAGCCACAGCTTCTGCCCATGGGCACAAAAGCTGACGTTAAGATGCTGCTTGGCCTGCTGTGTTCATCAGCCCCACACTTTGTTATCTTCGATTCTCCAGCATCTACAGTTCCCATTATTTCTGCCCATGGGCTCCTTGATACCAGGGGAAGGACCAGGATACATAGACAGATACATAGGAACACCACCACTTCCCCTCTAAGCCACTCACCATCCTGACTTGGAAGTATGTTGCCATTCCTTCACTGTTGCTGAGTCAAAATCCTGAAATTCCCTCCATAAAGGCATTGTGGGTCAACAAGAAGAAATGGAGTGCAGCAGTTCAAGAAGGCAGGTCAGCACCGCCACCTCAAGGACAACAGAGATAGAGAGGTGGCACAGTGGCTGAGTGCTTCGCACTGCTGCCTCACAGTGCCAGGGACCTGGGTTCAGTTCCACCCTCAGGTGACCGTCTGTGTGGAGTTTGCATGTTGTCCCTGTGTCTGCATGGGTTTCCTCCGGGTGCTCTGGTTTCCTCCCACAGTACAAAGATGTGCAGGCTAGGTGGATTAACCATCCTAAATTGCCCCATCGTGTTCAGGTGTGTGTAGATTAGTTGTATTATAGGGGAATGGGTCTGGGTGGGATGCTTTGAGGGTCAGTGTGGACTTGTTGTGATCTAATTAAATGCTGGACAACCCAGTAATGCCCACATCCCATGAATGAATAAACAAAGATGGTAATTGTGGCCTAACCAGTTTTCTTTTAAAACATTCAGCTTACCTTCTTTGCTTTTGTACTTAGTACCTCTATTTATGAAACAATGGATCCTGTAGGTTTTGCTTCTGTTGATTTTTTTTGTCAGATTCTTCATTTTGAGTAAAAACTCCCAGAACGTCTTGCATTTATTTTTAACCTGTTCTTTTTCTTGTCTAAAGAAACAGCCAGTGCTTCAAAGCCATGACTCACAGCAAACTGTGGTCATTTTTAATTAACCTTTCGAGACATGTTACAACATATCTCCAGGACATTCGGATTGGGACCCGCACCTTTTGGCTCATAATCAGGGATAATGTTTGACCTGAACAACTGGTCTGACCACTTTCAAATATGTATGTTCAGCTGAGCAGGCAGACAGAACACTGCATTCCAAAGATAGCACTGTTGACAGTGCAGCACTCCAACAGTACTGCGCGGAACTGTCAGCCTGGATAATGGGCTCAAGTGTCTTTGAATAGAATCTGAACGCACAAGCTTCTGAAGCCGAGGTTCATGCACCCTCACCTGACTAACTGCTGCCTAGCAACCTACAGATTGATGTTGATCCTGTTCACCCTCTTAAGAGATTAGCACCTATCTGCTTCAACTACCTTAAGATCTTCAGACAGCACCTTCCAAACCCACAACCACTTCCATCTAGAAGGACAAGGGCAGCAGATACATGGGAACACCACCCCCTGCAAGATCCCCTCCAAACCATTCACTATCCTGACTTGGAAATATATCGCTGTTCCTTCACTGTCACTGGGTCAAAATCCTGGAATTCCCTCCCCAATGGCATCGTGGGTCAACCCACAGCAAGAGACTGCAGCTGTTAAAGATGGCAGCTCACCCCCAACTTCTCAAGGGCAACTAGGAATGGGCAATAAACCCACATCCTATAAATGAATAAATAAAAGCGCTTTGAAAGTTATTCTTCATCACAAAATATAAAGAAAGTTGACCCCTAAATTCTCTCTTGCTTCCTGATTTCAGAGAGACAGTTACGATCTACCAGTCCTTGCGAAAGGGGGATCCATTTCTCATCAGGAAGACGAGAACGTTACGAGTTCAGGGCATGGAGTTACCGTTGCATCGAGCCAACTCAGAAATGTGTAAAAAGATGCTCTCAGAGGAGGCATAGGCTGCAGACTGAGTGATCTTGTTCGACACTGTTAACATGACTGGGAATTTCCTTGCAACTGCTCCTTGCAGTAACATCGCCTCAAGTGCACCGTAACACGCACCCCCCCACCGACATTGATTGACATGCGATTTCGAAGAAACTCCCAGCCTCTGTACACCTGTTGCCAGGCAAATTAGCATTGATCTTTCAAATGCAGTACTTGAGTTGGTACGATTAGTGAAGCAATTTAAAAGTGAATTGCAAAAATCAGTAAAAGCCGTAGAATATAACAGCGTGTCTCTTGGAGCTGTACTTTGGATCAAAAGCCATTTGTCCAATCTACAGTTTACCTCATGTTGCAAACACAACGGTGTTTAGTACGAAACTGTCTCCTTTCACCTATTACCCAATTTTTCTCTCTTCCCACTTCCAATCACTTTATCAACCACAAGGTCAAAGCAACAGGCTTCGACTTGGCTGCCTATTTCTGCTGAGTCTTTCTGAGGCCTGGGAAGTTGTGGTGAGATTGAAGTAAAAGCACCTCTTAGTGAGATGAGATACAACGGGAATAGAAGGGCTGAACTCTCAAAATGTAACCCTCAGAAAAAAATAATTGGTTGATTTGTTTCTCATTTAAGAAGTTGAATTTAGTGCATTGGAGAAACCCCGAACAGTGGGTTTCATCATTAACTGTGTAAGATTTGCTCATTTTTCGTTTGGAAAGAAGGTACCACAGTTCGAGGTTGAATTCACTTCAGCATAAAACCAACCTTACCATCTTCCCAAGCGATCACTTATTATTTAACTCCCAGGGCCTCACTATGTTGCTCTGCAGGATTTGGCAACCCCGTCTCAGCCTGAGAACTCTTTATTCCTCTAACTCAGACCTCTTATGCATTCATGAGTCCTTTCAACCCACTACTGATAGCTATACATTGAGCTATCTAGGTCCTAAACTCTGAAATTCTCTACCTAAATCTCTCCATCTTCCCTCCTCTCTCCTCAGTCAAGGCACTCACCAAAAATACACTTTTAACTGAGCATTAGTTTTGACCTTAATGAGGCTCAGTGTTATCATTTGTTTGAAATGCATCTCTCTGGGATGTTTCACTGTGTTAAGGGGCTTTATAAATACAATCCTATTGTTTTATTTCTCTCTTTGCTTCATCCACTGGAAGCTGATTGGCTGCCAGGACTCTTAGCCAAGTGGCTGTTCTTAGTATGTCCAGCAGTTCGATGGAACAATTGTGTTCCTCAATCAAAGCTGGCAGCTGGTATCAAGGAGCCCATGGGCAGAAATAATGGGAACTGTAGATGCTGGAGAATCGAAGATAACAAAGTGTGGGGCTGATGAACACAGCAGGCCAAGCAGCATCTTAACGTCAGCTTTTGTGCCCATGGGCAGAAGCTGTGGCTGCCAAGATCAGCCAATCAGTGGCCTTCGGCCCTCAGTAGCCCCTCTAGGGAGGCAGTGGCCACTGCCGGTACTGCACCCAACTAGAGCCTCAGATTGAACAGGATCCCAGGCTTGGGAGTGGTGGTGGGAGGGCAATGAGTGAGCTGTACAGGGGGATGGGTGATGTAAGCTCTCAGCAGGCTCCCCCCCACCTTCCCAGTATGTATTCCCTCAATTTTCCTGGAGCTGGTTCCTGTTGAACTTTCAGGAGCCATTATCCTGGCCAGTTCTTCTCTCTGTATCCTATGTACTAAGGGCCATTCAGGGAACCCTGGTTGATGTCCAAGATGGTGGCAGCAGGGTCAGCAGTGTTTGGCTCCTGACTGCAGTGCCTCAGCTGCTCATGGCTCTAGTGGTGTGTTCTGCCGCATCTACGCAACTTTGTTGTCACGTCTTTTTCCTTGTTTTGGCTGCCCTGGAGCCTCCTCCTATGGGAGGCCGGGGTCCCCCCTGTATCTCCATCCCCGTTCCATCTCGGCTGGCAGTGGTAGACAAGCCAGGACCCCCTTGGTCAACACGCAGTGTTGGAGGAAGCTGTGGGACCCGTGCAGTGCGACTGTCTCCCAATTAGAGGTGGTGGATTTGGAAATGATGGGCCGGTGGTGGCACGAAAGGAGCACATTGCCAGGACTCTGGGGACGGTATCGGATGGTGGTGACTGTGGGAGCAGAAAGGGGGAAGGCTGCAGAGAGAGAAAGGTGGACTTTTGAAGCTGTTTCAGTTTTACTAAATAATAATTTAGCATTAGTTTATTCAGTATTTTACAATTAATACACTTTATTCAGTAAGTTATTTTGTAATCCAAGATGATCCCGGAATAAGGTGACATTATCCACTTTCCACTGTACAAGTGACAGAAGAGCTTGAACCCTGGGCCACAATGAGGATTGCTTTCAGTGGGAAAGGAGATCGAACCATAGAAAGGGATACAACACAGACAGGAGCGATTTGGCCCATTTCTCCATGCTGACCCAAAGAAACACAGCTTCCCTTTCTACTTCCATCTTCACATAGCCCTGCAGCTTTACGCCCCTTAAGGTGCAGATCCAGGTACTTTCTGAGAGTTTAGGGTCTTACACCAACTGGTTGAGATATATGACCAACAGGCAACTCACTATTATCCAAGACCATTTCACTCCCCATCTTCCCTGTAACAGTTAGGACTAACAGGAGTTTAAATCAGGCCCTATCTTTAACATAGCAATTGCTGGTGAGCTCAGCCAGAATAATTTGGGTAGATTTTGCCTGTGCTGCATTTCAATGCAGAACCAATAAAGAAAGTACTACTGAAGTTTTAGACAGTTCCTAAATTTCAGGTCACTTACTTAATAAATTTTATTTGATGAATCTGCAGTTAATTGTTTACAATCATTTTTTTTTGTCGTGTTTAAGTGAATAACTGTCTTAATAAACTTACAATTTTGTCACCGATTGAAACAGTTGTAATTGCTAGAATGTTGTCAGCTCAAGGTCAAATGCTGGAAAGTTTGTCACATGATCTCCCACTTTGACCTGCTCCACACCCCACCCCCACCTCTTCCACCATTGCCCAGTCCTTCCCACATTGGGAATTCACTTTATTGAAAACAGAGGGCAAAATCCACTTGTCACAGCCAACAATTGCAGGTTGGGACCATTTCCAACACTGAACACCACCAGGATTCAGAGATGGCCAATCTTATGGGATATGGTCAATTTAGGACTGAACACAAACGAAGAGATGCTGATTTCTGAGCTCTGAAACAAACAGAAATTGTTAGAGAAACTCAGCAGGTCTGTGGAAAGATAGCAGATTTAACGTTTCGAGTCCGGTGACCCTTCTTCAGAACTTCAGCCCTGTCTTAAAGACTCTCACATCCTTTCTTTGTTTTTCGCTGATGTTGACCGTTTTCATTTCTGAGGGGTAAGAGGTGAAGGGCCTGTACTGTGCTGTACAGTTCTGTGTTCTATGCTTAATGCCTCAAAGTGTTTGTTCTGATTCTAGGGCAAAACCTCTTAACACTGGGTACTGTAGCCTGATGTGATGGGGAAGCTGGTGGTCTTTCCCTAGTTGCACCATTGCCTCCCAGAAAATGCGAAGCATCAGTTTGTGCTGATGTTAATCGTCATCTCAGCCAATATGGCGCTGGCACGGTAGGTGCTGTTTGGAGTTATTGGATCCCATCTGCTCCAGGCCGGTAGCATTGTTTTCTCCATGTACTTCTTTTTCTTCTTCCTTCCTTTTTCATCTTTGAGGCTCGAGCAGGGCGACATTAGCTGCAGCGTTGGTGGCATGGATTGGGACTTCTGTCAGCGGTAAGGCCAGAGCCTGGACTCTTGGTGGCAGTGGTGCCCAGTTCAGGGACTCATGGCAGCAGTCGGCCTGGAGCCTAGATCCCTGGTGATGGTAGGCCCGGAGTCAAGACCCCTGGTTACGGTAGGCCCGGAGCCTGGACTCTTGGCAAATATGGTGGCAGCAGAGCCAAGATCTCCTGGGACATCAGTGTCGTTGCTGTTCCTGGAGTGGGACTCCTTGAGGCTCACCTTTCAGAGACCTTGCAGAAGCCCTGAAGCTGTGCTTGAAACCTCAACTTGAACAGAAGATGAACTCTTATTTAAGTAATTTATCTTTAACTTTATCATAGCTCAAAATGGCACTGGATTATGGCGACAAAACACTTTTCACTGCATTTTCAAAATAAATATGATAATAAATCATTCATTCATGCTCAGGAGATGGCTGGTGTGAGAAATAGAAAGCGAAAATAACCTTTTGATGAAGAGGGAATGACTGTACAAGCTGGGGATAGGGAGCGTTGTGTGGGGTTGGAAAAGTGGATGGGGTCCTTTGTGAGTTTGGTGCTAAACATGGTGGGATGGGAGAATGTTGCAAGTTTGGACATGGAGGCCGTTGGACCAAGTCTATCATTGTTTCCCCATTTAAATCACCGTTAAAGGAAGTCCATTCATGCAATTTATTTTATAACTGACCTGAAGCTATTTGCTGCTTAAGGGGATGTGCAAAAGTAATGAATTGTGATTAGAAATATTTCAATGAAATGACACGAACTCCAAGAAGATGTTACTTTGAGATTCGCTATGTGAGTAATCTGAGATGATAAATGTTGCATTCTTAAGAGAATTGAGGTACTTTAGTTCATAAAGTTCTTTCTCATTTGGGATTATTCTTGCCTTATGTTTGGGTCTGTTTTAGACCCATTAATAAAGTGTGTGTTCCATGTATCAGCTCTGGCTGCTAGTTCTTTTTACCATTTATTTACTATTCTCTGAATCTACATCCAGCCTTTGCTAATCAAACACAGTGGATCAGTCAGCAGACACTCATAATCAAGCACAGAACAACTGACTGTGACAATTAGTTGCTTTAATTATCCAGCAACTCTATTGCTGTATCAGTGTGTCGGATGGACTTTTTTGTTCTCAAGTCATTTCTACATTTCTCAGACTACTGGCAACTGAAACATTCTATGGAGGCAGAAAAATAGAAGACAAATTTTCCTGTTTCTTAACAAAGTGAACAGACACTATGCTTTAAATGCTGTTGTAAATGTTTGTACAAAGTGTTAGCATAGGAAGACTGTCATCATCAATGGATTTGCATAGAAACAAGGGTGGAAATAGGTTAAGAGATAACGAGGTGTGGAGCTGGATGAACACAGTGGGCCAAGCAGCATCTTAGGAGCAGGAAAGCTGACGTTTCTAGGGTCTAGGCCCGAAACGTCAGCCTTCCTGCTCCTAAGATGCTGCTTGGCCTGCTGCGTTCATCCAGCTCCACACCTTGTTATCTCGGATTTGCCAGCATCTGCAGTTCCTATTATCTCTGGAAATAGATTAATTCAGCTTGCTCCATGAAGACAAAGAGTAAGCACCTCAATAACATGAGCTGTCCAGAGCCTGGGAGAAGAAAGCCTCTCAACATTATCAGGAAAAACCCTGGCTATTTCCTGTCACACACCCTGAAGAACGCTGGCAATGTTTTAGAAAGCAGTATAATTTATACAGAATGCAAATGATGTGTGAATTAAATCTTTGGTACTTGCTGGAAGTGTATAATGTAATTCACATGAAACATTCTGTATAAAGGAGGTTCAGAGATCCTGAATTTCTTTAGGGTTTTCCAATTATCTGTCATTAATGTTGGCCAATTTTAGCTTTGTGTCTTTGGGTCATTCATTAGTTGTCTAGGAAAAATTCAAAAAAATAACTACCAGTCAGTAGACAAAAGTAACGTTTTAAGATAACCCTGGAGGTAATGTAGTTCATTTGCTCTGGAAGTGAACTGAAATGCAGTCTGTACTGATGCAATGGGATCTTCTCTATTTGCTAGTCTTGGAAGTCCCATAATCTCTGTTCCCTCAGAAGTTGTGTCTGAATATAACCATGTTTTGCCTAGAAGTGTCCAATTATGGGCACAACAATCCAGCAGGATAAAAATTTGGGGACAGTCCAGAATGATGTCAGGATTGTATGACTTCAGTTCCATGGAGAGACCAGAGAAAATGGTATGGTTGCTCCTGGAGCAAAGATGGCCAAGGGCAAACTTAATATCTGTATTCAGAATGAGAGATTTGATGGCGTATGGAGGTGAAAGTTATTTCATTGGTAGCAAGGTCAGTAGGCAGTGGTTGCAGATTAAAAATTCTAGAGACAAAGTTAGATTGATTTTTTTTGACACAGTGAATTGCTATGATCTGGGGTGCACTGCCTAAAAAGATGGTGGAAACAGATTCACTAGTAAATTTCAAACAAGAACCAGATTAATCTTGTAACGGAGAGATTTACAGGGCAATGGGGAAAGTGCTGGGGAGTGGGATGAGTTGGATCGATCATATTGAGTGCCAGAAGGTAAATGTGGGCCAAATTGCCTGCTCTGTGCTTCATCATTCTACAATATTAAGTGCTCTTCAATTATATTTCTCCAAGAAAAACCTGAGCTCTTCACTTGCCAGCACTGGAGAGGAGGTCACTGCATTCTGAGAGGGGATCAGTCTAAACAAAGTTAAACTTAGAATGAGCAAAGCCAAAGAAAAAAATTGTATCACAGGCAATTGTATCAAAGATCATTTCAGGACAACATGGTCCAACATCGAGATATCACTTAAAACACAAGAGAGGCTGACTTTAAGCTGCTTTGTGGATTATGCATGAGACAATAGTGGTCTAGACTTTGTGACACAATTAATTAGCTCCACTTCCTGCCATTTTCCTGGGGGCCTCCACACAGAGTTCATTTAAGGGTCTAGTTTCAATTTGCTAATCGAATTCAGCCAACCTGCACTGCTAGAATTCCAAGATAATAAAATGTAAGGCTGGATGAACACAGCAGGCCAAGCAGCATCTCAGGAGCACAAAAGCTGACGCTTCGGGCCTAGACCCTTCATCAGAGGGTAAAATCTGGCTAAAATCCTGGGCATAGCTCTGTGTCCGTACCTTGGTAATCTACTAACCCTCTGATGAAGGGTCTAGGCCCGAAACGTCAGCTTTTGTGCTCCTGAGATGCAGATGGGCCTGCTGTGTTCATCCAGCCTCACATTTTATTATCTTGGATTCTCTAGCATCTGCAGTTCCCATTATCTCTGCACTGCTAGAAGCCTCATTACAAACCCGTTATGGACTTGTGGGGACACAAACATACACTGAGGAGAGTCTGCTCGGCAGATTAAATGGCAGACAAATCACTTCAACTCAGCCAATGAGTAGTCCATTGCTTGGCTTTAGGGATTTGAAGTTGTTAAATAATTCACAAATGAATAGATACACTGGGGGTTAAGTCTCGGGGGTGGGGTTAAGTCTGCCACCTGGTGTCGAAGGGCAACTCATGTGCCCATTGTTTCCAGTCATTGTACAGCTCAGTCACAGTAACATAGCCATTACAAACTGCTGTGAAAATGCAACTTTCATTTTCCTTTGGTTGTTGTGAGGACCCTCAAAAATTTGAACTGCTGCCCAGACTCCGACTCAAAGGCCTGCGAATGCTTCCCCGTTTCCTACCAACCTGGCTAAAATCCTGGGCATAGCTCTGTGTCCGTACCTTGGTAATCTACTAACCCTCTGATGAAGGGTCTAGGCCCGAAACGTCAGCTTTTGTGCTCCTGAGATGCAGATGGGCCTGCTGTGTTCATCCAGCCTCACATTTTATTATCTTGGATTCTCCAGCATCTGCAGTTCCCATTATCTCTGCACTGCTAGAAGCCTCATTACAAACCCGTTATGGACTTGTGGGGACACAAACATACACTGAGGAGAGTCTGCTCGGCAGATTAAATGGCAGACAAATCACTTCAACTCAGCCAATGAGTAGTCCATTGCTTGGCTTTAGGGATTTGAAGTTGTTAAATAATTCACAAATGAATAGATACACTGGGGGTTAAGTCTCGGGGGTGGGGTTAACTCTGCCACCTGGTGTCGAAGGGCAACTCATGTGCCCATTGTTTCCAGTCATTGTACAGCTCAGTCACAGTAACATAGCCATTACTAACTGCTGTGAAAATGCGACTTTCATTTTCCTTTGGTTGTTGTGAGGACCCTCAAAAATTTGAACTGCTGCCCAGACTCCGACTCAAAGGCTTGCGAATGCTTCCCCGTTTCCTACCAACCTGGCTAAAATCCTGGGCATAGCTCTGTGTCCGTACCTTGGTAATCTACTAACCCCCACACCTCCTTCACCCGACAACTGGCAAGGTGCCTGTGGATATTGGAAAATCTGTCACATGCTGGGCTCTCAGCATGACTCAGGTACCACACTTAATGCCAGGCGGCAATTGCAGTGCCCAGACCTACCCAATGTACGCCCAGAGCTCCAGCCAAGCTCTCAGCTTCCAGTCTGATTGAGGTCATGTGAGCGACTGAGATGCTCTCAGACTCGTCCTTGAAGTAATCGTTATTTGTTTAAGATGTCTAGCCATTACAGTGGTTTTGAACTCACAATGTCTCCAGTGAGCTACATGGTAACATTGGTTGTACTGTAGGTTTATAGTGATTTCACTGTTCAGTGTGGTGCTCTCAACCTCAACAGAAGCAGAGCTCTCAATAGTACCATCCTGAGAAATATGATGCCAGGAACAGCCCGAAGCAAAGCCAGCAAAGACAAAGCTCACATCTTTTTGTCAGCCGGCAAGGGGAAAGCAGAGAAAAAGGTTGATGGCTGCTGTGGGCCATGTGACCTGAACATGTCACTTCCTGTCCCATTGCAAGATACACGCACAAGGTCTTCTGCACCTGTCAGCATGTGGCTCAGGGATACGACCCAAGGAAACTTGGAAAATTCTGTAAAACCTCCAAACTGAAGACTTGTATGTTGAGTGGTGATGACAGTGTATATATACCATTCTTAACACATCAAAACAGTCCAAAGTGCTTCACTGGAGCATTATAAAACCAATAATCAGCTAAGATAACTAAAAGTTTTGTTAAGAGGTTGGTTTTCAAGAATATCTTAAAAAGAAGGAAGACTGAGGTGGAGCGGTGCAGTTAGAATATTCCAGAACTTAGGGCAAACGAAGGCACGGATTAATGGTGGAGTGATTATAATTGAGAATAAAAGTCAACAGAAAAAGTGATCATGCATGTCTTCCACCGATCAATGTTCTAAATCTTTAATAATGGTCTAGAACCTTGATAGATCTGTGCCCCCTGACCCCTCACTTTAGCAGCCTGAAAGATGTCTCTGTGAAGCTGTATTTGGGAGGGACGGGTGTGCTTTGTTGGCACAGGCCTCATGGAATCAAGAGTTCTCACACGGCCAGCTTAGTGGACATTTTCACAGGAAACCATTCTGTACACCGACATTTTCTCCTGAAGGATTTTCAGTGAGCTTTGATTTGCAAATTTGTCACATTGAGCAAGGAGGAGGCATAGAATGGTTGTAACACAGAGGAAGGCCATTAAGTCTGTGTCAGCTCTCTGTAAGAGCACCACAGCTCATCCCAATGCTAGCCATCTCCCCCACAGCCTTGCAATCTTTGTTTCCCCTTCAGATAATTATCAAACCTTAATTGAATCTGCCTCCACCACACTCTTTTGCAAATGGATTAGAACCACTCACGGTATAACAAACATCTTTTCCTCATGTTGCCATCGTTTCTTTTGTTATCACTTTAACTCTATGTCTTCTGTCTCTCAATCCTTCAGCCAAACAGTATCTCTGTCTCCTTCTGCTCATGGTCACAAACTAAAATCTTAACATATTGCAATGTTGCAATGAAATGTAACTCCACCAGGCCCTAAGGTTTAAATCTCTGTCTGAACAGAGTCAGCGTGAATTGTATTTTCCCAATATCTTGCAGCCACATTGAAGAGATTAGATGCGTAGTTCTCTATTGACTATAGTTCAGGAGAATGAGGAGAGATCTCATAGTAATTCGCAAAATTCTAACAGGACTAGACAGGGTAAACACAGGAAGGATGTTCCAGATGACCAGGCAATCCGAAATCAGGGATCAAAGCCTAAGGATACAGAATAGGTCATTTATGTCTGAGATGAGGAGAAATTTCTTCATCCAGAAAGTGGTGAACCTGTGGAATTCTCTACCGCTGAAAGCACTTGAGGCCAAAACATTGAATGTTTTCAAGAAGGAGCTAGAAAGAGTTCTTAGGGCTGAAGAGATCGAAGAATCCGGAATGAAATCAGGAACAGGGGACTGAGTTGGACAATCGACCATGATCATTTTGAATGGTGGAGCAGGCTCAAAGGGCCAAATGGCCTCCTCCTGCTCCAATTTTCTAAGTTTCTGTGAAGGTCACGTTGGGGAGCAAAATTTAAGATTTTTGTATCCAGTGGATTCCTGACATATTCCTGACTCCATGCAATCTAGCCTGAGCCAATGCCCAACCAAGACTGGCTGTCTAGTTGGGAAACAGCCATGTTCAATCCAGCCCCACTTTGGCATAAAGTAGTGACACCAATGGGATCTTCCTGTTGGCAGTTGGGATCCACAGGCAAGGAGGACAGATTTCCTTCCCTAAAGGACACCAGAGAACTAGATGGGATTTCAGAATAATCAATATGACAGTTTCACGGACACCATCACACAGTCTAGTTTCTCAATTGTAGATTTTGTTTTAAATTCCACCAGGTGCTGGAGTGGCATTTGACCCCTGCCCCTAGTCAGTGGATTAAAGTCCAGTGACAGTAACATTGCCCCAGTGTCTCTCCTCGCCTGTTCAGAACCTACCTGAGCTCATGGTCACATTGTCCCATGATTTCTTCATGTAAAGTCACCATAGTCCTGCTCCCATTTTGGACAGAAAGGCAGATCATGGTGGTTTAGTCTGAGAGCCAGCTTCTGGAGGGAGAGATTGAGAAGGAGAGTCCCTCATAGTAATCTCAGCCAATGCAGGAATTGAACTCACGCTGCTGCTGTTACTCACCAACCGTCTAAGCTAACTAACAGTTCATACCCATCACAATTTGGTGTTGAACTCAATTTTGAGCCCAGAAGGTTGTAAACTGACTAGTTTGAAGATGAGATGTTATTCCTCCACTTAGCGCTGTGATTCACTAGAACACTGCAGCATGCCGAGGACAGACAAGTGGGCATTAGGGCAGGACGCTGTGTTAAAGTGACCAGCTATGGGTAGGTCAGGGTCCTGCTTGTGTAGACTGGAGGTGTTCTGCAACGCATCATCCAGTCTGTGTTTGGTTTCTCCAATGTAGAGTAGGTAATGTTGGTTGCAGTCAATACAATGCACAAGATTGGAGGAGGTACAGATGAAATCCTGCTTCACCTGCATGGGAAGGTGCCGTGGAAAAGAGGGTTGGTGTTAGTGGTTGTGGAATGGACTGGGGTGTCCCGGAGAGAACGATCCCTGCGAAATACTGACAGGGGAGAGAGGGGAAGCTGTATTTGGTGATGGTGTTCTGATGGTGTTCATGGCAGAGAATGATCCTTTGAATGTGGAGACATTCAAAGTGAGGACAAGGGGAACCCAATCACGCTGTTGTCAGTGAAGGGGCAAAGGCAGAAGCACGGGTGACAGGTTGGATGCAGTTGAGGGCTCACAGTGGCTAGGAAACCACGGTCATGGAAGGGGGAACTGCAGTGCTGTTTTAGAAGGTGGCATCATCTAAACGGATGCAACATAGGCGAAGGAACTGGGAGAATGGGACGGAATCCTTGCAGTGCATGGGGTGAGGAGATCAGTAGTACAGGTAGTTAAGGGAGTCTATGGCTTTGTAGTGGATGGCCGTGGACAGTTTATCCCCTGGAATTGAGGCGGAGAGGTCAAGGAAAGGAAGGGAAGTGTCGGAAATGGACGATGTGAAAGTTATAGAGGGCTGGAAACTAGAGACAAAATGAACAAATTTTTCAAGGTCCAGGCAGGAGAGTGAAGTAGCACCGAAACAGTCATCGATGTTTCGAGAAAAGAGTTGTGGGAGGGGGGCCAGTATAGGACTAGAACAAGGTTCATTCCACATACCCCATAATGATGCAGGCATAACTGGCACCCATGCGGGCATCCATAGCCCCTGCTCTTTGACTTGGTAGAACTGAGACTTGTTCAGTGAGAGAACAAGTTCAGCCAAGTGGAAGAGAATGATGGTGGATGGAGATTGTTCAGGTCTCCGGTCGAGGAAGAAGTTGAGAGCTCAACAGACCATCCTGGTGGGGAATGGAGGTATAGAGGGAGTGGACACGCTAGTGAACTGAAAACAGTTAGGTCAGGGCACAGGAAATTGTCAATATGGCGGAGGGTATCAGAGGAATAGCGGATGTAGGTGGGCAGGGTCTCGACAAGTTGGGAGAGGATGGAGTCAACATGGCAGAAATAAGCTTGGTGAAGCAGGATCAAGCTGATTTCATGGGCCTACCGGGGCAGTCTGATTTGTGGATTTTAGGAAGGAAGTGGAAGTGGGATGCCCAGAATTGGGATTTTGACTATAAAGTTGGAAGCAGTGGAGGGGAGGACAGTCCTGGCAACAGTGGCTTGATGTTCAGGTGTGGGGCCTTGGCCCAGGGCCGGTAGGAAGAAGCGTCCAAGAAATGGCATTGAGCCTCCAGAAGTACGCCAGACTACCTTTGTCAGCCAATTTGATAATAAAGTTAGGGTTGGACCTGAGAGAGTGAAGTGCAGCAATTTCAGAAGGGTACAGGTTAGAGTGCGTGAGAGGAGCAGAGAAATTGAGACAGCTGATGTCGCATCGACAATTTTCAATAAACAGTTCAAGGGCTGGTAAGATGCCGGGGCAAGGGTCCAAGTGGAGGTAGATGAAGTGAGCAGTGGAACATGGAGTGGGAGCCCTGGCTGAAAAAGTGAGTGCGGACATGGAGGTAGCAGAAATACAACCGAATGTCGTGGTGAGCCTGAAATTCATTATGGTGAGGGCGTAAGGGCATGAAGCTGAGTCCTTCGCTGAGAACAGTACATTCAACCTCAGAGGGGGGAAGATCAGGAAGTATGGTGAACACACGGCAAGGGCTGAGCTTGGGACAGAAAATGATGACATGCGAGGGCTGGAAACAGGTGGGTGCTAAGCAGGATGAATGTTGGAGTTGCTGCAGCTTGCGTGCCTTGACGTCTATACGAAAGAGAAAAAGTATTTTGTTGAGGCAAAGGATGAAGTGAAGCTGGGGAACGGTGCAGCTTTGAGGGGGAGTGAATTGATGTTGCTGCAGAGTGGAGTCGAGTGTGCACATGTTGAGGTGCATGGCGTTGATCGTGGATCACAGGATGAAGCGGGAGCAGCAATCTGAGTAACATTGTATGTCCTGGAGATAATTGAGTGAAACTTGAATTGAAATCCATGTGGGGAACAACAGAAATTGCTGGAAAAGCTCAGCAGGTCTGGCAGCATCTGTGGAAAAAAAAATCAAAGTTAATGTTTTGAATTCTGTGACCCTTCCTCAGAACACGGGGTAAGTCTGAGTCGATTAAACACAATCTAGGAGCAAATTACTGCAGATGCTAGAATCTGCACTGAAAATAACAAATGCTGGAGACCACAGCATGGTATGCATGGTAGACTGGTTGGCAAGGTTAGATCACATGGAATCCAGGCGGAGTTGGCCATTTGGATACAAAATTAGCTTGAAGTTAGGAGACAGATGCTGGTGGTGGAGGGTTGCTTTTCACAGGTGACCACCAGTGTGCCGCAAGGATCAGAGCTGGGTCCACTGCTTTTGCCATTTATATAAATGATTTGGATGTGAATACAGGAGGTGTGGTTAGTAAGTTTGCAAATGACACCAAAATTGATGGTGAAGTGAACTGTGAAGAAGTTGATAGAGAAGATGGGCCAATGGACTGAGGAGTAACAGATAGAGGATTTCTGGAGGTAATGAGGTCGGTGAAAGTCCTGACAACAGTGGCTTAATTTCAACAAATGTAAGATGCTGCATTTTGGAAAGACAGATCAGGGCAGGACTTATACACTTACTGGTAGGGTCCTGGGCAGTGTTGCTGAACAAAGAGACCTTGGAGCACAGGTTCATAGTTTGTTGAAAGTGGAGTCACAGGTAGTCAGGGTAGCGAAGAAGGCGTTTGGTACGCTTGCCTTTATTAGTCAATGCATCAAGTCTAACAACAACTGTTTCCCCAAATAATTTGGCCCGTTACATTCATCCCACCCTGCCTGCTTTGGCCTGACCAACATGGCCCCTTACCAGCCCGCCCACTGTGCTGAGTGCCAGCAACACCCTCGATAGGTCAGTCACTCAATGCCACTGTCTTGGCCAACTGCAGTACCAGCAGTGGCCACTGTTCCTGCTTGGCACTAACAGCTCTGTGAGGTGGGCAGGGATGGAAACCTCACCCCAGGCTCCTTAAAGGGCCGTCGCCTGGAAAATGAAGGACAACAGAGCAGCTCGTTGGAGGCGATATTATTCCTGAAATTTACTTTGAGACGTGGGAACCCTCGCTCACCTGTAACATTAAAATTTCCATGTGTACTTTTACTTATGTTTTCATGACAGCTTAATTTCAACTTTTTTTCAAAGTACATCTGACCAGATGCTAATGACGCGGTCCTGGTGGTTAAAGCTGTTTAATCAGTGACCGGCTTCACTTGCTTAGGACTGCATGTTCCTCGGTTCTGTCCTTCTGAAATACTGACTCGACCACAGTTTGATTCAGTTGTGACTCAGTCGGAGTCGTATATCTGAGTATGACTGCTTGTAGGTTTGACATCACTCCAACTCCCTGAGCCAAGAGACATGAGACACTTCTAAGCACTGATGGGGAAATGCTGCACTGACAGTGACACTGGGCTTTGGATAGGACGTTAAACTACGCCTCCATCTGCTCTTTCCTAAGGCAGCAAGTTGTCAATGAGCGACCATTTCCTCCTAGTCTTGTGGCCCATATCTATCCCTCATTCTGTGTCGCTGAAACTGATGACTTTATCATTGTGCTTATGGGATCTGGCTGTGCTTGCAGTGCTGTTGTTACATCACATAAGTCAGTGCATTTTCAGGATCTGAAAGCAGCCATGCAATTACAAATTCTGCCCCAGCTTAATTCAATGAGTTGTTTCACTTTAATTCATCCCCCATTGTCAGATAATTTATTTTGAATAAAGTGATGGATTTACAAAGAATCGAAGCCATGCTCCACTTAATGTTGTATAATCTGTAAGCTTCTCCAGGCCTACTCCGTTGAGGACTAGACTTTTCTCCAATGTCTTTTATTGGTGTGGCCATGTTTGATAGTCTGGAATTACTTCCCTCAATCTCTCTGCTTCTTCGTCACCCCTCTGTTCTTCACGAAAATGATCCCAAAACTACCAACATCTACTGGTACTGATCTAATATCCCCTTCATTCTCTTGATATCTCTCTTTATACCTTACATGCAACTTAATAGTAACACTCGATCTTCTGCACCGAAAATTGTTAAAAAGCAGGACTTGATATTTTAAAAGAAAAATTGAAGAACTAAAGTTAACAGAATACTAACTTTAATTAAGGTGATCCGAGTTTAAATTACAGCTCAAAAGAAACAAGAGAATGTGCCTGTTGAGAAGCAGATGAGTAACTATACATCTCTCTGGTAGGATCTAAGCCTCATCAAAGCCAATAGTTGATAGATATTTTGCACAGCAGACTGATCAAAGACCAGAATGAAAGGCGACTTCACCAACAAGAGTTTGCTTTCACCACTGATGTTCCCAACATTCTCACTCGGAAGCACCATTGCACAGTAACGGGAGTATGGGGGTGTCATAGTGGTAAGATTTGATCCCAAGTACACTGTAATGTTGTGATATTAACATTTTTTTCATCAGATGTAGATATTTCTGGCTGGGCCCAGCGATTATTGCCTGTTCCTAGTTGCTCTTGAGAAGGTGATGGTGAGTTGCCTCCTTGAACCGCTGCAATCTATTTAATGTAGAATCATAAAATCCCTACAGTGTGGAAGCAGGCCATTTGGCCCATCGAGTCCACATTGAACCTCCAAACAGCATCCCACCCACACCCACCCCATCACTGAAACCCTGCATTTCTCATGGCCAACCCACCTAGCCTGCACATTTATGGACCCTATGGGGCAATTTAGCATGGCCAGTCCTCCTAATCCATACATCTTTGGACCATAGGAGGAAACCTAGGCAAGTACAGAGAGAATGTCTCAGTCACCTGAGGGTGGAATTGAGTCCAGGTCCCTGGTCCCGTGAGGTAGCTGCGCTAACCACTGAACCACCATGCCACCTGAAATCTAGGGAGACCCACAATGCAATGAGGGAGAGAATTCTAGGATTCAGTGACACTAAAGGAACAAATACAAAAATTAAATAAGTAGCTTTGCTGGTTTTCCAGCCTGCATCTGCCATTGTGTTTGGCCAACGCCAGTGCAAGGAGCTTTACCTATCTCAGAAATGCAGCTGGGGAGGGTGGGAGGGAGGCAGTCTGTCTCTGACCATGGGAGTTCCAAATTGGAAGAACATAAGAAATAGGAGCAGGAGTAGGCCATCTGGCCCCTCGAGCCTGCTCCACCATTCAATAAGATCATGGCTGATCTTTTTATGGACTCAGCTCCACTTACCCACAGACTGACCATAACCCTCAATTCCTTTACTGTTCAAAAAAATCCATCTTACTTTGTCTTAAAAACATTCGATGAGGTAGCCTCAATCGCTTCTCCAGGCAGTGAATTCTACAGATTCACAGACCTTTGGGTGATGAAATTCTTCCTTAATTCAGTCCTAAATCTACTCCCCCTTATTATGAGGCTATGTCCCTAGTTCTATTTTCACCTGCCAGTGGAAACATCCTCCTTGCTTCTATCCTATCTCTTCCCTTCATAATTTTATATGTTTGTATAAGATTCCCCCCTCATTCTTCTAAATTCCAATAAGTATAATCCCAGTTTACTCAATCTGTCCTCGGAAGCCAACCCTCTCAATTCTGGAATCAACCTGGTGAATCTCCTCTGCACCCCCTCCAGTCCCAGTACATCCTTTCTCAAGTAAGGAGACCAAAACTGAACACAGTGCTCCGGGTGTGGCCCCACTAGCATCTGATACAGTGGTAGCATAACCTCCCTGCTTTTAAACTCCATCCCTCTACCGATGAAGGACAACATTCCATTTGCTTTCTTAATTACCTGTTGCACCTCCAAACCAACCTTCTGCGATTCATGCACAAGGACACCCAGGTCCCCCTGCACAGCAGCATGCTCCAATTTTTCACCATTTAAATGATAGTCCATTTTGCTGTTATTCCAACCAAAATAATGACCTCACATTTAGCAACATTGCACTGCATCCTTCAGACCCTTGCCCACTCACCTAGCCTATCAATATTCCTCTGCAGACTTTCAGTGTCCTTTGCAATCATTTTAGTATCTTCTGTGAACTTTAACTTGGTTCCCTACTCTAAACCGTCTATGCAAATTGTAAACAACTGTGGTCCCAACACTGATCTCTGAGGCATGCCATTAGGCACTGGTCACCAATCATAAAAGCACCCATTTATCCCCAGTCTCTGCTTTCTGTTAGTTACCCAGTTCTCTATCTGTGCTAATATGTTACCTGTAGCACTGTGCACCTTTATCTTATATCTAATTACCGGTGTTTTGAACAGGCAGTTCTGGCTGCCCATCTCAGGACTCTACTCAAGGCAGCATTGAGGCAAGATATCATACCCTCTTCCCAGGCCAACACTGCCAGGTAAGGCCACTCAAACTCAATCTAGAACCAGGAGGAAATGAGGCCTACGGTCCAAACTAATTCACTGACTTCACTTTCAGGAAGAAATAAATGCCTTCGTCACTTCCATTAACAGACAACCGTCCTGTCCTCCACACACTGAGGAGTGATTCATACCGCATGAGCTACTTATGAATTGCAGTCACCATTACATCTGAATACACAGCAGGCTAGATGTGCGCTAGGATGCTCAGTAAGCTTCGAGAAAGGAAATATTATACAACTGTCAAACTTGAGGTAAAACATCATAACAATCTGGAAATTCTCTCCTGTGTTTTATTTTCCACAAATGCCAATGGCTGAGATTCCTTGAGACTGCGCAGAATACATGACACAGAAAGAGGCCATTCAACCCAATGGGCTCCATGCTGGTCTGTCAGAATGCTCTTTGATTTTGTTTCTCTCTCATGCATGTACGTAGATTCCCCTTAAATGTGCATAAGTTTTTGAAAGTTGCAGGTCACAAAGGTGGCTATAAAGATCCATGGGATCTGGAGATTCGTCAATGCTGGTGCACAGTGCACAAAAGGTAGGAGGTTATGAAGAACCTTTATCAAGTGCTAACTCATCATCATCTGGAGTTAGGGCTGAACATCTGTCCTGGATTTGCTCGGACCATCTCATCATTTGGCCTTTTGTGTTGTGAACTGGGTCAGGCCACTCCTGGACACAATTTGACCTGGATTTATAGAGTTGTAGAAATATATAGCACGGAAACAGACCCTTCGGGCCAACTTGTCCATGTTGACCAAACGTCCTAAATTAATCTACTTCCATTTGCCAGCATTTGGCCCATATTCCTCCAAACCCTTCCTATTCATATACCCATCCAAGTGCCTTTTAAATGCGGTAATTGTACCAGCCTCCACCACTTCTTCTGGCAACCCATTCCATTCACGCACTATGTTCTGTGTGACAAAGTTGCCTTTTAAGTCTTTCCCCTTTCACCTTAAATCTATGCCCTCTTGTTTTGGACTCCCCTACCCTGAGAAAAGTACCATGGCTATTTAAATCATGAGGGGCATAGGTAAGATGAATAGCATAGGTCTTTTCCCGAGGGTGGGGGGAGGTCAAAACTAAGGGGGCATATTTTTAAAGCGAGGGGAGGAATATTTGTAAGACACCTGAGGGCAACCTTTTCACACAGATGCTGGTTCATATGTGGAATGAGTTGCCAGAAGAAGTGGCAGATGCAGGTACAGTTACAACATTTAAAAGACATTGGATTGGTACATGAATAGAGAAGGTTTTGGGGGATATGGGCTAAACACAGGCAAGTGGGATTGGTTCAGCTTGGGAAACATTGTTGGCACGGAAGAATTAGGCTGAAGGATCTGGTCCCGTGCTGTGTGACTCTGATGTGCAAACACACCAAACCTGTCAGAGTCTTCGATGAGGGGACAGTGTTAAAAATTCAGAGAGGTGGTTATTGCAGGCACGGCCAGGATGTTTTTGTTAATGCCGACTGGTCCTTGAGAAGGTGGAGGTGAGCTGTCTTTTTGAATCGCTGCAGTCCGTTTGGAATTTCATTAAGGAGGCTTTTCTGGATTTTGACCGAGCGGCAATGAAGGAACAGTGATGTGCTTCCAAGTCAGGAAGTGAGTGGGTCGGAGAGGACTTTGCAGGGGGTGGTGTTCCCATGTGCCTGTTTGTCCTTCTAGGTGGTAGATGTTGTGGATTTGGGAGGTGCCATCTGAGGGTCTTTGGTGAATTTTTGCATTGCATTTTGTAGATGGTACGCACTGCTGCTACTGAGTGTCGGTGGTGGAGGGAGTGGATGTTTGTAGATAGGGTGCCAATCAAGTGGCTGCGTTGTTCTGGATGGCATCAAACTTCTTGAGTGATGCTGGAGCTGCACCCATCCAGGCAAGTGGGGAGTAGTCTATCACACTCCTGACTTGTGCCAGGGATGGGGGAGTCAGAAGGTGAGTTTCTCACTCAGGATTCTTACTGTCTGACCTGCTGTTATAACCACTGTATTTATATGGCTAATCCAATCAGTTTCTGGTCGATGGTAATCCACAGGACGTTGATAGTGGGGGATTTAGTGGTGGTAATGCTGTTGAATTTCAAGGGGTGATGGTTATATTGTCTCTTATTGGAGATAGTCACTGCCTGGCATTTGTGTGGCATGAATGTTACTTGTTACTTTCTCAGCCCAAACCTGGATATTGTCCAGATCCTGCTGCATTTGGACATGGACTGCTTCAGTATCTGAGTAGTTACAGATGATGTATGACTGAGTGCTGATCACTGTTACCATTCCTGGTACGAGCATATACATCTGCGGCAGACGGAGTGGTCAGAATGAGGCCAGGTAGCCTTTCCCTCTTGTTGGTTCCCTCACCACCCACCACCCACTCGTTCTAGCAGCTATGTTCTTCAGGACATGTTCAGTCAGTAGCCGTGCTGTTGCGACACTCGTGATGATATCATTGAAGCCCTGCACTCAGACTATATCTGTGCCCTTGCCATCTCAACACTTCATCCACAAACAATTCCACATGGAGTAGTGCTAATTCATCAGCATTACTGAATTAGCACTACTCCATGGGGCCATTACATAATCATTAGGAAGTTCCTTTGGCCATATTTGACCTGATGCCACGAGATTTCTGAAGTCGAAGTTAAGGTCTTGCAGGGTGACTGCCTTCCTACTATGTCCCACTGTTTTACCACCTCTGGGACACTGTAAGGTGCAACTCCAACAGTATGACTCTCCCAATTTTGGCACTAAGCCTCCAGATGTTACTTTGCAGGATCATCAGGGAAAAATTTGTCCTTGTTGTTTCTGATACCTATGTTGATGCTGGGTGGTACTTTCAGATTTTCTAGCTCCAACTAATAGACTTGAGAGGTCATTTCAGAGGGTGATTAAGAGCACATTGCCGTGAGTGAGGAGTCACATGTAGGCCAGACCAGCATGTCAGATTTCCTTTCCTAAACCACGTTAGTGAAACTAAATGGATTGTTATGCATATTTGATTGACTTGATTTTACTTTTAATTCTTTTTTTTTAATTGAATTCAACTTCCACTATGTGCCCTGGTGGGGTTTGAACTCTGGCTTCCAGAACATTACCTGGGCCTTTAGGTTGCTAATCTAGCAATCATGCTGACCACATTTCCCAAACTACACTAGTCCCACATACCTGCATTTGGCCCTTTAAAACTTCCCTGGTCATGTACCTGTCCAAATGTCTTTTAAATGTTGTAACTGTACTCGTATCCACCACTTTCTCTGCCAATTCATTCCAAACACGCACCGCCCTCTGTGTGAAAGCATTGCCCCTCTGGTTCCTTTTAAATCTTTCCCCTCTCACTTTAAACCTATGCCCTCTAGTTTTGAACTCCCCTACTCAATGGAAAAGATCTTTGCTATTCACCTTATCTATGATTCTCATAATTTTACAAAACTCTATAAGGTCACCCCTCAATCTTGTATGTGCTAGTGGGAAAAGGTCCCATTCTATCCATTCTATAACTCAAACCCTCCTTTGCAAATCTTTTATATACCCTTTCCAATTTAATAAGATTCTTTCTATAGCAGGGGGACCAGAACTGTACACAGTAACTCAAAAGTGGCCTCACCAATGTCTTGTACAGCTGCGACGTCCCAACTCCTTTACCCAATGCTGTGACCAATATGTGGACAACTGTGCCAAATGCTGCTTTCACCACCCTGTCTACCTGTGACACCACTTCCAAGGAACTATGTGCCTGCAACCCTAGGTCTCTTTGTTTGGCAGCACCAATCTGAGACCTACCATTAACTGTACAAGTCCTGACCTGGTTTGTCTTACCAAAATGCAACACCTCCCATTTATCTAAATTAAACTCCACCTGCCACTCCTCTGCCCTATGGCCCAGCTGATCAAGGTCCTCTTGGATTCTTAGATAACCTTCTTCTGTGGCCACTATACCACCAATTTTTGCATCACCCGCAAACTTAGCAATCATGTCTCCTGTATTCTCATCCAAATCATTCATGTAAATATTTCCATGCTGTATGACTCTATAGTATCATTCTGCCATCTCCCTGAAACCTCTTAAAGTATTTCCTTATTGAACTGCTGCAGTCAGTGAAAGATGAACCACGTCATTGTTAAATTAGATTTTCAAGATTTTTGCGAAGCAGCAATAAAAGATCGAGATGATTGTCCAAATTGAGATGGGTGTGTGGTTTGGTGATGACCCTGGAGGAGATTGTGCTAAAATGCATCTTGTAAAGACAGCATTACTCAGCAATTAGGGAGCTGATGTCAAGGAAGTCACTTCCGACTTGATAGAGTGAATCCTGCAGGTAAATCACATTGTAGCTTTGGTTAACTGGTGAAGGATGGACTAAATACTTCACCCAGTGGCAGAGGTGCTTATCAATGAATGCCTTTGGCCTGGATGGTGTTGAGCCTCTGGTACTGTTGCAGCTTTTTCCCTCCAGACAAGTGGTGTGTGTTCCACCACAACCCTGACTTTCTAGTTAAAGGCAAGCCATAAAGAGAGCTACTTGTCACAGAGCACCTTGTCTTTGACCTACCCTAGTAACTGTGGTGTGTATAAGTCTGGTCCAGTTGTGTTTATGCTGGAGGGAAGTGGCAATTAGTTAAGATTCTCTCTTGTTCAAGATGGTCCATTGCCTGGCACTCATGTAGTGCAAATATTACTTGGAATTTATAAACACAAGCCTGGATGTTTCCTTGATCTGTAGCATGTGGTATTTAGTCTCATCATCAGCAAACAGCTCCACTTTGGAGTTATTGCTTCATCGAGAACTGATTGGGCATGGCTGACATTGGAGACTGCCATGTAGCAATGTCCTGAATCTGAGCTGACTGACCTCCAACAGCCACAACCATCTTTCTTTGTTCTCTGTATTTCTACATACACTTTTACAGAAGCTGGTAGATGATTGAAGCTCTCTTTGACAAACAGTAATTATGCTAAATCTGATATTGAGCATTTTTTGTTAAGCAAAGGTATTAAGGGAGGCCAATATGGAGTTAGGCCACCAGATCTCATTGAATACCAGAAGAAAGGTTGAATGGCCTACCCCTGTTCCTATGTATGGTGCATGGTCACTCGCTGAGTGCTGCCTGTGAGCGTGGGGGAATCAGGCACTTGTACACAGACGCGACAAGTTGAAGTTTTCAATTTTAATGACAATCCAAAACTTTGATGGCTTCTTTTCTTTCCTACAACAGCATTAGAAATTCACAAGTAGCCTAGCTTTACTGTATTGTTAGCTCCGAGTCTCACGATTGGCTAGTCTAGCAGCATAACCAGGACAAAGTGATCTGGGTGACCATGTCATTCATTAGCTCAATAACAAGTTGTCTGTTCTTCTAAGAGTAAATATTTGTTGTGGACAGCCTACACAGTATGTGCAATGAGGTGACTACATTCCCAGTGACTTTGAGATAGTATCCTACTCTGCCTCTGCACATCTTTTGGAGCGAAGGCTATTCTCTGCCTCCTCTGCTTATGAGATTAGTAGAGTTGGCTGCTGTCTTTCAGTCTCCAAAATCGTGCTGAATTTACAAAAAGCACTGCGCTTACATCCTGTAGAAATGGGCATGCTTCCTGATTATTATGTTTCCAAACAAACTTACTCAAAGATGCTACAACACAGCCCTAAGCCAGGTGGGACTTGAACCCAGATCTCCTGCATCAAAGGCAGGGACACTGCCACTACACCACAAGAGCTTAATAAATATGGCTCACCCTCATTATTAACAGCAAGGGGCAATTCCTCAAATCCGTCCTAATACAGAATTGTCAAATGTTCAGAATTCTGGACAACATTGTAAAAGACTGTCCTTTGCTATTAGTTTAAACCTTTTTTAAAAAAATGGAATCAAACACAGATACAAAAATACATTTCCTAAACAGTATCTATTGTTGAGACTACGCACCCTTATAACTATTAATTTTGACTGCAGATGATTATTTTATGATGCAATTATACTTTAAAATAAACCATTAAAATATAAAACATCTGAAGTTATCAAAAACAAGTCTGAGGTATCGCTTGATTCAGTGAAAAATATATAAATATTAAGGCTAAACAAAGCTTGGGGCTGATGCAGATCAGGTTGGGAAGCTTGTGAATAGCTTATTGGGTCAAAATGTTACTCTGTATGGTAGAAAGTTCCAGAAGAATTCAGATGTGTTGCTCTTGTCAATGTTGAGTCATGGGTTTGCAGTCAGGATGGCCGTTCTAATCTTTCAAAATGGCCTCCATGTTCTCCCTGTGGGAAATCAGGAGGAGGAAGTCAGGAAAGGTCATGGACTGCAATCCTTGGCCTTTCTCAGAACTTACTGTAAGCAAGGCCCTTGGCAGCCACAGAACCAACTGTCAACACCTCCCCCAGCACTGAGGCCTAGACCCCTCATCACCACCTCATGCCATGATCCTGCCAAGTGGGCTGGCTTAGAGGTGCCCAGTGATGAACCTCTGACTCTGCAACACTCAGCTTTTAAGCTGTGGAGACGACAGGGTGCAAAGTGCCAACAAGACGGCCCGTTGCCCTCTATTCCTACTTAGAACTTTGCAGCCAGCTTCGGAACCCGTCATCTCTCATTCACAACTTGGTTGAAGCTCAGCATGTCTAAGCTACACAGAAACCCTGCACGTGGCCTCGGGAGAAAGGTCCAAAGCTTCAGGGCACACTTCCAGCTTTTTGTCAACCATCTCAAAGCCAGGCCTCTGGTGGCACCCGAACAACCTCCAGATGAATCGTCAGACAGGATTTCAGGAATGCTTTCTCAAATCGAGACAGGAATAAATTTGGGAAGTGTAGATCTCATTATTATGGAACAGATCAACTAGTAATGTTCACCTCAATGAATGCTAGGTGTTGGGTAGGCAATTGTAATGATCAAAGTCTTCAAACAAAAGAACTGTTCCAGTGCTTTTTCAAATATATAGCCAGGACCATTTTTGATCTTACTTCATTCAAAAGTAACACGTAATTTAGGACAATATGTTGCAGAAGCACCTCACCCATCTGAAACCACTTTCTTTTGCCTTCTTCACTCTTGCCCCCAAGAACAAGGAGCTCACATCTCTCTCTCTCTCTGTGGCAAGAATGTTCTTATAAATCATGCATAAATTTCCCTTCTCAACCAAAGTCCCTGAACCTGTAGTTACCTCCCAAATCTATACCCATCCAGTTTTTGAACTCCTCCAATGTTACCTTTGCTAGAGTTGTAAATGGCTTTTAATAAACTCGCAAATGAATTTCTTAACGGCTTGAACAAACCAATGTTATTCCTCTTCATCCATCCTGACCTTTGTCACATCATGCTCAGATGCCTCTCCTCCACCATCGCTTGTGGCTCTGCAGTCACTAGCTTCCATTCCTCTCAGTCTGATCAAAGCTAGCAATCGCTTCTCTTCCCAATCCTACACCATGACCTGCAGTGACCCGTTAGAATCTGACATAATCCACTATCCCAGTTCTTACCAACAAACTGGCCCTCAGTCATATCTGCTGCCAATGTCTGAAAAGACAGCAAATCCTTGTTTGCTGATCACGTGCGTGCTTGTTGCCTGCACTTTACAATTCACATCATTACTTAAAATGCCTCTATCGCCTCAGCTGTATCTCTGACACCTCCTCCAGCCTCAAACACCCTGAGATATCGGCACTCCTCTAATTCAAGCCTATGTTCCTGGTTTGGATCACTCAACCATTGTGCTCTCAGCTGATTGGATCCTACGTTCTAGACTTCCGTTTCAATCTTCAGCTCAACCTTGCCCTCTCCTTTTCAATGTACCTCATTAACCCAACCATCTCTTTGAATCTCAGAGTCAAATTTTGATTCGTGGTGCCTTTGGGAAACACCTTTAATGTTTTATCAAAAGGGTAAAATAACTAGTAAGATGTTTAAAACTAGTAAAACTTTGGTTAGACCGCACTTGGAATACTGCGTCCAGTTCTGGTCGCCCTATTATAGGAAAGATGTGGATGCTTTGGAGAGGGTTCAGAGGAGGTTTACCAGGATGCTGCCTGGACTGGAGGGCTTATCTTATGAAGAGAGGTTGACTAAGCTCGGTCTCTTTTCATTGGAGAAAAGGAGGAGGAGAGGGGACCTAATTGAGGTATACAAGATAATGAGAGGCATAGATAGAGTTGATAGCCAGAGACTATTTCCCAGGGCAGAAATGGCTAGCACGAGGGGTCATAGTTTTAAGCTGGTTGGTGGAATATATAGAGGGGATGTCAGAGGCGGGTTCTTTACACAGAGAGTTGTGAGAGCATGGAATGCGTTGCCAGCAGCAGTTGTGGAAGCAAGGTCATTGGGGTAATTTAAGAGACTGCTGGACATGCATATGGTCACAGAAATTTGAGGGTGCATACATGAGGATCAATGGTCAGCACAACATTGTGGGCAGATAGACCTGTTCTGTGCTGTACTGTTCTATGTTCTATGTTATTGCACATTGAAATCATAGAGTCCCTACAGTGTGGAAACAAGTCCTTTGGCTAAAAAGGTCCACACTGACCCTTGGTCCCATCAGACCCATCACCCTATAACCCACACATCCCTGAACACTATGGGCAATTTAACACAGCCAATCCACCTAGCCTGCACATCTTTAGGCTGTGGGAAGAAACCAGAGCACCCGGAGGAAACCCACGCAGACACGGGGAGAATGTGCAAACTCTACACAGTCACCCGAGGTTGGAATTGAACCCAGGTCCCTGGTGCTGTGAGGCAGCAGTGCTAAGTACTAAGCCACCATGCCACCCCATTGGTCATTGATCACTGAGTAGAAGATAACAGATGTCAAATGTCTGTATTAGATGTAGTGAATTCTCTGGTTGTTAGTATCTTCCTTCACCGTTTGAATTTGTGGCTTTGCATTTGGCTAGATATTGAAGTTAATATCCTCAACACTCCAGAGATAAGCAGCTGGATTTTGACTCTGCTGGCAGGAGTGGGGAGGGCAGTGGAAACTAATGGATAGGCCATGGGAAACCAGGGACAGTGTATCCTTCACACTGTTGGGTTTGAACTTCACTCTGTGTGCCTCTGTGCATGTGTATTTGTATGGATGTGTGTGTGTTTGTGTCATTATATATGTGTATATTTGTGTGCATGTATGTGTGTGTACACGTGTCACTGTGTAAATGTGCCTGTTGCTGTGTGTCTATGTCTGTGTAGGTCACAGAGTGATTGATCATGGAAACAGATCCTTTGGTCCAACTGGTCCATGCTGACCAAGTTTCCCGAACTAAAACTAGTACCACTTGCCTGCATTTGGCCTATACCCCTCTAAACCATACGACCTTTCCCTATTCACGTACCTGTCTCTCAATGTGTATATGTGTGTATGAATGAGCATATGTGTGTGTGTGTGAAGGTGTCTGTGTGCATCTCCACATGTCTTGTGTGCATGAGAAAGAGTGTGTGTAAGAGAAAGTGAGAGAAACAGCATGAGAGACAGAGAGAGAAAAAGAATTCAGGAGTTTCTCTCACCCCTGGAGATGGCCTGAGTGACCGGTTGGGATTTCATCAGCCCTGAGGAAGCCACAGAAGGAGATCAATCCATTACCTGATGATTGATCTCCCTGGGTGGGATCTGTTTCCAGGGTCTTTCTGAAGTAAAATCTAAGAATGTTATGAACAGAACCACGGCAAACACCTAGTAATCAATCATATAGATTGTGTTAGCATTTATAACCCTGATTTCGACAAGGCTATGTCAATGTGATGGAATAAGCTTCATTAATATCTTTACTTACAGTTTATTTGAATATCCAACTTACTTACAGCAGATAGTTTTACAACAAATGCAACACCAAAAACAGAATTCAGAAGATGCCACATGCAGCAGCACTTAAAACCCAATATTTCATCGTTCCCAATACCGGTTCAAACATCACCAATGTGCTGAAGGTCAACTTTGAATGTGTAGCAATAGAAAGAGACAAAAGACACAGAGTACAAATTTAAATTTATCTAGCACCTATTAATACGATGAAATGTCCTGAAGTATTTCTGAAAATAGACATGAGGCGTCAAATCATCGAGTATTCAGAACAGAGGAAACCAACATTTGGTGAAATGATCGGCTTTCAGCAGGTAATATTTAGGTTGACCGCCTCCCCACTTCAGTGTGATATTGTCAGAATTTCTGCCGTCCTGCTGAGATACTCAACCATCTCCTTGCTGGGGGTGGGGAGGGGCTGGCTGTGGGAGAGAAGAAGGAAAGGGGGGGTGACTGGGGAGGTGGATGGGGTGTGTGTGGTGGGGGCTGTGGTGTTTGGGGGTATGTGGCAGTTTTACATAGAAGCATGGAGAATAGGTTCAGGCGTAGGCCATTCGGCCCTTTGAGCCTACATTCTGTGCTGTACTGTTCTATGTTCTATTATCATTATGATTGTCAAAAATCACATGATGCTAGCCAAAGATGAATTGGGGTGTCTTCCCTCATTTCGCAGCTTCAATTGATCTCAGTCAAAGCCACTTTATTAAAGCTGTTGTTACCTGATTGCAGTTTGTGGGATCTTGCTGTGAGCACATCAGCAGCTGCAATTCAACAGTGTTGACATTTCAAAAGCATCTCATTGGCTATAAAGCGCTTTAGTATGTTCTAAAGACATCAAATGCGTTATTTAAATTCAAGTCCTGCTGCCTTCTTTCATTGAATTGACTTACATCTGAATTTTTAAACTATAATTTATTTTTATTAATTATAATTTGGTCATAAAACGAAAGCAAAATAAAGTAGTGGAATCTCTCAAAATGCTGAGGAAATCTCTTTACCCATCAATTGTTTTTCTCAAAAGTGATATATTTATTACATGCAAATGCTACAGTAATTGACAAGCCAAAAATTAGATTCCTCGTTTGAATATTCCACTCTCCTGAGCACTCTCAAAGCTAAGTCAAGTGCGGGCTGTAAAGTCATTATCGACTTCTCTCTTATAAAATACAACAGTCCCAGTTGTTTGCATTCTCTTTGGTAAAGCATTCCACTTCCATCAATTCTTTGAATAAAGTATTTCCATTCACTGTATTGATGACTAGCATGTCTGCACAGGTTAAAACTTTGAAAAAAACATCACTTGCTTTGACAGTGCTGTTAAGAAGCTGGAGTTAATCAAATTTATTGATCGGTCATTGGTTTAAGGAGCTGTAAAGCCACTTGTCTTTAATCAGTGACTCTCGATATCTGCTTTGGCAGTAGATTCATCCAAAAAGACAAGGAATTAATCTCATGCATAGTAGTGTGTAAAAAATCTTATTAACTAGAGTTTTGGAACTTACCCTGCCTTCCCATATTTGTTCCTCTTTCTCACACCCAGTTTATTCTCCCACAACATATCATTATTTTGTTAAATGCTTCTTTGTTTGTTGAGAGGCTGGAGGTGAAATGTACACAGGCAGGTCATTGCCAAAGCACTTACCACAGAGCTAATGGCTGTGTGTCTCACATTTTACTCAACTGGTTCTTTTAATTCAATTCCAACCAAACACTGGAAGGCCTGTTAGGAGTTTGCCTCCGACAAGATGCTTTACTCAATGCTTATCTATCTGTTATAATACGAGAAACTGGGTGTGTATTCCATGGCATTGAAGAATCTAACAGACATTTGTTATGACTATTATTTATAAATATTATATTCCTCAGGCACATAAGCATCTGATCTACTATTAAATTATCAAGTTACAATAGAGGAGCAAGCTTCCCGCAGTGTCATGCTTCATGTTATCCAAAGTCGGATGGAATCAGAGATCTTTATACCCTCATGAGTAGGTCTCTTAAAAGGTACTCAAATACTGATTGTGGCACAGAATACAAAAAAGGCCAAATGTTATTCTTTGGTCCCTGCCTCAAACTCAGTCGGCCACGGCGTACTCTGCCTGGCAACTAGCTGAAGCTAAGCTTCTAGCCACATTTTCAATATGTTGACTGATTCCTGCTTCTTTAGAGTCACTGAAATCGTCCCCTGCCTCAATTTACATGCAGTGAAGTTACACTGTTGTCATTTCTAGTCTTGACTACTTCAGACACTCCTGGTTTGCCTCCCACTGTCCTCTCTCTGGCACCCAGTTTAAGCAAAGCCTCAATTTTAAAATGCTCACATTTATGTTTAACATTCTCCATACATTCACCACTTTCTGTTATCTCCTCCAGCCGTACCATCCTCAGTGATATCCACACTCCTCTAACTCTGGGCTCTTGTGCATTGCCCATCACATCTGATCCAGATATGGCTAAGCCTTCAGTTGCCTGGATCTCAAATTCTGGAATTCCCTCCTGAAGTCTCTCGGTATCTCTACCTCACTTTCCTTCTTTAAGGCACTTCTTAAATTTTAGACCAAGCTTTCAGTCACCTGCAATAAAACATGCGACTTGGTACCAGATTCTGGTCGCTAATGCTCCTGTAGAATTCCTTTCGAAGACTGACAATGTTAAAAGTGCGATATATCCAGATTTTTTTTTCATTAAGCACACACTGGGGAAGCAGAACCACAGAAATCACTATACTATCCCCTTGTGGTTGGCACAAGAACTTACAAATGACTGACATCAAAAGTTGAACATTAATAATCTACAAATGTGCATAACACATTAAGTCACAGAACATATTTTAAAATAATCAAGTTGCAAGGCGATGTGATGTTGTCTTGTAATGTGCTAACTTTTGTTTGAAGGCAGGGTACTGTAGATCAGAAGATAACAGATTGATGCTATCTTTGAATTTCTAAGATCTAAATTTATTTCTGTTGTCACCAGCCATCTATTACCTCCTATTTAGGTCGGTCGCTTTGCTCTTGTCACTAATCTCACTGGTTTTATTTCTTCCCTCTTCCTTTTCTCTTTCCTATCTCTTCCATTTGCTTTAAAACATGATAAGTTTCTGCAGGTAAATCTGTTAATTATTTGGATCTTTAATTCAGACTGAACGACTGCAGATCTACAGTTTCTGCAGTCTCAAAATCTATCATCCTGTTGAAAGCAGTTTAGAATATTCGAAGTGAAAGAACTGACGAATGACATTGCTACGGGTGAGGTAGAGGTGCAAATGTCTCTTCAAATTCGCAACAAGGAGCTGAGTCAGCATTTCACCTGCTGTTCCTTCTAGCTTGGTAGAAACATTGTGGCCCAGCTGCCAATAGAATTCCCAACTCTTTAAGTAGTGACATTTGCTGCACCACTGATACAGAAAGGTGTTGCTTTGCTTTAACAAAGCTCCAGGTGAGGAAGAACATATTATAATGTATGAACAATGTGCAAAATATCTCCCATCCATTGCTTTCACCAATTTCTTTTCAACTCATCGTAGCTTTGGCTGCTTGAAGCCTCACCTGATATTTTTTTCTGATAAATTTTGGCCAAGAGGCTGTCAACCTCTGAGAATTAGTTACTGATCTGGACTACAATTAGCCCTTTTGTTTTATTGAGCAAAAAAAAAGAGGCTATTTGGCCCTTCGAGCCTGCTTTGTCTTTCAACATGATCACGGCTGATCATCCAACTCAGTCCCCTGTTCCTGCTTTCTCCCCCTGCCCCTTAGGCCTAAAAGCTCTAACAAACTCTTACGTTCAGTTTCCTCAAACATCTTCATTTCTTGCTTTTAGAAATGTTGGGGATTGAGGGGAAGGAAGAAAAGGCTGTCTGAATGAATTATCTGACTGGCCAATAAAGTGTGTTTGCTTTGGTGGTTGGTTGAGGAAAGGGTTAAAATTAAGCAGGTTGGTTGAATAGTTAACCCCCAGGACATTCCCAATCAGTGGGCAATTTTAGATCAGGCCCACACACTGCATTCTCAGCATAGCGTACTTCACTTTGTAAATGTGCACACAGGGTACAGACAATGACATCTGAGGGGGCTGCATTGTTTTAGGATCAGCTCCCTCCAATTATTTAAATGATTTGCCAATTTTTGTTGCCATACGGCAGCAAGTGAAGAAATGCCTGAGGCCATCAGTGAGTAATCCTTCATCTTACATTACTTTACATTACTCAGGAGGCTATCAAAAAGTGCCCCCTGATAGTGCTACATTCATCGCTCCCTCTGCTGTCCTTGAATACTCTGTTCATCTGGTGGGTATCTCTTTGCACTCTCCTTATCAAAGTTACTGGCCTTCGAACACTGAATATAAATCCAAAGAAACTGTGCAAGTTCGGCACAAGCTCAGAACAGAGCAGGAATTAGCGGAAAACCATGCTGCCAGCAACATTCAAACTGTGCTGTGGAATCTCACATCAGCATTTCAGGAACATGACAGGTAAACACATACACATTTTCTTCTTTTTAGAAAAGAACTACTTAAGCATTTTACAATTTGTGCAGAATCTTAGACTTCAAAGATTTTTGGTCTAAAAGTCAATTGTTAGATTGTTTTGAAATTAAATAATGCAGTGAATTGGGAATTATAATGTTAAGTTTGAAATGTTGTTACTTAGAATGAAACAGACTGTAATAACAGATATAGCTGTTTCTACACTGTGAGCCATTTGTGCACTAAGACAAGTTAGAAGAATCGATTTGAATAATTTCAATTTCTTTATTCATTCAGGATTGAAGAGGACTGCAGTAGCTGCCCTAGCACATGGAATGAGAAGAACAAAAATTAAAGACAATTTTTTGTCAGGAACTTGGGATTCTCTAGCCCAGAAAAAGAAGCCTCACTCAGGTAAGCAGCTTTATTTTTTGACAGTTTCATGCTGTCTTTATGCTGTTGTGGTAGTTAGCACTGGGATCCACAAATTTTATTAAAAGTAATTCCATGCTTTAGGGTTTTCAGCAATAGTTTGATGATAATTCAATGCACAGCTCCATTAAAAGTGCAAGTCCACGGAGGCCCTGGTTCAGACTTTGGTTATAACTGAGTCCAGGCACCAGAGTGACAGCAACACAGTAACAGTAGTGGGGAGGGTGTGTGTATCAACAAATCACTTGGTTCTGATGAGGACTGATTAACATCCCTTGGTAACTGGATTGTTGGATTTTAATCAAGCAGAATGGAGCCATGGTTGGAAATGAACCACGGTACCATGGCAAGGTGGAAGAGCGGGGAAACACAAAGGGGTTTGCAATAAGGTGGAGAGAGAGTTTTATTTGAGCAAGACACAAGCCTGCAACTGCCTAAATAACATTTCCCGAGCTAGTCAAATACTTGTCAAAATACAGAAGTGAAATGTCTTGGGAAGAAAACTTTGTTGTACATTGTGCTATAATGTTGGGTTTTATTACAGCTCCTAAGATCAAAGACGAAAGATTGGAAATAAAACGGACTCTCAACACTGAAGAGCTTTCCTATGTGAAGCAAGGGGAAGATGCTTTACAAAAGGCTCTGAGTATTTTAAACCAGGATGCTGGATGGACAATGGAAATCAAAACGGTAATTTTCTTCCTAACGTATGAAATAGTACCAGGAGGTGATCATACCAGGGGCAGCACAGTGGCTCAGTGCTTAGCACTGCAGCCTCACATCACCAGGGACCCAGGTTCGATTCCAGCCTCGGGCGACTGTCTGTGTGGAGTTTGCACATTCTCCCCGTGTCTGCGTGGGTTTCCTCCGGGTGCTCCGGTTTCCTCCCACAGTCCAAAGATGTGCAGGCTAGGTGGATCGGCCATGCTAAATTGCCCGTGGTGTTCAGGGGTGTGTGGGTTATAGGGGGAATGGGTCTGGGTGGGGTGCTTCAAGGGGTGGTGTGGACTTGTTGGGCCAAAGGGCCTGTTTCCACTCTGTAGGGAATCTAATCTAATACTCAATCTTGTTCCACCATTCAATAAGATCACAGCTGAACTTTTGGGTCAGCTCTGCAATCCTGTCCCATTCCCCACATCCCTTAACATCCAAAATCTAGCAATTATCATCTTAAGTATACTCATCAATTGAGATTAATCAAGTATGATTATCCTTCCAGATAACTGCCTCATCATATTGTCAAATGCTCCGTTATCACAGCCTTAAAAGCATTTTCCCTACAACTGATGGATCATCGTTCTCAGTTTTCAATCTCTTCCTGTTCTTGAAAAAAGAGGGCTACATTTGCTATTTTCCTATTAATGAATGCTTTGAAACAAGTGAAAAACATGCTAGTTATGAAACCTCTTGGGGTAATTGAGTCATGAAAATTAGCTGCAGACTTCCCCAGACCTCTAAGAATGCTTTGGTGTCATAATCACTTAGATTAATTCAACACATTAAGGGAAAGGCCATAATGATAGTTCAGAGGTCAAATTGTGGCATTTCAACTCTCTGGAGCTGGGTTTGAGGTACACATGTTCTAAGTTAATTTCACTCCAGTCAAATTAAGGGCTGGGCATTGGTCCTTAAAAGCCAATGATTACTATGTCTAGGGGCTATATACAGCCTTCTGCTGGCTGTGCATCTATGTTGGTGGGAGCAGGGATGAAGTCAGTGGTGATGCCCCCAAGGTTCCCAATTGAAGAGAAGCAAGTTGAGCTGATCATATGGTGGGTAACAAATACATTAGCCCAGTGACGTCATATGATGATACAAAGCTGCTAAACAGTGACGATGAAGAATTTTAACAAGAAATGCTTATCTCTTCCTGCAGGAGAACGGTGACAATGTTCTGAGCAAAGTTCTACCTGGAATTGGAAAAGTCTTCAAATTCGAGGGTGTGCTGAATGCAACTATGGAACAGGTGTATAACGAGCTTTATGAGAAAATTGACCAAATGAGCTCATGGAATCCAAGCATCAAACACTTGCATGTAGGTTAACAGGAAATCTTCACATCTTTCACACGTTCAACATTCACTGGAAAGTTTACCTGGGAATATAATCTTGACAAATGTTTCTTGACAATTCATTCAGGTCCTGCAGAAAATTGGCAAAGAAACCATGGTGACTTATGAAATCATGGGAGACACAGCCGGAAACATCATTGGACGGAGAGACTTTGTGAGTGTCAGGCATTGCTGGAAAGAAGGACCTTGCTGCTACTTGACGGGAATAGCCACTGAATCCAAATTCATGCCACCACAGAAAGGCTTTGTGAGGTACAGAATAGCTGTAGAATCAATTCAAGTAGACCACTAATACAAATTCCTAACGCTGTGAAACACTGATTTCTAATATATGTTTTCATCCAAACAGAGGTGAAACTGAGATTTCGTGTATTATCCTACATCCTGCAGACGCCAAGGACAAGACACGATTTACTTGGCTTCTCAGCATGGACCTGAAGGTTCGTTAGTGACTTGATGTAGTGTTTCTCTCCTCTTGCTTTGTCTCTCACTGTCAGTGATATCAGAGAGCTCCAAATGCACTGCCTCAAAGTACCCACTTGTTAAACATTAACCTGGCAGATTAGAACATCTTCCAAAGCTCTCTGACAGTAGCTCTGCATACAGTAAATGCCTTGTTTCAACGTGGCAGCAACTGTGTCCACAATTTTCCAATCAAGCTCATAGTAAGAATGACATCACCTCTGGAGGTGTGAGTCACAAAGGCTTTCAATTCTTGGTGTCAGTGATTGACCATTGGCAAATGTCCCATTTTAACACTGTCATGACACATACTTGTACACAACTCTGTAATGAGCTTAGCTACAGCATGATCCTCTGCATGGTCAAGGGTAGGAGCAGTTGGTTCTAATGGCACTGCCTTCACTGGTATGATTAACTGGTGACAGATGTGGAGACCTTCCCAACTGTATGCCTTGGTGCCACAATAAAGACGTCCAGAGGACACTCATTATCAGAAGCCAACTATTAATAACAATTTATTGAAATTTCTATAATTCCTGGGTCTGTTCATTTCTCTTCAAGTATTATGCATTTAAATACAAATGTTTAGTGTTCAAAATGTCAGAACACTTGACTGAAGCTGCCTTTTCTGTTTTTCTTTATCAATAGGGTTGGCTGCCAAAATCCCTGATCAATCAAGCATTGTCACAGGCACAGATAGATTTTACAGAACATTTACGCCTACAACTCTCTTCTAGCTTGTTCTCTATATCCTGCTGAATTCAGAAGAGGCAATAAGAGCAATGCAAATATAAATGGAATCACTGAAAGGCATTCTGCACTGTTCGCTTAGCTGCTGTGTTGCGACAAAGATATCATTTTTGCAGCAATGAGTCAAGGCTCAAAAGAAAAGTGCCTTCAAGTTTGCTGTGGCATTAGCTACTTGATACAATTCATTTGTACATGCTACAAAATTATTCAAGTGCACATTTACAAGGTGAAGAGAATACTTTGCGGACCTCATGCACGAGTTTGATGATTCCCAAGTCTCCTGTAGGAACACAGCTGGATTTTACGCTGTGTCATGGTAGATATGGTAATGTTTTGAAAGATGTAAACAGTACTTAATGTTTCAGGGATGGAAGCAACTGAGGACTGTTAGAAATCCTGTAGTGCTGTTGTGATTTGCTGCTATTTTTGTGATAATATTAATTTATTTCTGATTATCTGAAAGATTTGCCAGTAAACTGTTTGCAGTTGAGAATATTTACATGTTTTAGATTTATTTATTCAAATGTATTACAAATTTTCATGGGTATGCTGCCTACTATGAGTAGTTTTAGAGATCTAAAGCACAGGATGTTGAAAACTGTGTATACGCTGATAGCAATGTTAATTGGGCTTGTAGCATTAGCGACACGTTAACTCCCTCCAAAAGCCAACTTTCTAAGCCTTTATCTGGCATTCTTCACTGATAGACACAAATAGACTTTAACCCAGTCCCTTTGTGAAATGCTAAGTTTAATCAGCTCCTGTACTGTAAAGGGATCCCCTGGAGGAGAGTGAACACAGCACAACAGAATTTCATTTTACATTTTTAGATTTATTGTCAGGGCTAAAACTAGGGTCATAAAATGAGAAATGAGGAACAGGTCGGCTGAGATGGTTTGAATATTAAATTAAAAGAAAAACAATTACAAATACTTGAAGAAATAATTCATGATACTCAACGGACATACATTTCCTTGAGGGATTAAAAGATCCGCAGTAAAAAGAGTACAGTTAACATGAACTAAGAGTTAAGTATAGTATTAGGTTAAAGAAAATTTATGGTATGTCCAAAAAGAGCAGTCAGCCTTACAGATTGAGACATCAGCAAGGCATGACTGGGAAACTGATAAAGAGGGAGCAAAGAGAACCGGAGTAAACTAACAAGAAACATAAAAACAGATTGTAAGAGAACATAGAAAAGAGAGAAATTAGCCAAATTAAATATAGGCTCTTTAGAGATTTGAGAAATTAATACTGGGAATAAGGATAGCAGTGACAAATACCTCGCATCTATCTTTACAACAGGAGAGTCAATTGCATTTAACTTTAACTTTTCATGATCTCTGGGCAGTCCGAAGCACTCAAAAACCAACATAAATAGCACTTTCATAGTACACTGTGAAGGAACTATCACAGCAATACATTCCACTCCTGCTCACGTGATTTACGTGGGGTAATAGCCTTACGAAAAACTGTTGTTATACATCTGCGCCAACTAGATGAGACAGCACTAGAGTTTCAGCGTGGATTATAGGTTCCAATATCAAGAATGCAACTTTGTTATCCATTCATGGGATGAGGGTATCACTGGCTAGGCAGCATTTATTGCCCATCCTGAATTACCCAGAGGGCACTTAAGAGTCAACCATGTTGCTATGGGTCTGGAGTCACACATAGGCAGACCAGGTAAGGATGGCAGTTTCTTTCCCTGAAGGGCATTAGTGAACCAGACGGTTTCATAGCATCTCTCCAGTATGGAAACAGGCCATCTGGCCCTACAAATCCACACCGACTCTCCAGACAGCATCCCATCCAGAGTCTCACTACACTACCTTTGCTACCCTGCATTTCCCATGGCTAATCCACCTAGCCTATGGGCAACTTGCCATAGCCAATCCACCCAACCTGCACATCTTGGGGGGGGCGGTGGTGGTGAAGAAAACTTCACACAGACAGTTGCCCAAGGCTGGAATTGAACCTGGGTCACTGGTACAATGAGGCAACAGTGCTTACCACTGAACTACTGTTTCTCCAACAATTGACAATGGATTCATGGTCATCAGTAAACTCTTAACTCCAGATTGATTTTTACTGAATTCAAATTCCACCCAGAACAAATTACCTGGGTGAATGGATTAACAGTCCAGTGATAATACCACTAAGTCTTTACCTCCCCAGACACACAACCGTTTGGCTCTGGTGCGAAAGCGTTCAACTGAGGCAAAGGGGGTGCCTAGACTCAAAGAACTTTTTAAAACTTGTGGGGAACAAAGGGCCTAATAAGCAGAATAGAGTTTATTCCTGTGATGTCTCCGTTGCGGTGTAACATGGGGGTATTCCTTTACAGGTGGGAGATTAAGCCAATACCCTGGCTTTTGAAAGCAGTTCTAAAGGTTTCTCAAAGCATCACTTCAAAGAAGAGCAGGTAATTAATCCTCAATGTTCTTCGAACAATATCACAAAAAGCAGGCTCTCTGGTTATTATCATGCTGCTATTTAAGAAAGCAAATGTTTACAAATCAGTGATCCAGAATCCCTAACAATATTCAGTGCTGCAATTGTTTTATTTTTGGTGACAAATGGATACAGGGATAGTGTAGGAAACTGAACTCTATGTCAAAAGATCCGCTACGTTCTTACTTAATAATAGAGTAGGCTCATTTGGTCACCCGGCCTACATTTTCTTATGCCCTTAAAAGGTTCAGAGTTATCTTGCTAATTAGATTTGAACCTTCTTGGCATCCTAGAGGCTTTTTTGCCCATTCTTAGGATATGGCTGCCATCTTTGAGACTGACATGTACCACTCGCCCCAGTCACCCGGGAACAGGCGGCAGTGAGGATTTTTCTTAAACTGCTGCAGTTTGCCTGGTGAATGCATTGCCTCAGTGTTGGCACAGAAGTTTGACTCAGAGATGGTGAGCGAGCAACTTGCAGGCATTTGTGCATGTTCCAACTGGCATTCTTGCTGCTGCAGGTCATGGATTTGCGAGGTGCTGAGGTAGCCTTGGTGAGGGCTTTGGTTGGGTCACTTTTGGAATATTGCATTCAGTTCTGGTCTCCCAGCTATAGGAAAGATGTTGTGGAACTTGAAAGGGTGCAAAAGAGATTTACATGGATGTTGCCAGAGTTCAAGTGTTTGAGCTATAGAGAGAGGCTGGGGCTATTTTCTTTGGAGTGTTGGAGGCTGACAGGTGACCTTACTGAGGTTTATAAAATTATGAGGGGCATAGATAGGGCGAATAGCCAAGGCCTTTTCCCTGGGGGGTGGGGGAGCGTGGTGAATCCAAAACTATGCTGCTAGAGGAAGTGGTGGCAGCTGGTACAATTACAACATTTAAAAGGCATTTGAATGGGTACATGAATAGGAAGGTTTGAGGGATATGGGCCAAATGCCAGCAAATGGGACTAGATTAATTAAAGATATCAACATGGACGAGTTGGAACGAAGGGTCTATATTCATGCTGTACGCTTCTATGACTTGCTGATTTGCAATTTCTAGATTGTGGAGAGAGCAGTTGTTCCAGTTAGTGAACTGGAGCGTTAACCATGCAGACTGCTTTGTTCTTCTGGTTGAGACTGAACAGTCTTGCTGTTAGATCAGTTACACCTATCCAGGCAAGTGGACAGCATCACCCTTCTAAATTACAGGAAGTACACATTGACAGGTCTTAGCCCATCCTGTACCACCCTGGGATTTCCTGGGGTTTCTCTTTACGTGACTCCAAAGTCTTGAAAATTTACATTCAATCCACATCCCCGACTTCCAGCACAACAATAATCTTAGTAGCCCACAGCACGCCTTTCTAAGTGTAAACAAAAAGGGTCAGAAAGCCCTAGCCATGCTAGAAGGGAAAACTTAAACAGTTGCTTCCTGAGTGAAGTCAGCCCATGAAAAATTCAGTGCACTGTTCCTTCCAATGAATTGTTAAAAGCTCAAGAGAAAGGCAAGCGTGACCAGCTGTATAAGAGGTCCAAATGTGGTCAGCAGTCACACAATATCAGGTTATAGTCCAACAGGTTAATTTGAAATCACAAGCTTTCAAACCACTGCTCCTTCATCAGGTAAAGTCAGATGAGAACTGGATTCATTTATCAATGATCTGAACGTGACGAATGCACAGTGATTTAAAAGGCTTCACTTTTTTGTGAAGTTAGTGAGATAAGCTGTCCAAAATTCATCCTTTTAACCCAGGCAAGGAGTCCCAGTTCAAGGAAGCAATGTTATCAATACTTTAGTGTGGAGCTGGAGGAACACAGCAGGCCAGGCAGCATCAGAGGAGCAGGAAAGTTGATGTTTCGGGTCAAGACCCTTCTTCAGAAATAAGAAGGGTCTCGACCTGAAACATCAACTTTCCCGCTCATCATCTGATGCTGCCTGGCCTGCTGTGTTCCTTCACCTCCACACTGCTATCTCTGACTTCAGCACTGGCAGTTCTTACTATCTGAGTATTGTTATCAAGATCTTTTGCCCAACTTCATGCTGGCCTCCATGAGTTTCACACTCGTAGATAGACCCAATACAGTTGCCATCCCAAAATCTGGATGACAAACGGAGTTAAAAGTTGATACCCGGGGGGGGAATTTAGAAGAACTGAAAACAAAAGCTGTTGGAGGTCACAGTAGGTCAGGCAACATGCATAGAAAGAAAAAGCAAGTCTAGATGACACTTCAAAGCTGACGTGAAGTATGGAGGGAGCATCATTTATCCAATAGTGGTGGGGGTTGAGTGCTGGGGGTGGGGGTGGGGGTGGGGGGGGGAGGGAGATGCTGTCGAAACTGTAGTTTGAGTGATTGGAATGTGAGAAGGGCAGAACAACAGTGTGTCTAACTGCCAGACTGGAAAGAACAGACAGTCCCACTGCTGCAGGAGCAGGGGAAAGAAGATACAGTGACAGAGAATGCAACAAATCGACTCGAAACCTTATCCTGCTCTGTCTCCATGGATGCTGCCGGAGGCGCTGTGATTTCCAGCACTTTTTTGTTTTCAGTATAGACTCCAGCATCTGCAGTTAGGTGCTCTGGCATTAAGATCATGATTGCGGACAAATAGAAATGCGAAAAAGAAGGTATTCTGTCTTAGAATCCTAATTAGAAGGGTTTACCAAATGACTTCACAGAGCCAGCTTCGAATTTCATCCATTTGGATGGAACACGTCTCTGGAATTTGAGTATGAAGCCTTCAGGACAAGCCCTACCTGCTAAGAGCAGAACTCTACGAACAGGGTTTCAAAATTTCAGTGCTAATGGGAAGTACAGATGCTGGAGAATCCAAGATAACAAACTAGCTCCACACTTTGTTATCTTGGATTCTCCAGCATCTACAGTTCCCATTATCACTGATACAATTTTAACCTCACTACGAAGCCTCTTCCAGGGATGCCTAACCTGAAGAAGTTACCCTCCTCGCTCCGGACCAACCTCAAGGAATTGGTCCGCCTCCCCCCTCTCCCTATTTATTCCAGTTCCCTCTCCCCATCCCCCTCTCTGATGAAGGGTCTAGGCCCGAAACGTCAGCTTTTGTGCTCCTGAGATGCTGCTTGGCCTGCTGCGTTCATCCAGCTCCACACTTTGTTATCTATTTCAAAATTTCCAGCCACTTCACTGAAAACGCAGACCACCCTGATCAAAACTATAAAAGGCAGCAGCAATGCTATTTTCCTGTGTGTTAAAATCTACAGCTGGAGCATTAACGATTACACCACATGCACAATTTTACAAAATAACTGCTCTCCTTGGGCATATTTTGCAATGGTCAGTGCCATTAATTTAAAGAAGGGAGAAGTTAGTATAAAATCATTTGGTTGTACAGATCTCAAGTATTACTGAAAAATGACATTCTATCAAAGTTTTTGGCCTTGTATTCATCAGGACAATTTGCAGGAGAAATGCAAGGAGAGCAGAATTTTATACTGTGAATTGTACAAGATGTTGTTCACCTTTCCACTAGTATTTCTTCAGAAGGTCCCAATGAGTGCGATACCAAAAGCTTTGACAATCTTTTTTTCAGCTATACTGAGCAATAGCTAGCAGCAACGTTTCTAACTGATGAAAGGATGAGAGGTATATTACTTTGAAATAAAACATAATGCCAAAGTACTGTAATTCAGCCCGCACTTTAAAAACAGAATGCAGTGTATTACAACAAAACATTTGACAAAGAGATACTGAAGTAGCATTTATTACCACCTTTAGCATGATTCATCAATAACTAAGCAGTGGTTTAAACACATACTTAGGGACCTACCGTGTCTGCACACTAAATTTGTTTAGAAACTAATGTTCAACAATACAATCAGTATTTAAATATGTGGAGTGAGTGGAAGAACTGATCAGCACATTAAGTGCTGTGAATACTGATTTTTTTTTAAAAATGATACTCAATTTCTTAAAATGAAACTTTTCATATCTCAGCAGCAAAACTGTTTTATAAACCTGATGACCTGCATATATCCATGAAATGAGTGGTGGTTTGAAAGTCATACACAGCACCAAACGTACATCTTCGCAACAAAAACAAAACAGCTAGAAAAGCTCAGCAGGTCTGGCAGCATCTGTGGAGAGAAATCAGAGTTAACATTTTGGTTTCTGAAACATTAACTCTGATTTCTCTCCACAGATGCTGCCAAGACCTGCTGAGCTTTTCCAGCAATTTCTGTTTACGTTTCTGATTTACAGCATCTGCAGTTCTTTCTGTTTTTATGTAGATCTTCATAAATTCAATTTGCAGTCTGTTTCGGGTTTCAAAGAAATCCAAAGCACTGGTTTTACATGACGCCACATGAAGAGATGAATTAAAAACTGTTCACAAGCTCATGACTGACTGCACTAGTTGCACAGTTACTCCCCAGCCATTTCACTATGTTTGGCTGGACATTTAAATCTCATACAATAATGCACAGGATCTTAGATTGCCTGTTTATTTTTCTTTTACATACAGGAATTTAAAAAAAACTAAAAAATATAGTTTAGAGATGTCATTTGTAAAAAAATTCACTTCTATATTTTTGACTGAGAATGCACTGACCTTTAGAGTGGACATATGCTTTGCACTGGCAAAGTCTAATAGTTTTATAAATTACAGTGTACTGCTTCAGCCCCTGTTCAATTTAAAAAATATGACAAAGATGACTAGACACAAAGGCCTGGCTAATAAATCTTTCAACAATGCAAAACTGAGATTTTTTTTCCCAATTCAATAAATATTAAAATTAAAAGCTCTTATTCATTTATGTACAGGAACTATACAAACTGCAAAAAGAATTATGTTAATATATGTACTCTGTAATGCATGACATGCTGAAAAGCACCTTCAGGCAGGTTTGTACAAGCAAGGCAACTACATTAAGACACTGAAATGTATTACCTTTTAGAATGCTGACATTTACATTATATACACTGCGAATGTAAATACTGTATATTGTTTAATTACAACAATACTGAAAATGTTTTCAAGGCAACGTTTAAACTGTTTAAACCTAGCACATTGTATGACACTAGGCTTAAGAAGCTACATGCATCATGTGTAGGACAACTTTTTTGATGTAAGAGATGTTTTCAGGTGTCAGATGAACACAATCATTTTATCAGGACTAAACAGTTCAATGCAAATTTGAGATTCATTCACACATTGAGGTTTGAGGTTCATTTATGTTATGGTAGCACCGTGTTGTATCTGAAAATACTGACCTTGGCAATACAGTAGATGAGGCTGCTATTATCTATTACAGTACTTGCATGTGTAATCATCACTGTCTCAAGTGGACGTGATGCAAAACCAGTAGGCTAGGACACACCTTTACCTGTAGCTGGAAGCTGCAATGGGCAGAAGCTGCCTCTAAGAAAGCAAGAGTGTTAAGCGGTTATTAAGAATATATGATCCCACTGAGAGGGCATTGCAAAAACGCAGTTCAGTTTAAAGGACAACATCAGCTGGCAATTCATGTTAGGATGGGGGAGATACTGTGGGTCAAGTCTGCTTCTGATTCACTGGTACCCCTTCTTGGCCTACTTGCAGCCTCTGGACTCCATGTGTCACTCCTACTGGTTGTAACAGGCAAAGTCTTCTCCCTGTACGTAAACAGCTGATGAGTAGTAGGGGAGTCAAATGCACCCATGTAGCTGTGCCGTGTTGCCTGTTGAGCAGGAGGCAACATAAATGTGTTTGCAAATGTGCGTGTGTTTAGTGTGGTGGAACTATCGGTGTCTCCCTGAGACTCTGCTGAAAAAACTTTGGTTGACAAACGGCCACCGTCACTGCTGCTGTCCACAGAAGGACGAGGTAATGGTAAACTGTCATCCTCACTTATGCCTCGGGCATTTGGGTAATGGTCATTGGGCGTTGGTTGCGTCATTGTCTCTGGCATAGGGCTGGAATGGATTGTATCCTCAGCATCTTCAATGTCTGAGGCATTCTGTGAAAAAGGAGGTGGTAATGTTGGGTCCTGCCTGTTGCAGGATTCACAGCACAACTTATTGTAACCAGGAATAGAACAGTATCGAGCCAAAACTTCCATCTGACAAAAAATTGATTTATCTCCAAGGCATGGTTCTTCTGTAAATTAAAGCAAAAGAAAGCAATTAGGATTCTTCTATAAAGACAAGTACATTAATCTTCTTGTGAAATTCTGTATTATAAGATAATATCTCTTAAAATTAAATGCTCTCATGATGGTGACAGTTATGTTCCTTCTAAAAAAAAAGACTGATCATGGTTAAAACCGTCAAGAAAAAGTAAGGCTTGAGTTAAAAACAATGGGAGGAAACTGGAAAGTTGAAGAGCTCTGAAATTTTCAGGCAGTTATACTGCAATCCTCACCCCTCTTGACCCCACCAACAAACCCACCTCCACGTGGTAACACCACATCCTGTAAATTCTCCTCCAAGCCACATGCCATTGTGACTTGTGAATATATCATTGTTCCATCACTGCTGCTGGATCAGAATCCTGGGACCACCTTCCCAACACAATGTATCTACACTACATTAATTGCAGAAGTTCAAGAAGATGGTTCACTTCTTCTCCGGGGTGATTAAGGACTGGGCCAGCATTTGTTGTCTGCCAGCAATACTCGTGAAATCTTGTGAAAGAATAAACAGAGAAAAATCTCCCAGTCCTCTGAATTTGTTTCCAAAATGCCCAACAATTGTTAGAGCATATAGGGCAGTTTTTAAAAATTTAAATTATATTGAACCACATGCACTCAAAGCCACGACTTGTGTTCCTAACTCTTTTACCTTTCAGTCCCTACTTACAACCATTTTTGCTTTTTGACATAAAACAAACGTAGCCAAGATCCTAGTATGATCTTAAACACTCACACAGGATCAACAATTTTCATCAGTAGTGTTCAAAGGGAGGATAAGAACTCTAGGTCACAGAGGTGGACAAATTATTGACAAGAATAGAAGAAAGCTGGTTGGAAGAGTAAAGGGCAGAACCATGCATGGTCTCATTGCTTTTTAAAGTTAGGGGTCGAGTGTACGAGGATTTGTTTCTGTGAAAGAATGTTTTACAGCACAGCAAAAGCAAGGCATACTGCTGAGCTACTTTCCTAATATATGGCTATGCCTTGGACAAGGGAACCAATTACATATAACGCAAAATACTAATATCACTGTAAGTGTCGAAATCAGCTTTAATTTTGATTAACAAATATACTTAGTCAGAAATAATAAAATACATGAGATGCTCTAGATTATTGCTTAAATAGAAAATGTTTGTTAAGCAGTTTGTTATATAATTAGAATGAGTGCAGTTGGCCAAATCACTTTAACCAATTTAGTTTTATCAATTTGTTTGAGCTACAGTGAGAGGCTGAATAGGATTTTTCCCTATTTTCCCTGGAGTGTCGGAGGTTGAGGGGTCACCTTATAGAGGCTTATTTTAAAAAAAAAGGACATGGTTAGTGTGAATAGCCAAAGTCTTTTCCTCAGGATACGGGAGTCCAAAACTAGAAGACATAGGTTTAAGGTTAGAGGAGAAAGATTTAAAAAGGGACCTAAGGGGCAGCTTTTTCATGCAGAGGGTGGTGCATGTACAGAATGAGCTGCCAGAGGAAGTGGTGGAGGCTGGTATAATTACAACATTTAAAAGGCATCTGGATGGGAGCATGGATAGGAAGGGTTCAGAGGGATATGGGCCAACTGCTGGAAAATGGGACTAGATTAATTTAGGATATCTAGTCAGCATGGGCAAGTTGGACTGAAGGGTCTGATTCTATGCTGTACAGCTGTCGGTCTCTAAATTAATTCACTTTAATTGTGAGTTGGTTTGGATTGAAAGATACTTTAAAGAGATTTCACACTAAGGTTGCAGGGAGGGACTGAGGAATGGCTGTGTGGATAGATAGTATGCAGGCTAAGAATCTCAACTTATTAGTTTGAATCTCACCACAGGAACCAGTAGGAATTAAAAAGGAACAGAATCTGCTGTTCCTACCCATTCCAGCCAACATTTGGGTCCACAGCCAGAGCAATTAGCCCACAGAGATGGCCTGTTACAGATGGACAAAACCCACTCAACGTGTAAGAACGCTTTTAAAAAAAATAGCAATCTAATGGTCATTGGAGAAACTGCAAAAAAAACGTCATCCGGGTGGGAAGGCCTTGCTCAGGATTCTAAAGAGAGTTCTTCTAAAAATAAGCCTTCTTACTTTTATCCACGAGGCCTACTAAACCACTAATGCAGTGAACAAAAAGAACAAACTCCTTTCCAAGCACAGTCATCAAAAGAAAGGAAAAGGATCTCTTTACTCCTTTGTCTAAAGCACAGGAAAATAAGGGGCCTAAACCCTGCACAAGGCTCCCACATCAAAACTCACCTGTCTTGAGACAACGGGGGCCAATTGCATTCAGGGTAACTTGCAAGTCTTTATTTTGACATTTATTAACCTGGACGGGTATCCAGAAGGAGCAGGAACACCTATAGAATTCACCTCCGGGATCCAAAGAACAAGTAAATATGAACGGGCAACTTGTACTTTGCTGTTTATTTCACTCTAATCATTTGGCATCATCCACTGTAAGGCAGATTTTATGGAGACAGTCATAATCTCTAACTTAGTGCTTAGACTGTACAAACTCAATGGACAAATAGTATCGTTATTAAATAGTACATTTTTTAAATTTATTCTTCATGGGATCTGGGCATTACTGTCTGGGCCAGCATTTATAGTCCCATATCGCTAATTGCCCACAGCAGCTGGTGGTAAGCTGTCTTGTTAAATTACTGCAGTCCAAGTGGTATTGGTGCATCCATAGTACTGTCAGAAAGGGAATTCCAAAATGTTGAGCTGCGATAGTGAAAGGATGGTGTGGGGCTAGGAGAGGAACTTCGGTGGTGTTTCTATCGGTTAGCTCAGTCGGTTCAATGGATTGCTTGCGATGCAGACTGACGTCAACAGCAACAGTTTGATTTGTATACCTGCTGAAGTCACCATGAAGATTGTATTTTCTCAACTGCACTGATTAAATTGACCACCAGCCATCTCTCTAATTACAGAGAAGACTACGTCCCTCTGGGACCTTCTACGGCTACCTGCATATATCTGATGCTCCTAACTGTTGATGTTCTGAGTTTGGAAGGTGCTGTTAGAGGAATCTTGGATGGATTGCTGCAGTGCAGATTGTAGACATTACACACTGTATTGACGTTGGAGGGATAGAATGCTGCAAGTGATGGATGGGGGTATTGTATGTTAAACTGGCAGAACATTCAATCTGGCAAACTCTTCAGAGACTTCAAAAGAATCTTTTGCAAGTAAATGAGAAATCGGTTTACTTCTCAGTCCACCACTCTGAAGAACAATCATATTCTGTGTTCGAGCAACTCCCAAGATCCTAGGTTGAATTCACACAGCACTAATAGTTCCAACAATGTAACTAATCTTTACCAAATGGGCTACTTTCTGACTTGGCAAATTCAGCACATTTTAAGAGTTGTAAATCATATTGATCATCACTTGCCTCTCTTCACATGATGTCTGTGAACTAAAAAATTGTCATTGTTTTGACTATTTGCTGCTTTCAAGTTTGGTGGCTCTGTCATTTAATGAGTGGTCTAACTATCATCACGTCCACTACTTAAAATGTCAGTCAAGTCTGTCTGCTAATTATTTTGATAGTCAACTGGGGAAATGTGCAGCTTGGAACTGACCTGACAGCACTCGAGAATGGGATTCCTGCCCTTCTTTTTGGGAGGGGTGGAACTGAATGGCAATGGAACACTGTCCACGTAAATGCCCAACTACCATAGAACTGCATAACTTTTCCCAGAGAAAGGTGACATTCGACTCCAACTGTTTCCCCTCTCCAACATTCAATCCAGGCTACAGTCTTATGGAGGAGGGTCTCTGACTAGAAAGCAGCACTTCTTTTCTTCATCTCTGCTCAACAGACATTAAGACATCATATCACGTTTAGCTACAGACTTGCACCTCATGGTTTTTCCTTGAGCTGTTTTTGTTACACCAAGATTGAAACATAATGCGTCCGATTTAGGATTGCTGCCAAAATTTAGGCTGCATGCATATATCCATATGCATATAGAAATTCTCTAATCAACCTGTTCAGAGATGTTGTTACACACCTCTAGGGCAGGTCGGACTCCTGGCTCAGTTTAGGATTCCTACCACTGCATCACAAAAACCCTTATCCATTTCCAATTAACCATTATTCAAATATAAATTCCTATTTCTATCTCCATCTTATCCCAAGACTATGTGTTTCTACACAGATCTGACTTGTAAGAATGGGGCAGAGTTAGCACAAACAGACAGAGCGCGAACGACACAGTCCCTGAGTAACAGGTAAAGTGGGCAATTTACACCTCTACATGTAAATGTCACAGAGCTCTTTTTCAATTCTCAGACTGCTAATTCTATCTGATGGAGGATGGGATCTGATGCACAGAACGTGGCAGTTCGCCTGCATCTCCGGGAGCGCAATTAGTATCCCAACATGCAAATGGCGAAGTGTTAGTTTGCACATCAATCATTCAGGCATTGGGTAGGGTTGGGAGAATGTGATCACAAGGAATAGCAAGTAAAGTGAAAATTACTTGTTGAAATTTTATGAACAGGCTTCTCTGGAACGAGTTGAGACACCCAGTGGCCTTGTGCAGTCACCTGATCAATGGTTTCGGTGCTCGGAGTGAAAACAGAAGACTTTCCTAAATGAGCTAAAAAGATTTGAGATAGTTAATGTTGTATTTTCATTATATAATGCCATAAGTTTAGAAGAGGGCTACATCCCACTTTCATTGGGGCAGCGCAGTGGCTCAGAGGTTAGTACTGCTGTCCCTCAGTACCAGGGACCCAGGTTCAATTCCACCCTCAAGCGACTGTGTGGACTTTGCATGTTCTCCCCATGTCTGACTGGGTTTCCTCCAGGTGTTCCAGTTTCTTCCCACAGTCTAAAGATGTTCAGGTTAGGTGGATTGGCTGTGCTAAATTGCCCATAACGTATAGAGATGTGTAGGCTAGGTGGATGAGCCTTGAAAGGGCAGGTTTACAGGAGTGGGCTAGGGCAGATCTTCGGAGGGTTGGTGTGAACTTGATGGGCCAAAATGGCCTGCTTCCACACTATAGGGACTCTATGATACATAAAGCCCAAAATGAACTTTTGCAAATTGATGCACCTATGTCAGACTATCAACGGGTAGCAATGCATTTTGGAAGCCAAAGAAAGATTGCTAGACTCCATGTGTTTTTGGTCGAATGATTTTAGTGGACAGGACATCACTCCATGATTTACTGATTTTCACACAGAATTCCCAATATGTACTCCCATTAACTAAAGGCTGCCTCAACAAAACCTATCCATTTCAAAAGAAAACAGCAATAAAAATGTTATTACAATGGCTGTTGGTCTTCCAGAGCAAGGAGTTGGCCTCAAACTAGTGTTGCAGAATAGCACATTCCAAAGTCCAGGACTATGTGCTGAGGGATGTACTAAAGCTTTGGGCAGCTGCCACCAAGGTGCAGTAGGGAAACACCATTGTCTAAGGGCTTTCTGCTTAAGTTAAATGGGGACCTTTCATTTAGCGGACCCTGCCAGTGCCTAAAATATACGTAAATCTAATCCTGACACAAGTAACTAAATGCCTTGGGTTTGTTGTTACAAAGAGCCAAACTCCAACGTTTGTTTGTTTCTTCACAGGCTACTGTACAGAACCGAACTGCAATAGTGACTATGATATAAAGGTTTTTATGAATAAAGTATATTTTTGAAATTAAAAAAGGCTATTTACGTAAATACATTCCATATATTCCAGTGAGTTTGTGCTGATTATGGCAATATGAACAAGGATTACTGCAGGGAACAGTTTGAAAATACAATAAAAGGAGGCCAACACCTCTGACTATACCCTTACCATTACACGGTTTCACTGTGCACACTTTCACCACCTCAGGCTTTTGCTCTTTGCAATGGCTGATGCTGTTATCAGTGCCTCGACACACGACCTGCCGTTGCTGGATACCCTCGCCACAAGTCACCGAGCACTACGCCAAGAAAATTGAGAACAGAAAGAATGAGAGTGCTCTAATGGCACACTATATCTGGCAACAAAAGTTCTGAGTACACAAAATTAATTCTACCTCAAGAGCATTTTCCCAGAACATGAGATCATTAATTTGAACAACATTTTGGAAGTAATTCATACGTTACTGCATTTGTCATTACACAAAGCAGATCTAGGTACCATGCTCTGTGTCAGCGTCCTTTTTTACCTCAACTAAATCCATTAGAATATCCTTCTATTCCTTTTGTCCTGTTTCCCCTATCCAACTTCTCCTGAAGTATATCTTCATGTGACAACTCCACATGGTAGCAAGCTCCACAGTTTAACTAGTCTTTAATTTAAGGAAATAAAAACCAAAAGAAGTTTAGACACTGGAAATCAAAAACAAAGTCAGAAATTGCTAGAAAAGCTCAGCAGCTCTGGCAGCATCTGTGGAGAGAAATCAGAGTGAATATTTCAGGTCCACAGATGCTGCCAGACCTACCAAGCTTTTCCAGCGATTTTTGTTTTTGTACCTTTAAGTTAAGGAGTTCCTTAGTTGGATTCATCAGTGACTCTCTTATATTTATCTTCTCTCGGTTTGGACTCACACACAAATGAATTCACCTCGAACAGTTTAGAATAGTTGACGGAATAAGCTCCAGGTTGTACATGTACCTGAGACCAAGCTCCTGTCCGCCACTGTGCTGGACATGGTGTACGGTTACACGGCCTCCGAGCATCAGGACGGTCTCCAGCACAGTACTTAGCATGCACTGTTCTGTTGGCCCCTGTGTTGAGAGACTGGACACACTGCACAACCCTTGTTTGGTATCCTACTTTGCCACAAGTTTTGCTGCAAGGTCCCCATTCATCTGTTAACCACCTGCAACAGAATAGAGTTAAACTTAGTGCATTATTCAACATGGAAAACTAACAGTGACTGAACTTTCTTCTTGTGTATTGGTGAGTGCAGTATTATGGATAATGTTTTAACGAAGATCTGTAGCTTAGGTTGTAGTTAGAGCTCTTGGCTGGTTCGCTGAGCTGAATATTTTGTCTTCCTTTTAGGTGACATAGTCAGTACTGTGTAGCCTCCATTGAAACACTGTTGTTCTGTCCTGCCCTGAATTTATATGTTCTGGTCTGTCATGTTGGGCAGGTTGTTTCCAGTTTTGTACTGTAGTATATGTAGATGGAGTCTATTTCAACACGTTTGTTAATTGCATTGGTGGTTGAAAACCAGGCCTCCAGGAATTCTCATGCTTGTCTTTGTCTTGCTTGTCCTAGTGCTGTAACTTTGGCCCAGTTAAATTGAAACACACCACCCTTTTAACAGCATATTCACTGGGATCAAGTTCACCAGGGAAGAAGAAAGCAGCAAATCAGCTCCAGTGTCTAGACATAACGGTGGAAACTGTGAACAATGGTGAATTCCTTACCAGAAAGGCTACGCACACAGACCAACTCCTGAATTACAACAGTAACCACCCCAATGTCCACAAACAGAGCTGTGTCAAGACTCTATTTAAATGAGCAATAACTCACTTCAACGTCTTGGAGCTGTGCAAAAACAAACAGGAACAGAGTCTTTGCAAACAATGGTTATTCTAACAGTTTCATCCACCAATGCCTTGCAAACAAACAGCACCAAGAAGATACCGTATGCCTCAACACACTGGCCACCCGACCCTATGTTAGAAACACATTGGAACTGGCTACAAGACTCCTATGACCTCTGGGAATTAGGCTCGCACACAAACCAACAGCCACACGTTGCCAGTTGCTCTCAAAAACGAATGATCCCATGACCACAATGAGCAGGACAAATGTGATATATAAAATAACATTCAGCAACAATAAGAACCACTACACAGGACAGATGGGCAGGAAACTTGCCACCAGGATACATGAACACCAACTCACAGGAAAACAGCACAAGTAACTCTCCGCTGTTTCAATACGCTCTGACACAGAAAGGTATCAATTTAAGTGGGACAGATACAGTACTGGAATAAGCAAGATAAAGAAAAGCACGAGAATTCCTGGGGGCCCTGGTTTTCAACCACCAATCCAATTAACAAATATGTTGAAATAGACCCCATCTACATACCACTACAGTACAAAACCAGAAACAAAACTCCCCACCGTGACAAACCAGACCACATAATTTCAGAGTGGAACAGAACAACAGCACTTCAACGGAGGCTATGCAGCACTGATGATGTCACCTAGAAAGGAGACATAACGTTTGCATGAAAACCAGTCAGCTTGGAGAACCAACCAACCAACTCCAGCAGTATCATGGAGAATAAACAACCATGTTTTTATTTATTGAAATGAAAAATGTTTGAAGTAAAAGCTTGCAAGACTGTACAAAAGATGAGATCAACAGTTGGCATATAGAATTTCTAACAGATCCATCTTTTAATTCTTGACACTTGTAGCCTTGTAAGATAGACAATAAATTGCAAACAGAGCATCAACAAAAGCACAGCAGGTCAGACAGCATCTGAGGAGCAGGGAAGTCAATGTTTTGGGCCGAAACCCTTCATGATTGGGGAGAGGGAGGGGTGCCCAAAAATAAATGGGGGTGGGTGGGGCTAGGGCAAGGGTAGATGGGATACAGATAGGTGGATGCAGGTGGGGAGTTATTGTGGTTGGTCAGTGGGAGGGTTGGAGTGGACAGTGAGTTGGAAGACAGACAGGTTGGGGGGTGGAGAGATTTTGAAGCTGGCGAAGTCAATACTCGGGCCATTGGGGTCTAAACTCCCAAGGCAAAATAGGTGGTGTCACTTCTCCAGTTTACGTTTGGCCACACTCCTAACAGTGGAGGTGGCAAAGGATGGATATGTCACGAGGGGAGTGGGAGTGGGGAGTTAGAGGGGATGGGAACCAGAAGGTCGGGTTGGTTGATGCGTGCAGAGCGCACGTTCTCCTCGAACTGATCCCCGCGTCTGTTTTTGATCTCCCGAATATACAGGAGACTATTTTGGGAGCAAGGAATACAGTAGATGAAGGTTGGATGACATGCAGGTGGATTTCTGATGGAGTTGGGAGGATTGTTTGGGGCCTTGGATGGAGGTGAGAGGGGAGGTGTAGGGGCAGGTGTAGCATCTCCTGTGGTTGCAGGGAAAGGTACCATGTGGGGTGGAGGGGTTGGTGGTGCCTGTGGAGCTGATGGAGTTGCAGTGTGAATGGTCCCTGCGGAAAGCAGACAGAGTGGGGAGGGAAATATCTTTTTGGTGGTGAGGGATGGTTGTAGGTAGCAGAAATCTCAGAAGATGATGCATTGTATTCAGATGTTTGCAAGGTGGAATGTGAGAACCAAGGGCACTCTATCCTTATTGTTGCTGGGTTTGGGGGGGTGGTGGTGGTGGAGGGGGGTTTGAGGACAGAAGCACAGGAAATGAGGGAGATGGCAGTTGAAGGCATCCTGAATAACAGAAGAGGGGAAACTATGGTCCCTAAATGTAGGAGCATATCTGGGAAGCCCTAGAGTAACCGCCTCATCCTGCGGGCAGATGCAGCGGAAGCAGAGGAAATGTGGATTTGGGATAGCATTTTTGCAGGAGGGTGGGTGAGAGGAGGAGTAGTCGAGGTAATTGTGGGAGTCAGTGGGTTCGAAATGGATGTCAATGGTAAGCTGGTTGCCAGAGATGGAGACAGAGAGATCCAGGAAGGGGACAGAGGTGTCAGAAATGGTCCAGGTGAATTTGAGGGCACGGTGGAAGGTGCTGGTGAAGTTGATGAACTGTTCGAGCTCCTCGCAGGAGCATGAGGCAGCACTGATACAGTCATCAATATAATGGAGAAAGATTGCGGGGAGGGGGGGATGGTGCTGGTGCGGTTGTTGAAGAGGGTCTGTTCCAGGAATCATACAAAGAGGTAGACATAGCTCAGGCCTTTGTGGGTGTCCATTGTCACCCCTTTGATTTGTAGGAAGTGAGAGGAATCGAAGGGAAAAAAAACCGTTGAGAGTAAGGACCCGTTCTGCCAAGCGACTGAGTGCGTCAGTGGAGGCGGACTTGGGTGGGCCTATGGGGGAGGAAGAAGCAGAGAGCTTTCAGGACATCTTTGTGGGGAACACAGGTATACAGGGGCTGAATGTCCATGGTGAAGATGAGGTGCTGAGGGCCAGGGAACTGCAAGTTTCGGAAAAGGTGGGGGTCGTATCCTGAACATCGATGGGAAGTTCCTGGACCAAAGGGGGAAGAACGGAGTCAAGGTAGGTGGTGACGAGCTCAATGGGGCAGCAATAGGCAGAGACAATGGGTCGACTGGGGCAGCTGGATCTTGGATAGGAGATAGTTCCCCAACCCCACACCACCTGTTTCTATCAGGTTGGAGGCTGTGGATGAGAGATCTCCCAAGGTGAAGAAGTTGTTGATAGACTGGGTGACGATGGCTTGGTGATCAAAAGCAGAGTTGTGATTGAAGTGTGCCAGAGTTGGCGTCTGGCCTCAGTGATGTGGGGGTCAGTTCACCACACTATGACCATACCACTCTTGTCAGCAGGTTTTAATGGTGAGGTTGGGTTTGGAGCGAAGGGAATGGAGGGCTGCACATTCCGATGGGGAGAAGTTGGAGTAAGTCAGAGGGGTGAGAAGATTCAGGCTATTGCATGGCAGCAGTTGGTGATGAAGTGGTTGAGGGAGGGTAGGCGGCCAGGAGGGGTGTCCAATAAGATGGAGTTTGCTGGTAGTAGGAGACGGGCCAGAGGGTGGATTCTGTTTCAATGTAGTAGGCGTGGGCATGGCTGGAAAAGAACTCAATGTCGAGGCACATGCAGAGCTTTGCACCTGATTCTAACCATACGTACAAAAGCCCTTTGTCATAGCCAAAGTGGTAATATGAAGCTTTTCCTCTCTAGATGCCTGTCAAAGAACACTTCTAGAACCTTGCTAGTGTACTCTAATGAGATAAGTAAGAGCATTGTGCTTACGATGGTTGGGTGCAGTCATGAAGGTTACAACGTCTCCTTATGGGCTTTGGTTTCTTGTTATCATCACAGAAATTCCTATGCACCATCTTGCTGTCACTTTTTCGTCTGCAGCCATATTTTGTATACTGTATACCTGGGAAGTGCATTTGCAGTATTAGTATACTTTGCAGTAGCATTAGACAAAATAATCTGGAATTAAAACCTAAAATATGGAGTTGTGTTTATATTCGCTGAATTTATACTATTACAAGGTGAGAGATACAATTTAAAGTCCCCTTTGGCCTAGATAAATACAAATTGATCCTGCAAATTTGTCTTTTCATGCAAAACAGGAATGCATGTCTCGTGTTCAGGTTTAGTCCAATGCAGTGTATTGTGCATCTTTTTCCATTTCTTCTTAAATTTTCCTGTTCATGAAAACGAGACGTACTGAACTGACTAGATGCTATGTAAGCAAAGTAGTGAGAATGTGAGAGACAGAGGTGAGAGTTTGTGGGAGAAGGAGTGATAATGTGCATGGGAGACGGTGTGAGACAGAGTGAGTGAGGGACAGAGTATCTAAGTGTGTGCCAAAGTGTGTGCGTGTGTTGGGGTGTGAAGGTGAGTGTGTGGGAGAGTGAGTGTACATGTTCACACAGAAAGGAGTGAGCACAGTATAGAGTGTATGAGCGCAAGTGTGAGAATGTATGCGGGAGGGAGCCAGAGTGAGTTAGTTTGTGGGAGGAATGGGAGTGTGTGAATGAATGAAAGAATGAGAGTGAGAGTGTGGGAGGGTAAGAACATGCAGTTGTGAGGAAATGAGAGAGACAGCAAATGTGCATATGGGAGAGTGACAGAGAACGATTGAGAATATGCGTTGGGAAGGACAGCATGTCACACTTAGGAGATTGAGCGAGTATGCGAGGAAGCATAAAAATGTGCATGGCAGGGTGTGAGAGTATATGTGCATCAGCAGAGTGTGAAGATGTGTGGAGGAGGGGATGCGACTCAGTAAGAGTATATACGAGAGAGAGAAAGAGAGTGTGGAAGGAAGTGAGAGGAAGCCAGTGTGTATTTGGGAGGGGCTAAGAGGGAGACAGTGAGAGAGCGAGCGAGAACCCGTAGGCTGACCACATGGCAGACACATTGCCAGTTTTCTGTCCTCTCCCTTCCCAAAAGTGTATCCACAAGGTAGTGTGGGAGGAGGAAAATCCAAGATGAAAGTCAACTTGCTCCCAACCCTCACTTTGGTATGAATTCTGACCAGTCTAACTTGGAAGGTGTGCCACTAAATGTCATTGCAAAGTCAATATTAGTCAAACCTAAATCAGTCCTGATCCCCACCATCATCCCTCAGATAAGGAACCTGGTGCTTAGTCTATCTCTGGCTAATGCAGCTGGTCACAGGCCTCCAGTCTGAAAAGCAAACCTCCACCATTACTGTGTCTCCTGCTGTTAAGCCAATTATGTATCCAATTGGCAACCTCACCCTGAATCCCCTGTGACCTAATTTTACTAATTAGACTATCATGCGGAACCTTGTCAAAGGCTTTACTAAAATCCAAATAAACAACATCTACTGCTCGGCCAATCTTTTTGGTAACTTCCACAAAACATACTCAAGTTTGAGAGACACCATTTTCCTCACACAAAACCATGCTGACTATCCCTTATCAACTGGTTTCACAGATTGTACTGCGCAGTACAATGTTCTATGTTCTAGAATCACCTGTCTATGTCCCTGACAGGACAGTCCCCATGACAATAGTTCTATTAAATCTTGTCAAATGCAACCTAACACAAGAATCATTTCAAGTGTCTACTGACTGGCCCTTCCATTTTCCTCAAAGAGACTATCCTCTTCTACAGTTCCAAAAACTGAATATCTGTTTGATAGAGGAATAACCACCGGAAACTTTTGAGCTACCTTACCTTACCCAACAGTCACCCATCTATCTCTCTGATCCTGCTGTGTAATAACTTTTCTAAATCTACTAGCCATCTCACTTTGTACCTCATATATACCCTTAATAACATTAAACCTTAAAAAGTTTCAGTAACACCTTCATATATAAAACAAACTACCTTTCATTGCCTACAGGAAATGATGTTAAAATGGGATAAATTAAAAACGTACATATCAAACACAAAACTTAAATAAAATCAACCACAGTTGATTAGGTGAATAAAAACAACTCCTCTTCAATAAATTCCTGAGAAAACCAGTCCTTCTAGGACTCCCCAGAAGGAAAACACTAATCCTTAAGAAAAACTTTGGTTTTTCAAAACAAGACCTTGGCAATGTAAAAAAAAAACCCTCTTAAAAACCTTTGCAATGTGAAAAAAGCCTCTAAAACATATTTGGACCTTTTTTAACTTCTGAATTTCGAACTTAAAAATACCTCAGCCATTCACTGTTGCTCCTTAAAGCTTATTTAAAATAAAAACGTTTAAAAAATTGTAATTTTCTTTTGTTTTTTTCAATGTTGATGAAACAAAATCTTATTAGTAAGATATTACTGTAATAACTGTTTTAAAAAAAACTATAATAAATCTTTAACTAAGCCTGCAAACCCAGCAGCAGCTGCAAGATCCACACTGCTTGCCGAAAGGGGAAGTCAAGGACCTGAGGCAAAAATGTCAGAGTATGTGGACACCCATTTAAGACGGAGATGAGGGGAAATTTCTTCTCAGAGGGTGGCGAGTCTGTGGAGTTCTTTACTGCAGTCGACTGTTGAGGTTGGATCATTATATACATTCAAGGCTGAGTTGGACACAAATGTCAGTAGTAAGGGAATCAAGGGTCATGGAGAAAAGCAGAAAAGTGAAGTTAAGGATTGTCAGATCAGCCATGATCTCCTGAATGACAGACTAGACTTGACTGGCTGAATGTGCCTACTTCAGCTACTATGTTTTACTGTCAGAATGTCATTTTTAAAAGTTACTCATTTATTCAAATTATCAACACCTTGCTTTGGAATTGCCTTAAAAGAAAAATCATGGTTTTCTGCCAAACCTGATCTTTCTGAAATTTGCTCAACAGCCATTGAGTGGGAGAAATCTGAAATGCAAAAAGACGGATCAAACCTGTTCTAGATTTAATTTCCTGCTCAATCTTATCTGAACAATTTAATTAGTTGTCTTTGCCGAGCTGCCACTAGGTCGTGTTGGCTGGCTTGCTTTCAGAAACTAGGTGTTGCTTTCTAACCAGCATTGGTCAGAACCAACTTAATTTATGCGGTAAATATTTCAGACTATGCTAAATAACAAGCTCAAGCAAATAAACAAACAGATGCAGTGGAATGTTTTATAACAGCACAGCAGTTTGTGCTCAGGAAGTATCTTTCAGTAATGAAATATTTAAATTATTTGATTGTAGACTGTTCTCAAGAAAGCCACAAGTCACTGCACTTATTTTTACAAATTTCAGGATGGATAATGGATTTGTAAATAATTAATTAGGAAGAGGATAATGTCAGTGAACTGAAACATCCAGTTCCCTTTAGATAGATTAAACCTGCCTGCCTCTTTCCCTCATTTCGTTTCTCTCTAAAAGCAGCCAAGATGCATTGACACATGAGCAGCATGAGTTTCATATCACTCCAGGGAGTCAAGAACTAAATGTCAAAGTCAGATCAGTTTCAAACTCTAAATTTATCCAACTTCAGACTTGTGTTGGAATCTCAAATCAATATCTCAAACCCAATCATAGTGTTTCAAATATCCTCAAAGCTAACTTATTTCATAAACTACTGTCCTTTAATCTAATCTACTGCTAATCTTCTCACTCCTCGCTTGCATAAAACCCTGATTTGAAAAATTCCAACTGGCTGTGATTTAAAAGCAAATAGAAACCTCAAAATAAAACAAAGAGCTGTGGATGTTGGAGATCTGAAATAAAAACAGAAATTGCTGGAGAAACTCAGCAGATCTGGCAGCGTCTGTAGGAAGAAAGCAGAGTTAATGTTTCAAGTCCAGGCATTCTTCATCCGGGCTCAAAATAGAAAACGTTTTCGTAGTTATATGGAATGACGTTCAATGTATTAATGAACATGCGGCATTGTGTTGTTACCCATGTCACTGACAACAGACCTCCTCCGCAGGCTTTCGAACACTGCGACCAGCTTTTTAAGGCCCACTCATAACTTTCTGTCTCTTCCAGCAGTACGTCATTGTTGCCGATCACAGGCAGTAGATCTTCATGAATAACATACTTGTACATTAAATTTGACTTAACATCTTCATCTTGGAGGCTAATCTGAAAAGAAAGACAAGTCGGCTGCCACTTAAACAAGCTCCAATGACTCCAGAATATTGTGATTTTGAGTTTGCGCACGGGCTTCCTAAAAAGACTTCAGAATGAACTTCCCTTTTATAAAAAACGTTTATCGCCATACAATGGATTTACAAGGACATTGCCAGAGTTGGATGGGTTTGAGCTATAGGGAAAGGCTGATTAGGTTGTGACCATTTTCCCTGGTGTGTCGGAGGCTGAGGGCTGACCTTACAGAGGTTTATAAAACCATGAGGGGCATGCATAGGGTAAATAGACAAGGCCTTTTCCCCAGGCTGGAGGAGTCCAAACCTAGAGGGCATTGGTTTAAGGTGAGAGGGGAAAGATTTAAAAGGGACCTGCGGGTCAACTTTTCTGTGCAGAAGATGGCCAGTGTATGGAATGAGCTGCCAAAGATCTGGCGGAGGCTGGTACATTTAAAAAGGCATCTATATGGGTAGATGAAAAGGAAGGGTTTAGAGAATTTTGGGTCCAAAGGGACGAGATTGATTTAGAATATCTGGCTGGTATGGACGAGTTGGGCCAAAGGGTCTGTTTCCATGCCATACATCTCTATGACTCGAAAATATGCATTCTGCTTCCTTCAATGCAAATATTAATGAACTATTCTGGAATATAGCTTTCAGATTCATAAATAGCATCATATGCATAAGTTTGGCTTTGAATATTAAAATGATTAATGCGTTGTACGAGGTCTCAAATGCTAGTCTGAAATTAAGATTACTATCACATGACCATAAGAGCTGAATCAGAGCTTCTTTTTCCCCCAATCTAACGAAAGTAACTCCATGGGCTGAATAACTGCTTTTCACATTGTCGGGTTAGCCCCGAGTGATTTACGGACATCAGCATAATACTTCACAGAATTACAGGCTCAAATGAAAAGAAAAATCTTGGCAGAACTAAGGGGAAAGGGTAACGAGGCTGATTAATTCAGTAGTTTTCAGAGCCTTTTTTAGATCAAAACTTAACAATATTTCCAACACAAACGATATCTGAACTTTTTTTTTAAACAACAGAAGTCTACATGGATTGGATCATGAAAATGCACTATTTATTGTAAAAGTTGCGAATATTCCATTGCATTGCATTCACTAAGGAGTTTTATCTTGCTTGCTAATAATGTTTGATTTGATTTGTTATTGTCACATGTACTCAAGTACAATGAACAGTTTTGTTTTGATCATACCATACAAAGTGCATTAGGGAAATAGAACAGAGTGAGGAATACAAAGTTACAGTTGCAAAGTAGGTGCACTAAGCAAAATCAACATTAGATTTGAAAATTGAGAAAAGACCGTTCAGATCTCTAAGAAAGGCAGGGAAGCAGCTGTTCTTGAACCTACTGTCATGTGCGTTTAAGCTTTTGTCTCTTCTGTCTGACAGAAGAGGTTGAAAGAGATTCCAACCAGGGTGGGAGGGGTTTTTGATGACGTTGGCTTCCTTTCTGAGGCAGTGAGAATGTGAATTTTCCATTGAGATATTTGCTATTACATTATATCTTCAATGGATCTTCACTGAAGCGGCTGTAGGACTGCTGCCTCAGATCCTTGGGCTAAGTACGAAGGAGAGAATTAACTGGAGTTTTACCGATGATCACTGTTTTCTCCTTGCTAGCAATTTTGTGTATGCTTAGTTGGTCCTGTTCAAAGAGATGCATCCCCTTCCACACTTTGTTGTTTACTATCCTGCTCAGTTGCAGGTGAACAGAAGCACCCAGGCATTTGGGTGAGACATCAGAGGATTTGGCATCTTCTAAGGGGCAAATGCAAAGGGAGAAAAGGTCGTTTAAAATGTTTAATAATCTCATTACTTACAAAAACAATGACGCTGTTGTGTAGCGGGCCACTGGATTTAAGGACTTCCTTGTCATTCTCTATGGAATACTCCCATTCCAGACCCATTGCTAAAAACATCTTTGGCTTTGAACTTTCACCTTCAGCATTGAGAATGAAATTACCAGTTGCTTGATTCTTCACAGCTGTTAGGAAAACATGACCATTAGATGTTCAATATAACTTATTCCAAGCTTTGAAAGCTGTTTTAAGTTTTCTAAATACAGTACAAAGCACATAGTGTTTGATAAGGAAAATATATTGAATTTATGCAACATTTCCCTGAATAAATTAAGAGTTTCCACATAACTTGCCTCCTCTGAAGATTAATTTTCCATTTTCTGATAACTTAGCAAAGACTGTGGAACTATTTAAACGGCCAAATATTGATGTATTGCTAGATCTCTGAAAAATACTTACAAATTAGATTTGTGGATGGTTCAGTTTCTTCAATCTGAATACGTCTTGCTCCAGCAGGCAGTTCAAACATTTTGAACATCCCTGCAATGAGACATTAAAATTAAAGTCAAAGTCAATCAAAGCTACCCGTTTGATTTAAAAATTATGGAAGTTATGAGACATTTCTAAATACTTGGTTGGCTTTACATAATCAGCAACTTATCTAAGTCCATTTAAATTAACATTCTTCAAAAATATAGTTAATAACGTGTGTCCTGGCAAAGGTTGTAATAAAATTGTTAATTATGTCACTGTACCAACGAAGAATTGCACCTTCTGAACATGCTGCCCTCTCATCTCTACATCCTGGCACCAATCCAGCCCCAACATAGAAGACAGAGGTCCCCTCCACGTGGCTACAATGTTGTAAGTGCATTAGCTTGGATGGTCTGAATTCAACTTTCGGACAGGTTCATGTATAATTGCCAACTTTTGCCTCTCACTATCAGACAACCTTACATAAAGCACTCAAAAAAATTGGTTAGTGCTGGAGATAAGTCCCATGGTGAGGTTAATTTGTATAGGCAGAGGTAGGCAATATTATCAAAGGAGATTAGCTCAATAACTGAATAGCTGGATTTTCAAGGAACAGCGTGACTAAAGTTAATCATTTCACTTTGCAAACTGTAGAACGGGCACACGATTAAATCAATAAATCAAACTTTTGAAGAGTCTTTGATTGTTAACATATTATTAGAAAGACAGAGTTTTGTCCAAGATACTTCAACCTTCAATGCACAGATCTCTATCCTGGAAAAGCTTCTGGTCTAGAAGCCTATCTAGGAATTGTCGTAGAGCAAAGGGCAGTATCTAACTACCTGCCCACATAATGGTCAGTTCTATTAAATTCAATATACCAAAAGATCAGCAAGCTAGGCAATGTGATATGACTATGGAGTCACCTACAGCAAGTGTATCTACCTTCTCTCCTCGAGTTTTTCCCCCTATTTTCCATCTCTCCATCAAACAACTTCAGGCAGGTTTTGCATCTACTCTTATCAAAAGATAAACAATTAATTTTTTTGGAGTACAAGTCAATTTGTCTTACAGACCAATATTGTGTATTGAATTAGGCAGAAGACCTTCAGATATTTATAAGTGTCTTCTTGTTAAAGTATAGCTTAGCACAGACAGCAGTTTCCATCTTTCCCTTCTGGAATGATTCCTTGTCCAGAACCAGCTACCCACTGGGGAAGAACTCAACTCTTAAACACTAAGTCCAATCATATGCTTGTGGTCAACTCTGAAGTTGTTCTGCTTGACCCTAAAAAGGATTTGCCTTTCTAACACTGATGTAAGTGAAGATTAGTATTTGCATTGGGAATACATAGAACTGTACCATTCATTAACTGTAACTGGCTGGATATTGGGAGATTAGTATGTGGAGTGTTCACTGTCAACACTGTTGAATCAGAACAGCCACCCTTTATTAAAAAGCTTCATAACTGTCACTGATGTCTGAAATTATCAGTAAAAAAATCAATTTACAGTACATTTGGTACACACTTCTAAACCGAAATGAAAATATGAAACAATGATCATTCATTTTTCATTTTCACCAGTTTTGATGAATTTCTGTAGCTTGTTGAACATGGGAAACTAGATTTCTCATGACAGGGTCATAATGGTAGGCACCATATTCACAAAAGCTATCTACGGTCAGGCAAAATTCATTAAGTGTGAATAAATCATTTATATCTTGTATAAACCTCATACCTCCACAGTGGCAATTTTTAGAAAGGATCCTTGCTTTTCCTCTTGAGGAAATATATTTATTTCTACACTGTTTCTCAATAAATGCTTCACTTTTTCTGTCTTGTCAACATAGATTCTGACTACACTGTAATGTTCCTTGAATAATAAACTTATTTGCAAGAGAGGAGTAAATAATGAGAAATGTGTAGCTATAGATTGTATTTTTATTGTTCAACATATTCTGAGGGTAATCGTATCCAGCCAACCTCTACTCCACTAAGAACAAGTTTAGTGGAGACATTGACCCAGCGGTATTATCACTAGACTATTAATCCAGAGACCAAGTAATGGTCTAGAGGGTTCAAATCCTGCCACAGCAGATGGTGGAATTCCGATACAATAACAATCTGGAATTAAGAGTCTAATGATGACCATGAAACTACTGTCAATTTTTGGGGGCAAAAGCCATTAAGATTTATGAGGGAGGCTAGGAGAGCAGAGGCAGGTCAATGAATGGTCTCAGCCTTAACGATCAAATCCATGATATTTTCTGAAGAAGGGACCAAACCTAAAACGTCAGCTTTCCTGCTCTTCTGATGATGCCTGGCCTGCTGTGTTCATTTAGCTCTACATCTTGTTATCTATGATATCTTCTCACTTGAAGGGGAGGGTGAAGGAGGTAACATAAAATAGTTTAAGATGACACTTTGGAGTAGAGAAGAGAGGTTGGACGTAATCTTGAATTTTGGTATGATCTTTGAACAGTTATCAATTTTGGCAGCTGGGAGTAGGGTTAGTTGGTGTTTTATGTGGCAGAGGTTATATGATAGGTCTGACGAAGATTAGCTGAACCAGGTACTAACAATGTTATGACATACTCTCCATTCCTCAGATTTGAGGGATGATGATAGGGCAATACTGGGGTGGTGGGGCAGAAGCTGAACTAAAGTTGAGAATTTTTTTTATTTACCAGGAATTAGGACATCAGAGCTGGAGGTGAGGGTGAAGTTGAAAGGATCAGTATAATTAGGTTTTAATGGTGAATACAACGTCAAAGAGTAGGAATTTTTAAAGTATAGCTTTAAGTGAACTGGATGAGAGATTTTCCATGGTGGACACAGAAGGAAGGGATTGGGAGGGAGAATGGTGACGGGGAAGAGAGCGAGAAAACAAGGAATGAAGGAATACTAAGATGCAATTAAAGACAGGCTTACCCGTAATTCACGCATTGGAAGTGGCGATGACAGATGAATTTGGACGGGGTGGGGTGGGGGACAGTGGCTATGAATAGGAGTTGGGGCGTAATGTAAAGTGACAGAAGGGGTGATACGGTTACATGAACTGAAGAAGAGAGAGACCATGATGAATTGAGATTGATATTCCCAAGGATGACAGAGCAAGGGCCAAAGAAGGATACCATGTCAGTGAGTTTATTGCCACAATTGGAGTAGGTAGCAGAGAACGAGGGTCTTAAAAGACAGGCACAGGGGGTGAACCAAGATGAGAGACTCAAAGGGGAGGAATGTGTTAAAGGAGTAAGGGAGGGGTGCAGGTCACGGAGTGTGCCATTTTGTGGTAAGAGCCATATTTCCCTGGAATGGCCTCAGCATGGTAAATGGTGGGAGGTTTTTCTGATGGAGGAAGAACAGAAAGATGCCATCGACCATCAACCAGGCTGCATCAAAGCCATGATGCCAATGTGATACTCCAAATAGGTTCAGAATGTAAGGACCTTGTGACAAAAGTGTGCAAATGTTCTGGAGGGAGATACCAAGGTGTGGTGATGATTGATGCACTGGCAGAGCCCACTGCACCCGCATTTCACAAGCCAAGTGAGAATGAAAGGAGACAGAAAAGATTCATCTGGGGAAGAAGCACCAAGTAGGAAGAATAGCAAACCACGTTCCAACAACTTCTAGAAGGTCTATAAATAACTCGCGTAAGGATCTTTTCACCTTTGTGGTTCTCCAATTCTATTCATGCAGTTTCTATGTCTCTCAACTCTGTATCACTTCTTTCTATTGATTTAATTTCAGTTCTTACTAACAAGGCAACCCCACCCCTCTGCCCATCTGCCTGTCCTTCCAATAAAACATGTATCTCGGATATTTAGATAAGCCAGATTCAGAGTGTTGTGAGAGAGGATCTGGTTGCCACACTATAAGGAGGATGTGGAAGCTTTGCAGGGGGTGCAGAGGAGGCTTGCTAGGATGCTGCCTGGATTGGAATTTATTAGCTATTAGGAGAAGTCAGACATGCTTACATTATTTTCATTGGAGCATCAGGGGCTGAAGGGAAATCTGGCAGAAGTACGTAAATTGATGACAGGCACAGTTAGGGTTGGATAGTCAGTCCCCCCACCAAGATGGAAATGTCAATTTCTATGGTGGGGTCGGCGGGGAAATAAGTTAAAGCGAGAGGAGGAAATTTAAAGGAGATGCATGAGGCAAGTTTTATTTTAAAACACAGAGGATGGAAGGTGCTTGGTACATGCTTCCAGAGATGGTAGAAGCAGATACGGTGGTAATAATTAAGAGATATTTAGAAAGACACAGAGTAGAGGGATATGGATCATGTGCAGATAGAAGGGATGAGTTCAGAATAACAGCATGATTGGCACAGACATGTGGGCCCAAGAGCCTGTTCCTGTGCTGTATCGTTCTATGAGAGTAAATGGACAGTTTGAATTCCTGCTAATAAGGAGGTAATGACAATGAAGCACAGGTAAAGTGAAAAGAAACGCATAAAGGTGGATATATTCCCAGAACCTGATCAGGTGCACCTTCAAACTCCTTGGGAAGCTAGGGCAGTGATTGCTGGGCCCCTTGTTGAGATATTTGTAACATCAATAACCACGTTTGAAATGCCAGACGACTGGAGGTTGGCTAACATGGTGCCACTATTTAAAAAAGGTGGCAATGAAAAGCCAGGGAACTATAGACTGGTGAGCCTGACATCGGTGGTGAGCAAATTATTGGACAGAATCCTAAGGAACAGGATTTACATATACTTGGAAAGGCAAGGTCTGATTAGACATAGTCAACATGGTTTTGTGCGTGGAAAATTGTCTCTCACCAACTTGATTGAATTTTTTGAAGAAGTAGCGAAGAGGATTGATGAGGGCAGAGTGGTGGATATGGTCTATAGGGACTTCAGCAAGGCGATCGATTAGGTTCTTCATGGTAGGCTGATTGGTAAGGTTAGATCATATGGGATACAGAGACAAGTAGCCATCTGGGCACAAGTAACGTACAAAACTACCAAATACAAAGTGTATTTAGCAGCCCCATTTCTCTACTCAAACAGCAGCCCACAGACAAGAGATGCTTGATGACCTCAACTAACTACTCCATCTCCAGCTCTGTTGGTCAGCTCTAAATTATTGAGGCTATTCAGTCAAGGCATGTGGTTGCATTTAGTACCCAGCCCTAGTTGTCCTTGAGAAGGTGGTGATAACCTGCCTTCTTGAACCGCTGCAGTCCATCTGTGGACAGACCCACAATGCAATGGCAGAGGGAACTCCAGGATTTTGGCTTGAAGAAACAGTGATATATTTCCAAGTCAGGGTGGTGAGTGGCTGCAAGAGGAACTTGCAGGTGGTGGTATTCTTATGTAACTGCTGCTTCATCCTTATGGATGGTAGGGGTTGTGGGTATGGAAGGTGCTGTCTAAGGAGCCTTTCTCTAGTGTATCTTGTAAATAGTATATGCTGCTACTACTACTGAGGGCTGGCAGTGGAGAGAGTGAACGTTTGTGGGTGTGATGCCAATCAAGCAGGTTGGATGGTGTCAAGCTTCTTGAGTGCTGTTGGAGCTGTGCTCATCCAGGCAAGTGGGGAGCATTCCACCACACTTCTGGCTGATGTCTTAAGAATGGTGGACAGGTTTTGGGGAGTCAGGAGGTGAGTTCCTCACTGTAGTATTCCTAGCCTGTGACCTGCTCTTGAAGCCACTGTATTTATATGGCTAGTTCAGTTCAGTTTCTGGCAACCCAACATGGGTCTCGTAATCCATAAGAAGCATCGAAACATCTTAGAATATTAAAGAAACAAATACAACCTACAGCAAACTGAGCCTCTTGGACTGATTTACCATGTTCCTGGTGCAATACAGGGGTGAATACCAATCAGCTTGGCCACATACAAATAAATCATATAGAAACATTGACTATACAAAACCTCTTGCTCTCAATCTGATGATATTTCAGCAATGTTACAAATGATGATAAATCGGAGTAAGACAGTAAACGTATTTAAATATGTGTTTCTTTTTCAGTGTCACATGTATGTAAACAATTTATATTGAACCAGCATGGGGAGCTTTAGCTCACCTGATCGTTTAGGAGTCTTGGTAATGGTCCCTTTCACTGTCCGACAATGTGCATTGTCACCACCACAGACACCACATTTATCTTCCTGCTTAAAGGAGCCAACTTCCTTATCACACCCCACAAGCTTCAAAAGGAGAATAATTCAATACTGTTAGAATGTCCATTCCGTAACAAAACTGACAGAATTAAAAACTGAGCAAGGGGTTTGATAAACAATTTTTAAAAAACTCACATGGATCAATCTTATTCATCCTATATAACAGGAACTTGGAATAATATAGACAAGAAAAAAATTCCATGGCGGTTTACAAAACTTGCGTCAATAACTTCATTGCTCAGACCTTTGAGTAGAGGAGTTGGGATATTATGTTAAGGCTGTATAGGATATTATTGAGGTGTCTTCTGGAATACTGTGTCTAGTTCTGGTCTCTGTTTTATAGGAAGGATATGAGCTGGAAAGCATTCAGAAGAGAGAGATTTACCAGGATGTTGCTGGGAATGGAGGGTTTGAGTTATAAGGAGAGGGTGGATTGGCTGGGACTTTTTTCATTGGGATGTAGGAGGTTGAGAGGTGACTTTATAGAGGTATATAAAATCATGAGGGGTATAGATAAGGTGAATGGCAGGTGCCTTTTCCCTAGGGTAGGGGGATTGCAGGATTAGGGGACATATATTTGAGGTGAGAGGAGGAAGATTTAAAAAGACATGAAGAGCAACTTTTTAAAAAAAAAACTGGACAGTGATTTACGTGTGGAATGAACTTCCAGAGAAAGTGCAGGATATGTGTACAGTTATAACATTTAAAAGACATTTAGGTAAGTACATGAATAAGAAATGCTGAGGAATATGGGCCATACACAGACAGGTGGGACTAGCTTTGTTTGGGATTATGGTCGACATGGATCGAATGGATCGAAGGGTCTGTTTCCCTGTTATATGATTCCATGACTATCACTGTTAGACAAAATACCGATATATTAAGGACTGTTGAACAACAGCTTGGTTAAAGAGGTACATTTTGGGAGCATCTTCACACAAGATAAAGCTGCAGAGAGGTTTAGGGTGGGAATTCCAGAGTTCACAACCATCTAAAATTGGGCATGCATAACTTCCAGAAGAGGGACACAGATCAGAGTACCCAGTAATAAGCACCTACCACACATTCTCCTCGAGCACATACACTGAAGGGATCTTTATAACTGCAGCGTGTACCATCATGTACAACCTGATTCATGAACACCACGTCTCCTGTTTCCTTGGACTGACAGATTAATTCACATTTTTGAGCCTCTATAATTTGTTGATTGGGAAAGAAAAACAAAATGGAAATTTATACTGACATGATACAAAAAACAAAACATAAAAGAATCAGACAAATAGAAGATATGGTTTGAGCCTGAATTCATTCCTGAGTATTTTCTCTTTTGTACAATGTGCATCCTCTTTAATTTTTGAAGATCACTCTATGCACACTAAATCACTTAATTAGTAATTTGCTAATTATTAATATTTCCAATAGCTGCAATGGCTTATGCACTTTTCTTTCTATGGTCAGGCTTGCCCTGTTGTGTAAACGGATCACCAAAACACAATCTGAGAAGTTACCATCTTGATGCTCATAAGGGAGCCAGGTATGCTTGACATTCTGGTAAAGATAATAGGTGTTTCTTTGCTGACACTGTTGAGCCCGGAAATCTTCAAAGGGGCCTGAACAATCTTCAGAATTGCAGACTTTGTATTCAGAACTAGGACCATGACAGTCCCGGCCACCGTATGCAGGACTACAGAGAAAACACAAGCAAATCAGTGACAGAATCCATATTCTTACCTCATCCTGCAACCTGTTTACAGAGAGTTGTGCTCTTGTTTTCCTAGTCATTTAGAAAGCTCTTATGCTAGAAACAGCTAAAATTGTTGATGATGCAGTGCTTTATGTTGGAATCGATGCAAGCAGAGAGAAGAAGTGTTTATTATTATTTTCTGATCAATCCTAATGTTAGTAGGGCACATGGCCAAAATGCAATGCTAATCAAATTACTTCTGATTGTATCTCCTTTTCCTGACTCACAGCCTGGGAGTTCAGGCACTGGCGAAGCAAAGGATTGAGCAGATCATATTTCAAGAGTGCCACAATGTGATACATGTAGTCTTTCCTTCAAGGAATGAAATCAAGCCTCTGAACTGATCTTGCAGTGGTGCAGATGGATGTTAAGGCACTGTTTTTATTTTCAAAAATAAAGTTAGCATTCCTTTTTTAATCTGTTTCACCAAGGTTGGTTACCTCCATGCTGTCTTTGGGTTCTTGCTGGCTAAAAATGATATAGCCAGAAATAGGTTTGAGGATATAAAAAGTGATTTCAGGGAGTTAGGATGGAAGCTGCAGAGCAGGACGAACAGAGAGTGTTCTCTGGTTTACTACCGGTGCCACGAGATAGCGAGGTGAGGAACAGGGAGCGGGCGCAGCTGAACACGTGGCTACGCAGCTGGTGTAGGAGGGAGGGCTTCAGATATGTTGATAATTGGGATGCCTTCTGGGGAAGGTGGGACCTGTACAAGAAGGACGGGTTGCATCTGAACTGGAAGGGGACCAATGTCCTGGGTGGAAGGTTTGCTCGAGTAGTTCGAGAGGGTTTAAACTAGTATGGCAGCGGGGTGGGAACCTGAGCTGTATACCAGAGGTGAGCGTTGATGCAGGTGAGGCAGTAGCAAGAGGTAGACCAGCTAGTGGGAAGGATTTTCCTGGGAAGGAACCAAGGGATCGGTTAAAGTGTGTTTGCTTTAATGCAAGGAGTATCAGGAATAAAAGTGATGAACTTAGAGCATGGATCAGTACCTGGTGCTATGATGTTGTGGCCATAACAGAGACATGGGTTTCTCATGGGCAGGAATGGTTGCTGGATCTTCCAGGGTTTAGAACATTTAAAAAGAATAGGGAGGGGGGAAAAAGAGGAGGGGGTGTAGCACTACTAATCAGAGAGGGTATCACAGCTACAGAAGCTTCCTTTGTCGAGGAAGATCTGCCTACCGAGTCAGTGTGGGTGGAAATTAGGAACAGCAAAGGAGTAGTCACCTCGTTAGGGGTTTACTACAGGCCCCCCAATAGCAGCAGGGAGATTGAAGAAAGCATAGGTCGACAGATTTTGGAAAAGTGTGCACGCAGTAGGGTTGTTGTAATGGGTGACTTTAACTTTCCTAATATTGATGGGAACCTCCTTCGAGCAGAAGATTTGAATGGAGCTGTTTTTGTAAGGTGTGTTCAGGAGGGTTTCCTAACGCAGTACATTGACAGGCCGACGAGGGGAGAGGCCATTCTAGACTTGGTGCTCGGAAACGAGCCGGGGCAGGTATCAGATCTTGTGGTGGGAGAGCATTTTGGTGATAGTGACCATAACTGCCTCACATTCGACATAGCTATGGAGAAGGAGAGGATTAGGCAAAATGGGAGGCTATTTAATTGGGGAAGAGGAAACTATGATGCGATTAGACATGAGTTAGGAAGCATGGACTGGGAGCAGTTGTTCCATGGTAAGGGAACTATAGACATGTGGAGACGGTTTAAGGAACAGTTGTTGGGAGTGATGAGTAAATATGTCCCTCTGAGACAGGCAAGAAGGGGTAAGATTAAGGAACCTTGGATGACGAGAGCGGTGGAGCTTCTAGTGAAAAGGAAGAAGGTAGCTTACATAAGGTGGAGGAAGCTAGGGTCAAGTTCAGCTAGAGAGGATTACATGCAGGCAAGGAAGGAGCTCAAAAATGGTCTGAGGAGAGCCAGGAGGGGGCACGAGAAAGGCTTGGCAGAAGGAATCCGGGAAAACACAAAGGCATTTTACACTTACGTGAGGAATAAGAGAATGATCAAAGAAAGTGTAGGGCCGATCAGGGATAGCATAGGGAACTTGTGTGTGGAGCCTGAGGAGGTAGGGGAAGCCCTAAATGAGTTTTTTGCTTCTGTCTTTACGAAAGAAATGAACTTTGTAGTGAATGAAACCTTTGAAGAGCAGGTGTGCATGCTGGAATGGATAGAGATAGAGGAAGCTGATGTGCTGAAAATTTTGTCAAACATTAAGATTGACAAGTCGCCAGGCCCGGATCAGATTTGTCCTCGGCTGCTTTGGGAAGCGAGAAATGCAATTGCTTCGCCACTTGCAAAGATCTTTGCATCCTCGCTCTCCACTGGAGTCGTACCTGAGGACTGGAGAGAGGCAAATGTAATTCCTCTCTTCAAGAAAGGAAATAGGGAAATCCCCGGCAATTATAGACCGGTAAGTCTCACGTCTGTCGTCTGCAAGGTGTTAGAAAGGATTCTGAGGGATAAGATTTATGACCATCTGGAAGAGCATGGCTTGATCAAATACGGTCAACACGGCTTTGTGAGGGGTAGGTCATGCCTTACAAACCTTATCGAGTTTTTTGAGGATGTGACTAGAAAAGTTGATGAGGGTCGAGCTGTGGATGTGGTGTATATGGACTTCAGTAAGGCATTTGATAAGGTTCCCCATGGTAGGCTCATTCAGAAGGTCAGAAGGAATGGGATACAGGGGAACTTAGCTGCTTGGATACAGAATTGGCTGGCCAACAGAAGACAGCGAGTGGTAGGAGAAGGAAAATATTCTGCCTGGAAGTCAGTGGTGAGTGGAGTTCCACAGGGCTCTGTCCTTGGGCCTCTACTGTTTGTAATTTTTATTAATGACTTGGACGAGGGAATTGAAGGATGGGTCAGCAAGTTTGCAGACGACACAAAGGTTGGAGGTGTCGTTGACAGTGTAGAGGCCTGTTGTAGGCTGCAGCAGGACATTGACAGGATGCAGAGATGGGCTGAGAGGTGGCAGATGGAGTTCAACCTGGATAAATGCGAGGTGATGCATTTTGGAAGGTCGAATTTGAAAGCTGAGTACAGGATTAAGGATAGGATTCTCGGCAGCGTGGAGGAACAGAGGGATCTTGGTGTGCAGATACATAGATCCCTTAAAATGGCCACCCAAGTGGACAGGGTTGTTAAGAAAGCATATGGTGTTTTGGCTTTCATTAACAGGGGGATTGAGTTTAAGAGTCGTGAGATCTTGTTGCAGCTCTATAAAACTTTGGTTAGACCGCACTTGGAATACTGCGTCCAGTTCTGGGCGCCCAATCATAGGAAAGATGTGGATGCTTTGGAGAGGGTTCAGAGGAGGTTTACCAGGATGCTGCCTGGACTGGAGGGCTTATCTTATGAAGAGAGGTTGACTGAGCTCGGTCTCTTTTCATTGGAGAAAAGGAGGAGGAGAGGGGACCTAATTGAGGTATACAAGATAATGAGAGGCATAGATAGAGTTGATAGCCAGAGACTATTTCCCAGGGCAGAAATGGCTAGCACGAGGGGTCATAGTTTCAAGCTGGTTGGTGGAAAGTATAGAGGGGATGTCAGAGCCAGGTTCTTTACGCAGAGAGTTGTGAGAGCATGGAATGCGTTGCCAGCAGCAGTTGTGGAAGCAAGGTCATTGGGGTCATTTAAGAGACGGCTGGACATGTATATGGTCACAGAAATTTGAGGGTGCATACATGAGGATCAATGGTCGGCACAACATTGTGGGCTGAAGGGCCTGTTCTGTGCTGTACTGTTCTATGTTCTATGTTCTAAAACTGATTTTGTAATTGCTAAATTGTAAACTAAACCATTGCAGATGGTGGAATTTAAAACAACTGAGCAATACATTATAACTGCAAGCCTTTATTAATTAGTGATTAGTACAAAATGGCGGAAACATGATAGCAAGAAATGATCTTGAATAAGGAGGGAATAATTCAACATCCACTCCCTCCACCTCAGTGCTAGTACCAGCAATGTATATAAGATGCACTGCAGAAGATCACCAATGCTCTACAGGCCTTCCAAACTAGTGACCTTCACCACCTCGAAAGTTAAGGGCAGCAAATACTTAGGAACACCACTTACTACAAATTTCACCACAAATCTCTCATTATCTGACTTGGGACTATATTGCCATTCTTTGACTATGTCGGTGTCAATATCTTTGAATTCTCTTCCTCGTAGCACTGTGGTGTACCTACCCTCCAGGATGGACTGCAGTACAAGATGATAGCTCATTATCACCTTCTCAAAGGTAACTGGCGATGGGCAATTACAGCCAGTGACACGCACATCCCATAAACAAATAAACGAAAAGTGAATGTATATAAATGGTCATGGCTATTGCTTAACGTAGTTTCAGACAAAACCATGTATTGCAGCTAATGTAAAAATCACTCGATGCTTTTATTTTTAAAATATATGCAAGATGTGTTAGCCATTGTAGCTGGTGACTGCCTCTCCATTCAACAGCTCTTTACAGTGCAAAGGTAAGACAGAGCCTGGTGGAGCACAGAAGTGGAAAACTCCTAATTTCTGTTTTGCTTCTTTTAGATCTCCAGCATCCACAGTTCTTCATTTTATTTTAGTGGATAACTCAAACCTTTAGATTATTATGTAGCAACTTCTGTTTGACATCAACTCCTAGCCTTGAAGGAGTGGAACATTGCCAAGAACTTTGAAGTTACCTGCGAGTAAAAATCTTGCATTATTTTGTATTGGAATGACTGCAGTTCAACCTGTTAGCTCTTTGTTGGTATTTACAATGTTACCAGCAAGTTTGCATGCACAGGGCCCAGGGTTTTCCTGCCACTTAGAACGTGGACTCAGCAATATAAATGGAGACAACCAACCACAGGAACCTCATAACAAAGGTCTGACCTGAAACGTCAAGCTTTCCTGCTCCTTTGATGCTGCTTGGCCTGCTGTGTTCATCCAGCTCCACAATGTTATCTCAGATTCTCCAGCATCAGCAGCTCCTACTATCCCTGAACCTCAGAACAGCTGGACAAGTTAAGCTGATAGTTGTGGAAGAACAATGCAGCCATGTGCTAACTAATACAAACTTACGGAGGATTGCTGCACTGTCGGGTGCGGAAACGCACTCCCCCACCACAGGTTCTTGAGCACGATCCAAACCTTGTCCAGGAACTCCAGCTTCCATCCTGACTGTATGACTGATCTGAAGTCTTCCAAATACAGTGACCCTTGAAACACCACTGGAAAGTACAAGTCGTTAGATCACCTTTAGGGCTTGCTGCTGGGTACATTGCAGATTTACATTCTGGCTACAGAGGTGGGTATTTTTCAGATTTAGGACTGGAGGACAAGAGTCCACATCTGTAACCTTAACAAGCAATACCTATACAGGAAATGCAATCGAAAGACAGTAGTTCAGGGCACATTTGCTGAGTTGTCCTCCATTACGAAGACTCTTGTCATATGGACCTTTGTACTAGAAGGCTAGCAAAATTTACTCTTCAGATCTACACAAAACTGTCTTTGATAATAGTATAAAAACTTTAGGGATACAGGAAATTTAAATCTTGGATCTCAACACTCATAATAAATTTTGCAAGGGTACTAACAGTTAATGCACTCAGGCACAAACCAAACTTAACAAGATTGCAGGAAAATGTTTCATGCTTCCAATTCAGTTTCCTCAGGTTCAGTATATCTAGGCTCTCTTTGTCAGTGGGGTTGAAACTTGCATGTCCCCTTCCCCTTTTAGGGGACTGACCAATAATAAATTCTCATTTCAGACAATGTTGCATAACTCTACCATTTACCATTAATAAAATAATTCTACTGTTCATTGCCCTAATTGACATATTTTGTACTATAAATACAGGTGCTTGATGAATAACACCCGTATTTATTGTAAGGTCAATTTAGTTGTTTTAATCAATCAATCTGTTTGAACTTGTTATGACATATATCCAGGGCTGGTGGGACTTGAACCTCGGCAACTAGGCTCAGAGGTAGGGACACTGCCACCGCGCCACAAGAACCCAATGAAAAGGTCAAAACAAAGTTATACTTCAAAATGACTCATCAGATGGTGCTTGCATCAGATATCCTGCCCATGTCATTTCCTATCAATATGTAAATTAGCCTTTTACCTTTCCAGAGGCACACTCTGTTCCATCAAGTGGTGGGCCCTTCTTAGTTTTGCAGAAGTAGGGGTTATCAGGATGGCTACACCATAACTGTTTGCACGGATCAAATGTTCGGAACTGCGATAGGAACAAACATAGTTTTCAACTGAATGCAATCCTGTGACAGGTAGTTGCCCCAGATGGCAAAACAAAAAATAAAATCAACTTAACATAGAGAGAAATGAAAACAATGGCACAAAAAGACTAACAGATCCATCAATTCAATCTCAAATAACTATGTTGTAAGTAAGCACCAAAACACATCATTGTTCCAGTTACCATTCATATTACCTCTTGGGGAAGGCAAAATAGAATTTTCCAAAAATGCTGGGAGAAAATGTGGCTGGGCTTGGGTATTGCTGAACATTTCGAAAATTATTTTTCTGATTGGCCAAAGGCAATCGAAAGGAGTCTGAAGGAGGCCACAGATGGCAATGAGGCAAAATGTCACTGTCGTTTTGTGAATGATGTCGTCTGCCTTAGTCAGGAACTCATCCAACTCCTTTTACCCAAAGTATAAAATAGCAACTTGATGTTGAAGACAATGGACCTCTGCCAGAAATGAACCCATTCCCCCTACACCTACATTAACTTAACTTAATATTTACACAAGTAACTACCTCAAATTGTTTACCTAAATGACAGTCTAGTTTTTTCAGTACATTAACTCTTAATTAATTCTCTATGGAAATGTCTTTGTTTGAAAAGGTTAGAAAGATCAATTTTCAAATGCCAGTAAGATAACTTACCCTGTATAAAAGATAAGCATCAGGCTATTGGTCTTCCTCCAACCTTTCTAAAGCTTCTATTGCACTCACTCTCTAAGGTAAAACTGATACCAATAACTGGGGAGTCCAAAATAAGGAGTCACAGCCTAAGAAAATGGTGGAGGCCATCTAAGTCTGAGATGAGGAGAAATTTCTTCACCCAGAGAGTGGTGAGCTTTTGGAATGCTCTGCCTTGGAAAGCAGTCAAGATCAAAACATGGAATGCTTTCAAGAAGGAATTAGACATAGTCCTTAGGGCTAAAGGGACCAAAGGATATGAGGCGAGAGTGGGAACAGGGTACAGTTAGGTGCAACATGTTCACATAGAACAGCAAAGCAGGCTCAAGGGCCGAATGACTCATTCCTGCTCCTATTTTCTTTAGTGTTGGAAACAACACTGGATTCAGCATTCTAGAGGAGGCCTATTTAAACTAGATATGCATGTATCGGCATGGAAGCTAAGGACCTAAATTTTAACTCGGCAGCAACTTTTTCAAGAAAGAAGAATGTACAAAATTACTTTATTGCTTTTTATTAGAAATTTCAAATGCAATTACAAGTAAAAATGCAAGGGAAGGAGAAAAAAAAACAATACTTACAGCTGTACACATTTTGTAACCAACTCCAAAATCAAAACGACACTGCTCATCCATGGAGTAGTCAATGCCTGGGAGTTCTGGTAACTTTGGCCACTTGTGTTCAAATGGGTCATCCAGCAGGCAGTCATAGGAACTGATAGAAACCATGAGAGAGAAATGAGTCATACAGAGTCCCATCAGATTTTAATGTTGTTTTAAACAATTAGCATTGGTTATAATCAAAGGAAATTATCTGTTTGTTGTTGAAGAGTGATCCAGCATCTTAGAATGACCCATTGTCCTGATATTCTGTCAGAGACTTGTTATTCTCATTTCCAAAACAGTTGGCAGTGGTGAAAGCAAAAGGAAGAAAATAATATCCTGGTTGCTCCATTTACACTTACTGACCATTTACTGGATTCATTATCTACCTCATGCATTACTTGTTAGCTCCAAACACTGAAGACGTGGCCTTGGCTGAACAGTTCCACCCTCTTGTTTGAGCACAAGCGTTAACTACAGAACATATAGCAACTGAAACTATTCTCTTTCCACTAATTCTTTGTGGTAGCAATCCAAAGTTAATCACAGAGCTCTTGAATGCCTGTTATAAACACTTAGGGAATGATCTCTGTCTCAACAACTCCCTACATCAAGCATCCCCTTCTCTTACAAACTTCTAGAGAGAAATGTCCACTGACTGTCTCCCTTAACTCTCCAATGATATTCTTCAGTTTGAAATAACTGCACGAAGGCCAGCATCCTGTCACCAAGTCATCCTTTATTTACATGTGCAGAGTACATAATACTGACCCAGCTAGCAAACAGCCAGCACTGACAGTGAGCAGACACTCCTGTTTATATGTCAGCCAGGGTTCCCTGATTGGACCAGGTGAACAGCCCCAATCAGGAAACCCATTCTGAGATCCACCTGGCAGACCTCATTACAATCATGGCAAAGCTGCTACTGATTCATTAACCACAGGAAATAGATTTTTACTATTCGCCATGTCATAACTAGAAACACTCATTAAACCTACTCATATCTGTCTCTGTTCTAGCTGAAATTGTCGTAAGAAGGCGCCTCAATTGCTAGAACAAGATTTTCTCATCTTTAATTATCCTTATTATCACAAGCTGCGAATTCTATTGTTTACTTGTGGTCTTCCAGGATAACATATAACAAGTACTAGGGTAAATTCAGCAAGGTTACATTTTTATAATGGAGGCTTACTAATAGGACAGTATAAGTAAACACTGGGTAAAACACAAAATGTTTGATACCACTTCCGTTCTAGTCAGGGCTATACGACATTTTGATAGTGCAGACAGATTTAAAATGTGGGACAGTAAACCATGGGTTTATAGATACAATAAAAATTAGCAAGTAATTTAAAGGGGAGATGAGGAGGAATATTTTCAGTTGGAGAGCTGCCTGGATCTGGAATGCTCTGAGAAAGTGATGGAAGCTGACTGCATAATAACTTTAAACAAATGTTTAGAAAGGGAATCAAGGATGAGAGTTACAGATATTGATCACTCATCTGGGATGAACCATGACATCTCTTACAAAAAGAGCCAATGCAGGCATGGTAGATCAAATTCCACCTTCACTACTGTAAGATTCTGGGCTTCTATGTGGGATGTGTAAACCTGCTGATTTGCCTGATAAGTACACACCAAGGGTAGCTATATAATCATACTTTGAGGTACTTTGTACCTTATCAAAATCCAAGGGATTCAGATATGACTACATTGTTGTGACAAGTGGGCTTCCAAATACACACTTCCGAAGGGGTCCTTCACCTGCTGAATGCATGTTTATGAATTAGAGTCATAGAGCCATACAGCACAAGAGCAGAACCTACAGTCTAACACATCCATGCTGACCAGGTATCCCAAACTCAACTAGTCCAATTTGTCTGTATTTGGTGCATATTCTAATTTGTGTTTCTGTCCAAATGTCTTTTAAAATGTCGTAATTGTACCCACCTCTACCACTCCCTGCGACCGCTTGTTTCATACACACAGCGCTCTGCATGAGAAAAGGTTACCCCTCAGGTCCCTTTTAAATTTTTGCCCTCTTACCTTAAACCTTCACCATCTAGTTTTGGACTCTCTTACCCTTGGAAAAAGACCTTGGTGATTCACCTTATCAATGGCCCTCATGATTTTATAAACCTCCACAAGATCACCCCTCAGCCTCCAACGCTCCAGGGGTAAAAAGTCTTAGCCTATCCAGCCTCTCTTTATAACTCATGCCCTCCAGACCCGGCAACATCATTGTAAACTTTTTCTGCACCCTTTCTAGTTTAAGCAACATTATTTCTATTACAGGGCTATCAGAATTGAACGCAGTAATCCAAATGTGGCCTCACCAATGTCTCGTGCAGCTTTCTCACCACCCTGTCTACACTCAACACTGCTTTCAAGGAACTATGAACCTGTATCCCCAGATTCCCCCTGTTCAGTAACACTCCCCAGGCGCCTACCATTAACTGTTATAACTTACAAATTAATGTTAAATAGAGCCATACACTCTAGTTTTGGACTCCATCAACCTGGGGAAAAAATCTTATCTATTTACCTTATCCATGCCCCTTAATTTTATAAATCTCTATAAAGGTTATCCCTCAGCCTCTGATGCTTCAGGGAAAAGTGGCCTCGGCCAATTCAGCCTCTCCCTATAGCTCAAACTCTCCAAACCTAGCAATCTTGTAAATTTTTCTCGAATCCTTTCAAGTTTCACAGCATCCTTCAGTATTTCAACACTGGTCTAACCAATGTCCTATACAACCACAAGACGACCTCCCAATTTCTATATTCAAAGCACAAACCACTAAAGGTAAACATATCAAGCGCTGCCTTCACTATCCTATTTACCTACGACTCCATTTTCAAGGAACAATGAATCTGCACTCCAAGGTCTCTGTTTAGCAACACTCCCCAGAACCTTACCATTAAGTGTACAAGCCCTGCCCTGATTTGCCTTTCTAAAATTCAGCACCTCACATTATCGAAATTAAGTTCTATCTGCCACTCCTTGGCCCATAGGCTCAGCTGATCGAGGTCCTGTTGTACTCTGAGGTAATCTTCTTTGCTGTCCATTACACCTCCAATTTTGGTGTCATCTGCAAACTTACTTACCATACCTCCTATGTTCACATCCAAATCATTTATATAAAAGTATAAAAAGCAGTGGACACGGCACCAATCATTGTGCTGATAACAAGTCTCCAGTCTGAAGAGCAACCCTCCACCACCACCCTCTGACTTCCACCTTCAAGCCAGTTCTGTATCCAAATGGCTCGTTCTCCCTGTATTCCATGTGATTTAATTTTGCTAACCAGTCCACCATGAGGAACCTTGTTGAAGACTTTTCTGAAGTCCACACAAATCATGTCCACCCCGCCCTCATCAATCCTCTTTGTTATTTCTTCAAAAAAAATCCCAATCAACTTAGTGAGACTTGATTTCACACACATGAAGTCATGTTGACTACTTATAATCAGACCGTGCCTTTCCAAATATATGTAAATCCTGTCCCTCAGGATTCCCTCCAACAACTTACCCAACACTGATGTCACGGCTCACTATAGTCACCTGGAACCTATCCTTACATTCTTTCTTAAATAGTGGTACCACTTCAGGCCACCCTCAGTCTTCCAGATCTTCTATGAGACAAATATCTCAGAAAGGGGCCCAGCAATCACTTCCCTTGCTTTCCAGAGTTCTAGAGTACACCTGATCAGGTCCTGTGGATTTATCCATCTTTATGAGTTTTAAGCCATCCAGCACCACCTCATCTGTGATATGGACATTTTTCAAGATGTCACTATTTATTTCCCCACATTCTATATCTTCCATATCCTTCTCCACAGTAAACGCTGATGCAAAATACTTGTTTACTATCTTCCCAATCTCCTGTGATTCCACACATAGGTGGCCCTGCTGATCTTTAAAGGACCCGATTCTTGCTCTACTTACCCTTTTGTCCTTAAAGTATTTCTAGAATTGCTTTGGATTCTCCTTGACCCAATCTACCAAAGCTACTTCATGACCCCTTTTCGCCCTCCTGATTTCCTTCTTGAGTATACTCCTACTGCCTTTATAATCTAAGGATTCACTTGATCCCTACTAAGTATATATAACACTCGCTTCTTCTTCCTAACTAAAACCTCAATTTCCCTACACCTACCAACATGGATCCACAGCACACAATCAATTCCCAGTACCCAGCAGCACAAGATTGGAAAATGACTACTCACAATTAAACAAATTACACTACACAGCCTGCTCTGGTGACAAGTGGTTTCAGCTTTTGTACTGACACAAATTTATGCAGTGCATTTCAGCTGACAGTGCAATTTGGTAAGTGGCATGTGCATGTTTTTGCAGCATCACTGTATTAACTACAGTCTAAAGCCTAGGTGAAAATCTCACTGACATGCCCAGGCATCTATTTTTGTAAATTTTAATCTCTCATCTTTGCCAAATTAGTAACTAAGTCAATAAATGAAGGTTGAAATGTCAATGTAGGTGGACGTGTCACTGCTGCAGCATGTAGAAATTGCGGAAAGCAATGTGTACTTATACACCTATACCTGAGACATGTAACTGCAGCTCAAGGCATTTGGCTCAAAGTGTTGAGGGGGAAATTATCTGGACACACTGTCCCCAACTGTGGGCACAGTCCTTATGGTAAGTGAAACTTCTAAACTGGTCATGGTCAGGGACAGGAGGGTGTGATTACTTAAAAGTACATATGGGAATCCTGAATATGGAATGGTGACATCTTGGTCCTTGACCATTACAGCCAGGAATGAGGTATCCGTTATGCGTGCAGCTGACAAGAACGGCAGGGTGGATGAGCAAGCTTTTTTAAAATTCTTCATTCATGGGACGTATGTAGACATTTATTGGCCAAATTGAACTACTGTTGAGAAGGTGCTGGTGAGCTGTGTTGTTGAACCATTGCAGTCCTTAGGGTGTAGAGATGCCCACAGTGCTGTTTGGAAGGGAGTTCTAGGAATTTGACTTAGTGACAGCGAAGGAATAATTCCAAGAGGGAATGCATTGTGGATGGGAGGGGAACTCATAGGTTCCTTGCATCTATGCCGATGTCCTTCTAGATCATAGGATTTGAAGGTGCTGTTGAAGGATATAATTCTGCCCAGGTCTTGCTGGTTGGGACTTTTGTATCAGAATAGTCACAGATGGTGCTGAATGTTGTGCAATCATCAGCAAACATCCCACTTCTGCCCTCATGGAGGAGGGAAGGTCATTGTTGCTGCAGTTGCTGTCGGTTGGGCCTAGGATCTTACCCTGAGGAACTTTTGCAGAGATGTCCTGTAGCTGAGATGACTAACCTCCAACAGCTCAACCAACCTCCTGTGTGCCATGACTCTAACTGCACAGAATGGTTGCCCCTGCCTCCGCATTTCTATTGGCTCCAGTTTTGTTAAGGGTCCTTGATGCCACAGTTGGTCATTCGCTGCCTTGATGTCAAGAGCAGTATTTCACACCTCAGCTCTGGAGTTCAGTTCTTTTGTCCATTTTTGAACAATGCTGCAATGAGTCCTGGAACAGATTGTGCTGGCAGGATATAAACTGAGCATCAGTGGGCAGGTTGTCGCTGTGCAACAGCACTGTCAATGGCCTCTTCCACCACACTGCTGACACAGACTGAAAGGGACTGCAAATTGCTGGGTTGGACTTGTCCTCCCTTCTGTGGACAAGACAAGTTCAAAATTATGACAAAAAAAACTCCCAGATGGTGAATGTAGAAGATAGGGTCACAATTCCAAATAAGAAGTCAGTTATTAAGGACAGAATTGAGGAGAAATTTCTTCAAAGGGTTTTGAATCTTTGTAACTCTCTACCATAGAGAGCCAGGAATGCTCTGACATCAGGGATACTCAGATCAGCAGATTGTTGGGCACAAAAGGAGTAAGGAATATGCGGATTCAGCAGGAAGATGGAGTTGAATCGCAATTGACTTGGTGGAATTTATTCCTCGGGGCAAATGAATAACTCTTGCTTTTATGTTTGGCCTTCCATAAAGCTGCTGTCAGCTCCCAACGCTAAAAATTTTACCAGCATTTATTTGAAAGCCAATAATTGGAGCTGTGGGCATGCATGTCAACAATCTTATCCTTGAATAATGAGTGATACAGGAACCAGTGATTTACCACTGTTATAGCCTGCCCTGCATCCTTCAACTACCTGCAATATAAGATTCACTTGTACTCAATTGTAATCAATAGGTTGTACTTGACAATTATTATTTTGACGATGCCACAGTGCCTTCTTAATATTTTGATTAATTTCACTAATACATTTCAGCAAAACACAGAACCACAGTACAGACTTTCACAGATGATTATGATACCAAAACACAACCACCTACTGTATGTATCGACTGAGTTCCTGCTTACTGCAGCGAGACCAGTGATAGCGATGGAATGCAGCCTGTACAAGGGGTGCCATGATGCTGCCCATACTTGTCTCGTCAGCACAGCGATTACCTTGTCCATCGTGCTCCATCCCTAAGCTGTTAGCAAGCACGTTAATAGTTTTGTAAATCCACTCAACCATGAAATTCATCAGCACATTGAACATTGCAAACAATATATTTTGGTACAAATTCAAGGCTGTTGCATAGTTACATTTAAAGCAGAAACAATTCAACTAATTTTCAAGACAAAAACAGTTTTGAAAACCTTTAACCAATCCAAGCCAGACAAATCAGATTAGGTACTTGGGCCAGCCTTCTCAAGTTACTGCACAATAAACAAGAAAATATAGCATTTGATAGATGGCTTTTCTCTGCAACCACTTATCAGTCATGTCCTCCAGTTCCCCTATTAATCAATGCTAGTTTCCTGACAAACTCTATGCTCCACCCTCCCGCTTCCCATCTCCACATCCTGTGGGTTGAATTTCAAATGCAGCATTTAATTCACTGCAACAAATCACACCCAGCGTGTCAGAATTGAATTGAAGGACCACATTCCTAAATTAGATTTTCGCCATCTATAATACATAACCGTAAGAAGCAAGTCAACCAGTTAAGTGAACAGCTTGCTTTGAATATGCAGATTCATAGCTGATACCTCTTTTTGCATCAGGAGTAAACATCTTCACTTCTAGGACATTTGGACCTCTAACAAATTGACAGCAGAGTTCTTGTTACAGTTGTAAAGCAGCACCCCATGGTATGTATACTCTCCCCTTCTCACCACGATGGCTGCCTGCCATTTTTTACATTAAATGCTCTTAATGTGCTCCATAAGTGGGACTGGCTAACAATTCTGATATGACATTGTGCAATTTTATCACCTCGCTTTCTGTAAAACTCCTGAAGTGACTTCCTCCATCCCCAAGGAAATTCTTAGCAACTGAAAGGGCTGTTATTACACAAGGCACACCCTATTTAAATCATCCAAATGCAACACCAGAAATCCAACACTCATCATTCACTGCCTTGGAGTTCAATTATTCTAAATCCAATCTGGAATTAGAGATTTTGATCCCGACAACATCCACCAGTTTGTTATGGGCCAGACCAACCCCGCCCTCAAAATATGTTAAGGAGATAGCCTAGACCCGAACGTTTTCTTATTTTAAAGGCGAGTGCCAGGCATTGCGCTCTGGATGCAATTTGATAGGTCAAACTATCAGGTTTGAAGCAAAACATATTTTATTCATACACTGTAGTCAAAATACAGACAAAATAAAAATAAAAGAATTGGCTTAACTGTAACTCTATCAAAATACTTAATAAAATAATAAACTACTTTTTAAAACTGTTCCCAAATCCCACAAATATACCCTTAGCAGAGGCAAATTCAGTGACTTAGTTTGTCTCACATGGAATTCTAGCAGCAAGTAGAGAACACAAACTTTTAGCCATAGCAAAGCGAGACAAAGAAAGGTGGAGTAGCTTTCAGAAGCTCACAGCTAGTGAAATTTCAAACTAAACTCCTGGTTCAGTGGGAGCTTGACCCCACCCATTCAGGTTGTTTCTATTGTTCCAACATTTAAAAGAAAAACTCCAAAGTCTCACAAGTAAAGTGGTTGTTTACTTTATTGGCTTGAAGCAGATTGATCAGCACCTCTGTCCCAATCTCTCTTCTTAAAAAAAAGGACAAAATACACCTCTTAAAACAACAGTAGCATCACAGACCAAGGATCTGAAGTTAAGATGGGTGAATGGAGTTAAGGTACACATCAGCTTTGACTGAATTAAATGTTTGGAAGGAGTCAAGGAGCTGAAAGGTCTACTCCTATGTTACTATGTTCTGTTGTGGTGCTGCAGTCTTAGGGAGTTTAAACATCAATGAATAAGAGATTTTCTAATTGGATCCACTAGATGGTGCTCATGCAAAAGCTTCACTGCAAACATTGCGCACTCAAATGCAACTTTCAGAACAGTGTGGCATCAAAGTTAATCCAAAAGCATCCGTGAGAATCTTGCAAATATTGTCAACATTTTTCTATCATTGGATATCTAACACAGTAAATAAGGAAAAGTTTGCCTAATGCAGATACTGCAAGATAAAAAGTAAGGTAAATTTCCCACAGTCCCAGAGGTCCATCGGGTTGTTATCTCATTAGGGACTGATGACTGGTGATGGGTTAACATGAGGATCATCACGTGGGTCCAGGATGACATGCTGGAGGGACGCACTAAAGCCTGGGACAACTGCTGCCAAGGCACAGTGGGGAAAGACCACTGACTGAGGTCTTTCTGCTAAAGTTAAATGACCCAAATATTTGTAAATAAAATCATGCACAAGGAACAAATAACTTTGGTTTGTTTGTTAAGCATATTCAAACTCCAATGTTAGTTTGTTCCTTCACATACTACTTCATGAAACCATTCTGCTTCAGTAAATGTATGTATATAGAGATATTTTTATGAATAATGCATTTTTTGAAATTAAAAAGTGAGGGTCACCACAACTCAGAAAATCCGCTGAGAAAGAATGATCCCTTCATGGACCTGAAGACCCCAGGATACTGGGATTGCTCCTTTCTAGTTAATATACATAAACTACCAGCAATGTTTTCGTATGAACACTTCAATTACATTAACCATAGTTCCCTTCATGACAAGTTCAGGTAGGATGCTAACTCATGAAATGATAGGAGTCTGCTAAGAGTGCAAGTATGCATGAGGACAGCACTGACTGCAATTTCTAACCTGTATATATAGATATTGCTGAACTCCAGCAGTGAAATAGTTATATATTGATGCATTTTGAAATGGATGAAGAGACCCAAAAAAGATGTAATTAAGATATTCCTCTCTGTTGTTGAGTTTCACTGATACTCCTGTCGGCTCTATCCAAAAAACCACCTAACAAAAACCAACTTAAGTTTTGAGATGCTCGCATTTTACTGCACTTGAAAATGGCATCTGTACATTTGCTGATTTTTTAAAATTAAAATAATACTAATAAAGAGATGAAGCCACCAAAGGGTAAACAATTCTAGTGGAAAATTATCTAGACCATCTGAAGAAATCTACGCAACATATTCCTACTACAAATCCCTTTCAGCATTAGGTGTTTTAACCCCATTTAAAAAAACTGAATGTCACAGGAAATCCCAATTGAAAACTGCCTAGCAATGAATCCATGAGAAAGGCAAGCTCGTTGACAAACTCTCACAAACTTTGAAACAAAGAAAATACAAAATGCAGGAAATGCTCAAAAGGTCAGGCAGCATCTGTTAGGAGAAATAGAGACTTGATATTTCAGATTGCAGATCTGTTGTCAAAAGCAGAAATTGATTAGAACATAACAGGCTCTAAGCAGGAACAGATGCAGATAAAAGGAGGGGAGCGAGGGACAGGGATACGGATAAGGAGTGGAGCGAGCGACAGGGATACGGATAAGGAAGGGAGCGAGCGACAGGGATGCGGATAAAGAGGGGAGCGAAGGACAGGGATACGGATAAGGAGGGGAGCGAGGGACAGTGATACGGATAAGGAGGGGAGCGAGGGACAGTGATACGGATAAGGAGGGGAGCGAGGGACAGTGATACGGATAAGGAGGGAAGCGTGGGACAGGGATACGGATAAGGAGAGGAGCGAGGGACAGGGATACGGATAAGGAGGGGAGCGAGGGACAGTGATACGGATAAGGAGGGGAGCGAGGGACAGGGATACGGATAAGGAGGGGAGCGAGGGACAGGCATACGGATAAGGAGGGGAGCGAGGGACAGGCATACGGATAAGGGGGGAAGCGTGGGACAGGGATACGGATAAGGGGGGGAGCGAGGGGCAGGCATACGGATAAGGAGGGAGGCGAGGGGCAGGCATGCGGATAAGGAGGGGAGCGAGGGACAGGCATACGGATAAGGGGGGGAAGCGTGGGACAGGGATACGGATTGGGGGGGAGCAAGGGGCAGGCCAACGGGTAAAGAGGGGAGAGAGGGGCAGGCATACGGATAAGGAGGGGAGCGAGGGACAGGGATACGGATAAGGAGGGGAGCGAGGGACAGGCATACAGATTAGGAGGGGAGCGAGGGACAGGCATACGGATAAGGGGGGAAGCGAGGGACAGGCATACGGATAAGGGGGGAAGCGAGGGACAGGCATACGGATAAGGGGGGAAGCGTGGGACAGGGATACGGATAAGGGGGGAAGCGAGGGGCAGGGATACGGATAAGGGGGGGAGCGAGGGGCAGGCATTCGGATAAGGAGGGGAGCGAGGGGCAGGGATAAGGAGGGACCGAGGGGAGAATAGGAGAAGCAGCAGGGGAATGAGGCAGGGAAAAGAAGGGAGGGATCAAGGGAAAAGGAAGAGGGGGCAAGGCATGGCTGAACAAAAGGGAAGGTCTGTGATTCGGATTAAAACAGGAAAGATTAGATGATGAAGGGATGATTCTGCAAAACAAGGAGCTAGTCATGGGAGAGCAAAAAGAAACAAAAGCTAGATGTAGGTGAGGAGCAAATTGGAAAAGTATAGTCATCAACAGACATCCAATTAAAAAGGGGGACAGAGGTTATGATCAGAAATTGCTCAACTGAAGTTTTAATCCAGATGGCAATAAACTGCCTAATAAAATGATAACATATTGCACATTTAGCTGAACTGAATCTATTCTTCGTCATCCCAATGTTGGGACCATATAGTAGCCAGAAAATATGTGGGATGGGTTTGGATGGGATGCTCCGAAGGGTGGTGTGGACTTGTTGGGCCGAAAGGCCTGTTTCCACACTGCAGAGAATCTAATCTATACAGAGGAACAGTGAGACAAGAGTTAAGAGATGCAGCCATCACACAGAAAGCATTAATAGCCATTCACAAAAAGAAAGGAAAAAAACGGAGCAAACAGGAAGGGTGAGAAAAGACAGCAATTAGGAAAGGATCACAAAGTTCATAAAGCTTTCCTTTTGCCTCACTAGATTTACTGTCCATAAGCAATTTCATAGAAAATGAATCACCAGCTCATAATAGTCAAAGCTTTCTGAGGCTGATGCTGTTACTTTGATATTGAGGAGTGTATCACTGTTGAAAGGTAGCCTGATCTTTTTGCTTGCCAGTTGTGAAGAGTGGTGATTTGCAAGTACCACTGTCCCAAAACACCTGCCATTTTGTTCTGTGCAATTATCAGAGCACAGAAAGCCAAGGAGAAGCTTACTGAACTTTTTTGGTAGCTAAAAAAAAGTGACACAATCCCTTCTTAGAGGGGACCAAGCATTTTAATGTTAACAAATCAGAGAAAGGGTGTAACATTTGCCTAGGAGAACACATCTTCTCAGTAGAAGAATATTGGGCAGCATCAATGCTATGATGAGTCCCTGATATGGCTGGGACTGATACTGTATCATTTAATTCTAAACCATATTACCTGCAGTAACAGCATCTGTTATTGTTCGTATTTATAGATTATGCAATATTATATAGGATATATACATTTTCATATAATTGTGTGAATCAAGTTTCATATTGTAGTTAAATATTGCTTTGCCCCTTTTCACTCAATTTATTTACCAACATGTATAGGGCCAAGAACATATTTTCTACCACAACACTTGCAATTTGGCTTACATGGAGCTGTTCCCACCCAGTACTCTGGCAGCAGTGCACACTTACACATGACCAGTTTCATGGGCTACCACAAATGCAGAGGAAAATCCATCTTCATGGTTGAGTGTACAGCTTCGGAGAGGATGGCACATGCCTGTTACAGGAGCATAACCTAAGCACAACACAGAGCAGACAGTTCATGAGAAAGTCTGAGCAGCACCAATCCATTTCTCTCTCACACACACACAGCTTTATAAAGCTTGCAGCTGTGTCAACCCTCTGAAGCGTCAATATAAAACAATGTTTCCTGCACCATAAATCGAGAAGTAGGGTACTGCGTATGTTGGAAATCTGAAATAAGAACAGTGAGTCCTGAAAATATTCAGCAGATGAGACAGCAACCGACTTGAAACCAGGCTATCTCTGTTCTCCTGTCCACAGATGCTGCCTGACCTGCTGATTATTTCCAGCACTTTCCATTTCATTTTCCCTTTGCCAAAAAAAGACTGCTGCAGCACATTCAAGTAACTTTCATTTTGGCGGGATAACAAATGCATGGATGTTAAATATGCTTTTCTTAAAAATTAAAATCACAGCTGTGCACTGGCTTTCATAACGTCAATACCAGACAAAGTTTTAAAGCATTAAGTAACAGGAATTAACTGCTTTAAACTGAAAAAATAGTAAAGTATTGACTGAATGAAAACAACTGCCTGAGATTAGAGAGGGACTCACCGTATAAATGATGAATGCACATACATTGAACTCTCTCCACTTTTAATAGAAGCATTGACACATTATTTTTGTTACATTTGAACTTAAAGCGAACTCTCTCTAAATGCTTAAGTATTCACAGTACAATAGTTAATTAAAGTTTTAGGTTTACATGATGTTAATTGACTTGAAATATTTGTTGTCTCCTTCAATCTGATCAATGAAACATATTGTTTTGAAGCATAAAACAGGCTTCCTCATAAGGCAGCTTTGGACTCCAGAGGTCCAATGATTAGTTAACTGGATCTCTTTCCAACCAGGACGGGTAACATTTGAAAAAAAATGGTTTACTTGCCCTTTTTAAATCTAAACAGATTTTTTTTTAAACTTGTGGGATGTGGGTGTCGCTGGCTGGCCAGCACTTATTGCCCATCCCTAGGTGCCCTACAGAAGGTGGTGGTGAATTGCCATCTTGAACCTTTGCAATCCATGTGCTGTAGACACACCCACAGTGCTTTTACGGAGGACATTCCAGGATTTTGACCCAGTGAGAGTGAAGGAAAAGTGGTATACTTGCGAGTCAGGATGGTCAGTGGCTTGGAGGGAAATTTGCAGGGGGTGGTGTTCCCATGTATCTGCTGCCCTTGTCCTTTTAGTTGGAACTGGTTATGTGTTTTACCCTAGGCCAGTTCACACTGCTTATTACTTTACTTCTTATGAACAGCTCAATTCATGTGGTGGCTAAATTTCTTTATTGTTTTTCTGCTCACCAAGACTGGAGCTACAAATTATCTGGGAACTTCATGCAGACTGTCCCGTGTGAAAAAAGAATTACCAGTGTTAGTCACATGCATTCCTGCACAGAGTAAAATTTACTATGCATCAAAAGTCTGCCTCAAGTCAACCTTAAAAGAGAAACGCCACCTAGTAATGTCTTAATTGTGTATAAAATTATTTAGTTCAGAAAAGTAGCAAATGGCTTGCCACACCCTTCCCTTAGATTTCCAGCCAAATTCCGAGTTGGATTACAGCTCAGTTTCCCGGTGACAGAAGAATGTCTGCACTCTGCATTCACATTTCCATTTTGTACTACAGTTGTGCAGCAGTTTTAAAACTTCTCTCCTATTGTTTGCACCCTATGCTAGATTTGCCAGATTCTGTTCCGTAGGCCGTAGCTCTTTAAATAAAAAGTCTCAGAGAATCAAATTTGAAGGAATGTAGAATATGTGGTGCCTCAACTGATAACACCCAAAGTCCATGAAATGGACTTTAAAAATTCAGCATTTGAACATTCCAAGTACAGTATTTTTCCAGGAACTGACAAAATACTGACTTACGTCCACAATTCAGCGTTTGCCTTCAGTCCCCAGGGCTACGAGTAAAAGCAGACACAGGATGTAAAAGAATGAGGTAGATTTACCTCAACCAGTTATCTGACCTCCCCAGCTGCCATGTTGGGAAATGGCTTCATCAAACCCCCAGGGGTAGTTCCCCACCTCAACTGGACCAGTTAAAGGAGTGATTAAATAAATATCCAGGATAAGGGAAATCCGAAATCCCAGATTCAAGTTTTTGAATGAACTAAAAACATAACTTAAGCTCCAATGCTATCTAAATAAATTTTAAAAAGCAACAGATTGATATAGTACATAGTATAAAGCTTTTTATTACTACGTTGCGGGTAAGGTACTGGGAATTGTTTGCTGAGGTTTTTTTAAGAAGGGGTCCAAAATGCCTTTCTACAGTACGGTGCAAACTTGGGAACTGAGTCAATCCCATGGTGTTCATAGTGTGAACTCTCACATAGTCAATGTCTGCTAGAAATTTGCAAACCGGATGGACTAGGATTTGATTTGACTTCATTTCAGATATTATTGCCACATTGACCTAGGTACAGTGAAAAGTTTCGTTTGCATGTAGTGCAGGCAGATCATACCAGTACAAAGTGCATTAGAGTAATAGAATAGAGCAAGGAATACAATGCTACGGCTGCAGAGAAGGTGCACAAAGAGCGAGTCAACATTAAATTTGAAATTTGAAAGATTCATTCTGAAGTCTGATAATAGTGGGGAAGAAACTGCTCTTGGATTTGTTGATCTGCGTTTAAGCTTTTGTATCTTCTGCCTGACAGAAGAAGTTGGAAGCAATTAAAGCCAGGGTGGAAGGCGTCTTTGATTATGTTGGCTGCCTTTTTGAGGCAGCAAGGAGTGTAAATGTAGTCAATGGATGAAAGGTTGGCTCGCGTGTTGGACATCATGCCAGTGGTGCCATGTTGAAGTTCCAGCTGATGCCCTCTAACCTGGTGCGGCTGAACATGTGTACAGCAGCAGAAAGAACACCACACCAGCAGCATTAAAAGGAATAAAGAGAAAAGCAGGTGGAGGAGGTACATGGTTCTGCTGGAACTGCAGTCTTCTGCAAGTACAGGATACCCGTGATTGCAAGCAGCTAGTGAGTGCTGTATGTCTGCCAATGAATGGAACTGGAAGGAAATGGAGTCCCACAATGTTGCAAAGGGTCACCTTGTATTAAAAAGCTTCTCCAGCATTATTGCCAATGGATAGAATGGTGAAAAATAATGCAATCATAGAAGAATTTAAACCCACTCCTTGCATGTCATCACAATCTGTGCACACAAACCTCTCAGATGGATCGAATTCATACATTTTACTGCGGATAGATCTTCTGCCAGAGATATCACACATCAGCAAAGTACAGCTATGCTAGCAATGCTGCTGAGACATTTAGCAGTGTGACACAGAAGTTGAATATGAAAAATTAAAAGCAACAAGCTACATTTTACACACATTCCTCGATCAAGTAGTGTGCAGTTATCCAGCTATGCACAGCGAAGGTGAGAAATTGTTTCATTGATTATGTATCTCAGTTTATTCAATTTTGTGCAGGTCATGCAAGTCTAGCTTTTCAGGAGATTCAGCATGCAGGGAGAACTGTTAGTAAAGATGGTCAAGTCACTGCTCAAATGAAAGCTCAATTTAATCTGCTCATAATGAAGACAGCACCCCTCAATAGCTAGCATCCTGAAAGAGGAATACTTTTGACTGATTCTGATTGTTATTTAAAAGTTTTACTTTTTCCAGTGACAGAAAATGAGGACAGCGTGGTATGTTCTATTAATCCAGGCCAGCAATTGCAGGCTATGAAAAAAAAGGATTATATTTAAGCAGTCATAAAAATGTGGTACAATGGCTATTATTATATATGGTAATGTACAATTTACTCGTTGGCATTAAATAGACTGCAACATATATAATAGACAGTTGTACAATAAACAATTGATTTATTTTTTGAATTAGTGAACCATAATCAGTGAAAAACAAGAATAAAATATACTACTTAAAAAGGTCTTCAATTTTTACAGAACATTATTAATGTTAGAAAGCAATTCTTTTTAACACTATAATTTCTGAACTCAAGGCAATCATGCACTGGTTTTCTAACATAATGAAATACAAGGAGGAGCCACCATATTCATTAGGAGTCTGCTGGGTAAGTGTGAAAGCTAAAATGCAGAGACAATTTATTTAATGTGCTGCACAGAAAAAATGCCAGAGAGAGAGGGAGGGAGAAAGAAAGAAAGAAAGAACGAAAGAACGAAAGAACGAAAGAAAGAAAGAACGAAAGGAGAACACGTGCAAGTCCAACCTTTATAAAAACAAGCAAAGCTCTGGCATTTTCTGCAGATGAAATTTATTCAGGGAGAATACCACTCAAAGTTCAAGTACTATATGGATATAAAAGATTAAACATCAGACTGGGAATGCACAGGACGTCTAAGAAAAAAACATGCTATGCTAAATAAAGGAGCCTCTGGGATGAGAAGCCCTGAGCTTCAAAACTGGATGGTTCAAAAATAGCACATAAGGCTTACTATTTTTATTTAAAGATATTATTGGCATGCAGTTTATATTTGTATTATGTTTGAAACTATAATTGTAATCTTAAGAAATTACCTTTACAGATGAGAATTCAGATTGCACACACTGCAGTACTGCACATACCTGATCGAGAACAATACAGTACCTTGCATACCTGCAGGACCAAAATCTTGCCTGGTAAGGAATATAGCATGGTCGTGATATTCGGAGTGTCCTGGGTCGGAGCGCTGTTGAGTGTGAGCCCATCGGCAAACTTGTTCTAAACTTCGTGAAGGATTCCCACGCTCTATTAAACTAATAGACTGTAAAGTGAAGAGAGATTAGTTATAATAGTTCCGTATTACTCCAAACAAAGCTCCCATTTCATTTTTTTTTCCAGGACTTACAAACCTGTGCATTTTTAAATTGGTGTACGGCTGTATTGAGACACACAACTTGTAAATAACTTTTACTTCCAGGAGACACTTCCTGTAGCTGGCCTGCTCAAGTGTAAAACTCTTTACTGGTATTTTCCTTGGGGAAGTGTATGATAATGTGAAGTGAAATCCACATTCTGCTTCCCTCTCTATCTTGCTCTAACCACAGCTGCTGAGGCCATGTGGCGCAATTTCAGTTGCTGTCATGCCCAAGATCAGCAAATTCAGCACATATCTGAAATCTTTTATTTGCATCATTTAGCACAAAATGCAAATATTGACAATGCAGTTAACCTATGACGTCTGTAAATAGCCTTTAAACTGTTGGTTTCACTTAATTAACACTTGAGTTTAGAATATGGAGAATATTAATCCATGTTCAAAATATGACAAAGTTTTTAAGGTGAGGAAGTAAACCCCTTAACCTAACTGAAGTGTACAGACTGTGTCTTTTTCTGTGTTTTTGATTGTGGGCCGAAATGGGAAAAAGGCTGTTGAAAATGAAGCACTGTGGAAAGGATTGTTGCAATTTTAATGAGCTAGTTACTGAAACTCATTGTGAATGGACTTTACAATGCTGCTTTGATCAAGCAATAGGGATGGATGTTTGTAGATGGGCTGGCACCAAGGGTGTGTGAGGAGTGAGAATGGGCTGCGGACTGGTTTGTGGGGTTGTGACCACCTGTGGATGCTCAAGGCTATCAGCCTGGAAACAACTGTTCGGCTTCTGGGTAAGTGAATAGCTTGTGGGTGTGAGTGATATAGGCAGGTGCCTTCAGGCTGCGGCAAGAAACAGATGATGCGTCTTTCTCTCCTAGAAAATAACTGAAGCTTCAAAAAAGCCAGATTATTTTCCCTCTCACTACTTGCTGCGAGCTGTTGCTTCAACCAGTATCTAACACACTTTACAGTTAGTGTAACAACTGCCTGTGCCGGCAACAAAGAAGGGAAAAGAACTTGGAGCAAGAGAATCATACGGAACAGAAACAGATCCTTCGGCCCAACTCAGTTTGCCAACCACGTCTCCCATGCTAAACTAGTCCCGCTTGCCTGAATTTGGACCATATCCCTCAAAATCTTCCCTATTCATGTGCATTTCCGAATGTCTTTTAAACATTGAAACGGCACCTGCAACTACCACTACCTCTGTAGATTTACTCAGTGGTCGGGGCATGGAATGCATTGCCAGAGAGGGTACTGGAGTTGGCCTCATTAGGGGCATTCAAGCAGCTATTAGATAGGCACATGGATGATAGTATAAGGTAGGTGTGGAGGTTAGATAAACCTTCGGATTAGGGTTAAAGCTCGGCACAACATCGTAGGCCGAAGGGCCTGTACTGTTCTATGTTCTAGGTTCATTCCACACACAAACCATCGTGTGTGAAAAGGTTTCCCCTCGGGTCCCTTTTAAATCTTTCTCCTGTCACCTTAAAAATATGCCCTCTAGAACAGAGAATTCTGACAAGCAAAAAGGATCATCTCAGAACTCTGATCTGGGCTCATTGAACTGCTTCCCCAGTTTTCATTTCTCCTTCACAGTGGCATCAATGTTTTATTGCCTGTCCTTACATGTAAGGTGAGTTTATACGTTGACAGTTCATAATTGTTTATCAGTGATTACAGTCTACCTGTTTGTAATAAATCTTTGCACTTGCAAAATACAGAAACCTTGACTGTGTTTTGTGTTAGCCTGGCAGATATTTCAGCGATTTGCTACAATTAGAATTGCAAAGGAAAGGAGAAGGAAGGCAAAAAAGACAGAACATGGATATGAGCTTAAAATGATATAGTTGGAAAAGGAGACATCAGATATTGATGCAGGCTTTGACGGGGGGAATCTGTGTCATCACTTAAAGGAAAACAATATGGATGCATTCTACATATTAACTGAGAAAATAGCGAGACAATTGAATTTGGCAAAAGACGAATGGATACTTCTCAGGCAGGTTAAGTTGACAAGTTAAGCACTGGAAGTTTAACCTTCACTGTTAGAGAAGGTTTCTCAGGATCATGATGCTGTTAAAATAAAACTGGCTATATGAGTTAGTGCCTAAGGCATATAGGCAAAGGTTTCAGAACTTAAGAAAATGGGCTGGACACTGAATCAGACAGCATTAAGACATTCTGACAGGTGGATATGAACATTAGAAGTTGAAACCACTCATGGAGTCCTCAGAGAGATTACACTCTTTGAGGAATTTAAAAACTCACTACCTTCTATAAGAAGAACTCATATTGGGGAACAAAGGATTCCAACTGCTAGACAAACAGCAATAATGGCTGATGATTATGAGCTGATCCATAACAACGAACCTTGTCTCAGTCAAGTGACAGTAGATTGTGTATGGCTATTAGAGAAAACAAAAGCAGGATATTAGTATGTACTTACAAATATAGAATTGACAACCTGATTTCCAGAAGGAACTCGTTTAAGGACCATGACAGCTAAGGTAACGGTGGAAACGTTAACTCAGTTTCTTTTACTCATAATGGACTCAGATTGAGAAACAATCTGATCAGAGTTTTAACTTCATATCTAGAGTTTTCCAGGAAATCATTAACTATTTTATCCTCAAGCTGCTAAAGATGTATCACCTGCAAATGCAAGGTGCTGTGCAGAGGTACTGTGAGTCTCTCAAAATCATGACTAAGGCATACTGTCATGAATAGCTACAGGACTGGAAAAAAAAGTATATTTCTTACTATTTACTATCAGAGATTCACCAAATTAATTTACTGAGTTGCGTCAATTTAACTTGGTATTTGGCCATGAGGTTAGCGGTCCATTATAATTGATGAGGGAAAATCAAAGAGATGAATCATCAATGATTGATTATGTGTCCTTATTTCTAGAGGGCTTTCAGGAGAGAATTCCAGAGTTTAGGACCTGGGAAGGTAAAAGCATGGCCACTATTGTGGAACAATTAAAACCAAGAATTGTAGGATTGCAGAGATCTCAGAGGCTTGTACACCAAGAGAGTTTACAGAGATAGGGATAGACAAAGACATTGAGAGATCTGAAAAATAGTTATCAAGAGGTAATGCAGAGTGCAATTCAGTGTTTGATTTTAAAGCCTAAAGATTGCACGGTGCATCGAAAGTTAAGAAAGGATAAACATTAACGTCAAACACAGAATGTCAAAGTGTGGAAAAGGAAGGTAAAATTCTGGAGTCATGCTAGAAATGATTCAAGTGGTTTAGGGAATGAGTGGGTGAGAGAGAGGAGGGAATGAAGAGGGAAGAGACTGTAAGACGGAGGGAGGAAGACAATGGTTAGAGAGAGAATAAGTAGATATAGAGATGGGAAGAGTTAGATGGGCAGGATAGGCAGAAAGGAAAAGAGATGCGAGAGGTGAAAGGAGGAGGAGGAAGAAACAGAGAGGAAGAGACAGGAGAAATGAAAAGGGGGAGAATCAAGGGCAGCAAAAGCTTGTTCAATGGAAGTGTCTGCTGATTGGCTCAGAAAACTAGAACGTTCTCATGGGAAGTACTAGTACTGCGCTGAGGTGGCAGCTGTATTTATCAATGTCACTGCCATTTTGGATAATATTCAACTACGACAAATTTTTAAAAAGCAAACTTAGGGTTAACTACATTTTTTTTTGATCTACCTCATGTTATCTCACATGTGAGATTCAGAAACTTGTGGGTTCAGGTCCCATTCTAGAGACTCAAGCACATCTTCCAGGCAAAAATGAAGGAGCTAATAGAATTCTCGGTTTCTAAAAAATAAGTAGGAAGAAATAAGAAATGAGATTTTTATAAATGTGTGGGTTTTAGTGGAAATTTGTTCATAATATTAGCACTGTAGTTGTGAAGGGAGATTGAAGAACAGAAACTCCAGGCAAGCAGCAGTGAACTTGAGCAGTGGGAATGGTGAACTTCATTTGTAAGATGTAACATAAGCATTCTGCACAAATCTTTCCCATTCACAACAAGGTAATATTTGCTTTTTTTTCTATGCTTCTCCTTATCTATTAACCCCTTTATATGTTTAAACTTCTTTGTATTCCTTTGCCTGGCTAACTTCTGAAGATATAAACGCATGCCAAAATGCTTGATTTCATATCTCAGTCAAAGTTGGTTAGTCTTCACATAAACATGGCCACAACTAGGATCGACTGGGATGGATGAAGTCAGAAGTCACACAACACCAGGTTATAGTCCAACAGACTTATTTGAAATCACAAGCTTTTGGAGCATAGGCACAAATAAATCTGTTGGACTATAACGTGGTGTTGTGTGACTTCTGACTTCACACAATCAGACCGAGGGGTTAAGTACTGAGACAAAAATATAACTGAGGATGACTCAGGTCTCGACACACAAACTGAAGAATCGTCTTGTGCCTGATCCATGAGATGACATTGCATGATGACCCATGATGGGATTGATTTTCTTTTGCATTTCAAATACTTCACAATCTGTTCTAATTAAAAGCAAAACAAGAATCGTGCAGTATTTCATAAATGCAAATTGATTTGTGCCATATAATCGAAGTGACTAGGTAACAGCCTATTCCAGACATCCTGAATTAAGTAAGTATTTTACTTGTTGTTTGTTTCACTCAGTTGTGTTAAAGGGACTGATCACTGTCAGCATTTCTGACAGATTAATTGCGTCTGACTCTAACACTGTACCCAGCACTATTTGTTACGTCTGTACACATTAGAATTAGGTACACTGACATTTTTGCTGTAGAGATGGCAACATTTGTTTGCTGGTCTTTTCTGCTTTGGCAGCTGAGTGATCTATAGGTACAACACTGCTATGGATTTGTAGAAGTATGTGTCAGGCAAACAAAAAAACATGTTTTCCTCTTCCGAGAGACAGAAGTTATCTGCAGGCAAAGCATCTTCAATGGCTAAATTTAGAGCCTAAATGAATGCACCAATTTATGGCCTTAATTAATTATCAATGAAGGTTGATGGATTTATATGAGATTTTCTTAAGGTTTATCACAGACTTATGAGATACAAGTAAGTGATAATGGGAACTGCAGATGCTGGAGAATCCAAGATAACGAAATGTGAGGCTGGATGAACACAGCAGGCCCAGCAGCATCTCAGGAGCACAAAAGCTGACGTTTCGGGCCGAGACCCTTCATCAGAGAGGAGGATGGGGAGAGGGTTCTGGAATAAATAGGGAGAGAGGGAGAGGCGGACCGAAGATGGAGAGAAAAGAAGATAGGTGGAGAGGAGAGTATAGGTGGGGAGGTAGGGAGGGGATAGGTCAGTCCAGGGAAGACGGACAGGTCAAGGAGGTGGGATGAGGTTAGTAGGTAGGAGATGGAGGTGCGGCTTGGGGTGGGAGGAAGGGATGAGTGAGAGGAAGAACAGGTTAGGGAGGCAGAGACAGGCTGGACTGGTTTTGGGATGCAGTGGGTGGGGCGGAGGGGGAAGAGCTGGGCTGGTTGTGTGGGGCAGTGGGGGGAGGGGACGAACTGGGCTGGTTTTGGGATGCGGTGGTGCCTCTGTTCACAAGTGTAGAAAAATGCAAAACAGGGAAATAATTTTATACTTGCATTCACTTGTAGCATTAAGAGTAACAAATGGAAAAAATAATCTTCCTGCATTAAGAATATACTTCAAAGTCCTTTGGATTGGACATTGCTGTTTATATTGAAATAGCAGCTGCATATTAAAAATGGTTCACTGGTTGTGAAGCAGTTTTGAACTTTCCGAGAAGTGTGATGCAGTGCAACGTAAATGCAAAATTTCATACACTATCAATATGGCCTATAACCTTTAATCTAATTATCTGCTGATTCAGAAAATTGGACATAAAAACAGGAGATGCTAGAAAAGCTCACAGAGGTATCTGTTAATAATAAATAGACAGAATAATGTCCACCTGCAGTTTATAATTGTATAATACGGAAATCTATTAGATGGTTGTTATTCAGCCATGCTAATGGGACGGCTCATTGGTTAACACTGCTTCCTCATAGCACAGGGGCCAAGATTTGGTTCTACACTGGGGAGACTCTGCACGGAGTTTGCACATTATCCCTGTGTCTGTGTGGGTTTCCTCCGGGTGCTCCAACTTCCTGTCACAGTCCAAAGATGTGCAAGTTACAGGGATTGGCCATGTTAAATTGTCCATTGCGTCCAGGGATGTGTAAACTAGGTGGATTGGGCATTGAAAATTCAGGGCTACAGCAATAGGGTTGGGAGAAGGTATGGACTCAATGGACCAAACGGCCTGCTTCCAAACTGTAGGGATTCTGCGAAAATTTTGAGAGAGAAGGCAAAGAGAGGCAGAGAAAGAGTTGGAGGAGGGGGCACCAGCAGTTCACTGATCTAACTAGTCTTATGGACCCATTCCTAAAGTATATTCTTGTCCACAAACATAACAGAACATGAATTAGAGGGGTTTTGGGAAAAGGAGGAAGGTGGTGGGAAATGAAACATCTTTATTGGCAGCTTTCTTTCAGTCTGGTAGTGACTTCTATCATTTCATTATTAATGAAAAACCTGACCACTCTGTTCAATCCCATTCAAAACATTTCAAATAATTTGCCGCAGAAAGCACATTTAGATTTGGAGATATCTGAAGAATTGGCTTTGATTTTCAAACATGAGATCAGTTTTTCAGAAATGCACTGGCAGCAACCAATCATTTTACTGTTAGTCAAAGTAACATTTTTTTCTCCTATCCGGAAAATATTCTGAATCAAGGCAAACAAACAATGACATCCAAATATTCACTGAAAATATATTGGAGTGTGAATCACAAGCATCTATGAGAGACAATTTCCACCTTGGTCAATATAACTAACACTAAACTTGCTTGTTACTTCAGGGAAAAAAATATTCTACATACTGAGACAGATAGACAGGATAACTTACTTAACACACCAGGACAGTAAACACAACATTGCTGAACATGGCTCTCTATCTTCTTTATCTATAGAAGATGCCACTAATAACTGACTAAGCTCAATGATTTATTGAGAAATCAGTAAAGTTTCCCCTGCATGGGCAGAATTTTTAAAAAAATCATTCTTGAGATGTGAGGATTGCTGGCACGTCCAGCGATTACCACCTATCGGGGTTTAAGGGGAACTTGAAGATGGAGGTATCCTGATGCATCTGCTGTCCATGTCCTTCTAGGTGCAGAGGTAAGGATTTGGAACATGCTGACAACAAAGCAACAGTGCATCTGCAGTGATAACATCATTACCACTACTTGCTGATCATGGTGAATTAAAAGCAACATGCTTCACATCCTAAAGGAGGGTCCAGGACTGAAAGGCCGACTTTCCTGCTCTTTTGGTGCTGCCTGGCCTGCTGTGTTCCTCCAGCTCCACAAAGTATTGACTCTGACTCCAGCATCTGCAGTTCTTGCTATCTCCTTGCTTAGCAAACATCTGCTCATTGGTGTTCAGTTTGGATTCTACCAGGGTCACTCAGCTCCTGACCTCATTACATCCTTGGTTCAAACATGGACAAAAGAACTGAATTTTACAGGTGTGGCGAGAATGACTGACCAAGGCATCGAGGCTATATTAGATCAAGTGCAGCATCAAAGAACTCTAACAAAACTGGAATCAATGGAATTAGAGAGTAAACCCTGCGCTAGTTGGAGTCATACCTGGCACAAAAGAAGATGATTGCAGTTATTGGACATCAGTCATCACAACTTCAGGATCTCTATAAGTGCCCTTCAGGGGAACGTCCGAGGCCCAAACATCTTGAGCAGCTTCATGAAATGATCTCCCTCCAAAAGGTCAGAAGTGGGATCTTCACTGATGTTTGCATAATGTTCAGCATCATTCACAACTCCTTAGATACAGAAGCACTGCACATTCAAACACAGCAAGGCCTGGACATCTCTCTACCCAGATTTGGACTGACAATCGGCAAGTCACATTTGCGCCACATAAATGCCAGGTAATAGTCATCTTCATCAAAAGAGAATCTGTCCATCGCCATTGACATTCAATGGCATTACTATCATGAAGGGCCCCACTATCAACATGAACCAAAAACTGAAGTAGATTAACTGTTTAAGCACTGCGATTAGAAGAGCAGGTCAGAAGCTATGAATACTCCAGCAGGCAACTCACTTCTCTTGCTCCTTAGAGCCTGTCCACAATTACAAGGCACAGGACAGGAGTGTGATGGAATACTCCCCACTTAACTGGGTTAGCACGGCTCCAATAACACTCAGCAAGCTTGACACTACCCTGGATAAAGCAGCCCACTTGACGGGAATCACACCCACAAGCATTCACTCCCTCCACCACCAACAGACAGCAGCAATGTGTACCATCTACAAGAGTCGCTGCAGAAATTCACCTAGGATCCTTACATTGCATCTTCCAAATCCACAACCACTATCAGCTAGAAGGACGAGGGCAGCAGACACATTGGGAACCCATCACCTGCAAGTTCCCCTCCAAGCTGCTCACCGTCCTGACTTGGAAATACATCACCATTCCTTCAAACTCCTGCGAACCCCTCCCTAATAGCATCATGGGTGTACCTACATTGAATGTACTACAGCAGTTCTACAAGGCAGCTCACCACCACATTCTCAAGGATAAATTAGGAATGAGCAATAAATGTGGCCCAGCCAGCAACATCCATATCCAACGAATGAAATAAAAATAAAATTGCCTCAATGATAATGCTCTTGGATGTCCAGAGGAGATAGCCAAACTCTCTTTAGTTAGACATGGTCATTGTTGGCACAACTGTCACCTTTCAGCTCAAACTTTTATATTGTCTAGATTTTGTTGCATGCAGGCACAGACTGCTTCGGTACCTGAGGAGTTGCGAATGGCACGGAATACTGTGCAAGCGTCAATTTTTAATCCTATGTTTGAGGGAAGGTCATTTATAAAATAACTGAATATGATCAATAGGACAATAACCTGAAGCTGATTTGCAGGACTATCTTGGGTCAGAGATGAGGGGCTTCAACATGCAACTATCTTCCTTAATGCTTAGTATTTCCCTAACCAGTAAATTTTCCCAATCCTACTGACTTCAATTTTGCTGGGGTTTCTTGATAACATGCAGTCAAATGCTGAGGAATCAGAACTACAAGAATACAGAAGGCATGGCTAGTAAGTTTGTGGATGACACCAAAATTGGTGGCATAGTAGACAGTGAAGAAGGTTTTCTACAATTACAAAGGGACCTTGATCAAATGGATCAATGGGCTGAAAAATGGTAGATGGAATTCAATCTGGATAAATGCATTTTGGTACAACAAACAGGGTTAGGGCTTATACAATTAATGGTAGGGCCTTGGGTAGTGGTGTGGAACAGAGGAACCTAGGGGTGCAGGTACATAATTCTTTGAAGTTTGCATCACATATAGACAGAGTGGTTAAGAAGACATTTAGCAAACTTGCCTGCATTGCTCAGACCTTTAAGTATAGGAATTGGGAGATTGTAGAGGACAGTCTCTGATGATGCCTCTTCTGAAGTTCTGCGTGCAGTTCTGGTTGCCCTGTTGTAGGAAGGATTTTATGAAGCTGGAGAGGGTTCAGAAAAGATTTACCAGGATGTTGCCATGAATGGGGGGTTTGAGATATAAAAAAGTAGACTGGAAAGGCTGGGACTTTTTCCCTGGAGTGTAGGAGGTTGAGGGGTGACCTTACTGAGGTCTATAAAACAATGACGGGTATACATAAAATTAATGGCAGTTGGTATTTCCCTAGAATGGGGGATTTCAGGATTAGGGGGCATATTTTCAAGGTGAGAGGAGAGATTTAAAAAAACATAAAGGGCAGGCAAAATTTTTACACAGCGGGTAGTTCACTTGTGGAATGAACTTAATGAGGAAGAGGTGAAAATGGGTGCAATTACAACATTTAAAAGACATTTGAATAAGTACATGAATAGGAAACATTTGGAGGGATATGGGCCAAGAGCAGGCAAGTGGGACTAGTTTAGTTTGCGATTATGTTCAGCATGGACTGGTTGGACTGAAAGGGTCTGTTTTGTGTGCCATATGACTATGACTCTATAGGTTTGCCCCTAAGTACATAAGCCACTTGCCATTCTTATAAAAGAGCATCATGAAGAGGCAACTCTTTCAGCCTGCAGTATTTCACCAGTAACAGATTACATTTACAAAACTATCAGAGCTCTGATATGCAATCTCAAGATCAGGCTGTATTCTCTTGGTTGCTGGTGTATGAGAATTCTTGAGTAAACGTGAATGAGGCGATAGATGTTACAGTGCACTCTTGTATCGTCGTCACAATTCATTTTGGCATTCAGCAATTTTGAAGTCAAGTGGAAAAACTAATCCCTACATGCTAAAACTTTGGTTGGAATAAAAACCACTTGTCCAGCAATTAAACAAAGCAGCTAAATCAGATCCGTGAAAAGGAACACTCAATGGTGTGCACACTTACTTGCAGAAAGCTTAAATTCCTTAAACTGTATGGGATTACTTTATGAGAGAGGTGATGGCCTTGTATGTCAGAAATGTGTCTAATAACCCTTGCACTTAGAATCATAAGAATCACTACAGCGTGAAAGTAGACCATTCAGCCCAATGAGTCCATGCTGACCTCTGAAGAGCATCCCACCCAGATCCACTGCACTACCGTATTCTCTGTAACCCTGCATTTCTCAATGGCAAACCCCTGCGTATGTGCGCAAGCGCGCACGCACACACGATTAGCAATTTAGCACAGCCAATCCACCGAACCTCCCCATCTTTGGACTGTGGGAGGACAGACACGGGGGCAATGTGCAAACTTCAGATAGTTGCCCAAGAGCGGAAGTGAACCCAGTCCCTGGCGTTGTGAGGTAGCAGTACTAACCACTGTGCCACCTTGCTGCCCATAGGCTTTAAATTCTATAAACTGCTTTAATTTGAGGGCCTGGTTTGCTCTAAATAATACAGAATATTTTAATTTATGGCAACTTCTCAAATAGCAACCACAAAGAACATAACTTAAGAACTTGTCTTTAGGGGAAAATTTTGAAATAAGTCAAATGAGATCACACAGCACAGGTTCTAAGTACATACTAAATTATTCATGAATTACTATAACATTAAAGGTTTAGGATAGAAAATGAACAGCTCTTTACACTGCTTTCATTATTGAATGTTGATGTATTGGTCACAGGTTATCAAGCAAAAAGTCCAGTGAATAAACATGGGTATCTAACGATCACTAGATCCTCAAAGCTCACCACCCTAGCCAGTACAAGATAAACAAATTCTTTCAGGAAATGTGAAATATTTGTACTTCAAAGGTAATGGTCAGGTAGTCTATCTGAAGCAGGGCGCTGAATGAGGAGATAATGTGTCACTTCATAGGATGACAAACCAGAGTGCTGATGACCAAATTAGAAAATTTGTCTGAGAATGAGGAACAGAATATACAGGAATGGAGGGTGGGGCCGGGGAAGGGAGCTAACAGTGCTATAGGTTTTTAGCACATTTTGTTTAGGTTCAATTTCCAATAAATTTATGCATAACTTTTAATTTGGCAGTCAACAAACAATGGACAAATTCCATTACCCATCAGTACATACAGAAGATAATATCTTAACACATGTTCAGATTTAGGAAGATGGGCAGTAAGGTTAAATAAGCAAATCAACAACAGAAATCACGGAAAGTTACCAATGTAAAGTCCCTTAATCCAAGGCTGAAGAACAATGATATGTGAGAAGTGGCTGGATATTGAAAAGTCTTTTCTGAAATAACCATTGTGTATTACTGAAAACATTACTAACCATTGTATGCAAATAACTTGTGCATAATTGTATTTTTCATACAAAGATCTATTTATATCTAAGAAACAAAAATTCCAACCCTAAACAGACACTTGCATAATCGGTTATAGCTATATTAGGCAGCTATACTATCAATTCTCATTGCAACAAAACCATTTTCACCTACTGGCAACATTAAGGTGGAAACATTATAAATCTCAGAAAAGACAATGGTGCAAGGCGATATCTCAGGATGACACAGTCACTCACCCAAAGTATGCAAGTGTGACTCAAGCACAATGCCAAGAGTGAAAAGTTTGCAGTGTTTTGTAAAAGGTTCTCTTTCCATTCCTGTGGAGGACACACAGCCTCACTAATGGGCACCGCAGTGCAGTTGGAACCAGGCACTATAAGTCAGGAGTGATTAGCTGCAAACCAATTATGCAACTACCTGTTAGAAACTGAAAGCACAGCGTAAGCACAGATACAGCCTGCTGTGGGAAAACCACTGAACCTTCTCCATTTCCTCCTGGAGTAGTGTCACAACATCCAATCAGTTCTCATATCTTTTCAATGAAGGCAGTTTATGTTTACACAGGAAAGGACATTATAAAGTTTAGAAAAGCTCTACATACCACGGAATAGTGAATGAATGCCAAGGCACAAAACACATACAGTTTCTTCCTTCAGTCACTAAGTGACTTGACTGAGATTATTACACGAACAGATATTTCATAAAGCACTGCATTCTATTCATTATTATTTATGTACTTTAATTTGAAATGGTGGATAATAGTCTAACAGGACTTGACAGGACAAACCCAGGAAACATGTTTCCTGATGAGCAGGGAGCCCAGAGCAGCCGAGGGATATGGGGTAGGTCCTTCAGGACTATAATGAGGAGGCATTTTTTCACTGAGATTGTGGTAAGCCTGTGGAATTCTCTACTACAGGAAGTCTATACATATATACATATAGATAAAGAAACCCTACAGTGCGCAAGGTGGCCATTCGGTCCATTGAATCCACACCAACCCTCCGAAGAGCATCCCACCCAGACCCAGCACCTGTCTGTGTAAAAATCTATGAAGGTGTAGAATTGGTTGATTGTCATCTTTCTATCTGCCAGAGATGATAGCAACACAATCTGGGAATGTTAAAGAGTTCAGAGTGGACCATGAGCTACACTTCTTTTGACAGCTGAGCTAGAATATTCTAGAAAAACAAAGTCTGCTGCATGTGCCTCACATGAAGTTCACCCTGTCTGTTGGGACAAGGCAACATCCATTGAATTTTGCTTGCAGAGTTAGTGTCTGCTTTGCAGCTTCTCAAACAACATCCTGTCATGATGGCAAATTCCTGCCCAGAGCTTGTGTTGCCATTTCCATCAACTGTTAGCTGGAGTTCCCACTTGTCGTCATTATAGAACATAGAACATTACAGCACAGTACAGGCCCTTTGGCCCTCGATGTCGTGCCGACCTGTCATACCGATCTGAAGCCCATCTAACCTACACTATTCCATGTACGTCCATATCATTGTCCAACGATGACTTAAATGTACTTAAAGTTGGCGAATCTAAAGGAAAACATTCAATGGACAAGACAACCAGGGTCTCCATGTAGTCAGAGATAACGGGGACTGCAGATGCTGGAGAATCCAAGACAACAAAGTGTGAAGCTGGATGAACACAGCAGGCCAAGCAGCATCCCAGGACCACAAAAGCTGATGTTTCGGGCCTAGACCCTTCATCAGAGAGGGGGATGGGGAGCGGGTTCTGAAATAAATAGGGAGAGAGGGGGAGGCGGACCGAAAATGGACAGAGGAGAAAATAGGTGGAGAGGAGAGTATAGGTAGTATTTGGTTACAGCACAATGTCAGCTGACGCAAGGAAAATGAAATATATACAAATATGAACATACAAATTAGGAGCAGAAGTAAATGATCAGAAGCAAATAATGCATAACTGAAACAGTCATTTTGTTTTGATTGAAAAGGGGATTTCCTTTACTCAGTAAGTGCTTTATTGGGGTAGCATCCTGCAAATCAAGCCCTGTTATTCCTGGAATCATCATAAAAATTACAGATTTTATAAAGTCCTCAAAGTTCCTCAATTTAGCTGATTTTCACACCCAAGTTCATAGAAAGCACATTATGTAGAGGGCTTTTATATAAATGTTGACAGCATTATTGATTTGGGCTTCTCCACACCTGGTTAATCTACTGGCATGGACCATGTCCACAGCATCTTTGATCCTGTACTCAAGCCAGAGAAGCACCATCAAGCTTGGCATATTTTCCCTACTAAGATCGGCTTTATTTATGGCTGTGTATTTCCATGCAAAACTGACAACATAGACAAGTCGAGGTAGTGGCTTAGTGATAACATCACTAGGAGAATAATTTAGAACTTCAGATTAAGGTTCTGGGGGCATGGATTTGAATCCTACCACAGCAGACAGTGAAATGTGAATTCAATCAAAATCTGGAATAGCAGAAGAGCTAGCTCAAGAGCGACCATGTTGATTGTTGTTAAAAACTTACAGGTTCGCCAACGCCCTTTTTTAAGGAAGGAAATCAGTCAGTCTTACTGCTTTTAGCCTTCATGTGACTCCCGTGCTTGACTTTTAATTGGCCTCTGGTGAATTATGGGCAGGCAAAATATGCTGACCTAGCCAGTGATGCCCACATCTCAAGAACATATATAAAAAGAAAGAGACGGACGTTAATGAATGTTAGTGCAGGTGAAAGATGTCTGGGCTTTCTCTTTTACATGGAAATGTGAACCTTGGAAATAAACATCCGCGATCTGCCGGTCATTTTGTTGCTTCTTTCCTTGTCAGTTTTGTTAGTCAGAATATCCCCAATGTAGCTCTTTGTTTTTCTATAACCACAGCCCCAGAAAGTGCTGACTGCTACCAGCAGTGTTGTTGATGTGTCTGCTCAGAGGCAGAGACACAGCATCCTGTATCATAACTACAATGCTGCAGCTGTACAAAACTCTGGTGCGGCCGCACTTGGAGTATTGTGTACAGTTCTGGTCACCACATTATAAGAAGGATGTGGAAGCTTTGGAAAGGGTGCAGAGGAGATTTACTAGGATGTTGCCTGGTATGGAGGGAAAGTCTTACGAGGAAAGGCTGAGGGACTTGAGGTTGTTTTCATTAGAGAGAAGAAGGTTGAGAGGTGACTTAATTGAAACATATAAAATAATCAGAGGGTTAGATAGGGTGGATAGGGAGAGCCTTTTTCCTAGGATGGTGACGGCTAGCACGAGGGGGCATAGCTTTAAATTGAGGGGTGAAAGATATAGGACAGATGTCAGAGGTAGTTTCTTTACTCAGAGTAGTAAGGGAATGGAACGCTTTGCCTGCAACGGTAGTAGATTCGCCAACTTTAAGTACATTTAAGTCGTCATTGAACAAGCATATGGATGTACATGGAATAGTGTAGGTTAGAGGGGCTTCAGATTGGTATGACAGGTCGGCACAGCATCGAAGGCCGAAGGGCCTGTACTGTGCTGTAATGTTCTATGTTCTATGTACAATTCTCTTGACACTGATTCTGAGGGAGAACATGACACTGTCGATCCACAAGCCTTTGGAGCTGATCTTCTGTTTAAGTAACTAGTACAAAGTCATCCGCACACAGAAATTTACAAACAGGGTATATTACGCTTTTGTCTTGACTTTCAATCTTAATCAGTCCAGGAGTGATTGTTAGTGGAGGGACACTCCATTTTTATTGGCAGGGAAATCAGCAGTCAAGAAAACAGGGGGGAAAAAAGGCACACGGTAAGGCTAAGACACAACCTAGTTTCACCCACACTTGATTTCTAAACCATCAGAGGTGGAGTTGTTAGACTGAATGGTGCTGTGCATGTTTTCACTGACGGATTGAGAAAGACTGGGAAACAAGGGGGCATGGCTAGTGTTCTCTAGCATCAGTATAGGCCCAGTCCAACACACTTTCTCAAATGTTTTTGAGTGATTCATGGGATTTGGGTAGAATCGTGCTTGCTGGTCTCTGAATTATCCCTGAACCCGATGTACGAATGAGATCAACCTGACCACTGATATGTCTCTACTGAAGAAAAGCTGTGCCTCTTGCAAAGGCTTCCCCAGTGCCACTTAGGGTGAGATGCCCATGTTGTTTCAACCTCCTTTTCTCTTATATTGAGAGATTTTGGCATCATTCCTACCCTGTGGGTCAGAGCTTTCTATCCAGCACAGGAAATTGTGCTTGTGGAGCTATGGCAGGAGGTGGGACTTTCCATTCTCAGTTCAGCTGGCATTCCATTCTCTCCTTGTTCTTAGGCAAGACAATGGCTTTTCCAAACTGAGGGACTGAGGGCTGTGCATTAAGCTCATACTGAAATAACTCCATAGAGGCCAGTATCCTGTCACCAAGTTGCCCTATATTTACATATGAACAATCCTTGATTGCCTTTTCAGAGTCAGGTCTCAGAATGTCAGCATCTCTGACATCGCCCTTTTAGTCCATCAGTCAGAGCTCCCTGATTGGACCAGATTAACAGCCCCAATTGGGAAACTCACATTCTAGGAGATCCGCCTGGCTGACCTTGTTGCAATCACTACATTCCTCACCCTCTGAATCCATGGACATAGACGGGTCTTTTTTCTTGGAGAGCAATGCTGGCAGCGTGCAACATACAGGAACTGGCCTCTTGTGCCAGGAGTGCCTCAGTAGAATGTCACTCTCTTCTTCCACAGCAAAGGCATCGACTGGCAACATGTGTCATGTCCATCTCTGATTCTGTGGACTTGTCAATGCTTGATGGAGAGGGTGAATCCACGGATTAGGGCGGTCTTTCCAAATGTTTGGAGGGGCAGGGCACATTTTGCCCCCTCACCTTTTGCGAATTTGTGGCTTTCATATGGACCATGTGCTTGTTCAGGACCATATCTATCTGAACTTTATGTGTCACTAAATCTAACTTCGCGTTGATAGTGCCTCTTAACTATACAGGGCCATTTCCATGATTCTTGCACCAAACTTCATACCTTGTATCAAACCGTCTGTCACTTGATAAAGTCTTGCGTCTGGCATTGGCATTCCCGATGCCATTTCACAGTCCGCCCTGCCACCCCAGGTCCGGGACGATCAGACTTAACATGGTGTGGAATCTCCTAATCATCACCAACTCTGCTGCTGCTATCCCTGTAGTAGCATGTGGGGTGGTCCTATAATCAAATAAAAACCATGATAGCTTGGTATCTAGTGGGGCTCTGTTTCTTCAAGCCAGTCTTCAAAGTTCAAATTGCTCTCACTTTATCTTCTAACAGATGTAACCTGGTTTTGTTAACTCTTGTGGCCAAGTAGCTCACTTGCCAGACTACAGCACAAATTTTTCCCTTCTTAGGTGTACCCCCATCTTAGAAAAACACTTTAAGACTATATCCAAGTTCTCTAAGTGCTTCTTATTTGTTTTCCCTGTTAGTAGAACATCATCTAGGTAAATGGCAACCTGAGGTGGACCTTGCAAAATATTCTTCATTGTCAGCTGAAAAATTGAACAGGCTGATGATAACTGCGATTAGGTGTTTGTATATTGATACAAGCCGTCATGGGTATTAATTGTAGCATACTTCTGAGATTCCTTGTCTAAATACAATTGCAAGGAAGCATGGCTCATGTCCAGCTTCATGAAGGACAGCGCCCTTGCCAGCTTTGCAAACAAATCCTCTATCCAAAGGACTGGGTATTTGTCCAGCTGCAAACAGTGGTTTTATCATTTGTTTAAAATTCCCACAAAGGCAAATGGACCCATCAGACTTCAAAATCAGTACGACCAGTGTTGCCCATTCCACAAACTGGGCTGGTCTGAAAATCCCTATCCTTTCCAGCCTCCTGATTTCTGCCTCTACTTTTGTTTGTCAGGCAAATGGCACCGGGCGGGCCTTGCAGCATTGCCAAATTGCTTCCTGGTCAACATGTAAAGTGGCCGTGGCTCCTGTGATAGGCCCTAAACCTTCCTGGAAGACTTCCAGGTGTTCATTTAGGATTTCAGTTGGGCAGCCATTTTCTAAATGAGAAATGCCGTGCCAGTCTAGGTGAGTCTTTCTCAACCAGTTTTGCCTCATCAAGCTTAGGCCTTTTACCACAATCAGTGGTAACTGAATCAGCTGCTTCTCGTAAGAGGCCAAAACCAAAGTTATACCCATACTCTGCAAAGGTTCCCTGGTACAGGTTCTCAGCTTAGCTGAAGTCTTGTGCAGACTTAAGGGCTGGAGTGCATAATGACTTCTGTTAAAAACTGGTTCGGCAATCACTGATATGGCCAAACCAGTGTCATCCTCCATTAGAACCAGGTGACCTCTTAACCAGACGTTTATTTTGATTGGTTCCGGAGTTCAATGTTGCTAAGCAAAAACTGGTTCAAACCAGCTGTAGGTGGAGTTTCCACAGTGTGCATTCTCCTGGATACCAGTGCATAAGTTCTGTTACTTCATTTAGGTCTTTGCCGTATCAAGTCCACATACCGGCAGCAACTACAAAGGTTTGCCGGCCCGGATCCAGAAGAAAATTTTAAACTGTTTGGCCGAGGCTTGGCTTTGGTTGGGGGTTTTGCTGTGGGCTAACCTGGAGTCTCTATTCAGGACATTGATCCGAGTGAAGCCATGCAGTTGCCTTCGCTTCAGTGATGTTCCCCAAGCTCAGTTGGCCTGGCGAGGATGTCCACTTCACAACACACATGCTCCACTTGCTGCATTTTCCTAAGATAAAACCAGTTGGACTGCCTGTTTGAAGTCCATTTGGGCTTCAGCTAGTAGGCATTTTTGCATGGTTATGTCATTAATCCCGCATCTCATCCAGGATTAAAGCAAAGTCACATGCTTCTGTCAGTCATCTTAACCTACTCAAAAATCCCAATTTGGAATCCCCCAGCTCTCGAGTTGCCAAGTAAAAATAATAGAGTCTTAAAGTTAGAGAAGGCTTGGTGTGGTAACATTCCTTAACTGTGATCATCACTTCTTGAAAGGTTTTAGTATCTGGTGCTTCAGGCAAAGTTAAGCTCCTAATAACAAAAAAAAACCTTCAGCTCCACAGGCTGTCAAGAGAGCTACTCGTTGCTTTTCGTCTGCCACAAAGTTGTTGGCTCGGAAAAAATAATCCAATCTTTCCACATACTGGGTCCAGTCCTCAACAGCAGGATTTTCATTTCTGAAGAAGGGTCCAGATCCAAAACTTCAGCTTTCCAGCTCCTCTGATGCTGTCTGGCCTGCTGTGTTCATCCAGCTCTACACCTTGTTATCCTTGATTTTAGTACTGCTTCTTTGAAGTCAGCTATCAAAGTGGTAGTAACTCTGACATTCTTCTTTTTAATGTCAGCCAGGGCTCCCTCATTGGACCAGATTAACAGCCCCAATTATGGAACTCATAACTGAGCTGGCTGACTTCATTACAATCGCTACAATACATGAAAGATAAGCGAAGAAGATAATCAAGTGCCAACCCTGAGCCTCTGTGCCACCCTTTACACTAATCCACTGGAGTAAGGGGTCGAATAATGGGCTCCACTGTTTAGGAAGTCAGTGACTATTTTGGCATGGATACAGGAGAGTTTTGATTGGTTCCAAGGATGAGGGACTACAGTGACACAGACAGACTACAGAAACTGGAGTTGGTCTCCTTACAGCACAGAAAGCAGAGAGAAACAGATATTCGAGTTTTGGAAGGTTTAGATAGAAGGAATTAACAGCAGCTGTTTTCACGGGCTTCAGTAGCCAGAGAGTATATTTATAAAGTCAAGAACAGAGGGAACATGTGAAAAATTGTAACATAATGAGGGGTGGAGGTTAGAATTTACAAGCTGGTGGCATGGGCAAAACAGATTCAAAAGTATTTTTTCAAAAGAGACTTGCAGTAAAAGAAAATCGAGAAAAGGAAGTAAACCATGAGGTTTGAAGGAGTCAAACAACAGAGTCAAGGGAGCATTATCACTCTTTAGCACAAAACTACTCTGAATTATATTTTAAGAAACACTATTTCCAAAGAGTGAAGGAGTCCTCAGGTGTTGAAAGCAAGTTATCTATAACTCTTATTTACTACATTGTCCAAAATGGTCCTGAAGTAGTGCAGTAGATGGATGCGGAATTATTTGATTAATTCAATCAGAGACCCACAAAAATATTTTCAGTCCTGCTAATGTAAACCATGTGTGAACATTAGAAAAATGCCCCCTGCAAAATCTGCATTTGACCTTGAAAAGGACGTGACAGTGGTTTAAATTTCAGCAACATAACCTCTTGTGAGGAATGATACTGAAAACAATTTTAGGCAAAAATCTAAATGTGAGCTATAAATGGCTGAATTCCAGAGAAAAAATAGCTCATTCATTATATTGCTTAAAGCTGAATGACATAGCATTCGAGCCAGAGCCAGAAGCTTTACTGAGGATACTTAATGACTTATAATGATGGAACACATGGAGAGCCAGGAGTAAGGTCACGTGCTTGTATCAAGTGTCTGGAAAAAAAAAAGACTGTCTCATAAACTTCTCATTTTCTACGGGTGTCAAAGAGTCTGGAAAGAGCGTGGGAGTGTGATGCTGAGGTACAGTATTAGTCAGATCATGTTAAAAGGTGCAGCGGTCTCAATGGGCTGAATGGCCTACTCCTGCTCTTATTTTCAGTGTTCCTAAAACCCTCTAGATTGGAATTTTCCTTTCTGGAATAATACGGCAAACTGTAAAAGGCATTTGATGTAATTTAAAGGAGCTCTGTTCAAGATTCTAAATATTATCCTCCATTATTTCTTCAGCTTTCCATAAAATATAAAATGATTATCCTGGTAGCAGAAATCAATTACTTTTTGCTCTGAAATCATTTGTAGTGGGAAGGAACTAGATGAGAGAAGAATGTTTGCTAAGACTAATTCACTGTCAGTTCGCACATTGCAGCTTTCACAATTGGAGTCACCGCTGAAAGGATCTCCGAGGGCTCATGTTAAATTAGATGGGATGGACAGTTAGAAGTCTTTTGATATTCATATTCACCAATAACAAAAGCATAATAGACAGCAACTGTCTGGCCGACTAAACTTTCGTGATGTTTTCAACAGAAACACCCCAAGGCTTCTTTGTCTGTGGACAACTTAAATTTTGCTTCAACGTTTTAAAATGGTAGACCACAGTGTGCAGCAAGCTGTTTACAAACAGTTAATTTAAGATTTGTGAAGGCTGCTCACAAAAGTAATTTCAAAATATACAACTCCTGAAGCAACAGTATCTGTGGTACACCAGTGTTTAAATGTAACTTCGCTGTAAGTGTTTTACAGACATTAACTTCTCACTGCCTTACGCAACAGCATGTCATTTGACCCACCATGAGCCATCCACAGGAGACTTCATTGGTATGGAAATAATTTTTGTTACAGGCAGCCAACATTAGCTTTTAACTCTTGCAAGCTAGACAGCTAAGGCTGCAAGTGGGAAAGGCTTTATCAATGATTCATCAAGATCATGTAAGACAGGGCAGCCCATTTATTCAGATCCATTGACTTTTCCTGGTCCATACAGAATCATTTCATTTTCCCTGGGAAAATAAATGCATATTCCTTCAAATTCTGTTTTATAAATGGAAGAGTAATTTTCAGTTGCATCTTTCTCTACTGTAGAAACAATTGCATAACACTCTACATGGGATGCCCGTTTGTCCTGTTTTATACTGGTCAGTCCAGTTTTCCGCTTTGCTCCATGATTGGTACCAATATCCTTTAAGATTATATTTTTATTTTTCAATGAAAATAAATTTGAAAACTTTGACAAAGATAAGAAAAAAGATTGAGACAGACTCACCTGCCTGTAGCCTATCATGATCATCCTGACCAAAACTACATTGATGTGGGTACCCAATGATTCATCATGGTAGATTTCATCAACCTGTAACAACAAATCCAAATGGTTTCAAATTGATGCAGTATATTGAAGTAAACATGCACCTGTTGGGCAGGCTACACGTAGAGGATTCTTGGTTTCACCTGCGTACTCAATCCTTTCAGTAACATATCATCTGTTGAGGTTTTATTTCCCATGATACTCAAGCTGTTAGTACTAGGTGTGCTAAAAATGGGTCTCAGGAAAATGTCACTTTTTCTGTGTAATTAACAACCAGCTAACAAACCTGCAGAAATGCCTAAATATGAAAGTTACAACTTTCAGCAAGGGATTTGATGAGCTGGTTATTAATTAAGCTGTTTTCAATGGCTTGGAGATCTGTGGGAACTTACTTTCGTGTATTCTAACAACGCACTTCAAATATGCTCATGTGTAAAACAAAAGATTCTTAGAATCAACTAAGATACCAGCAAAGTAATAACTAGATCAAAGATGCTATCCCCCCACTGCATCCCAAAACCAGCCCAGCCTGTCTCTGCCTCCTTAACCTGTTCTTCCTCTCACCCATCCTTTCCTCCCACCCCAAGCCGCACCTCCATTTCTATCCTGCCTCCTTGACCTGTCCATCTCCCCTGGACTGACCTATCTCCTCCCTACCTCCCCAACCATACTCTCCTCTCTACCTATTTTCTTTTCTCTCCATCTTCGGTCCGCCTCCCCCTCTCTCCCTATTTATTACAGAACCCTCTCCCCATCCCCCTCTCTGATGAAGGGTCTAGGCCCGAAACGTCAGCTTTTGTGCTCCTGAGATGCTGCTTGGCCTGCTGTGTTCATCCAGCTCCACACTTTGTTATCCTGGATTCTCCAGCATCTGCAGTTCCCATTCTCACTGATACAATACAACACAATCCAGTTCTGAGGGGCTGAACAGTGATTCAGTGGTTAGCACTGCTGCCTCACAGCGCCAGGGATCCAGGTTCAATTCCAGCCCCGGGTGACTGTCTGTGTTGAGTTTGCACTTTCTCCCCGTGTCTACATAGGTTTCCTCCGGGCACTCCAGTTTCCTCCCACAGTCCAAAGATGTACAGGATAGGTAGATTGGCCATGCTAAATTGCCCATAGTGTTCAGAATTGTGCAGGCTGAGTGGATTAACCATGGGAAATGCAAAAGTAGGGTAGGGCTGTGGGTCGAGTAATATGTTATTTGGATTGTCAGTGTGGAATCAATGAGCCAAGTGGCCTACTTCCACACTAAGTATTGAACGATTCTATGAATGCAATTTGAAATAATAGCCTTGACCGACACTCACGTCTCCCGATAGAGCTGTTAAACACTATGAATGGAACTCTTAAATCATTGTCATTGTGAACACATTAAACATGACATCACAACATTACCATTTTAGTTGATGATCACAGTGCTGGCTGCAAAAACAACGCAGGAAAAAGGATTATCTGCAGTCATTGTTCTTATAAGACTGAATTCTCAGACAGCTCACAATGTAGTGTTAAGAAACAGCAAGTAATTGATAATTTTTTGCCACCTGCAAAATATATATGATTTAAATAGTTACTTGGTATTGCTGAAAAAAATTCGAAGCTTACTGTCATGTACTCATCAGGACAATTTGCAAGAATACCAAAGTAAAGGAAAAATATCATTTATACTTAATGAGAGGAAGGTGCTGATAAGTTGGCAAGTGGACTCTGTTTGGTAGAGGCCTTACCATGGAGAATGTACCAGTTAATGATGACCGTCGTGCAAGGAAAGCTTTTTTGTCAGAGCAATGCCTTGGTTAATCCAAATTAATTTGTCTTGTTTAAAATTTAAACAAAGTTGGTTGTCAACTGTCAGTCATTACACAGCATACTCTTGGCAGGGACTTCAAAGTCCATCGACAAGAGTGGCTTAGAAGACCACTACTGGCTGAACTGCTGAGTCCTAAAGGAAACACCTACTGGGTTGGGTCTACAGAAGGTGGTGATGGAACCACCAAGAGGGCAAAAGCTATTTAAATTGTTCTCAACAATCTACCTGTGCAGATGCATCTATTATACCATTGTAGCAGCAACCACTGTGTGTTCTTATGAAAACAAAGTCTTATCTTCGCATTGAAGATTACCCATGTAAAATCAAGAAACATCTAAATGCCCTGGATACTGCACAGGCTGTAGTCCCTGACTCTGGAATTAGCCACACCCCAGCCAAGTTATTTCACTGCTAGTACAATACTAGCATCTACCCATTAATTTGGAAAATAGCTCAGGGATGTGCTGTACACTAAAAGCGGTACAAATCCAACCCTGCCAATTAGTGGCCCATTAGACTATTGTCTATTATCAGCAAAGTGATGGAAGGGGTCAATGGTGCTATCAAGCACAACTTGCTCAGTAGTAACTTGCTCAGTGACACTAAGTTTAAGTTCTGTTAGGGTGACTCATCGCCTAGTCTTATACAGCCTTGGTCTAAGCATGGACAAAAGAGCTGGAGTCAAGAAGTGAGGTGAGACAGTGACAACCCTTGACATCAAAGCTGCATTTGACAGCAGCTGGCATCAAGAAACTCTAGCAAAACTGGAATCAATGGCAATTGGGAAATTTCTCTGCCAGACGGAGACAAACCTAGCTCAAGGAATGATGGTTGTATTTGTTGGAGGCCGATGATCTCTGTCTCAGGACACCTCTGCAGAAGCTTCTCAGGGTACTGCCCTAGTTCCAGTCATCAGCTACTTCATCAATGACCTCCCCTCCATCAGAAGGGGATGTTCGCTGATCACTGCGCAAAGTTCAGTGCTTTTGTGACTGAAGAGATCTATGTCCAAATGAAGCAAGATCTGGACAATATCTGGGTCTGGGCTGACAAATGACAAGTAACATTCACACTGTACAAGTGCCAAGCAATGGCTATCCACAACAAGAGAATCTAACCAGTGTCTCTTGACGTTCAATATCATTACTCTTTTTTTAAAAATTCACTGATAGTCTAAACTATCACCCTGTTGCCATTGAAAACCTGGTGGTAAGCTGCTTTCTTGAAATGCTATCGGGGAGCAAGTTCCAGCATTTTGACCCAGTAATACTGAAGCAATAGTCATATTTCCAAGTCAGAATGGTGAGTGGCTTGGAGGAGAACTTGCAGGTGGTGGTATTGACATGCAACCGCTGCCCTTGTCCCTCTAGATGATAGTGGTAGAGAGTTTTCAAGGTGCTGTGTTAGCAGCCTTAATGACTTTCTGCAGTGCGTCTTGTAGATGATGCATATTGCAATGGTTTTGGTGATGGAGATATTGAATATTTGTGGATGTGCTGCTAATGAAACAGGGTGCTTTGTTCTGCATGTCCCAAACTTCTTGAATGAGCTGGATTCAACCAGGTACTATTGTTAACCTCTAACAACATCCTGCAAGGGGCTATTACCACCGTCCAGAAACCGAACTGGAGCAGGCATTTAAGTGCTGTGACCGCATGAATAGGTCAGCCACTGAGAATTCTACAATCCCAGAGCACGTAACTCGCTTTCTGTGTCCCTAAAGCCTGCCTATCATTATCAAGGCACAAGCCAGGAGTGTGATGGAATACTCCCCCCTTACTAGGATGGGTGCAGCCTGTTCGACTGACACCCTGTCCACTATCCTCAGCATTCACTAATGCAAACTGACAGCAAATGGGCACTATCTGGAATCTCAACCACCTAAAAGGACAAGGGCACCAGGTATATAGGACATCACCTCTTGCAAGCTCTCTGCCAAGCCATACACTTCCCTGAATTGGAACTACATTCCTTCACTATCACTGGGTCAATTTCTGGAATGTGCTTCCTAATAGCATTTTGGGTGCCCCTAAACTCCCCAAGGAGTAGTTCAAGGTGGCAAAATTTAAAAAATCCCAAAACATATGCAATTTTTAAAATGATATTTAGTTTCTCCCATCACCTGGCGAAACAGTATGCTGTAGGCCAAGATATTTTGTGTCTGAACATGTAGGGAGTTGAATCATAGAATCCGTACAGCATGGAAGCAGGCCAATTGGCCTATCAAATCCATACTAACCCTCTGAACAGTATGCCACCCACACTCACGCTCGTACCCTGTCCCTGTAACCCTGCATTTCCCATGGCTAATCCATCTAATATGCTTATCTTTGGACTATGGCAGGAAACCAAAGCACCCAGAGGAAACCCACGGGGAGAATGTACAAGCTCCACACAGACAGTCACCCGCGGCTGGAATTGAACCCGGGTCCCTAGTGCTGTGAGGCAGCAGTGCTAATCACTGAGTCACGTGCTGCCCTGAGTAGCAGCATAAAGCATTGACAATTTAACCAAAAATAATGTAAAGTGATTTTTTGGTTAAACAAGAAAGAACATTACTAAGAGTATAACAATTCCTGAAGAAGAGGACTGTGTAATTATTAAATCCGCAATTATTCATCAAGGCCAAGCCACAATGCACAATATAAAGAAACCCCTTTAAAAAAAGACTTCAACGTTCCTCACTAAAGGCATGCACAAGTGTGGGTGCAGTGAAATAAATGTTTCTGCGAATAATTTTTGAATATATTGTACCAAGAAATTTAATTGAAAAGAGTCATAACACAAGTATATTACTAAGTGTAATGTTCCTCATTTAATGCTTCTGTCCCCAGGGTGCCTACAAATGTAAGGATGTTTCTGTTTGATGTGACAGACTGTGAAAAACACAAATATGACCAAGAAGGGACAATAAAAGATGACCTTTAGCAAGGTGCCATTGATAAATACTTCAGCTCCATGAACAATCAAGTTTTCTTGCATCTCAAAGGAGAACATCTGGCTTTGTTCTTAGTTCAACAGATGTAACACAACTGCAACTGCAGCAGACACACTGCAAAGAAATCGAGACTTCACTATCTCATTTGGAGGACTTCAAAAAAGAGACTTTATTCAGGAAACAGCTTGGGCAGGATCACAACATCACAAAATGCAGGAGTAGCTCCTAGTTCTTTTGCCTAAATCGTGTACGATGCCAACATGGCAAGTGCAAGTGTTCATTATTTAGTACTATTATACAAGGTTGCAGCAAGTGAATCCAATTATAATTTGTGCCCACTCGCTGAGGAATAAAACAACCTAACAATTAGACTTGTCTTAATCATTTTCAAAAGAAACCTTAAATACAAATATTCCAGTACAAATAAATCATCAAAATATCACAGGCTGATAGAAAATAATCATAAAAAATACTAAGAATACTGGTTTTTGTGTCTCCAGGACCAGAATTTAAGAGGTAGAATTTACGCTGCAAATATAAAAAAACATTGCTTAGACAATTCCTGGAGTGTTGGAGAAACCAATAGTTTTGGAGAACAAAATGATAGCTGGCCTCCAATGAAAGGAAGAAGAGAGCTCCAATGGTTAAATTACAAGGGGAAATTTTTAGGGTTGCATTTCCTGAAATGTAGGAATCATCCAGGACTAGAGCCATATTCTAAAAGTATAGTACTGAAAGGTTCAGATCAAACTCAGTAAACACCTCCATACTCAAAGTTTTTACAAGATTCCTGTTGACCAGAATGACCATGGGAAAAGGTGAAAAGGTGATTAGACCTTGGTTGCAGGTCTGCAACAGTCAAATGGTTGGTGGATCAGGCTCAAGCGCCTAGTCAGTCTACTGCTGTTCTTATGTTTCGGTTCAGATCACAAATGACACAATAGTCCTTGGATTACACTACTCTATACATAAATAAATATTGGGCAGTATAGACAATATCGAAAGATCAAATGCTCTAACATAAATGACAGGCACTGCTGAATTCAAGAGGATAGCAAGACACTAAGCTGGCAACAGCAGCACAGCTCTCTAAAATTTTAACGTACAGCATTACAGACGCCATCCTAAAAGATCTAGCAATCGCTTTACAATGTTCTGCGGCCACTGATTAGTTGACTAATCCAATGCATAAAACTGCATTGCAAACCAGTACGAATTATCATAAAATGCAAAGACGTCTGTCACCTTCTAAAGCAATAGATTTAGAATGAGAATTAGCCCTTATTGTCACATATATTCAATGAGTATAGTGAAATGTTGATACTTCGCCTATTACAGCATCATCCTAGGTACACTTTCCTTAGTTACAAGATTTTAGAAAATAGAGAAATCAAATATCCAGGGGAGCAGAAAGAAGAGTTCAGAACCAGTCGTCCATCCCAGGCCAAGCTGACACCTAGCCTCCAGTCCACACCAAGCCCTGGCTCCAGACCACACCAGTGACTGGGAGACTGCTTCAGACCACCACGCCAGGAGGCCATCTCCTGGGAGGCTGCTATGCGAGGCCAAGAGGTTGCCAATTGTAAAACGTCATGCAAAACAGCCACGTTGTCTTATATCATTGCATGCTAATTGACCAAAACTTGACTTATTTGTGATGAGGAATGGAGAACGTACTTGCTGAAAGGAGAGTGTGTGCGCATTATACCAATGCATGCATAGATCAATCGTGTATTTCAATAATGCATAATGGCAGGCAAATTCAATTTTGCACCATGATACCTAAACACATCACAGTATAATTGTAGATTTTCTCTGACCAGTATAGGGGTGTTTCAGGAAACTGTGTTTTTAAGTATGTAATAAAGTCTAGAAATATTGGTTATATATCTGTGCATAATTTGAAAGCAGATAACAAATTAACAACATTAAAATTTTAAAAAGTCCAAGAACATCTTTTCTGAATGCTCAACATCTTTCCTATAGCAGGCAGACCAGAAATGTATGGAGCATTCCAATAACTGTCTTACCAATGTCTTGTACAGCCAAAACGTGAACTCCTTTACTCAATTGACTGACCAATGAAGACAATCACATAAATGCCTTCTTCACCACTCTGTCTACCTGCAACTTTCAAAAAACTATGCACCTGCACCCCTAGGCCTCTTTGTTCAGCAACAATCCCCGTCTATGGAATAAATCCCATGCTGGTTAGACTTACCAAAATGCAACACCTCTCATTTATCTAAATTAAACTCCATCTGTCACCCTGTCCATTGGCCCATCATGTTCTATTGCATTCAGAGATGATCTTCTTACTGTCCACTACTCCACCAATTTTGGTATTATCTGCAAACTTACTAACCATAGCTCCTATATTCACATCCAAATCATTTATACAAATGATGAAAAATGGTGGACTTTGAAGGATCCTTGCAGCATCCTGCTGATCACAAGTCTCCAATCTGAAAAGCAACCCTCTATCATCACCCTCTGACTCCTACCTTCAAGCCAATTTTGTATCCAATCCCTCTGGATTCCACATGATCTAACCTTGCTAACCAAAGGTGGAGGTAGTCAAATTCTCGCTGTGCAAGTGGGTGAAAGGTTATCATTGTAGACAGGAAGGTGGAGTAATCAGATAAGCCATGATTCTAGCTGAAAGATGGAGCTGTGTTGCTGGACAGAGTGGCCTTCCACTGTTCCTCATCATATGCTCACATGTCCAATTTTATTGTAAATGTCATGATCCTATTCACATCAACCACTCCTGGTGGCACTGAGTTCCACATTCTCACCAGTCTCCTGGAAAAGGCTTTATGAACAGAGGTACAGAATACAAAAACAAAGCTAAAATTTTATAAATCACTGCTTAGCCCAACTGGTTTAGTAGCTCAATATTAATTGGTACTCTGGACACCACATTTCTGAAAATATGTAGGACAGGCAGGACTTATACACTTAAAGGGGAGAGTTGTTGAACAAAGAGACCTTGGAATGCCAGTTAAATAGTTCCTTGAAAGTGGAGTTGCAGGAAGACAGCATAGCGAAGAAGGCATTTGATATGCTTTCCTTTATTGGATAGTGCATGAAGTATAGGAGTTGGGAGGCCCCAATTTGGCTGTACAGGACATTGGTTAGGCCACTTTTGGAATACTATGTTCAATTCTGGTCACCCTGCTATAGGAAGGTTGTTGCGAAACTTGAAAGGGTTCAGAAAAGATTTACAAGGATGCTGCCAGGGTTGGAAGGTTTAAGCTATAGGAAGAGGCTGGATCGGCTAAGGCTATTTTACCTGGAGCGTCAAAGGCTGAGTGGACCTTATGCTGGTTTACAAAATCATGAGGGGCATTGGTAGGGTAAATAAACACGGCCTCTCTCTCATGGTAGGGGAGTTCAAATTGAGAAGGTATAGGTTTAAAGGTGACAGGGGAAAGATTAAAAGGGACAATTTTTTCATGCAGAGGGTGGTGCACATATGGAACGAGCTGCCAGAGGAAGTGGTGGATGCTGGTACAATTACAACATTTAAAAGGCATCTAGATGAGTATATGTATAGGAAGGGTTTAGAGGGATATGGACCAAATGCTGGCAAGTGAGACTAGACTTATCCAGATATCTAGTCACATGGGCAAGTTGGACAGACAGGTCTGTTTCTATGCTGTATATCTCGAATACTCTATGAGACCTCTCTTCAGAGTTAACAGCAGGTACAACCCTGGCCAATACAGCTAAAAGAGATTACTTAATGAGAAAAGTTCAAATCTACCAGAGAACTTTAAAAAAAAGGAGTGTTCCGCTAAATGGTGCCCTAAGCCTGTTGCAACGTTCAGTTAGATAATGAGACCACTTACCACCTCCATGCTCCTCAATTCACTTAGTATCCAGTCTTAGTCTTGACTATATTTAATGATAAAGCATCTGCAGCCTCAGTGGTAGAGAATTCTCGAGATTAGTGTCCCTCGGAGTGAAAATCTTTCCCCTCAGCTTAACACTACTTAATTCCACGCGATTCTTTGTAAATGGCCTCTCACTTATCCCACAGCCATGAGTCCTAGTCTCTGGCCAGGGGAAGCAAACTTTTGTGGAAAGCACAAGAAGCTCCTTGATTGCACCCCCACAAAATCATGAGGCGCATGGATAGGGTGAATAGCTAAGGTCTTTTTCCCACGGTAGGCAAGTACAAAACTACAGCGCTTGGGTTTAACATAAGAAGGGTAAAGTTTAAAAGCCAACTTTTTCCACACAGAGGGTGGGGCCTGCATGGAATGAGCTGCCAGGAAAGGTGGAGGAGGCTGGTACAATGACAACATTTAAAAGGAATCTGGATGGGTACATGAATAGGAAGGGTTTACAGGGATATGGACCAAATGCTGGCAAATGGGCCCGGGTCAGTTTATAATATCTGGTTGGTTGTGGATGAGTTGGACCGAAGGGACTGTTTCTGCGCTGTTTGACTGTAACTCTAATAGGACATGTTTAAATTTAAACTTTTAGTATCGCACTAGTGCATGCAAGTACATCTATTGGTAATATCGGTGGTCTTATACAAATGGCACCTCAAAGGCCACATAGCAACAGATCGTCCAAAATCGATGCAACCTTTAATTATGAACACTTTAAATTTATTTTGTACACATCATGTTGCATCCTCAGATATTGATCAGTATACTTACTAATAGCAGAAATGATATTGGCTGATTATGCTAAACCTGCTGCATACTCTCATGCTGACTACAGCTGTAATGCTTTCATTCTTGATCTCAGAAATAAGGAGCTACAGAATTTCATATACTATATGTTAAGCCATAAGCCTTGGTATGCGTAACTTCTCAGTATCTACGGTCACTGACCAAAATCAGCACCATTGTCAAACTCACTGCTTCTCTCTAAAGATATATGCTTTTAGAAAAAAAATCACCACCCTCTCCTCTCCATCCATCAGTGAAGAAATTCCTCAAGTTTGCTGCATTCATACTATTCTGAACACTTCCTCTCAGAACTGTTTCCCTGATTAATTTGACTTTCTGCTGAGTGCATTCAGCACTCTTCCATTTCTCAGGTGAACATACACTGCAAAGGCAATTTCCACATTATTGTTTGCACAGGTCTAATTTTCAACTTGCAATCGACCATTTTTTTCTAGGATGGTTTAAATTAGCAGCAGTGGGAGGCTGTACAACAAAAATTGTATGGTAATTTTTCTACATAGATGGCAACTACGCATAAGTAACGCAAAAATAACATTGATGTCTTTTTAATTTTATCTCTTATGTTCCTAACTTGTACTATGAATAACTGTGATGTAACTTTATTCTTTTTCTATTTCGTATCTAAGATTTGTACCTAGGTACTTTGTACCCAAGATGGTACCATATGGGGTGACATTATAAACTTTTCATTGTACTCCTGTACTTCTGCACTCGAGCACACATGACAATAAACCTAAACTTTTTGAGTGATACAGAATGTAAATACAGATTTACTACCTCTTCTTCCACATAAAAAGCTATACAATTTCACTGTGAATGAAAACAACAGAACCCTGAGTGTACATTTGAAGTCACATGTTTCCTTTGAGCTGTTGCTGAGCAAACATGTTGAGCAGCCAGATTAAAAACGCAAATCTTTCCTCAACTCCTGAATGGTTAAATCTGCCTCCCTTGGCTGTGCATATAGTAACCTTGTTTAATCAAAAGAAACATTGCCTTAATCTGTGAAAACACGTCTTTAACAGCTTCATACAGAGTGAATGTGTTGACACTGGAAAGTACTCAATAGCTGAAGAAAGACACAAGAAGCTGCTAATGTAGAACAATAAACTGACCAATTGTGAAAAAATAAATTCATTAAGTTTTTACATTAGCAAAGGACAAAGCTCATATTCAGAATTCCCATTCACAGACCTGTACTGAACAGAAGATAAATCTCCTGGCACTGAGGAGCCTGCAGTAATGCATCCTATTAATTGTAATGTGCACATTGAAAGGGAAGGTGACTTTATTTTCCATTGCATGATAATGTGTACACAAGAATATTGATTTAGAAGCTGGGACAATTATTCACCAAGTTGCCAATGAACAGAAACAATTATGCTTTTGCACTAAAACTGTTAAACACAATGAAGAATTAAAAAGTGCACCAATTGTCAGGATAAAGAAAAAAATACTCGGAGTGCTAGGGAAAAAAATATCTTCCTACATGCTGTACACAAGTTCACTGGGTCAATCTGAGGCCCTTCAGGGGATCAGGGTCTGTTCCTCATAAAAGGCAAAGATTCTTCTCCCTGAGGCAGAGGACATCAGTCAAAGATTGCTTCAAGTAAAAAGTTGTAGTTCAGAGTCATCTTTGTCAAGAACTTGGGCAGTAATCTTTCTGATGTTTAACATTTCTTTAACTCATGACTCTAAGACCAAGGTACGGAAGAGCTTTAAAAGGAGTTTCATTTCCATGGTGCTGTGCGGCTTTAGCATCAGTCAAAAGGAATAAAAAAAAACAAGCTGATTTTCCAGCTGCAAAGTTTATGTATTAAAAAATATTTTTTGAAATAACAATAACACATAACAATAAACCCATAATTAGTTTCGTCAAACAAAAATATTCCTGGACTTGATGTTCTACATTTAATTAAAACATCACTGAAAAGGGGCAGCACGGTGGCTCAGTGGCTAGCACTGCAGCCTCACAGCACCAGGGACCCGGGTTCAATTCCAGCCTTGGGCAGCTGTCCGTGTGGAGTTTGCACATTCTCCCCATGTCTGTGTGGGTTTCCTCCGGGTGCTCCGGTTTCCTCCCACAGTCCAAAGATGTGCAAGCTAGGTGGATTGGCCATGCTAACTTGCCCGTAGTGCTCAGGGTGTGTGGGTTATAGGGGGATGGGTCTGGATGGGATGCTCCAAGGGGCGGTGTGGACTTGTTGGGCCGAAGGGCCTGTTTCCACACCGTAGGGAATCTAATCTAGAGTGGTGAGATGTATAATGGATGAGATGTACAATGGTCCTCTATCAGTGGCACAGTTCAGGAACCGAGAAAATAACTAAAGAGTTAATCCAATTGAATGAAGGATTACACTAGGGGTGATTTCCTAGTTTTGCTATTGATAGCTAGGGCTCTGGGTAAGTAAGGAACAGGCACAAATAGCCTTCATAATATGCATGTCAGAGCAATAGAGCTACCCAGAGTGAGCTGAGCAGGAGGATCCCAGTTTCAATCTCCAGTCAAGGCAGGCAACCTCACCAGAAAAGTTTGGAGATATCATTATTTATATTCCCCACCTCCCTGCTCGGGAAGGGGGAAAAAAATCACATTGTGCACATTTAAGACCATCCAGAGGACTTGCATGGACATTGGATAAGAACAGGATCAAGATTTAATGATGCTTTCCTCCATGTCCTATGTTTTGATAATACTCATTAGTTATATTTAGAAGGGACAACATTTTCATGCAGAGGTTGAATGGCATGGGTGACTTGGGCCGAAGGGTCTGTTCCCTTACTGTACAACCCTATGACTCTAAGCTATCAAACAAAGAATGGACTGAATTTCTGGAAATGTCCACAGGGCTGAACTCTGACAGATACACAGCTTTAAATGCGGAACTGGAAAAATTTGAGAAAAGAAACATATTAAGCATATTTAAGATTCTAACAACAAAACCTCACACAGGCACTCAATGGGGATAAGGGGTAGCAGATGTAAAACAGGGATTAGGAGAAATTAGAGATCAAAAAACTGCAGATGCTGGAAACCAAGCAAGATAAACTGGAGGCTGGAATAACACAGCAAGGGAGGGAGCATCTGGAGGAAAGGAGGAGTCACCATTTCAGGCATAATCCTTCTTTCAGACTGGAAATTACTTCTCTCAAAAGGTTCAGGAATTAGAGGAATGTGTTACTCCAGGGAGCAGAGGATGCTGGGATATCGAGTCAATTTGAGGAGAAATTGGACACACTTTTAATTAGAAATGGGTTGAAGGGTTATAGAGAATGGCAGGAAAATGGAGTTGAGACCGAAATGAGATGTGCCGTGATCATACTGAATAGCGGATAAGGGTCGAGAGGTTGAATTGCCTTCTCCTGTTCCTAGTTCTTATGCTGAGTGTTTGGCACGAATGTTATCATCAGCCACGTTGATCCAAAATTTCTTGTGAGAATGCTGCAACTTATCACATATACTAAAACATATTACAATTTTAAAGCTTTGAAAGAATGGAAAGCCCATAAGGTGCAATTGCAGTGGTGACAGTACACTGCTTTTCATTTGAGAGAATTCTGCAAACCAGATGTTTAATCTTTTTAGAAAAACACATTTCATGTGATTTGAATTTGCTGTTTTGAGCTGAACATGGCACAAGTTCAGTGAGTTAAAAACTTTTTTCTTTCAGGTCATTTCAAACACTACTGGTAGAATAAACAAATGAGTTATATATTAAAATAACTTGCAATTCTAATGAGAATATTAACTACAGATCACAAAAATATATGCTTCTTGGGTTCTTATTTTGCCTAAAAATTAGGCTATGGCTACAATAAAATATTTCTGTCAAAAATTCACCATCCTGAGCATCAACATAGATTGCATACTAACAAGCGTTCGAGTCGGAAATTCAGAAATATTTTTGACAACACAACAACTGCACATTAGTTGAGAACTGTCCAGGCAGACCGTAAATAATTCTTCATGCAGGCTGCAATTCACACAATGCCAAATATTTTTTGGCACAGCAGCAGTGCAGAAAAACTCTCAAAAGTTCAAGAGGAAACCTCCAATTCGAAACAAGTTGATAAATGCACCAGTACCGAAGCACATTACTTTGTGTGCTCCTTTCAATTCAAATAGAGAACATTGCATTATTTTAGATAAAATCTACATAAGAACAGGCTGTTTGGCCCTATTGTTCTCTGCCAGGATCTACCCTACACAGAAGCCTCCTTTCTTCCCAAACCATCTAACGTTGTCAGCATTTAATCATTTCCATTCCTCATGTGGATTAAGCTCCCATTAAATACTGAAATCACTTGTGGCTGAATTATAGGCAACTAGATAAATTTATAGTGAAGAATTATGTATATTTCAAAAAAGACTATACAAAGAGTGAACTATATTGCAAAACAACAGCAAATTTTGCCTGTTTTTATAAATTTACACAGGAACAGCAAAAATTAAGTGACATCTATAAATGATCTTATCACATTGCGAATTTATCTGATATCAAGAAATGTCGTAACGTAATGTATATGGCAAAAGGTAAGAGCCCTTACAACAAAGTGTGGCACTGAAGACTTGGGGTCCAGAACCCAACTAGGTATACGTGTAGAAACCCCTAGGTCCGGGATGTAGAATCATCCGGGTAGAGTTAATATGTAACAAAAAACAGAAGAGTTTAAGCTATCTATAGGTTTTCAAATCGGAGTGGTAAATTAGAGGACGGCACTGGGCTGGAAATTATAGAAGCAAATAACAAGGGTGCTACGGTAATCATGGGTGACTTAGTCTCCATATAGGCTGGGAAAACCTCATAAGCAATAATCGTGAGAAGGATGAATTCCTAGAGAGTGTACAAGCCTATACTTTAGTACCAATTAGGGAAAAGACAATCCTAGATCTGATGATGTGCAGTGCGCAATGGTTAATTAACAATCTTCTTGGACAATGTCCTTTGGGGAGGAGTGATCATAATATAGTAGTGTTCCTAAGTGGGATGGAGAGAATTTGTCCAATCAAAACTTAGGTTAGCAAATCTAAATAAAGCAAAGAAGGTTTGATGGCTGAGTTGGGTACAACAAATTGGGAACCTCATTAACAGGTATGAACGTGATAGCTATTATCAAGGTGCAACTGTAGGCATTGCAACAGTTACACATGCCTTTTTAGTGCAAAAACACAGCAGCAAGAGTGGCAACTTGACTAAGATTTCCCCAAACCAGTGAATTAACAAAGGAGAAAGCATACATTAGGTTCATTTTACAGACTATTACAGAATATTGTGACCGCTCAGTGTCACCTTTGTTGGTTTAACATTCAAAGTCTGGCAGTTACCAACCAAATCAGCATTAATGGGTATATTCTTCTTAGTAACACTTCTAGCGATCAGAGGCCACTTGCCAACCTATCAGCATACTCATGCAGTATAAATTATGGTTTTCCCTTTAAATTTACATTCTTGCAAAATATCCTAATCACAGCAAGACGAAAAGTTTCAACAAGATGTTTTTTTGTCGCAAAACTAAAATTAGTATTTCTAAGAAATATAGGGCTGAAGAAACTAATGAAACTGTAACCTGATAAAGCCAGAGGGCCTGATCATGCACATCCCAAGATATTAATTGTGGCAGCTGTGGATGTGGTGAACATACTAGTTATCATCTTCCAAGATTCTATACATCCTGGAATACTCCCGGGAGTTGGGAGGGTGGCAAATGTATCACCACTATTTAAAAAAGGAGGAATGGATGAAGTATGGCTTTACAGATTGGTTAGCCCAACATCCAAGATAGGAAAAATGCTGGAGTCTATTACAAAGGATGTGATTACATTGAACTCACAAAATATCAATGGGATTTGACAAAGCTAGATTTAGGAAAGAGAAATCGTGTTTGACAAACATGAGAGTTTTGAGAATGTAACCAGTTAAAATGGATAAGCGAAAACCAGTAGATGTTCACAATAATTTCAATAAAACCCCATGTAAGAGATCAGTATGTAAGATTAAAGCACGAAGGACTGAGTGTAATTCACTGGCATGGTCAGCAGACAGAAAACAATGAATAGAACAAAACGATCATTTTCAGAGTGAAAGGTAATGGCTAGTGGGGTATCACAGGATCTGTTCTTGGATCTCAACTGTTCACAATATGTATATATCAACAACTTGGGTGAGGCAATTGAATACCATCCATTAACTTAAACATTCACTTCCTCCATCACCAATGCACTAGCCTTCCCGCTGATCAATTCCCGCTACCCCCTACAGGCATCCACCAATCACCATCCCACCCATGTTTCCTCCCCCAGCTCCACCTCTCCTTCTCCTATTTATTACCCCTCCCCACTCCTGAAAGAGGGTCTAGGCTTGAAACGTTGACTTTCCCGCTCCTCTGATGCTGTCTAGCCTGCTGTGTCCTTCCAGCTCCACACTGTATCAACTCTGACTCCAGCAACTGCAGTGCTTGCTATTTCTGACCCCTTCACTTTTGTATTGGCAACGTTATTCATTTGATACCAAAGAACACAAAAAATATTCAATTTGTATTTTTGCATGGATGAGTGGTGGCTCACAAATGTTGAGATAACGTTTTCTTCTCTTAAGGTATAAAATGTAGATCAATAGGAGGCAAAAGAGTTGAAGAATTCTGTGGTAAGGCAACCCAGGCAAATGCGCTTGCAGGCTTATTCAATCTCATTTTCAGTTCTTGGCATAGAGAGACTTCATCTGTGCCAGAGTAAAGTGTTATTTACAAATGATGCAGATGCAATCTGAAGATTGGCAATACTTTCATTTTGATTTACACAACAAAAATAGTGGCAGACCATTTTTAAAAGAGCAGTCGGTAGCAGGCTGTGATAACAGATGTCTCAGGCAGCGATGCCTTCCATCAGAGGATCGATGTTGGTTGAACTGTTTGCTACCATAGTTTAAACTCTTCACCTCTTAAAATTGCTGATTTAAATTGATGAGGATTTCACAGTTGCTATTCTTGCAGAGGTGTTAATCTATTTGGAGCAATTCCATGTTAAAATTTAGAACATGTTATATGCTTGTCCACTTACAGCACTAACTAGGATTTCAAGATATTTATATTAGGAATAGACCTATATATAATATAAATTGTTTATTTGAGACACAATTATATCTCTGAAAATGACCAGGTGCATTTTTAAATTCAGTCCTATGTTAAAAAAAACTACACAAATAACTGTGCCACTTCTTCTATCCTATCTCTGGAGTGTGGGGAAAAAAAAATTCAGAGTTAACGTTTTGGGTCCAGTGACCCTTCCTCAGAACACTGGACTCGAAACGTTAACTTTGATTTCTTCTTCACATATGCTGCCAGACCTGCTGAGCTTTTCCAGCAACTCCGGTTTTTTGATCCTGATTTACAGCATCCGCTGTTCTTTTGGTGTTCTCAGCGTTGGGATACTCTAACCATTGAAGCACAGACTGTCTTACGGATTGTTACATGGATATTGGGATGATGCAAGGTTACATTGGCCTCCCTAATTTAAAGGCAAGACCTCACTAATTTTCTTTACTTACGAAGTGGGAATCTGAAAGAATGTCAGTATCACTAATCCTCTTGGTTTAAAAAAAAACTTGCCTTGTTGAGCTGGTCGTTCTCACCTCTATTGCACTGCAAATTTTTGCCAAGCCATTAAAAAAAAATTGCTAAACTTTAAAGCTGCCACATATCTTGCTGGATCCTGATCAAAAATGGTAACAGTCTCAGTGGGCCCAAGCGCAGTTCAAAATCAACCATTATAAATAAAACCACAGACACACACAAATCACAATTTTTTTCTAGGGATTTTGCAGACAGTAGACAAGCTACATATATTGATATTTGTTTTTTTTACAAAAGCCTTTTATAAAATCAAATCTTCACCAGTTACACTATATGTTCAGTTTCATTAAATGTACTTTCATACAGTGGATACAGGAAAATAAAATCTGGAGGGACTTAAGCATTCTGTTCCTGAAGTGCACGTGAAAAGATTATATTTTTACTTTTGTGTTTTTGATTGAGGACAAATGGGAAAAAGACTGGTTTAAAAGCTAAAGATTGTGGCAGTGTTTTTTGAAAAAGCAAGTAAACTGACACTCATTGTAAGTGCTGTTTACACAAGCAGTGGAACAGCCTCGTTACAAACAAGCTGGAGCCAGTGTAAATGTGTACGAATGGAGATTTGGCCAGCAACAATTTGATTGGTCTGGGGGTTAATGACCAGTTATCAGTGATAAAGGGTTCCTGCCTGCCAACAACTGAGACAGTGGCTCATAAGTAACACTATGGTGATATCAATGTTTTAGGTGAAGCCATCAGACCTCCGGGGGAAAAAAAAGTTATTTTCGTTTTGCAGTGAAAAATATCTCAACTCTGGCAGCCAGTTTATTACCTCTCATCAGTTGCTTTGACTTTTAACAAACAAGTCTAGAGACCTTTTCAGTGCGAACGAGTCACCCAGCGCCTCCTGCAAAATAAGTGCAAGTACTTGGAGAAGGAAGATTCGAAACAACATTCTGATCTTCAAAAACGATTATCTCAGCAAATCCTGTGCACAGGGACAACAGAGATAGTAGGACTGCCGGTGCTGGAGAATCTGAGACAACAAGGTGTAGAGCTGGATGAATACAGCGGGCCTAGCAGCATCAGAGGAGCAGGAAAGCTGATGTTTTGGTCCAAAAAGTCAGCTTTCCTGCTCCTCAGATGCTGCTTGGCCTGCTATATTAATCCAGAATTACACCTTGTTATCGCAGGGACAACAGAACTGGTTTCACAGTATTCCCCTCAACCAATGTTTCTTTTGTGTCTGATATATGTACAGAGGCAGAGTTTTATGAATGGGTTAGAGTTATAACCACTAGATGGATACATGACAATGGTTTGTAATTGTTTACATGTATTTACATACATCCATATTTTGTAACAAATACTAATTCTTGTTAAGTAGAGAAACATGATCTGTGCTTTGTCAACCTGTGTCTAAAAAGACAGGCAAACTGGGGTATTTTTAAAATCTTCAACTTTTGTGATGACTCTGATTTCCAATGCAATACCATGTTCTGACAAATGTCTAGTAGCTAAAAAGGCTTTCAAACTTTATACCTAGTGGAGGAATATATGATGAGAGTTATCAGCCTTCCTTGAAACTCAAATGTTTTCATTGATCCTCACTGAATTTTAACATCTGAAATAAGCAAATCAATGTAAGTGAGATTGGCAGTAATTCAAAGGTGCTACTTAATGCAGGGAAAATGGGGTATAATTGGATGAGATTCTCACAGTACCATACCAAGCATGCCTCAAGTAATTTCACGTCTCTGCTCTGCCCTGTACTGCAGTTCGGGTTGAAGCACAACAGGTCATTATTTAGCAGAAATCTGAACAGGATCAGAGGGGTGGAAAGAATAAGACACCAATCCCAGAAATGCAGCACACTTCACGTGGAAATTGACTGACTGGCTATACATACAATGAATGGACAAAACAGCTGTCCTGTTTTGTCTGACCTACATATAGCAATGGTGATATTGATACACAAGACAAGCCAGAGTGTTAAAAGTTAGACCAACTTCCTGGGCAAGAACTAAAATTCCAGTCAAAACAATCATGTCCTGACAGCTGAAATATTTCGGTCATACTTATAGAGATGTACAGCACCGAAACAGACCCTTCAGTCCAACTTGTCCATGCCAATCAGACATCCGAAATTAATCTAGTCCCATTTGGCCCATATCCCTCTAAATCCTTCCTATTCATGTACCCATCCAGATGCCTTTTAAATGTTGTAATTATACCAGCCTCCACTTCCTCTGGCAGCTAATTCCATATATGTGCCCTCTTCTGCATGAAAAAGTTACCCCTGAAGTCCCTTTTATATCTTTCCCCTCTCACCTTAAAAACTTATGCCCCCTAGTTTTGGACTCTGCTACTGAGGGCAAGACCTTGGCTATTCACCGTTTTCAGTGGCCCTCTGATTTTGTAAACCTGTATAAAAGGTCACCCCTCAGCATCTGACTCTGCAAGGAAAACAGCCCCAGCCTATTCAGCTTCATCCTAAAGCTCAAACCTTCAATCTTGGCAATATCCTTATAAATTGCTGCTGTTGTTTAAAAAGAAGTTCTTCTACACTAAGTTGGTGGATATGCAAAGTTATAACTAAAACGCACAGCATGATCTCAACAACAACCATTGAGCTAACCCTGCTTGAAAAAGAACAAATGCAGTGGTGACACATTCAGCATACATGTTACTCAACTTGCAGGGTTACTGTTCAACTCAAGGGAGGAGAATGAATGTCAACATGATTGAAGTGATGAAAATCATTGTATGGAACAACCCTGCCAAAACCTAAGTTCTTTTAATAGAATTCTGGCAAAATCAAAATTGTTTGTAATTATGGTCCATTTCCAGTGTGGATTCTGGTAGCTGCCTAGGCTGCAGTGGAGAGGGCAGATATTGCCCTTGGTGTTTCCCTGCGCACATTAAAGAGCTCCTCCCCCATCACGTCTTTACAATCGGCTCTCATCTTTCTATCCCCATAGCCGCCCCAAATCTGGTCATCCCCACATAGCAACTGTATTAGCCAGGCACTGCTGAGTGGATTTACCTGGCCTCCACTTGCTGCTCAGGCTTTCAGCATTGTCTGTGGTCCCAGCAGTGGCTACCACTCAAACCTGGGGCTGCTGAGAACACACCTCATTTGGCAGCCACTTTCTAAAGGAGGACTTCCTTCCCAGATGGAGTGAGGGTCTTGCTCTTAGCCAGTTAACATCTGGCCTAATGTTAAATGGTGGCTCTGCAGCATCTGGTATTGGCACTGGCTGATATGATGGGGACATCCAAAATGTCCTTTCACATTTCCATTTCTAGTGTGATAATATAGATTGGACTGGCAGGTAGGTCCACAATTATGAGTGTATTTTCAAAGTGGATTCTTTAACTTTGAGTTTTAGAATAGCCTGAGCTACAAAAAAAAATGCAATTTAACCATAGCACCAAACCTGGAATGCACCTAGTGTAGCAGAATAAAGTTGATTTCTAACAACAAATAATTTATGAGCAGCGAAATGACAGGCTGAGTACTTTAGCCTTGAGAGAGAGAACATGAGTATAAATTGGATGGGCCCTCTCAAGTTGTCAAACAAATTAACAAAGATCAACCTACAAAATCTTTCTAAAGTGAACATTGAGGTAGGAGGTAGAGGAAAAAGGAGTTTGGGGCGAGTTGAAAGTAATTCAGCTATTAATACCATTTCAATCCCACTTGATGTTGTTATGGGACAAGTTAGATTCCAGGCTGAAATTGGGCTTGACAGATAATTGTTTTTATTTGAATGAGGTGATCTTTCACTGAAACAGAAAGGTGAAATGCTGCAGGTTTGGTTTGAACAGTAAGGCAGTTTATTACAAAAAATAATTGAGATAAAATGTAATAAATCAAACTATTTACATAAAACACATTTGAAGATTTTACAAACACAAAAACACCATGTAATTTATGTCACCAGAATCCCATTACAGTATTTGAATACGAGAGAATGCCCTTCTCTAACCCAAATAAGGTTTGACTTAGCTGTGGATTCAAATTCCCATGAGGATCTGGTGGCCACTTTCTTGATTGATCATATAATTGCAATTTGACTCTCAGCTTTGCATAATCTCTTCAGGGTTTTAATCCAAAATTTTTGGACTGGAACTTTAAAGCTAAACTTTTTAAACTGAGTAACCTCCCTTCTTAAAGTTCCTACACTTCTCACTGTTTCTCATATGCAGCTTCAGCCAAGACTTTTCCCACAGTTTGCAACCCTTTCAGACACACGCACATTCTATATGTCACTATTTCACAATTCAGTTTTGTGCTGGAAGTTAGCTAAGGAAAGTCATTCAGTTCTTCACAAACTCAGATCTAAACCGTGAACAATTTTATCAAGATTGAAAACATGAAAAAGTTTATATTTATGGCTTTAATATTAAAAAGTGCCATTGCACTTCATGAAGATGTTCTAAGTTGATACCCAGGCAAGGAGACAACACTGGGAAAAATTGACAAAACGTGAAACCAAAGATACTGTTGTTTTTTGATAAATTCAAAAAGGATAAAATCGTGGTTGGAGGGATTGTGGTGGTGAGTGAATCATGGTATGAAGGGAACTGTAACTGTCAAAATTGACTGACAATTCATAAACATCACTTGCTAGGGAAGGAAGAGACCTGTACAAGAGGCAAGTGTCAGAAAGACAGTGAGAGCGCATAGAACTGGACAAGTTACAGATGGTAGTGTGAATTTAAAGATGAGAGTGAAAACTAAATTTAGAGCTCTTGGTGTCTGGTAAATAGTGCAATTATAGAAAAGCTGATGCATGCCATTCACATGATGGTGTGAGGGATACTGTCACATTACAGTAAGTTGTTGAAATGTTCTTTTTAAGCATTCTTGGTTTCCTCAAATTATCCTGGGTAACTCATGAACTTTTAGAGTCACACAGCACAGAAACAGACCATCCAGTCCAACTTGTCTGCAATCAGGTTTTCCAAACTAAACTAGTCCCATCTGCCTGCATGTAGCCCATTTCCCTTTAAACTTTTCCTACTCATATGCCCGTGAAAATATCTTTTGAATGTTGGAACTGTACCTGCATCTTAACTTCCTCTGGCAGTTCATTCCACATATGAACCCCTATTGTCTGCCTGAAAAGGTTGTCCTCATGTCCCTTTTAAATCTTTCTCCTCTCACTTTAAAATTATGTATTCTAGTTTTGAACTCCCCTACTTTAGGGAGCAGACTTCTGCTATTCACCTTACCTATACTCTTCATGATTTTATAAGCATCTGTAAAGTCACTCCTCAACCTACTTTCATTGCCACTCCTCAATTTTCAAAAGTGCTCTGTGTCTCCAGTTGAAGTTGCAACCTGTGTGCTCGTTAGGTGGCTTTTCAGATAAGGTGTTGTCACTTTCCAGGAGTCTGATTCAACTGGTCCTGTGGCAAGATGAAGTGGATTGCTAACCATTTAGGCAAGTTTCCTGCTGTCTCAATATCTTATTCCATTGCTGATTAGCATCTGAACCATAAGGTGGCCATTTTGTTGCAATAGCTAGCCAAGGTGAAATAGTTGGATACACAACGCTTGCAAAAAAAATTCATTGTCTTTTCTCGCTGAGTAAATGTTGTGCAATGATATGGTAAACAATGTTTAGAACAGGGCTTACTGGATACCAGATACAAGAACTGGATACCTCTGAGCAGCTGCCAATTCAAACACGTGCGGATATTGCATACTGGTAAATTTGGTTTTGTTAACAGAGTACATGAGATCTGAGACCAGGATGATCAGTTCCTGTTTCAAAAGTTGTACATTTGTTCTTAATTTATGTCTTCATTACAAACTTCTACATCCTTATTCAGAATGGAGACTTCTTGTGAACTTGTCCTGGTAAAATTGTGTCCTCCCACTATCTGCAATTCAATTCCACTTATAGATGAGGGTATAGGAATGTAGAACTCAAAAGCTGATCAAAAGTTTGAGACACAGAGGTTTATAATTTTACATTGACACATCTCTTTAAAGATGTTATCTCAACATATCCTTAGAAACAATACCCAAGGCAATGGTCTAAGATATATCTGCAGCCCAAAAAAAATTATTCATTCATTTATCAGTCAGATATTTGAATTTTTACTTTTCTGCTGTTAATCCAAATCATTAAGTTTTATCCAAGTTCCATTCTTGAAACAGCAAGCAAGACTCGCCACTGGAGGCCTGTGACCAGCAGTGTTCCGTAGGATTTGTACTGGGTCCATTCGTTTTTTCATTTACATAAATAATTTGGATACGAATATAGGAGCCATGGTTAGTGAGTTTGCAGATTACACTAAAATTGGTGGTACTGTGAACAGTGAAGAAGGTTTTTCGAAGATTACAAAGAGATCTTGATCAAATGGGCCAATGGGCTGAGGGGTGACAGATGGCGTTTAATTGGATAATTGTGAGGTACTACATTTTGGTAAAACAAACAAGGGCCGGACAAATACAATTAATGGTAGGGCCCTGGGTAGGGTTGTCAAACAGAGATCTGGGGGATCAGGTACATATGTTTTTGAAATTTGCATCACAGGTGGTTAGGGTGGTTAAGATGGCATATACCATGCTTGCCTTCATTATCGAGACCTTGGAGTTTAGGAGTCAGGATATCATGTTGAGTTGGTACAGGATGTTGGTGAGACCTCTACTGGAGTACTGTGTCTAGTTCTGGTCACCCTGCTTTAGGGAGGATATGAGGTAATGTGAACTGCAGATGCTGGAGAATCCAAGATAACAAAGTGTGAAGCTGGATGAACACAGCAGGCCAAGAAGCATCTCAGGAGCACAAAAGCTGACGTTTCGGGCCTGGACCCTTCATCAGAGAATGATGAAGGGTCTAGGCCCAAAACGTCAGCTTTTGTGCTCCTGAGATGCTGCTTGGCCTGCTGTGTTCATCCAACTTCACACTTTGTTATCTTTATTTAGGGAGGATATTATTAGATTGGTGAGGGGTTCAGAAAAGATTTAACAGGATGTTCCCGGGAATGCAGGATTTCATTATAAAAATAGGCTGGGCTTTTTTTTAAAAAAAACTAGAGTTTAGGGGGTTGAGGGGTGATCTTACAGAAGTTTAGAAAATCATGAAGGATAGAGATAAGGTGAATGCAAGGGTTTCTTCCCTAGGGTGGGTGAGTTCAAAAATAGGGGGAATATTTTTAACTTGATAGGAGAAAGTTTTAAAAAAGGACATGAGGCTCAATGTTTTTAAAGAGTGTGGTTCATGTGTGGAATGGACTGCCAGAAGATGTGGTGGATGAGGGTACAGTTGCAATATTTAAAAAGACATTCGGACACGTACGTGAAAAGGAAAGGTTTGGAAGGATTTGGGCTAAACACAGGCAAATTTGGGAACGTGACTGACATAGACTAATTGGACTGAACGGTATGTTTCCATGCTGCATGAATGGCTCTCAGGACGACTTTCTAATCCAACATACAATGGGACAACATAATGGAATATCTTCAGTTCATTTACTCTCCAGCACTTTTACTTTGCCATAAGACAAAAAGACAGTTTTAAAGCCAATTGAAGTTGTGGCAACCTTAAACTTGTATTGTTCTTGAAAAAGTAGTTTTAGAGTTTAAGAAGAATTCTTAATGAACAAGTTGGACAACTACAAATTATCTCCCACATCCTGTAATCTGTCTGCAATGAAGCAAACTGTAATGTTTGATTTTACAACTCAAGATCTTTCCTATGATATGCATTTACAAACACTGAACCAGAAATTACTAGCACAATAACTTCTCTCACCATTGTGAATTTATAGGAAAATCCAATAATTTACTTAGTAAAACAAATATTGTGAATACTGCTAATCTAGCCAATGCTTACTGTGAAGAGCCCATCTGAACTTAATGGTGATTATGAAATTGATGGATTTACTGACTTTCTCAATGCAGCAATTTGCAGGAGGCAATTAATAACATAGTTGATCCTAGTATTGAAATGATTTATATAAAAGCATTGTGGGTGCTGGAAATCTGAACCAAAATACAGAACACAGGACGCTGGTAAAGCTCAGCTGGTCTTACAACATCTGTGCAGTGTGATACAGAATTCAAGTTTTGAGTTTGTTATGGCTTCTTCTGAACTCAGTTGAACTAATTTACATTCTTCAACAGATTCATGAAAAGATCAGTGATGCTGTGGAGTCTCACTCCAAGATGTCTTCATATACTTGTCTATCTTGGCAACAAGACCAGCACTAAAGATTGCTACACTACTGAGATAGTAGAAACTGCCGATGCTGGAGAATGAGATAACACGGTATAGAGCTGGATGAACACAGCCGGCCAAGCAGCATCAGAAAAGCAGGAAAGCTGTTGTTGTTTCGGGTCGAGACCCTTCTTCAGATTTTGGAAGGAGGGCCTTGACCCGAAACGTCAGCTTTCCGGATAGCTGCCGTTTGTTTCAGAAAACAGTGCAATCTCAAAGCTACTTTGACACATAGAAAATGGTCACAAAAAAAAAATCATTTAACATAGTCTGGGATTCAGTATTTGATAAATTGGAGGCAAGATCTATGGCAAGTACAGCATTTTAAAGGGGTTAAAAAAAACAGGACTTGGACAAGGGGTTCCTAATGGTCTCCACATCTGGAGTTTTAAAATAAATACTTTTAGTCAACCCGATTGAAACCTCTGGACCTGTGGGGCTTGAACCAAGGGGTTCTGGTGCAGTGATAGTGTCCAATCTGAACTGCTGTCAGAAAGATTCAAAGCTCCATGGAGTTAAGTACACATCTACTGCCTTAGCCAATCAACCACAAATTCTGGTACAAACGATCACAGCAGGATTTGAGCCTGCAACCTTTGACATCAAGGCTGTGCTTGACAAAGACCCTCGTAAAACAAGAACTAATGCAAATTAGGGGAAAAATTACATTTGTTTGGAGGTCAGTCATCTTAGCTCCAGCATATCTCAGTCGGAGCTCCTCAGGGTAATTTCCTTGGTTCAACCATCTTAATCTAATCTTTAACATTCACCTGTGCCCCTCCCACGAATGAATCAAAACAACTTTCTGACAACATTACCATTGAATTCAAATGCCTTATTTACAAAGCCAAGTGATTACCAGTCATTGGGGTTTCTGGCCCATTGAAACAGGTTGTTCAATAATCCATCTATTACAATGAATATCCAAATAACAGATCTCTATTAAGGTAAAGCAACAGGTGTGGAATTTCAACAGTGTTCATTGTTATTTATTTCTGACTATTTAACTGGGCAACACAACATTCACATTTGCTGCTTCAAGCTAAGAAAGTTTTGCTCCTTCTTGGGTTTCTATGGAAGTTGCCCTTTCTTTCACTTCTATGTTCCAATTCTGAACATCAACGCTTCTATAACTGTTGTCGTTTTTCATGATTAATCAGCCAATAAACACTATTTTAAACATCTTGTGGAGATTACTTCACAAGAATTAGCAACACCAGAATGAGAAACAATTTTTAATGTGCACAAACAATATCAAAACCAATTAGTGAAGTCCTTTACAAAAAGCACACTGCAAAGGGAAACTTATTAATCAAGTCATACAACACAAAAACACAGAGTCTTCGATCCAACTTGTCCATGCAATCAGTTTTCCCAAACTAACTCGTCTGATTTGCTTGCAACTGGCCCATATCCCACCAAACCTTTCCCCTATTCATGTACTTGTGCAAATGTTTTTAAATGTTCTAACTGTACCCACATCTACCACTTCCTCTGGCAGCTCATTCTACACATTAACCACTCCACACAAAACAAAATCTGCCCATCAGGTCCCTTTTAAATCTTTCTCCTCACCCAAAATTATGCCCTCTAGTTTTGAACTCCCCTACACTAGGGAAGAGGGCCTTTGTTATTCACCTAACCTACACCTCATGATTTTATAAACCTCTATGTCATCACTCCTCAACCTCCTCCGCTCCAGTGGGAAAAAGGCCCAGCCTATCCACCCTCTCTTTATAATTCAAACCCTCCTCCCAAGGACATCCCTGTAAATCTTTTCTACACTCTCCAATTTAATAACATCCTTCCTATAGCAAGGTGACAAGAACTGTACACGGTACTCCAAAAGTGGCCTAACCAACATCCTGTGCAACTGCAACATGACATTCCAATTCCTAAAGTTAATGGTCTGAGCAATGAAGGCAAGCATGCCAAACGCCTTCTTACTGACCTGTCTATCTGTGGCGCAACTTCACGGAACTGTGCACTTGAACCCCAAGTCTCGGTACAACAATACTCCCCAGGGCCCTAGCATTAACCATGTCCTGACCTTGTTCATCTTATGAAAATGCAACACTTTGCATTAATCTAAATTAAACCCCATCTGCCACTCCTTGGCCCATTGGCCCAATTTATCAAGATCCTTTTGAATCTTATCTAACCTTCTTCACTATCTACTGACCTAACTCCACGTAGCTGCCTTTGGCCCACATCCCTTAACACCTTTAACAAAACATCTGTTCCAGATTTAAAATTCACAATTGATCTGGCATCAACTAACGTTTGTGGAAGCGAGTTCCAAACATCTATGGCCCTGTGTGCAGAAGTGCTTCCTAATATCACTCCTGAAAAGTCAGGCCCTAATTCTTAGACTATGCTCCCTAGTTCTAGAATTCCCAACCAGGGGAAATAGTTTCTTTATCTGCCCATCTTTTCCTGTTAATATCTTGAAGGCTTTTAATCATAATCACCCTTAACTAAGATGTGTTACTTGACTAAGATCACAAACCCGATCACTTAAAGTTGGTTCAATAGAAAAAAAACAAATCCATCAACAGATCTATTCTTTAAGGCTGGTGAAAGGTAAACATTTCAAATTAACCCAGCCATGGCTAAACAGCTTCTGTCATTTAAAAGTTCCAGTATGCATAAACTTCCCCAAGGACCTGATCAATGAAATATGGAACAAATGGCTAAATGTCAGTGAAAAAGGTTCAAAGTTTGGTTTGATTCAACATTTATACATATGTTGAACATATCTTATTGATCCCTAACAGCATATTAAGGAAGTGTGGGTCAAAGACAGCTTGGGCAAATAGCAAACCATACAGGAAAATCTGATTTTTAATTTCCTCTATTGAACGGGTAAAAGGTATTAGTTTGATCAGCTCAGGCAGCACTACACATGTTATGAAATGTTTTGGAATTGAGCAATTATATTTTTATTTATTAAGACCTAGCTTGGGTATGATAGGCCAAATGGCCTCCTGTTAAACATCTCAGACTAACTTGTCAGTTGTACCTGGAGGAGCCGACAGCAGGGGTTGGGTCAGAATAGCACACATTTCAGTCAAGCTAGCAATCAAACCCTCTACAGAAGTGTGGGAAATGATCTTCGCACAAGTTCTGGTCATATAAATTAAACTTCTTACAAGACACACCACTGCTTGAAGAACAAAAGTCACTGTTTATGTGCCAATTCAGCTTACAGATAGTTCCTAAGTCAACCTGTTCAGAGATGTTATTACACAGCTCGACAATAGGTGGGAGTTGAATCCAGGTGCGCAAATGAGCTTTATGACTGCCACACAAGAGGTAGCTTCCCATCGTTTCCACTTTTGAATTAAAGTTGGTGGAAATAGTCAAAACACAACCAGAATCACCTGTCATTTCAATTGAGCCCAGCTTAAAAAAATTTATTTTCTTTGGAGAAAATGAGAAAAAGATGTAGTAAATTAAATGTTTTAAAAAATTGCCTACAGCACACTGGGGTGTGACAAACATTAAAAGCTTCCTGTCATACCCTGGAGAGTAAAGCTGAAAATACAAACTCAAAACCCTAGGAAATTTTCCTGGCCTGCATGCTGTAGGTCTTTCCTTTCTCATCTTCTTCTAGTCCTGGCATTGTAACAGTCCCATGACCGTTGTTCATCAGACTGCCTGGATTTAATTTCTCAGCTGTGATGTGGCCTCACCCTGCCTGCAACAATAGCAGACTCGACAACTTTAAGGGCATTTAAATGGCCGTTGGATAAACATATGGATGATAACGGAATAGCGTAGGTTAGAGGAGCTTCAAACTGGTTTCACAGGTCAGTGCAACGTCGAGGGCTGAAGGGCCTGTACTGCACTGTAATGTGTTGTGTTCTTCTTTGACCACCTTCATTACACAGAAAGTTCCAACATCCCACACAGTAGAGCTTTGAACTTGAAAACCTGCCTTGCTACGCACTTTGTAGAAGAGTCATTGAACAATAAGTCTTTGAACAATTGGTTCATTTGGGAGCTCACAGCAAGATCAACAAAGTCTCAACTATTTACAAATAATATCAATTACTTAGGTAAAGAAATCAGGTATAAATTATCCATATCTTCCAATATAAAACCAAGTTGAAAGTAAGCTGTGAGGAGGACTGAACAGTCTAAAAAAGCACTAAATCATTTAAGTGACTGAGAAAGGAAATGTGACAAATAAAGTTCGATGTGAGGAAATCTGAAGTCAACCACCTTGTAAAGAATGGAAAAGCAAGATTTTCTTTAGATGGCGAGACACCTTAAAATGTGTTGGTTCGCAGAGGAACTTTTATGTAAATCGCAAAGATAACTTGTAGATGAACAACAATTGGGAAGGCAAATGGCACTTTGGCCATTGTCACAAGAGACTGGAGTACTAGATTAAGGAAATCTTGCTGAAACTGTAAAAGGCTTTGGTGAGACTGCATCTTACATTCTGTAAAGTTTCGGTCTCTATGCCCAAGGAAGAATATACTTGCCCTGAATGATGTTTTAAGCTCCACTATTTGATGCTGCTGAGAAAAACACTCAATAAAATGGGCCACTATTTTGTCAAATTTAGAAGAGTAAGGTATGATCTAATTGAATCATTAAAGTTCTTTGAGGTCACGGCAGGGGTGATGCTGCACCCTGACAAATATAGGACTAGGAATCATCATCATCATCATCTTGGGTAAGGGAATTTCTGACTGGGATGAAAACTTCTTCATACAGGATGTTGGCTAATTAGCCCTTTGGATAAGTAGTTTATTTGAGAAAGCTGCAGTGTAGTAAGACAGTTAATATTTTGAGCAGAATCCTTAACTATGCTGTCTCAAATGTGCTGCTCCAAGTTTGTGTTTCAGATTTCCAATATTTAGTAATCTTCTTAAATATGACAAGGCAATGTGTTAAGGAAGAAGATAAATGTCATTTGTATATGACCATAAATTAAAAGCAACTGACTCTGAAGACTGGTCTGAAGGTGGCCAAAACGCCTTTACTGAAAAATTGCAGTCTTTCTGCAATTCATGGCCTTCAGCACCAGTTGTTTACATTTGTGGTGATGATTATTCCAGACTAAGCTTCCTGTCTGGTACACCACACCAAATAGGCCTTAAACCCTATTTCTAAGCATATTTAGCCGTGCTTATGATAGATATTAGTACAAAAAGGTAAATTTTCAAAACACAAGTCTCTGAAGTGGATTAACTAATACATTACACTAAATCACTCCTCCTTGCACTCCCCTCCCAACCAGTCTCTCCTGAGGGCACTGAATTTTGCTAGGAAACCAACCTCAAAAATCTAAATCTTCAATGTTGAACCCTGACATGTGGGGCTGATTTTTTTTTAATTGCAAGTTCCTGTTGCACACAGTCTCAGGTCTGCTGAGAGTGCACATCAGGACGGCGACACTCCTCATTTCATCCATTAAGCTTAACAGCCTGAAAACGAGGGCAAGTGCAACAATTCCACGATGGACATGCTTGAAATGTGAACCTCTGAAAGCAGGAGTGCAAGTGTGGCATTTCTTACATTTCGGGTAATATTACCTTCACTTAGCATTTACAAATACAAGACAAACGGTGTTACGTTATAATATGTAGGTTTGTTTAGTCAACAAAACAAGAGATGGTCAAACAATTCTTGATCTGCAATATCAACAGTGGATATTTCTTGAATTATTAGCAGGAGCTTAATTCGTCATATGAAGAAACTGGAGAGTTGTTCTTGTAATAATGCTGGTTTATTTTGAAACAGAATGTTGTTCAGGTTTGTGAAATGAATGGGTCACAAGGAAACTTATTGTCTGCAAATCTATACTCCAAAAGGAATTACTTTTGTACACGCACATGCTATTTACTTTGAGGCATGAAATATCACAGCAGATGGAAGTCATAAAGATATATATTACAACAGATTAGGTTATGCAAAAGCTCCTGTCAAACAGTGGGTGAATTTTATGGTTTTGCACAGTCAAATGGTGTTCAAGTGTTTTATCCTTATGGACAGACGTTTGAGTTTTTGATTTTTTTCTGTGGGCATGACTGGCTGGCCAGCATTTATTGATACTGAAGTGAGTGACTTGCTAGGCTATTTCAGATGAATGTTAATAGTCAACTGCATTGTTGAGGTCTAGAGTCACTCGTAGGCTTGACCAGGTAAGGACAGCAAATTTCTTTCCCTAAAGGACATTAGTGAACCAGATGGGTTTTTACAACAATGGATAGTGGTTACATAGTTGCCATGAGAGTAGCTTTTAATTCCTGATTTTTATTGAATTTAAATCTCACCCTCTGCCATGATGGGATTTGTATTTTCCCCAGAGTATTACTTCATGACTCTGGATGATGGATTGTTAGTCCAGTTGCATTACCACTACATGATCATCTCTTGAAAGGAGGGAGCAGAGGCTAGGACAAAATAAGTTAGCTATTTTTCAATAAGTAAATTAAAAGGGTAACCAAGGCATAGCTTGACAGGACATGAATTGCTACTAAATATTACTTGAACTCGGAACATAAGATACTGGAGCAGAAGTAGACCATATGGCCCATGATGCTACTCTGCCACTTTTGTCATAGCACTTGACCCCTTAAGATCAAATGAATCTCAGCCTTGAATCTCAGTCTTGAATGTATTCAATGATGGGACATTGAAACACCTCTCAGATAGACAATTCCAAAGATTTACAATCCTATAAGTGAAGGAATTTCTCCTCCTTTCACGTTCTAGATTTGCTAAACTGGAGAAACAATGTCAGTGTCTACCCTTCAGTACCTTTAATTATTCAATATGATCAATTCTCTTTCTTGTAAACTCCAGAGAGTATAGACTCTCATTACTTAGACTTTCGTTCTAAGATAACCTTGACAGTCAAGAACTAATCCGGTAAAATTTGACATACTACTTCCGAGTCGGCTACATGCTTCCCAAGATGCAGAGGCCAAGTGTGCACACATAATCCTCCGGGTATGGTCTCATCAAACCCTTTATGATTATAGCAAATATTGCTTGTTCTTCCACTCTGTCCCCTTCCAATAACAGCCAACATGCCATATGCTTTTGTAAATGCATGCTGAATCTTCATGCTAACTTTTGCATTACTTGTACAAATACATACAGGTGTCTCTGAACACTGGCATGGAATATACCTTTTCATCACTGAATATCATCACTCTTCCACACATTATACACTATCTGCAACCACATTGCTCACTCACTTATACTATCTATATTTGTTTACATATGTTTCAGCTCTACTCAGCTTATATTCCTTCCTGGCTTTGTATCATGAATAACCTTAGATATGTTACATGCTGTCTCAATGTCAAAGTCACTAATACAGGTCATAAATAGCTAAGGTGCAAGAACTGATCAGTGACACTATTACAGGTTATCAATTTGAAAATGTTTGTCCCAGTTCTCTGCTTCATGTCTATAAACCAGATCTCCACTGATATTAATAAATTCCGTCTACTCCATGTACCTTTTATCTTGCATACTAATGTTTTAAGGGACAGCCTACCAAATGATTTTTGACATTACAAGTATATTATATCTAATCTACCCTACTGGTCACATCGTTGCAAAAATACTAATAAATCTGATGTGACAAGATTTCCTTTTTGCAAAACCATGTTCTGCCTGATCATACCATAATGTTTGAACTGCACTGTTAAAACATCTTTCATAGTAAAGTCACGCATTCCCTGAATACTAACATCAGACCAACTGGCCTGCAGCTCCCTGGTTCTCTTTCCTTCCTATCTTGAAAAGCAGTATTACATTTGCTAACTTCCAGCCTACTGGAAGTATTCTAGACTCTGGGGAGTTTTGAAAAATCGTGGACACCCTCAGCATTACACAGGACAATCACCTTCCAATTTAAGGCTAATTTCTGGTCCTGGGGATAACTTAATTTAGGTCTCTGCACAGATTCACACTGGAGGTAGCAACCAAACCCAATGAACAAAAGAGGAAATTACCAAGCCATTTAAAAGAAAAAACAACTATGTTTCAATCTTATAGTGATACTGTTAAGGTCTAAGCACACATTGTTGCAAGGCCCCATGACATTTATTCCTTCAGCTGAGCACTTGACAAAAAAAAGTGACCATATCTTAAGACAGCTTGGTCAACCTATCAGAAAATGCAGTATGGTGATTCCTGAACAATATCTCATCTACAATAGAAAACACAGTGGGAAGAAAAGGGATTGATGGTAAGGGAAAATGAATTTAAAAATCGGGCTTTATGTATCAATGGTAACATTGTAAATTGTGAATTATATTTATTTAATTTAGTCATTTTACACAACAAATGTTGAAGTTTTGACCAACCTTGACGTGTGAGATTCTAAACAAAACTAAATTTAACCACAAGTAACAAAAGTGATTTTTCTTGTTAGTATTGGTTGATGGGATATGAGCATGTTCTGACTAGGTCAGTATCCAAACTGACCTGGCCAGAAAGCAGTTAAGGATCAATCACGTTGCTATGGATTGGAGTCAGATGTAGGCCAGACCAGATAAGGATGGTAGATTTCATTCCTTAAAAAGCATGTTTGATTCGATTTATTGTTGTCACATCAACATAAGTACAGTGAAAAGTTTTTGTTTTGTGTGCACTGCTGGCAGAACATACAATCATTGGGTATTTAAACAGAGCAAAGCACACTAGGTTACTACTGCACAGGAGGTGCACAAAAGAAAGGTCAACATTACTCAGACAGCATGAACTGCAGATGCTGGAGTCAGAGACAACATAGTATGGAGCTGGAGGAACACAGCAGTTCCAGCAAATTTCCTACTCCTCTGATGCGGCCTGGATTGCTGTATTCCTCCAGCTCTGTTCACGTTGTCTCAAGATCAACATTAGATTTGAAGTTAAAGGGGTCCATCCAGCATTTTTTGAAGAGCTAACACTCACTCAACACTTTGAACCTGCTAAGATTTCATCATGGATTTTTCTCTCATGGCTTAATTAAACCTTTGCAGCAATTTCTACCTCCCTGGGTAGTAATTAATGTGGTATGGTAATCAGGCCATCTTTGGGGCCAAATCGTAACTGTTACAGATTGAAACAAGCTTACTACAAAATCTGACGTGAAGGATTTCTGCAATAATCTGATTAAGGTGTCAGGAACTGGTGGGACCTGGTGCGACAGCTTGAAAGCAGTTACTGCTGAATTAGCTCAAGGGTCCATCTGAACAGTTTTATTAACCTGCAGTACATCACTGTGCTCACTCAACAGCTGCATGCAGATTTCTTTTATCAAATACTTATTTAGCCAAAAAGGCTGCAACAGGATTAGATGATGTAATGCAAATCCATTCTTAAATCATCAGATCACTGTCTGCCTGTTCTGTACAGCTGATAGAATTCCTCTCTCAAAAATCAAATCTTCACAAACCAATCCCTTTAAATTCAACTTCTTGATCAAAAAACTAATAAGAGCTAAACTAAGTTTACTTCTTATCACTGTGAACCTTCTCTTTCTCATAGATAATTACTAACAAAAGGAAGAGACATACCACGCGCTTCCCATCTATACAAATGAATGAAATCTGCCATTTTCCAGAGATTTTCATTTGCAGAAATGATTTTCCCCAAACACTTCATAAATGAAGCTCTTAATTAAGCCGATCAAGGGTTCAGTCAGATATAAATTCATTCAAAGTTAGCTAAAGCAATAGAAAGATCATAAAATCAAGAGGGTGGAGAACCAAACACAAATATGATCAACATCTCCAGCAAGTGACGCAGTAGTACTGGAGAAGGAAACAGTGTGGGGCTAATATTTCCTTTAGGGAGATCTAAGGCATTCAAATATGTTTTAATGGCTAAAACACTATATCCTCTCCCCGCCTTGTGACATAAACCGAGAAGCACGGTCCACAAATATTGCTAAGCTCTGCAGCAACTTGAAAGCTGCTGTGGAAATTGCGCACAAGTCAGCTTCTTTAAATCACTGCACATGCATTTCCACACAAAATAAAAAGGGGCTGCAGGCTTAAATCATTCAGCTGCACAAAAGAAAGAGCAAGTTTGTCAAGTCATGAGAACAGACAGAAATGCAAATAAAAGCCCAGCTCTCCATACGGTGTTGCTCTGCTACCAGCTTCGAATTGCACTGAATGGCTGGAAGTTGCGAGATTTGGATAGTACATATGAACTGAACCCATTGCAGGAAGACAAGTCTCAACACTAAGTTCAATTAGTCTTCACATCATTACTACTGCCAGTGGCACTGAAGATTAACTGTTACAAGTAAGGTTTCATGCCTTGTGGTGTTAATTGGTGTCATGGATCATTCTTTCCTGTTCTTTATTTCTCCTCCTATGCCTGATGTGGCATTCCAATTTACACTTCCCTTTTTGTTATTCCTCAATCCTTCATCTAATTGCTTCAGTTGTACAGTCATTATGTTTACTCATCCCAGATACCCCAATTCCCTTCCTGCACTTTAAAGATTGTATTTTCAGCAACTTGCACCAAAAAAGTTAAAACCCAAACACGCAAGATCAAATAGATGTCTTGTGACACTAAAATTTGGACCACCATTCATCATTATTATGATCACTTCTGCCACTTCAGTTTACATCCTCCCAGTTGTGGGCTGCTCCAGGCCTCACTGTGCCATTTCAGCTCTCCCAACCCTGTGTTATTTCAATGGAAAACATAGTAGTGTTGCCTACTGCAAGTCAAAACTTTGTCAAACTAGGTCAAAATAGCAAGAATGTACCCACCTTGCTCTGCCTAACCCAGAACTGATCTCTTCCAGAGCTTTTTCCATATTATTATCTTCAATTTTTCTTGCCGTAGAAGTCATAAGTTAGCAAAGTCAGCATTAATTGAATTGATTTCAACTTTCTGTGCAGGCCTAACATAAGCATCAAGCATTTTCTGGAAATCTAAAAAATAGTTTCCACTTCAAAATCTGACTGATTTAAATACCACCTTTAAGAACACGTGTACTTTAGATCTGCAGATCGGTGAGCAATGTGCTGCTGGATAACCAATTTCCAGCTTCATGTCTCAAACCCTTTTTTGAACATCATTATACCTTTATTGTACAAACATGCAAAATAGGAGCAGATATAGGCCATTTGGCACCTCAGGCCTACTCCATTGTTCAATAAAATTATGGCTGTGATCTGTTTGTGTTTCCAACTCCACATTCGCATCTACTTCAAACAGCCATTAATCCTTCTGTCTAACAAGAATCTATCAAGGTCTGTTTTAAGAATATTCAAATGCCCTGATCTTTGCGTACTGAGGCATATTTTTAAGTCCAGCAACATTCCAAGTGAAGCAGATCCCACTCATTGGACTTGAAAAGGCATCAGCAAATTTTAAGTGACCCCTAGTTTTGGATTGACTGAACATTTTTTCCGCATCTACCTGGTCAAGAGCACTCAGGATGTCATACATTTCCATCAAGTCACCCCACGGTCTTCTGTCCTCCAGTGGAAATAAGCCAAGCCCCAAGACCATCTAACCTGTTCACACAAGATAACCCACTGATTTTAGATATCCATCTAGCAAACCTCTGAACTGCCTCTGATGCTTTTACATCTTTCCTTAAGTAAGGAAATCAAAACTGCACAGAACACAAATTTTATAGTCTCATTAATGCCCTGTATAAGAAACACAATATCCTTTCTTTTCAATTCCTTTTCTGAAGGTGGCTAGCATCTGATTAGCCTTCTTGATTACATGCTCCATATGCACCAGAATACCTAAATTCTTTGCACGTTGGAATACTGCAGCTTTTCTCCATTGTAGTGGTGGTAGCACTTTATTCTCCCTGCCAAAGTAAACAACTTTACATAACAAGGTGTTGAGCTAGAGGAACACAGCAGGCCAGGCAGCAGAGGAGCAACAAAGCTGACGTTTCGGGGCGGGACCCTTCTTCAGAGATGGGGGAGGCGAAAGGGGCCCTGAAATAAATAGACAGGGGAGGGCAGTGATAGCAGGTGGATAGTGGACCAGATAGGTGGGAGAGAAGATGGAGAGGTCAAAGAGGCCAGGGATTTGGGGGGGGGGGGGGGGGGGGGAGTGTTGCTGGTCTTGGGTGGGGAGATTTTGAACCTAGTAAAGTCCACATTGAGACCATTGGGTCATAGGCTTCCAAGGTGGTATGAGGTATTCCACTTTGGAAGCCTATTACCCAATGGTCTCATCTGGGCTTTACTACCTTCAAAATCTCCCCACCCCTGACCTCATCCAAAAACCAGCACCGCCACCACCCCCACCTCCTTGACACATCTGTCTTCTCTCCCATCTATCCACTCCACTATCCACCTGCAATCACGAGCCTCCCCCCTCTATTTCAGAGCCTCCTTCCCCATCCCCATTTCTGAAGAGTCCCAACCTGAAACATCAGCTTTCCCGCTCCTCTGATACTGCCTGGCCTGTGTTCCTTCAGATCCACAGCTTGTTAATCTCAGACTCCAGCATCAGCAGTTCCTACTATCTCTAAACAACTTTACGTCTTCCGTTATTACACTCTATCAGATTCTTATCCACTCTTTCAACTTCTATATATCTACATCTTCATAGAAAGATATGTTGTGAAGAAGACTATCACTGTATTGTCTGTGAAATTAACTACCAAGCCTTTGCTCCCCAGTGCGTTTTGATGCAAAATGTAAAAAGACCTTGGCATAAGTCAGGAGTGATAGAAAGCTCTGCACTTGCAGCTCCAACACAAAAAGCTTGACACGATCCAGGACAAAAGAAGCTCGCTTGTAATATCTACAAGAGGCACTGCAGAAATTCACCATGGCTCCTTAGATAGCATCTCCCAAACCCATGACCATTGTCATCTAGAAGGACAAGGTCAGTAGACACATGGAACGTCACCACCTCCAAGCCACTCACTATCTTGACTTAGAAATATATTGTTGTTATTTCTTCAGTATACCTGAAATCTCCTCTTGCGTTGTGGGGTCTACTGACACTAAATGGACTGCAGCAGTTCAAGGAGACAGCTCACCAACTCCTTCTCAAGGGCTATTAGAAATGGGCAATAAATGCTGGCAAAGCTTGTAAAATCCACATCTCAGGGATGAATGCATAACAAAAAAAATGGCATGATGATCATTAAATCCCCACCATCAATATTCTAGAGGCCTCTGATCAGAAATTTAACTGTATCAGTCATGTAAATATTTAATTTACTCACACAGCTTGAAGGCTGAAACTCCATGGCAAGTGATTTTGTTTCTGATTCCTTAAAGCCTATTATGTACCAGACACTAGTCAGGTGTGTGATGGAATACTTTCTATTTGCCTGAATGAGTGCAATTCTAAGAACACTTAAGATACTTAACATTGTCCATAACAAAACAGCCAACTGATTGACATCCCATCAAACATCTCAAGCAGTTATTCTCCTGAAATTCCCTGCCTAGTGGCAGGAATGTCTTCCTCATATAGATTTCAGTTGTGCCAAGAAGGAGCTTTTCTTCAATGGCAATTTGGGATTCGCAAAAATAAATGCTGGCCTTCCAGTTAAAATCACATTTCATTGTTAGATAAAAATCAGACTGGGTCCCAACATTGTCCCCGAGTCAGAACATGCCTAATTATGCAGTAATCTTTTGCAATCCTGTTCCCCTGCCTTCTTAAACAGCTCTCTTCTGTAACTTTCTTGCCGTGATAACAGATGTACGCTAACTAATGTGAATCACGCTCTCAATGAGCGTCTAGACAAAACCAACAGGGCAAAAAAAAAACAGAACATGCATTCAACCAAAATACAATTTTGAGCAAACACATTTCTGCACCCAATGATCAGCTTTCGGCTGGAGCTATTTGAGTTGGTGCAGAATAAAACCAAAAGCACTTGGATGAATGAGGAAGAGAAAGGTAAGACAACGCACTTTCTTCTCATACTTCCTGGTAATAGACCGAAATGGAAAAGATCTAATATTTATCGATTACTTTCTACATTCTTCTTTAGTTTGTTTCAGAAGTTTGAAGGAACCTAAATAATGTCATAGCCTGGAAGGTATCAATTATGACTGTCAGTTACAGGAAAAGGCCCTTCCTTAAACTAAATCTCCAAGTATCATAAATTTAGCAATAAAAGTCAAAGTAAGCTTGATCCTAATGAGCAGAAAAAAGTATTCCAGTTGCATAATGGGGTTAGGCCAGGTGTGTCTGTGGAGAAACGTACACGAGGGCCAATTCATCCACAATGAAAAAACCTACCATTTCTTGGTGAGAAATCTTAGACTTAAATGATGGGAAGAAGAGATAGAAACATAACTAAAAACCAAGTGGTTAGGATATGGAAATGCATGCATATCAATAAATTGAAATCAAGAAAGTGATCAGTCAGTGTTTTCCCTGTCAGATTACCTAATTTATTATTGAATGTTGAAAATTTCAAAAGTTGTTAGTGAATGTACCCATATAATTGGAATGTAAAATCTCCAAAATCACAATGCGATCCAAAATGTACTTACAAATACTACTGAGTGAACACTGTTAATAAATGGTGACTCCTCACATCAAATCTCAAATGGTAATTAAACACTTTGGAGTTGAATATCTGTGCGAATAACCCGCTCGTGTTCCCTGTTTGTGCTGTTATTGGCAGTACTGATCTATTTACTTTTTTAAAGAGTTCTCCAAAAAGTTAGAGAATGTTCAGGTAAGTACGTAAATATGCATAACTTCAAATCTAGTGAGAATTCAGCGAAAAGATAAAAACCTTATGATTTTTTTACAAGGCATGTATGGCAGTAATATCATGAACAAAATAATTTATATAATGTACACAGGATATGAAATGAGATTGCTACTATTAAAACAAGAGTGAAATACATGGAAAAGTACATTGGACTACTTACAATATTCATTAGTGTCAGAACATAGTTCTGCACGTGCTCTTTTCCATGGAAGCGAACAACCGAATCATCTACAGCCAAGAGAACTTCTATGCTGTAATCATCTTTTTTGGCATGTCTTCTTTTGCGTGTTGGATGACTTAGCTTCCCTTCAATGATGTCCAGAGAGTTTGCAAGGTCGCCAACAGCAAAGTTTGGGGCTTTGGAGGAATGAAGTTTAAAAAAAAAATCAGTGCTTTTATGATGAATTACTTTATATACAAAAGTCATTAAAACAGTCCACATGCAGTGCCAAAAACATACCGTGTACAAAAAACTACCCAGTCAGTTTACACATCTGCAAACAGTAACAACAACTAATGTAATACAACTTAATGTTCAAGTCACAGTTTTTGAAACAGGCATTTTACACTAACATGTAACATTTAATTAAATTATTCCAGCTTTCCAGGAACTTTTTTGGACAGTCAGTATAACTGAATCTGAGTCTTGGGTTGAAGAATGTTGCTTAGAATTCTACTGTTTAACAATGACCAGTTGCAATCTGAGATATATTGCATTACATGCAACTACTCCCAGCTGTGTAAATAAACAAACACACAGTGAATGATACACTAAGCAGAACAGTAAAATATTACAAATTATTATTAAAGGTTCTTGGTACTTGGATGCATTGCAAAATTAACTACAAGAAGCATAGTCTGCTCCTTTTCAAGGACTCAGGAGGCAGTGGTGAAGTGGTAACGTCACTACACTAGAAACACAGAACGTCAGCTCACGTTTTGTGGACATGGGTTTGATCCAATCATGGTAGATAGTGAGATTCAATTTCAATAAAAACTGTAATTGAAAAAGTTTGTCTAATGGTGACTATGTAACCACTGTCAACTATCATAAAAACTGTACAGCTGGCCTATCAGCAATATCTCATGAACAAATTTAAAAAATACATGAAGCAAGCAAACTGCACGAATATTTTTTCAAAACGTTTGGAACTGGATAAAAGGAAATAAACAGAACTCCAGACAGAGTAGGTGACAAATGCAAAAATCATACAAAAGACATGAAAGTGCCAGCAAACAGTGCAAAACAGTCCTTAATGAAAACCGAAAGAACGGATGATGCTGTAAATGCGGAACAAGAACAGAAGTTGCTGAAAATGCTCAGCAGGTCTGGCAGCATCCGTGAAGGGCAGAAAAAAAATATCAGAATTAATGTTTTGGATCCGGTGACCTTTCCCCAGTTCTCAGCTTTCCAGAAACTTCTGTTTTAGTCCTTAAATGAACTTGGCTATGTAACAAAGCTAAATTAACCTGAAACATAAGCTGTTGCTGTCTCCACAGATACTGTCCACCCTGAACATTTCCAGCATTTTCTAATTTACAATGGGTTAGTTTGACTAATTAGTTAGTTTCACATTTAATATCCATCATCTCAGCACTTGAGTTCAATATCAATTTTATAATTCAGTGTTAGTCTCAGAAAATTTTGTTCTAATAGTAGAAGTACTAGAATTTTTTAAAAACCATTATTTTCACTGGATCTCCCAACCCACACACTAAGTATACCTAAATAATCAAAAGTGCTTGCACGTCTCCTAAACAATCTTTGCTTCTGATATTTCTTCTCCAAACTGCAATTACAGACTCAGCAATACCACAAAGCTGTTAAATAAAATTATTTCATCTTTCAACTATCATTTTTCATTCTCATGCAGATTGGCACAGTGCTAAAGAAAAATATCAGTAAATAAATGGTAACTTATAATTCTAATGGAGAAAAATAGTTCCAAAAAATAAAAAGCTTGTGCTTAAACCTGATTACTTAATACCAGAATTGTCTAAAATGGAGTTCCACATGTGAACTTCTCCATCTTCTGGATAATGGACCTTGATTTGTAACATATCCTGAAACCAAGCATTGAAAAACTTCCAGCAACTATTGACATGTTGTGTGTCTATGTGGAATACATCTTGAGAGTCATAGTTTTTAACCTGCTCCTAAACAATAACATTATGCAGAGTTCGCTAACTATAATTCACGCATTATAATACCCAACTACAAATTAACTCAAGTTCTGAGAATGTGAGATAAATGAATAATAATTACAGTTTTACTCTGTTCCTGTGGGACAATAATATTGAGTGCACTGAACGGACCGGGCAAAGAATTTATTAATAATTGAGAAAACCAAAGAAAGACTGCACAATGCCATTACAGTATTGATAATGTATAGATTCAGCATATTTCTTAATACATGTTGCTGAGATGAATAAAGTGAAGGAGCACTGTTTAAACAGTGTTTCAATACTCACTTTAGACATCATGGCTGCAAGCAAGCAAGCAGTCAGCCCCTCTTCACTGGAAGTAAGCAATTGTTTAGGTGCTGGTTCTTCAAGGCTGGACAATTTGAAGCAGTGTGGCACCAAAAAACAACACTCAAAGTTACAAGGGCTTATTGTAAAGAAAGGAGTCAGGACATTACTTCTTTCATGAATCATATAAATAAACAAGTGCAGTATTGCCTTATGATTCAGCTGGTTTTCTAAGAAAATAAAGTTTTCTAAGAAACAATTAAAGTTACTTGCACATTAGTCAGTAAACAGTATAAACCTTAATCTATGAAGCCTACATCCTACAGCATTACTATGCAATGTCACTGCAAAGAGTAATCTGTTCATGTTCAAGACCAAGAAACAGTGACCCCGGTTCTACGTTCTCCCCTAAGGAGAAACAACCTCTAAATATCTACCCTGTCAACTATCTTACATGTTTAAATCAAGTTGTCTCATTATTCAAATCTCCAGCAGACCAACCATAGCCCGTTCAACCTTTCCCCATAAGACAACCAAGTCACTCCAGGCAGTATTCTAATAAACCTTCTCCGAATTGCTTCCAATGCATTTACAGCCTTCTTTAAATAAAAGGTCTAATACTGCACACAGCACTCCAGCAGTAGTCTCACTGGTGCCTGAATAATTAAATATAACCGTCCTGCTTCTGAGTGTAATGACAGCATTCAATGAGCTTTCCTCATAACTTGCTGTACACCTGCATACTAATACTTTGTGATTTATGCACAAGGACATCCAGATCACTTGCATCTCAGTTCTGAAATCTCCAATTTAATAATATCCTTTTTCTCATTCTTTATCAAAATTGGCAATTGCATATTTTCCTACATTGTACCCAATCTGTCACTGCTTTGCCCACTCATTTAGTCTATCCATCTCTATTTGTAGCCTCATTATACCTCTTCACAACTTACACGTAGTTTATCTATAACACAATAGTTGCATGCTTGTGTGACCTCACGTTACAGGAAATCGCTATATTGTACCACAGACAGAGCGCGTTCCCCAGTGTCCACTATTCATCAAGTGCAGTCAGCTAATTTGCGCTAATCAAACACATGTCCTAGCAGAGCTACCTGTATTTTTCGACCTATCTTTGTCTCATTAGCAAATTTGATTAATATACCTTCTTGCCCTTCATCCAATTCATTTAGATAAATTATACAAATAGTTGAGGAGTAAGCATCAATCTTTATGGCATACCACTTGTTACAACAAGCCAACTTAGACTGTTGGTCCAACTTCGGTCCAACTCTTCCATGTCGACCAGATATCCCAAATTAATCTAGTTCCACTTCCCAACATTTGGCCCATATTCCTCTAAACCTTTCCAATTCACATACCCATCCAAATGCCTTTTAGATGTTGTAATTGTTTGAGCCGCAATTCCTCTGGTAGCTCATTTCATACACACCACCATCTCACAAAAAGGTTACCCCTTACGTCTCTAATCTTTTCCCTCTCACCATTGCTCTGCTTTCCATAAGCCAACTTAAGCCTTTATCCATGCAAATATGCTGTCCCTTACACTATGAGCTTTTATTTCACACTAACTTATCACGTAGCACTTGATCAAATGTTTTCCGGGAATCTAAATACAGTTTATCATTGGATCTCTCTTTATGTACCTTGTCAAAGAGCTCTAATGGATTGGTCAAACTCTAAACTATGAGGGGTCTCCCTGATGACCTTCAACTTATTTAAGTGCCCTGCTAATAACATGTTTAATGTCAGAATCTAACATTTTCCTTATGACAACGCGTTAACCCAACAAGGTTATCAATTCCCTCCCTTTCTGACCAAAAAAGTTAAATTTGTTAAGATCCAACTAAATAAGATAATCTCATAATCAAATATTTAGTAATTTGATTCAGAGATTTATTTTCTCAGTTCGTCAAAAATATAATGCATTTACCCTGGCAAAATGCAAAGTGATAGAGCTAATGTAGGCTTATTTTATATTGCTGAAAATGAAAGTCTGCAGGCATCTGCTGATTCAAATCAAGAAACACCAGGCCATCTTGGGTTAGCCCTTGCTTCATTTGCAAAGTAACATCCTTTCTTGGATGGCTCTAAAAGATGTGTTAGCCAAAGGTTGAAGAAGGAAAATAGCAGACCACATCAGCCATAAAGGTTTCTAAATCTGGCGACTGCACAAGTGACCAGAAAAGCATTTTTCAACCTTTCAAATCCTGTAAAGCACAACTGCACACCAACTTCAGGAAAAGTGCAGACAATGAAACATATCTTTGTAAACGACTTCCTTTCAATCTGACAAAAGCCTTTGACTCAATGAATTGAATGCCCTTTGGAAGGTATAACAGTAAATAAGGATGCTTGACTAACTTCACAAACATCATCTGTCTCCCACACAATAATATGCAAATAACAGCACAATGCAATGACTCCACCATAAGGCTTTCCTTGTCAAAATAGGCATGAAACAAAGGTGTGTCATTCCTCCAACACTGTTCTATGCACCGAAATTACAGCTAGCTATTATATATCCTTGTTATCAGGATGCCCCCGATGCAGTGATAATCTATATTACTGGTGGTAAAGGTTTCAACCTCAACTAGCCGAAGGTTAAAACCAAACAAACAGAATTGCTGTAACAAGTGCAGTATCTTGATTGAGTACAAGCTGGCAGATACATTGAAGAACTTCAACAAAGAATTTACACATCCACTGAGACCAAAGATAGCACAAGCCTTGCCTTTATCAGGAAGGCAGGGTCCTCTACCAGATCACACCAATTGTACCAAATCCAACACCTTCAACTAAAATGTAGGAAATGCTACACTTGTTCCCACACCTCCTCCCTCACCCCTATCCCAGGCCCCAAGATGACATTCCACATTAAGCAGAGGTTCACCTGCACATCTGCCAATGTGGTATACTGCATCCACTGTACCCGGTGTGGCTTCCTCTACATTGGGGAAACCAAGCGGAGGCTTGGAGACCGCTTTGCAGAACACCTCCGCTCAGTTCGCAACAAACAACTGCACCTCCCAGTCGCAAACCATTTCCACTCCCCCTCCCATTCTTTAGATGACATGTCCATCATGGGCCTCCTGCAGTGCCACAATGATGCCACCCGAAGGTTGCAGGAACAGCAACTCATATTCCGCCTGGGAACCCTGCAGCCTAATGGTATCAATGTGGACTTCACCAGTTTCAAAATCTCCCCTTCCCCACATGCATCCCTAAACCAGCCCAGTTCGTCCCCTCCCCCCACTGCACCACACAACCAGCCCAGCTCTTCCCCCCCACCCACTGCATCCCAAAACCAGTCCAACCTGTCTCTGCCTCCCTAACCTGTTCTTCCTCTCACCCATCCCTTCCTCCCACCCCAAGCCGCACCCCCATCTACCTACTAACCTCATCCCACCTCCTTGACCTGTCCGTCTTCCCTGGACTGACCTATCCCCTCCCTACCTCCCCACATATACTCTCTCCACCTATCTTCTTTACTCCCCATCTTCGGTCCGCCTCCCCCTCTCTCCCTATTTATTCCAGTTCCCTGTCCGATGAAGGGTCTAGGCCCGAAACGTCAGCTTTTGTGCTCCTGAGATGCTGCTTGGCCTGCTGTGTTCATCCAGCCTCACATTTTATTACCTTCAACTAAAATTGCTGGTTAAGTGTTGGAACTTGCCATATACTAAGTTATTTCTCTCAAAAAGCTGACATAGATGAAGATATACTATTGAATCAAATGTGCTGTTCAGCCTACGGTAAGTAACACATTCTGGTATTTGAGAATCAAGACATCAGGTGAAGTAACAAGCTCAAAATTCTACGATAGAGTCAGAGATGTACAGCATAGAAACATACCCTTCAATCAAACTCTTCCAGGCCGACCAGATATCCTAAATTAATCCAGTCCTATTTGTCCGATTTGACTCATTCACCTGAACCCTTCCTATTCATATACCCATCCAAATACCTTTTAAATGTTAAGTATACCAGCCCTCACCATTTCCTCTGGCAGTTTGTTCCATACATGCACCACCCTCCTCATGAAAAAATTGCCCCTCAGGTCTCTTAAATCTTTCCCCTCTCACCATAAACCTATACTTTAGTTCTGAAAACCCATTTCGAGGAAAGGGCCTTGGACATTCACCCTATCCATGCCCCACATGATTTTATAAACTTCTATAAAGTCAGCCCTCAGTCTCCAACATCCCAGGGAAAATAGCCCCAGCCTATTCAGTCTCTCCCTATAGCATAGGCCCTCCAATTCTGGCAACATTTTTATAAATCTTTTCTGAACCCTTTCAAGCTTCACAACATCCTTCTTACAGCTGGGATACCAGAATTACATTAAGTATTCCAAACATGGCCTAACCCATGTCCTGTGCAGCTGTAAGATAACCACCCAACCCCCTATACGCAATGTACTGAACAATAAAGGCAAGCATACCTTAGAGATTTGATACCAGAGATAAGAGAGCCTGAAACGTCAGCTTTTGTGCTCCTGAAATGCTGCTTGGCCTGCTGTGTTCATCCAGCTTCACACTTTGTTATCTTGGATTCTCCAGCATCTGCAGTTCCCATTATCTCTGACCACAATTTTAACCTCACTGCGAAGCCTCTTCCAGGGATGCCTAACCTGAAGAAGTTACCATCCTCCCTCCGGACCAACCTCAGGGAATCTCTCTCCCACTGCAACTCTCTTGTAATCTCTTCCTCTCCACCTATCTTCTTTTCTCTCCATCTCCGGTCCGCCTCCCCCTCTCTCCTTATTTATTCCAGAACCCTCTCCCCATTCCCCTCTCTGAAGAAGGGTCTAGGCCCAAAACGTCAGCTTCTGTGCTCCTGAGATGCTGCTTGGCCTGCTGTGTTCATCCAGCTTCACACTTTGTTATCTTGGGTTTGATACCATACAGATTTGTCACTACCTATCTACATGCAACCTAACCTCCCAATTCTTATACTCCATGCACTGACCAAATAAGGCAAGCAGGCCAACTGTCTTCATTATCCTGTCTACCTGGAACTTTCAACAAACTATGAACCTGCGCTCCCAGGTCTCTTGGTTTTGCAACAGTCCCCAGGTCCTTAGCATTAATTATAAGTGTCCTGCCCTGATTTGCCTTTCCAAAACGCAGCACCTCACATTTATCAAATTAAACTCCATCTGTTATTCCTCGGCCTACTGGCCCATCTGATCAAGATGCCACAGTACTCTGAGGTAACGTTCTACACTATCCACTACACCTCCAATTTTAGTGTCATCTGCAAACTTACGAACCATATGTCTTAAAGTCACATCCAAATCATTTATATAAATGTTGAAAAACAGTGGGCATAGCACTGATCTCAGTGGCACATTTCAAACTGGAAACTGGTGTCTAGCAAAACAACCCTCCACAAACAACCCTCTGTCTTCTACCTTTGAGCCAGTTTTGTACCTAAAAGGTTAGATCTCCCTGTATTCAATACAGACACTGCCTTTCCTCATTAAAAAACAATGAGGAAGTTTTTTGGACAATTTAGGTGTAATATTTAAGCACTGGAACATCACCACTGATTTGAAAAGAAGTCTTGCAATTCAAGTGCGAAGATAAGAGAAGCATGTATGTCAACCAAATCTAGAACCCACAGTAACGCTCACAAGATCATTAACATTTAAAATGAAATTCAAACCTCCAATTACTTGAAATTAACTAAGTCACAAGTTTCGCAGTTTAAACTAAAAGTTTTTGCGTACAAGAATTAAAGAAAGTACTACTAACGTTAAATCCTTAACCTTTAACCCTGGAAACCTAACAAACCACATTCCTTCTTATTTTTAATTCCACCCCAGAGATCCTCTCGTTTCCAAAATCTTCAGACCCTTGTCACATCACCTAGGATCAAACCAAACCGCATTTCTCTAATTCATTTTGACTCTAGTTTCCCACTCTGGCATTTAAACTTCTAGAGAGTGCTTTCTTGGAGAATTCTCCATGTCATTCTCTGCCGCTAACTTTACTTGGCAGATCTGACAATTAGTCACAAATTTGGATGTCTTTCACTCTGAGAAGGGACCTGACTCGCGATTTCCCTTTAGTGACTCCAACACAGGAACATCCTTGGTTCATCGTAGCTTGTGTGTTCTGGCTGTCAGCAGAAAATCAACTTTCTTCTCAGTCTTCCAAGACGATAAATCCCAGTTTCTGAGAGAAGGAAACACGGATAAACTCAATATAAAGGATACATTCCCTGTAACCTTATTCTACAGCAATAGGTCCACACTTCTCTGAAAGTGGCAACACAAATGGATAAAGTGGTCACGAAAGCATATGGCATGCTTGCTTTAATCAGTCAGGGAATACAGTATAAAATTGCCTAGTCATCTTGTAGCTGTATAGAACTGTAGTCAGGTCACATTTGGAATATTGTGTTCAGCTCAGTTCAGTGTATTGTTCGCCACACTAGCAGAAGAGTATGGAGGCTTTGGAGAGGGAACAGAAAAAGGTTTACCTTGATGTGATGCTATGAAGAGACTGGGCAAACTTTATTGGTTTTCACTTAAACGTCAGAAGCTGAGGTGTGGCCTGAAAAATGTTTACAAAATTATGACAGATGAATAGAAAGGGGAGTTGGTGTCCTTTTCCCAGAATTGAAACGTCAATTACCAGGGGACATAGGCTTAAAGGTTTAAGGTAAAAGTAGAATGTTTAAAAAGGAGATATGAGGAGCAAGTTTGAATACACAGAATGTGCCTGGAATGTGCTGTCAGAGGAGCTAGTAGAAGCAGATAAAATAACATTTAAGATGCATCTTGGCAGTTATGGGAATAGGCCGGGAATAGAGGGATGTGGGCCACATAGAGATAAAACATTTTTAGTTTAGAAAGGCATTGTGTGGCAGCACAGTCTTCATGGAGTGATGAACATGTCTCTATCTTGTACATTCTTTGTTCTGACCTAAAAATCAGAAACTTACTTTAAGATCTTTCATTGATCCGAGACCCACAGAAACAATTTAAATTCCTGAAGATAACTATACATCTCACCTACACTGAATTCACGGGGCTCAACCATTGATGTTGTTTTCACGCATCTAACTCAAAACGTATTAATAGACCTTAGTAAACACTTTGAATGATAACTCTTGAAGATTGTTTACTGATGTCTTAAAGTCTGTTTTTCTCCCCATTTATCTTACACTTAACTTCTACTTTAATTCCCTAAGTGTTATGTTCCTAAAACATGAACTACAAAATGAAATGTTCTCCTAACATCACTACAATCTCACATTAGTTTAGCTGAGCAGAACATTTCAGAATGTCTGATTCAAGATTTTGAAAACAAGTGATGTATTCAGAGCTATGCTAGAGAGCATCCTCATGTGGAAGCAAAAGGAAATTTTTGATATGATTCAAACCATCCATGAATGTCTGATCTATTCACATAAACACTAGGAAGGCAGATGTCCAATCAAAAGCAAACGACAATTCATCTTGAAAATGTTGGAAAGCCTGCCAATCAGAAACAGCAACCACTATTATAGCAAGCAAGATAGAGGAGAAAGGGAGAGACAGTAGCTACTCAAGCCAACAATCCAGCACTACCTATACAAGCTAATCTGATACCCTCACCGCTTCTCCTAACCTTGCTGGCTTTTCCACAAGTCGACACAGACACTTCAGTTCCACCCTGCAAATCTTCCTCAACCAAGGGACTGCCAACAATGGTGATGATGAAAGGACAGGAAAAAGTCAAGAAATAGCTATTGTTAAAAGGAGGTAGGAAATAAGAGTCCATTGGATTAAATGCCATTTAACAAATAAAAGACCAAAAAGACTGTGTGCATATGTATTCATAAAAGTCATGATAAATGGAAATACTTTTTAGCTTCCGTTCTCCTGTGATCTGTTAAATGAGTCACAACAGCAAAGGTTAAAAACCAGCTGCAGTTTGAACTAGGCACTTGGCTTAACTTGAAATAAATATGGGAATCTGGCAGCTGTCCATTTGGTTACGTATGCTTGAGAGAAGCAAAATCATTCAAACAAAACTAGATTTTGCACAGTTATCTATGAGTAGCACTTTTGAGACAGTTAATGCTCATTTAGGAATAACTGAAATGATAGCTCAAAAGGTGAGCCAGTTAGGAACCTTCAGATATAGTTCATGGAATTAGAGGCTACCAATATAATTTATAAACTAGCCAAATGCAAATATCTTAACATTAGGAATACAACATCTTAATTTCAGCCAAGAGCTGGTTAGCATGCATCTACTTGTAAATACATATGTTTATGTTATAACTATGTTTATACTTTGTACAAATTTGCTGTAATACCAGTCCAAGGGGATACTTTGCGGCTTCTTGCTAACAGAAGCAACATCCTATGGAACAGTGGAGTAATCTAGTGGCTAAAACAATTTAAACAAATGTTCTAATGTTCCATTCTAATGGACAGACTTGATTAGTCATCACAGCCACAGATGATACTGGAGACTTCTGCATGACAAGACTCTGGCATGATAGAAAATCTAAAAAGATAGAAACTGAAGTACATAGATAGAGAAAAGCAGCAGACGTCCATAAGAAAAACAGCTGGATTAGAAAACCACACTATGCTGCCTTTGTAAGACAGTTGCTGCACAACAGATCGTGGACTTAGGTGAAGATCTCACACGCAAGTACTGGGCTGGAATGTGATTCTTTAGAACGGTTGAGTCTTTTCAGTGAGAATATCTTTTGGCTCACTGCAAGGGTCCTATTCTACCCACAATGGTGGACTTCCTCCTTTGTGATTATCCTTCTAGATCTTAAATGTATTGGTCAATATTGAAATAATAACAGAGACTTTGGTACTTCACTATAGCAATATGTCCCAAACCATCCAAGTTTTCAACTGTTCCTCCTCAAACAGGTGGTCTAAGGATGACATAAAGAATCTACAAAGGCAACTATATAGTTTGAGAATACTAAATCTTAACATTGAAATTTAATGTAGGCAAGTGTTAAGCCATGAAAAATTGCAAGATTCAAAAGGCAGACTATTATATAAATGGAGAGAAATTCTAAGTGCAGCATAGAGGGAATCTGGGTGTTCGAGTATAAGGGCTGCAGGAAATAATTAAGATAGCAAATGGAATTCTAGGCTTTATTGCTAGGGAATCAGGAATTTTGAAAATTGGGAACTGTTACTATACCGGGTGCTGGGACAGCGGGTACTGCATATAGCTTTAGTCACTATTTAAGAAAAGATATCCTGAGTCACTAGAGGCAGTTCAAAGCTGATTCCAGTAATAAAGTTATTGATCAAGAACTGGTAAACAGATTAGAACTTAATTCGGAGATAATCGGAACTGCGGATGCTGGAGAATCCGAGATAACAAGGTGTAGAGTTGGATGAACACAGCAAGCCAAGCAGCATCTTAGGAGCAGGAAAGCTGACGTTTCAGGTGAATGGTTTAGGCCCGAAACGTCAGCTTTCCTGCTCCTAAGATGCTGCTTGGCCTGCTGTGTTCATCCAGCTCTACACCTTGTTATCTAGGGTTCTATTCATTCTAGTTAAGAATAATAAAGGGTGACCTTATTGAAACATGCAAGATTCTGAGAGGCTCGATATAGTAGATATTGAGAAGATATTTCCACTAGTGGGGGAATCTCAAACTAGAGGACGTAGTTCCAGAAAATGGGGATACTCATTTAGAACTGAGACAAGGAATTTATTCTCCCTGAGAATAGTGAATATCTGGAATTCTCTACCCCAGTGAAGGCTGATCACAAAGTATTTGAAGAAGAGGCAGACAGAATTTTGAAATATCAGGGAGATGAGGCTTTTGAAGAACAGTACAAAAGAGAAGCTGAGGTTTGGGGCAGATCAGGCACGATCTTGTTGAATGATGGAAAGCAGGTTTGAAGAACCAAATGCCTTACTCTGCTTTTATTTCTTATATTCTTGTGAAAGCAAGGAAAATAACTACAAGCTTGCATTACTCATCTTTCAGGAGATTTGGGTGGAAAATGCCCCAGTTCCCTTGCCTGTAACGGAAGAAAAATTACAAGCAGTGCATGCCTGAGCTTCCAATTTGTACTCCTGAGGGAAGCCACTCTGCTCAGGTTGCATAAAGTTGTACAACAGTCTCCCTCTTATTAGCCAAAGTAACATTTTAACTTGCCTAACCAAAGTCAATGTTATCTGACAGAATAATTAGTCAGTTTATTAAAATGTTGTTCTGTCCAAGGGAAAAAGAGCAATATGCCAGAAACCACTAAGTTTTCAATGATATGCATGTTTACATAGCTTAGATATAATGTCATTGACTATTAGTATTTTCCACACTTCAAGTATTGCTACTGACATGAAAAAGATGATGTGGTATAAAGCTGATTATTCAAAGAACTGCATTACTGTCGGACTTTAACACATGTGAAAACAACATATGGCTTTTTCATAGTGTTTAATCATCTCTCCTGTTGGTAAAACAGTGCAAAGCTTTCTATCACAAATAGCTGGGGGAATAACAAATGTGGTTGTCATTACAAGATGCACATTAGAATTACTAACACTGCACTTTCTGACTGATCTACAGTACTCTGGCTGTGTAAACTCCTGCTCATAACTTCGTAGTTGTCAGCTGCTATCTGTTCAGTTCTGCCCAAACACTTTTATACAGTGTGGGGCTGGATGAACACAGCAGGCCAAGCAGCATCTCAGGAGCACAAAAGCTGACGTTTCGGGCCTAGACCCTTCATCAGAGAGGGGGATGGGGGGAGGGAACTGGAATAAATAGGGAGAGAGGGGGAGGCGGACCGAAGATGGAGAGTAAAGAAGATAGGTGGAGAGGGTGTAGGTGGGGAGGTAGGGAGGGGATAGGTCAGTCCAGGGAAGACGGACAGGTCAAGGAGGTGGGATGAGGTTAGTAGGTAGCTGGGGGTGCGGCTTGGGGTGGGAGGAAGGGATGGGTGAGAGGAAGAACCGGTTAGGGAGGCAGAGACAGGTTGGACTGGTTTTGGGATGCAGTGGGTGGGGGGGAAGAGCTGGGCTGGTTGTGTGGTGCAGTGGGGGGAGGGGATGAACTGGGCTGGTTTAGGGATGCAGTGGGGGAAGGGGAGATTTTGAAACTGGTGAAGTCCACATTGATACCATATGGCTGCAGGGTTCCCAGGCGGAATATAAGTTGCTGTTCCTGCAACCTTCGGGTGGCACAGTATGGAAGCAGGCCACTTGGTCCATTAAGTCCACACCAACACTATCCCAGACCCACCCACTTTCCTATCCCTGTAACTGTGCATTTCCTGTGGCTAATCCACATAGCCTACACATTCCTGGACAGTCTGGATAATTTAGCACGGCCAATCCACCTAGCCTGCATGTCTGGGCTGTGGGAGGACTGGACTGTGGGCGAAAAACGGAGCACCCGGTGTAAATTCCACACAGACAATTGACACTGGAATCAAGTCCGGATCCCTGACACTGTGTGCAGGTTCATTATACTTAGAAAGACTTTGCAGCTTCAGCACAATTTCTTCACAAGATCACTGCACCAACATTTTATTTTCTGCTGTATCCACTTCACAGAATCTCACTTGCAGAAGAGTCACAAGCAGACGCAGGCCATTTCTCCCGTACCTGCACCAGCTCTCCAAATAAGCACGATCACTTAGTGCCATTCTCCTACTTCTTTTTCCTCATACCTTTTTGTTGCTTTTATTTAAATAAGCAGTCAATGCTCTTTTAAATGCCTCAGTTGAAACTATCTCCACCAAACTGTAGCTGAACAGTTTTCTTTTCACATGCTCAATTATGGATGTTCCTGCCATGTCACTATCTGTACCCTGCTCAGCCCCATTCTTTCCGCATTAGAACATAGAACAGTACAGCACCCATGGCCAATCCACTGAATCAGCATTGAATCAGCTCTCCAATTTATTTCTTATTTTGATTGACCATTGTCATTCTCCACTTTCTAAAATTTTGCAATACAACACCATATGCTTTCTTAACAACCCTGTCCACTTGGGTGGCCATTTTAAGGGATCTATGTATCTGCACACCAAGATCCTTCTGTTCCTCCACGCTGCCAAGAATCCTATCCTTAATCCTGTACTCAGCTTTCAAATTCGACCTTCCTTTAATTGGGGAAGAGGAAACTATGATGCGATTAGACATGAGTTAGGAAGCATGGACTGGGAGCAGTTGTTCCATGGTAAGGGAACTATAGACATGTGGAGACTGTTTAAGGAACAGTTGTTGGGAGTGATGAGTAAATATGTCCCTCTGAGACAGGCAAGAAGGGGTAAGATTAAGGAACCTTGGATGACGAGAGCGGTGGAGCTTCTTGTGAAAAGGAAGAAGGTAGCTTACATAAGGTGGAGGAAGCTAGGGTCAAGTTCAGCTAGAGAGGATTACATGCAGGCAAGGAAGGAGCTCAAAAATGGTCTGAGGAGAGCCAGGAGGGGGCACGAGAAAGGCTTGGCAGAAGGAATCCAGGAAAACACAAAGGCATTTTACACTTACGTGAGGAATAAGAGAATGATCAAAGAAAGAGTAGGGCCGATCAGGGATAGCATAGGGAACTTGTGTGTGGAGCCTGAGGAGGTAGGGGAAGCCCTAAATGAGTTTTTTGCTTCTGTCTTTACGAAAGAAACGAAGTTTGTAGTGAATGAAACCTTTGAAGAGCAGGTGTGCATGCTGGAATGGATAGAGATAGAGGAAGCTGATGTGCTGAAAATTTTGTCAAACATTAAGATTGACAAGTCGCCAGGCCCGGACCAGATTTGTCCTCGGCTGCTTTGGGAAGCGAGAAATGCAATTGCTTCGCCACTTGCGAAGATCTTTGCATCCTCGCTCTCCACTGGAGTCGTACCTGAGGACTGGAGAGAGGCAAATGTAATTCCTCTCTTCAAGAAAGGAAATAGGGAAATTCCCGGCAATTATAGACCGGTAAGTCTCACGTCTGTCGTCTGCAAGGTGTTAGAAAGGATTCTGAGGGATAAGATTTATGACCATCTGGAAGAGCATGGCTTGATCAAATACAGTCAACATGGCTTTGTGAGGGGTAGGTCATGCCTTACAAACCTTATCGAGTTTTTTGAGGATGTGACTAGAAAAGTTGATGAGGGTCGAGCTGTGGATGTGGTGTATATGGACTTCAGTAAGGCATTTGATAAGGTTCCCCATGGTAGGCTCATTCAGAAGGTCAGGAGGAATGGGATACAGGGGAACTTAGCTGCTTGGATACAGAATTGGCTGGCCAACAGAAGACAGCGAGTGGTAGTAGAAGGAAAATATTCTGCCTGGAAGTCAGTGGTGAGTGGAGTTCCACAGGGCTCTGTCCTTGGGCCTCTACTGTTTGTAATTTTTATTAATGACTTGGACAAGGGGATTGAAGGATGGGTCAGCAAGTTTGCAGACGACACAAAGGTCAGAGGTGTCGTTGACAGTGTAGAGGGCTGTTGTAGGCTGCAGCGGGACATTGACAGGATGCAGAGATGGGCTGAGAGGTGGCAGATGGAGTTCAACCTGGATAAATGCGAGGTGATGCATTTTGAAAGGTCGAATTTGAAAGCTGAGTACAGGATTAAGGATAGGATTCTTGGCAGCGTGGAGGAACAGAGGGATCTTGGTGTGCAGATACATAGATCCCTTAAAATGGCCACCCAAGTGGACAGGGTTGTTAAGAAAGCATATGGTGTTTTGGCTTTCATTAACAGGGGGACTGAGTTTAAGAGTCGTGAGATCTTGTTGCAGCTCTATATAACTTTGGTTAGACCGCACTTGGAATACTGCGTCCAGTTCTGGGCGCCCTATTATAGGAAAGATGTGGATGCTTCGGAGAGGGTTCAGAGGAGGTTTACCAGGATGCTGCCTGGACTGGAGGGCTTATCTTATGAAGAGAGGTTGACTGAGCTCGGTCTCTTTTCATTGGAGAAAAGGAGGAGGAGAGGGGACCTAATTGAGGTATACAAGATAATGAGAGGCATAGATAGAGTTGATAGCCAGAGACTATTTCCCAGGGCAGAAATGGCTAGCACGAGGGGTCATAGTTTTAAGCTGGTTGGTGGAAAGTATAGAGGGGATGTCAGAGGCAGGTTCTTTACGCAGAGAGTTGTGAGAGCATGGAATGCGTTGCCAGCAGCAGTTGTGGAAGCAAGGTCATTGGGGTCATTTAAGAGACTGCTGGGCATGCATATGGTCACAGAAATTTGAGGGTGTATACATGAGGATCAATGGTCGGCACATAATTGTGGGCTGAAGGGCCTGTTCTGTGCTGTACTGTTCTATGTTCTAACACATGATTATATTCTCCTAAATGCCTCTCCACTGATACGCGATCCAATTGGCCCACCTCATATCTAAGGGCCAGGTCCAATAATGCATCTGTTCTTGATGGACTCCACACATACTGCTGCAGGAAATTCATCTGAATGTAATCTAGGAATGCCTGCCCCTTGCTGCCTGGTATAGGCAACTGGTATACAGTCTGTATTTGGATAATTAATGTTTTAGGATGTTGGCATCTCAGTAATTTGCTTGTAGATTTGTTCCTCTAAATTCCTCCCACTAGTTGATGGTCCATAGTCCACACTGAACAATATAACTGCACACTTTTCATTCCTTAGCTCTAGGCAAGCGATTGTGTCCTCAGTGGCAGCCTCTTCATTCAGCACTGTAATATTCTCTTTGACCAATACTGCCACCTTCATCCTGACCTTCAATTTTTATCTTCTCAGAATACTTTGTTTATAAGGAATACTTAACAGCTAATCTTGACCTTCCTTGAGCCAGGTCTCTGTCAACACCTTATTTTTAATATCTGGCAATCTGTGCCAGTAACTTACCAATCTCATTAACTATACTTTCTTTACTCACATACGTGCAATGTGACCCTGAATTAAATTTCATTACCTTTTCTGTTACTTCAATCTGTACTGAGCCAGTATCAACTTCCCCCAGCCACTCTGCCATGGATCACTTACGTTATTACAGTGATCCTGACTTTCCTTTATTCCTGGTGTTTCTCAATTAAATGTAGTTACTTAATTAAAAAGTAAAAAGCATTTTAAATTTATAGCAATTTAAAAGATCATTCCTAATTGCAGTTTCTTAGCAACCAATGAACTTATTTAAAAAATACAACAAAAGTATCTCCTCATCCCTCGCTGAACTCCCCACTCAGCACACTTTCCCTCTTGCAGTAAACCTTGTAAGTTTTTGAAGTACTAAACATTTTATACTTTTTACTCACTCAAATAGGTAATGTAACGGTTTGTTGCAAAAATACTGATCTAGTAGTTGATATCTAAATGGAGATAAGGTGCAGAATGATGCTGCTGCCAACTCCTAAATCGTATTACCAAATTAATACTTGTCACAGTTTACATTTTTGCTTGAGAGCCCAAAATACTATTCGATTGTTATTAGTCCTGCTACCAATTGCTTTTTTTTAAACCCATGAATTGCCAGTTGAATCAATTTCCGAACATACTCAGTCAGTCTCACTCAGAACAAGTCTCCTTCATGTTGACCGTGCGTTGCTGTCCGTGCCCTTTAAAACAAAATTCCTCTCTCAAAGCTATGATGTCACTTTCTAGCTTAGCTTTTTTTCTACAGTTATCACTGCCTTATTTCAGGCAAGGGATTTCAAGCAATTGATAAATAACTGACACTATTACACAGCTGCCTGTTTAACTTTGCTACTTACCTTCCTTAAAGGCAGTCAGTTCTGAGTCAGAATGACTTCTGCACTAAAATTGAAAAGGAAAGAAATATACACCAGTTGAATTCTACTTTGAACCAAATTCCCAAATATTCTAATTCTGTCTCGAAGTGTCCCCACATTGATCATGCGCTTTAGAAATCTTTTTCTTAAAAAGAACACTTAAAATAACATACTTATAGACTATGATAGTAGACTGGAACTGTATTAGAGCTAATGCTAACATCAATAAAACAATATATTGCTGTCATTTCTCTGTCAGTCATTAACACAGTCTGGGAGCAACTTCCCTAAACAGATGGGTGTACCTCACCAGGCTGCAGCTGTTCAAGGAGATGGCTCACCACCACCTTCTCAGGAGGAATTAGGGCTAGGTATTCAGAGCTAGCTTTAACAGTAAAGCACAGATCCCAAGAAGAGTTTCTTTTAAGAAAACTGCCCAGGTACTCTATCCATTGCCGTCTTTTCCAGTGCCACTATTACAATTTTTATGATGAGTAGGAGGATCTATAAACACAATGCAAGCCCTCAATGATCAACAACAATGGATAGCAGGACTAACAACAAATCGAACAATATTTTGGGCTCTCTAAAGCAAAAATTGTAAACTCTGTGACAAGTATTATTTTGGTAGTATGATTTAGTAGTTGGGAGCAACATTCTGCAACTGATATCCTCCTTAGATATCAACTATTTTTGCAACAAACCACTACATATCTATTTGACGGAAAGTACAAAATGTTCGGCATACTTCAAAGACAGAATCACACAGCAAGCCATCTTGCATACACTAGCTGTCCACTGAAGCTATCCAAATAATCCTGCACTCTCCTTTTTTTCTCAAACCCTTACTTTTTTCAGTACCTATTCAAATCCCCTTTGAAAGGGATGTCTGAATCCAATCCCATCAACTTTTCAGGCAGGGAATTCCAATCACAATAACTCACTGGGTAAAAATTCTGATTTGCCTCTGATTTTTCAGTCTTTAACTTTTGCTTATAAATCCTGTCACTGGAAACACACAGTCTCTTCCTTTCTTACTTTGTCTGAACCATTAACAATTTGGAATACCTCCATCAAATCTTCAATGAGTTTTCTTTGCTCCAAGGAGGACAATCCCAGCTATTTCAGTCTTACCACATAATTGAAGACCCTCATTCCTCATATCATTCGAAAAAAATTTGTCCATACTGTCTTGAATGCTTTTGACACTCTTTCAACAGTGTTGCATGCAATGTGAAACATGACACTCCAGGTGAGGTGTCATTGACATTTTATGAAATTTTGTCATATTTCCTTGCTTTTGTATTGTATTCCTGAACAAAGCCTGCATATTTTTTTCAACAGCCTCCTCCAGTTGTTCAGACACAGACTTGTGTATACACATCTTGCAGCATTCCTCTGCTCAAATCTTATCAGCTGGTTCTCATTTCCTCTTTTCATTCCTTCTACTAAAATGTAGTACTTCACACTACTGCATTAAGTTCCATTGACCTAGTGTCTGCACATTTCACCAGTATGTCAGAAGCCTCCTCAATATTTACCACACTTCTGCATTTCAGGCCATCTGCAGACTGAGATGCACCTTATATTGTCTATTCCAAATCATCCAATGATTTTATACATACATATACCATAAGTTTCCTCTGGCCTGTAAAACAATTATTCATCATTCCTTACAGTTTCTGTCTCTTAACCAATTTTGTAACCATGTTTCCATTTAACTCCAAGTGTTTAATTCAGCTAACAATTTCATTATGTAGCACTTCGTCAAGTCCCATTTTAAAATGTTCTAAGTGCATTGACTCCATTACCCTCATTAAAACTGTCCTTTATTTCAAAGAACTTGATTAAGTTAGTCAAACAGAAGTTGCCCCTTTTGACAGGCTTTGTTTTTCCAAATATCAAATTTTTTTCAAAGCTGACACCTCTGGTTACTTCATTCCTGCGTACGAACATCAGCCAACATTGAGCTCCCATATCTCTACAGCAAACCCATGAACTTCTGAGTCAAACAGCAATATTCACATCCTTTGATCTGTAATTAACATCTCAGGAAGGATTTCCAATTATTTGATGATTACGAAGTGTAAGGAAGAGAGAAAAACACATTTAATAATCACCTCCTCAGCATAGAGTCTGAATAAATAACAAACTTTCATTTATAATTGGATGTTGTTTTCCAATGGCAAGCAATTCAAAAAGACATGATGCTTAAAGGCCAAGGTATTGTTAACTGGACATCAACATCAAATGACATTTCAGTGAAGAACAGAGAAAGTACAAAAACATACCATATGCTGTTATTAAAACTCAGATAGCCAAGTGGCACTATTGCCTCAGCATCAGAAGACAATCAATACAGTTTCCAGCAAACACAAAATGCTGGAGAAATTCAGGTCTTGCAGCATCTGTGGAAAGAATAACACAGCTAATGTTTTGACTATGACATGATACTGTACAAGATTTTAGTCAGGCCACATTTGGAATACTGTGTGCAGTTCTAGTTGCTGCACTAAAGAAAATGCAGAGACTTTGTAGAGGGTGAAGAAGAGGTTTATCAGGCTATTTACTGGTTTAGAGTACACAAGGTAAAAGAAAGATTGGAAAAACTTGGATTGTTTTTGCTAGAATGTCAGAGGTGGGGGCGGGGGGTTGTTAGTCCTGATAGAAGTATATAAAATTATGAGTTAATTGGTAGGGTAGCACTGAAGGGCATATTCCTGTGCTGTACTGTTCTATGTTTTTCTTCAAGTGTCACCTTCTTAGTTCTAAACAACAGTTACATCAGACTCGAAACGTTAATTCTGTTTCTCCACTCAAGCTGCCAGACCTGCTGAGTTTCCCTACAAATTTCTAAGTTTGTTCCAGATTTCCAGCATCTGGAGATTTTATTAGAGGATACAATTTCAGGCCAGAGTTATCAGCACATGACCTACAGTGACACTAACTGTAGTAAAAGAGGAGATATTTTTCTACAGTCAGAGGTGTTTTTTTTTCAGTTGGATGTAGAAGATCTAAAGTAGAAGACGTTTTCTTGGTTCCCTGTCACTGAACAATAGTGATTCTATAGATGCATGCAGGATTCTGCTGGCTGCAAATTGGCTACCATACTTACATTACAATAAATACGTCATGCTGGGAGTCTTTTTAAATTCACTCTTGGGATGTGGGCATCACTGGCTAGCCGGCATTTATTGCCTATCTCCAGCTGCCCTTGAGAAAATGGTGGTGAGCTGCCTTCTTTAACTGCAATAGTCCATGAGCAATAGCTAGGCTCACAACACCCTTAGGAAGGGAATTCCAGGATTTTGACCCAGCGACAGTGAATTAACGGTGATATACATCCAAGCCAGCATAGTGAGTGGCTTAGAGGGGAACTAACACATGGTAGTGTTCCCATCCGCTGCCCTTGTCCTTCTAGATGGTAGTGATCATAGATGTGGAAGGACCTGTCTAGGATCTTTGAACTTTTGCAGGGCATTTTTTAGATAGTACACATTGCTGCTACTGTAGTTGGAGGGAGTGGATGTGGTGCCAATCTAGCAGGCTGCTTTGTCTTAGATGGTGTCGAGCAGTATTTTTAATAAAGGCCTCATGGGCAGGGGGGTGGGTGTGGAAGTCATTGGACAAAAGAGATTTTGCACTGCATATGTACCTGCCAAAGTGTCAACTTTGAAACAATTCTGGATATCAAATCCTACAGTGCATTACTTCTGGTGGTCAATGGAGACAGGTCTTGCCTCGTCAGCCACAGGATATTGATACAAGAGGTCCCCAGGGCAGCACTACAAGCCAAACTCTCAGTTTCACTAAATAACCTTCCTTCAACTGTGAGATCAAAACCCAGGTGGTTAACTGATGATTGTAGGTCTAGCTCCATTCATAAATTTACCAGGTTCCGATTAATTTTCAGCTATATTTGCTCAGGCATCTCATGGTCTATTGTGATGTCAATTGACCATGTTCCTGTAGAGTTATACTATGTTAAGGTTCAATATTAAAACTAGATGTTGCCCAGTTAAGAAGTAATCTATGCCCACAAGTATTAAAACTGGGCAAAATCCAAGTTATGGCTAACATGCATCAAGTAACATTCATACTACACAAATGGAAAACAAAAACTAAAAACTATCTCCACCAAGACAGAACTCAATTTCCTTAGATATTCGGTGGTACTGCTGTTATCACATTCATGTACACAAACAATATCAACATACTATGTCATCATTGTGCACCATCAACAGAGACCCATCAAGGCTTCTTTGAAGAGAATGGGTTCCCATTTAGTCATGCTCATAATGTAGTGGATTTACACCTTGCTCTGCAAACAAAAAAGGAATACATTCACATCTTGTTCTTTCTAAATTATCTGGGAGACTGGGGAGCCCATTGTTCCTCATGGCATTGCCATCAAGACAAGGTTGATTTGCTAACCAATCAGCGCCCTTCTCTTCTCTAGGATATATTGCGCAATGGCTTGAAATTTGCTAATCTTGCATTTTTCCTGACAAATCCAGGACAAAAGGCTTCAGCAACTAGGTTTTTTCCAGCAAAACTTTGAATTTCTTTTTTAAAATTCATCTACTTCTGCTGAGGAGGCTAACATATTTATTGGAAATTTCTATCCCTTCTACCAAGAGCTATTTATTTTATGAAATTCAACTCAATAATGTAGAATAATTCAAATTATGGCTTTAAGTAAAAGAAAGCTAAAATAAACAATGCAAAGACAATTTAATTTACTACAGCACTTTTCTCCCTCCTAGCAACACTAATTATACCAAATTCTAAAGATAAGGACTGTGTGTCCAGTTGTTCTGCCTGGTGTCTGCAGGTTGAAGTTAGGTCATTTCCAGCGTTGCAGATACCCTTGTCCACTGCAAATACAAAGGCTACTGCTTCTGCTACTGGTTCAGCTGAATATCTCTCTCATTTCAGAAATGCTCCTCCTTGAAGCAAACTTACTAGAAAAGAAGAGTACCTCCAGGTACAAAATACGCATTGCTGTTTATTTTGTACCCTTCCCAAAGGGAAACGTTTAAACTTATGCTGATTTTGCTTTATAATTTTCAGTAAAAAGTCTTCAAATGTAAAACCTTGTTGTTCTGCTCCAGTCAGAGAAATTCATTTATAGTATTTTAAAAAGTAAACCGGTCTCAATGTGGACCCCATCAATTTTCAAATTACTTTTTTTAAAAAAAACTGCAGGTGTTAATTGTTGCATAACATGAATACGCTATTTCTTTACAGATAGTGTCTCTGGTAAAAGATCAGTTATGTTCATTTTCACAGCACATATCTAGTAGAGTTAGCTGTTTTTGTCAACAGTTGATTGATACATCTGGCAATAAGAAAAAAACCATCCTTCAAACTGTTTCTGTTAATGACATTAACTTTGGAAATAATCCCAGTACTAGTCTACATATTGAAGTACATTCTATTTGAAATAAAAGTTATTTTTCTATAATAGAAATATTAATCTAAGAAGGTCCAAATTTCTTGCTGCTTTCATGGATACATACCATGAAACCACAATTAACATTCTAGAATAAATTACAACATTTCCAATCTTCATATGGTTTTCAGAGATACTAACTTTAAAAAAACTACCTTCTCAAAATTCAGTGGAGGATTACGGACTCCACTTCTGTGGGATAACAGCCAATCTCTTTGTTCAGAGAACAGTCAAGTACCTGGGACTGCTTATTTTCAGACGCCGTGGAACAGATGATTCTAATTTCTACAAATGCTGATTCAATTTCAAACATTCAGACATTCAAAGACAAGTCATTAGATGACCAACACATTTCAATCACCACCTAAGATAACAAAGTGTGAACACAGCAGGCCAAGCTGCAGCTCAGGAGCACAAAAGCTGACGTTTCAGGCCTAGACCCTTCATCAGAGAGGGGGATAGGGAGAGGGATCTGAAATAAATAGGGAGAGAGGGGGGGAGGCAGACCAAAGATGGATAGAGGAGAAGATAGGTGGAGAGGAGAAGATAGGTGGAGAGGAGAAGATAGGTGAAGAGGAGAGTATAGGTGGAGAGGAGAGTATAGGTGGAGAGGAGAGTATAGGTGGAGAGGAGAGTATAGGTGGAGAGGTAGGGAGGGGATAGGTCAGTCGGGGAGGACGGACAGGTCAAGGGGGCGGGATGAGGTTAGTAGGTAGGAGATGGTGGTGCAGCTTGAGCTGCGAGGAGGGGATAGGTGAGAGGAAGAACAGGTTAGGGAGGTGTGGACGAGCTGGGCTGGTTTTGGGATGCAGTGGGGGGAGGGGAGATTTTGAAGCTTGTGAAGTCTACATGGGAACCTTGCAGCCCAATGGTATCAAAGCGGAATATGAGTTGCTGTTCCTGCAACCTTCGGGTGGCATCATTATGGCACTGGAGGAGGCCCATGATGGACATGTTGTCTAAGGAATGGGAGTGGGAGTTAAAATGGTTCGCGACTGGGAGGTGCAGTTGTTTATTGCAAACCAAGCGGAGGTGTTCTACAAAGCAGTCCCCAAGCCTCTGCTTGGTTTCGCCAATGTCGAGGGAGCCACAATGGGTACAGTGGATGCAGTATACTACATTGGCAGATGGGCAGGTGAACATCTGCTTGATATGGAAAGTCATCTTGGGGCCTGGAATGGGGGTGAGGGAGGAGGTGTGGGGGCAGGTGTAGCACTTCCTGCGGTTGCAGGGGAAAGTGCCGGGTATGGGGGGGTTGGAGGGGAGTGTGGAGCGGACAAGGGAGTCCAGGAGAGAGTGGGGAAGGCAGACAAGGGTGGGGATGGAAAAATGTCTTGGTGGTGGGGTCGGATTGTAGATGGCGGAAGTGTCGGAGGATGATGCGTTGGATCTGGAGGTTGGTGGGGTGGTATGTGAGGACGAGGGAGATTCTCTTTGGGCGGTTATAGAGGGGGCGGAGTGTGAGGGATGTGTTGCGGGAAATGCGGGAGACATGGTCAACACACCTCCTCACTCACCCACATCCCAGACCCCAAGATGACTTTCCATATTAAGCAGATGTTCACCTGCACATCTGCCAATGTAGTATACTGCATCCGCTGTACCCGGTGTGGCTTCCTCTATATTGGGGAAACCAAGCGAGGCTTGGGGACCACTTTGGAGAACACCTCTGCTCAGTTCGCAATAAACAACTGCACCTCCCAGTCGCGAACCATTTTAACTCCCACTCCCATTCCTTAGACAAGTCCATCCTGAGCCTCCTGCAATGCCATAATGATGCCACCCGCAGGTTGCAGGAGCAGCAACTCATATTCCGCTTGGGAACCTTGCAGCCCAATGGTATCAATGTGGGCTTCACAAGCTTCAAAATCTCCCCTCCCCCCACTGCAGCCGAAAACTAGCCCAGCTCGTCCCCACCTCCCTAACCTGTTCTTCCTCTCATCTATCCCCTGCTCCCACCTCAAGCCGCACCTCCATTTCCTACCTACTAACCTCATCCCACCTCCTTGACCTGTCCGTCCTCCCCGGACTGACCTATCCCCTCCCTGCCTCCCCACCTATATTCAGCTCTCAACCTATCTTCTCCTCTATCCATCTCCGGTCCGCCTCCCCCTCTCTCCCTATTTATTTCAGAACCCTCACCCCATCCCCCTCTCTGATGAAGGGTCTAGGCCCGAAACGTCAGCTTTTGTGCTCCTGAGATGCTGCTTGGCCTGCTGTGTTCATCCAGCTTCACACTTTGTTATCTTGGATTCTCCAGCATCTGCAGTTCCCATTATCTCAATTGCCACCTATACTGGTATTAAAATTGCTTCATCCAACAGCTTGAGCATGTAGAAAAAAAATTATTTGCAGAAAAGGGTCCTGTTTTTACATTAAAAAAGGGACACTTACTGAAAATAAAATTGACAGATTAGGTTACTGCTGCTCAAAGTGAACATGAATGAGAAATGGGGCTACAAAACAATTCTTGCGAAGTCTTTTCCTAGGAATACAAGATTGGTAAAATTTACCCTCTATTTGTACTTCTGGATTTAGTATGCTACTGCATGTGAGAAAGGAGAGAAGAGCCCCTTGTGGATAGTGTATCGTAAGAGTCATACAGTCATGCAGCATAGAAACAGACCGTTCAGTCTGACCAGTCCACGCTGTCTGAAATCCCAACTAAATTAGGCCCACCTGCCTGTGCTTGGCCCATGTCCCTTCAAACACAATTTACCTATCCAAATGACGTTTAAACATTGTAAATGCACCTGCATCCACCACTTCCACTGAAAGTTCATTCCACACATGAACCACGCTGCAAAATTTGAAAAGAAATTGTCCCTCGTGTCATTTTTAAAAAAGATCCTTCCCCACTCACCAGCACGCCACAGCAGGCCTCACCAACATCCCGTACAACCTCAACATGACGTCCCGATTCCTATACTCAAAGGTCAGAGCAACACATCAAATGGACTAAATCCCTTCTGAACCACCCTGTCTATGATGCAAGCTTCAAAGAATTATGCATCTGAACCCCTAGGTCTCTGTTCCACAACACTACCCAAAGCCCTCCTTGAAATGTACAGGTACTGCCCTTGTTTGTTTCACCAAATTGCAATACCTCACATTCATCCAAATTAAACTCCATCTGCCATTCTTCAGTCTATGGACCCAATAAATTGAGATCCCTTCGTAATCTTAAGTAACCTTTTTCAGTGTTGACTAGGCCATCATTTTGGTGTCATCTGCAAAACTAACCACGTTTTCCCAATTCTCATCTATATCATTAAATGAATCAAAAATTATTATTCAGGAAATGAGATACATGATAATAAGTTCAAACGGTTTCTTTTTGCTCCAGCCAGAAGACTGTGGATTTCAGGCATGGCAGCTAGGTTTGAAAAATGTTGTGCATCCAGTGACCAGATATTTAAGGCAAATTGATTAACTGTTTACTTTAGCCTACATATCACAGAAGTGAAAAATTTGCAGGAACTTACATTTAGAAGCACCATTAGGGGTGATAAAAGACTTGATCGATGAGCAGGATTTGAAGGGTGATCATTAAAGAAGACAGATGGTGAACAGGCAGAGAGGGATTCCATGAAATTAGAGTGTATGTTCATTTTGTAATAGAAAGACCTGCAAATTTTGAACGAGGAGATGGATTTTCAGAATGGTGTGATATTGTTCTGCCTAATTGTTTTTCTTCACAGATGAAGACGAGCACAACAGAAACAACTTAATGAAAAATTATTCACTACAGGACAACAAATGAATTACCATTAAGGTCTATGAGTAGGAGTAAATATTTTACTTTTTTGTTTTTGGAAGCAAGCTGAATTCTGATATTTTGCAACACTGCAGAATTCCAAACAAACTTGGGCATAACTTTTAATAGAAACAATACAGAAAAAACCATGGTCAGAACTTGACCAAATGTATCATTTTTACTGAAATACTCATGGAAATTTTCATAGCTCTAGGTTACCAATTCTCAAAACTGCATTGCTATCCCATCTCTCCCCTCCCTGCAGGCAGGACTCTGCAACACTGAAATCAATCCAGCATGCAAGAAATGGGCAGCTTCCCAAACAGCATAGCTAAGATGATGCTGTCGTAGTTAAGTCTCAAGTATAACAGTTAGAGTTATAAACAGAAATACAGTAAGGTCCAGCAGTGGTCTTTTGTGAATAGACAGTTTTTCTAGAAAACCTGATGCCTCTATCAGGAAAGCTCTTTTGGTACAAGGAGGTTTGGTCTACACATAGTCTTCAGATTTAACAAAACTTACAGCTGCCAGAGGAGGATGTTAAACAAATGAAGTGCAAGTATAAAAAAGGTTTCATTAGATATATTTAATAAAAACGGGAAAAATGCCAAGCATCTAAGAAAATATACCGAGAATTATGATCTCTATAAGAAACCAATGAACCATAAAGAACCCAATTTGCCAAACAGCCTCAAAAAAAACAAAAGGAAAAGGCTTCTTTTTATAACAATTCATCAATATAAATTCAAAATGAATTAACAGGCAAATTGCAATAAATAAAGAACTAAATAAATCAAAATGTAAATACAAGAAGACTTTATGAACTTACGATTAGTTCACTTAGTATATGTGGCACTAATTTGAACCATAAAGTTCTAAGCTCTAGACTTTCTCAGAATTCCAGCTCCTTTGCTTCAAAGATGCAGGCACCGGATGCCAACCGAAAGCAGTTTCCAAACCCATTTTCTATAGTCTTTACCAAAATGACATTTCTGCAGAACCTCTAATTTATTTTTCATGAGTCTTGGGGATACAGATTCAACAGACTCATCCGAATCCAAACCCAAACCGTCAGCAACACCCCTGCACACTGGCAAAGGAGAACTAAATATTGGTCACACGCTACCACACTGCCACTTTGCAGTTGAGCCCAAAGTTGAGGAGGCACCCTGCACCCATTGTGTCTTCCCCAGGATACTCTTTAACAAATGCCATTTGAATCAGTGGATTAGAGACCAGGCGCCAAGGTAACCTCAAGTAACAGGCCTTGACTACTCTTAATAGTGTCCCAAAGTTTCCTGGGTGAGGATGCCAACTAATGTGATCAAGACACAAATAGTGCCAATGCTAAGTTTAGCAATGTGCAGATATACATCAATATAACTCTACTTAACGTAATTGGGATGGGTACAGTTGATGGAGGGAATGCCTTTCCACTGAACCTGCTCAAGACAATACGGAAGGTCATTGGCATTCCATTATGCTGGTCCTGCAAATTGCCAAACTTCTGCAGGAAATTACAAATCTGCATTTTTTGTGGCAGAGTTGATACACAATGCCAACTTGTGCAGAATCCTTCCAAGAATGCCTGCCAAAATTCTGCAAATCTGTCAACAAAAACAGAATACATTTTTACGCAAAATAAATATCAATAATCAAAAGCTTTGCCTTCTTGGCACATACAATAACTATTTATCAGCTCAGCTGTAAAACTAATACCGTACTATTATTTTACAAATACATTAATCAATTCCTTCAGATTAACGATTGGAATTCCTGTGAAGATAGCTGCAATTTTACATAGAATGGTTTCACTAAAGAGAATTTACCATTTGCTGCAGAATTAACTAACTTGCTTCTGTTTATAGTATATTTTTCAATCCTCATTAGAAAATTAAAACTTTTGTTTTACTTTGTTCAGTATCATTTTGGCCCTTCAGGGTTTTTCTAGTCTTCAAAATCAAATGTACATGCAGAATGGTTCACCCTCCTGGGCATATAGCAAGTTTCTGCTCAATTACAAGTAACGCTTCTTTATACCGCAATTGATACATTCAAACATATTGGTTTAGGATGCAAATTCACTTGTCCGTTCCAAAACAAGGGTAAATAGTTTCCTCCATGCAACATTGCACCTGTACCCATAACCAATGCATGCGTTCTGAAAAATGTACTAGTGTTATGATACAGCAGCTAGCTTAACTATACCAACTACATATTTCAATACATGTACATCTGTATCTCTTTCCCTTACATTCAATATAGTAGTCCTTGCTATTATTTCAATTAAGACTTTTCTTAAATTGACAAAGGATTTTAATGTGTTGGCTATTCGTTTGAGGCAATTCAGGCTGATTTGGTTATAACTGATGGTCCAGCATAGCTCATCACATTACAATAGCCCACACAGTTTTTTTAAATGATATTGTTTCTTTCATGGGATGTCAGCAGTACCAGTAAGGTTCGTTGCTAATTGCGATCCGGAGTAAATGACTACTAAATCACTTCAGATGGTGGTTAGGAGGCAACCACATTGTTATATGTAGACCAGGCTGGGGGTGGCATTTCTTCCCTATACGGCTTTAGTGAACTCAGATGGGTCTTTGCAACAAGTGATGGATATCCTCATGGTCATTCATAGCTTTTCAAAAACTGATTTCCAATTAATCAAATTTTAAATCCAACCAACTGCCATGATGATATTGAATTCTGTGTGTGCATAGTGGAGTTGCACAGATCACAACTTATCCATATCCCAGAACACACTGACCAACAAACACAATGATCGCAGAATACATCATTAACAGCTTGATTTTTTCAAAAAGGTTAGGTCTGGAGTAAAACTTAAAACATATCACAACCCAGCCATTCAATCCAACTCGTCTACGCCGTCTCTGTGACAATACTGGGTTGAATTCCTGGTCATGATTATCTAGCTATACCTTACATTTGACTATTCAATTTCCCTCAATTGTTCAACACAACTGCATACACGAACACATTATCACTACTTTCATGAAGCTGACTCCCCTGGAAATCCAATGATATCCTAGTTTGCTCAGTCAGTAGAAACATCTTTACTTTAACCCTGTTAAACTGTATAAAGACCCCTTGCAGGTCACTCCTCAGCCTTCGCTTTCCCACATAACAGGGGGTCCAAGCTTGTATACCCTGTCCTGTTAAGCATATCCTCTGTTACCCAGTGTATAAATAAAGAGCTCATGACAGGGTAGGTGGTAGAATCTAGAATTAGAGTTATGGTTTAAAAATAAAAGGACGGCCCATTTAAAATGGAGATTAGGGGATTTTCTTTTCCTCTTGAAAGCCATGTGTCTTTGAAACAATCTTAACTCCTTAGGAACAGGAACAGGCTGTTTGGACCTTTGAGCCTGTTCCACCATTCAATAGGATCATGGCAGATCCAACATTCCTCAAGTCCGCTTTCCTGCATTTTCCCCATAACCCGATTCCCTTATCGATTAGGAATCAATCATAGCCTTAAATATACACAAGGACCCGCCCCCTACAGCTCTCAGGAGCAATATTTCCAAAGATTCTCAATTCCTCAGTTCAGTCTTAAATTGATACCTCTTTATTCTAAGGCTATGCCCTCTGGTCCTAGACTCTCAGCATCTGCACTGCAAAGCCCCTTAAAATTCTACATGATCTTTCCCAAAGATGTGGCAAAAGCAGCATTCTTGAAATGTTTTGACAGTTTTAATAAGGGAGTGAAATTTTATCAGGAGTAGGCAGGAATGTGGACTTGATGTTATAATCAGTTGAATCTTGATCTTACTGAGTGAAAGAGCATGTTCAGGGAGCTGAATGCTTGTTCTTGATGAGTATGTTTACATCATTCTTGTGAATCTTTTTACAGGTTCTCCAATAGTCTAATTGAGCCACTCTGAATTCAGAATAAATTCACAATTCCAACATGGTGAGTAGGAATTATTACGAGTCTGTATCTCTGAGCTAATTACCAATGTTGATGTTTGGTTGATCAAAGTAAAAGATTTATTACCAGTGCCTAATGTCAGAATTTAGAAATTGGAACTCTCAGCACACAGTTAACTGTAGGGCCCCAGGGAGTGCTGCTGACCTTGGGGTGTAGGTTCAAAGTGGTATTGCAGGCAGACAGGGTGCTGAAGATGGTGTTTGGCACAATGCTCTGACCAATGAAGACAAGTGAGCGTAGGAATTGGGACATCATGTTGCAACTGTACAAAACATTGGTGAGGCCACTTTTAGAATACTGCATATAACTGAAGTCACTCTGCTATATGTTAAACTATGAAGGGCACATAAAAATTTACAAGAATGTTGCCCATGCTGGAGGGTTTGAGTTACAGGGAGAGGCTGGATAGGTTTGGACTTTTCTCCCTGAAGCACTGGAGGCTGAGGGGTGACTTTGGAGAGGTTTACAAAATCATGAGGGGCATAGAAAAGATGAATAATCAAGGTCTTTTTCCTAAGAGCAGGAGAGTGAAAAACTTGGGGGTATAGACTTAAGTTAAAAAGGGTAAGATTCAAATGGGACACGAGGGGTATCATTTTCACACAGAGGGTGATGCTTGTATGGAGTGAGCTGCCAGAGGAAGTTGTAGAAGCAGGCACAATTACAACAGTTAAATGACATTTTTCAGGTACAAGAATAGGAAAAGGTTAGAGGGATAGGGGCCAAATGCAGACAAATGGGACTAGCTCACTTGAGGATACCTGGTCAGCATGGACAAGTGGGCCGATGGGTCTGCTTCTGTGCCATATAACTAAGTACAACCCAAAGCATTTTCCTTGGACTGAAAGTTATTGCTGATCAAGAAACCATAGGCAACAGTACAGCCCCAAACAGTAGTCTGGGTAGGGAGGATAAACTGTTCATGTATTGTGAGGAAAGATCATTCCCTCCACTCTTTACATGCAGACAGACCTCTGTTCTAAGGCAATACAAGTTTAGCCTATGCGTGCACGGTCTGAAAGAGGTTCTTCTGGGAAAAGTCCGCGGCCCCAATTCCAAGTCAGGAGAAAGGAATCGTACCATCCGAATTTGCACGCACAACCATTATTAATTGGTTTTAGAAATTTAACATAGCCAACGGATCAGACAGTATTTTCACCGGATAAAAGTAGAATTGTCCATTGTTAGGTTAAACACAAAATCAGTTAAGGGATATAACATTGTTTAAAATGCATTCATAAATAATTATTTTAATTATGAAGGGGAGAGGTCAAAAGGTGATGATTTGGGAGTAGGGACTGAATTAAGTTAATACCATGATTTTAAGATGTAGACAGAGGAATACAAAATAGAAATAATGCCTATTTTTGGTCTTTTTTTTCCAGTTACATGTAAGCCTATAGGTGAATACATTTATGAATGAAATCCTCGTACACCTGCCAAGGCTTTCCAATGGCAATATTAAAGCTGTGCCTTTGCTCAATATTATGTACTCACTGGCGAACATATAACATTTCCTGACTCTTAACAGATACGTAAGTGTTGGAGGGACCATTAAAGAATTTCAGAGAATAATTCACTATTTCACTTCTCACTTGACCAGGTTGACATCATAATCTATTTCATTAGCCCAAGGAATATGCGTAAAACTTGAAAAAACCCAAACCCATATTAATTTTCAAAAGATCTTTCATTTTCATTTGCTGAAGAACAGATTCGTGGACTGTATATTGAAATAATTGCTGGGTTTCATTTTGAACCCTATAGTTTCCTGGCATTTTAATGATTCACAATTAAATTATGGTGACACTAAACACTTCTTAGGAGGGTTGTTTTAATGTTTACATTGTTATATTAAAATGAACAACCAAGAGGCTACTGACATGATCAAAGCGGCTAAAATAAATGGATACAAACTGGGTCAATAATCATCTACATTAACATAATGCATGGTAACTTGGACCATTCCACACGTCATACATTTTGGATGTATCCTCATGCAGGAAAAAGGAAACTTTTAGACACAAGATAGACCAAATTTAAATTAAACTTGCCTGTGAATCCCATTTTTAAATGAGTCTGAGAAATAACACTCTCAACTGACAGGTTATGGAATGGCAAATGTCAGAAATGGAAAATTTTAAGACTCCTCAATCAAGGAAGCTCTTCTTAATTTGGGGTCAGAGCAGACAGACATCAGGCCAGCAGTCTGAAATGTTGACAAAAACAATTCTTGTACATAAGCAGATCGTTGTATTTGACTTAAGATGGAACATCACAGGCTGGAATCCCAGCTTCAACTATTACTTTAACATTTGTCGCTGGGGCAGTTCTAGATCGAGCAATTAGTGCAAGGCAGCACAGTTCTGCATCTCAAAGAAAGGAAGTGCTGTCTGGACTAGTTCCCTCAACACCAAGCCCTTTTAATTCCTCATAGCGGAAAATATTTTCAGCAAATTATGATGTGGAGAGAAACAGGAAATTAAAATATTGCAGGGAATGAGGAAAGACGAAAAAATTGCAGTCATAATGAGATGTAGATCAGGCAAAGTCAGGAAGGCAAAAATGGTTTGTGAAGAAAATTCTTTAGGGAAGAAAACAGACTGGCTTCTTACGATCAGCTTAGCTCAGTGTCTGATATGCTCATTTAAGTTTGAGGATGGTAGGTGAAGATCCATTCTGCATCCTAAGCACATTGCCAACTCTATTCTAGCATAATACTAAAAGAAGTCATTGCATTATTCTTTGGATGAAACAATAAGATTATGGTCCGCGTGGCCTGCAATTATTTGAAGAGAAATCCCAGTGGTCTGACCTCAAATTATTGTTTAAAATCAACACCACAAACAGATTTCCATACACATGCATACTGAGTCAACCCAAAACTGAGATTCATTTTTGGTCTCAAAAGGAATCGAGGGATTATGGGAAGCAGACAGAAAAATGGTTCTGAAGGAAAAAAAAAATCAGCAGCCATGGTCAAACTGAATGGCACAGAAGACTCAAATACCATATGACCCATTTCTACTCATTCATTTTGTTCTTATATCACTTTTTGCTGTGTGCAAATTGCCTGTGTGCTTTCCTTTACAAGGATAACTGAACTAAGTTTCAGAATGTTCCAGGAATATGAATAACATTTGTTAATAAATACTCTTTCTTCTTCATTTGATAAGATGAGAAACATGGGAAACAAAAAGTCAGGGACGCGAAGGTTGTAGGACTGGGCAGAATGTCAGACACAACGTGAACAAAACCATGAGAGGTCTGAAGGCAAAAAGGTAAAGACCTCAAAATTAATTCACAAGCACATGAAACTTGGCCATTTTTGGTTATTTACAGTTCTGACAACATGGTAGAGGACCAGGCCTCAGAGGTTTGGAGATCGCTGATGCTTATGAAGATATGGATAAGGGCTTCCAGCATCTGCAGAGATGAAGCAAATGGGAAAAGTGCAGACATTTAGTCTGTGTTTCACCAAGGGCACTCAGCACCTAACCTCATTATAGAAGGGTCTGTCTCCATAATGGACTGCCGTGGCTCAAGAAGGTAGCTCACCATAACATACTCAAGTGGAACTGGGGACGAGCAATAAATGCTGGCTTAACTAGTATAGATGAACAGAATTCAAACAGTACAGAAGAAATAGCCTGAAAGACTAAGGAAGCTAGAACCAAAAGTGCATCATTAAGTCCCCAAAAAAGTTTCAGTCCCCAACATGAAGTTTTAGGACTTTGATTTTAAATAGCCAGCACAGCAGCAGGCACAGAATCAATAGTAGTGCAATAGAGATAGAGTTAAGTGCTACTAGAATCTACAAGGAAGCTGCCACAATTCCTGTGATTTTAACACTGACGTGGCAATGTACAATAAACAGAAATGGGTTGATAACATGGCATACCTGTGTGTACACTTACACCTAAGTGTGCAGACCTAGAAACTGTTCAAGGAGTTACAGTTACTATATTTGCAACGCACAAGCGAAATCATGAGAAAACGATACTTTGAAATCAAGTAGAGCCCACCATGAAGAATAAAACTGTCTTTAAAAATATCCAGGTGCGAAAAGGTCATGGAAATAATTGTAGACGCACAGCTGTTATTGGCAACTGTGACCAAGGCTCAGTGATGTAAGTATAGGTTCTTGTGGTGCAATGATCACATCCTTATCTCTGAGCCAGAGATGTGCTGTAGGTGCAGAAGAAACTGGATCATTGAAATTCAAAGAGAAAACTGGGCATTTTATTCGGAGATCAGCAGCAGTGGTTAACTCTGGAGCAAAAGGAGAGAAGGTCAAGACAGCATAATCAAACTGCTTCTCTTCAGCCATCATAGATTAACTGAAGACAAGTACAAAGCCATTTGACTCAACCAAGATAGTTGGAGAGCCGGAAGAAGCAGAGAAGGAACATAGTTCATTATTTACCAATTTACAACTATTCTTAAGTCAGTTAGACATCAAAGAACGGTACAATTTGAGTTCCTATGCAGTCTAATCTTTAGTGTAATGTATGACTAGATATGAATTATAGATGCGTGTAGCCTCAAGTTGGATGTTAGTCAGTAATTACACAGTCAAGAATAAGGGAGACCCTTCTTATACCTTCCAGTAATTCACTCTCACCATCTCCTTTTTTAAAAAATTGTGGAAGAAAGGGACCAATGGATATCTGACACTAAAGATAAATAAAGTAAAATAATTTGCACATAATACAGATTATAATTACATGGAAGGTCATCATCCAGGCAGCCCAAATTAAATATTATCCAAAACATATTTCAAAACTAGGGCTTCCATCTTAGTGCAATTAGAACAACATGTGCCTTCTAATCGTAAGTTTCTAGGTTCAAATTCTAGGCTACCTAGAACATTTGGCATTATCTTCTTTGCTCATCTGAATTATGCCTCTTTTTCAGGGAAAACCACCAATCATACAACTCCTTGTTTTTAAAATTAGCCTAATCTGCCTCAGTCTCTTAAATCAAAGTTATCTGTCCAAAGGGAGAGTATTAAAATCAACTCTGGAAGCAAACATGTCCAGTTAAAGGGATCTCGACCCGAAATGTCAACTTTCCTGCTCCTCTGATGCTGCTTGGCTTACTGTGTTCACCCAGCTTCACACTGTGCTATCTCTAATTCCCTTTTAGCTCTGTCATGAATTCTACCCACAGTGAGTTTGCTTGGTGGCCTCCCTATCCAAATCTCTCTCTTTACAAAGGGATATCTGCAATAATTTACTGCCTTACGCTCCATAGGATGTTACATAGCAACAAAAATTATATTGGAAACAAATCTTTGTGGTCATTATTTTCTGTCCTGAAATAGAGCTCTGATGAATTAAGCACAACTGGAACAATAGTGACCAAAGATTACCAAATCTGCATTTCAATCAAAGTCAAGATATGAATTTAAGGCTCCATACTGAAGCAAAAGGATACTTAAAACATTCTTAGACATCCATTTATATATAACTCCATCATACTTGACATGCTCTGTCTCAAGTCAGGGGTCTTTACATAAGGCAATGAAAATATAGCTGGATTGGACAGAGGAGGTCACATGACAGGTAAACATCTAGGAATGGTATAATTTGAGTGGCTTTAACATTGCACATCTAATACCATGCGTTTGTCATTTCCACAGGCTACCTGGCTTAATAAAGCGTATTGACCAATTAGGTAAAAATACTGCTAAGCAATATCACAGATCTTTGCCCTGGAATTTTTCTATGGCTCATTTATTTTGCACACTTAACATATAAAACCTAATAATGTACTTCAGTGTAACATACAAAAAATATTTTAAAAGGTGGTGTCCAAACAGTTCATTTCTTATGTTGCCCGTTTTCACCGAAACCTTGTGTGTATGACAAAATGAACAAAATTCAAGCAAAGGTGGCTTTAAAGAGTCCAACATACAACAAAGGAATGTCAAGCACTGAAGTGAATATGGGCTGACCTACAAAGTTATGTAAGTTAAATGTGTAACATAAATTACTAAGCAGTACCTTAAGTCAATTTATAGAATATTCTTTATTTACATTTGGCAAATTGCTTCTACTGTTAATTTTATAGAGAAATGTAATGTTTAAAATAACACACAATACAATGCAGATATCATATATGCATCCAATAAATTGCACAAGTGAATTAAAAACTTTGAAAGGATGCAGGTCCAAACAACACAATCAAATTAATCTTCTGAAAAGAAAAACAGCATTTAATGTTGTGCAATGTTAGTGTGCAAAATCTATTCTGGAGACTGCATTGGGTTTAATAACATGATCAACATTTTAACAAACTTTTTTTTGTAGTACTTAAACTTTTAGTTTCAGTACTTTCAATACCTTCAACATGTAGGTCTTGTGGCACTGCTTGTTTGATAGAGGACCTACGATACACCACATGAACGCGACCTTTTTCTTCCTGTGCCTGCTGCCCTTTCTCCAATGGCTCAATGAAAAACTCACCAGTGTCTGCACGAATCAATCCAGCCTATTAAATATAAAAAGACAATTATACATAATTTACTTATCACAATGTGTAATGTTTCTGCATAAATAGTCAACACACAAAAACACAGTTTTTCAAATGACCATAACAATATCAACATCTGTAGTCAGTCCAGATGAAGGGCTTGCAACGTGGAAAATGTTCCACAAATCCGTCCCCTATCTATCACTGACTTTTTCTGGCAACAGTTGTTAAACACAGCAAAATTAGGGAACCTTATTTCAAATTCAAGGAGGGTTGCATTTCAAAATGGGTCAAGACAATGTGAGATTATATAATTGGAAATTCAATGTTAGTGCAAAGTTAATGATATTTAATAATTCAATGTTCATTCTAATTTTACTTTCTGTATGAATATCTGAACCAGAAAATTAAAGTTCATGGCAAATTTAATTCACCTTGCTATTTGTTTTGCTACAAGCCATTTCTATTAGTCAAATCGAAAAGCAGGGTAGAAAGTGGTATATAGTGTTTTCACAATTTGCGCTATGTTGGGAAAAGAATTTATTGGATTGTTTTGGTTAGCCAGTGCTTGTCGTCCACGTAGAAGCAAGTTGTCACTGCTCCTCCAAACTACCTGCTGGACAAAGACATCCAGTGAAGCATTTAGAGGCAAAAAGTCCCAAGGGTGGAAATTACCACATTCAAGTACAGCATTAACACCAGAGACTACACCAAGAAAAATCAGCCAGGACTCCAGCTATTAAATCATCCATGTTAGGTGGCCAGGTGAGATATCAGCTGGACAGGATCAAACAAAGTTTGTGCTTATTACAGATTGTCAACATCCAACTGATTTAAAACTATCCACTCAAGTGAACCGTTTTAATTATATTAGTTAAGATTTTAAATAAATTGATACTCCATTAGGGGAAAGGCAATGAAAATGCAGGAGGCAATGAGGTATTGGATATGATAATGGGAACTGCAGATGCTGGAGAATCCAAGATAATAAAACGTGAGGCTGCAATTCCGCCATCAACAATCCGACCCCACCACCCAAGACATTTTTCCATCCCCATCCCTGTCTGCTTTCCGGAGAGACCACTCTCTCCGTGACTCCCTTGTTCGCTCCACACTGCCCTCCAACCCCACCACACCCGGCACCTTCCCCTGCAACCGCAGGAAATGCTACACTTGTCCCCACACCTCCTCCCTCACCCCTATCCCAGGCCCCAAGATGACTTTCCATATTAAGCAGATGTTCACCTGCACATCTGCCAACGTGGTATACTGTATCCATTGTACCCGGTGTGGCTTCCTCTACGTTGGGGAAACCAAGTGGAGGCTTGGGGGCCGCTTTGCAGAACACCTCCGCTCGGTTCGCAATAAACAACTGCATCTCCCAGTCGCAAACCATTTCCACTCCCCCTCCCATTCTTTAGATGACATGTCCATCATGGGCCTCCTGCAGTGCCACAATGATGCCACCCGAAGGTTGCAGGAACAGCAACTCATATTCCGCTTGGGAACCCTGCAGCCCAATGGTACCAATGTGGACTTCACCAGATTCAAAATCTCCCCCTCCCCCACCGCATCCCAAAACCAGCCCAGCTCTTCCCCACCACCCACTGCATCCCAAAACCAGTCCAACCTGTTCTTCCTCTCACCCATCCCCTCCTCCCACCCCAAGCCGCACCTCCATCTCCTACCTACTACCTCATCCCACCTCCTTGACCTGTCTGTCTTCCCTGGACTGACCTATCCCCTCCCTACCTCCCCACCTATACTCTCCTCTCCAACTATCTTCTTTTCTCTCCACCTTCGGTCCGCCTCCCCCTCTCTCTCTATTTATTCCAGAACCCTCACCCCATCCTCCTCTCTGATGAAGGGTCTAGGCCCGAAACGTCAGCTTTTGTGCTCCTGAGATGCTGCTGGGCCTGCTGTGTTCATCCAGCCTCACATTTTATTATCGAGGTATTGGATATGCTTGTTAAGCATGCCAATAACTACTAAACATTAGTACCTGCACCTTAGGAAGCTTATTATTAAGCATCTTACAGTGTAGCAAACAATATTGGGGGACTGAATGAAACAAAGTTCTGCCTGGAGACAGTGAGTGCCATATTCTTGGCAAGGACACAAAGGAGGGTGCTGAAGAGTGGGCCCTGGTTACTGTAGGGCCAGAATCCTGTGCAGCCCTCAAATCAGGAGAGAAGCTACCCCGTATCAAGTCCCAATGTCGACAGTATTCAAAACTGACCAATAGTCAAGTACTGGAGGCTGGGTTCCTCTGTGGTTTCGTGTGATTCTCGATTTTCTGGCACTTGCAGCATGATCCTGATACAGATCTTGGACATTTTTCTTATCTTGATCCCTCCTAAAGGACCGATGAGAAGCTGGACATAATTCCAACTGATGAAGAATAACCTGAACTAGCTTTGCTGAAATGTGTTTCATTTGTGGGCATTTCTGGAGATGCTCATCTGACACTCGGAAAAGACAGCTTAATTGAAACTTAGATTTATTTGTCACATGTACCAAGTGTAGGGATACACAAGTACATGAAAGTGCACAAAGTCGCCATTCACTGGCACCCATTTGTGTACAAAAACTAGAACTAAAAAGACTTAAAACAGAGCCAAAAAGGTAAGCAACAAAATGAAATTCCCAGATCTCAACATCACAAATCCCATCTCCACATTGGTGCAGGCACTTCTCCAATTGCTAGGGCACCCAGGAGGATGCCACATGAAAGACTCTCACTGCCGACTGCTGCCATCTCACCAGCCTGCTCTCGCCATCGCTTGGGCCCATGCTCAATCTGCCGTTGCTGCAGGATATGGGCAGCTTGTTCAGCTCCAACCATGCAGTTCCCATTCTCAGCTCACGACTGGTAGGTAATTAAAAGGACGGTGTGGAGGGGAGATTGTATTAATGCAAAGAGGAGAGAGAGAGAAGAAAAAAAGAGTGATAAGAAAGGGAAAGGAAAAGGAAAAGGAAAAGGAAAAGGAAAAGGAACTGGCGAGCAGAGTGGAGCTCCAAATGGAGTGACTTACCCTGCCACCATCTTGCTGGTAAAATGTAAATTAAATTGAATTGAAATAAATATAATCTGGACAGATATAAATATACATTTGTACTAGAAAATAATGTGCTGCAGCAATACAAACACGATCCAATTCTCTCTATAGTCAGCATCGAGTTCTCTCAGCTGAGGTACAGGCCAATCTAGTTACAAAGTAAAGCTCCTTTGAATAGTCAATAATTTGCTTTAAACACAGCCTAAGAATACAGTGGACAACACAAGAGTTATATTTTAATTCCCACACTACCCATTTGCTAGTCCTCTGTATTGTATACCTAAATTAGCAACAGACTTGTGGTTAGCTCTGCACCAAGGATTCATGCCCACTGGAGTCAAGAGTTCAAATGATGCTGAACCTATACTGCTTCTGTACTATTTTCATTCTTTGATAGTTCTAGTGAGATTAAGGTTAAATTCAACAATGCAGAAATCAACGATTGCTTGAGCAGTTTTAAAATAGTTTGTTATTCTGCTGGAGATAATGATCTCAAATGATCAAGACTCACATATTGGATTTTCCACATTCTTTGTTAATTTGTATCCAGGTGTGACTAGTAATTTGAAGGGTCTTATCTAAAAAACAGCATTTATATTTGTCATGAGATATAGTGGAAGCAATGTAAACCCACAGTCCAAGTGAAAGAAGTTAAAACTGCAAAATTGAAACAATTTAGACCATCTGCACATTTGCAAGAAAATACAATGTCACCATAACATTAGTTTCAACCTTCAAAGCATGACAAACTTTCAAATTTTTTTACATGAAGGCTACACTTAGTCAATTTGAAGACATAGATGCTGAGACTAACAGATTAAATCACACTGACTTTTTCAGAAATGACATGTTGAGTCTCCATAATTCGTTATTATTTGTGTTGGATTTGAAATTATCCCTGACCTTCTTCCCAATGTAGCTGTTTAGCTCCTTGGAGAGGGTCGTCTTTTTTAAAGGGCATAACTGCTGACGCCCTGCATTAGTTAATACTTTTAAAGATGTCCATAGCGACGGCAGAAAAGCACTCCACCACCCCTTCATTCAGTGTTCTGTTGATCCAGTTCCACGTCACCTTTCCAAACATGACTAAAATTAACAGAACATGCCTAAGGATATTTATATATTGAATAAGACAATTTTATGATTAGACTTCACAATGAAAGCCTTCAAAAAACTTTCAATTCATATTAGTAGACTTTTGAGAAAAAGACACCTGATTAAAAACTTACAGTAGTTTCAAGCATGAGGGCTAACATAGCACACCTTCAGGTAGACTTGAGCCGAGATGACAACTTTCTCCAGTCTATTATAATTTTGATGTATGACAACCAACTTAGACTGGCCAACAAAATAGCAATGAAATTTATCCTATGCAGCACTTCGGTTTGATACATATTTCTTGCAGGATCGTCAGGAAACCAGCTTCTTAAAAGGCCCTCTGTTTCTCACATACCAAGCAGGATTAATGAAATTTTGCCTCCTCAGTAATTGGTCAAGGCAAGCTTTTGTTCACAGATAAATTTGGGACTTGAATTGTAGAAATTAAAAACTGAGAAAAGTACTGCACCATGATGAAATCACAATCACAGAATGTTACAGCACACAGGGAGACTATTCAGTCCATCATGCCTGAACCAACATTAAATGTTATCAAAATCCAAATATGATTAATGATTTGCACCAAGAATCCCATCCTTTTTTTCAAAATTCTTCGTGAGATATGGGCATCACAGACAAAACTGGAATTAGTCTGGCCATTCCAAATTGCCCTTGAACGACATGGTTTCCTATGCCATTTCAGAGGGAATCAAGAGCCAACCACACTGCTGTGGATCTCAGATCAGTTACAGACCAAACAAGGATGGTGTATTTCTTTCCTTAAAAAGGACAGTAGCGAATTAGATTTTTTTCTTTAAAGTAAATATAAAACAACTAGCTTTCAATTGCAGATTTCATTAAATTTAAATCCTACTAGCTTCCGCATTAAGATTTGAACTTATGAATACAGAACATTAGCCTCAACGCTCAGATTACTAGGTTTATAAAAGCAATAGCACTTTTGAACAAAAATGAGTTCACTTATGTTCTGATCATACAGTTTCCAGTAGCCAGCAGTCTAAAATTTCACTTCACTAGAAGTTACATTTTTGCAGTGTCTTTTATACATTAGAACAATGCAGTGGGCGAATGTTAAGCAGGCAACTGGAATTGAAAGGTATGGTGGAAATATTGGTATAATTTCTTTAACCATAGCAAGGATATACAAACACCCTGACAAAAACCTTGATAACCATAAAATGTGGATGTATTTGGTCTTAGAAATAAAGACAATATTTCAAAAAGAAATTAATTGCAATGGATAAAGTGGATTCATAGGTAACTCTTCCAGAGAATCATCACAGGCATTAAAAGGCAAAATTTAATAGAACATAGAACAATACAGCGCAGAACAGGCCCTTCGGCCCTCAATGTTGTGCCGACCTGTGAACTAATCTAAGCCCCTCCCCTAGGGTTATTAACTGGGAGCTACTTTAAAAATGAGCACGGGGTGGAAATGACAAACTCAACTGAAATTAGTATGAGGGGCTTGGTGATTTTAACTTTCAAATTCCACCAACAACTTTTACCAGGCTTACCATTTCCCAGAAATAATTATGGCTGTCACTGTCACTTAAAGTGCAAAATCACCTCTTAAACACTGAGGTTGTGACAAGGAGTCAAAGGACAGAGAATCAAGGACAAGAACAAAAGACAGAAGGGGAATAAGTAAATTGATATGTAGAGAAATCAAGGGCTGGAATCAAATAAGACCACAGTGAAAAATAATGGGAAGAGGGCAAGTAATGCCAAAAAGGTAAGCCATAAGGATTTGTGCCTTAATGCATGGTGCCTTTGTTACAAAAAAAGTATTAAATCAGACAAATAGCCATTAACAAAGTATAATATAGTAGGGGTTATGAACAGAGATGGGAACCAAACATCCAAGGATAGCCAGTACTTAAAGAACAGGCAAAAATGGAAAAAGGCAGTGGAGTTGCATTTCTGGTTATAGAAAAACTTAATGCAACAGTGAGGAAGAATATCAGCTCCAATGACATGGAATCTCTAACGGTACAGCTGTGAAACACCAAGGGTCAAAAATAAAACGTGATGTTGGGAATGCATTATAATGTTAATCTGCATATGGATTGGGCATATCAAACTAATAACAGTACCATATAGAAGAGGAATTCCTGGAATAAATAAGGAATGGTTTTCTAGACTGTGATAATGGGAACTGCAGATGCTGGAGAATCCAAGATAAAAAGTGTAGAGCTGGATGAACACAGCAGGCCAAGCAGCATCTCAGGAGCACAAGAGCTGACGTTTCGGGCCTGAAACGTCAGCTCTTGTGCTCCTGAGATGCTGCTTGGCCTGCTGTGTTCATCCAGCTCCACTTTGTTATCTTGGTTTTCTAGACTGATGTGTTGAGGAGCCTCTAGAGAACAGGCCATCTTAGACTGGGCATCATGTAATGAGAAAGGAATAATTAGTAATCTAATTGTGCGTTGGCCCCTTGAGAATGAGTGACCATTATATGATAGAATTTTCATTAAGTTTGGTGCATGATTCCAAGCCTTGGGTTACAAATCTAAGGAGAGGAAACTACAATAGTATTAGATGTGAATTGTCTATGACATATTGGAAAACATTACTTAAGAGATAGCAGTGGAAATGCAATGGCAAGCATTTAAAGAGTGCAAGGGTTAACTGTAACAATTGTTCATAGAATCATACAGTACAGAAGTGACCCCTTAGTTGATCACTGTCAAAGCATTTCTAAATTTACACTCATCCCACTTTCCAGCACCTTGTCATAGCCTTCAATATTATGACATTTCAAGTGCTCATCCACGTACTAAAAGGTAGTGAGGTCACTCACTTCAACTATCCTCCCAGGAAGTGCCTGGTGCAAAAAGATTCCATTACAAACCCATTGACTCCCACAGCTACCTCACACCCCACTTCCTGTAAAGACTCCATCCCATTCGCTCAGTTCCTCCATCTCCATCGCATATGTTCAGATGAGGCCAACTGCGACAACAGAGCCTCCGAAATGTCCACATTCTTCCTTAACCGAGGATTCCCCAGCTCTGTTGTCGACAGGGCTCTCAATCAGGTCTGACCCATCTCCCGCACTTCCGCTCTCACCCCTTCTCTTCCTTTCCGCAACAGCAATAGGGTTCTCCTCATCCTCACCTACTATCTCACCAGCATCCACATCCAGGAGATCATCAGACGCCATTTCCGCCACCTCCAGCAAGATGCCACCAGCAAATTCACATTCCCCTCACCTCCCTTGTCCACCTTCTGCAGGGACCATTCTCTCCAGGACACCCTGGTCCACTTTTCCTTCACCCCCAACACCTCCCCAAAACCCTACAGCACCTTCCCCTGTAACCTGCGAAGGTGCAACACCTGTCCATTTACCTCCTCCGTCCCCAGTATTCAAGGGCCCAAACATCCCTTTCAGGTGAAGCAACACTTCATCTTCACTTCCAAGAATCCAGTCTACTGCATTCGCTGCTCACAATGTGATCTCCTTTACATTGGGGAAGACGAAACGTAGACTTCGTGACCACTTCGTAGAACATCTACGTTCTGCTCGCAAAAAAGACCCCCTGTTTCCTGCCACTTCAGTGCACCACCTTGTTTCCTGGCCTACATGTTTCCAGCTTGCTACAGTGTTCCAGTGAAGCCCAACGCAAGCTGGAGGAAAAATACTTCATTTTCCGCTTGGGGACCCAACAGCCCTTCGGACTCAATATTGAGTTCAATCATTTTAGGGCCTAAACTCTCCCAAGTCCCAGCCCCTCACCCCACACACCAGGCCTTGTTACTGCATAACCTGCCATCACACATCCCCTGTTGTTAGTCACTAACAGTCTCCATTAACAACTATTCACCCTCCCAGCCTGATCGTTAGCAACTCATTTGTCTGTCCAACTGTCACTCTCTCTCTCTCTCTGGGCTCTATCTTATCATTTACTCTTACCCCACTGACCTCCCTATTTTCTGCATATAAACCGACGTTTCCTCAGCCACCATCAGTTCTGAGGAAGAGTCACCGGACCCGAAACTTTAACTTTTTTCTCCTGCACAGATGCTGCCAGACCTGCTGAGCTTTTCCAGCGACTTTGTTTTTGTTCGTGATTTGCAGCATCCGCAGTTCTTTCGGTTTTGATTTGGTGATCGTATTAGACCTAAGGAACAGACATACAAAGTGGCCAGAAAAGAACAGAGACCTGAGAAGTGGGAGCAACTTAGAATTCAGCAAAAGGAGGACATAGGGATTGTTTAAAGAAGGGGAAAAACAAAAGAGTGCAACAGTAAGCTCACAGGGAACCAACAGCCAACTCTCCGACCCTCTACATCGCCGAGGCCAGACGCCAACTCTCCGACACCACCTCCTACCGCCCCCTCGATCATGACCCCACACCCGAGCACCAAACCATCATCTCCAACACCATTCATGACCTCATCACCTCAGGGGACCTCCCTCCCACAGCCTCCAACCTCATTGTTCCCCAACCCCGCAAGGCCCGTTTCTATCTCCTTCCCAAAATCCACAAACCTGCCTGCCCTGGTCGACCCATCATCTCAGCCTGCTCCTGCCCCACCGAACTCATCTCCACCTATCTGGACTCCATTTTCTCCCCTTTGGTCCAGGAACTCCCTACCTACATCCGTGACACCACCCATGCCCTCCACCTCCTCCAGGACTTCCAATTCCCTGGCGCCCAACACCTCATCTTCACCATGGACGTCCAGCCCCTATACACCTGCATTCCGCATGCAGATGGCCTCAAGGCCCTCCGCTTCTTCCTGTCCCGCAGGCCCGACCAGTCCCCCTCCACCGACACCCTCATCCGCCTAGCTGAACTCGTCCTCACCCTCAACGACTTCTCTTTTGACTCCTCCCACTTCCTACAGACTAAGGGGGTGGCCATGGGCACCCTCATGGGCCCCAGCTATGCCGGCCTCTTTGCAGGTTACGTGGAACAGTCCCTCTTCCGCACCTACACAGGCCCCAAACCCCACCTCTTCCTCCGGTACATTGATGACTGTATCGGCACCGCCTCTTGCGCCGCAGAGGAGCTCGAACAGTTCATCCACTTCACCAACACCTTCCACCCCAACCTTCAGTTCACCTGGGCCATCTCCAGCACATCCCTCACCTTCCTGGACCCCTCAGTCTCCATCTCAGGCAACCAGCTTGTAACTGATGTCCATTTCAAGCCCACCGACTCCCACAGCTACCTAGCATACACCTCCTCGCACCCACCCTCCTGCAAAAATTCCATCCCCTATTCCCAATTCCTCCGCCTCCGCCACATCTGCTCCCACGATAAGACATTCCACTCCCGCACATCCCAGATGTCCAAGTTCTTCAAGGACCGCAACTTTCCCCCCCACAGCGATCGAGAATGCCCTTGACCGCGTCTCCCGTATTTCCCACAACACATCCCTCACACCCCGTCCCCGCCACAACCGCCCAAAGAGGATCCCCCTCGTTCTCACACACCACCCCACCAACCTCCGGATACAACGCATCATCCTCCGACACTTCCGCCATCTACAATCCGACCCCACCACCCAAGACATTTTTCCATCCCCATCCCTGTCTGCTTTCCGGAGAGACCACTCTCTCCGTGACTCCCTGTTCGCTTCACACTGCCCTCCAACCCCACCACACCCGGCACCTTCCCCTGCAACCGCAGGAAATGCTACACTTGCCCCCACACCTCCTCCCTCACCCCTATCCCAGGCCCCAAGATGACTTTCCACATTAAGCAGAGGTTCACCTGCACATCTGCCAATGTGGTATACTGCATCCACTGTACCCGGTGTGGCTTCCTCTACATTGGGGAAACCAAGCGGAGGCTTGGAGACCGCTTTGCAGAACACCTCCGCTCAGTTCGCAACAAACAACTGCATCTCCCAGTCGCAAACCATTTCCACTCCCCCTCCCATTCTTTAGATGACATGTCCATCATGGGCCTCCTGCAGTGCCACAATGATGCCACCCGAAGGTTGCAGGAACAGCAACTTATATTCTGCCTGGGAACCCTGCAGCCCAATGGTATCAATGTGGACTTCACCAGTTTCAAAATCTCCCCTTCCCCAACCGCATCCCTAAACCAGCCCAGTTCGTCCCCTCCCCCCACTGCACCACACAACCAGCCCAGCTCTTCCCCTCCACCCACTGCATCCCAAAACCAGTCCAACCTGTCTCTGCCTCCCTAACCTGTTCTTCCTCTCACCCATCCCTTCCTCCCACCCCAAGCCGCACCCCCATCTACCTACTAACCTCATCCCACCTCCTTGACCTGTCCGTCTTCCCTGGACTGACCTATCCCCTCGCTACCTCCCCACCTATACTCTCTCCACCTATCTTCTTTTCTCTCCATCTTCGGTCCGCCTCCCCCTCTCTCCCTATTTATTCCAGAACCCTCTCCCCATGCCCCTCTCTGATGAAGGGTCTAGGCCCGAAACGTCAGCTTTTGTGCTCCTGAGATGCTGCTTGGCCTGCTGTGTTCATCCAGCCTCACATTTTATTATCTTGGATTCTCCAGCATCTGCAGTTCCCATTATCTCTAATCCCAAAAACTGACTGTACAAGTTTCCATCAGTATGTGAACAGAGAGATTGGTGGAGATAAATGTAGGTCCCTTACAGTCAGAAACAGGAGGACTTGTAATGGGGTACAAAGAAACAGCCAAGCAATTAAATGCATACTTTGGTTTTGTGTTAACAAAGGACAAATAATATACCAGGAAATTTGGGGAACACAATGCTACTGAGAGGGAGGAACTGAAGGAAACTAGTATTAGTTGGGAAATGATGTTGGGGAAGTTGGTGAGATTGAATGCCAGTAAGTCTCTAATAATCTACAACTGCAGAGGACCTAAGTGGTTCTGGAAAGAGTGGGTGCAGAGTGATGATCCTCCAAGATTCTACAGACTCTGGATCAGTTCTTACAGGTTGGACTGTTGCTAATGTAAGCCCTGTATTGAAAACAGGAGGAAGAGACAAAACCAAGAATTATTGATCAGTCAGCCTAATGATGGTAAAGGGGAAAATTGCTACAGTCCCGGAAAACAGAAGCAGGACAAACATGAATTTAGTGGAAATCTTCAAGGATTCAACTAGTATAGTTGATGTGGGAGAGCCAATGGAAGTAGTTGATTTGGATTTTCAGAAGGTTGTGAACAAAATTCACAGAAGAGATTAGTGCGTATAATTAAAATACATGGAATTGGAGTTAGAATATAGAGATGGATAGAAAACCTGTTGACGGACAGGAAACAAAAATTAGGAATCAATGGGTCTTTTTCCGAATGGCAGGCAGCGAACACTAGGGTACCACAAGGATCAGTGCTAGGGCTACAACCAGTCACAATATATAATAATGACAGAGAGGAGGAAGCTCAAGGTAACATCTTCAAAATTGCAGATGATAAAGCTGAGAGGACAGTGAACTGTGAACTGGATTCAGAGATGCAGTGGGATTTGAACAAACTAATCAGGCAAGTGCATGGCCAGATCAGTATAATGTGAATAAATGTGAGGTTTATCCACTTGGATAGCAACAGGAAGTAGATTATCATCTAAATGGCTATAAATTGACAGAAGGGTACAATCAAGAAGACCCCAGTCACTGAAGGTAAGCATGTAGGTGCAGCAGATGGTAAAGACAGAAAATGATATGCAAGGACACAAATAGAAGAGCAAAGATGTTGTGATGCAAGTATATGGGGCCTTGGTGAGACCACCCCTGGAATATTGGGTCTCCTTATGGAGAAAGGATGTCCTTGCTATAGGGGAAAGCAGCAAAGGTTTCCCAGACTGATTCCTGAAAAGAGACATTGAATCATTTGGAATCCTATTCAGGGAATTCAGAAGAATGAGTGGTGGGTTGGGGTGGGGTATGGGGGGAAAAAAAAACACGAATCTCAAACCTATGAAATTCTAACAGACCTAGACAGGGTAAATGCAGAAAAGGATGTTCCCAATACCGTTGGAATCAAGGACCGGAGGGTCACAGTCAAAGGATACTGAATAAACCAATTAGAATTGAGATGAAGAGAAATGCATTCACTCAAGAGACTGGTGGATTGGTGAGCCTGTGGAATTCGCTATCATAGAATACAGTGTACGATTTTAAAAAGGAGTTGGACATTGTACTTGGGACTAAGGGGAATCAAAGGACATGGAAGAAGAAGTGGAACAAGCTACTGTTAGATGATCAGCAACGATCATAATGTATGGTGGAGCAGGCTTGAAGGGGTGAATGGTTTACACCTGCTTCTATGTTCGTAGTCACTTTCATCAGATTGCATTTGCTTTGAAAAACAGCTTATTGAGATACAAGTAGCAAGGCTTTTGCTGTTTTTCTGGAGGTGCTGCAGCAAGTGCCAGAGATAATCTTCTTTATGAGTGATAAGCAAGATCTACATTGACTCGGCCAGGGGAAATGTGGCAGGAGTGATCGATTCCAAGAGCAAAAATCTCTGGGTTCTGGAATGTAGGAAAATGTTCAACTTCCTAAGAAGTAGCAGCTCTATTTCTCAATCTCTCAGGGCAATACTGCATAACCCTCGCTCATTCTAAACGCTGCCTTCAACATTCTTTTCCATCTGCAGAAACACCATATCCTGTGACCAGTTCTTCACTTTATTTGCCAGCCATTTGCGTCCAATTTAAGATCTTCCTCATCTTAGTTCTCCCTCTCAATGTATGCATAACAAGCAGAAACAACCTTTTCAGTAGCCACTCAAAGTTTCACATGCTCTTTATGAAAGGAAGGACTGTAGGAAAAGGGGTAATCAGCCATGGATGTCTGAGGAAATAAAGAAGGCTATTAAAGTGAAAGATAAGGCATGCAAAGTGGCAAAAACCAGTGGGAAACTAGAAGGTTGGGAAAACTTTAAGGTCAACAGACAAGCAAGACAATATTCTGAGCTAGTTTAGTCTTATAATCTAAGATAGCAAAAGTTTCTATAAATATATAAAATGAAAGAGTGGCTAAGGTCTTTCGTAGGATGAGAAGGGGAAGTTAATAACGGGAATTGAGGAAACAGCTGAGATATTGAGTAGGTACAGTGTGTCCATCTTCATAGTGGAGGACACAAATAAATTGCCAGTAATTGATCACTGGTAGGTGAGGACCTAAACATGATCATTTTCACAAAAAAGGGTAGTGTTGGGCAAGCTAATGAAGCTAAAAGTAGACAGGTCTCCTGGCCCTGATGGAATGCATCCTACAGTACTAAAAGAGATGTCGGCAATAATAGCAAATGCACGCATGATAATTTTCCAAAATTCATTGGTCTGAGGCAGTTCAAGCAGATTGGAAAACAGCCGATGTGACCCCACTGTTCAAAAAAGGAGGGAGACAAAAGATGGAGAAAGATGTAGTGAGGAAAATGCTTGAATCTATCAAGGAAGAAACAGCAAAACAGCTAGCTAGAAATTGCCCCATTGGGCAGACGTGACATGGGTTCATGAAAAGCTGGTCCTGCTTGACTAATCTGTGAAATTCTATGAAGGCATTACAACCACGGTGGACAACAGGGACTCAGTAGATGTGGTGTATCTGGATTTCCAAAAGGCAATCAACAAGGTGCCACACAAAAGACTGCTGCAAAAGATAAAAGTTCCTGGCGTTACCGGCAACGTACTGGCATGGAATGAGACTAACCAACAAGGAGCAAAGAGTGAGGATAAATGAGTGCTTTTCTGGTTGGCAAACAGTGACTAGTGGTGTGCCTCAGGGATCAGTGCTGGGACCACAAACTGTTTCTAAGTTATATTTGTGATTTGGAGTCGGGGTCCATGTGTAGTAATATGGTTCGTGGACAACAATAAGATGAGTGGTACAGTGAAGTGTGTCGAGGACTCAAAGTTTGCATAGGGATACACATAGTTTAAGTGAGTGGGCAAAGGTCTGACAGATGGAATTCAATATTGATAAATATGAAGTCAACCATTTTGGTAGGAATAACAGTAAAAAGGGACTATAACTTGAACAGTAAAAAAAAATTGCAGCATGTTGCTGTACAAAAGGACCTGGGTATCCTTGTGCATGATTCACAGAAGGTTGGTTTGGAGGTGCAACAGATAATTAAGGCAGCAAATGGAATTTTATCCTTCACTGCAGAGGAATTGAGTTTAAAAGCAGGGAGGTTATGTCACAGCTATATAGGGTGCTGGGTGAGGCCACATCTGGTCTACTGCATGCAGTTTTGCTCTTCTTACTTGAGAAGAGATGTACTGATAACGGAGTGGGTGAAGAGGACATTCACTGGGTTAATTCCAGAGATGAGGGGATTGGCTTATGAGGACAGACTGAATAACTTGCAATTATATTCTTTGGAATTTAGAAGAATGAGGGCAGATCTTGTAAAAACATAAAATTATGAAGGGAACAGATAAGGTAGAAGCAGGGGGGCTGTTTTCATATGTGGGCGAAACTATAACTATGGGGCACAGCCTCAAAATTAGGGGAACCAGATTTAGGACTGAATTGAGGAAGAACCTCTTTACCCAAAGGGCGGTGTGGAATTCCTGCCCAGTGAAGTAGTTGAGGCTTCCTCACTGAACATTTGTAAAGCTTAGATAATTTCTGGAATTATAAAGGAATTAAGGGTAATGGACAGTGCGTGGGTAACTAAGAATGGTGCAGCAGGTTCGAAGGGCCAGATGGCCTCCTCCTGCTCCAGATTCTTGCGTTTTAAGGAGAAAGCAGCTTATAATAGGAAAAGGAATAAGACCCAATGAGCATTTAACTTTACCGTGAAAAATCAGTGGCCCTGAAATAGTTAACATGTACTTACTTTTTAGAGGCTTGCAGTTTAGCTGGGCAAGTCCCTGTTTAATGTTTATGTTGGTTCGTATATTAGATATATGTTCGCAAAAATTGTACAGCCAAAATGAAAACTACAACCTGTATTGTAAACTTACTATTCATGATTGTGCTACACTAACAAGAGAAGGCCATCCAGCCCCTCAAGTTTGTTACACCATTTACTTAGATCCTAGTCAATAAATAACACTACACACTACTCAACAAGAATCAGTTGATCTTAATCTTGAAAATTGTAAATGCTCAGGAGCCCCAGCCTTTTGGAAAATGAGACTTCCATGGTTCTGCAACTTGAGTGAAAATGTATTACCTCCTGCAGCGCCCAGAGAGACTGGTGTTCCTTTGTTTTGCATTTCTATACTAAGGAAATATCTTCTGACTGCTCCTTTTGTGATTTTAAACACCTCAAAGTTCACCTCAACATTCTAACCACAACAGAATGCAGCCAATAATACAACATAGGAATGGGGTTAGGAAACATGACCCTAAGCCTGCTCCAGAATTCAGCAAGATCAAAGCAAAAACTTTTAAAAACTTGTCACTTTTCTGCCTGACCCCACATCCATGATGATCTTCATGCCGATTTTAAGACAGTAATTCCTGACTTAACATTATCATTGCATTCTGGAAACATACAACTTCGAATGAGCAACATTTAGCAGAACAAATTTGCTCATCACAGCTAATGTAAACACTTCAGCTAAACTCTAGAGAACCTTTCCCATCAGAAAAAAAAGCATTATACTCTGCATTACTGTACATTTGTAAGTCACTCTACTTATAAAATATACTTTTAAAATAAAGATAAGTTTAAAATTTACATCCAAAATGCTAAGTAAGAATATCGCTCCATTAAAAACAAGACATTAAATCAAAATGACTTAAAAATAGGGCAACATAAAGTTAAGACTCACTGCATACTCAGAGTGAACTCCAGTAGTTAACAAGGCATGAAGCTGGATGAACACAGCAGGCAAGCTGGTGTTTCAGGCCTAGACCTTTCTGATGAAGGGCCTAGGCCTGAAACGTCAGCCTTCCTGCTCCTGAGATGCTGTTTGGCCTGCTGTGTTCATCCAGCTCCAGACCTTATCCTGGATTCTCCAGCATCTGCAATTCCTATTATCTCTGAACTCTAGTTCTCTGGAATAGAGTATCCCGCTTAGTAAGGAAATTTCTTACCTTAGCATTAAATAGCGATCTCCTTTTCCTGTGACCATCATCCCTTGATCTAAAAACTTTGCTGCAAGGTGAGTCAGCCTCTCAAATTAGCCTGCCAAATCCTCCAAGAATTATTCTTCTATTTCACCAAAAACTCATCAACTCTACAGAACAGAGGTCCATTGTAGTCTCAATCTTTCTACATAGAACAACACTCATTCTAGGAATCAACTCAATCTTTGTTTCACCCTAAAGTAAAAACATCCTTCCTTTGTAAGGAGACCAAAACTGTACTCCAAGTACGATCTCAAAGCCCTGCATAATAGCAACAAGACTTTCTCACTCTTGTACTTCAACTCTTACTGTAAAGACCAACATACCATTTGCCTTCCTAATTGCTTGCTGCATATACATGGTAGCTTTACAACTTGTGTATAGAATGCCTCACCTTCGAAAGCATCAGTCTCAAGGTTGTTAAAAACTTCTCATGCCTTGATGGTGTTTTCTCTAGGAATACGACTATTGATGAAAATATGCGTACATGTATCCAGAAAGCAAGTTCTGTCTACCATTGGAAAGATATATTGGCATTAAAGACAGTCCAGAGAAGGTTCAATAGGCTGATACCAGGCATGGAGGAACTGCCTCAAGAGGATCTTTCATAATGTTTGGAAGCCACATGGCATTCAGCTGAAGATTAAAGTCAAATTCTACCAGGCAGCATCCTTCTAACACTGCTGTATAATAGATTCCCAGGTCTCATACAGATGCCACAACAAAGCTCTGGAATGTTTCTAACATAGGCATCCAAAATTCATAAGAATTTAATACCAGTCAAAATTGCAAACAAGAGGTTCTCTATCATGATGGGCTCCAGAAAAATCAATCAATCTTAGATGAATAAACCATGTTCTTGGTTGGAAAATTGGAGAGGGTGCAGAAGAGGCTACTCAGGATGTTGCCTGAATTGCAATGTATTAGCTATAAGGAAAGGTTGGACAAATGTGCATTGCTTTTGCGAGTGCATCACGCACTAATGGGTGACCTGAAAGAAGTATACAAAATTGAAGGGCACAGATAGGGTTGGACAGTTAGAATCTCTTTCCTTGGGTGGAAATACCCGGGAACATGAGTTTAAGGTGAGAGGGGGAAAGTTTAAATGAGACCTGTGAGGAAAGTATGTTTTTGTTAAAAATAAAAAGAGGGTAGGTGCCTGGAACACACTGCAAGGTAAGATGGCAGAAGCAGATGTTGATAGCAACATTTAAAAGGCACTTAGACACTTGGCTAGCCAAGAAACAGAGAAACTGACCACGTGCAGGCAGATGGAATTATTTTAGAATAGCTTCATGATTGGCACAGACATGGTACTCTTGTGCTGTCTTCTTATGCTCTGTAATTAAAAGAAACTCAAAGTAGATTTTCTATTGGAACTGCTGGAGGCAAAACAGCTTCAAGGTAGTCAGTACAGAAATAGAAAGAAACCCCAAATATAAGCCTTATAAATTTCTGTAGTCTCTTGGGAAAACACTGCAACCAACCAGCTCAGAGGCAAGCAGCAAAGCTTAGTTTAGTATATTTTGAGAGTTCTCTCCACACGTGATCTGTTATTTAAGAGTCATAGATTCACACAGCATGGAAACAGACCATTCGGTCCAACTCATCCACACCATGTGCCCAAACTAAACCAGTCCCACTTGCCTGCATTTGGTCCATATCCCTCCAAACCTCTCCATGTACTTATCCAAAATGTCTTACATGTTGTAACTGTACCTGCATCTACCACTTCCTCCGGCAGCTTATTCCACACTCAAATCACCCCGTGGAAAAATATTGCCCCTCATATCCTTTTCAAATCTCTCTTCTAACCTTAAAAATATGCTCCCTCATTTTGAACTCCCCACTGTAGGGTAAAAACTGTTGTAATTCACCTTATCTATGCCCCTCATGAATTTTATAAACCTCTATAAAGGTCTCCTCTCAACATCTTACACTCCAGTCAAAAAAGTCCCAGTCTACCTTTATAACTCAAACCTTCCAATCTTAGCAACATCCTCGTAAATCTTTTCTGAACACTCCCCATTATAATATTTCTGTAGATGTAAAGGGAGAATCTGCATGTCAAACTCATCACAAACTTCGAATCATGTAAGGATCCATACAAGATGGCGGAAAAATTATTTAAAGCTTGGACATGGCTGGAATGCTATGAACAGTTCTGGGCAGGATGTACCTGGCATTAGAGGCAGTCCAGAGAAGTTCACGAGGCTAATACCAGGTATGGAGGGACTGACTTACAAGGACAGTTTGAGTAGATTAGGCTTGTCCATATTGAAAAAAAGAATAAGGGAGGTAACTTTATTGAATCATACAAGATTCTTAGAAGAACTTGACAGGGTAGACGCGGAAGCGTTGTTTCCCCTTGCAGTAGAGTCTACGACAATCTCAGAATAAGAGTTGCACATTTAAGACAAAGATGAAGAATTTCTTGTTCAGGAGCCTGTGTATTTGCAGAATTCTTTACGAGAGGGCTGTTGAAGCTGGACCATTAAGTAGCTTCAAGGGAGATTTTTAAATCAGGAAGGGAATCAGGTGTTATGGGGAAAGACAAGAAAGTAGAGTTGAGGGCACCAGGTCAGCCATCATCTCATTGAATGACAGAGCAGACTTGAGGCTGAATGGGCTTTGTCTTCTCCTGTGCAGAATTGTCTTATACTCAAAACAGTCGACCATGACACATGTCTTCTGAAAATATAAGTAGATTTTCACTTAGTGGCTTTCTGCCACAATCTCAAAAATATTGATTGTTGATCATAGATTTAGATTGTAGAATCCCTACAGTGTGGCAGCAGGCCATTCAGCCCATCAAGTCTACACAGACCTTCTGAACTGCATACCACCCCAGACCCATTCTGCTATCCTATCTCTGTAACCCTACATTGTCCCATGGCGAATGCACTCAACCTGCGCATCTTTGAACTGTGGGAGGAAAGTGCAGCACCTGGAGAATGTGCAAACTCCACACGGACAGTTGCTGCAGGGTGGAATCAAACCTGGGTCCCCAGCACTGAAGCAGCAGTGCTAACCACTGAGCCACCGTGCTGCCCATGCTGTTGTAAAATGCACGTCAAACAATTTTCCTTCCAAAACAGCTATGTTGGCTCTACCTAATAACATTGTTTTCCAAGTTCTCTGATAGTACATTTCGGAGCGTAAATTCAAACACTTCCTTGCTACTGATGCCAGGGACTTCCCAGTTTTATCTCCCTCCTCTCTTGAAACGCAACATTAGAATGGCTACCCTCCAATCCAGAGATCTCTCAAGTCCCGAGGAATTTATGGAAGGTGAAAAGCAGTGCATTCACAGTCTCTGCAGCCACTTCTTAAAACTTCAGTAAGATGACAGTTAGGATTAATGCGTGGTGTGAACTATCTCATTACTTCTGTTCACTTTCAGTGGTGGATGTAATGTTTCTGCCTATTTGTTGACCTGTTTGTAAACAATTTCTGAAAAACTACTGGGCAGATTTCAAACAAAACTTTGAGGACATATACGGCACACCAAAGGAAAAATTAATCAGTTTTCAGGAAAGATACAGATCTCAATGCAGATCAAAGAAAAATGTAGATCCTACTAAATGTAACAATTCAGTGCAGTGGTGGTTTGGTAAATCTTTATTGACTCTAAAATATGTATCATACATCCTTGAAAGTATAGTAGCTCATTTATTTAATTCTGCATGTTAAGTAAGAGACATCACAAGAAGCTACATTTCAACACCAGAAAACAAGACATTCTAAATAGCAGCTCAGACCATTAAGACTTTTACTCCTTTTTCCATGAAGCAATTGTTTGGAGAATACCTTTGTATCATCGCTCTGCCAGCTTAGATTTCTTTATGACAACCACCTAATGGCAAGATGCTACTTAAATGATAGCTGTTCTGGCTCTTGACTATTTATCATCGCCACTATTTTCCAACAATTATTTCTTCCAAACTTTGTTACTTTGGGAGCTTTTAACATTTATTTTCATTTTGTAAGCTGTCAGAGGTTCATTCAATTAGTACTTGTAAAAGTTCTGCTGCATTGGGCACTTTGGTATGTTGAAACTTCAGTATCTTCAACTGACCACCTACTTCTGCAACTTACTAAATTATATCCAGTGCATCCTTTAACACACATGCAGTAGCCATTGATAAAGAGCAACAGAGATTGTTGACAGCTTTCTTACACTTCATCTAAGTACGCCATCTTTACTTTCGGCTTCACTGTTCATGGTATCACAATCAGCTTCTTCAGTCCAACTCATCTATGCCAACCAAGTATTCCAAATAATGTAACATCCCTCTAAACCTTTCTTACTCACATACCTATCCAAATATCTTTTTAAATGTTGTAACTGTACCTGAATCTAGCACTTTCTCTGGCAGTGCATTCCACACATGAACCACCCTTGTCAGAAAAAGTTGTCCTTTCAATCTCTCACAAATCTTTCTCAGCTCACCTTTAAAATAAGCCCCCTAACTTTGAAATCACCCATCCTAGGGAAAAGACCTTTACTATTCATCTTATCTAAGTCCCTCATGATTTTATAGACCTCTAATAAGATCACCTCTCAACCTCTTATGTTCCGGTGAAAGAAGTCCCAACCAATCCTTCCAGCTCAAACCTCCATTCCCGGAAACATCACGATATATCTTTTCCGAGTCCTCAGATTTAATAATACCTTTCCTATAGCAAGGTGACCAGAACTGCACACAGTACTCCAAAAAGTGGTCTCACCAATGTTTTGTGCAACTTCAACACCCCAGCTCCTATACTAAATGGTCTGAGCAATAAGCCAAGTGTGCTAAATCACCCCTGTCTATATGTCATGCAACTTTGAAAAGAAAAATGTACCTGAACTTCTAGATTTCTCTGCCCGACAGCACTATCCAGAGTCCTACCATTACTTGTACAAAGTCCTGCCTTAGTTTGTTTTGCCTATATGCAATACCTCCCATTTATCCAAATTAAACTATCTGCCATTTCTCAGCCTGCTGGCCCAATTTATCAATATCCCTTTGTAAGCTTAGATACCCTTCTGTACAGTTGACAATGCCACCAATTTCGCAGACATCCACAAACTTACTAACCTTGCCTCCTAGATTCTCACCCAAATCATTTATACAAATTACAGAAGTACGCTCAGCACCAATTCCTGTGGAACACAGATGGTCACGGGCCTCCAGTCCAAAATACAAACCTACACTAACACCGTCTGTCTCCGACTGTCAAGGCAATTTTGTATCCAATTAGCTAGCTCACCCTGAATCTCATGTGATCTAACTTTACTAAATAGTCTACCATGCAGAACCTTGTCAAAGGCTTTACTAAAATCCAAGTAGACAACCTCTACCACTCTGCCCCAATCGGTTTGGTTAAGTCTTCAAAGAAAAAAAAATTCCATTAAGTTTGAGAGACATGATTTCTCTCGCACTGAGCCGTGCTGCCCATCCCTAATCAGTCCTTGTTCCTCCAAATGCATGCAATCCTCTCCATCAACTTATCCACCACTGATGTCAAACTCTCAAGTCTTCAGTTCCCAGGCTTCTCCTTACAAATCTTTCGTAAATAAAGGCACAACATTAGCCACCCTCCAGTCTTCCAGCACCTCATCTGTGGCTGTAGATGATATAAATATTTCTGCTGGGAGCCCCACCATTTCCTCTCACTTTCTACAATGTCCTGAGATATATGAGATCAGATCCTGGAGATTTATCCACCTTTTATGTTTTTTTTAAAAAAAAGGCCTCCAGCACTTCCTCTTTTGTAATGCAGACTGTTTTCAAGGCATCAATATTTATTTACGGGTTCCCTAGCCTACAATTCTTTCTCCACAGTAAAAACGGAGATGAAATGTTCATTTAGTATCTCTCCCATCACCTGTGGCTCCACATGAGGACAACCTCATTGATTTTAAGGGGCCCCAATCTCTTCACAGTTGCACTTTTGCTCTTAATGTACTTATAGGATTTCTCTGCATTATCCTTAACCTTATTGGCCAAGGTTATCTGACATCCTCTCTGCTTATCTGATTTCCCCAAATAGGAATGCTCCAAACACCCCTTATACTCTTCAAGAGATTCATTTGATCCCAATTGTCTATACCCAGTATGCCTCCTTCTTATTCTTGACCAGAGCTTAAATAACTTTATTCATCCATTGTTTCTTCTCTTACCAGACTTGCTCTTCATTTTAACAAGAACATGATACCACTGAACTGTAGTTATCTCACATGTGAAAGTCGCCCAGCTTGCCACTCATCCTTTTACTTTGGAGTAGACTGTGTTCCTATTAACTCTTTAAAGTGCTTGCCTCATGCCATCAAAATCTGCCTATTGCTAATTATAAGTTTTAACTTTTATACAATGCCTATCCTTCTCCATAACTATTTTAAAAATAAAAGAATTATGAACATTGGTCCCAAAGCGCTCCCCCACTAACACTTCAGACACTTGCCTGCCTTATTTCCCCAAGAGAAAGTCAAGTGCTGCTTTTTCTCCAATAGGTACATCTACCTATTGATAAAAGAATATTTTCTTGAACACATTTAACAAATTCCTCACCATCCAAGCCCTTAACAATATGGCAGTTCCAATCTAACTTAAAATCTCCTATTACAATCCTATTATTCCTACATATATATCGGAGATCTCTACATATTTGTTCCTGAATTTCACTCTGGTTATTGGGGCAGCCTATGGTACAATCAAGGCGGTCATCCTTTACCTCCGAGTTCAACCCATATAGCTTCACTGGACAAACCCTTAAAGGAGATACTTGTAAAGTACAGCAGTAATGTTTTCCTTAATCAAAAAGGCCACTGGCCCTCCTCCCTTTCTATCCTCCCTGTAGGATCAAAAACCCGAAACATTGAGCTACCTGTGCTATCCCTCCCTCAGCCACAGCAGCTACCACAGTTATGTCCCCATACATGCTCTGAGTTCATCTTTCACCTAAGTATTGCTGAAAAAAAGGCACATCAGGACAATTTAAAGTATACCAATGTAGGTGCAAGCCAATGTTTATATTATGACTGAATGAGTGTTTGCCAAGCGTGTTCTATTAGTAGAAAAACCAAGAACTGCAGAGGCTGTAAATCAGGAACAAAAACTGAAGTTCCTTGAAAAGCTCAGCAGATCTGGCAGCATCTGTGAAGAGAAAATCAGAGTTAATGTTTCAGGTCCAGTCCTGAGGAAGGGTCATGGACCCAAAACATTAACACTGATTTTCACTTCACACATGCCAGCAGACCTGCTCAGCTTTTCCAGCAACTTCTGATTAGTGGAAGCCTTGCAATGGAGAATGCACCAATTAATGCAATATAGTTTTGTTTGAACTTTAAACCACAGCCTGTTGATTCTAAGTGGGCAATGCATAGCGCTGAAAATTAAATGTTATAAAAGCCCTGCTCAATAGCTCTCACCTACTTTGTAGAGCTGAAACAGGTGTATTGGTTGGTTTGCCTGCAAAGAACATGCATATTAATACATTTAGTTCCCAGTAGACTGTGGACTAGCAAGTGGACTTCACGGCAAGCCCAATGGAATTTTAAATCAAGTGTGAGCATAATTCTTTCATCTAGCAAATGTTTTCCAATTATAGAAGTACATCTCATGTTGGACACTGCTGAACGTTTTGTAAACATGGGCTGACTGGGTGAAATCAGTACCTTGCTTGTTGGAAACAGCAGAAGAAACATGCAGTTTGATCTGATCCTGTCAATCTTTAGGATATATGGCTTGCATGTCTGACATCACTGCCGGAGACTCATATTCAACATTAACTAAAATCAAACTGATCATAGACAACATAGTGGCTTGTTCTGCTTCCAATCAATAGGCTGGGAGCTTTAGTTTTACCTCAGATGCATGTGCAATCCAAGTTATGGCATAATGGTCTTCACATTTCATAGTATTTGTCTCCTTCTCTAACAGGACCACAGGGCACCTCCGAAATTATTCTGGCTTTTTTTTGCACGTGTCCTTATACAAGTTTAATTATTCTCTTATTTCCTCCTTTCCAAAGCGCTTTCAGTATTTTTACAGGGATTCCATCAGATCTGTCTGCTTTTCTTGGCTCCAATTCTTTTATAATATTTAATATTTCACACTCTAGAAGATTAGGTCCTAAATCATCCTCGGAAGCATCTGCTTCTTTGCTGAAAATGTTGAAAGTAAATATACAAAAGTAATTTTAGCAGGTGGTGATCAGATTCAAAGAGTTTATTATAATGCTGTGAAGGAAATGAATTCGTGCAGGATGAGAATTGATCAACGTGGTGGATGCTGCCAAAGGTGGTGCTCTGTAATGATTCACTCATTTTTGATAGAATAGTATTGTACATGCCCACATCAGAGCACCTTGATGAAAAAGTGGAGGCAGAGTATCAGAAACTGGAGGAATGATAGAAAAGGAGAAGGGAAACTACTTTTTGGTGGTCACGGGAGACTGGAATGCTTCAATTAGTAAAGGCAGAGACGGAAACCAAATCAGAAGCTCCCTGACAGGCTGTCAGAAAGAGCAGAGATGCAAATTTAGTACCAAAGAGTCTTATTGGATGTGAAGCATTAAGTTTCTTTCTCTCCCTGGTATTTTCAATTTTTATTTCAGTGCAAGATGAAAGCTGTAGAGGATCTGCACCTAGTTTAAGCATAAATCAGAGATAATGGTGCACTTCTTTGTCACCTTGAGAGCTGATGAGTGACTAAACTGATCACACCTTTAGACATATTGAAACAGCACAAGAATTCATGCAGTAGATGTGGACCAGACCATAACCTGTTGGCATAATAGTAAGATTTCACCTGAAGAGATTCAAGGAGGGAAATAAAAAAGCCTTGGGGGATAGAGAGAAGATATGGGGTTCCAAAAGGATCAGGTTTTGTGAAGCTGTGGAAACAGAAACGAGAGGTTAATAAACTATTCAGAAAGTATTTGCCGAGGTTGGAGAGATAGAATGAAAGTGGCCATAGTGCAAAGTGCTCAAGAAAACATTGGCACAATTAAAGCTTGAAACATAGGCCAATTGAGGGAGCAAATACTTTATTTCCATGGGGAACTTGGGCCACTATTTCATTCATATTAATTCTGGCATGCAGTTTACCCAAGATTGTGAACCAAATCTCACACTTATAACCCTATGTAAGAAAAAAACAATTCTTCCTGTGTTAAATATAGAACATGAAAATGACAAAAACTGAGACAGAATAAGCATCTCAATGGCATGCAATTTCAGTGATTTATAGCTCTTGTAAGTTATCCAATCTAATTTCTGAGTAATATTCATACAATGTATAATTGATGCAAGCATTTTTATACTATCGTTTAAGTTTTATTTGTATGGTTACAGGTAGACAACGTTAAGTTTCATCTACAGACAATCGACCAGTGATTGATAATGTTTTTTTCCCAGTCCTCCAACTTGTGCCCCGTCATTACCATAATTTATGGTCTCCTTTAGGTCCTGGCTAAAATTGGAGTTCTAAATTTAAAACCCTCAAATGAACATAACTTGAGACATTACATCAACATCTTCATTTTCAAACGGTTCTTTGCTTTCCGCTCGTTCGTGAAACAAACAGCCCGAAAGGCGGCTCCGCAGCGCAGGCGTCCAATCTCGATGTTGCTACTTGCATGAAGTGTTAAGCTGCAGTGAATTCACATTCTCCAACTCACCCTTGGTGTAGTTCTCGCCCTACCGTGAAATGGTTATAGCACATTTATCGCCGTTCAACCGAGGCGTAACACGTGAGCTCAATCATTACATGGTTTTAATAAATATACCTCAAGCAAGATGAGGAATGAACAGGATACAACCAACATGATTCAACAACGCACTAACCAATACAAACTCCTTATCGTTTACGGCAACACATATTCTAAGTCCAAACTCACACATTAAATTAAACCCTACCAATCAATGTATAAACAACTTTTGCCAGAAGCTGATCTCCTGTCGAGATTTATTAAAATGATGCTCCTTCTCTCCCTCACGCCGACATAGTAAACTCCAACCCGGAAAGGAGGTCAACATCTAAATCACCCGAACATCTCACCAATCAGCTCAACACAAAGAAAGGCGGAAAACTCAAACTCTGAATCTTGAATACCGCTCGCACTGGTTCTGTATAGGGCTTCTGTTCCACAACGCCTTGCTATGTACGCCCACAGCACGGTACCATAATGTCAAATTGTGCACATTGGTAAATAAACACGGCTCTAAAGTCTTGTCTTTTCAGTGAATCACTTGGTTTCAATATTTCGTCGTGTTTAGTCATTTGAAAACAATTTACATTATTACACTGTATTATATGCAATAAACGACCAACTTCCAAAACACATGCCAATCATACAGATATACTGCAGTCAACCACATACGAAATTTAACCTGAATTTTTCACGTAATTTAAACAAGTTTCGACATGGGTACACTGATATTACTTACTCCCGTTGTGGAAACTTACACATCTCCCCATGCAGTCTGCACACAACCTTCTCAAGTGCACCCTGAGGATTAACAATCTTAGAAGTTATTTCTCCATACTCACCAAGCCATCGCAATTGCTAATCGCCACAGTGGCCCCTGGCATGTCAGTAATATCCCCAGAAAATACACAGTCTCGGTGGATGGGTTCAGTGAAGAAGTCCCTGAAATCCTCCTGCCACTCAACTTCGGCCCCGGGAGCAACCAGCCTGGCGTTGTGCTTCAAGCGTAAGTGCAACTCATTCCCAAAAACCGTGACATTGAAGTATAAATCGGCTTCTCCTCTCCCCTGATAGCGGGCGCTCCGTGCAAATCGCCGGCCAGAACGTAGCTCTGTGTCGACAGCCGATACAATGTGCGATATGTAGCGACCCTGATCATCCGTGCTGAGCGGTACAATCAGCCCATAATCGACAAACCTCCTCGAAAGCCGATCTGCAGGCGAAAAAGGCATAGTACTGATGCTCCTTTTTTGTTGCAAAATTAGTATTTTGTATCAATATTTTCGCAGCAATCAAAGGATCAACATTACGGTGCGGATAAAACTGCATTGTTTATCACCTTACACTTTGAAGATTACAACTGCTCCGCACTTTCGAGACAACTGGAGTTTTTATACAGAGAAAATAAATCCAATGCATTTTAATCGCAGAGGACAAAGAATGCTAAGTTTGCGAAATCCTACCTTCTGCCCCTGCTGCATGAAGCCTGCATCCTAGTAACAGTGGGATAAAAGAAAATAAATAAAGATAGTTCATATTGTTTGTTAATGAATAAAAGCAAAATGAAAGCAAAGCACCGGACAAACTTCTGCTTTCAATTCTCGCACGGTAGGGATTGCAAAGAGAAAAAAGGTTTCCTCCCACATACAAAAACACACCCCTGTTGCGACTGACAGAGTGCGAGGCGGGGGGCGGGGGTGGGGAGGCGATGGTGATGAAGAGTACGGATATAAAGGTAATCCACTTTTTTTTTGTTTTCGGTGAGCTGTTCGCTAGAGATAACGATCCCTGTTATCAATTAGGCTCGGGGAGGCAGGAGCACTTTAAGCCTGGGGCTCTTGGCTATGCCATGACGCCAGATGATTGACACCTCCGGTGACTTTACTGCGTTTTGCTACTCAATCTGAAACATAACTGGGAGGAGAGGAGAGAAGGGGGTTAGACGAAAACAAACTCACTTGGATTCAGGAGCTTTACGTCTACTAGACATCACAGAATTGGTGCAGCGCAGAAGGCCATTCTGTGTCTCTAAATGAGATTCAGGACTCACTGTCTGTCATTCTCTGCCTCTCACCCAACACCAATCGTTTATGTTCTTGAAATAGAAACAATCTAATTTCTCAACTGAACCTACCGCGATTAAACTTTCAATGGATTTGAGACTTCAGTCATTTGTGCTTACATTGCGCCATGAAATCTTCCGTTATTTCGCCGGTTAAAAATGTCCCGTTTGTTAAAGAGGGAAATAGATATTTATAAATTCTGTAAAAGATAAAAGGGCATTCCTGTTAGGCATTTTGACATCTGACTACGGAGATTTCTCTTTGCAAAATATTCCAACTGAGCATTGAAAGACAAAAAATGACAATAAAAATCTTACACTTGCACTAAATGTTTTATTATCAATCACTGGTGCTGCTTTCAAACTGCAACCGGGAGAAGTCATGGCAACTGATGAGAGACAGGATCTAATCATGAGCGAAAGGCTAAGAGGGTCGGAACTGGGAGGAAAGCGGGATAACGAGGCATAATACAGAAATGCTCAAAACCAAGTGAGTGAAAATCGCTGCTTCTCCGAATAATGTGTTTAATCCCTAATTCCACCGCCACCCCCGCCCCCAAGAATGAGGAAAAAGAGCTGTTAGGACTCCTGGCCTTTTGCCCAGCAACCATACCCAACCAACAGGACGCATGCGCCGTACTATAGCCGCAAGCCAAGCCGTAAGCGTTGCCGTCACTTGCGCAAGCGCACGGCGTCTTCCACGTTCCCTATCCCTTCATTGAGGCAGGAGTTGGCGCAGACGCACAACAGCCTCTCCACCCTCAGACCACATGCAAAGGAAACTGAAGGCTGCGCAAGCGTATAAGTACACGGCGCGCCATCGCCCCACGTGGTGCACGAGGTTGGTGGTTTCGGAGAGATTTTGAGTTCTTTCTGTGTGAGCCGCTGGTATTAAACGGTGAGGTTCCTGGACATTGAGTTTGATGGTCCGGTCATTCGTGATAAAGGAACTGTGAGGCTCCTTGGCCTCGTGTGTTGTTACTGGGCGGCACTGCAGCCTCACAGCACCAGGGACCCCGGTTCGATTCCAGCGTCGGGTACCTGCCTTGTGTGGAGTTTGCACATTCTCCCCGTGTCTGCATGGGTTTCCTCCGGGTACCCCGGTTTCCTCCCACAGTCCAAGGATGTGCAGGCTAGGCGGATCGGCCATGCTAAGTTGCCCGTAGTGTTCAGGGGTGTGTGGGTTAAAGGGGGGATGGGTCAGGGTGGGATGCTTCAAGGGGCAGTGTGGATTTGTTGGGCTTGAAGGGTCTGTTTCCACGCTGTAGGAAATCTAATCTAATCTGTGATCTGTCAACATACATCTATCATTGCTCTCTGTCCGTGGCTGACAAAGCCACTTGCTACCTCTGGAAAAAATCTGTCAATCTCAGTTTTTCTTAACAAAGCTATCAATTGTTTCAGCGTGTAATTGTTCTTGGAAGAGAGTTCCAAACTTCAACCCTTCACATTTAGAAGGGTAACATTTTGGGATGCATTCAGATTTTTTTTGTGTATACTTTTTGACGTAACTGTTCATATTTCTGTTTTAGTTCAAATAAATTAGCTGAATTACAAGTATCCACTTTGTCCTCCACTTGTTCTTGTTTTTTTTCCCCCCTCAACCTTTTGGTCATAGCTTCTGATCATTGAACCTCAACTTCCTTATCTTTATTTTTTGATTTCTTCTGCAGTGGTTTAGTGACTAGTTACCATAGAATCAGGAAAAATGCCAGGATGTACTTCCTGTAACACATAAGTTACCTGATTTTCCACTGACTTTTCAGCCACAGTAGGCATCACTCCCCCCCCCCCCCCCCTGTGATTTTACTTATAGAATAGAACATAGAACATTACAGCACAGTACAGGCCCTTTGGCCCTCGATGTTGTGCTGACCTGTCCTACTGATCTCAAGCCCATCTAATCTACACTATTCCATGTACGTCCTTATGCTTGTCCAATGACGACTTAAATGTACCTAAAGTTGGTGAATCTACTACTGTTGCAGGATACACTGTATTCCCAGAACCAATAATTTTTCTATTACTCCCACCACCACTTTTCACTGGATTTTCTGACCTAACCTCTTATATAATGGAACACTACTAATGAATTCTACAAATTACTACTTTTTTCAAGCAATATTCCTGAATTACAGAACACTTCATTGCTCAAAGATTAACACATTTCTGAAGATCATAACTTCTTTTTGTACTTCTCCTGGCACATGAGTAAACCTGTAGTCTCACAATTAAATTCTTTAAGGAGACCTGGCACTTTCTTCTCAACCAACCCTTGATCAGCTTTTGCAGCTTTTTAGCTTCCACTGTGCTTTCCTTTACCACTTCAACAAAATTCGTGGACTTGTGTTGTTTTCCCACACCTGTCTTCCCAGTCCTTTTTCTAAACTACGAATACTGCAATTTCATGTAGCCTACTTTATTACAGGGAAAATATCTAAACTTTATTTCACTTTCCTCCTCATTGGTCACCTTTACATACTATGGTAAACTGTCTTTATTATCTTCAATGAGATCTCCTTTTTCCCAACTTCTATCACTCACGGATTGAAATTGGGGGCCAAACTTTGATTTATGATCCAACTCATAATCATCTGCCATTTCCATTGCTAATCTTGCAGTTTTCACTCTGTGCTCTTCCATGAGTTCTGTGCACTTATGGGGGTGAATTTTTGAATTCCTCTAAAATAATTGTCTCAAAGTGTCTATTGATCTATTTTCAATGCCCTTATTCATCTTTAAAAATTATTTTGTTTAATACTTTCAAACTCTTATGTTTGAGTAAGTTCCCACCATAGATTCCTAGAACATTGTCTGTGGGCTTCTCCTACTAGCTCATATGCACTTTAGATGCCATTTTTCACCTCAGTGTACTCCCCAGATACCTCTTCTGCTAGTGAGGCAAATATCTCAATAGCTCTACCTACCAACCTCATTGGGATTTGCAATACCCACACAGTCACTGACGATTTCAGTTGTTTAGCCATTTTCTCAAATGAAATGACTAAGGCTTCTACATCATTCTCCTCAAAATTTGGCAATGCTTGGACATATTTAAACATATCCCCACCTTTGGTTATGGTGGGAGTGCTGTCTATCACTGTCCTCATCACTACTCCTATCTTTCACCGCTACTTCTACCAATTTAAGTCGGTTTTGAGTTTTCAGTTCCAACCTCTGAAACTCAAATACTCTCTTCCTCCTTTCTTCTGCTACGGCCTTCCTTTCCTTTTCTTTTTGTTCTGCCAGGGCGATTTCCTTTTGCTTTCGATTGTAATGCAAACTTTGATTTCCTTTACATGTTCAAACTGCTTCATTTGCAAGATAACAAAGTGTGAAGCTGGATGAACACAGGCCAAGCAGCATCTCAGGAGCACAAAAGCTGATGTTTCGGGCCTAGACCCTTCATCAGCTTTTGTGGTCCTGAGATGCTGCTTGGCCTGCTGTGTTCATCCAACTTCACACTTTGTTATCTTGGATTCTCCAGCATCTGCAGTTCCCATTATCTCTGCTTCATTTGCAAATCAACTTTAACCATTTCTAAAGATTCTGATAGCATTTCTGGCAATCTTAAATGTCAGACTATTGCTGCAATTACTTCCCATTTTCACATGGACAAAGACAACCCCACCTCCAGCTTGCCTGCCAATTCCAAAATCATTGCCATACTTGTTCTCTATAAAACACCTGAAGTGACTTCTTTCACCCCTGTGGAAACTCTTAATTACTGTATTAGACATTACTACACACTGCCTACTCTATTTAAACCAACCAAATGCAACACCCTAAATTTAAAAAAAAAACCCACATTCACCAATTCACTGCCTTTGAGTCCAATAATCTTAAACCCAACCTGGAATTAGATATTTTGATCCTGACAAGAGCCTCAAATTTGTTACAGATCAGACCAGACCCCCTCAAAATATTAGGAAGATAGCCTTGACCCTGACTTTTTCTTATTTTAAAGGTGAGTGTAAGGTATTACGTTGAGGATGCAATTCAGTTGGTTGAACAATTTGACTTTTAACAAAACACCTTTTGTTTTTATACTTCAGTTAAAATACAGACAAAAATGAAAGATTTGGTTCGACTATAACTATCAGAATGCTTCACAAAATACTCTATGTTCACTGCTACTAATTAACAGTTCTAATATAGTAACATTCCATAAACACACTCTTGACAAAGGCAGATTCAATAAAATAGATTATCTCTCATGTATTTCTAGCAGCAAGAAGAAAACCCCAGCTTTTAGCTGTTACAGAGAGAGGAATAAAATCTTTCGCATTTAGCTTCAAGATCCCAGCAACTGCTGAAAGCTAAAATTGAAAATCCTGGTTCTTTGGGAGCTTGCTCCGACCTATTCAAGCTGCTTCTAGTGTTCCAATTTTAACTAACAAAACCCCAAGCTTCACAAGCTGTTTATTGGCTTTGAGCAATTCCCATTGATTCAAGTTTTCCTAGAGTTCCTTGATATCACATTTGGTTAAATGCTGCCTTCATGTCAAGGGCAGTGACTCTCCTCACCTCTGCAATTCAGTTCCTTTTCCCTACATTTGAACATAGTGAGATCAGAAGCTGACTGGCCCTAGCATAACTCAAACTGTGCATCAGTGATCAGGTTATTGATGTCCGTTTCTGTCACTTTACTGATGATAGGGCAGTAATTGAGTGGGTTGGAGTTGTCCAGCTGTTTGCGAACAGGGCATATCTGAGTAATTTTCTACATTGCATTTATATCCTCCCCTAAATAAGGGTATCAAGACTACACACAGTATCAGAGATGTGTTCTTACCAATGACCATTATACCTGAAGTATAATGTACTTACTTTTATGTTCCATTTCATGATAAACATAGAAACCTATGAGTCTTCTTGAATAGATGTTTTACCTGCATGCTAGATTTTTGCACTTCATGCACATGAAAGCCTAAATCACACTGTCTCTTAGAGTTCTGCAATCAGATTCTGTTTAGATAATAAAGTGTGAGGCTGGATGAACACAGCAGGCCAAGCAGCATCTCAGGAGCACAAAAGCTGACATTTTGGGCCTAGACCCTTCATCAGAGAGGGGGATGGGGAGAGGGTTCTGAAATAAATAGGGAGAGAGGGGGAGGCGGACCGAAGATGGATAGAGGAGAAGATAGGTGGAGAGGAGAGTATAGGTTTGGAGGGGATAGGTCAGTCTGGGGAGGAACAGACAGGTCAAGGAGACAGGATGTGGTTAGTAGGTGGGAAATGGAGGTGTGGCTTGAGGTGGGAGGAGGGGATAGGTGAGAGGAAGAACAGGTTAGGGAGGCAGGGACAAGCTGGGCTGGTTTTGTGATGCGGTTGGGGAGGGGATGAGCTGGGCTGGTTTTGGGATGCAGTGGGAGAGGGGGAGATTTTGAAGCTTGTGAAGTCCACATTGATACCATTGGGCTGCAGGGTTCCCAAGCGGAATATGAGTTGCTGTTCCTGCACCCTGCGGGTGGCATCATTGTGGCACTGCAGGAGGCCCATGATGGACATGTCGTCTAAGGAATGGGAGGGGGAGTTAAAATGGTTCGCGACTGGGAGGTGCAATTGTTTATTGCGAACCGAGCGGAGGTGTTCTGCAAAGCCGTCCCCAAGCCTCCGCTTGGTTTCCCCAATGTAGAGGAAGCTGCACCTGGTACACTGGATACAATATGCTACATTGGCAGAGATAGAACATAGAACAATACAGCGCAGAGCAGGCTCTTCGGCCCTCGATGTTGCGCCAACCTGTGAACTAATCTAAGCCCCTCCCCCTGCACTATCCCGTCATCATCCATATGCTTATCCAATGACTATCTAAATGCCCCTAATGTGGTTGCGTTAGCTACATTGGCAGGCAGGGCGTTCCACGCCCTTACCACTCTGTGAGTAAAGAACCTGCCTCTGACATCTGTCTTAAATCTATCACCCTTCAATTTGTAGCTATGCCTCCTTGAACAAGCTGAAGTCATCATCCTCGGAAAAAGACTCTCACTGTCCACCCTATCTAATCCTCTGATCATCTTGTATGTCTCTATTAGATGCCCTCTTAGCCTCCTTCTCTCCAATGAGAACAGACCCAAGTCCCTCAGCCTTTCTTCATTGGGCCTGCGCTCCAGACCAGGCAACATCCTGGTAAATCTCCTCTGCACCTTTTCCAATGCTTCCACATCCTTCCTGTAATGGTGCGACCAGAACTGCACGCAATATTCCAAATGAGGTGTTTTGTACAGTTGCAGCATGACATCATGGTTCCGGAACTCAATCCCTCTACCAATAAAACCTAACACACCATAAGCCTTTTTAACAGCACTATCACCCTGGGTGGCAACTTTCAGGGATCTATGTACATGGACACCAAGATCCACAGCACCAAGAATCTTTCAATTGACCCAATATTCTGCCTTCCTATTATTCTTCCCAAAGTGAATCACCTCACATTTATCCGCATTGAACTGCATTTGCCATCTGTCAGCCCAATTCTGCAGTTTATCCAAGTCTCCCTGCAACCTGCAACATTCCTCCACACTGTCCACCACTCCACCGACTTTAGTGTCATCTGCAAACTTACTAACCCATCCACCTATGCCTGCGTCCAAGTCCTTTATAAAAATGACAAACAGCAGTGGTCCCAAACCAGATCCCTGTGGCACACCACTAGTAACCGGACTCCAGGCTGAATATTTTCCATCGACCACCACTCGTTGCCTTCTTGCAGAAAGCCAGTTTCTAATCCAAACTGCTAAATCTCCCTCAATCCTGTGCCTCTGTAATTTCTCCAATAGCCTACCATGTGGAACCTTATCAAAGGCTTTACTGAAGTCCATGTACACCACGTCAACTGCCCTACCATCATCCACATGCTTGGTCACCTTCTCAAAAAACTCAATGAGGAGATGTGCAGGTGAACATCTGCTTAATAGGAAAAGTCATCTTGGGGCCTGGGATGGGGGTGAGGGAGGAGGTGTTGGGGCAAGTGTAGCACTTCCTGCGGTTGCAGGGGAAGGTGTCAGGTGCGGTGGGTTTGGAGGGGAGTGTGGAGCGGAGAGAGTGGTCTCTCCGGAAGGCAGACAAGGGTGGGGATGGAAAAATGTCTTGGGTGGTGGCGTCGGATTGTAGATGGCAGAAGTGTCGGAGGATGATGTGTTGTATCTGGAGGTTGGTGGGGTGGTATGTGAGACAAGGGGGATTCTCTTGGGACGGTTATTGCGGGGGCGGGGTGTGAGGGATGTGTTGCGGGAAATGCGGAAGACGCGATCAAGGGCGTTCTCGACCACTGCGGGGTGGGAAGTTGCGGTCCTTGAAGAACTTGGACATCTGGGATGTGCGGGAGTGGAATGCCTCATTCTGGGAGCAGATGCGGCGGAAGCGAAGGAATCTCTGTTTAGATAATATTTTGTTTTTTTCATTCTTCCTGCCAAAGTGAACATCTTGACATTTTCTAATATTATAGTCCAGAGGAAAGATTTTTGCCCAGTCAACCTATCTCTATCTGTCTGCAGTTTGCTTGTGACATTCTTCACAACTTATTTTCCTACCTATTTTGGTGTCATCTACAAATTTAGCTACCATGCCTTTGCTCTCCTCATCTATGTTATCAATATAAATTATGAAAAGTTAAGGCCCAGCACTGACCTCCGTATCCTATTTGTTTTCTGCCTACTAGCGACCCTTTCATGTGTGCTAATATACTGTCCACAATTTAAGGAAGGAAATCTGCTGTCTTTACCTGGTCTGGCCAGAGGTTTCGCAATATGATTGCCTGTTAGGACCCTTCAAAATTGCCTAGCAAGATACACCCTTCAAGTGCAGTGGGGAATGGGGAACAAATGCTGTCCTTGTTAGCAACACCTACATCACATAAAAGTATTTCTTTTATAAAATAGCCTTCCCTAGGTATGATGCCCAGATCCCTTTGTAAATTAGCCAGGGATTTGTATTGTTGTAGCATAACTGTTGCATTCTTGCACTCTAAGCCCGCTAAATACATTGCAATGGGTAAGAAAAATTCCAAAGAATGGATCCACTATCCAGGCTTAACTGGAGAAGTTAAAAATAGAATGAAACTTGAAGAAAAACCATGTAATTATTGAAAGACAGGAGGTTGATCAGAAGATTGAACAGAATATAAACAAAAGCAAAAAATGATTAAAAAGATTAATGAGGAGGGCAGGATATACAAGAGAAGATTGGTCAGAAATATAAAAACACGTATTAAGAGTTGATATAAGTATTTTAAAAATATGATATAAAATGTATCATTTGTGTAAAGATATTAATGTCATTTATTTTAGGGCTTTGATTTTGAACTAGAATTGTGTATGTTTTGTTCTGTTTGTCTGAAGGGGTTTATTGAGTAACTTGCCAGTGTTTCTACAGCCATGACTTTTTTTTAAACCAGTATCAGAGAGTGATATTGGTAACTTGTTTGCATTATGAGTGTTTTATGATTGGACAGAGTAATTACTGAAATTCATTAGCTTACTTTTGATCCAGATGAATGAGGATTTTATTTTGTTTAAGAAAAAATAACACAGTTTGAAAAGCTTTTGGTTTCAGTTTACTGACATTCTGCTGGAAGTTAGATGGAAGAACATGGTTGTCCTGGAGAAACAAATCAGTTTAGGAAGTGATAGAAAATAGGTTACGTCAGAGGAAGGATTTTAATTTGAACTTCCAGACCAAAAGTATTTGGTTGGAACGTTGAATGTGTTATTTGATGCTGAGGAAAGTTAAACTGAGTTGTGCAAATAATTGAAGAAGAAGCTGTCAAATTTACAAGACTGGGATTTGGAATAAATAGTTAAGTCTATAGTTGTGATAGAGAGTGGGAGTTTTTCTAGTTATTTTATACTTTAGTGATGGTGTTGAGATAGATGTGATTATATTTTACTGTGTGTTTCAAACTCTTTTGAATTGTGTTATATGTATATCGCACTTGGAATACTGCGTCCAGTTCTGGGCGCCCTATTATAGGAAAGATGTGGATGCTTTGGAGAGGGTTCAGAGGAGGTTTACCAGGATGCTGCCTGGACTGGAGGGCTTATCTTATGAAGAGAGGTTGACTGAGCTTGGTCTCTTTTCATTGGAGAAAAGGAGGAGGAGAGGGGACCTAATTGAGGTATACAAGATAATGAGAGGCATAGATAGAGTTGATAGCCAGAGACTATTTCCCAGGGCAGAAATGGCTAGCACGAGGGGTCATAGTTTTAAGCTGGTTGGTGGAAAGTATAGAGGGGATGTCAGAGGCAGGTTCTTTACACAGAAAGTTGTGAGAGCATGGAATGCGTTGCCAGCAGCAGTTGTGGAAGCAAGGTCATTGGGGTCATTTAAGAGACTGCTGGACATGCATATGGTCACAGAAATTTGAGGGTACATACATGAGGATCAATGGTCGGCGCAACATTGTGGGCTGAAGGGCCTGTTCTGTGCTGTATTGTTCTATGTTCTATGTTCTATGTCTATATGGTTTGGTTCATTCTATTTGTCTTCATTTCTTTTGTGTATTAAATTATTTCATTTTTGAAATAAAATCTTCACCATTGCACGGTTGTGTTTCAGCGAAAGCCTGGCAAATTAAATTTCTTAAAAAATCTATCAAGCCAGGTTTCAGTCTGGGATCTGACTTGTCCTATAGTAACATCAGCTGCGATCATAACAAAAAAGTTAACAAAGTAAATAATCATTCTATAGAAAGTGAATCTGGTGAATTGATAATGGAAAATAGAGAGATGGCAGGTGAATTGAACATGTATTTTGTATCAGTAGAGGGTACAAGTGACATCCCCGAAGCAGTTATAAATCAAGAAATGGAAAGGACCAGTGAACTGAGGAAGATTCCAGTACTGAGAAAGTTGTTAGAGATGCTGGCTGACCTCGTAAAAAGGAAGCTGGCATTTCTCTGTATGTAAGTCCCATCTGCCCTTATCGTCCATTCTGTTTAATCTCTCACTAACCTTTTGAATTTATGTTTCCATCTACACTGCTTATAATCTGTCTAGCTGTACATCATCTGCAAAATTGGACATGAGGCTTTTTTTTCCCCATTAAACATTTTAATTTTCAGGACAAAGAAAACTCTGAATTAGCAGGAGTAGAGTGCATAAGATACATTTACTTGTGTCAAGTTTCTATTTCAACACTGCATACTTACGTTTGCTATACCGCAGTTTGTTGATTGGTACCATATTCATCATTACTCTGCACAGCACAGTAGTATATGCTGATGGGAGTTAATTCTGGCACAGACAGCTTATAAATTTAACCATTTGCCAACTGGCTAATCAGTAATGCCTTATCCATTGTTGACAGGTAATGAGAAACTCAACGTTAAATTTGGTCTGCCTTCTCATATTGATCTATTAAGTGACAAAATCCACTTGCATTTCCAGTGAAGTTTGTCACTCTCACATGGTGCTATCTTTTTGAGTCTCTAGTTCAGTTACTTCCCCCCCCCCCACCAGTTTAATCTTAGAATTGCAAATATTATTTTGTTTTCTTTACACCATAGCCATAGCTTCGCTTTAAAGTACAATATCGAATAATGAGTAGGTTCATGGACTCCCAATTATGAGTTACAAACTGATTCCTTTCATCAATGCTATAGATATAGAATCACAAGTGCAGCTTTGTAGAATACTGTGATGTTTATCATTAGGAATGATTTTGTGGGAATTAGAATGCTGATTTAAGACTATAAGTATAACAGTCATACTCAGTAGTGAGGGAATTCGGTCATCCTGTCATTTGCACGGCTGCTGTTGAACTGCCTGACCTGATGAAATTAGATACACTTCAGTAAAGTTGTTTGTGTTTCACTCATCAGGAGAATTGGCAAGAAAATCAATTCATGGGAAAACCTAGTTTTATTCTGCATGAAAGGAAAGTGCTGATCAGCAGTTAGTTTGATTGGAAGTGATGTTGCTGTTGACAGTGCACCAATAAATGATGATTGGCAGTTAACTGCCAGAGTTTGTTTACATTTTGAAGGAAACAGGTTGTCGCTGATTACTCAGAGACATACCGCAGATAAACGGACCCTTCTGTCTAGCTCGACTGCACCAAATCAGATACCCAAATCTGACCTTGTCCCATTTGCCAGCACTTGGCCTGCATCCCTCTAAGCCCTTTCTACCAAGGCGGTGTCCTGTGAAATAAACCAATGGATGGCTCTTAAAGAACAGGAGCTTTATTCTGGAGGTGTGCACTCTGAGGTCGGAACTGGCCCAAAGTTCATATCATCATCAATTTCCCTCTTACAAGGCTCAATACAGCCAGTCAGACTTCAAGTAGGATCCGCTGATCAAGTTTCCTTAATCACCACAAAATTATTATGTGACAAAACTTAACCAGTTTTCCATTTTCATTGAATGCTTTAGGTGGGTTCTGACGACAGACTGAATAGACTGAGCTTGTTTTCCCTAGAGTAGAGGAGGCTGAGGGGAGCATCTGATTGAGATGTACATAATCATGAGGGACGTGGATAGGGCAGATCTGAGAATCTCTTCCCATGACAGACATGTCTAAGACCAGAGGGCGTAAGTTAAAGGTGAGGAGTATGTGGTTTAGAAAGGATCTGAGATTTTTTTTTTCCATCCTGTTGCCTGAGATGTGCTGGTAGCCTATACTCTCTCAACAATTAAACAGCATCTAGATGGGTATTAAACATGCCAGGGCACCATAGGCTATGGACCAAGTGCAGTTTAATGAGATTAGTGTAGTTTGGGAGTTGTCAGTCAGCATAGACATCGTGGGCCAAAGTGTCTGTTTCTATGCTGTCTGACTCTGTGACTCTTGATGTGACAGCCCAGGATACTTAAAATAACACACTACAGCAACACACTTATTTAAAAAGGGAAGGAGAGAAAAACACAAAATAGCTAACTCGAGGCCAGTTAGTTTGGCAAAATGACAATATTCATTATAAAGAATGCATTAACAGCATTTAGAAACACATAATATGTTCTGGTAGAGTCAGCTCAGTCTCATGAAGGGGAAATCATGCTCAGTAAATTTACTCAAATTCTTTGAGTTGGTAATAAGCAGGATAGATAAAGGGGAAGCAATTGATGAAAGATATTTGAATTTTCAAAAAGGTATTACAAACAGTATTACAAACAAGGCTAGTGAATAAGATAAGACCTCATGCTGCGAGGGGCAACTATATATGCATGAGGAAATCATAGACATCAGAGTTGGGTACAGGAGAGAATTTTCAGGATGGCAACTTGTAACTAGTGGAGTGCCTCAGGGTGTCACTGCTAGGGCCACAATTATCATAACACTAACTTATTGACTGAGATGAGAAATGAGATTTTACTGTAGCCTAGTTTGTGAATGACACAGAAAGAGTCTGCAGAGGGATATAAGCAGGTCAGACATGTAGATCAAACCCTTGGCAGATGGAATATAATGGGGGACAATGTGTGGTTATGCGCTTTGGCAGGAAGAACAGGGAAGCTGAGTATTATTTAAATGGAGACAGACTGCAAAAAGTATTAGGGAGTCCTCATGCATGAATCACAAAAAGCTAGCATGCAAGTTCTCCTTTCTAAACTAAAACCCTTTTGCCTCCATGTGGTCCATGACCGCGTATTCCCTGCCTATTCATATATCTATCAAGATCCCTCTTAAACTTTGTTATTGTCTCTGTGTCCACTATCTCCTCTAGCAGCACATTCCAGGCAGTAACAACCTTCTGTGAAAAAAAATGACCTTTTACATCTCCATTAATCTTTCCCCTTTTACCTTAAACCTATATCCCTTGGTAATTGACAATTCTAATTGACAATAGGAAAAGACTCCAACTACCCATTCTATCCATTCCCCTCATTATTTTGTAAGCTTCGATCATGTCATGCCCCTCATCCTTCGACATTCAAGTGAAAACAAAACCCAGCTTGTTTGATCCCTCCTTAGAGCTAACACCCTCTAAATCGGGCATTGTCCATTCCTGTACCCTTGCCGAAGCCTCCATATCCTTCTGCTTGCGTGAAGTGACCAATGGAATTAAGCCTGTTGTATGCTTGGAACAATGATGTTGTGGCTATTATAGAAACTTGGGTAACTCAGGGACAGGAATGGTTGTTGGAAGCTCAGGGATCTAGATGCTTTAAAAGAAATAGGAAGGATGGTAAAAGAGGTGGGGGAGTGGCATTGCTAGTCAGGGGCTAGTATAGCAGCTACTGAAAGGCAGTTCGAGAATGATATGTCTACAGAATCAGTTTGGGTTGAGGTCAGGAACAAGAAAGGAGCAGTCACTTCGTTGGGGTCTTTTTACAGACCCCTGAAAAGTTGCAGAGAAGTGGAGAAGCGGATTGGGAGGCAGATATTGGAAAGGTCCAGAAATCACAGGGTTGTAGTCGTAGGTGAGTCCAACATTCCCAATATTGATTGGAAACTTTTGAGCAGATTTTGTCCAGTGCATTCAGGAAGGATTCCTGACACAGGATGTAGATAGACCAACATGAGGAGAGGCCACTTTGGATTTGGTGCTTGGCAATGAACCGGGCCAAGTGTTACACTTGTTAGTAGGAGAGCATTTTGGTGGTAGAGATCATAACTCTGTTACTTTTACAATAATCATGGAAAAGGATAGGTTCATACAGCAGGGTAAAGTTTATAATTGTGTCAGGGAAGAGCACTATAGAAATGTGGAGATTGTTTTAAGGAATGTATACTCATGTGTATGATATGTTTGTCCCTAGCAGGCAGAGAAGATGCGGTCAAGTGAGGGAGCCTTGCTTCTCAAGAAAGGTCGAACGACTAGTTAAGAGGAAGAAGGATGCTTATATAAGGTTTAAGAAACAAGAATTGGAAAAGGCTGTAGAGGGATACATGTTAGCTCGGAAGGACCTGAAGGAAGGGCTTAGTAGGGCTATAGGGGGGCATGAGAAAACCTTGGCAGAAAGGATCAAGGAAAACCCCAAGGCTTTTTATACACTACGTGAGGAATAAGAGAATGACAAGAGAAAGGGTAGGGCCAATCAAGGATTGAAAAGGGAATTTGTGCACAGAGCCTAGAGAGATGAGAGAGGTCCTTAATGAATACTTTTCTTCGGTACTCACAACTGAGAGGGTCCTAGTTGTAGGGGAGAACTGTGTGAAACAGGCTGGTAGGCTAGAGGAGGTGGATGTTAGTCACGAAGATGTACTAGGAATTTTGAGGAACTTGAAGATTTTTTGGAGTAGATCTGTAGCTTGGGTTGTGGATATTGAGGTTGGTTGGCTTGCCGAGCTGTTTTGTTCCGCAGACGTTTCGTTACCGTGCTTGGTAACATATTCAGTGCAGCCTCTGATGAAGCATCGGTCTGTTTTCCTGCCTGGTTTTTAAACTGTGCGGTCCATTGCGATGGATTGCCTCACTTCCGGGTTTCCTCTGTAATGGAATGTACATAGGGTCGAGTTCAATTTGTTTATTAATAGCATGCTTCGTGGAGTGCTGTGCTTCCAGGAATTTTCGTGCGTGTCTCTGCCTAGCCTGTCCCAGGCTCTTAGCATTGTCCCAGTCGAAGTTGTGGTTCTCCTTGTGCATGTGGATTGAGATGAATACCAACTGAGTACAAAAAGACACGACCAATACTCACTTCACGAAGCATCCTATTAATAAACACATTGAACTCGACCCCATATATATTCCTATGGAGGAAACCTGGAAGTGAGGCAATCCATTGCAATGGACCCCACTGTTTAAAAACCAGGCGGGAAGACACACCAACGCTTCATCAGAGGCTGCACTGAGAACATTTTCAAGCACGGTAATGAAACGTCTGCAGAGCAACAAACCAGTCCCGCGAGCCAACCAACCTCAAAAACTTGATGATAGATAAATTCCCCGGGCCTGATGGTATTTATCCAAGAATTCTTTGGGAAGCAAGGAAAGAAGTCGCAGGGCCTTTGGCAATGATCTTTTCATCCTCACTGTCTATGGGTATAGTGCCAGAAGATTGGAAAGTGGCAAACATCATTCCCTTGTTCAGAAAAGGGAATAGGGATAACCCTGGAAATTACAGGCCAGTTAGTCTTACTTCATTGGTGGGCAAATTATTGGAAAGGGATCTGAGAGATAGGATTTATGATCACTTGGATAGGCACAGTTTGATTTGTGATATTCAGCATGGATTTATGAGGGGTTGATCATGCCTCACAAACCTTATTGAATTCTTTGAAGAGGTGACCAAGCATGTGGATGAGGGTAGAGCAATGGATGTGGTATACATGGATCTAAGTAAGGCATTTGATAACGTTCCCCATGGTAGGCTCATGCAGAAAGTAAGGAGGCATGGGATAGGGGGAAATGTGGCAGATTGGATTCAGAATTGGCTGACTTTTAGAAGACAAAGGGTGGTAGTGGACAGAAAATATTCAACATGGTGCTCAGTTATGAGTGGTTCTGTTCTGGGTCCTCTTTTATTTGTTTCTAATAAATGATTTGGATGTAGGAGTGGAAGGGTGGATTAACAAGTTCACGGATGATATGAAGGTGGGTCAAATTGTGGATATTGCAAAGGGCTATTCTACGTTACAAAGGGACATTGATAGGATGCAGAGCTGGGTTGAGAAGTAGCAGATGGAGTTTAACCCTGAACAGTGGGAGGTGATTCATTTTGGAAGGACAAATTTGAAAGCAGAATACAGGATTAACGGAAAGATTCTTGGCAGTGTGGAGGAGCAGAGGGATCTTGGGGTTCATGTCCCCAGTTCCCTGAAAGCTGCCACCCAGGTGGATAGAGTTGTTAAGAAGGCGTATGGCGTGTTAGTTGTCATTAATAGAGGGATTGCATCCAAGAGCCGTGAAGTTATGCTCTAGCTATACAAAACCCCGGTTCAGCCACATCTGGAGTATTGTGTTCAGTTCTGGTCGCCTCATCACAGGAAAGATGTGGAAGCATTAGAAAATGTGCAGAGGAGATTTACCAGCATATTGCCTGAAATGGAGGGAAGGTCTTACGAGGAAAGGTTGAGAAAACTAGGGCTTTTCTCTTTAGAACAACAAAGGATGAGAGATGACTTGATAGAAGTGTACAAAATGATCAGAGGTATAGATAGAGTGGACAGCCAGAGACTTTTTCCTAGAGTTGAGGTAGCTATTATGAAGGGGCATAGTTTTAAAGTGATTGGAGGTAGATATAGGGGAGACGTCAGAGGTAGGTTCTTTACTCAGTAAGAGGTAGGGACGTGGAATGCACTGCCGGGGAGGGTAGTGGAGTTGGCCTCATTCAGGGCATTTAAGCGGCTATTAGATAGGCATATAGATGATAGTATAAAGTAGGGGTGGAGGTTAAATAGACCTTAGGTTTAGAATAAAAGTTCGGCACAACATCATGGGCCGAAGGGCCTGTACTGTTCTATGTTCTATACAACATGGAAACAGATCCGTTGGCCCAACTCCTCCATGCCGACCAAGTTTCCCAAACTAAGCTAGTCCCACTTGCCTACATTTGGCCCATATCCCTCTAAACCTTTCCTGTTCATGTGGCTGTCCAATTATCTCTCAAATGGTCTATCTGTAGCTGCATCTATCACTTGCTCTGATAGTTTATTCCACATATGAATTACCCTCTGTCTGAAAACGTTGTCCCTCAGATTCCTTTTAAATTTTTCTCCACTCACCTTAAAAAGATCAGGTGGCTCAGTGGTTAGCACTGCTGCCCCATAGTGCCAGGGACCCGGGTTCGATTCCACCCTTGGGTGACTCGAGGGGGATGGGTCTGTGTGGGATGCTTTGAGGGTCAGTGTAGACTTGTTGGACCGAAGGGCCTATTTCCACACTGTAGAGATTCTATGATATGCACCCCCCCCCCCTCAATTTTGAACTCCCTTGCTCTGTATACAAGCTGCCCCTAGAAATTCAATAGCTGTCGGATGAAAAAGTGTGTTTTCAAATAAACAACATAATTAAAACAGGAAAATAGGAATTCTGAATCGAGATAAATAAAGTTATCAAATGATTTGAATAAAATGACTGAATGAAGGCTGGACTGATTTATGTTGTATTGTTTGCCTTTTGACAGTTTCAAACCTCTATTAGTATCCTGTGAATGTACATATATATTTACTTTAATAGCCTCACTTTTCATTTGGTATAACCATTGTTAGGATGGTTCAGAAGTAAGAAGGCTTATCACCAACTGATGTAGCTATGAATGGCAAAAAAATTCCTACATCCTTCAGGCTTTTTTTAGAAGTTCTTTAATTTTACATTATGCCTGTACATTTATAATTTTAATCTTAATTCAAGATCATTTAGTTGAAATCATCTACCTTTAAATTGAAGCCATACAAATATCTGTAAACATCAGCTCAATCATAATACTGCTGTTTAGCTCCTGAGATGCTGCTAGGCCTGCTGTGTTCATCCAGCCTCACATTTTATTATCTACTACTGTTTATGTTCTGTTCAAAAACAAGTCCTAATAGATCCTGGCCAGCCAGCGGTGCCCATGTCTACGAGTGAAATAAAGTCCTGTTCACTTACTATTCCTGTCATTGATGATCTAAAATTATTACTGATACCCTAATGCATGCAATTTAAATTCACCTATTTATATTAGCACCCAGACACATCTCCACTCAGCTCTCATCCTATCACTTCATAACATCTACATATTTTATTTTATACTACTTAAGCTCATAATTACAGAAGAGATTTTAGAATATTGGAGAAAAATAATGTGTAAACATTGCAACCTAAGTAAAACTAGGTTGAGGGCTGTTTTTGTAAGATTTCAGAGTGTACTTTAAAAGGTCATTTCAGGAATAGGAGTAGGTGGATTAAGGGTAAAGTGGTTAGACAGATTGTCAGACTGGTAGTCAGGTCCGGTTGGGTAGGGCAGCACAGTGGATCAATGGTTAGCATTGCTGCTTCACAGCAGCAGGGATCTGGCTTCAATTCCAGCCTTGGTTGACTGTCTGCCTGTGACTGTTAGGAGTTTGCACATCCTCCCTGTTGAGGTTGGTTGGCTCTTGTGGCATCTTGAGATTCCCTGCAGAGACTGACAAACAGTACATCGGACAAAGAAGGAGGAAATTAACAAGAAGAGTACACGAACACCGATTGGCTCCAAAAAGACATGACCAATACTCGTGCATCTCTATCCACATGGATAGAGAGAACCACCAATTCGATTGGGACAAGCAAAGCAGAGACAGGTATGCGAGTTCCTAGAAGCCTGGTACTCCATGAAGAAAGCCATCAACAAACACATAGAACTTGACACCATATACGCTCCATTGCACAAGAAAACCAGAAGTGAGGTAATCCAGCTCAACGGACTCCTGAGTTTAAAAGCCAGGTGGGAAAACACAATGGTGATTCATTGGAGGCTGCACTGATGATGTTATCCAGCAGGGTAATGAAATGTCTGCAGAACAACAATGAACCAGCTCGGCAAGCCAACCAACCTCAACATCCACAACCCAAGCTACAACTCTACTCCAAAACTTGAGACATTCTCCCTTTGTTTGCGTGGGTTTCCTCGCACAATATAGAGCTGAGTAAGTTAGATGGATTTGCAAGGCTAAATTCCCCATAGTGTCCAAGGATGTGCAGTCTAGGTGGATTAGGTAAGTGCAGGATGGGTCTGGGTGGGTTTCTCTTCAGAAGGTTGGTGTTGACTCAATGGGCCAAATGGCCTGCTTCCACTCTAGGGATTTTATGATTCTATGTCATCAGTGTGTCAGGGTCAATTGGCGTGGGATCAGTTGTCTGATTCATCAGGAGTTAAACTACGTTTCACGGTGTCTGACATTTCCTGGATGACTGTTCAGATAAGTATCACGAAACAGTCTGAAGCCTCATCTGTAATTGAGAGTTGGAGACTTTTACAGCGAGTATTTCAGAAGTTTAAGCTTCCCAGAAATTTCCATTTAGGCCTGTGCATCAGGAGTTCTGTGGGATCTTGACACACATCTCAAACAATCCAAGGCCAGAAGATTTGGACCCATGTTTTGTGTCACATTCCTGAATCTGTTACATTAATGGAAACATTGTTTATTTTAAAGTATTATTTGTTTATCTGTAAATGTCACCAATAGAGGTTTGTCAGCTTCCACTTCTTGCAAAAAGATTGGAATGGTGCCCTGCTATTTCTTTTGTAGCTGTGCACTTTGATATTACTGCAGCAACTGTTGTATTCTGAACAAATTATTTTTGAGCTAGCAATATTGCTTCCACGCCATTTAAAAGAATTAGCTTAATAGCTTATAAAGATCATACTGCTTTGACTGTAATTAGAACAAAATTACAAAGCTCCATTGATACCTAATTATATAGTTATAAAATAGTACATTTTCATCCATTAATACAAAGGTTTTGAATGTACAATAGACTGACTACTTAACACCATGAGTTTCAGCTGAGTGTAATTGCGCTAAATTTAATCATGGCAGGAAAAAAAGTGTCTGGCAGTCATGGACTGTTCTCTCCTAACCTGATCCACATGCCGTTATACTACATTCCTGTACTTCTATATCTAAAGCCCTGGGATTTAAGGTACAAGTGTACAATGTATAACATTGGACTTAGAAATCTGTATTAAGATTTGTGAATGTAAACAAGGAAGAATTTGGATTAAATAATATTGCTCTAGGACTTCATCTTTCTAATTAAGCAACAACAGATTTTTGCATTCATGTACTTTTCGTAATTTTTGATTCTGCTGAATGAAAACTCTGATAACATAAGATTTAAACACAGTGTGGCCATTTATTGGAACATCATACATTATTCAGGTTGGAGATGAAGCTTTCCATACTTTCATTCAACATACAATGCTAAGTGACCATGATTATGAAGGCATACGAGCTCAACTCTATACTGAGATATGGATTGTTTGGAGCTTGGGTGGTAAAATGCCTTGTATTCACATGCCCAGCTTATCCTCAGCTAAGGGAGGTTCAATATTCTCAGTAAGGGTGAATAGAAATCACACAAAAAGCTTTTGTTTTGTTTTTCCTATTATTGAGATGGTCACCTGTCACAAAATAAACAGCAAAGCACACTCCTGTTTGAAAGTTATAAAAGTACTTATCACAGATTATTACCAGGTAATTACTTATGGGACATGCCATTTTCTGTGATGTCAGCACAATAGAAATACCACCAATGGATTGTGGCTGGTTAGAAGTGAAGAATATAGTTTGTAATGGTAAAATTTGATACTCTTTTGGATATAAAAATCATAAACCAAAACTCAGGGATTTTTCCCAATCCCTAATACTTAACAATGTTTTTTAACCCATGATTATTCTCAATCATAAAGAGACTAAGTATTCTGGGCAGTGCCCAAGGAACTGTCATAATCTTTTAAAGGAAGCTGAAAAATGCATTAGGAACTCTTATCTCACTTCAAATTCTTTAATGGCCTCAAAACCCAATTTCTGTTGTTAAAAGTGCATTATCATCAATCAAGTTATTCTTAGAAAACAACCAAATTCATATCATTTATACAATCACACAATGAGTCATAATTGATATTTAAATATATGAATTAGGATAGGTTATTCTGTCCTTTCAGCCTGTTCTGCCATTTGATAAGATCATGAATGATCTGATTGTGCCTTCAATTCTACTTCCCTACTCCTATAATCTTTGATTCCATCGGTAATCAAATATGTATCTAATTCAACTTTCAAAAATAATTCACTGATCCTTTCTTTGCTTCTGTCTGGTGCAGAGAATCCTACAGACTAGAAACCTCTGAGTGTAAAATATTCTCCTTGTCTCTTTCTTGGACACCCATTATTTTTCAACTTTGCTGCCATACTCCTAGATCTGTTGTAAGAGGAAAGATGCTTTTAGCGTCCAACCTGTCAAGTCTGCTTAGGCTTTTACATGTTTCAAGAGGGTCGCCTCTCAGTCTTCCAAAGTATAATAGATGCAGGTTCAACCTTTCCTCATAAGAAACTGCTTCATCCCAAAAATCGGTTATGTGCTTTCTACGTAAGAAGACTAAAACTGTACACAGTATTCCAGATGCAGTTTCATCAATGCCTAATATAACTGTAGCAAAACATTCCTATTTTTATATTCCATTCTCCTTGCAATATACAACAACATTATATTTGCCCTGCCATTCATTTCTGTATCTGTGTACAGGACACTCAGCTGCCTGTGAAGCACAGTTCTACAATCTTTCTCCATTCACCAAATACACTGCAATTCTAAATTCCTGCCAAAGTGGACAAGTTTCCATTTTCTCACATTATATGATATGTATTTAAATAAAATTTAGCAAAATTTAAACTTGGTCCAATGAATAATATAATGTACATCTCAGTTTATAATGTAGAGGTTTTATGTCTTACATCATATTTCCCAAGATAGTGTAATGTTTGAACAGGCTAAGTTGTTCTTGGCTTTGGTGTGAACTGAGTCTTTGCAATAACTTGCTATTGAGCAATCATGCTTCAATCAACTGCAACTACCTCGTAGTTTATTTCCATAGCTGTACATGTGACATGATTCCTACCGAAATGTGCAACAAACAGAAGCAAATGCTAAAAGAACAACTTATAAAACATCTTTAAATCAATACAACTTCCCAAGGTTGGTGGGGGGGGGGTTGCGGAGAGGTGAGTAACAAAACAATAGATGACACCAAGCCACATGAGAGTTAAGGTAGACATACAAAAGCTTGGTTAAGGAAGTTGCGTCACTAATGTGTGACTTAAAAAGACAATAACAGATGGTCCCATGCCCAAACTCCTGCACACTCCCCTCCTTCTTTGTTTCAGTCCCCAGCATTAAGCTTTCCTTCAGCATTAATGCCTCTCATTCCTGGTAAATTATGAGGAAATCTTGGTTGTAGCCTGCTGATAATAGAGCTCCTAAAATTGGACACAAATAGGGGGAGTTTAAAGCCTTATTTTGTGGCATGTTTGGAGGTGTGAAGGACATACAGGATGGTGGCATGACTGAACCCCACCAAATTTCAGCTTCTGCCAGAATTATGTTTGGCATGAAGGCCTATGGACGTTAATTGACCATACAAGGTCTCCATCCTGCCACCATTAGCATTAATGCTGCAGTGGGCTGGTCCCTCAATATGCATTACATACAACAGGTAAATCCATGGAAGCTACTTCTGGTCTTCCTGAAGGTGAATGTTGTTGCTCATTTAAAGACATTGGGTGCCTGATCGAGAGTTACATGAAGGGTAGGAGGGGACTGCAGATCATTACTACAGTGCCCTTCCGGCCAATACTCTCCCTTCCTCCAATATTTCTTCCTCGTAATCCCACCCCAAGAAATCTCTCCAATCATTATTTGCTTAGCACTTCTGAATAAGTCATACCAGACCTGAAAAATCAACTGGTTCTCTCTCCACAAATGCTGCCAGTCACTCTGAGTTTATCCAGCATTCTGTGTTTTTTTAATATTTCTAGCATCTACACTATTTTTCCTTTAGTACTAACCTTTGACTGGGCTGTACAAAGATGAGAAATTTCTTCACTCAAATGATTGCAAATCTTTGGAATTCTTCATTCTAGCAGGGTATGGAAATCTTCATCATTGAAACAATGTTTACAGAAAAACCGATGGGGAAAAGAAAGAGTTGAGTCTTGAGATTAACCATGATTGTGTTAAATAGAGGCACAAGCTCAATGGATTGTATGATCTACTCCTGCTCCTATTTTTTGTGTTCTTGAGACACTTCAGTAGTCTCATTGTAGCAGCAACCATAGCATCCCCAGGAAGCTGCTGGCTGATTGACTTGGGATCTGAAGTGCCCATAGTGGCTAATAATACAAGTGGACCTTCCTGGAGAAGCAACACAAGTTTCTCAAATAAAAGCAGATATTGAAAATCTGAAACAAACAGAAAATGCTGAAAAAGCTCAAACTTGGAAGGTAAAGTCCGTTTCTGTCGCCACAGATGCTACCTGTGTTTTTCCAACATTTTGTTTGTTAACAGTTCTGTTGTGAGTTGTCCAGCCAGTAGGTAAAATCCCCCCAAAAATGAAATATTGCCATATGTTCTAACAGTGGTATAACAAATATGAATACAAATTCCAAAAGAGATTATTTCCTTCATATTTATTCACTTACTTTTGTTGTAACTTCTTGAGCATTGTTCATTTGAGAGTGGATTTATTAACCTCCTTTACAATGTACTATCCATACATGAAAGCCCCCACTGGCTTGATTTTACTGAGAAGCAAGCTAAAAATCTGTAAAATAAATGGGGAGCCACAGGTGGAAGGTGTGGAACATGTGGTCAAACATGTTACAAAATGCAGAAAAAGGACTACTAAGTCTCCCGTTGTAAATCAAACGGCATCTTACATTCATGAAATACTTTAAAATTTGAATGTTAATTCAATTTTGGACATTCTGCAAAGCTCAGGAAAGCACCTTGTGACAATTAGAATTATACCAAGGCTGCAGATAGTTTTCAGTTTAGCTTTGGGACAGGTATCAGAATCATCAATCCTCAATGAGAGTTTAGACAAAGGGGCACGAGGTGTCAAAGGGTATTATAGCAATGTCAAAACTGGCAATCAGAAGGCTGCATGCTGATCTGCATTGTAAAATCTCTGAACATCACACAGTTGATATTAGTTGCCAAACTGATGTAGTCAGCGGATTGATGAGACAGTTAATGGACTGAATTTCATGAAAAATCAGCTGCGCCAAATTTGGAGACTTTAACAGAGGGCACCTGTCTGAGCTGTAGCAAGTTATCCCATGCAATTCTCTGCTACCCACCTCTTCATGTATGCATCACCACTAGATCATTCAGGTTCATGTGCAGATTTGTAGCTGGGGCTGTGGATGCTGTGGTTGGTTCGCTCGCCGAGTTGGTTTGATAGTTCGCAGACGTGTCAGTGCTCTCCTGGGTAGCATCGTCAGTGTAGCCTCCGATGAAGTGCTGTTGTGTTTTTCTGCCTGGTATTTAAACTCTGGGGTCCTTTGGATTCGATTACCTCTTTTCTGGTTTTCCTTCACAGTGGTGTATGTATAGGATCTAGCTCTTTGTGTTGATTGATGGCCTTCTTGGTAGAGAACCACTAGATCACTGTACTTGTGCTTTTGAGTGCTCACAGCAGTGGTGGTACTTGATGCTGCTGGGATCATATTTGAAGGCAACTGTGTATCATGTGAGTTTTTTGCCAGCCAGAAATAACCCTTCTGTAAGTGTAGTTTGAGGGAAACAATAAAGAAAATCTTCCAGGGCACGAGTGGCATGAATAACTCTTCATTAGAAATAGAAACGCATAATCATAGATATATTGGCCCTTTACATCATCAGCTGTCTGACTCTTATTGTAAATGCAGCTACAAGAATGAGTCTATCCAGAGACTTCCCATTTTGCCATATCATATTAGAACCCTGTATGAAAGAGTTCCACCTTCCCTTTAGCATAGCATAACATTCAACACAACGTAGCATTGTTACTTAAAGGAGGGGCATCACATGCTGGAAAGCCTTCAAACAGTTGAAGATGTTAACTTATACTGAACATGAAGGTGAAGAAAAAAACAAACAAAAATCCTCTCTTTGCTTCTGGGAATAAACAGGTCTGCATGCATCAACAAATTACAAACTTACAGTCAATGATTGATGATTTCATCCAGCTCATCTCTATTGGAATCAGGTGTCAATTAAGTCTTGTCTGTTGTTGTGCCCGATACTGCTCTACTGTATCATGCTGGAGGTGGCTTTTTTCATGCTGACTATCCTCATTTTCTTCCTTGGAAGGCTGCTGCTCTGCCAACTTTTCAGATTCCGTCATATCTCTGGCTGCTCACTGGACCAATCAAAGTATTGAAACTTTGTTTTCAGCAAGCCTGTGTGTCCTTTATCGTGTTCTTGGTGCAAGAATATGAACATAAGAACAGACAAACGAAGAACAACAGTAGGCCATTGAGCCCTTTGACCTTTGCTACCATTCAATGAAATGATAGGTGATTTGATTTTAACCTCGTCTCTATATTGCCAATAATCTTTCATCCCCATGGTCATCAAGAATCTATCTACCTCCGCCTTAAAAATATTTAAAGATTCTGCATCAATTGCCTTTTGAGAGGGAGAATTCCAAAGAGACTCAACCCTCTGAGAGAAAAAAAGGTTTCCTCATCTCTGTTTTAAATTATCACCCCCTTATTTTTAAACCATGACCCTTGCTCTAGATTCTACTACAAAAGGAAACATGCTTTCAATACCCACCCAGTAGTTCCCTCAGGATCTTATGTTTCAATTATGTCACGCCTGACTCTTAAACTTCAGAGGATTTAGGCCTTGCCTGTCATCACAAGGTGATTGTCCATTCCAAGTATTAATCCAGTAAACCCTCTCTGAACTGCTTCCAACATATTGTCAATCTTCCATAAGTAGGATGACTGGTACTGTACTCTGTACTTGAAATGCAGTCTCACAAGTGCTCTGTTAACTGAAGCATAATCTCCTTATCGGTGCATGAAATCATAACATTCTATTAGCCTTCCTGATTAATTGCTGTACATGCACTAGAACACCCAGATGTCTGTGCATTTTGGAGCTCTGCATCCTCTCGCCATTTAGATATTCCACTTCTTTTCCACGCTTTGTATCAAAACGGACAATTTCGCACTTATCCACATTTTATTCCATTTGCCACATTTTTGCCCATTCACCTGATCTAGCAGAGAGGCGGTGGCCTAGGATATTATCACTGGACTGTTAATCCAGACACCCAGATCATGTTCTGGGTACCTGGGTTCAAATCCTACCATGATAGATAGTGAAATTTGAATTCAATAAATACCTGGAATTAAGAATCTAATGCCAACCGTGAATCCATTGTTGATTATTGGGAAAAAACCCATCTGGCTCAGTAATGTCCTTCAGGAAAGGAAACTGCCATCCTTACCTGGTCTGGCCTACATATGACTCCAGACCCACAGCAATTAGGGATGGGCAATAAATGCTGCCTAGCTAGTGACATTCTCATCCCATGAATGAATAAAGAAAAAAAACCTAATTCCTTTGTAGGCTCCTTATGTCCTTTTCACAACTCACTTTACTTCCTGTCATTGTGTCATCAGCAGATTTGGCTACCATGCCTTTAATCCCTTCATCCAAAACATGGTAAAGAGTTGAGGCCCCAGTCTGACCCCTGTGGCACACCACTTGTGACGTCCTGTCAGGCTGAAAAAGACACACATATTCTTACTCTGCTTCCTGTTAGTGAAAGCCTTCTATCAGTGTCAATATGTCAATTATCCAAAACTCGTCAGATTAGTTCCTCCTTCCTTTTCAATTTCTAATTTACATCTATTTTCTGGATGCTACTTGTATCTTCTCTAGTGAAGACCAACGCAAGTGAGGTACATTGGATCTATGCTAAGCCTCATTCATGGAGTTTGTGTGATAGAAGCATCAGCCATGATTGCATAGGATAGCTCTTGTCTGCAAGTAACCACCCTTGTAAGGCACCCAGCTCTTAGAAATAGGATAAAGGCATCACGGCAGTTTTCAGGGTATTTGGCACAAACTTCTAAAACATGGAAATCTCAAAAATTATCACAGATGACTTGTACATCTGAATGGAAGCCCTTCCTATTGGCACAGTCAATTGTGTTGTGATACTCTCAACACAGCATGGGTGCTGTCTATAAAGCACTGCATGTGGAGCAGCCAGCTTGCAATATTTTGGGTTATTTTATATGCATTATACATCTACTTTGTACTCGGCAATATGTTTTGGTAGCTTTCTAAAATCACACATACTAGTGCTACGGGTGCTATAATATAAAATATCAGATTCAGAGGATTGGCTGGATGTAATCTTGCTAATCGCATGGAAAATTATTAATGGCACTAAACTTCCTTAGCTCCTGTGAAAATACAATTTGACTCACAGGCAGTGTTCATTGATTTATTCCCTTTGACCAATTCAGAGCTGCATTGAACATACCTTGCTATTAGTAATAAATCTTCTAACAGAATTTCTTATTGATAGAACAAAATTTTGAGATCAACAATGCATTTCTATGCGGCAGAGTGTACTACAATCTAAGCTCAAGTACTTTTTAGAATCTGCTGCCTCTTCTTGTAAAGATTTAAGACCTGCTGTTGTTTTTGCAAAGTAGTTTCAAACAAGGTAAATGTTTAATTCTCTTTATTTTAAAAGCCTGAAATGTATTTTAAAGGTTATGACTATTTCCATTTTCCATCTGTCATTTACAATTGGGCCAGTCAGGTTAAAAAAAATGTTCACGTTGACATAAAAAGTACAAAAAGATTGTTTACCTATCTTCTTTATTTCATCTTAGGAACTCTACTCTGAATCTTTTTTGAAAATTGAAGGCATTTTTAATGAAAAAACTTCAAAAGTTTAGCTTGAAGGGGCCACATTATCTCCTCCTGCCTCTATTTCCTACATTACTAAATTGCATAAGTCAACTACTGATAATCCCATGAGGTTACTGTTTCACATTCTTCCTTCAGAAGAGTGATGGAAAAATTTAGAGGCTAATTAACAGTCTGACCTGTTATATGAGCCAATAGCACAGTTAGTCTCAAGGACTGGAGATTTGCTAACTGTTGCAACCATACAATATGAGAGGTCAGTAATACTCTCACCATTCATACGAATCCCACTGCACACATCAACTCTGATCTCTGAACCAGAGCCACAAATTTTCCCTCATTAGGACTTCCTTGAGTTGGGCCCAAACCTGGCACTAATTCAGAAGTGGGAGTTGTAGTACAAGGTCAAATGCTTACTATATTTTGTTAGGTCGTTTTTGTTCATTTCTACAAATATGTGTTATGTTAAAAGTTGCATAAGTTGACAGACTCACTAATGTCCTATTACTGGATCAACTGAAAATTTAGTATGAGATAGTATTGTGAAATATTTTTAAGCAAACACATTTTTAATAAGGAGATAAAACTTGTTGCTGGCCTCTTGCCAAATTGGATCCTGTTTGTGTTTATTAATTTCCACAAAATAACTAAAACATTTATAATCAAATCAAGCTCCACTTCCATTTTCTCTATCCCAATAGCAATTACATAAAATGGTCATTTTTATTTAATTTGTAGATTTTTAAATTAGTTTCCTTTAAATTAATATCTTGTATGTCTTCCATGAGATTTTATTTTCTGTTTACAGGCTCAGCAAAATCTGTTGTGCATAATTGACTGAAATTATTTATTTTGTTGTGTGGTCCAGAGACTTTTGCAAGTTTTAGTGGGTTCTGTGATTACTTAATTACTTCCTACACTTCATGTTACTTATTTTATTCTGTAATTCATATTTATTTAATTCTGGGCCAGGATTGTTTCACTCCTGGCTGTGTTATATATTTAAGCCATAGACTTCCAAGATGCCTGCTTACAGGACCAGCAAGATTGTATGTATTTGTTGCTTTTCTGGCCTTCAAAATGACTCATTTAATTCCTGACTTCCATTCCCCACAGGTCATTAAATTAACCAATCATTCTAGAATAATTTACTCCCTTACTCACCTTAGTAACCGAATATGGGATCTCCACAGATAAAATGAGAAGACTTTCATGCAGTATGCTATTTCTTTAAATTTCTGGAACCAGAAGTCAATGCATGGGCTCACTGATTGATGTCCATGAGGCCCACACCTTAGAGGGAACATTGATCGCTGGCATTCAAAAGGTTTCTGGAGACCAGACACTGTTCAGTCTCAGGCACGAAAGGATGTGCTATCTTCAATGCATGACTTCACTCAAATGCATAGTCAGGCATAGGAGTAATAGATAGATTTGTTGGTTGCCTGGGCACCCTGACATAAACGTTGCAGGACTGCAGCAATGTGTTTGGGATTCTACTGCCTCAGGCTAACTTCTGATGCCATGGTGGGCAAGTTAGTGGCTAGTAGGGGGAGCCAATTCCAGCAGTCTCAGAGTCTGCTGGATACACACATTGACCTGTACTCCACCACCCTAGTTATTCGTCCTCAGCACCAACTACAAGATGACAGGGACCTTGAGCTCACTCCAGGTGCCGTCCTGACAAGGGCATTACCCAAAGGCATCCAGGAGGACTAAGAACAGAAAGAGGTCTCCAGGTATCTACATGCAAGACTTCAGAGATGGACTATATTTCCAAGTGCATCGTGTTAGCCCTGTGGGAGTTCAAGTCAGGGAGGTTGCACTTGCCTCTGGCAAAGACACACTCAATATGGCTGGGACCCCTAAGTAAAAAAATGTGCCCTGGAGTGCCCAAATAAAATTCCAATGAGCCACACTGAAGGACAAGCTCCATCAACCCCCAGTAGCACAAACTTGTGTTGCACTTAAACATAGTGGGAGGTAAAGAAATATGAATTTCTGAATAACAGTCATACCAAACTGGTATTGTTAACTCTGTTAATCTCTTCACACATGCTGTCAAACCTGCTGAAGTTCTGCAGCATTTTCTCTGTTTGTTTCAAATTCCAGCATCTGAAGTATTTTTCCTTTAAGACATTCTGATGTCACAAAGGTGGCATATTGTAAGTAAGTTCTCACTTTTGTGAATCAATGTTCTGTTCTTACCATCATCCCTGTGTGCGAGTCTCTGTCCTACCATTGGTTGTCCCATCCACCCACTCATTCTTATCCCTAGATGATGTTACATGAACCAGGGTGTGAAATCAGCAGCTCCTATACCAAGTTCAGGCAGTGGCTAAATCACATCTAAGCGCAACTTTGGCAACTATCCTCCATCTTCTCAGGTGCACAGACGTTGCTGTGCTGTGCTATCATAGGCAGTTGTGAGGTTACCCTGCATGAAATGGTTAGGGTGTTCAGGATGTGGAGTCGAACCACACACTATAGGCTAATGCCTAAGGTATTTTTCACAGATGTATTTTGGCTCCATTCTATGCATGTGTGTATTGGTGTTGTCCTCATGTCACTTGAACCTGCAAACCCCTCCCTCACAGAACCAAGTACTTCCCCCACCTTCTTTGTGTATGGTTGCAGCTATTTTCAACCCCATTATGCACTTGTTACTTAACAGCACAATGGAGGGCAGCAGCAGCCACTTTTTCAGCCTTTCTGTGTTGATGAACTCCCAAAACATAAATATCCCATTCCTGGTAGCCCTCCTTGTCACCCTCACAGACTTTGCACTTCCCCAAGGCCCCAGACAACCTGTCTAACTGAGTCTACATCTGCCCACTTTCACACACATATCAAATAAATATTACAGGTCTGGTGCTGCATTGTCCCTTACCACTCCATACCCCAGAAGCTAAGGTGCTGCTCATCGTCATTGATACCATCCTCCTTCATGACCCTTAAATGGTCTAATGGCCCCTCCGCTTGCATATTGATTTAACCCCATCAGTGTTGTCATTGCACCCTGCAATTCTCCAGCATTCTGCCTTCACTGCCCACAATTAGGTTTCCCCAGCCTCCCTCACAGCATTGGTCACCCCATGGACAGTTGCCTGGACTGATCGTGGCGTATTCCACAAAGATGTAGCTGGACAGCCCCAAACAATGAGTGATGAGACTCCTGAATGAAATCTGTGCAGCCGCCTGACAGTATACCCACTCTGATTTTCATGCTGGAAATTCTCAATGTTTAGTTTCTATCCAGTGGCTAGTTGAATAGTAATGTGGTGCGATCATAATACACAAAATACAGGAGCAGGAGTAGAACATGCAGGTCCCTCAAACCTGTCCCTGCCATTCAAAATTATCATGACTGATATGCCCCTTGGCCTCCACTCCTATTTCATGTCAGCACTTCATAGCCCTCAACTCTCCCAACATTTCAAAATTCTAACCACACTTTAAATACTGTCAGTGATCTAACCTCTACAAATCTCTGGGTTTGAGAATTTCAGGCATCCACTAACCTCGAGGAGAAGAAATTCCTTCATCTCTGTTTTAAAAGAATGACTTCTTATTCCGTAACTATGTCCTCAAATTTGAGATTTCCCCACAAGTTAAACTCCTCAGATTCTCGAATTTTTCAAACATGAGGTAGTAGTGAAGATGACAATAAGCGACCATCCCTGTTAATAGGCCTCTCACTACTAAGTAGCCAGAATCTTGTCTTGATGTCTGAAACATAATCGGAAAATGTGACTTGTTACTCTTGACACTGAGAAAGGCTTCACTGGACTCTGCCACATTTCTTGTCATAGTTCATCTCCATAAGACCATAAGACATAAAAGCAGAAATTAGACCATTTGGCCCATCAAATCTGCTCTGCCATTCAATCATGGCATCCCCCCTGAACAATATGGACATCAATGAGCCTGTTGGGAAAATGGGGTTTGATCAACAGAAGTTAGAATCTCGACGTCAAGAAAATGACTGACTCTCTAATGAAATTTTGAACAGTAAGATGAGAATCTCAGTATGAGCAGCAAGATGCTTTGCATGCATTATCATGCCAATGGTATATAATCTCACCTTATTGATATGCAGTTTCCCATTCTGTCAGATAGAAACTAGATGGCAGTAATTCCTGACAAGAAAGTCAGAGGGGTATTTGGCTCACCACTTCTTCCATTGGGCCTCCATCTTGGATAGCAGTCATGAACATCTCAAGGAACACTGCATGCAATGACTGTCTGCATATCTATCGAGGGATGTTCGTATCAGACCTCATACCCCTCACCACATCATCGTGGCAGATTTCCACACCACTAACAATAAAGGTCTGCAGTTCAATACTGCACTTTAGAGTACACAGCTACCCATCATTGTGGCTGCCATGACTCTTTGCAGTCAGGGACATGCACCCAGACCTTTAACACTCTATAATCTCCACTCTAAACCACTGCACCTTCCCTCTCCCCATTTAAGATTCTTAAACTCATCCTTTTTGACAGCTTATGGGCATCCCTTTTTATAAAAGCTACTTCTTTTCAGTCTGCCAATCATTCCCCCAGCTTTTCTAAAAATGCCTTAGAATTTTGTTTTCGATAAAAGCATATTATACAGCAAGTTACTTTTAATATCTTATCAAACGTTATTTGCTTACATTATTTCTTATCCCTATATCATATAAAATATGGACTAACTCTAACCTCAGTCTTTATAACCAGTCAGACAGAGATGTTTGAGATTATGTCATAGTGAATAGCTTTCTACGTTTCATTCCCAGCCAGTGGCTGTTGATTGACAAACCACCAGGACATTCTGTCTGACATAGCAAAATGCAACCTTTATTTAAGCACAAGTATAATCAACATTCTGCCCACTTCATGGCACAGTGCATTGACATTTCACCTAAGGCTATCCACTTGTGGACACATTATAATGCACAGCTAGGCATACTAACCATAAAAAGTTGACACATGAATCTTCTAAGCAGTTATTCAAAAGATTTTGCAGTGGGATGGGTTCAGTAAATATAGATCAGTGCTCTCATATTTCCTTTAGGATCAAAGGATAGCTTCGCACAGTTTTCATGATGGATTTTTTTCTAAATGGATTGCAGTGTTCAGTGGAGTGCAGACAGTTTGCTGAACAATTAAAATATGAGACCTGATGTACAAATTCATTCTATTCCTTTGGAGCCATTAACAGACATTTTCTGAAGGGTCATAAATCTCTGTCTGCAGTGTCCTACTTGTGTGTATTGATGGTCTGCAAGTCTGTTTATGATACAATCAAATCATAATCCACATTTTCTTCCCAATACTTTGAGTATCTAGTGGGGATTACCTGCCTATAGAGCATAAAAACTTGTAAACAGCACATTTGCTAAAAAAAATTGTATATTTTCTTGTTTACTGCCAATGTATCGTTGAGACAAAGCTCTACTTATATAATAGAAGTGAAAAGTCTAAATTACAATACGCAGCTTTTGACTGATTACTAAAGGCTGGTGGAGGTAAATTCTCAAATCACAGTCAGTGAAATGCCAGGAAAAAAACATACTTTATGCCAAACTTTGTCCATTCCCAACTATAGTGGCAATATTTTATGTTAAGCTCGACAGATGTTACACCCAGATTCCCAACAATGTTCCACAATATAGGCAAAGTAAGGGCTGCACATGCTGGAAGCCAGAGTCAATAAATGTGAAGCTGGAAAAGCACAGCAGGTCAACAGTATCCGAGGAGCAGGGAAGTCAGTGTTTTGGGCACAAAACATTCATCATGACTGGGGAGGGGGAGGGGAGTCCAAAAGTAAAGCCAGCGAGGGGCGTGGGGCTAGGGGGAGAGTAAGTGAGATGGAGATAGTGGATGCAAGTAGGGTGTGGGAAGGGTGAAACGGATAGGTGGGTTGGAAGATCAACATATTGGGGAAGGAGAGATTTCAAAGCTTTTGAAGTCAATATTCAGACCATTAGGCTGTATGCTCCCAAGGAAAAATATCAGTTCTTCTTCCAGTTTACATTTGGCCTCACTCTGACAGTGGAGGAGGCCAACGATGGACAAGTCACCAGGAGGGTGGGAGGGGGTCTTATAGTGGATGGCAACTGGAAGGTTGGTTTGGTTGGTGTGTGCAGGGCAGAGGTGCTCTGCAAACATGTCCCCAAGTCCGTGTTTGGTCTCCCCGATATAGAGGAGACTACATCAGGAGCAACGGATACATTAGTTGAGGTTAGATGAAGTGCAGGTGAATTCCTGCCAGATTTGGAGGGATTATTTGGGGCCTTGGATAGAGGTGAGAGGGGAGGTGTATGGGCAGGTGTAGCACATCCTAAGGTTACAGTCTCCATCTCTGATAACCGAGTCACTACTTAACGTTCATTTCAAACCTATGACTCCTACAGTTACCTCAACTATACCTCCTGTCACCCGTCCTTCTGTAAAAATGCTATCTCATACACATAATTCCTCCGCCTCTACCGCATCTGCCCGCAGGACTACTGTAGGACTTCTCAGATATTCTCCTACTTTAGGGACCATAGTATCCCCTCTTCTGTTATTAAGAATGCCCTCAACTGCATCTCCCCCATTTCTCATGTTTCTGCCTTCAAACCTTCCCCCCAATAACAATAAGGATAAAGTCCCCTTAGTCCTCACGTACCGCTCCATCAACCTCTGAATACAATGTATCATCCTCCAACATTTCCACCACCTACAATCAGACCCCATCACCAAAAAGATATTTGCCTCCCTACCCCTCTCTGCTTTTTGCAGGGACCATTCACTCCGCAACTCCCTCGTCAGCTTCACACTTCCCACCAACCCCTCCACCACACATAGTACGTTTTTCTGCAAACACAGAAGGTGCTACACCTGCCTGTACACCTTGCTCTCACCTCCATCCAAGGCCCCAAACAGTCCTTCTAAAGCAGAAATTCACCTGCACTTTGTCTAACCTCATCTACTGTATCTTTTGCTCCTGATGTAGTCTCCTATATATCGGGGAGACCAAACACAGACACAGGGACTGGTTCACGCGCTCTGCATGCACCAACCAGCACGTACTTCTGGTTGCCATCCACTTTAACTCCTCCTCTCACTCTGCTGGTGACATGTCCATCCTTGGTCTCCTTCAATGTTAGAATGATGCCAAATGTAAACTGGAGGAACATAACTGATATTTCACCTGGGGATCTTATATCCCAATGGCCTGAGTATTGACTTCACCAGCTTCAAAATCTCTCCAATCCCAACCTGTCCATCTTTCAACTTACCTATCTACTCCACCCTTCCCACTGAGCTATGACCACAGGCCCCTAACTGCATCCACCTATCTCTATCCCACCTACCCTCCCCCCAGCGCCACTCCCTCCCTCTATATATTTCTGGGCTCTCTTTTCCTTCCCCATTCGTGACAAAGGGGTTGACTCGCCTGGTCCTTGGATGCTGTATGACCTGCTTTGCTCTTCCAGCTCCACATTTATTGGCCCCAATGTTCCACAATTTGTTCTGATTCCAGACTGGATGCCCTAAATTGTTTAACCCTCACCTTTATTTGCCTGCATCTTCTATTGTGGCAGTCTGTGATTCCTTTGGACAGCTTCTGTGACATCTTGCGGCCTAGAATCAGTGACAAGGTGGGTCCTTGCTTTGGGATTCTACGGAGTCTTACAACCTGAGATTCCAGTGGCCCACCACAGATGGTCTGCTTCTGTAGTAGTTTCTAGCCTGGCATTCTGGCCCAGCATGACAGTCTTCTTCAGCTTCATCTGCTTTCTGCAGCAGTACTGTCTTTTCCTGAATCCAGGAGCAAAGAATTGAACTGAGATAAACTATGTCTTAATTTCTTTTTTATTATCTATGCCTTCTGTTGTTAATATAGGTGCTGTTGTATCACGACTTAAACACTTCAATTTTTTTGTGAAAAATGCATGTGACAATAATGACTTCCATTCAGTTGCTTGCAGAATGTTAATTTCACAAAAAAACTTTCCCCCATGGAGACCTTTCCTCTGGAACAAATGTATTTAAAAGGATTTCTGAAGAAGGGTCTAGGCCCGAAACGTCAGCCTTCCTGCTCCTCTGATGCTGCTTGGCATCCTGTGTTCATCCAACTCTACACCTTGTTATCTCTGTATTTAAATGGAACCCATTTAATCAGGTTTTCTTGATTTAACAAAATTGAGTTTATTCGTTACCAAATGTAAGAAGAAATAACATCACACAGAACAACCACACATACACATTGTCTCACACTCGAAGAATAAGAAGCAAGTCCAACATTTTTTTTTATAAGTACAAATCGGTTGCTGAATTGTTCATGAAGAGCAGATGGTTGATGATTATGGCTGTTGCATTGGAGATTACTAGTTGCATTGATATTGGTAATTTAACTTTGGTTTTGAGATTCTTGGCTTTGTTGGTACATTGAAACACTTTTGTCCTAATTCCTTTCAGCTGGACTGATTATTAGCACTCAGAGTAAATGACAGTTCTCTGTGACTCACACAACACGTTGGTCTACACAGTAGGATACCAGGCTCCTAACACACGCACAGTAGTGTGGCACATCTTTTTTTATTCTTGGAAGACCACAACAAAAACATTCTGCAAGAAGTTGCTTTACACTGAAGAGGCAAGATAATTAGCTATCTTATTATCTCTTCCTGTTACATGTCTCTTTGTTTGACGTTTCTCTGGCACTCTACAGGTGTGACATTCCATAGAACCCTCACAGGTCTTTACAGCACAGCAACTAAAGTATACATCTGCAGTATTGTTTTGGCTTTAGCCTCTGCCTTTTTGAACAAAAGATACGTTTTGTACTTCTAGGTACTGATGACATTGTCGCCAAAGTAATTGAGATATTGTAAATTCAAACAAAACTAATTTGAGTGATAACACAGTGTGGAGTTGGAGGAACACAGCAAGGCAGGCAGCCTCAGAGGAGCAGGAAACTTGACGTTTTGGATTGGGATCCTTCTTCAGAAATGGGGAGGGGGAAGGCAGCTCAGAAATAAATAGAGGAGGGGTGGAGATGGGGAAGGTAGGTGGGATGGTGATAGGTGAGTGCAGGTGGGCAGTGGTGGGGATTGGTCAGTGAGGTGGGAGGGATGGTTAGGTGGGAGAGAAAATGGACAGGTCGTGTCAGGTCAAGGAGGAGGGGATGACAGGGAGGGTTGCTCGTGGGATGAGGCCAGGGGTGGGAAAGTTTTGAAACTGGTAAAATCCATGTTTAGGCATTGGGCTGTAGGTTCCCCAGGTGGAATATGAGGTGCTGCTCCTCCAGTTTGCAGGTGGCGTCCTTGTGACACTGGAAGAGGTCTCTATTTTTATCTGAACTCTCTTCACCCTCACCATTTCTGAAGAAGGGGCCCAATCCAAAACGACAACTTCTCTGCTCCTTTGATGCTGTCTGGCCTGTTGTGTTCCCCTAGCTCCGCACTGTGTTATCTCTTACTCCAACATCTGCAGTTCTTACTATCTCTAATTTGGGTGATGTTGAGTTCCCTCAATTATAAACAGTTACACTGGGATGTCCATATTTAATATATTACTGTGCTATGTTGCTGTGATGTACGATGCAGTTGCTTGAACTGTTGGGAGATGATTGTAGTGACTGTCATCGTTTGTAATTTTTGTGTATTCTTTGAGTTTTTCAAGAGAATTTTTGATTACAAAACCTAAGTACCATTAACTCCAGAGTGACAGAAAATCCATCAAATAACTTGTTTTTAAAAAAATTCTTGAGACAAACCTATTGATTCTTTTCCCAGAAGAAATCCCACAGCCTTGATACTTAGATCGCTCTTGGAATTTTGCTCCAGTGCTTGAATTTTTATCATCCTTGTAATTAAAGGGTTAGGATGTTTGCTATGTCTGTACTTTTTCCATGACAAAAAGCTGCGTTCCTCCAGCTCCACACTTGTAGTCTTATTCATTTTTGGTTGTCTTTGAGCTTCGGGTCACTGTTCAGGGCTTCAGGGCTTCAGGGCTATTGTTAACCTGTCTGATTTTTTGGGACTGGCAGTTTTCATGGTTTTGTAAGTCAGCTTGTATGAGATTTCTCAAATGCATTGTTTGGAATGACCATTGATTCAAAACTGCTTTTGTTGTTTACACGACATCTGATCTCACAGGCAGAAACTAAATGGAATATTGGAAATGAATAAATTCCAGTCTAATCTTATATGGAATATTATGCATTAAGTGAGAAAGAATAATGAAGCAGCAGAGAGAAGAAAATGCATGCGCCAACATACTTCACTAATGACACTATCGCAATTGCAGTGGTTAGATTCATTACTATTATGTGGTTATAGCCTTTGTATTAACAGATGGATCGAATCAAACTGAGGATGATCAAGGGGACATGGATGTTTTGGGTTAACTGACTCTCGCCAGCAAACAAAACATGCCCTGTCTGCTGATTAGGTCAAATCAAAAGCATTTGTCAGCTCAAAGTCTGCATAAAGGGGTTTTCATGCAATGAACACTATTCTTGCAGTTGTCTTAGTGTAAGGACCGTGTTGTTGTTAATTTAATGTCACAGAAACTGCATTCACTCGCTGGATAAACACATTCAGACAAGTACTTGTAACTTTTTTAAGAATAGCCCACAGTAATGCCTTGCCAGCAACACTAGAGAGAGAAATTCCCAGATCGTTGGTGTAATCACTTGACCTCCAAGTGAAAAGTAACACCAAACATCAGTCCATAAGAGAACATTTAGGTGAAATCATATAGACATTCCCCACTCCTGATGCAGCATGCTACTGTCTCCATTACTGACAGCATGCTAACTTTTTGCTGCCTGTTCAGTCCTATAAACTCCATCTGACTAGTACAAATTGTGCTGTTCATTGGCTGGATGCATTGGCATGGGGCTGATCTGCCTAGCTTTGCTTAAACCCAGCTTGCACAGCTTAAAGCAAAGTGTACAGTATCTGGAGCAGATTGAAGAGAATCTGGGAATAAGTGAAGAATAGAGCAACAGTGGAGAGGGCAGGCCCCTAGGTTTTTGAACACTGTGCTAGAAGTCTTTCAAAAGGAGGTAGAGAGGAGGGATGACATCCATCTTCAGCAAGAACGTAGATCCTATATAGACAAATGGTCAAAGGCTTTGGGATTGGATGTTACTGGAGATCAATTCCATGGGCAAATCCCAAAGACTGTAAGGCAGTGCTATGAGAAATTCAGTGATGCTACACAAATGAACTTGCATACAGTGGTTGCCATTTTGGAATGTAGGAACACTGGTCCATCATTTTGTCCCTTAGGTCTGTTTTGAGTCATTTGATGACACAATTGCTGACCAGTGACCTAACCCCCTGATCAGCATTTTCACCCTGAAGAGGGTAGCTCAGGTCAGGGAAATTTTGCAGCTTGACACATCTACCTTGGGAGATACTGTCCCAAATGATGCAATTTTCCGTCAAGCAGGAGGGTGTAGGATTGAGTTGGGGCTACCAACCTCTGAAACAGATTGGAGTTGGCCACAGAGGGGATTGCAAAGTGCTGAGATGGGCTGCTTAAAAGTCTAGCTCCAGTTGTCTAGGCTTTGGATGCTTTAATAAACAGGCCCTCTATCCCTCAACCCCACACCCCATGACACCTCACACATTCCCTTTCATATTAACTCATGCTTACTTCCCATAGTCCGTTATGGCCTCTTGCCAACTGATGCTTCACATCTGTTACGCCCAAGGGATTTAATGTCAACACATTTGAACCCATGCCTTTACCCAACATTCTGCCATTATATCTTCCATGTCAATTCACCTAGTATTCACCATGAACAGGACTTGAGATTAAATAAAACAATGAACCATTTATCCTTTACAACATTCACTATAATAAATATAGACTATTCATAAAGGACTATTCAAGATGTTAATTACTCCCCAAATTTTTAAGCCCGTATCAAAATTTTGAGTTATCAGTTAAACTGAAATTATGACCTCACTGCTGGCATAATTCTACGTTGTGGAAAGCAAACAAATGCTAATTACGCTTTAACAATAGCCTTTGGTATAATGTGAACAAACAGCTATGATAACTACCAGAACACTTTTTTTTCAATTCACATTGACTCAAAGCATTTTTTTCAAATTTTAAAGAGGGTGGAATTTAAATAACTTGACATCATTGCTGTTGTATATTTTATCCAATTTTCATAAATATTTTCTTTTACTTCAGAAAATCACAATTTCCACACAATGAATTTTTTTTTTAATTACAGTGAAAATGGTGCCTGATTCCCTAGTTGAGTGTGGGATTCCCTCATGTGAGAGTCACATACCTCACCTGTCACCCAACCATTGAAAATGGGATCGGTCAGAAATGGGAACTAGAATTCCAGATCTAGATCCTGCCTGCTATTGTTAAAGGGCTGTGGGGTTTTCATGATTCCATAGAAAATTGGCCACGTGTGTCTTCCTTTGCTCCCAACATGTAATATCTTCGGTTAACAAAAATCTGTCAATCTCAGATTGAAAATAAATAGTTCATGAGGCGGTATAAGGCCCTGGTCAGACTGCATTTAGAACGTTGTGAGCTTTCTTGGCCCTGTATTTAAAGAAAGATGTGCTGGCATTGAAGGTTTACAAGAATGACCCTAGGGATAAATGGTTTATTATAATTAGAGTGGTTGAGAACTCTGGGTCTGTACTCGATAGAGTTTAGAAAGATGAGGGGAGTTCTCATTAAATCTTACAGAATACTGATAGGCCTGGCTGGATGGACCTGGAGAAGATGGTTCTACCAGTAGGAGAAACCAGGGCCTGAGGCCACAGCTTCAGAGTGAAGGGATGCCCTTTAGAAGTGAGATGAGACGGAATTTCTTCAGCCAATGTGGAACTCATTGGTGCAGAGGGCTGCGGAGGCCAAGTCATTGAGGGTCAAGAGGAGAAGGCAAGAGAATGGGGTTGAGAAACCTATCAGCCACGATCAAATGTCAGAACAAACTCGATGGGCAAAATGGCCTAATTTGTTCCTGTAGCTTATGGTCTTATTCCAGCATCATCATTAACAGAATATAGTTCCAAACTATTGCCACTGTTCATATTTCACTCTTGAAAGGCCTGGTTCCAATTTTTAGACTATTTCCCACAGGCCTGGACAGCAGAAATACTTATTCTCTATTTAACCTAGTATCTTTAAAATTTCAATCAGTCCTCAGTTTTCAAAATATCTGAGAATGCAGTTCTACTTCTGTAGTCGTTCCTTGTTATTTAACCTTCGGAATCCAGATATCACTTCAAAAATCTCAGCTGCACTTAGTGCCTGGCTAGTTTATCCTTCCAAAGGTGTGGTGTACTGAAATACACACAGTAACTCCAGGCGTGGTCTGTAGTATACAGGCCTGAAAAGGTTAATATTGAGGAGTGCCACGAGCATGACTCACTATGATGACATCATACATATTTGTGGGCAGAATCATTTTAGGATATCAAAGCAGTGAGACCTAACATCTGGTCACCCTCAAAAATTCTAACACTGTCTTTCATATCAGTATAACCTGTAATAACAAACTGTATCTTGCTAACTACATGATGCTTTTCTATTTAGACCTAGACATAGTTTTCCTTGACTACACTAGATCAAGCATGTCCTGTAGATACTTAAATTTAAAGAGAATGGTGGCAGCTACCTTCAGTCTGAACAGCTGCTCATTCAGCATTGCGAGTGGAGTGCACATATAATGTAGTCCAACCTGGGTTTTGTGTAGTTGAAGCATAACTTCAACCCCCTTGTATTTTGGTTCTCTAAATTGCAAGGTAAACGTTCCATTAGTCTTTTCGATTATTTTGTGGACCTTCTTATGACATTCTAATAGTTTATTCACCAGAAGCTAAATCTTTAAAATTTAAGTATCTGCTGCTTTTAGGTCAGGGTGAGAATGATTGTCAGTGGTGTCGTAGTCAGAAGTTGGAGTGTTGTGGTAAGTTGCGGGGCCCGTTTAATAGTTATTCAAGAGTTAGACAAAATTTCTAATCGGCTAACTTTTTCTGGAAAACAACTGAATGGAAGAGATACCCTCCAAATTCTTCAAAGCAGCAAGTTCAGAATATACAAATTCAATCTATGCTACTCCAATGACTATCACACTCTTGGAATATCGGGCTAATTTTTAAAATGTATTTTCAAAATCATCAGGAAATGCATAAAATGTTTAAAAACAAGTTCCCTTCTTACTATTGTATATAAAATTACAGTCTCGTCAGATTCAGGACTGTATTGGATTTATTAAACATTAAGCATCTGCAGATTTCTTATTTATTCCAAGATTATTAAACAGGAAAAGCTGGTGGATTACATTTAGAATATTGAAGCCTGGCATTTCATTATCAATTACACTAGTCTAACATACTGCTAAAACATCAAAGAATAAGTGCCCTCTGTAAATATGTATGTTTATTATTGTGTCTGATTATGAACTACACATAATATGAAAAATTGCTAACAATGCCAATAGTTTTGTAGTGAAATTGTAAGATATCCAAGGAAGTAATTGTTCTGCTATTTAGTTATGTAATAAACTGTACTTACTATCCTTTCATGGATTTTCATTTGCGTATAATGTTAATTATATCACATTAATGCAAAATGCACATGCCCTACCAAAAGATACTGATGCAATGACCAAACAAGTCCAAGCCATTTTACGATACTACATGAAACAGAATGCAGTGATTCAACCTCATCTTAAACTATCATTTTGGAAACTTTAATGTGTAGTCATCAAATGGAAAACAAAAGAAACGATATTGTAGGGCACCTCTTTGGCCTCAATTTGTGTTGGAGTACAAATACATTGATTTTAAAAGGATGAAATAATGTCTTCTTTTACTTCATGCCTGCAATTACTAACATGGATTGGTTATTTTCTTTCCTAATGAAGTTGTAGATTGGTGGCCTATATTAAACATTGGAAGATTGACCTTGTTATGGACTTTAGAAGTTTTCAAATCTACTTTCAAATCTGAACTGTAACTTTACTATCTATTTCTTGATTTTTGTTTGGCTTGTAAAACATTGTCCTCTTGCACCACGTCAGCATCTTAAACACAATGAACTATTTAGCGATTTAGCTTATGTTTCTAATTATTCCTTTTATTCATTTACAGATCATAAGTTCTGAGTGTAACTCCTGAATGGAAATAAGATCAAATAACTCCCTTATTTCTTAATCTCTATTCATTAGTTGGCAGTTTGGATAATACTAAAAGAAGCTCATTCACATTTTAAATGCTTCAGCCTGCTCTTTGTGAATTCTTAACAAGAATCAGCTTCTGGCTATTTCACTCTTATATCAATTGCAAATAACCAAAATCTGTGCAAAAGCAGTGGGATAGCAATTGTATGAGTGTATCAAATATGCTATTTTAATTGGGGGGGGGGGGGGGGGGGTAGGCAGTGAATATAATGTTTGTTATCTTGGAGACTGGGATTCAATTCCCTGACATGAGGTGGTACTTTTTATGTGAATCTTACCTCAGCATAACCTCTTGAGTCAGGGGGTCTTGAGTTCAAGTATGATTAATCCTTTGAATCACTCTTGTCTACATGCTGGTGGTTTTGCCCAGTCCCCAGGAGTCTTCAAGCTGAGTTTTGTAATGTCATTACAGCATAAGAAATAGGAAAAGGAACTGGTCACTCAGCCATTTAACCTGCTTCACCATTTAACTAGCTCATGATTAATCTGATTGTTGCTTTAACATTACGTTCTTCTTTACCACCACCAGTTCCCCTAAAACCTTTGATTTCTTTGCCAATCAAAAATCTGTCCAACTCAACCTTAAATATATTTAATAACCCAGCTTCCAGTGCTCTCTGGTGTTCTAAAGGCTAAGGACATTTCAACTTTCGGTACAAAAATCCACATTTCCCAAACATATAAAATAATCAGAGGGTTAGATAGGGTGGATAGGGAGAGCCTTTTTCCTAGGATGGTGACGGTGAGCACAAGGGGGCATAGCTTTAAATTGAGGGGTGAAAGATATAGGACAGATGTCAGAGGTAGTTTCTTTACTCAGAAAGTAGTAAGGGAATGGAATGCTTTGCCTGCAACGGTAGTAGATTCGCCAACTTTAGGTACATTTAAGGCGTCATTGGATAAGCATATGGACGTACATGGAATAGTGTAGGTTAGATGGGCTTGAGATCGGTATGACAGGTCGGCACAACATCGAGGGCCAAAGGGCCTGTACTGTGCTGTTATGTTCTGTGTAAGTGTTGAATAACATGACAATTCTCAATTGTGAGCGGCAAGAGACCTATTTTCATGCATTATCTTTGCATTATGAGTTAATCCCACATCATTGATGTGCAGTTGCTGATTCTGTCCCCCATTGGATAGAAACTAGATGGTGACAATTCTGATATGAAGGTCTGAATGAGATCTGGCAAGCCCAGCTTACCGTTTGTTCCTCTGAATGTCCATCATGATACTCAGTGCCAATATCTAAGGGCACAGTCTGTGGTTGCAACCACAGGCATGCCCCTGTCCATGGAAATTGGCTTCCAGCGTGTATCAGTCTCATCACATCACCATGGTACATCTCTGATCCACTTACAGTAGAGTTCAGCATTTCAGTGCTGCACTTTGGAGAATGAAAACTCAAATTTTTTCTAAGTAGTACACAATCTCCAATTTGTCTCCTTCATTGGTTAATAATGGATATTGCTTATCTTTGCAATCGCATCAAACATATAGCATTGAACTTTTGTGCTCCCTTTAAAAAAGTTGCCCTATCACAAAGCAATCAACAAAAACTTCTGGAATATATTACAACCATAGGAGATTTCTGGGATAAAATCATCATGGCATCTCATTGCTCCTATCCCTCTGAAACTCTTCAAAAAATCTATTCAACTCAATGAAAATTAAACAAATCCAAAAACATTGCAACTCACATCCATCTTATACACTTTCCAAACAACTCTCAGTTCTACATAGACAAAAAATGCCAACAAGAGCTTCTCAGTCCTTATTCTTGATATATTGAGAAACAAAAGGTTTATGAAGTGAACTGTCCTTTTTGGAAGGTCTGAATTCCAATTTCCTTTTAATTTGAAAAGCTTCTAATTGTTTTGTGAATATTAACTTTTCTTTGGTTGCATTCTTATTTATATTTCCTAGATAACAAGTAGAAGTTATCAATAATTAATTTCCTAATACTGTATTTATAAATGTATTTTAACAGCTTAATTATACTTGGTTGAAGTGTTGCCAATAAACCATATAGTTAAAGACATCAACTGTTGCAAACAAATGGCCTAGATCCATGTCTATGGTCTGCATTCCACGGACAATGTTATAACATTTATTTAATTGTTAGGGAGGTTCATGACTGAATTGGCTAGCTTAGTTTGTATTGCAGACCACTGTATATTTCATACTAACCATTGTGAGCCACATTACAATCTCCCATAACATATTTTATCTGTATTTGTGATAGTTGTTGGCTATTTAAGATTTTGCATTTAGAATAACTATTTGCCTTTCAATACAGTAATACTGAGAGAGCTATAACCTGTCTGCATCATCAACATCAGTCTTTTGCTGTAGGACTGATGTAACAGTTACTAATGGTACCTCTTCAGCTGTGATACAAAAACCATATAAAGTTGCCCAGCATCTTTATGTCATGATAATATGTATTTCAGTCTGTGCCCAAAATCCCCTTCCGTATTAATATATTTGTGAATTTCTGTGAACCTTGAGACCATGCAAGATGCACATCAGTCGGTTCCATCATGTTACCAAGTGTTTGTGCACGTGGGACAAAAATTGAAGGAACTATGGACAATTAATCCCATTCAAGAATGAAATATGTTTTTTGTGACAATTGGTATATGACAATAGATTTGATATAAAAATCAGTATTCAATCTACTTTTCAATACATCTCTGCTAAATTTCCAGCATTTGACTTTCATGGCAATTTCTGTACTTCAGATGTAGTATTTTCTAATAACTAATAACTTTTTGAAATATTAGCCAGATAGAGACAAAGTCGCTTGTTTGGTATACCTTCAGTAATTCTTATTATAACGAAACAATTGATGTTTGCACTCTGAAGAAAGGTCACCGGACTTGAAATGTTAACATGTCACAGATACTGCCAGACCTGCTGAGCTATTCCAGCAACTTTTTTTTTTGTTTTTGATATTTGCACTCTAGCTGTTTCTGCTGCTTATCTTAGTTCCAGTGTTTTTCTCATATTGTATAGTATGCAATCATTAATGGCATTGAAGGATTGCCAGAATAAAGATACCTGCATTCATCTAATGATAGAATATGAAATAATTCCTTCTGAATACTCTGAATACAGTTGTATGATACCAATCTCTCAGTGGATTTCTCCATATAGATTGTACAAAGAAGTAACTGGAGGCTTAACCTGAAATAATAACTTCTAAGAACTCAGTTATAACAACCACCAGGTCTAAGACTTTAAGCCGCATCATGAGTTGAAATATTTCATGTTATTTGATGGAAACAATTAAAAATCTGGGATCCAGTTGCAGTGCAAACAAAGAAAACCTACAGTTTTCACTAAATGCTACCCAACAGCACGAGCTGCTATTGAAACTCAAGTTGGATTTTACTCACTAATTTTCAGCAACTGCAAAGCTTTAATCTGTACTAATTGACTCTTCCTTCAATCTCACGATGCTTGTCATCCGATAAGGTACAAATAACTTCCTCCTTCTTGATTACATATTCAAACGCATGTCTAGGGCTGTCATTTGCAAACCAGTGAACCATATCCATTTCTTTCTGGTGTCCTCCTGATGTGAACTGAATAGAGGAAATTGAGCAGTTTGCAATGATTAGGATGCAGTAATCTCAAAAAATATAGATGGCATCACAAATTTCAAAGCAAAGCTCAATGGACTTATGACCATCATTTGAAATTGGAGACGAGATTATAACAGTGAAATTGTTCCTGCACGTATTTCATTACCTTGGATACTAAACTGATTCTGCTGAGTCATTTCATTTTGTTTTGTGTCACTTTGTCAGTAGTAATATCCTAATACATGCCAATGAATCATTTATCCTGTAAAACTGATTCTTGCCTCCAAGCAGGCATAAAATGGAATTTTCCCTCGCCTTGAGCAATGTGACAGTAGTGAAAATTGTAGGAAAATATAACAACAATGAAAAAGATTTGACACTCAGATGGAGAAAAAAATGTACAATGCTCCCCCTTAAGGTTTCAGTGGTGAGATCAGAATCTCGCTGATAAGTGTCAACCACCTTATTTCATCACTTGCATCTCATTAACACCCCATCTCACCACCTTTATAATTCTTACCTCCACTCCCAAGAAACTAAGTGCTGACAGTTTGTGAGTTGAAAGTTAGAGCAGTTATATCCTAGTTGCAGGCTGCTGCTTATTTCTCCAAGCCTTCATTTTAGTGTTCATTCACTAACTTATCCTTGAATGCTCCACAAATAGTGCCCTCTTCCATTCTTCAACCACTGAAGTCAAGCCACCAGCCTCAACCTCATTGTGGTTGATCTTGGACCAACTCATAACCCGCTTTAGTCCTTCAGGACCTCAGTTTGAGACAGTAAGAAATGCTGATGCTGGAGTCAGAGATAACACAGCGTGGAGCTGGAAGAACACAGCAGGCCAGGCAGCATCAGAGGAGCAGGAATGCTGACGTTTCAGGCCAGGACCATTCTTCAGAAATAGGGCGGCTCACTTTGACGTGCATTCTCCTGGCAGGTCACTTTGCTCGCAGCTTCATATAACATCTCGTGCATGGGCTCTTGGCTTCACTTCTTACTGCTGATTCATTTTGCATTCATTTGCCAGCTTCTATAGATTGCATAGCGTTTTTAGTCAGAAGGTGAGGAAGAGGGCTGCAAGCTTGAGTTGTATGGGGTCCTTCTATGAGCAAAGCTATTATACACACCCATGAATTGAAGGTGAAATGCACCTATGAGACCTGTGTTCTTTGGTGGCATGAGGCATTAGCCTACTCTGTGCAATCCCTCTCTATCTGCCAAGCAGTCTTGACCTTTTCATTCAGGATAATGGCTGAACCCCACCACTGTAGGTGATGCCATAACAATGTCTGTGCACCGGGGAAGATACAGCATGGTTCAAAGTCACACTCACTTGTGATTTGGTGCAGGAGCATCTCATTTCACACCTTGGTCCATGGAGCATCATATAGAGTGGCTTCAGCGCCTTTGAACCAAGAACTTAGTTCCAGTGAAGTGCCAGCCTATGCCACCAGCATGACTTCAGAATGTCTTCTTTCTTTCTCTGTTATTACATCTTAGTGCAGACCTGGAACCTACAGTTGGGTTGGCAGGAATCTGCCCTACAGTGGAGCCTGTAAACTTTAGAGGTCTGACTGGGCCACCCTGGGGGTGCTTTTACTTCGAGATCCCTGACAAACTGACTGAGTCCTTGCCAGAGACAAATGCGTCGTCCATTACTTTAACTCACACAGGGCTGCATGTGGCCAGTAGGCTGAAGGTGACATTTTATGTATCTGCACTCTCCTTGAGATATCACTGTGCACCTGGACAACTCCTGGCCACTGCCGTAGATTTTAAAAGTTCATTCACAGGATGTGAGTATCTTTGGTGGGCCAGCTTTTATTGCCCATCCTTATTATCCTTAAAAATGTGGTGATGATCTGCCTTCTTAAATTGCAACTGTTCAGTTAGTGCAGGTAGACACACAACACCATTGTGAAGGTTGTTCCAGGATTCTGACTGAGTGACAGCCAGAAGAAGTGATGATATATTTCCAAGTCAGGATGGTGAGTAGCTTGCTGATCATGGTGTTCCATGTATCTGCTGCCCTTATCCTTCTAGATGGTAGTGGTTGTGGGTTTGAAAGATGCTGACTAAGAAGTGTTGATGAATGTCTGCAGTGCTTCATATGGATGATACACACTGCTGCCATTCAACATTGTGAGTAGATAGAGCAAATGTGTGTGGATGTGGTGCCAGTTAACAATCTATTCTGGATGGTATATGCTTCTTAAGTGTTGTTGAAGTAGCAAGTGGGAATATTCCATCACACTCCTGACTTGTGCATTGTGGATGGGAAACAGGATTTGGAGGGCTGAATCACTTGCTGCAGGTATGTTAGAACTCATTTATAAAGCTAAAAATTTGTCTGTAATTGCTGGTTAATTGTTATATTTTTCTCATGGTCAATACCGTGGCTCACTCTTATGATGTTTGGCTCAGTCTGAGTTGCATCAAATTATTTGGAGGGATTCTCAAGAACTTGTGACGATTCTCGTTGAATCTTACCAGTAAATATTACTCTGCGCCTATAATGTTTCTCACATTTGATTCTAGACCCATCTCAATGCATACTTCACAGAGCAGTTTGCCGCTCAGCAGATGTCTGCTGAAACACTGACATTTTATGCATCTGCGTTATTCTTGAGACACCACTGTGCGCCTGGGCAAGCAATGGCATCCTGCCTTTGCTCCTCACTGACAGTTTAATGGTGCAGCATCCGCAATGCCATACTGCCCATATGCATAGTTGGCTTAGTTGACGCTCCCTTGCACATAAAACCCCATTCCCTCACCCTGGTCACCTCTTAATCAACAGACCATGCAGTTTACCTGTCCTTTGATACAGTCCATCTGAAGAGTCTCTGAGTCCCTGCTTCACTTTCCCAATGGCCAGTGGTTACACACATCTTAAGCATTGTCCAGTTGGGGAGCCGCACTTGCAGGGAAGCAATTGGATTAGTCCAAACATGAGCTTTTATTGACAGCAATTAAAAGGGGACATAAACAAAGCAAATACAAGCTGTAGCTCCTTCACACAATGCAAGCCAAATGCTAACATCTTGACCTTGACAGTCCATGATGGTCTTCTGCATTCAGCTCTTATCCAAAGGAATTGAGTGTCAATCAGATCTTGTTATATTGTAGCACCTGATGCAACTGAGCTGTGTCATCGACAAGGAGAGTTTCCTCCTCCCTAGTATCTTCATTCTCCTCCTGAGAAGGCTGTTTCCATTCCCCCAGTTCCTTAGTGTCAATCATATCACCTTGTTGCCTGCTCCAGATGTGCAGAACACAGCATGACCAGATGAAGTGCCACACTAAGTCCAGACTGTACTGGAGAGACGTAAGTGGCCTGCAAGTGATCAAAGAGGCAACATGATGATCGTGAGAGATTGGCAAATGCCAAACTCCAGTATCCTTAGATGAGGGGTACAGGCAGTTGGTGCCCATAGATTATGCTTTAAGATGCTTTAACAAGCATCCGTTTAAACATTGAATTGACATGCATTTCATGTACACTTTGAGAAATTTGAAAATGGTTAAGTACAGATTAAGCCAACAATAATACATCAAGAAGCCGAACCTCAAACGGTATGGCACTGCTAAAGTATTGTCTCCAAAGGTTAAAATTCTTCTGCTCCAGATCCAAACATCAAGCCATTTTTGCCAGGACTGTCACCTACCTCATTACCTCTGGAAATCTGTCCCCCCACTGATTCCAACCTTACAGTCAAAATCCCAATCCCGGGTATCCTACTTCTACCTCCTTCCAAAAATCCACAGATCAGACTGCCCCGATAGGCCATGAAATCAGCCTGATCCTGCCTCACCAAGCTTATTTCTGACATCTTGACTCCATCCACTCCCAACTTCTCTAGATCCTGCCCACCTACATCCGCTATTCCTCTGATGCCATCCGCCATATTGGCAATTTCCTCTGCCCTGACCTAACTTCTTCCTGTTCACCAGCGTGTCCAATCCCTCTATACCTCCATTCCCCACCAGGATGGTCTGTGAGCTCCCAGCTTTTTCCTCGACCAGAGACCTGAACAATCTCCATCCACCATCATTCTCTTCTACTTGGCTGAACTTGTTCTCTCACTGAACAAATCTCAGTTCTACGAAGTCAAAGGACAGGGGCTATGGATGCCCGCATGGGTGCCAGTTATGCCTGCATCTTTATGGGGTATGTGGAACGAACCTTGTCCTATACTGGCCCCCCTCCCACAACTCTTTTCTCGAAACATCGATGACTGTTTTGGTGCTGCTTCACTCTCCTGCCTGGACCTTGAAAAATTTGTTCATTTTGCCTCCAATTTCTATCCCTCTCTAAATTTCACATCGTCCATTTTTGACACTTGCCTTTCTTTCCTTGACCTCTCCACCTCAACTCCAGGGAATAACTGTCCACTGCCATCCACTAAAAAGACACTGACTCCCAAAGTTACCTGCAGTACAGCTCGTCACACCCCACATCCTGCAAGGATTCCAACTTGTTCTCCCAGTTCCTTCACCTATGTCATATCTGCCTGGACAATGCCACCTTCCCAAACAGCACTGCTGACACAGCTTCCTTCTTCCATAACCCTGGTTTCCTGCCCAATGTGGGTAATAGGGCTGTCAACTGCATTCAATCTATCACCTGTGCTTCTGCCTTTGCCCCTTCCCATCACTCACAACAGCGTAATTGGGTTCCCCATGTTCTCTCTTTTCACCCCACTAGCTTCCACATTCAAAAGATCATTTTCTGCCATTTCTGACAATTCCAGCAAAAATCTACCACCAAACATGTCTTCCCCTCACTTCTTAGTCTACATTTTGCAGGGATTGTTCCCTCTAGGACACACTTGCCCATTCCCGACCACCAACACAAGCCCTCCCTTCCAACGGTACCTTCCCATGGAATTGCAGAAGGTGCAACACCTGCCCCATTCACCCTCTCTCTGCTCACCATCCAAGGCCCTAAACAGTTTTTCCAGGTGAAGCAGCATTTCACCTGTACCTCCTCCAATCTTGAGTATCGCTGCACCCAACCCTTTACATTGGAGAAACCAAACACAGACTGGATGACCGCATTGCAGAACACCTCCAGTTTACCCAAACAGGACCCTGACCTACCCATAGCTGGTCATTTTAACACAGAATCCTGCCCTAATGCCCACTTGTCTGTCCTCGGCATGCTGCAGAGTTCTAGTGAATCACAGCGCTAACTGGAGGAACAACATTTCATCTTCAAACGAGTCAGTTTACAACCTTCTGAGCTCAATATTGAGTTCAGCAGCTTCAAATGTGAACTCATTTCTTTTAGCTTTGATTATTACATTCTCTGTTACCCTCACCCCCACCACACGACACCCCAGTGGGACTATCTGTTCTTTCAAGTCTGGCAGTTAGACACACCATTCGTCTGCCATTCTCACATTCCAATCACTTAATCTGAACTATCAACATCCTTTTAACCCCCAGCACTCCAACCTCTCCCCCCTCACCGTATTGCATATATACTGTCACCTCCACATTTCACTTTAGCTCTGATAAGCCGTCATCCAGACTCGACAAGTTAGCTTGCTGTCTCTCCAAGGGCGCTGCCTGACCTGCTGTAATCTCCAGCAATTTTTGTTTTCAGTTCAGATTCCAGCAGCTGCAATAATTTGCTCCTCCACCGAGGTGATGATTTATGTTTGAAGTACCATACCAGTGGTGCAAAAATATTTCCCACACATCATTGTTCCTGTTGTCTGGCTAGTGAATATTAATAAACCTTTCATATTCATTTTCTTTTCTAAGAACTCTTCAAAAGTAAAGATAAGATAAAAACCATTCAGCTCAAGGTTGAAGATTGTGATCGGAGATAATGGGAACTGCAGATGCTGGAGAATCCGAGATAACAAAGTGTGGAGCTGGATGAACACAGCAGGCCAGACAGCATCTTAGGAGCACCGTATTGCATAAATGCCGTCACCTCCACATTTCACTTTAGTTCTGATAAGCAGTCATCTAAACTCAAAATGTTAGCTTACTCTCTCTCCAAGGGCGCTGCCTAACTTGCTGTAATCTCCAGCAATTTTTGTTTTCAGTTCAGATTCCAGCAGCTGCAGTAATTTGCTCCTCCACCGAGGTGATGATATATGTGCTCCTAAAATGCTGCTTGCCCTTTTGTGTTCATCCAGCTCAACACTTTGTTATCTTGGCTCAAGGTTGAAATTGACTTTCTCTTTCAAAGTAGTCATAAAGGCATAGAGTCATACAGCATGGAAACGGACCCTTTGGTCCAATCAGTCCACGCCAAACATAATCCCAAACGAAACTAGTCTAACCCTCCTGTGCTTGGCCCATATCGCTCCAAATATTTCTTATTCATGTAGTTATCGAAATGTCTTTTAAACGTTGCAATTGTAGCTGCATCCATCATTTCCTCTAGAAGTTCATTCCACACGCAAACTATTCTCTGTATACAAAAATTGCCCCTCGTATTTTTTAAATCTTTCTCCTCTCACCTTAAAACCATACCCCCTTGTCTTGATATCCCCCACCCTAAGGAAAAGACACCGGTCATTCACCTTATCTGTACCCCTCATGATGTTATAAACCTTTGTAAGATCACCCCTCAACCTCCTACATTCCAATGAAAAACGACCCAGCCTACCAAGATCTCCTTATAACTCAAACCCTCTATGCCTGGCAAGATTCTGATAAATCTCTTCTGAACCCTGGATGTGAGATTGCTCGCTGAGCTGGAAGGTTAGTTTTCAGACGTTTCGTCACCATTCTAGGTAACATCATCAGTGAGCCTCCGGTGAAGCGCTGGTGTCGTGTCCCGCTTTCAATTTATCTGCAAGAACTGTGACAAACACTACTTTGGACAAACAGGCAGAAAGCTAGCCACCAGGATACATGAACATCAACTAGCCACAAAACAACATGACCCACTATCACTCGTATCCTTACATACAGAGGAGGAAGGACACCACTTTGATTGGGACAACACATCCATCCTAGGACAAGCCAAACAGAGACACGCATGAGAATTCCTAGAAGCATGGCATTCCAACCGGAACTCCATCAACAAACACATTGATTTGGAGCCAATCTACTATCCTCTGAGGAAAAGGACAGGAAATGACATCACCAACGCAGGAAATTACATCACCAACTCAAGGAAACCTAACGAGATAAATAGGAAGCGGGACATAACACCAGCACTTCACTGATGATGTTATCTAGAATGGTGACAAAATGTCTGAAAACTAACCTTCCAGCTCAGCGAGCAAACTCACATCCAGAAACTCAACCAGAGCGACAAATCTTCTCAAAACTCGCTATCTTCTGAACCCTTTCCAGCTGTATAATACCCTCCTATAACAGGGAGACTAGAACTGGAAACAGTACTCCAGAAGAGACCTCACCAATGTCCGGTACAACCTTAACATAGCATCTCAATCCCGATACTCAAAGTTCTGAGCAATGAAGGCAAACGTGATAAATGCCTTCTTAACATCCCATCTATATGTAATGCAAACTTCAAAGAATTATGTACCTGAATCCTTAGAGACTCCTGATAAACAAAGAACCAAGAGTGATATAAAAAAATCTTTTTCACCCAGCAAGTCATTAGGAAATGGACTGCATTGCATGGGAGTGTGGCAGAAACAAGTTCAAATGAAGCATTAAAGGGTGTAATAGATGATTATTTAGGTAAAAATAGTTTGCAGGGATATGGAGGAAAAAGAGGAAATTATACTCTTTGGAAGAGCAGCGCATGCATGGTGGGCTGAATGGCCTCCTTCTGCACTCTTGGAATGCTTTTAAGTAGCAAAGTGGGCACAACTTAAATAGTTAAATTGTCCACCTAAAATCCTCCACTTTTGTACAGTTCTTCAAATGTACATATTTTTCAGTTGCAGTTGCTGTGTCACACTATTGCAGTAGTTTTGCCATAGTTTCTTGAAGTTTGCAATATTGTTTAAATTTAACTTAGGTAGAGTCATGCCCAGTTTTCGACTGATAAGCCACAAAGGCCAGCATAAATTTGAGCAAAATTCTGCACAATCCTGACTGAAATTTTTATTAATTTAGGGAAATGCATTAAGGACTTTAAGAGCATTTTTAGGCACTTTGGAATTGCTTAACAATTAAAAGAGAACATTCCAGATGTGCGCACGTACACTGCTGATTACACCTTGGTGAAGGATTTGCATATGTGCACATAATGAATGGAAGCATCACTTAGAACAAGCAAACTAAGGCATCGACCACTGTGCTGATTTGATACCAATGCTTCTAAACAAAATGTTTTTTATTCACCCAGAGGATGTGGGTGTCACTCGCTGGGCCAGCATTTATTGTCCTCTGGATGTCCTTAAGAAGGTGGTGGTGAGCTCACTTTTAATCTTGCACAACTGAACAAAATGTTAGTGATAATGGGAACTGCAGATGCTGGAGAATCCAAGATAATAAAATGTGAGGCTGGATGAACACAGCAGGCCCAGCAGCATCTCAGGAGCACAAAAGCTGACGTTTCGGGCCTAGACCCTTCTTCAGAGAGGGGGATGGGGTGAGGGTTCTGGAATAAATGGGGAGAGAGGGGGAGGCGGACCAAAGATGGAGAGAAAAGAAGATAGGTGGAGAGGAGAGTATAGGTGGGGAGGGGATAGGTCAGTCCAGGGAAGACGGACAGGTCAAGTAGGTGGGATCAGGTTAGTACGTAGGAGATGGAGGTGCAGCTTGGGGTGGGAGGAAGGGATGGGTGAGAGGAAGAACAGGTTAGGGAGGCAGAGACAAGCTGGACTGGTTTTGGGATGCAGTGGGTGGAGGGGAAGAGCTGGGCTGGTTGTGTGGTGCAGTGGGGGGAGGGGACGAACTGGGCTGGTTTTGGGATGCGGTGGGGGAAGGGGAGATTTTGAAGCTGGTGAAGTCCACATTGATACCATTGGGCTGCAGGGTACCCAAGCGGAATATGAGTTGCTGTTCCTGCAACCTTCGGGTGGCATCATTGTGGCACTGCGGGAGCCCCATGATGGACATGTCATCTGAAGAATGGGAGGGGGAGTGGAAATGGTTTGCGACTGGGAGGTGCAGTTGTTTATTGCGAACCAAGCGGAGGTGTTCTGCAAAGCGGTCCCCAAGCCTCCCCGCTTGGTTTCCCCAATGTAGAGGTAGCCACACCGGGTACAATGGATGCAGTATACCACATTGGCAGATGTGCAGGTGAACCTCTGCTTAATATGGAAAGTCATCTTGGGGCCTGGGATAGGGGTGAGGGAGGAGGTTTGGGGGCAAGTGTAGCATTTCCTGCGGTTGCAGGGGAAGGTGCCGGGTGTGGTGGGGTTGGAGGGCAGTGTGGAGCAAACAAGGGAGTCACGGAGAGAGTGGTCTCTCCGGAAAGCAGACAAGGGTGGGGATGGAAAAATGTCTTGGGTGGTGGGGTCGGCTTGTAGATGGCGGAAGTGTCGGAGGATGATGCGTTGTATCCGGAGGTTGGTGGGGTGGTGTGTGAGAATAAGGGGGATCCTCTTTGGGCGGTTGTGGTGGGGGTGGGGTGTGAGGGATGTGTTGCGGGAAATGCGGGAGATGCGGTCAAGGGCGTTCTCGACCACTGGGGGGAAAGTTGCGGTCCTTGAACAACTTGGACATCTGGGATGTGCGGGAGTGGAATGCCTCATCGTGGGAGCAGATGCGGCGGAGGCGGGGGAATTAGGAATGGGGATGGAATTTTTGCAGGAGGGTGGGTGGGAGGAGGTGTATTCTAGGTAGCTGTGGGAGTCGATTGGCTTGAAATGGACATCTGTTACAAGCTGGTTGCCTGAGATGGAGACTGAGAGGTCCAGGAAGGTGAGGGATGTGCTGGAGATGGCCCAGGTGAACTGAAGGTTGGGGTGGAAGGTGTTGGTGAAGTGGATGAACTGTTCGAGCTCCTCTGGGGAGCAAGAGGCGGCGCCGATACAGTCATCAATGTAACGGAGGAAGAGGTGGGGTTTGGGGCCTGTGTAGGTGCGGAAGAGGGACTGTTCCACGTAACCTACAAAGAGGCAGGCATAGCTGGGGCCCATGGTCACCCCCTTTGTCTGTAGGAAGTGGACTTCACCAGCTTCAAAATCTCCCCTCCCCCCACCGCATCCCACAACCAGCCCAGCTCTTCCCCTCCACCCACTGCATCCCAAAACCAGTCCAGCTTGTCTCTGCCTCCCTAACTTGTTCTTCCTCTCACCCATCCCTTCCTCCCACCCCAAGCCGCACCTCCATCTCCTGCCTACTAACCTCATCCCACCTCCTTGACCTGTCCGTCTTCCCTGGACTGACCTATCCCCTCCCTACCTCCCCACCTATACTCTCCTCTCCACCTATCTTCTTTTCTCTCCATCTTCGGTCCACCTCCCCCTCTCTCCCCATTTATTCCAGAACCCTCGCCCCATCCCCCTCTCTGATGAAGGGTCTAGGCCTGAAACGTCAGCTTTTGTGCTCCTGAGATGCTGCTGGGCCTGCTGTGTTCATCCAGCCTCACATTTTATTATCTTGAACAAAATGTTACATGCATTAAGGAAACCCCACCAGCGCCACTTAATGGGATCATGAACCAATTACCAGTTAGTTGTCACTGTATATTTTTCTGGCTAATGGTGCAACAGCATGTGTTTTTGAAACTTCCTACACTTGCCCAAAGTTTCAGTTGTTTACAGAAAGTGGTCTGGCTGAAGCTGTGATGTTTCTTTATTGATTTAAAACCCTATGCCAGAACAAATTGCTTCATGATATGGGTGGCTTGGTAGACCTTCCTTTTTCTATTTATTCTTTCAATGGGATGTGAGCATTTCTGGCAAGGCCAGCATTTGTTACCCATCCCCAATTTCCTTTAAGAAAAAGGTGGTGAGCCACCTCCTTGAACCGCAGCAGTTCATGTGGTGTAGTGACACCCAAGATGCTGTTATGAAAGGAGTTCTAGGATTTTGATTCAATGGCAGTGATATTAACAGTAATATAGTTCCAAGTCAGGATGGTGTGTGGCTCAGAGGGAAACTTATAAGTAATGTTCCCATGCACTTCTGTCCATGTGCCTGAGATGATAGATGTTGGTTGTTTGAAACATGCTGTTGAAGGGAATTGAGTTGCAACCAGGTGAGTCAGCTTCCCCCTTTTAAAACCTTCTCAGTTGATTACAACAAAGACTATTATTTCTTTTTAGCATGCAGCTGTCACACTTTATAAAAATGTAATTTTCCAGAAAATGAAGTTATCAATTACTCAGGTTCTCTTGAGTGAAAGAAAGAAAAGTGAATCTTATTAACTAACTTTAAGAAAAAATAATAAAGTGTGACCTCAAACAAACACACAAATGAAGGTAATAAGTTTTTAGAAAGTGATACGAGCAGAAAGAAATAGGCTTTGTACTTCAGGGGTCCTCAGAATTTTTACAGTGTTAGATTTTAAACCTGTAGCCACAGCTGATTAATCATTGACTTGTCTCCATAGCCGTAGCAGAATCTAGGTAAGCGGTTGTTTACCCAAGTAGCTTTGTCAGTGAACACTGATTTACGAGATGATGAGAGAAACAGGCATGGAGAGAGAGTGTTTGAGCTCTTGTCATAAATACATCTTTCCTCTCCTCTCTGCTGCTCAGAAACAGCTGTTGATATGTAGTTCAAGTGTATTCTGGAGTCTAGCTCCATGGTCTTCCAAGCTGACTAATTGGCAGTTGAGCCTTTAATTTCCCAATAAGTGAGGTAACCGTACATATATGAATTTCTGAACACTAACTCAGTTGCCCATGTTTAAATGTCCTTAGATAAATATGCTAATTTCAATGCCGATAGTTTAGTTTATTCCACGTGGGTTACAACAGGGTTGTAAAGTGACCAGTGCAGCCATTTGACTCCTTGTCTCTTCCACCTTAAAAATCACTTTAGTCCATGAATCAGATGATGGAAGTTAGATTTTACTAATGCATATTTATCACTATTCAATAATTGAATGGACTTGGACCACACAAAGCAGGCAAGAAAAGGAATGACAGGTGTCCTCTCAGCAAGGAGAGAGATGTCCCTTCAGTGATTACCAATGCCTGAGACATATTTGCCTCATTGAGGAGTCATCACTACATGATGCATCTTGAAGTGGCTGCAACAATGAAGTAGGACAAAGACAACATTGCTTGTGGCTGTCAAGATGACTGTAGGTTTTATCTTTAATATAAATGGCTTTTTCCAGGCTACTGATGCTAAAGACACATCCAACTTCTCACAGTTACTGTATTGTGTATCAGACATCACTGAGCCTCTGCATACATAGAAAGACAGCTATCTCATTTCCACGTGCCAAAGAAAAGCAGATGGCGGTAACCTGAGAGTTTACATGGACAGCAGGCTTTCCCACGTTACACTGTACAGTATTTACCTATGTACACAGTCTTATTTGTGTGTCTCTTAGTAACTTGGATATTTTCCTGAACTGAGGTTTGTAACTCCAGTCAGGAACCAAAGCACAGCAGATCTGATGTAAGAGTCGCGTTGTCACAACAAACATCCGTCAGCTGTCCCTTGATATGAGAATAGTATCTAGCTAAGGTTAAGAGCAACTGCAGCGTATCTTCATGCAACTGAACTGGCCGAATCTTAACACACAGATCTTTTGTTACATGTGGCAGGACAGCTCATGAATCAGTGGACCTGGTGTGCAGGATTTGTTTTTCTTTTCGATAATATTCAATATCCTCCCATTGAATCCAGAAAATTTGGCAGAGGCATTGCTGCTGGAATTACCTCATGCCGTAATGTCTCACTGATGCACAGTTTAATCTCACTGCATACAGGAGTGTGGTGATTAAAAAAAAAACTGTTTTGGTCACTTGAACTTTTGTTTTCTTGCCTGAGTCTGTTGTCAAATGCTAGTTGCTATAATTTTTAAAAGGCTCAGTTGGACAGCTGATTGATTTTGGGACTCCTCATCAATGGCTGTCTTTTAAAATGTGGCTTTTTAAAAAAATCTTCATTCATGGGACATGGATGTTGTTGGCTTGGGCATCATTCTTGCCTGTACCAAGTTGCCCTTGAAAATGTGGTGGTGAGCAGCCTTCCAGAACTGTTGCAGTTTCTGTGCTGTAAGTAGACCCACAGAGCTGAAATGGAGGGATTTTCAGGATTTCGAACCAGTGATAAAGGAATGGCAATATATTTCCAAGTCAGAATAGTAAGTGGCTTGGAGGGGAACTTGTAGGTGGTGGTGTTCATATATATATGCTGCCCTTATCCTTCTATATAATGTGATTGTGGGCTTGGAATATGCCGCTCAAGGAGCCTTGCAGAATTTCTGCAGTGCACCTTGTAAACAGTGCTGCAACTGAACATTAATGGTGGAGGGAATGAATATTTGTGGATGTGATGCCTATCAAGCAGGCGACATTGTTCCAGATAGTGTTGAGCTTCTTGAGTGTTGTTGGAGTTGGACTCATCCAGGCAAGTGGGGAATATTCCATTAAACTCCTGATTTATGCTTTGTAGATGGTGGATAGTCTGTGGATAGTCAGAAGATGAGTTACTCACTGAAAGAGTCATTGTCTCTGACTTGCTGTTATAGCTGCAGTATTTGTATGGCTAGTGCATGGAACATAGAACATAGATCAGTACAGTACAGTACAGGCCTTTCAGCCCATGATGTTGTGCCAAACCTTTACCCTAAACCTAAGGTCTGTCTAACCTCCGCCCATCTTATACTATTATCCATATGCCTATCTAATAGCTGCTTGAATGCCCCTAATGAGGCCAACTCCAGTTTAGTTTCTGGTTGATGGTAGCCTCCAGAATGTTGATAGTGGGGAATTCCATAATGATGATGTCATTGAATATCAAGGGGAAACAGTTAGATTCCTTCTTGTGAGAGAAAGTCATTACCTTGGACTTGTGTGGGGTAAATGTTACTTGCTACTTTTCAGCTCAAACTTGAATAATTTCCAGGTCTTACTGCATTTGAACATGGAAGCTTCAGTGTCTAAGGAGTCACAAATGATGTTGAGCATTGTGCAATCATCAGCAAACATCTCCACTTCTGACCTCATGGTGTAAGGAAGGTAATTGAAGGAGACGAAATTGGTTGGGCCTAGGACACCATCCTGAGGAACTCCTACAGAGGTGTCCTGACCTCCAACAACCACAATCATCTTGCTTTGTGCCAAATATCATTCCAAGCAGCTAAAAGTTTTCTCCCTGATTTACCATTGACTCCAGTTTTACTAGACCTCCTTCATGTTCTTGGTCAAATGCAGCCTTCATGTTAACATGAAAAGTAGGAGCAGGGGAGTAAACCATTTGAGCCTGCTCTGGCATTCATAATGATTGAGGCTGATGATCCAATTCAATAGCAGTTTCCCTTCCCTGCAAGTCATTTGCAAACCATAGGACATTTCATTATAATTTACCCTATCCCACGATTCATTTTTACAGCCCTCAAAATGCCAAACTTATTAAATGTGATAAGTCTCTTGGACGCTAATTTAGTGCCAAAAGTACTACTGCTCTCCTGTATGATGATGAATTGGTGCTAGCTCATAATGAGACTTTTGAGTGAATGTTTGATTTGGGCATCATATGTATCATTCAGAAATTAAGCTGGTTCCTGAAGCAAAATAATTGGCATGAGGGATTTATCAAGTTTCCAGTCCCCTCCCCCTCTTCAACAGTCTTTTGGAATGTACTTACTGTCTGGATGAACTAAGCTTTCTCTACAGCTCGAGCTGGTAGGTGCAGTTACTTCTGAAAAATAAACAGGGATTTCAGATGTTTAGTCTGTTCTGTGGAGCAGTCGTGTCCGCAGGTATTCCTGCCAATGACAATCTCTTGGCTACAATAACAGAAGTTGAAAATCATAGTTTTTTGGTCTACTCAAAAAGACATTATACTGAACAGGTTCTTAGAAGATTTCATGTTGATTTCTATAATCAGATGTCATTTTTAAAGAAAAATCTTAAGCTTCTCAAACTGATTGAGTTTCCTATATAGAGTTCTACTCTGACAAAGTATCCTTACCCAAAGCATGTTGTCACTGTGGATGTTGACTGACTGATCTGTGTTTCCAGCATTTGCCACTTTTGCTTCAGATTTTTGGAAATTTGCTTTCTTCACTTCAGTCTAAGTTGATCCAGGGAAGTTTATTCAAATAGCAACTGTATTCCCAGGTTGCATCCATCATTGATAACCTTTCACAGGATGGAAATGAATGTAATTAAGCATAAATTAACTGCAGGAAACAGGAAAACAAAATTATCAGAGATAATGGGAACTCTCCCCTTCCCCCACTGCATCCCTAAACCAGCCCAGTTCATCCCCTCCCCCCACTGCACCACACAACCAGCCCAGCTCTTCCCCCCCACCCACTGCATCCCAAAACCAGTCCAACCTGTCTCTGCCTCCCTAACCGGTTCTTCCTCTCACCCATCCCTTCCTCCCACCCCCAGCCGCACCCCCAGCTACCTACTAACCTCATCCCACCTCCTTGACCTGTCCGTCTTCCCTGGACTGACCTATCCCCTCCCTACCTCCCCACCTACACCCTCTCCACCTATCTTCTTTGCTCTCCATCTTCGGTCCGCCTCCCCCTCTCTCCCTATTTATTCCAGTTCCCTCCCCCCATCCCCCTCTCTGATGAAGGGTCTCGGCCCGAAACGTCAGTTTTTGTGCTCCTGAGATGCTGCTTGGCCTGCTGTGTTCATCCAGCCTCACATTTTATTAACAAAATTATCACACTGATTTTAACTGGAGCCCAGTCTGCGAAAGTAATGAGTGAAGCGCATATTTAATCAAGGAGGCACTTTTTTCCTTACATAATGTTTGTCTCTTTCTAGTGGGGTCTTTCATGGAGTTGTGTGCACCACATCTTTAATTCGTGTCAGTGAATTTTGCACTCAATCTGCCTAAAGAGCTTTGCTGAAGTAGGTAGACTTTTTAACTGCAGCTTGTTGATTACTTCAGACTTGTTCATTTTCCATCAGTTAATGGACTTGATGAAACCAACTTATTCACATCCTCAATTATGTGATCTGTAGATTCCTATTTGCTTAATGTGATGTCTGTTCTGGTTGCTGATAATTCTTGTTTGGTAGGTAGGGAGGTCAGATATTCTACATGAACTTGTCCCATCCTTTTCACCTCAATGTCTAATATATGACTCATGTTTGGCATAACTAGTCATTGACTGCTCTGTTTGCAATCTGCCTCAATTCAGTTGCAGATACTTCAATTGTTTTGAGTGAGGTAAACTGTTCAATGTTGCATTTTTGCTTGCCTTTCTTCTCAATGTGAGTTGGCATTTTGAATCTGAACTCGCTCCAGTATTGATGGCAGTGGAAAGCATTTCTACCAAATCAGTCACAGCTTTCCATCTCATTGATGGCATGAAACAAGTTTCGGATTCCAATATGATTGACCAATATGAGTCTACATTTTGTTTATGTTCTGGCAGGAACTTACATAGCCCTGTAATGTCTCTTCATCTGTTCCTTGACTAGCCATGCTTTGATCAACTGTTCCTGGACCTTTTGCTGTTTCACTCCTTCCTGTTTTTGAATGAGACTGAGTTCAGTGCATGCCTTTCTACTCAGGAGCAAGAATTCCTGGTTGTGAAGTGTATACAGGTTTTCTAGTATGTGTAACAATCTTTAATGTTCAATGTGATATCTCTGGACCATAAAGTTGAATTCCTATCAGCTGTCAATAGTGTTTTGTCAGTCAAGGCCTGCTATCTGATTATATTGTGATACTTGCTCCCATGTCCTACTAAAATTTCTTGAAATGCCCAAGATGTCCATTTCCCATACATTTGGTCTGGGTTACTGATATCCACTAGGAAATCTTTAGATTTGTCTTCAACTGGAGAATCACTGTTCTACCTCATTTACCTGTTAGTATGGGTTGCTACTTGATCTTTTGCTTTTCTCTGGCTGTGTCCTGCTTTAGCACATTTACTGAAAGTGATCTATTGTTTTACAATGTAAGCATTCAGTTCCAAAAGTTGGACACTGTTTGCCCCATGAGTAAACTTTGCTCCACTGCATTGGCAGGGAATGCGAACATCTGTGTTTGCACTCCCCACAATGAACTGATTTCTCATTTGGCTTTTTTGCGAGTTTTTTTGTCTTCCTTAAGAATTGAATTGACCTGAAAGATCTCTGGTGCCAAGTTTCATCTTATCCCCTAAGGACTGATTTATTTCACTTCCAAATCTCAATTTTGTTCACTATCTGAATAGCCTTCTCTCGAGTCAGCTTTTCTTTGGACTATAATAAGTGTGACAAAAGCTTATTAATGAAATACTCCATAGTTTATGCTGCATCCTGAATGCTTCTGTTCAATCTTGCTTCTTCAAGAATTTTATTATTTCCGATGTTGAAATAATTATTGAAAGCTTTCAGTACCTCTTCAAATAACTTTTTTTTCACTTGGTGAGCAATACTACAATTTGCCATACTCCCAGTTGTATCCAGAAGTGTATTTACTTCAACAGTTTCTGACTTACTGTCTGGTTTTGAAGCCATTCTATGTCTCAAGAACTGTGTCTTTCCAGGATGTTAAATTTTATGCTCTATTCAGCCCATCTCTGAAATTAACTCTTCCTGGTTATGCGATGTCTCATGTCATGGCTCCCTAATATAATTCTGTATTTTATATCTTTTTAAAAATATTATTTTGCAGTAATAGCAGTTCTCCCCTACTTTACTGCTATGCTAGAGGGGTTTCCCGCTTTATGCAGTTTTACGGAGAAAGCCTGCACCTTTTCAGCTGTAATGAGGTTTTCTAAGCTTTTGCACATATTATAGAGGACTTGCTACTTTTTGTGGCTTTAATGAAGGATTTCTTACTTCTGGTGGTTTTAATGGGGTTCACATTATGTGAGTTTTTCTTTTGGCCCTGATAGATTTCTTATATTTCTAGCCGTGCCTCCTGTTATCCATATTGCTATGATGGCAACACCAGATCTAAGTTGAGTTCTTAAAATCTCACCCTTTCAACCTGAAAGACTGCGCAATTTAAAGATTCCTTTTTGTACTAGGGATTTTTTTTGTTTTGACTCCTGTAGTCTCCAATGCGACTTTGCTCAATGGCTGAATGGTCTTGGGACCACTCCCATAGGTCTTGTGATGCAGCCTGTACTTCTCCCTTGCAGCTGCAGAGGTGCTGTATGCCGACCCATCTTTTATCAGGTCTGAAATGCTTTCTATCATTCTTTAAAGTATTTTTCAAGTATGTTTCCGCAAGGTTATTTTCATGGGGTTCGCTGTCTCCAGCAATCAGCTGTTTCTGTTTTCCTTGATGTTCATTGAGACTGGTGCTGTTAAATAAAATCTTAAAATCCCAGGCTAACTACCATGTTCTGTGTAGGGCCAACTGCTGACTGTATGTTCTGTTGCTTGTTTAACACACTCGACAACAGTTATTGACTCGGCACAAGGAGGAAAAGAGTCATATCTATTTCAACTAACTACTAACTTTATTGGTTTAGTTAAAACAGATATACAGTCCACACCAAGATAGTAAGAACTGCAGATAGTGTAGTCTGAGATACGTGTGGAGCTGGAGGAACACAGCAGGCCAGGCAGCATCGGAGGAGCATGAATGTTGACGTTTCGGGCCCAAACCCTTCTCTGGGCACCGCCACTCCTCTTTCTATTTATTTCTGAGCATCGTTCCCTCTTCCCCAGTTCTGAAGAAGGGTTCCAACCCAAAACGCCAACTTTCCTGCTCCTCTGATGCTGCCTGGCTTGCTGTGTTCATCCACCTCCACACTCTATAAAATTCACACCGTTTGGTAAATAAATGTTAAGAGTGGGCATGCAATACACACAAGATTAAAATCTGTGCATATACCTACTAGGTTTCTCTGACATTCCCTGATCAGTCCATGAATTTAAAGGCTTATAGGTGAGATTAGGAGCTCACGCTGGCCAGGGAATCTCTCCCAGGTCCTCAGTATAATCTCCACATTCAAAGCATGGGGTCCTTAACTTTGAAGGTCGATCTCACTATTATCCTTTTTCCTTGTCTTCCCGAGCTGTGGTGTCTTTTCCTTGTTGGCTCTAGTTTATCTAGTGAGTTTGTGTCTTTCTACTACAGGCTCACCCTAAAGACACCATTACCTAATTACCTTCCACTAAATAAGTATTTATACCTTACGTCATTCCTCTGAGCTGTCCCTGTTTGAATTGGTCCCAGCCAGCCCAAGACAATGGCTGGGGCTCAGGCAACTTGAGTTCACAAGCTGCTGTTTTTGTGCATGAGCAGCGCCGGCCAATGATTCTTTAAGAACTTCCATGGTCTAGTGTGGGTCGGGGAAGCCACCTTCTAAAGAGACTTTAGAGTAAACGATGTAGTCTGTTGCATATCTGCAATTACTTACAGGTGATAAGAAAAGACTGTACATTATGACAAAGGCTGTTGGAAGGGCCTAACATTATATCTGTATCTCACAAGATTTCGCTTTAACCTTGCACCAAGTCCCATGAAATCATCTCACTACGTGATGCTTGTTGCACTTAATGATGTATTAACCCTTCCAGACTCCTATCCAGTAGAAACAGAGTAGAATAAGCTATTTTTTGTTTTGATTCCATCTGCAAAAGCAATTCAATCATGTATCACCTGTTCTTTCTTGTCAATTAATTGATTGTTCACTGATTAACAATAATTTTTTTTTGTTTGCCTGTGCTATAGTGCATTTTATTCAGTAGTCTCATTTAGAGTTTTTGGGGAGCTGAAATCCTTTCTCTGTACAATGAGAACAGTTGCCATTTACAATTTCATTACAATTGCACTATTCCTCTGCTCACAACAGTAGTGCTCATGAATGGTGACTTGTGTTTTCATTGCAATCTTGGCTAATATTTCATGCTTGGGCTCTGTTAAAAGAAAGTTTGCCGATTTTGATTGGGTTATTTACGCTGCCTAGATTCTTTTTAAAGATAGGAGTCTCAGTATTTTTATATGTATACAGTATTGTTTATGTAGGTAGTTACTTAGCATGGGATGATATGATCTTTCATTGGCTCTTGAACTTCATGTCTGTGTTTTGGAATAGATGTTTTTTTTGAAGACATGTCTTCTCCAGTAATATTGCTTTTCATAGTCTTCAATCTTCTTCAGCAATGAGCCTGGATATTGTTGTTCATATCCCACACCCTCATGGAGCTATTTCTTGATATCATGTAGACTGAACTGCTGATGAATAACAAATGCTCAGGATGAGGCCAAGATGGATCTCGCACTTCTGTCTGAAGATCATTACAACTGCTTTCATTTTGTCTTCTGCATTGACCTGCTGGGCTCCGCAATTGTGGATGTAACTGTTTGTGCAACTTCTTCTACTTGTTAGTTGGTTAGTTGTTCACTGGCATCCACAATACATGTCCTGCTTTCCTGACAACCCATTCCTCAGATATTCTATTAAAAGCTTTGATTCTTTATGGCAGATCACAGTTTAAATCTCTGAAGTTATTGGAGAAACAATATATTCCAAAATGAGAGCTCTTTTTTTAACCAATGGGGTGCGAGGTCAGGCTAGAGCAGCGTACAGGGAAAGAAGGATGGACACCTGGGAGAAGCCACTGTGTTGCTGTCCCATTAAAATTTGTACATCAAAGTTTGCTGGCGATACTAAGTTAAGTGAAGAGAAACTAGGAACTGCTCCTTTTGTAAAGGTACAAAGTAATTTAAAAGACTAATGAGATGTTGGCATGTATCTCATGGGATCTGGAAGTTACTTTACAGCTGTATAAAGCTCTGGTTAGACTTAATTTAGAGCGTTGGGTTTGATACTGGGCACCATACCTCGGGAAGGGTATACCGACCTAGGAGAAGATGTAGTGCAGATTCACTGGAATTATGCCAGAATGAAAAGTTTGAAGCTGTGAGGACAGGCTTAGTGGACTAGGCTTGTCTTGCCTTGAGTATAGAACATTAAGGGACGAAGTAACTGAAATATTTACTTTGATTAGGTGACTTGAAGGGGGATGTTAGATAGAGGCCTGTATTTCCTTTTGTGGGGAAATCAAACAGCTGGAGTAAACATCAATTTCAAGGTTACACACCACAATGAAATAATTATTTTTATGCTACCCTCTTTCTGTATCAATGTCACAAATGATGTTCTATTGACAATGGTAATGATCCTTCCTCAACCATCCTGCCCTTTGTCTGTAGTTTTTGACATGGTTAACTACAATATCATCTTCTTCCCTTCTCCCATCCAGTCTTAGCCAATTACAGCTACAACGTGCCATCCACCTGACCATGTGGGAAATTGCCCAGGTATGTTCTGTCCACAAAAAGCAGGACAAGTCCAAACATGGCCAATTATCGCCCAATTTGTTCAATTTGATTCCTGCTTGGCATCGTATTCCACGAACATTCAGACATTCCACCACCCATGTTAAGTAGCAGCGGTGTGTGCCATCTACAAGACATTAACAAAGGCTCCTTAGACTACATCTTCCAAACCCACAACCACTACATCAAGTAGGATGAGATATGTGGGAACACTACCACCTGCAAGTTCCCTCCAAGCCACTCACTTTACTAACTTAGATTATGTCACTGTTCCTTTAGTGTTGCTGGGTCAAAATCTTGGAACTCCCTTGCTAACTGGAGTCTGAGTCTACCTACAGTAAATGTACTGTAACCATCCAAGAAGGCAGCTCAATACCTCAACACCACCCTCTCATGGGCAATAAATTCTGGCCCAGACAGCACTGCCCACCTCCTGTGAATGAATTTTAAAAATTGTTGCAAACATACCTTTAATCACGTCATTCAAGTAATTTATATAAGTCGTAAACATTTGAGGTCCCATCACTGTTGCTTCTTGCCAACTTGAAATAGATCTATTTATTGCCTACTCTCAACTTCCTGTCAACTAGCCAATCTCCTATGCATGATGATATGTCACTTTTATCTGAAGAAAATGAGAGAAATTAATGGTGTAGTTATTTAAACTGAGGATGAGCTCACAGACGGAGGAGGATAGGGATGGATGAGGAATGTTCAGACCTTCTGTCGATGAAGAAATGGATAGCCCTCAGACCATCTTGATGTGGGATGAACCTACAGCGACCTACATGTCAGTGGTGAAGAAGAGGTGGCTGGTGCCAGTACACTGAAAATGTTAAATCAATATAAAGCGTCAGACAAATCACAGATATAGGTGGGAAGGGATCGGATTGGGCAGAGCAAATTGAGTCAAGATCGGAAGTAATAAGCTCATTGGAGAGGAACAGGCTGAAACAATAGGTGGGGTTTGTTTGTGAATTTTGGGAAGAAGGTAAAAGCTGGCAATACAAGGTTGGGGATTATGAGGTGGGAAACTGGCGGGGAGATCCCCAGATGAGATGAGGATAGTTACTGTCATAGACACAACAATATGATGTTCAAGGGTGGGGTCAGGATTCAGCAAAGGCAGGAGGAAATGTCTGAGTGCTGGCCCACAGTTTTTGCAAAAGATAGAGGTGAATACGGCAAACAACAGTGCTACCGTTTTTAGAGGTTTGATTACAAAATCAGAGTGGATCTGAGAGCATGGATTGCTCTCGTATCAAATGGCCATAGGTTAGAATATGTTACGGGAGCAGAGAAATAAAGATGATCAGGGTCACATTGACAATTTTCAATGAACAGGTTGAGTGCAAGTAGCCAGAGCTAGGTGTCCAGATGGAAGGAGAAGTTGGTGAAGGGGTCTGTGGAATGGGAGAGAACTCTTATTCCAAAGAAATGGGCACAGAGACAAAGGCAACGGAAGAAGAGTTCAATGTCCTGTTGTGTCCAAGATTCATTGCTATAAGCGTATAAGGAGATAACACAAATTCCTTTGTCGAGTACAGATCGTTCAGTGTCAGGGAGCGAAGGTCAGAAGCCATAAGACAAGAGGAGGGGTTAGAGCAAGGGATGGAGTCAGAAGGAAGGTGAGCAAGATTTGAGAGGGATGTGGACATATGCAACTTGTGTTCCTTAATGCCTGAAAGGAAGAGAAAAACTGTTAAAATGTTGAACAAGTCGAAGAATTAAGTGAAACTGGGGAGCAGGACAGCTCTGAGATGGTGAGAGGCTGTGCTGATGGAGAGAAATTGTGCATGTGGCAGTGCATGGCACTGAGTGTGGAGGCACTGAGAACAGCTGAGTGAAGAGTTTGTACATCATAGAGATACCCGTGATTCTGGGTATACTTGAAACAACAAATATGAAACTTTAGTTGAAATCCACATAGGGTAAGTCTGAGTGGGAGGCAGTTCCTGAGAAATGAGATGTGGCTATTAAAGCGAGTTTTGCTGAAAACCTTGTCAAACACTAGAAGGAAAGCAAAAGTAATCATGGCGAACAAGAAGAAACATTCAAATGGGATGATGCCTATTTTAGATAATAAAATGTGAAGCTGGATGAACACAGCAGGCCCAGCAGCATCTCAGGAGCACAAAAGCTGACGTTTCGGGCCTAGACCCTTCATCAGAGAGAGGGATGGGGTGAGGGTTCTGGAACAAATAGGGAGAGAGGGGGAGGCGGACCGAAGATGGAGAGAAAAGAAGATAGGTGGAGAGAAGAGTATAGGTGGGGAGGTAGGGAGAGGATAGGTCAGTCCAGGGAAGATAGACAGGTCAAGGAGGTGGGATGAGGTTAGTAGGTAGGAAATGGAGGTGCGGCTTGGGGTGGGAGGAAGGGATGGGTGAAAGGAAGAACAGGTTAGGGAGGCAGAGACAGGTTGGACTGGTTTTGGGATGCAGTGGGTGGAGGGGAAGAGCTGGGCTGGTTGTGTGGTGCAGTGGAGGGAGGGGACGAACTGGGCTGGTTTTGGGATGCGGTGGGGAAGGGGAGATTTTGAAGCTGGTGAAGACCACATTGATACAATTGGGCTGCAAGGTTCCCAAGCGGAATATGAGTTGCTGTTCCTGCAACCTTCGGGTGGCATCATTTTGGCACTGCAGGAGGCCCATGATGGACATGTCATCTAAAGAATGGGAGGGAGAGTGGAAATGGTTTGCGACTGGGAGGTGCAGTTGTTTATTGCGAACCGAGCGGAGGTGTTCTGCAAAGCGGTCCCCAAGCCTCCACTTGGTTTCCCCAATGTAGAGGAAGCCACACCGGGTACAGTGGATGCAGTATACCACATTGGCAGATGTGCAGGTGAACTTCTGCTTAATATGGAAAGTCATCTTGGGGCCTGGGATAGGGGTGAGGGAGGAGGTGTGGGGTCAAGTGTAGCATTTCCTGCAGTTGCAGGGGAAGGTGCCGGATGTGGTGGGGTTGGAAGGCAGTGTGGAGCGAACAAGGGAGTCACGGAGAGAGTGGTCTCTCCGGAAAGCAGACAAGGGTGGGGATGGAAAAATGTCTTGGGTGGTGGAGTCGGATTGTAGATGGCGGAAGTGTCGTTAGATGATGCGTTGTATCCGGAGGTTGGTGGGGTGGTGTGTGAGAACGAGGGGGATCCTCTTTGGGCGGTTGTGGCGGGGGCGAGGTGTGAGGGATGTGTTGCGGGAAATGTGGGAGACGCGGTCAAGGGCGTTCTCGACCACTGTGAAAGTTGCGGTCCTTGAAGAACTTGGACGTCTGGGATGTGCGGGAGTGGAATGCCTCATCGTGGGAGCAGATGCGGCGGAGGCGGGGGAATTGGGAATGGGGATGGAATTTTTGCAGGAGGGTGGGTGGGAGGAGGTGCAGGTTCGCAATAAACAACTGCACCTCCCAGTCGCAAACCATTTCCACTCCCCCTCCCACTCTTTAGATGACATGTCCATCATGGGCCTCCTGCAGAGCCACAATGATGCCACCCGAACGTTGCAGGAACAGCAACTCATATTCCGCTTGGGAACCCTGCAGCCCAATGGTATCAATGTGGACTTCACCAGCTTCAAAATCTCCCCTTCCCCCACCGCATCCCAAAACCAGCCCAGTTCGTCCCCTCCACCCACTGCATCCCAAAACCAGGCCAACCTGTCTCTGCCTCCCTAACCTGTTCTTCCTCTCACCCATCCCTTCCTCCCACCCCAAGCCGCACCTCCATCTCCTACCTACTAACCTCATCCCACCTCCTTGACCTGTCTATCTTCCCTGGACTGACCTATCCTCTCCCTACCTCCCCACCTATACTCTTCTCTCCACCTATCTTCTTTTCTCTCCATCTTCGGTCCGCCTCCCCCTATTTGTTCCAGAACCCTCACCCCATCCCTCTCTCTGATGAAGGGTCTAGGCCCGAAACGTCAGCTTTTGTACTCCTGAGATGCTGCTGAGCCTGCTGTGTTCATCCAGCCTCACATTTTATTATCTTGGATTCTCCAGCATCTGCAGTGCCTATTTTAGCCTTGAATTCGACAGATTCACTATGCTTTAAGTAAAGAAATTTCTCCTTATCTCTTTCTTAAATGTGTTACCCCTCTTTCAGATTATGCCGTCTGGTCCTCGACTGTCCCACAAAGGGAGACAACCTCCCCACACCTACCCTGTTGATTCCTCTAAGAATTTTGAAGGTTTTAATAAGATCACATCTTATTCTTATAAACACTAACGATTACAGACCCAACCTACTCAACCACTCATAAGAAAATTTCTCCATGCCTGGGAGTAACCTAATAAACCTTCTCTGACTGCCTTGAATTCCAGTATATCTTCCATTAGGTAAGAGGACCAAAATTATTCACTGCAATCTCTGTGTGCTCTAACTAGTGTCATGAGTAGTTTTAGCAAGACTTACTTTTAAACTGAATTCTCTTTTGAAATAAAGGCCAACCTTCCACTTGCCTTTTGTATTACCTGCTGAACTTGGAAGCTGGCATTTTGTGATTGACACACAGACACTGTAGTGATTGGAACCAGGTTGACCTTGTTGGCCAACAGGTCCTTGATTGGGTTAACCCGGGCCAATCAGGAGGCACTGGCTGACCAATATTAACAGGAGATGTAGCATCTCCTCAGTTCAGGAAACTGACTTTGAGCTGGTTGATAACAGCCAGTGTACAAGTGACTAAAAGAGTGGCTTTTTGACACTAAAATTCCTCTGCTCTGTACTTTTCTGCAGTCTTCCCTTATTCAAATAATATTCAGCTCTTCTGTTCTTCCTTCCAAAGTGCATAACCTAACATTTTCTCACCTGATATTCCATCTGCCAAATTTTTGCTTAACCTGTCTGAATCTGTGTCATGAGATAATGGGATATGCAGATGCTCGAGAATCCAAGATAACAAAGTGTGGGGCTGGACAAACACAGCAGGCCAAGCAGCATCTTGGGAGCACAAAAGCTGATATTTTTCTGATGAAGGGTCTAGGCCTGAAACGTCAGCTTTTGTGCTCCTAAGATGCCGCTTGACCTGTTGTGTTCATCCAGCTCTACACTTTGTTATCTTGAATCTGTGTCATCCTCACTACTTGCCTTCCCATCTTGTGTCTTCTGGTAAATATTAGATGAGAAGGGAAGAAGTGAGGATGACATTTTAAGTCTACAGAGGGATATAGATAGGTTAAGTGACTGGCAAAAACTTGGTAGTAGGAATATAATCTATTCAAAATGTGAGATCATGCATCGATACCATTTGCTTAAACCACCCCTGCAGTAGTGAGATCAATATTTTTGCCTTTCTGATATGAAGCTGTTTCTTCAGAATTCTCTACTGGACTTCTTGGTGACTATCTTATATTGATGGCCACTTACTATGTTCTTGCCATAAAAGGAAACATGTTTTTTTCTGCATTCACTGTATCAAAAGCATTCAATATTTTAAAGGCTTCCATTAAGGCTACTACTTGCCAAGACTTCTTTGTTCAAGAGAAGCTAGGTCCAGGCTGTCAGTCCTTCCCTGATGTGTAAGCCCACACATTTCGGGTTTCATTCTTTTAATTTTCTTTCTGCACCCTTCCAAGTGCCTTTATATCCTTCTTATAATGTGGTAGATTTAGCACATCTTTACTGCTTTACAATTCTATCTATTTCAAATTAAAGCTCAGCTTATTGTTTTTAATGGATTTACTAAGTTATGGAGCAACTTCTTTTGAGTGTTGTATTTGAACGTGAGATCCCTTTTTGTTCCTCTAATCCACCTAGACTTACAGCTAAGCAATAATTAGCCTCCTTATCCTTTTTACAAAAACATACAAGTTCATTTATCAGAGGAAGGAAAAAGAATTATTTTGGATCTGAACAGTTCACTGTTTCTCTCTCCGTGGATGCTATCAGATCTGCTGAGTTTCTCCAGTGCTTTGTATTTTTATTCTAATCTCTATTCGCTAGGATTTTTCTTTTACATGCAAGTATTGGTAAAACACAAACCGTGAATTTCTCAAGAACTTTGCTTGATTAAGTGAGAGTTTCTAGTATTTTTTGTCTTTGTTTCTGATTTCCAGCATCTGTAGATCCTTTTTTTTATCTAAGCACAGCCCTTTTTGCTGATGTAAGTGTTTTTGACCTTGTGTCTCTGAGCTGGCTGCTGCCTTGCAGAATTTCTTTTTACTGATATGCCACTTCCAGCTTTGCCAGAACTTTGAGGCCATGTTGCCATTCTTCTGATTTTCTTTTTTTTGAGAATGCATTTAATGTTCAGACATTTTAGTGGAAGGCCTACTTTCTGGTTACACATGGATTTTTGAGCCAAGAACTGACACTTTTTTTTAGTATCTTTAACTAAAATATTGAACTTATAATTGTGAAAACATGTCTTACTGAATTTCGTTTCCTCTTGAGTCTGAGAGATTAATGAAGTCAATTCGTTGAGTTCCAGTTACATTTAATTTGCATGATTGCATCCAGCATTCTGCGGGTTCGTGGAAATTACCGTCAGGACTAAATTAAGATACAAACCTTCACTCATTAGTGCTTCAGGGGGTAAATACCACTAATTACCCCTCTTCAATGCTTGAACAGTTAATAGCTGTAATTACCCTAAAGTTTACATGTTTGAATAGAATTATATAGCTGTTTCTGTACTGTACATTCTGTTTGGCTCAACCAGTTTGTGCTTGTGTTTACGGTTCACTCTAGCCTCCTCCCATCCTTCCTCATCCATCTTTGCTCTGATGGCTATCATAATATTGAAAGCATCTAGTTTTGCTTTTCCAAAGAAGTGTAAACACTCGCTGTGGTGTCTACACAATGAAAACCAGCAGAATTTTATGTATTTCAATTCAGCCTACTTTACTATAAAATTGACCCAGGGAGGAATTTTCCTGTCTTTGAACTAAGTCAGAAAGCTGGAGAGTGTCATGGAGTGAGACCCTCAGCCTAAATAAAAACTGAAAAAACTGTGGATGCTGTTGATAAGAAACAAAAGCAGAAATTGCTAGAAAAGCTCAGCAGGTCTGGCAGCATCTGTACAGAGAAATCAGAGTTAACGTTTTGGGTCCGGTGACCTGAGGGATCTGAAGAAGGTACTTTCAGGGTCCTACCAGTCAAAATGTACTCCGTTGCCTTGTTAGCCCTCCCAAAATGCTTTTACGGGATTAAATTCTATTTGCCATTGTTCAACTAACTGACCAGCCTATCTACATTGTTCTGTAGTCTAAAATTTTCCTTCTCACTATTTATCATGCCACTAACTTTCATGATTCATGAATTTACTAATTATACCTCCTGTACTCATGCCAAGATTGTAAATGTATACTGCAAACAGCTAGGGACGCAGCACCAGACCCTGTGGTTCGCACTCAACAGAGTCAGGAAAAATACTCTTCGATCATCATTGTCTGCTTCCTGCTACTAAATCACTTGGCCTTACCACCCGCTCACCACACACTAACCCACATTAGTTACTTGTCAGCTAGATCATCTCTTTCACAGAGCACCTGGAGCTGTAGTAGAGGGGACAGTGGCAGAGTGGTAATGTCACTAGATTAGTAAGCCAGACCCCCAGGCAGGGTTCCCAAACGGAATATGAGTTGCTGTTCCTGCAACCTTCGGGTGGCATCATTATGGCACTGCAGGAGGCCCGTGATGGACATGTCGTCTAAGGAATGGGAGGGGGAGTTAAAATGGTTTGCGACTGGGAGGTGCAGTTGTTTACTGCAAACCGAGCGGAGGTGTTCTGCAAAGCGGTCCCCAAGCCTCCGCTTGGTTTCACTCCACACTCCCCTCCAACCCCACCATACCCGGCACCTTCCCCTGCAACCGCAGGAAGTGCTACACCTGCCCCCACACCACCTCCCTCACCCCCATCCCAGGTCCCAAGATGACTTTCCATATCAAGCAGATGTTCACCTGCACATCTGGACCTCCTGCAGTGCCACAATGATGCCACCCGAAGGTTGCAGGAACAGCAACTCATATTCCGCTTGGGAACCCTGCAGCTCAATGGTATCAATGTGGACTTCACAAGCTTCAAAATCTCCCCTTCCCCCACTGCATCCCAAAACCAGCCCAGCCTGTCCCCGCCTCCCTAACCTGTTCTTCCTCTCACCTATCCCCTCCTCCCACCTCAAGCCGCACCTCCATTTCCTACCTACTAATCTCATCCCGCCTCCTTGACCTGTCCGTCCTCCTGGACTGATCTATCCCCTCCCTACCTCCCCACCTATACTCTCCACCTATCTTCTCCTCTATCCATCTTCGGTCCGCCTCCCCCCTCTCCCTATTTATTTCAGAACCCTCTCCCCATCCCCCTCTCTAATGAAGGGTTTAGGCCCGAAACGTCAGCTTTTGTGTTGCTAAGATGCTGTTTGGCCTGCTGTGTTCATCCAGCATCACACTTTATCTCTGGTCTATATGTGACTCCAGGCCCACAGCAATGTGGTTGATTCCACTAAAAGATGGGCAGCAAGTACTGGCCTAGCCAATGATGCCTACATCCCATGAATGGACTTTAAAGAATTACAGCCCAGATTTAAGACACCTTTAAGTTGTCTCTAATTGACCACTTTAGAGTCTTACTGACAGGCAGGAAGGGTGACCTTTCTGGGGTCTTCTGGGCTTTCCTAACCTAAAACTTAATTCTTCAGGTGATGGGTTTTATTCCTGATACTAACTCATACAATTATCTGCCTTTGTCTCCACCTTTCCCACCATTTCTCAGGAGGGGAGAATTCCTCCATCTGTCTTCTTTGCAAGATCCAAACTCTTGATGTCTGGTATCACCATTAAAACCTTTCTGCACCCTCTCCATTGCATCCTTTACAAAGCATGGCAACCAGTACTGATCGCAGTCTTCTAGCTGTGGTCTAACCGAAGTGGATACAGTTGAACATAACTAGTTATGTTTTTATTGAGCTGCACTATAACTTGTAGTGATTTGTGTAATTAGGAACATAGGAAATAGGAGCAAGAGTAGGCTATTTCGGTCCTTAACTCTGTTCTACCATTGAACCAGATCATGTCTGTCTTACTTCAATATGGCTTTCCCACACTATTTCCCTATCTCTTGATATATTTGCTTGGATCCACAGTTCCCTTTCCCTCTCTATTCCAGTTAAATTCTTATAATCCAAATAATTTCAAACCTTCCCAATTAATCGCAGAGGTGCTTTTCAAAATCATCTATCCCATGCAGTTGATTTTAATTAGTGATATGTACAATGAACTTCAAAGTGAACACTATTTCCAGGTGTCGTTTCTCTACACCACACTCAGCCCTGACTTATCTGTAACCAGCGACAAACAGAACCTTAGGATGATCTGAAAATTTTGCACCTGCCCAACATAATTGCACGTGAAAATTGGTAGACATCTGTACTTTGCAGTTGAGAGATGATTAAAATCTCAATGCTGGGACAGAAATGCAGAGGAAATTAACACCCTCTTCTCCCCCTACCCACTCTTATGACTGGTAGGAGAGGGTTAAATCAGCATTTGTGCAAAGCCCAACTGCAAAGTGCTTAGATAACACAGTGTAGAGCTGGGTGGACACAGCAGGCGAAGCAGCATCAGAAGAGCAGGAAAGCTAACGTTTCGGGTCAAGACCCTTTTTCAGAAATGGGGGAGGGGAAAAGGAGCTCAGAAATAAATAGAAAGGGGAGGGATGGGGCTGGGGAAGGTAGGTGGAATGGTAACAGATGAGTGCATCTAGGCAGTGGTAGGAATTGATCAGTGAAGTAGGAGTGGGAGATAGGTGGGAGAGAAGATGGACTGGTTGTGTCAGGTCAGGGAGGCGGGAATAAGATGGCAGGTTGATCATAGGATGAGGCTGGGGGTGGGGAGATTTTGAAACTGAAAATCCACAATTAGGCCTTTGGGCTGTAGGCTTCTGAGGCGGAATATGAGGTGCTGCTCCTCCAGTTTGCAGGTGGTGTCATTTGTGACACTGGAGGCGGCCCAGGATGGACATGTTGCCCAGGGAGTGGAAAGGGGAGTTGAAATGAATTACAACTGAACATGTTGTCATTTGTCGTGAACAGAGCGCAGGTGCTTTACAAAACAGCCTCTGAGCCTCCGCTTGGAATCAGCGATGTAGAAGAGGCCACATCGGGAGCAGTGGATGCAATGGACCACATTGGCAGATGAACAGGTGAACCCCTGGCTGTTGTGAAAGGTTTGTTTGGTACCTTGAATGGAGGTGAGGTGGGAGGTGTTGCGGTAGATGGAGCATTTCCTGCGGTTGCAGGGAAAGATGCTGGGGGTGGTGGGGCTATTGGGTAGTTTGGAGGGGAATAGGGAGCGGTCCCTCTGAAAGGAAGGTAGGGCTAGGGAGGGAAATGTATCTTTGGCTGTGGGGTCAGATTGTAGGTGGTGGAAGACGATAAGTTGAATCTGGAGGTTAGTGGGGTGATATGTGAGGACAAGGGGAATTCTGTCTTTGTTTTTATTCGGATTAGGGGATGTGAGGGCTGAGGTGCGGGAAACGCAAAGAATGCGGTTGAGAACATTTCGACCACAGGTTGGGGGGGGGTGGGTGCTGCAGTTGTGGTCCTTGAAATCAGAGGACATCTGGAATGTTTGAGAGTGGAACGCTTAGATGATATGAGCATTCAAGAAGACTCAAAGGGAGTTAGTATCATCAAAGCAAAGAACCCTGATATGAATAATCCATGAGATAGCGTCCTGTTCCTTTGGGCATGTAGTCTGGCAGTAAGATCATAATGTAATGTGAGAGAAAAACAGAAATTTTTTTAGACAAACTTAGCAGATCTGGCAGCAACTGTGAAGAGAAAGCAGAATTCACCTTTTGAGTCCAGTGAACCTCTTAGAACTGATAGCATCAGGCTTCAGTGAGATTCAGTGCAAGCTGGAGAAACAGCATCTCATTTTCTGCTTGGGGACTTGAAGCCTTCATGAGCCAATATCGAGCTCAAGAATTTTAGTGCCTGAGCACCATTTTCCATGTCTTTTATCCTCTCCCACACCCTAGGCTCTATCTTGACATGGCTTACTTTCTGTATAGCTAACTCATTTTCATCTATTCATGGTCCCCATTATCACCCATGTAGCTTTTCTTCTGCCCACTGCACCACACAACCAGCCCAGCTCTTCCCCCCCACCCACTGCATCCCAAAACCAGTCCAACCTGTCTCTGCCTCCCTAACCGGTTCTTCCTCTCACCCATCCCTTCCTCCCACCCCAAGCCGCACCCCCAGCTACCTACTAACCTCATCCCACCTGCTTGACCTGTCCGTCTTCCCTGGACTGACCTATCCCCTCCCTACCTCCCCACCCACACCTTCTCCACCTATCTTCTTTACTCTCCATCTTCGGTCCGCCTCCCCCTCTCTCCCTATTTATTCCAGTTCCCTCCCCCCATTCCCCTCTCTGATGAAGGGTCTAGGCCCGAAACGTCAGCTTTTGTGCTCCTGAGATGCTGCTTGGCCTGCTGTGTTCATCCAGCCTCACATTTTATTAGCTTTTCTTCTTCCCTGGCTTACAATCCATTTGTTCGTCTCTTTGGGTTCTGAATCCACCTATCAGCTCACTCTTTTTTCCTCCATATCTTATCAAGATAAATAGCACTTTTTTTTACCAGATGCTATTAATTCTGAAGAAGGGTCATTGGACTCAAAATGTTGTGTTCTGTCCTCAGATGCTGTCAGACCTGATGAGTTTCCCTATCAATCTTTTGTTTCAGATTTCCAGCATCCACAGTTCTTTATTACAATGTGTCAGTGTGCTCTGAGGTGTAACATTGAAGTGGAGAACTGTATTCTAAGTGAGTCAAAAGTGTGCCATGATGCTGTGGTAAGTTTGGTGCATGTCAAGTGCCAAATTCTGTAGATGAAGGACGCAGGCTATCCATACCAAAGAAGCATGCCATGAGATGCTGGAGCCAATCGTTACTTGTTCTGACTTTCATGCTGAGAAATGTGCCCATCTAGATTTTCTCTGGTGCTTGTTGCATGAAACGGCACACTGCATGTGCAATGAAAACAGGTAGTAAGGTGATTCAAATGCCAGCAAATAGGCATGTCACTACTCACTAGTGAAATTCTCACCTCACTGTTAAAACCTTTGGGTGAAAAATCAAACCCTTTTTCTTGATGTCAAGAATCTCATTTAGTATATATTTTCATATTTTACTAATTTGGCTGGTTAATTCTGTTATTTTCATCATGCAGTAGGAACTGTTAACTGTCAATCTTAGTCAATTAAACTGAGACCAACCAAACAGTCTCTGATTGAATAGGGCATCAGCATGCAGATTCCCTTTCTAAGTTTGTTTCCTTGTGTCTAAGTCTTGACTAGTGCAACACGAAAAGCTTTACATTTGCATCTCATTTCAGCAACGTTTAAGTTCATTATCTTTTAAGGTTATCTCAATTGTATGTAATTATCACTAGATGAAACATTGACCTCTAAATCTAGTAAACAGCACTTGCAATTTTAAAAATCTTGACCGTAGCAGGATTACAAACAGGGCTGTGTTCCAAAATTTGTTCTCTTTAAATGTTACAACTTCTTTATGAATTGAGAAAAGATGAGTTTTGTTTAAACCAACAATCTCCGTTTGACAAATTTAGGTCCTTCAGATTTCTGCTCCTTCTCAAATATCACAATCAGGAGTAAAATTAACACATTTGCATGCAGCAAAAATGCCTGATTATCCTGGACACTGTCATTGTGGGAGTCTGTAATTCATTTTCCAAAACAGGCATTTGTGCAGCATTTTGTATTTTAAAAGAAACAAAGTCAAGAAAGTTGGTGCAAGACATTTAATAATTTACTCCCTTGTACCACGAAATTAAGCATTGTGAAAAGTGTTGCCGTTCACAGAAAGTGCCGTACTTCGTAAATTTTAAAATGTTGCAAACAAGTTACTCTTTGCAAACAAAAGACAAGCTTTACAATAGTGAAACAGTAAATCTCTAAACAGTACCCCGTCAGCACACGATCATTTTGACTCAGTGCTGAAATCCTTTGAGATAATATTCATCACTTTGTGAAAATGTTCTTTTCCTTTCTCTTTTGAATGATAGAATTCACAGATCTGTTTCCAACTTAGCACAGAAACAGTTTGCATACTTAAAACGAACACATTATTAAAATAAGGCAATAAAATCTACACACAAATTAATTGAATAAGTAATTTACATTTTTTTCTAAACTACGTCTGGAAAATAGATTATCATTGGAAAACGCATTTCAAAATCTAATAAATCATGATTTTAGCACTCCTTTGCTGATGTATTACCCTTTTTTCTGAATTTGTACTATTATGCATAAGGCACTGTCTCACATTTGGCAGCATGTGAGCTATTTGTCAAAACAGCAAACCAGTGATAAGCTATACGTGAAATTGTATGAAACTTAAAAATATTTCATTTTTACAGGGAGGTTTCAAAGTTACAGGCCTATAAATTAAAAGGCATTGGTTCATTTAGCTTCATTAAATAGCCAGAGGATCACTTCAATGAGGTTGCTTTCTTGGGTGGCCTTACTAGAGACAATTAAAACAAAGACTACAACTTAAGATGTCTTTTATGACCTTGAAATGTTGTAAATTTTCTATATTGCCACTGAAGAATAGCAATGATTCTATTGTAGGTAAATGCATTAGTCAGTTTATGTGCGATAAAGTCCCACAAATAATAGTGAGATTATCCATTTCAGTAATGTGGGTTGAATAAAAAATATGGGCCAGGACATTAGGTGAATTACTCTTCTTCAAATGGGAGCATTTTTAAAATATCTGGTCATGTAACGTAACTAGGCCAGCATTTATTGCACATCTTTAATTGCATTGGCCTTGGTGAGCCACCTTCTTGAACTGTTGCACTCTGTATAGTATGAGGATACCCAAAGTACTGTAGCGAGGGAATTGCAGGGTTTTGATCCACCTCGTGACAATGAAGGAACAGCAATGTGATTCTAATTCAAGATGGTGTATGATTTGAAGAGGAATTTGTGGGTGATGGTGTTCCCCATCCATTTTCCGCCCTTATCCTTCAAGCTGGTCAAACTTGCAGGTTTGTAAGGTGATGTCCAAGGATATTATCACTTAGTTTTAAATCACCAAGAAAGAATGAACTGAAGGCTACTATTTATGGCTGTTCTGCAAATAAGATTGAACCTGCAAAACTTTTCTTGAGTGGGACATTAACTTCTGGTACCTTGATGGAGTGTGGTTCAAGAAAGTAAGACTAACTGTAAATCTCTAGCTAATGGTCATGTCTTGGCAGGCTTTCTAACAGTAGCAAAACAACAGTGAATTTCTTTTACAATTTAAAACAGATTCCAGTGTAACCTTCAATTACAGGGAAGTTATAACTGGAACAAATGGGATTGTGGTGTTTTTCTTCCTGCTTTTAGAAAGAATGTTTCCCTGTTACCACAACATCTTCAAAGCCTCATCCTATCTTACTATGCCATTCAATACAAGTTCTGAACCACATCTAGTATTAAACTTCCAGATGAGAATGTTTGCTTTCAGCTGCCTAAAGATTCACTTTCACTCCAATTCCTATCTAATGAGATGAAAAGCCCAACCAGCGAATAATACAGGGAGGAACGACAGCTGGTTTCCGAGTTTGTGTTACAAGACTGGCTAGACATGCAAATTTCTTTTAATTAACCAATAGCCAATTAAAGAAATATGGCAACAATTCCTAAGGAAGTCAAATGTACTTCTTGTTGATCGGCTCTTCAATTTTTAAGATTGAGTTGTACATTTATGTAAACATACTAGATCCTAACCATTACATTACACTGGTTAGACAAGTGCTGACTCACTCTGGTGGAAGGTACTATCTAGGTCAAGCAGATTTTCTTGCATTGTGGACACATGAGTTAACAAATAAATAATTGCAATGTTTCTTTAATAAATATGAATGTGTTATGTTTCTTTATAAATTATATTGCTGTAATCCTGATGGTAAGGAATTAATCTCCATTCATTAACTGAAACCGTGGAAACAAAAATATGCTTGATGAATTGTCAGTTCACAACACAATATTGTAATAAACAGTGAGGTGCTGTTTCCATGTTTATTCATTGAGTTGCTGGCAGCTGATGTGAATTAAGCATTTGTTCCTTGGGTATACAAGTAATCCTATGATTGGGAATCTTGCCACTAAAAATATAAGCAACCACATCTACAAAGGTATCTACAATGTTATTCCAAAATCCCATTTAAGAAACCATGATCTGTCAATTATTTTCAAACACACTGATGATCAGGTGAAAATATGCCTGTTGAATAGGTATAAAGAAAATCAAAGGAAAACATAACTGAAGTGCACTGCTTCTGGCTAGATTCTTGGGCAGATTCAACCTGATAGCATCCTTCTCAATGGCATATTCTTCAACATAACAAAGCCTATCATCTGTCCTAGCATTAAGAGTGTTGAGTGTATTTTTTGGGTTCTCCAGCAAGTAACTTTTTTTTGTAGTCCAGACATCCCTTTCTTACTCCTCCCCATTGCATCTGCTTTCCATTCCCCAGTATAGCTTCTATGTCTTCATTTAATTCCAAAGTGAAGCAGTTGCATATAGCAGAATTCAGCAAGTCTCCCTCTCCTGCTCTAAATCAAAGGGATCTTATTTGGCAGTCATCAAAATTCTGAAAAAATCTGCATGATAACCATGGCAGTACAATAGTTAATAGCCCTTTTAAGTTTTGGCAAAGATCTGTGGCTTAGGTTAAGGGTGAAGTTGTTGAATTGCTCGCCAAGCTGGCTTGTTCTCATTCATCAGTTCCAATATGTTCGTGGTGTGGGGCACTGTGACCAGCGTATTAGGGCATACTGTGTCCTCCTGTTGTTGTCTGTTTAGTAGGCATCCATGGATGAAGTTGTGGGGATATCCATTTATAGCGAAGATTTTGTATAGGTGCTGTTCCTCTTTCCTACATAGTTCTGGAGTGTTGCAGTGTCTTGGCCCTTTTAAATAGTGTCCTAATGCAGCTTTGTTTGTGGACGTTGGGTGGTTGCTGTGGAAGTTGAGAGTGGGTTGCTTTTCTGTATACTGAGGTTTGGAACTCCCCGTCGGTCATACGCTCAACTTTAACATCCAGAAACGGAAGTTGATTGTTGTTTTCTTTTTCCCTTGTGAATTTAATCCCTGCAAATATGCTGTTGATGAGGTGATACGTCTCTTCAAATTTGTTGCATTTACTAATGATAAATGTGTCATCTACGTACCGGATCCATAGTTTAGGTTGAATGTGGGGGAGGGTGGTGTGTTCTAGTCTTTACATGACTGCTTCTGCGATGAGTCCTGAGATGGTTGACCCCGTTGGTGGACTGCTGATCTGTTTGTACACTTGAATGAGAACAAGCCAGCTTGGCGAGTAATTCAACAAACTCAGTCCTTTTAGGTTGCTGAATCACCTTCTCTTAGATTTTTTCACTGGACATTGTGCCTGAGCATCAGACAATCCAGACAAAGCAACTGGAAATAACAGGTTAAACCAAAGGAAAGGAAGAGCTAAAATCCAGAAAAGAATCTGGAAACACTCTGGATGATATAAAAAAGGATAAGCTTTGGGCATTGCACTCCATGCCAGATTTGATACTAGTTATGATTTGTTAAACTTAAGTTGCTATTCTAATGTTAACTTTTTTAGGTTTGGAAAAGAACATTACTTCTGACTGTTAGCCTAATATAAAGTAGCTGAAAGAACAAAGAAGATAATTAAACTATAAGCAGGTCAATTTTACCTTTGGGAGTGGGAGAACCATTAAACTTCTCAAAGGTTATTCATGATTCAAGGTTTTAAATATATAAATTCTCTAAAAGTACAAAACATATATTCCCTTTATTTACAAATACTATTCGGCATCCACAAAACCCTCGTTAAAGGTCCGATTAAACAAGCTTTTGTCCTCATTAGGACACAGGTGAACAGTCCTTCTGGTTTGAAATGAGCATTATATCTAACTCCAGCAGTGTTAACAAAGTCATTTTGTAATGATTGTAAAAAGGCATTGTTGAAACATTTTAACTGAAATATATAATTAGCAAAAACCAGAACTGAAACCACTATAACAATCTTTCTCCATTTTAAAAGGCACAAAAGAGATAAACATTGAATTATTTGTGATAACACTGTGGTGTTGAACAGCAAAAGCACAAAACTGTGCTGGATATACCAAAACAGCTGTAACTCAGCAAAATTGAGTGGGGAAAAAAAGATAGTGCATCTGGAATCTAAGTAGATAACTTTAACTAATACGTTTCACTTATTCAGTTATTTCCTGTGCCAAACAAATCAGGTTATTCCAAAAGAAATTAATGTTGCACATTTAACGTACAGTGGAAATGCTTTAAGTTTCACATCAATTGCAAGATTCAGAAATTCCAAATGAAAAGAATGTGTTATGACTTGTTATAAATTGAACATACGCTCTACAGTATAGTCACTAAATTCTAAGAAAAGGTCAGAGGATATACAACAGTGGGTCGTTGAAGAAGTAGTCTAGTGAGTGAAGGATTCTGATTGCATGACGGTTTTCCTATTTAATGCATACCCACGTCCTTTTGTAGACTTAGCATTTTGTAGTAATGCTCATTTCTGTAAAGACAGTGTAGTGCCTAATGCTACTGTCTTATTAAGGTTGGAATTGGATCATTGCAAATTTTTGAAGCACTCTCAACAGACCGACTATGTCTTGTTCTTTCTCTATGGTTGAAGGAGCCTTTCTAATAACTTTCATTCTGTGTGTTCAAGAATATTAAGCAACAACTTAGTCCTCTGATATAAAGCCATGTTGTTTATGGTACAGAAGAGCACTCAGCCCATTGAATCCGCATCAGTTCTCTGTGAGAGTGTTCCAGATTGGTCCTTCTTCACTGACTCTCTGTAGCGCTCACACTAGTTTTGATTCCAATGTTTGTCCATTGTTTGCAACTTTTTCGGTGCTTTATGTACATCCAAGCAGAATGGTGAACACTTCCAATGATTTACGAGTGTCAGTACTGTACAACTACTGGAAAGGCAGTCCATCGTCCATCAGCTCATAGAGCAAAGAAGGGAACTAAGCAAACTCGCCTCGGAAAGGAAGCCTGTTTGTACTTTGTTGCAACCAGCGGTAACACAGTTGAGAGAGGGGTATGTTCTCAGGGTCTTCAAATTCTAGGAATCCCAAGCGATTCAGGATCTCAAAGATTCCAGCCTTGGCTGCAACCTAACAAAGGCAAACAAAGATGATGATTTAATCAAGATTGCAGAACAAAGAATTATATGGGGAATGAAAGAAACCTGCGCTGTTGCAATTTAGACTGATTGTTGTATTGCGACATCCACTGCTTTAAAAGTAATTAATATTTGTAAAACGACGAAATTGTGTTTTAAAATACTTACAATGATAACCAGCATTAATGCAAACAAGTCATCATCCGACAATTGACAAAGGTGGAAACCAGGCTATAATTGGTATCACATCAGGTATGTCAAAAGATGCAGCACATGCATATTCTCTCTTTGGACATTAATTACCTCACTGAAATTACTTTAAGCCACTGCCACATGAGCTCATGTAGCTCCAACAATATATACTGTAACAAATTAAAGTTCATAGGTCTGACCATCATTAACCGAAGATGACAGTAAAAACCTAGCTCTCTTATGTTCTGGCTCGCAAAGTAGTTGAAGTTAGCATTGATGTTATGATTTTTGTTTCATGTAACTTCTATGAAACAGATAATTCTTAAAAGAAATTTCCCATTCTTCTACCATCCCCAAAAATGCCAGACATTTTCTTAAAATTATGAGTAGTGGAAGATGACGAGAAAGTGGCTTGGAAAATGCAGATGGTTCTCAGTGCTGTTCTCCAGGCAGTGCCTAGCAACCCACTCCAAGATAATCTGCAATATTCAAATACAAGATTTATCTGGGTGTCATTTTCTATGCTTGCAAATTGATTTTTTTCATTTGTGGTGGCCAGATAACAATTTTGTCGTCCCAGTGAACCTAGTGTTAAACTAGTCTAGTAATCCCTCCAGCAGCCCACGTGGACATGGGTTCAAATATCGCCACAGTAACTGGTATGATTTAAATTCCATTCATAAAATCTTTGAATTGGAAGCTAGTATCAGTAATATGACCATGAAATTGGTATTAAATGGTTTAAAAATCCATCGGGTTCATTAATTTTCTTTTTTGGTGGGAATTTGCTGTCCTAGCCTACATGTGAATCCAGACCCAAAAAAATGTGCCTAACCCCCTCATGTCTTCTGACATCGCTGAGTCATTCACTCAGTTCAAAGGAAATTAGGGATAGACCTTCCCAGCAACGGCACCATACCAAGAAAGAATAAATTATAAAGAATTATATGACAGAATGTGGAATGGTTGGGACTGGCCTTATTCCTGTTAGGATCAGAGACAGGATATGTCATTGCCGAATATAACCTGTTTCTGTCACTATAATTTACCAGCAATAGTCTTACTAAAGTTATTATCTTCAGCAAGAAAATCTAATGTATGTTAACCTAGCATGTAACAAAGGAACAATTTTGTTTTATTCATTCACAGGATGTCAGTGTTGCTGGCTAGGCTAACATTTATTGTCTATCCCTACTTGCCCAGAGAACAGTCAACCACATTGCTGTGATAACTACTGAGTCACATATAGGCAAAATAAGAGTATGGATGGAAGTCTCCTTCTTGAAACGATGGTTAGCTGGGCTTCACAGGTTGGACGGCTGAAAGGCCTGTACTGTGCTGTAATGTTCCACATTCTGTGTTCTATCAGTGAAATGGTGAATTCCTCACAATTGACAGCCATTTCATGGCCATCTTCAGACTCTTAGTTCCAGATTTTTATTAAATTTAAAATCCACCGTAGCAAAACTGGAACCTGGAACATTACTTGAGTCTCTAAATTATTACAGATAATACTACCAGGCCATTGTCTCTTTGCTAAATAGCTAGAAGTAAACCAAGTATTTGCAGAGGCTTCAAAGACTATGAAAGTGTTGCGTAGCTGAAAGATAGCTCGGCCTAGACACAGTTGGATGACAGCTGTCACAGACTGCACAGGGAGTCAGTGGATGTTTCAGGATGGGCAAGACAGAAGAGTACAACAATCCATGACAACAATCCCCCAACATGCCTGCAAATTTAACAATAAGCATAGCTAGCACAGACCATACATTACATGACACCTTCGTGGACCACTTTGTTTTTGTGCCAGATTAGCTATGGTTTTCATTTGCCAAACAGTGGAAGACAGTGAGTAAAGTAAAGACACTCTGCCCAGTTAGCAAACATTGTATTCACAGTCCTTTCCTTCCCTACATCCTTACAATTGATTTAGATCCAATCTCTAAAGGAACAGTTGATAAGACGTAGTATCAGCTTCTTGTGTTTCTCTTCTATATTTGTTCACTCACAGACACTCATGCCATATGGGTCAAAGCAGTGTACTTGACTGGCACCACATCCACAAACATTCAGTTGCTCCATCATCGAAGATCAGTAGCAGCAGTGTGTACTGTAGTGTTTGGAATGAAGTCAGCCAGGTAGCCCTCATAGAATGTGAGTTCCCTAATTGGGACTGTTCATCTGGTCCAATCAGGGAGCCCTGTTGACCGATATAAACCGGAGTGTCAAAGGTTCTGCTCATTCTGAGAGCTAACTGAAGGAACTGGATCAGTGTCAGGGATTCTCCACATGTAAAAAAAGGGTGAAGGGATACTGGCCTTTATGGACTTATTTCAGTGGCAATAACAGAAAAGCATGCTCCTGAAGAAATTTGCTCATAAGTCATCGTTGAGTTGGAATAGGCATTTCTGGCATAATGCCATTATTTGGGTAACTTGATTTGTTTGATCCTGCAATTGGAAACTGGACCCTGTATGTGAAAAAGAATGTGTTATCTTTTCCGGGAAAATTGATGAAAAGTAACAGTAATTGCCCTGTCAGCTGTGGACCCGCAACGTTTTTTGGTTATTAGGAGCCTACCTTTCCACTAGGCACCAGATTATTACAACCCCAAGCCTCCTCAAATTCTGAGATGCTATTGGGTTTACTCGGCAGTTCGAGAGCCAGAGGTCTCCATATCAGGACTTTTGACTAGGTTATGATGACTGGTAGGAACATGTGATTTTGATTTATCCCTTAATAAGATTCTGAGACCATTTGGTACGTAGGATTAATTTTGTAACCATGCAAAAGCACCTACTAACTGAAGCCAACTAGATTTCAAACAGGCACTACAAATGGCTTTATCATTGGAAAATTCTGCAAATGGACTGTATGAGTTGCAGGGTATTCCACTGAAAGTGAACATTCTCCCTAGTCCAAAGAGCTTGGGGATCAACACTTAAGTGAAGGCAATTGCATAGCCTCACTCAGGACATTATCCTGAACAGAGGAACTCTAGGTCAGCCCACAGAAAAAGTCCCAAAACAAAGTCAAGCTTTGGCCAAATGGCTAAAATTTTCTTCAGGATCCACGTCGGCAAGCCATTGTAGTTGCTGCTGGTATGCAGACCCAAGACAGCAAAAAAGTCCAACTAGATCCAAATTGAGTAAGAGAACTCACGGGTCAGAATCCAGGAGAGTTCACACCCTGGAAAGTCCACTTATGGCTGGTTTGAAACAGTTAAATAGCAACATCCAAATCAGAGCTAATTAAACATCCAATTGCATTGTCATCCAGTTCTAACAAGGTTTATACCGGTGTGGCTGTTTCAGTCATTATAGAAGCAGTCTTTAACAAAATTCACTCAGGAATTCAACCCTTAAGTCAGTTAGACTGAGCAACTATACAGGGAAAACCTTACAAATTAAAGGTACATCTTCGGTTCTGGTCTCTTACGAGAAGCAGCTGGTTCAATTACCACTGATTGTAGTCAAAGACTTAGGCCCAAGCTTGATGGGGCAAAATTGGTTGAGAAAGATTCACCTAGAGTGGATCAACATTTTTCAATTAGAAAATGGCAGCCTGAGTGGAGAGCTAATGAAATACCTGCAAGTATTTCTGAAAGGTCTAGTGACAATCAAAGGAGCTAAGACTGCTTTGCATGTTGACCCAGAAGCAATTCCATGCTTAACAGCAAAAATAGATGCAGAAATCTGAAGACTGGAAAGTGAAGGAATCAGGCCAACCCAGTTTGTGGAGTGGGCAGTACCAGTTGTACCAACTGTGAAGCCCGAGGGGTTGTTTTGCCTTTGAGGGGATCTTAAACAAATGGTAAACCGCTTTTCGCTGCTGGACAAATACCCAATCCGTCACATAGAGGATTTGTATGCAAAGCCGGATGGGAGGTTGTCTTTCACAAAGCTGGACGTGAGCCGTGTGTGCTTGCAATTGCGTTTAGATGAAGATTCCCATAAGTATGCCACAAAGTTAATTTGCATAAGGGTTTGTACCGATATACAAGACTACTATTTGGGGTATCATCAGCCTGTGTAATTTTTCAGGAGACAATGGAGAATATTTTCCAATGTCTACTCCAATCACCATTTATCTAGATGATACGTTAATAACAGGGAAGACCTATTTCTCCCAGGCGGGTATAAGATTCAGAAGGGAAGAATGTGTGTTTCAGGTACCCCAAATAACCTACTTGGCCTCCAGAGTTGTCAAAACCAAGTTAGATCCATTGGAAGACAAAGTGAGGGTGATCAAAGGTGCCCCGGTTCCCACATCAGTACCAGTGCTGGTGAACTATTATTGGGAAGTTTTTATACATAACCTAGCCTCCAACCTGGCACCTTTGCATCAACTCTTAAAAAAGGGTCAGGCTTGGAAATGTTTCAATTTCTACACTTTCCTATCATGCTGTAAGATTTTGGCACACTACAATCCAATGGAAGATCTGGTATTGACATGTGATGCCTCCCCATATAACATCAGGCAAGTATTTGCTCATAGGTGGCCCAATGAAGAGGAACGCACAATAGCATAAGCATCCACTATATTCGCTAATGCAGAGCGTAAATACGGCTAAATAGAGAAGGAAAATTTAGTGATCTTATTTGGAGTCAGGACTTTCCACCGATTTTTAATAACAAAAGACCACACACATCTGCTGGGTCTACTTAAGGAGAACAAGGCAGAACTGCCCATAGATTCAAGCCAAATTCAGCAGTGGACTATAATACGAGGTAGGTACAATTACAAGCTAGAACACCATCCAGGAGGATGAGTAGCAAATGGAGATGCATTGAGTCACCTCCTGCAAGCAGATACACCAACAGTGGTACTGCCACTGGAAGAGTCCGTAATGATTTTAAATTTTCCAGACTCACTTCCGGTCACAATATCAGTTTGGATACAGAAAGATCGGGTTGGGGCAAAACAAACAGTTGGTGGTGATGGGGGAAGCCAAAGGGCCATTTGTAAGAATTGAAAGCTTTTTGGACCCAGAAAGACCAGATCACAGGAGAGAACCGCATATTATTTGGGGAGCAACAGAGATTATCCCTGACAAAGGTCACCTCCAGATACTGGCTGAACTGGACCAGGATCAGCTAGAGAGTTCCAAAATGAAGATGCTGCTGAGACATTAGGTCGGATGGCCAGGATTGGATACAGACACAGCCGCATTGGTGAGGCAGTGCCCAGAGTGCTGGATACAAGATTTCACTAAGCCAGAGAGACAGTTTACTTCAGGGGATGAAGTTCGGTGTAGGAACCACAGGAATGGCCCTGCATTGTCATTGCAAGATCAGGTCTGGTGACGTGTAAGATTTGGGTCAGTACAACGGTCCTGAACAAGCAAGTAGGACCATGTGAAAGCTGTAAACTTGTAAATGGTGCAGGAGCAAAATGTGCCTGGCTCCTCGACTGCCTTTCCAGCTGTTCCAGAACCTATGGGTTGTCCCTCTTTGTCAGGTGTTGAAGATACCTCAGAATGTGAGACAGACATGACAATGTCATTGCCTCAACACCTCTACCATCCAAACAGGAGAATGAGTTTCCTCTGAGATGCTCCAGGTGCAATATACAAGTTCTGGTGCGTAACCGCCACCTGTATCAAAGGCAGTTTTGGAGGAACCTAACCTGGTGATAACGTGCTGTAGGAGGAGCTCCAAAAAAAAGTACCAACCAATGTTCTCAGACTCAGAGGGGAAGGGATCAGGGATGTAGTGGTTATAACAAAGTCAGCCAGGTGGACCTTGTTGAATATAAGTTCCCTGACTGGGGCTGACAATCTGGTCTAATCAAGAAACCCTGGCTGACTGTTATAAACAAGAATATCAGACCTCCTGTTCACTCTGACAGCTGACTCTGAGGGAGCTAGATCAGTGTCAAGGACGCTCCACGTGTAAATGATGGGTGATTTGGTGATAGGATACTAGCCTCTGTGAACTTATTTCATGTACCATCTACAAGATGCACTTTCCAAATCCACAACCACTATCATCTAGAAGGCCATGAACAAAGGTACATGGGTACACAGCACCCACCACCTGAAGTTCCCCTTCAAGCCACTCACCACCTTGACTTGGAAATATATTGTTGTTCCTTTAGTGTCACTGGGTTAAAATCCTGGAATTTCCTCCCTGACAGCATTCTGGGTCTAACTACACCCCAGAGGCTGCAGTTGTTCAAGGAGGCAGCTCACCAAAGCATTCTCAGTCAACTCGGGATAGGCAACAAATATTGGCCCATCTAATGATGCACGCGTTCCATGAATGGACAAAAAAAAGTGTCTGGGCAAATGCAAATACAAAGCAAAATATGTACTAGAAACTACTTAGAAGTTGTAGGTTGTTGGTTATAGAAACAATAAAATGTCACAAATTAAACTATTCTATTCACTTATTAAAAGAGTCTGTCGGATCTCAAAACATGATTTCAAGCACTTACATTTTTCATGTTAACTGACAATTTGATTGAAACAGTTGCTAATACACAAATCTAATCAGCTAATTCATTACATGTATTTCTAAATATGGAGCATGCATTTGAGTAACAAGATTTAGAAAATCATGGTTTAATAGGAAGAAACAATAATAATTATTCCTAAGATAACAAGGTGTAGAGCTGGAAGAACACAGCAGGCCAAGCAGCATCAGAGGAGCAGGAAGGCTGTCGTTTCGGGCCTAGACCCATCTTCAGAAATCTAGGCCCGAAACGTCAGCCTTCCTGCTCCTCTGATGCTGCTTGGCCTCATGTGCTCATTCAGCTCTACACCTTGTTATCTCAGATTCTCCAGCATTCCCAGTTCCTACTATCTCTGTATGACACACGTTAGATTAAGACCTAGACCTTTAATTTTAGGCTTTCTTGACTAAATATGTTACAATTACTACCTCTAATAATTATTCCTAAGTAAGGTTACAATTGTCATACCTGATCAAAATTCTTTTTTGTTACAATTTCTTCAAAAAGACTTGGTCTGGATACTATATAAGTGTTTTATTATAAAAGGGAAAATAAGTGTTACGTGAGCATGCCTAATAAACAATCTCCCCAGTTGTTTTAATGGAAAAGATGGAGTTGCCAAAACCGAGGCTAGAGTTGATCAGTTTATAATGGATGAGTATTTTGAATAAGAAGTACTTCATTAAACTTCTTTCCCTTAATCTTTTGCAACTTTTTAAGGTAAATTTAAGATGACGGGTTTGTTGGGTAACACATAACACTTATTTTCCCTTTTATATTAAAACAGTTATATAGGATCCAGACCAAGTTTTTTTTAAGAAATTGTAACAAAGGAGAACTTTCATCAGGTATGACAGTTGTAACCTTACTTAGAGATAATTATTATTTCTTCCCATTAAACCATGATTTTCTAAATGTTTGTTGGGTAAATGTCTTGCTTCAATTAAATCTCTAAATGCAATCACAATCATCTTGAAGCTGTTGGACAGTAATGTTTATAATTCACAGGAGACATGAAAATATGATGCCAAGATATCATAAAAGATTTTCCTACAGGGATAGCAAGGGCAGATGCTGGAGTCAGAGACAACACAGTGTGGAGCTGGTGTTAACCCTATGGTCACTTTAGAAATATGAAACAGTTGTCATGCCACAAAAGGTAGAACTCCTGCAGAATGCTGTTCTCACCAGCTTAAAAGTTGAAAGCACAGCATTTTTGTAATCTTGGCCTTGCCCATTGCTCTCAAGTCTGCAGGCTTCAGATTTCTGTTACGATGGCCTAGTCACAGGCTGCTTACATCACAGACCTTGCTGGCCCAGTCCAGTGGCTCCCCAAGTCTCATCTTTGAGTTAGATTGATCTAGATCCTACTACTTAATTTTGAGATCCTTATCTTACCCTTGATATTGGAGAAGGGAGGGTTATTTATGCAAAAATGAAGCTACCAAAAGATAAGGACATGGATATCATGATCTAATGGCCTTCTGTATACCTAGATACTTAAGTATTATCAGGGAGGTGATGGCACTGTGATATTGTCACTGGACTAGTAATCTAGAGACCCAGGTAATGTTGTTTTGACCTGGCTCTAAATCCCACCATGGCAGATGGTGGATTGGGAATTAAAAGTGAGATGATGACAATTAAACCATTGCTGATTGCTAAAACCCATTTATGAAATTCTGTCTACATGTCACTCTTAACTGATCTCTGAAATGGCCAATAAAGCACTCAGTTGATTCAACTCACTAAACAAAAGTTTTAAATTAGGAATGAAACTGGGTACACTGGAAATTTTCAAGAAAGGCAAACCGAGACTGTCAACCTTGCAAAGTCCTCCCTACTAACATCTGGAAGTGTGTCAGAACTGAGACAGGAGTCTCACAGATTAATAAAACAGCAGCCTGACATTTATTGTCTGTAATGTACAATTTTGTGAGTATGACCATGTGCTAAACACCATTCATTAACCCAGCACAGGTGATAGCACAGTGGTAGACAGGGAGGAACAGTCACCTTGGGAATTCTCAACATTGATTCTGGCATCGTGAAGTCTCAGCATCAAATCAAATGTAGGCAAATAAACTTTATGCTGTTTGCTGCATTTTGCACCTCACTATCCCACACTTGACTCATGATTCGTGCTCCTTCATATTGAGTGCCACTTAGACAAAGTATTTGGGAGACAAGGGCCAGAACCTACTCTGGCCGGGGGTCTTCAACATCCATCACCAAATTTGGTTATCTGGCACCGTAACTAATCAAGCTTGTCAAATCCTAAAGCTGCTAGATTTGTTTAGCTTAAAAGTTGACCTCATTGAAAGATATAACATTCTTTAAGGTAGGAAATGTACTGAAAGGCTCTTTACCCCAACTGGGAAATTCAGAATTAGGGGTCCAGGGGTCCTAGTGCCAGTTAATAAGTTGGCCATTTCGTATTGGTGTGATAAACAAAAAAAAATTCACTCAGACTATTTATGAATCTTTGGAGTTCTATACCCCAGTAATTGTGGTTTCAATTAGTGTATTCAAGGCTAAAACTCAGATATTTTTGAGACATAAAGTGAATCAAAGATCAGGAAATAAATAAGTAAGTGGAATTGGTATAGCGTATCATTTAAGATTTTATTGCATGGGTAGCAAGCCTGAGGAACTAAACAATGTATTCTGACATCTTAGGGATTATGTTTTGAGTCATAACCAAAACGTTAAACAGCTGTTGTCGTGCTAAGCAGTTACTTTGGGAATCTTGCATGTAGAAAATAGGAAAGCAGTTTGCACTTTTCTCCCTTATATTCTTACCTAGTCTCATTACAAGTTAATGTCTACTATTCAGTGTAGATACTACCTTTGGTAGCAGGTACCCATTCTCACAAGTGTTTGGTGGAGAAGTTTAAATAAAGGCGCTAGAAGTTTAAATAATAATAGTAATTTTTAAATTAATAATATTTTAAATAATAGCTTGGTAGGACTGAAGGTAAGTGGTACAAAGCAAAGTGATTAAGCTGCAGGCTGTCAAGTCTTCAGGTCCAGATGGAATTCATCTTAGAACTTCTCAGCACTTCTGTCTTTGTTTCAGAAATGAAGAGAATCTCTTTCTTTCAGATGATTATGCAACTTTGGAAGTCTCTGCGTTAGAAGGCGACCGAGATGGATTATTGAACATTTTAAGAAAGAGATGGATAGATTCTTGTTAGGCAGGGGAATCAAGGCTTGGGGTGGGGGGTGGGCGGAGGAGATGGTGATGTGGAATTTGAAACTTATTGAATGGTGGAGCAGTCACAAGGCGCTAGATGGCCTACTTCTACTACTATTTTGTATGTTGGTGTGTTTGAACTCTTCCATGAGTTGTGGACATCACTGGTCAGGCTAGCGTTTGTTGTCCATATCTAAATGTCTTTGAACTGGCACTCATTTCAGACAGCAGTTAATAGTCAACCACGTTGCTATGATCTGTATTCACATGTAGGCCAGACTAGGTAACGATGGCAGATTTTCTTCCCCAAAAGACCAGTTGGTTTTTTATGTCAATCAATGATAGTTGTAATGGTCACCATTAATGATACTACATTTCGGTTCCATATTTATTAATTGAATTTAAATTGAACACCAGCTTTAAACCTGTGTCCTCACACTATCAGTTTCCGACTCTGCATTACTAGTCTGGTGACATTGCCACTACACTTGCCAAAACATTGGAGACATAGCTGGGTGAATTTTATTATCCACCTATAGGTGGGAAAATAGGCAGTGTCCCATGCATTTGGGTGTTATGCCATTTGTGCTTTGCCCACCATTAGTCCAGCAGCTCCTTCTATCATTTTACAGGCAGCTGCAAGGCATCAGGCGGATCATACACCCATGATCCAACTAAGGCCCTTGAATGGCTATTACTGTCATATCCTATCTCCACTCCAATTGAGGGTGGCTGGAGAGGCTTGCTTTCAATAAGGAGCCCCGCTGGCCACTGATCATTGACAGAAGTGAGTGGAAGGGCTCAAGGGTAGAGAGGGGGGCAAAACAATGACAGAAATTCCCATAGCAAAGAATGTAATTATTGGAAGCAGCAGTGACTTGCTATTTCAGGATTGTGTCTGTTCCAAGGGCAAGCCATCATCACTTCTTCCATTTTGTGAGTACTGCTGAAATTATTGATATTTTAAACACCAAAGGTACTGACTTTCCATAAAGATTCATTCTCACATTGGAGGATAAAAGCTTCCTTATGTGGGCAGCATTAGAATTTTCTGCATCCCTAATAACCAAGAAGGTAACTGCCCATTACATCATGAAAAGCAGAGGAAAGAATTATATCACAGTATCCTGAAACAGGATCTTCAAGTGTGCAGGTTCCTTTATTCTGAAAGTCTAGCGTATGTTCAGATACAGTCAGTCAATTATTTCTTTTATCTGAGAACAAGTAAAATGATAGTTCTCAAAGCGTGTTTCTAATGGGAACTGCAGATGCTGGAGAATCCAAGATAATAAAATGTGAGGCTGGATGAACACAGCAGGCCCAGCAGCATCTCAGGAGCACAAAAGCTGACGTTTCGGGCTTTTGTGCTCCTGAGATGCTGCTGAGCCTGCTGTGTTCATCCAGCCTCACATTTGATTTGAGAAGCGTTCTGGTATTCTATGTTCATATCCAGTGAGTGGTTAACTTGCACTATCAACTCATATTTTAAAAACTACTGAAGTATTTCTATTATAATTTTTCCTGTTTACTATATTTGTGAAAAGGATGATATATTTTGAAATGGTACTTACTTACTTCCTCAGAGTGAGGTCAATACTTAAATACAAGTGTTTATTTAAAACACGGTCAGTGATGACTTGCCCTCAATTTCCAAATTTAAATTCCAAATGTCATTTTAGTTCTATTGTAGAAGTTCTTTTCTCCATCTCCATCTTTTCATATGCATCTTTCAAAACATATTCCTTGTGTTAGAAAAGCCAGCAAAGATCACACAAATAATCTGTCATCAATCATTGCTGATCTCTCACCTTGAATCATTTTCCTGTCTCTCAGGAAAGCTCACTGATAAGAGTGCATCAAGTTTCAAATTAGAATAAAATCCCATAGTTGAAGCTGGGCAGCTTAAATATTTTAGAAGCTCTGTACTTTTGAGGCTACCCAGCCTTAAACTGTTTTAATTTCCCTAATGGTCCTCAAAGATCCCTTGTAATTTCTGGAACTAGGGAAAAATTCTTCCTAAATATGATTACTGAGACACACAAGTGACATGTGTACACTCAATAGTTTTGTATATACATGTGGTGTGCGTTATATACATGAAAAAAAGTTTCACTGCACTTTGATCAGTTATCTTGAGTTACACAAATGCAAAGACTTTAACAAGTGTTTGCACTTCCTTGAATTTAGATTTTTTTTAATGGTATTTTAAGAGGTGACTCTTAGAAAGAGGTAGTGAAATAGTGGCAATATCATCGGACTACTTATGAAGAGATACAGTCTAACACTCTGGAAACATGGTTCGAATCCCACCACAGCTGCTGGTGCAAGTTAAATTCAATGAATAAAATCTGGAATTGAAAGCTAGTCTCAGTGATAGTGACCACAAAGCTATCAGTTGTTTAAAAACCCACCTGGCTCACCTATTTAGGGAAGGGAAATCTGGCCTACGTGCATCTTCAGAAAGACACAGAGTGATTAATTCTGAAATGGCCTAGAAGACACTCAGTTCAGGATGGGCAACAAAAGTTGGTCTTGCCAGCAGCACCCATATTCCATGAAAGACGAATTTTAACTTACACTGAATACAAGGGGTGCTTTGTTGTGAAGATTGATATAATACAGAGAAGTATAAAATTGATATAAATTAGCATCCTAATTTCATAACTAAATTCACTTACATAAATTTAAAATGCTTAAAACCAATAATTTGATTAATCTTTCAGTGAAACTGTCCCAAAGACAATCTAGTAGTGGAACTCTGCATTTTTCAGTTTCTTCTTTTCCAATCACTGCTTTTACAAAACTAGTTAATTTCACAATGAAGAGAGCCAATGTTGAAATGATTTTGTCAGACTGGTAACCTTCTGGGGGGGAATGTGATGTGAGACATGTGCCAATACTGCCACGGAATAAGCCAAGTCATGAGGCAGTCAGTGAGGTGGTGTACTAGAAACATGCCAAACCCTTAACTCAGCAGTCAAAAGATTTAAAACCATTCTGTTGTTCAGGGGAGTAAATAAGTATAATGAGTTCCATGGTGGAGGAGTGAGAAAACAGGACTAAGATCTTAAATGACCATGTTTTCTATGTGTTTAACTTCTCTTTCATACCTAGATACGAAGAAATATTGTCAGGTCTTATGAGAATTTGGGAAGATAACTTAAATAGTTCATTTTTTAAATCCTCTACCATTGTTTATTGGAATAAAGTCTGATCTTTGCAACCAGAGGAAGGAATGGGAACATAAAATAAAATGAAGAACTACAGATGCTGAATATTCAAAACAAATTGAATAAATGGGGATATCTACCTTAGGTTATGGTATCTAAAAATATCATACAGACGGTTTATTTGAATACTGTGCCAGTATGGAGTACTGCAGATATCATTATAATCACATTGTGCTTTGAAATTGTTCCTTTCTGAAATAGGGTCAGAGCAATAAAATGCTGAAGTAACTGGTTTTGTAAGATGTAGGTCAAAACATTACAAACTAGCAATAAAAAAACTGAGAATAATGTGAATATGATACATCAAGCAGATTCTCCCTCTCCCTGGTCTGACGTGCACAATGGCGAGAAAGTTGGGAAAATATGGCAAGTATGAGAAAAATCAGAATCTCGACAACGAGAAAATGTTTTGGTTTTCCCCTTGAACTTCAAATGGTGACTTCAGAATCTGGGTGTTTGATATAAAAAGACTATGGTAAGGACAGAGTTTTGGTGTGTATGCAGGTGCATGCTAACACTTAAAAATTCCAAAACCTAACTGGAAATTTGAGGGCTTAAACTGCTTTCAGTGAGAGATTGAAAGAATTCTGGATTACTTCATAAATGAAAATTTTTGGAACTGTGTTTTGCAATACATAATGTATTAGGAAGACAGCAATGTCTCTGTATTTAGAAATGAAGAGGCCGAGGGTAATGCTTTAGGGACGTGTTCAAATCCCACCATGTCAGCTGTTGGAATTAAATGCAATTAATACATTAATTTGAAAGCTAGTCTTCATAATGGTGACCATGACAACTATCATTGGCTATTGCGAACCAGCCTAACTGATTCATTAATGTCTTTTAGAAAAGGAATCTGCCTTTCCTACCCGGTCTGGCCAACATGTGACTCCTGACTGCAGCAATATAATTTACCTATAACTGTGTTCTGAAGTGGCCTAGTAAGCCACTCTGTTCAAGTGCAATTTGAAATGGATGACAAATGCTGATTTCGTCAGCAACACCCACATCCAATGAAAGAATAAATTAGATTAATTTCTGAGTTTACAGTTTCTTAACTGTTAACTCCCCCTGTAATTACAAAGGAAAGGGATTGGTTCTGCTTTTCACAAGGAGAGTTTGCCATTTTATGTCCATAGTGAACAGCATTTACAATTTTACAAGAACACATCTCAATTTGTTTCATATTAATACTCTAAAATCCATTCCAGATATATCAGTTAAAAAAAATCACTAAAATTCTGAGAAGAGAGTATGAATTTGAAGACAGTGATCAAAAATATCTCTATAAATACTTTACATCAGCTGTAAAATACAAGAGAGTTAGCTGTGACTTTGTGATAGATGACAGAGAATGCGAGCAACTTAATTGTGGCAAAGAGCCAGGGCCTGAAGAAATAGGTTGTAGTATCCCAAAGGAGACTACCAAGGCTCTAGGAATTGGCTTGTTATTTTTCACCTAATCTGCCTGGAAACAGGTGATCTAATTGGCTGCTTATTCCACATTCTGCCAAATGTTATGTCCCCTTGAATGTAATAATCCTATCAGTTTCTCCCTGAAAGAACTGAGTTAACATTACCCTCTACCTCTCAAGAATACACTGAATGTGGCTGTGTGCCTAAAGACTGATGGCTGATAGGATATTCATTTATAGGGCGCCAGCTACAATGGGACATGAGAGGCCCAGTTAGTTTCACATATATTGCACATAATATTTCAGAGGTTTTATGTAGATATGTAGCAATTAAATTCTTAGCTAAAAAGGAAATAGTTAAAAGTGGTAAGAATGAGCTCAAAAAAGTTGGTGATGCTTAGCATCTTTGGAGATGTAACTTTTTATACAGCAGGTTGCAAATCCACTGAATGTAATATTAAAACAGTGGGTGTACCTAGACGGTCTTCAGTAATTCAAGAAGGAATTCACTAGACCTTTCTTGAGGGCAGTTGGGATAGATAACGATTGCTGGTCTTGTCACTCACATCCATATAACATGAATTAATTCAAGTACATGGACTTTGTGAAAGCCTTTGAACAAGGTATCAAATAAGAGATTAGTGATTAAGAAATTACATGGAGAAGAACAAATTGGATTGAAAATCAATTAGAAAGATGATAAGGGAATAGCAGTTGACACCAGTTTTCTCCCCCAGACTGGTTGCTTGTTAGAGGATAGCAATGTACTATAGATCGATTCAGTTCACCATGTGTATCAACAACTTAGATATTACCCTGGGAGAGATAATTTACAAATGATACCAAAATATAAGAAACAATTAATCCTTTAAATGACTGGAAAGCTGTATTGGTAATGCAGGGAATGGCTTAAAATGTTAAAATGGAATTCAATTCAATGTCAGTAACTATGTTAGTTCATTTTGTTAAATGAAAACAGCTATAATGAAAATCTGAATGGAAACAGGCCCAACTTGATGGAAGAGAAGAGAAATTGAATGGTTACAAACTCGCAGAACATATAAATGTTGGTAAGACCATTCATAAAGCCTCTTGGATAAAATATAAACTAAGTAAGAGGTGATAATGGATATGCAAGAAACCTTACATGACCTCAGTTAAAGCTGTATGTACAGTGCTGGACAACAAACTATGGGAAGGATGTTGAGGGAGGTTACACACAGGAGCATTATGATGTTGTCTACTTTAGTGAAATATTAGTCCAGAGAAAGACATTGAAGTTTATTTTCTTAAAACAACCGTTCACAGGTGATGTGCTACAACCTTAAAATTATGATTATGGGGCATAGTGGTCAAACCAAGACAGTTTCCATTGGTTGTACGATAGAGAATGAGAAGCTAGAAGTGGAGATACACAGGACAGAGTAACTTTTAACAGAGTATAACAGTTTAACTCTTGAGCACGTACATAGGAAGCCATGTTAATGGTGATTTGATCACAGCTTGATGGAGAGATGATGAAAAGAGGAACTACAACTTAGACCTCATGTTTAGTTCCATTGTCATTGGTTATTATGGCACAAATAAAAGAATTACTTGAAGAAGTCCTACACACATCTTTATCATTGTGTATTTTCTAAGACACTACACAATAAGAGGCACGAAAGACTTGGGATTCACATCCAGTTTGAGTCGTTGCGGGCAGAAACTGCCAATATTTAATATTCAATTGAAGGCTTATGTGAAAGAAAGAGGAATGAATGGATAGGTAAATATGAGGGGAATCATTTGCTACAGGGAGCGTAAACTCTGACAGGGGCGGCACGGTGGCTCAGTGGTTAGCACCGCAGCTTCACAGCGCCAGGGACCCAGGTTCAATCCCAGCCTCGGGTAACTGTCTGTGCAGAGCTTGCACATTCTCCGTGTCTACGTGGGTTTCCTCCGGGTGCTCTGGTTTCCTCCCACAGTCCGAAGATGTGCAGGCTAGGTGGATTGGCCATGCTAAATTGCCTGTAGTGTTCAGGGGTGTGTGGGTTATAGGGGGATGGGTCTGGGTGGGATGCTCCAAGGGGTGGTGTGGACATGTTGAGCCGAAGGAGCTGCTCCCACACTGTAGGGAATCTAATCAAAGACTAGATGGGTGTGTTTCTTTGTTTATGTCCTTTATTTGTTTCTGCGATATTTATGAATCACTCCCAGCATGAAGTACTCTCAGGGCAACTACTGAAAATAATATGTAGAATAAGGCTTCCTAACCTGCTGGTAGCCCAGAATGTTATATAACCACAACCTCATAAAACAGCCCATTGGGAAATCCATGTTTTTTTAACTGCCTTAGTCTGCAGTCTTTTTGATTCTGACATTGCCAACTTGTGGATGCATGGTATTCAGGGTCCTGCTATGAAATGAGTTGAAACTAGCCAAAATGATTTCATTTTAAAACAGAATCAGGGAGACAAGGCTTCTGTTCTGCTTGTTTAGATTGATCAAAAGCTATTGTCTCTTCTCTGATTTTTACTAGCCTGTTAGCTTTTCTTTAAATTTTTGACAGCTGTCATTTAAAGGCTTTAACTAGCAATACAGTAGCTAAATGGAATTGATCTACAGTCGCACAATGTATTTCAGGGCCAGCTTCTAGAAGGACAATGGGTTAACTCCATGGGTGATCACACTTCCACTCTGTAAGTACTCAATAGCTGTGAAACCTTGACCATTTCAGACATGCAGAATACTTTAATACTTAGTGAGCAATTCTGAGAATCTCTGCAGGCACACCACATCTGCAAAGCCATACACTTTTCATTACCTCCAAAACATTCTGAGAGAGAAAACACATATCTCAAATGCCAACATATTGCATATTCAGCACTACAATTAACACACTCCAGCCTGCACTGGCCTCCATCGTTTAGTAATACTAATGCTATTTTTTAACAATTATATTGTTTAATTTTCTCATACTTTGTGCAGCCTTACAGCAGCTACATATAATTCTAAAACTGTTTTCAAAATTAGATCCATCATCTCAGACATTTCAAGCCAGAAGATGAAGGTTAAAGTCAGAAAATGAACTGAAAGGGAAGCATAGAAATGGCTTCAGAACATTAGCTGCAAAGTTCAGACAGCAGTGATTCCGATGAACCCTGTTAAGTGGACTTACTGCACGTTGACTTCATTAGCGATGACTGTGACTTAACTTGGCAGTTGCCTCTTTCATGTGTTATTGGGTAGATCAAATATGCCAATATGAATTATCATGGCTAATGGAGATGCAGAAGGTGAATGTTTCCCACAGTACATTGCCCTCGGCTCCTCATTTGCTGCTCAAATGGTGGGATTGGAACATGTATAATAAACGAATGCCAGAAGTGCTTCATAATCCTTTAGAGTTCTATTTTGTTTTGTATCGTGCTCTCCAAACTCTGGGATTGAAATTTCTAATTGATTTAGTCAAATAACACTGGTCCAATTACAGAGAAGATGCTACAATGTACCAGACAGTTTTAACATTCTCTTCCTCTATGATTATTCTTTAATTAAGTGCAAGTGTTCATTACTTTGACAAATATGACAAATAATTGCAACAAAGAAACTTAGCACAGAAGTAATAAAAATATAGATCGTCACACTTCGGTATTAACTTTCTCTGTGTGCATCATGGAAATGAAAAACTGGTTACTTGAACACTGTGCCTCACATTATCAATTAATTGTAACACAATCAAAAGATATTCTTGTTCCTTTGAGGTCCATCAGCATCAAAACCTGTTTTATGTGACCCATTTAACATTTGTCTAGTTAAATCTGTGGATGGATGTTGGTCTAATAATAAGGCTACTTGTGGAAGCTGGCTGCTGAATATCTGCCGGTCTCTTTTTTTCCTCAGTTTTCTTCTTGATGGGAGGTCTGCCCCATCATCACCATCTCCATCATGGGTATGACAAGGAGGTAGGTCCTAAATCCACCCCAGCCAGAAAGGGGATCAAACCCCATGATGTTCACACCAATCTGATCTACATCAGCTGTGCAGCTAACTGAGGAGTCTAACTTGCTTTTCCATGCACGTTATAACCCAGAGCTATGGATAGTGATGTTGAGGCTTTAATTTCTTTTCATCACATGGACAACCAGGAATGTCTGCTGCTGTTGAGGCTTGCCACTGTAGTGTTTTGGATGGATTTACAAGTTGACAGTGGATCAGTTTGGCCACATGATGAACATACCTTCCTTGACCACTATGTTCTGGAGTGAGACTTGAACCTGGAGCTCCTGTTCCAGAGACAAGGACACTACCTACTGCACCACAAGACATCCTGTTTGTCAATATCAACAGAGTATTGTGGGTGAATGACAGAACATCAAGCTGTTAGAACAACGAAATGAGTATCAGCAAGGGAAATGATCACCATAGAAAGGAAACCTCTTCAAGCTTTGCGAGTGAAAGCCATAATTCCATTATGATGTGATGATTCCATCAATAGGATGTAATACTGAATGATAAACAAGGAAAATCCATATTTGAATAAACCATCAATAAAGCTGTTTGAAACACAGCAACAGATTTAACCAAATACACAACTACAGAAACATGAAATTACACAACAGGAGGAAACCATTTGATACACTGTGCTTCTGCTGGGACTTTGATTGAGTTACTCAATTAGTCCCACAAACCTGCTCTCTCCACAGAGTTCAGTAAATGTTTCCTTCTTTACGTATCTATCCAATTCTCTTTTAAATATTTACAACAGTAGAATCATTATAAGGGGGCCCACCCAAAACTTCAGGTTCAGCACAGCTTTGAATAGCTGAGGAAGGCTCTATGTAATGTGATTTATCTACAAACATGCCCCTTATCAAAAAAAATGATGCAGTTAAATGTATGAAAAATATCTATTATCACAATGGCCTGATAATGCACAGTAGAATACATTGAGAAACTCTGAGAGTTAACTCTAGAAAAGCCAGTACTGTTTTTCAGTCAAATCAGTTGTCTTTGGAAGTGGCAAAGGTGATACAATCTGCCAAATCACTGTTGCGGTCAAACATCTTGCCCATGTTTTCGCACTGCAGAACAAAACACATTCAGTTTTTGTGCCTTCAGCTAGGGAAACAGAGCGGAAAGTAGGTGGGCATTCATCAACTCTTCTGGATCATCAGCTTCCTTGTTTGACGAATATACTGCATCTACGATCGCTACATCTGCCAGTTCCCTTTGTGCAGCGTGCATTGTCATCCACCTGGAAGTAAGATCCATGGTTGTTTCTGCTGGAATTTGCTTGCTGGCTTGCTCCAGGTGAGCTAAAAGTCTTCTCATTGGGTTGGCTTCACCCTGCTTCTTCTTCTCAGTATTTTTTACTGTCATAGTCCATTTGGACCCAGAGTAATGGAAACATTTCATAATTATAGCTTGCACATTTCATCTTTAAACTTTAAAGATCAATCTGGCAACAATACAGTGAAACACCCCAGTCCAGTTTCATCCACATTTGTATTCTTCTTTGGTGTTTATTCACTCAAGATGTGAATGAAATTATTTTCATCTCTAATCATGTCATTGCTGCTGTAACTGACACACACTCTCTGATTATCGCATGGAGGACAATATTGTGCTTTGTCTTGATTCAGTCCAACCATCCTTACTACAGGTGTGCACCTTGCAACCTAGTTTCTTTGCCTTCACTCAGTCTCCAATGAATTATATATTTAAATTTCTCACAGGTATGGCCATGCTTGCAGGATTTGAAACTGCTTTCATGGAAATCTTTCCATGTAAATGATGGCTTTCCAAATTTCACCTTTCAGCATGGCCCAAATCCACTCTGACTGGTTAGAATGGTCATATGCGCATGAGTTCAGCAGATCTGGAATCACCAATCAGCTCAACATGAGTATCATTCTGTTGGATTTTCTTCTCTGCTGGCCAGGATGGCTGACAATTTTACCTCAACCTGAGCTTTGGGTTATCTGTATTGACCCATAGCAATTTCACTGTAATGCATTTTTATTATTCACTCCCAGGACATGGGCATCACTGGCTGAGCCAGTGTTAATTGCCTATTCCTAGTTGTCCTTGAGAAGATGGTGGTGAGTGCCTTCTTGAACAGCTGCAGTCCATTTGGTGTTGGAAGAGCCACAATGCCCTTAGCGGTAGACTTCTAGAATTTTGACCCAATGACATTAAAGGAACTGCAAAATATATTTCTAAGTCAGGGTGCTGAGGGGCTTGGAGGGGATCTTGCAGTTGATGGTATTTGCATGTGTCTGCTTCCCTTATCCTTCTTGATGCTTATGGTCATTGGTTTGGAAGGTGCAGTCAAAGGAACCATGATGAATTTCTGTGCAGTTCATCGCATCTTGTAGATACTAGACATTGCTGTCACTCCCCGTTCAACAGTGCATTCCTTGGTCTTCTGACCCTTCTGCATCTTTTGATACTTACTTTGAATCTGTATCTTCTAGTTAGCAATTCTTTTGCCACTGAAAGCAATTTTATCCCCTTCATTTTGTCAAATCCATTCACAATTTTGATCATCTTTATGAAGTCTCTGCCTCACCCTCTCTGTTGGAAGGAGAGCAACTCCTTTGTGCTGTACATGTACATGAAGTCCCTCTTGCCTGGTGTAAATCTAGTAAAGCTCTTCTACATCTTCTCCAATGCCTTGATATCATTCCTAAAGGATGGTGTCCATTATTGAATATTACACTATAACCGAAGGTTACGCAGAGATTTATAAAAGTTCAGAATAATTTCTGGGATAGAAATCAAAACGTGTTATGGCATTCAGAAATTGAACAAACTCAACTCATCGATTTTGCATGTGTTATATGAGTGCCCAAATATATTCCTTACTGATAAAAATTATCCAGGCTATACCAAGACCCCAGAGTGCTTCTGACTGAAACCAAATGGCAAGCTTGACTGCCGGGGAATGTACCCAAACTTATGCTTCCATCTTTCCATTAACACAAAGCTGACTGTTCAGACAATTTTCTGTTAACACTACCTACGTAGCTTTCGGACTCTGGTGCACAATGCTGTATATTTGTACATAAGGATGCCTATGTGGAAGTCAGGCAACTGAACAACACTAAGCTAGCCATACAGTTCAGTGTCACTTCAGCAGGTATTATCCTGGTACCTATGGTGTATCAAATATGCTTGTATCAATTTAAGGTTATGTCTTGGATGCTTATGAGCCCATAATACATTCATACTTCTGCAAACATTCACATAACACGTATGCAAAACATTTCTCTAGAGTGAACAGACTTATACAATTCTTGCATTTAACAAGTAAAATAGCTTTGACTTGTTGAGTGACTTTAACAAAATCAAAATATTGCAATTTGCTTCCAAAAAAGGAGATAAAACAAGTCAGTAAGTAATTGTGAGGGAAAACGTTTCACAGAAATGACCGACAATCTGGTGAAAGGGCCGAAGGGCCTGTTCTGCGCTGTATTGTTCTTGAAAGTGAGGGTTTTGAGGATGATTTTGAAGTTGGAAAGAAACATAAGATCACAGGTGTTTAGGAAGTGAAAGTGGAAATGCACAGTACACCACAGATTTTGAACTGAATGAGTTCAAAAGAATTTTTGATCAGTGCAGACTTTTGGAGTTCAGCTTGATTGACTTGAGAAGTTGAAGATCAACCTTTTTGATTGTTTGTCTCCACCAAGTGATTATATGACCAAGGTATGGCAGGTTAGACAACAATGTGTACACCTCTGCGTCCAATGTACACATTGTGTCTGGATCGAATGGATTGAGTACATGAGAAACAGAAGCAAAAATAGTCCTTTTAGCCTTTTGAGATTGTTCTGGTAGTCAGTAAGATCATGGCTGATCTGATGTAGCCTTAATTCCACTTTCCAGCCCACATACCCCTCCCCCTGCCGGCCATAATTCTTGATTCTCTTGTCAATCAAAAACCTGTCCAGCTCAGCTTTGTATGTATTCAATGATTCAGCCTCCACTGCTCTTGGTGGAGAGAATTCCAAATGCTAGCAACACTAATTCCTCCTTATCTCTACCTTAAATAGCAAACCTTTTATTTTTAAATGGTTTCTTTAGTTCTAAACATCCCAAGAGGGGAAACATCATCTCAACATCCACCCCATTAAGATCTCGCAGAATCTTAAATATTTCAAACAAATTCTCTGTTATATCTTCAAAACTCCAATGAGCTTAATCTGCTCAACCTCTCCCCATCAGGCAAACCCCTCAGGGACTGGATCATCAGTTCTCAAATTCTTTCAATGTTTACACAGTAAACTGTCAGGTTTCAGCAAATGTCATTTGAGGTAACCACTTAAACTTACACAAGAGTGGCAGAGATTTGCACTTTCCTACACTGGAATGGGCAAGACCAGACTTGTATTATGTGAAACATACCACATATAATACAATCCTGTCCTTTTGAATTAGGATTCTTTATGTACTAAAGAATCTGCAGAAGAATTACAAATATAGGACAATAATTGCAATAAGTCAAACAGAATTACACATTTTATACAACTCATTAAATACATTGCATAATGTGCATATTTTTATTTCTGGTTGTGCTCCTGAGATGCTGCTGGGCCTGCTGTGTTCATCCAGCCTCCCATTTTATTATCTTGCATTAAATGATCATTTGTTTGCCTCAAATGCTTATGTACTTCTGTCAGCATTATCTTACCTCCATAACTGGTATCATTAAACTCAGGCAATTATTTAATGCCAGCTAATACCCTCTCTCTTTTCTGCAAGGTTTGCCAAATCAAATTCCAATGAGACACTTTGAGGACAGTTATAGGGGGCCTTTCCTGAGTACTGTTTTGATTCCTCCTCACCCCCAAATCCATCCTCCATTCCTTCTGAGAGCTTACAATTGATCTGAGGTAGGTAGCCAAACCCTGTGGCAGTGCCAGAAGGAACGGCAGCAGATGATGGCAATGCCCCCACCAGAAGCCTAGGATTACTGCGGGAACCCAATGCTGGAGATGGATGAGTGCAGGAGAGGATCATGAAGTGAGGATTGAGAGCAAGGGGTAGGGGAGCTGCTTCACTTGAAGGAAGCAGGGTGGTTGTCAGCAGGACCCTTCTCAACCCCCTTAACCAATGCTGGGTGTCCGCTGAGGGAGGACAGAAGTGAACCTCTTGTGAACCACAGGGCCACTCCACTAATGACTTCCATCCCTCCCCCTTCAAATTCTATCCCATGACTCCTTAAACCCCACACATAATGATGAGACTCTGCTGCCAGACCTCCTCCTCGATCCAAGAGCCTGGAGTCACTTGGGCTCCAAGGCAAGGTGGGTCTGCTTCTGACCCAGCAATGGCCCCCACTTAGTGTGCCTAGGACTACAGATCTACCATGGTCAATACGCTCATTCTGAGGAAGTCACAGAAGTCTCACCTTAAAACATCAGTTTTGCAATCCTGTGGATATCGAGATTGTGGGTATTCTTGCTCCCTGACTTTGAGCTGTCAGAGGGAATGAAATCCACCTCTATGAACTCATCCTTGCGATATTGTCTGATTCTATAAATTTATTTTAAAAATTTTTGGATAAATACTGTTTCTAATTGACCTGATAGATAATCAAAATGCTGCAAAGAAATAAGGAAAGAAATAAAGCTAAGAATGGGAGAGCAAGAACACAACACTTCAACAAAAAGGACACAGTAATCTGTACAGTTGTGCTTCTGTGAAGATTGGTAGGTTTTATTAACAATGAGAGACTAACTCTATTGTTGACCAGCTGACAGTATTCTTTCATAACCTTTGTTAACTGATTTATTGTCATGCATCATTTCCTGAACATGACCTCACCCCCTCAAGTAATGATGGATCTTGCCCTTTCTGGTTTCAAAGGAGACATTGTTGATGACCCAAGTGTTAGTCTGAAGACGTACACACTCGAGACTTTAGAAATCAACAGATCTGTCAGAGAAATGCAATTGTATTGTTTTAGTGGAAGGTTTGTTTTCCGGTCTGGTGCAAAGGGCAGTGCCACAGAAAACATGTGATCTATAGTAAAGAGGCATGGTTCACGTTGATGCAATCAAAATACTATTAAGTAAACACCACTGCCTTATTATTTCAGAGGAAACAAGTCACTGCACATTAGAACATTGCTGAACACAAACAGCTGCTGCGCTGAACAGCAGCTGTTTTTGCACAAATTGGAATTTTGACTTATAATACCAATTGTATCTATTGAGTTGACTGCAAACTGAACGGCTTAAAGAATCATACAAACTTCTCTGAGACTGTATAAAACTTAACCACTTCGTCACCCTCAATGTCTACGTTTTTATGCTAGGATTCTCTGGGAAGCTAGGGATGAGATTCCAGAGCCTTTGGCTTTGATCTTTAGGTTGTCATTGTCTACAGGAATAGTGCCAGAAGACTGGAGGATAGCAAATGTTGTTCCCTTGTTCAAGAAGGGGAGTAGAGACAACCCTGATAATTATGGATCAGTGAACCTTACTTCGGTTGTGGGTAAAGTGTTGGAAAGGATTATAAGAGAGAGGATTTATAATCATCTAGAAGGGAATAATTTGATTAGGGATCGTCAACATGGTCGTACCTCACATACCTTATTGAATTCTTTGAGAAAGTGACCAAACAGCTGGATAAGGGTAAAGCGGTTGATATGGTGTATATGGATTTCAGTAAAACATTTGATATGCTTCCCCATTGTAGCCTATTGCAGAAAATACAGAGGCATGGGATTAAGGATAATTTAGCAGTTTGGATCAGAAATTAGCTAGCTGTAAGAAGACAGAGGCAGTGTTGATGGGAAATGTTCATCCTGGAGTTCAGTTACTAGTGATGTAGCGCAAGGATCTGTTTTAGGACCACTGCTGTTTGTCATTTTTATAAATGACTTAGATGAGGGCGTAGAAGGATGGGTTAGTAAATTTGCGGATGACACTAAAATCGGTGGAGTTGTGGATAGTGCAGAAGGGTGTTGCAGGTTACAGAGGGACATAGATAAGCTGCAGAGGTAGGCTGAGAGGTGGCAAATGGAGTTTAATGCGGAAAAGTGTGAGGTGATTCACTTTCGAAGGAGTAACAGGAATACAGAGTACTGGCCTAATGGTAAGATTCTTGGTAATGTGGATGAGCAGAGAGATCTCAGTGTCCATGTACCCTGAAAGTTGCCACCCAGGTTGCTAGGGTTGTACTTGGAGTATTGTGTACAGTTTTGGTCGTCGCATTCTAGGAAGGATGTGGAAGCACTGGAAAGGGTGCAGAGGAGCTTTACCAGGATGTTTTCTGGTATGGAGGTAAGGTCTTATGAGAAAAGTCTGAGGGACCTGAGGCTGTTTTTGTTAGCGAGAAGAAGGTTAAGAGGTGACTTAATAGAGACATACAAGATGATGAGAGGACTAGATAGGGTGGACAATGAGAGCCTTTTTCCTCAGATGGTGATGGCGAGCATGAGGGGACATAGCTTCAAATTGAGGTGTGATAGATATAGGACAGATGTCAGAGGTAGGTTCTTTACTCGGAGTAGTAAGAGCGTGGAATGCCCTGCCTGCAACAGTAGCAGATTCGCCAACTGTTAAGGGCATTTAAATGGTCATTGGATAAACATATGGATGATAATGGAATAGTGTAGGTTAGATGGGCTTCAGATTGGTTTCACAGGTCAGCACAACATTGACGGCCAAGGGCCTGTACTGCGCTGTAATGTTCTATATTCTATGTACTGTAAAAACCCTTGAATAGGTGCCTTGTTACATAGTTGTTAGCATCCCTGCCTCTTAGTCAGGAGCTTCGGGTTTGAGTGCCAATTGAAGTAATGATGATCAAGGAAGTGCATTCAAATTGGTTTAGTATTAACTTGTTAATCCTTCCAACACGCATGAATGACAGATAGTCAGTCAGCCCTGGTCAGCCATGTTATGGAGAAGAATTGGAGGCTCCACCATCATCATCCACGGCTCCAGGCTACAACCTGCAGGGAAAATTGTATGATGTCACAGCAACTCAGACTCCTTGACAGGCCTGTCGGCAGCCTGGCTGGATTGGATTAGGTTGGTGTCTACATCACACACTTCATTCATCTTCTGGCTTTGATGAATTCAGGACTTCCTTCTTTGCCATACCCATGGTGGAGATCGTGGTGTTATTGATTGGGCCTGCATTTGCGCAGAGAACATTAGAAGAAGGAAAGGCCTGGAGAAAGTCACATTTTACTGAAGGCTGTGTAACCAGATCCTTGATTGTATACTAAGGCTATGGTTGCTGACGAAAAACAGCCCTAGCCCTGGAAAACTCACTTTTTAGTAATGCAACATTAAATTTCTCCATTAAGATCAAATTCTATTTTGAATTGCTCTTTCAAGTTTGTTTGCGTTCTTAGTTGCATGCAGAGAGTTCCTTTCTTGCAGGAAGTTTTCTTTGAAGTCTGCAGTGAGCCACATCTCTTTCCTTGGACCATGGAATTTGGGTCAGAATTACTATGGACTCACACAGCCTTAGAAAATCACCTACAGTCAGACTTCATCCTGTTGCCTTATGACCTCTGGTCCTGACTATACCACTGCAGAGTAAACCAAAATCCAACAGGGGTATCGCTAGCTGCTTATATTTGTGAAAACTCTCATTCCTAAATTTCTTGTTACTAACAAAAAGATAAGGTTGTAGACCTGCTTACCGAGCTGATGTGTTTGATTGCAAACATTTTGTCATCCTGTTAGGTAACGTTGTCAGTGTGCCTCTGGTGAAGCACTGGTGTTATGTCCTATTTGTTATTTATACGCCTTGATTTGCTGGTGTTTGGCATTACTTCTGGTTCTGTTTTTTAGTGGTTTGTATATTGCGTTCAGTTCAATTTGTTTGTTGATGGAGTTCCAACTGGCACTGACAATGTTACTTAGCAGGGTAGTGAACATCTGCAGCCAACACACCAGCTCGGCGAGCAAGTCTACAATCTTGTCCATAATCCGAGCTGCAAATCTTCTCAAAAACTTTAACAAGAAGATAATGGAGAATTAAGACAGGAATTTTCTCATTTTCAATTGAAGTGTTTTATTGAGTGTCTGTTACTTTGACTGCCTTGGCTCAAGCTACTTTTCTCAAATGACCTTCTGCTCTTCACCTAATAAATTACTCAGCTGGGTTCTTGGATATCTTTCAAAAGTGAGGACAGAAGTGTTTGCTTCAGAGATAATGGGAACTGCAGTGATACAATTTTAACCTCACTGCGAAGCCTCTTCCATGGATGCCTAACCTAAAGAAGTTACCCTCCTCCCTCTGGACAAATCTCAGGGGATCTCCCTCCCACTGTAACTCTCTTGTGTTATGTCAGAAGTGTTTGCTCCTGACTGGATCTTCTGTCATTTTATGCACTAGCACAATAATTAAAACCAATTGCAAGCCAGGAACTTCTCCTCACACTGTGGTGCTTGATTGTTATCACTGAGGACGTGGCCCACAGGTAAGGAAAACTTGCTTACTGCTACATGGACATGGACTGGGAGGTCCTGTCATACAGGATGGTGGAGCAGAGGTCCATCCTTTTTTCTGCAGACTGCCACAGTAGGCCACGTCCCCACAACAAGCCAGGCTGGACCCAAATTACAGCCTGGATCAGTGCTGTTTCCACACTGAAAGGAAAGCTTAGCAGTGCAGAAAGAAGTTCCATAATCTTCTGTGCTCTACCTCACATGCACAGGGCTACCACTGAATTACCATGATCACAAATCAGAACATAAAAATAATGTAGGCTGTTAAAATCTGTAATTCCAAAATGTGCTTCCTAAGAGGGGGTTGATACAGACAAAAATAGCTGCGAAAATAAATTAAACAGCTCCATGGCGAGAGAGACCCTTGGAATATTATACTGATAGATGTGAAGGGAGTTTCAAATAACAGCCATTCAAAATGAAGGGAGGTAAGTCAAAAGAGGCTGAACTGTGATCTTTTGTGACATCAGAGATAATGAGGGCCTGACGATCCCCTGCTCAACAGCAAGCCACTCCCAGAGGACTATATCCCAAACTGCACATTTAGTGTTTTTGCCTTTGAAGAATACACAAGGATAGGAGTTAAAAAGCCAGCTTTCAACCTAACAGGAGTTGATTGTGGGGCTGGGCAAGTTAATGCTTACCAGCCTGCATTCAGGCATTAGCTTGCTGTAAAGGCCACAGTTGAAGAACTATTCCTGAGTTACCCCTGTGTTATATGTAAAGACTTTCTTGCTCTGAGTGCTACAAATAAGTTAAAAATGAAACAAGACAACTAAAAGATACTCTCACCCAGAATGCTGGCATTCAATCACACGTCAAAATGACTCAGAACTACAGATCTAAACCAATCTGCAAAACTAAGAATCATGAAACCTATTGTTCACCCACCAATGTCAATGTACCCTCTGGTAACCTCCCTTGTAATGACCACAATATTCAACTATCTGCTCTTCACGAACAATTCAGAGACTAACCCTTATGTCATTCTTTTATCTTTTGAGCTTTTGGACTCACATTTGTATCTCAATTTCACCTCAAACACACTGTATATCGGTGTGCATTCTTAATTCATTCATTTAGTAATAAATAAACATTCTTTTTGTTAATTCAAGAAAGTCAAGTTAAATGGGCTACTTTTAAAAAGTAAGTTAATTTGGGTTTGAAGAAGTCACCTAGAAGGGAAGGGATCCCTTTTCAATTAACCTCACTGCATTCAATTAAGGGGCAGGTGAATAAAGAGAGGAATCCAGTTTATCCCTCCTCACCAAGGAGCTTAACAGTTTGGGGTTCTAGCGTAATAGATTGGGAACTTGTCCACAATCAGGATGTAACATCCACCATTCCATACGTGTCACATCAAGGCTCATAAACTCTCATTATCGCATGCGATAATGTCCACTCAATGGCTTTCACCCACTTCAGTTTAGTTTTCAAATAGTTTTTCAAACTATTAATGCTTCTTGCTTTCTGACCTGACTGCTCATTCACTTGGGGCACCTCACTTCCTCTCCAGCTCATGCATCACTACAAACTGCTCTTCCATCCACTTCCACCATCCTCAACCCTCCCTTTGATTCATGACAGGGAAGATTGGGCCACTATTCAGAACACTGACCTAACTGCAATCCCTGGACTGGCCACACTTGATCTGCAGGACTGACTATGCCATATTTCCTAGACTACAAGGACACGGTTACTCAGATTATCATAGGTGAAAGGATCCACTGGAATGGAATTGGATAAGTCTCTTAACTGACCATCAGACAGGGCAATTTGGTTGCAGCACACGCAGGGTTCTTGTCGAATAAGCTGCTGGCACTTGCGACTGGTGAGACGTTGACATAGCCCAATGCCATAATTGACATATCCTCCCCCATGACTATTCAGTGTTCTAAACCATTATAAGCTACTTGACGCTCCCTCTGTGATAAATTCTAATGCAAGTTCACAGAGGCTGGCAGCCTGTAACTGAGCACCGAAGAACCTCTATGCCATAAAGCGATGTCACCCACACAAAGGCTGACAGCCTTCAAGGAAGTGCAATGTAAGCAGGCCATAAGAGACGAAGCTAAGAACCATAAGATGTATCCCAGGTAGGTGCAAGTGATGCATATGATCATGGCTATTCAATTTTAACCTCAACTCTACATTCCTGTAAATCCCTGATTATTTTTCATTCCTTGGTAATCAAGACTCTGTCCACCTCTATCTTAAAAAAATTTAAAAATTCTGCAGCCACTGCCTTTGGAAGGAGGACATTCCAAAGAGTCACCGACAGAAACATCTTCTCTCATCGCTGTCTTAAAACGGGCAAACCTTTATTTTTAAACTATGACTTCTAGTTCCCGATTCTTCCACAAGAGGAAACATCCTTCCAACATTCACCCAACTAAGTCCTCTCAGGATCTTGCATGTGTCAACTGAGTCATCTCTGACCCTTCTAAATTCCAAAGGATACAGGCCTAACTTGTTGAGCCTTTCGTCAGAAGGCAATTCTTTCATTCCATGTGTTAGTTGAGTAAACCCTCTCTGAAGTATTTTGTGACATTTTGCGCAAAGTGACCCAAACAGAAGCTTTCAAATCGTAGGTGTCCCTGAGCTCCAAAGTAAAGCGGTGAAGGGATGAAGTAATGTAAGAGTTTGTCCAAGAGCAGCCATGGTGATGTGACGAGGTTGGTGTTTCACTGCTATTGACATGTCTAGACAAATATATAGCAGAATGTTGCCTATCGCGTCCGCAGTGACACTGTGCTGAAGGAGCATTTACATGAAGATTTGATAAGCAGCCAGGTAGCCACGCTGATTTACATGTTGGGAATTTGTACAGTTTGATTGCTTGAGGAAGGAGAAGAGATCAGGATGTGTTGCATGAATAAGGCGAATGGATGGGTGCTTTAACAATATGCAAATATATGAAAATAAAGTCAACGCTGCTCAACAGCAAAATCCTGAGGTTGCTGTTGAAGAAAAAATTGGAAAAAATAATATTCTTGATGTTGAAATTCTGATTTTCTCATTGTCTGTAATTTACCTCCTTTCTCACTGTTGCTCATGTTACTATAAGGAGGAGGAATTCCACCACATGTTTGTGGTGTGGGAGATAGGTACAATTCTTGGAAAAGCAGCTGAAAAGGACGTACTATTAGACACAAATTTAATAATAAGGTAGAACAACTGCAGTTGGTGGGGACTTGACAGCTGGACAGTAATTTCTAAAGAATGCACATAAATTCCAGTCTTTTACTGTATGAGCACAGCTGACCAAACCACAGATACTGATTAATATAACAACAAAAACAAAAAATCCAGACTTCATTAGGTTCAACATGTGAAACAGGCAGTGGCAAAAGCTGCAGAATAAGCTGTAAATTCCAACAGGGAACCTTCTGAAACTGCACTTACAGATCAAAGTATAGTAAAACCAGACAGTCAAAACACCTTTCACAAACAAACAAACCACAATATCAATTCTAATTAAGAATCGGCTTCGGCTCTACATAGCATAAACAGCATTCATATGCTAGTCTATTCGAACAGAATGTATAATAAAAGATACTGAAATTATATTTCAATGGAAGAGCAAAATTGCATAATGTGCATGAAGTATTGATTTGAAAAAATATTGCCAGTGCCATGAGGATAAAGCTGTTTTAATTGGTCTCCATCAGTTTGAAATTTTTTAACAATTCACTTTACTAATATCTATCTTCTTCGTCCATGCTGAAAAATTGCCTTTCAAATAACGTCAACATTCCTGCATTTGCAACATGGACAACCAAATTGAAACATTAAGATTCATGTTTAAATTTCTAGATTGAAAGTAAAACATTACCATGAATAAACAATACGTTGAATGAATGCTGGCCAGAGCAGATGAGGCAAAAACCCTAAATCAGTGTAACAATTGGATGCGGCAATGATAAGGGACAGTAATCTTAGGGGCAGCAGGGTGGCTCAGTGGTTAGCTCTGATGCCGCTCAGCGCCATCGACCCGGGTTCGATTCCAGCCTCAGGCTGTGTGGAGTTTGCACGTTCTCCCTGTGCCTGTGTGGGTTTCCTCCGGGTGCTCCGGTTTCCTCCCACAGTCCAAAGATGTGCAGGCTAGATGGAATGACAATGCTAAATTGCCCAAAGTGCCCAGGGATGTTTAGGTTAGGTGATTTAGACATGGGAAATGCAGGAATAGGGGAATGGGTCTGGGTAGGATGCTCTTTGGAGGGGCAGTGCGGACCTGTTCAGCTGAATGGCCTGTTTCCACACTGTAGGGTTCTATGATTCTTAACTATCCATAATCATCTTGTGATCTTAAGTAGAAAGGGATGCAAGGAGAAGAATTCAAATACCATCAAAAAGATTGGAATTTGACTTATTTGCACCCATAAGTTTGACTGAAACAATTAGGGGAGAAAAAAAGCAAGTTGTAGGGCATTGTGGAGACAGCTTCTTCCTCATGGTTATCACACTTTTGAACAGACTTCTCAACTGTTAATGTTGATCTCTCTCTCTCTCTCTCTCTGCACCTTCTCGGCAGCTGTAACACTGTAATCTGCACTTTGTTCTGCTACCCTGATGTACTTTGTATCATACAATCAGCTTGTATAGCATACAAAACAACATGTACCAATATAAAGTGAAACGTGTGACAACAATAACTCAAACTCAAAATCTGACATCCATTTCCCACCTAAGAAACAGGCTGCTGTCTATGGAAAAGCAAAACACCAATCAAGTACACTCATTTCCTCACCCAAAACACCTTTCAAGAAGGCTTCTAAATGGATATTGAGCCTACCCAAAACAAATGGGTAGACTGCTGGGATTGCAATATTTGAAAGAATTGAGCAGATCTATGCCAATAAAAATTCTCTTGCAAAATTTATATTTTGACAGTTTATTTAAATTTTTTTTTACAGATGGCAATAGCAGAAATACTCCCTTGATGCTCTCAAAAATATTCTAGCCAGGCTGCTGAATCATCCTTACTCATAACTACTCCTAGTTCATCATTCCAGTTGGTGGCCTGCATTATGTTGGCCCATCAATTTTGTTCACCACATTAATGAGATACAGTGAGGCAGAGAGTTGGCACCTGCAGCTTACTAGAAGAATGTTTATGAATATGGACCATTTGGTATACAACCTGAAAATCTCCTCTGCTGTTAGGGATTACAGAGTTATTAACCAGTTGAGCTAACATTATTGATGACATCACTCCCCTGAGTAAATGGTATCTTGGAAGGGTCATGGGAGCCATAGTGGTTTTGTCACTAGATGTGTAATCTAGTAACTTGGACAATAATTCAAAGTTTGAATCTTACTGTAGCAGTTTTGAATATGCTTCTATGAGTGAATTAATGAGTATTTGAATTCAGTTTAAAATATAAAACTAATAAAAAAAAAGTACAGAAATTTCTGGTGAAAGTCAGCAAATCTAGCAGCATCTGTGCGGAGAAAGCCAATTTACCGTTTTGAGTCCAGTGACACTTGGATAAAAAAATGAATCCTGAAAAGGAAGGGGCATTTTGTTCTAGTTCACTAATATTTCTTAAAGAAGTAAAGCCCTCATCCCTACCCAGTTTGGTCTATGGGCACCTTCAGTCCCACATCAACCTGATTGTCTTCTGATTGCCCTCTCAAATGAGCTACCAAGCCCCTCAGGATGGCCCAATGGTAACTTTCATTGGATGGCGCAAGGTTATGACAGAGAGACAGCAGGAAGCCTGGCCAGATCAGACTCACTTACACTGGATTCATAACACACTGACACTAAAACATTGTTATGGACATTCAAAATTGCTTAACCAGACTTCACAGACACCAAATTTATAACTTACATAAAAAGTAGCAATGTATTACTAATAAATGTGACTTCAGCAGGTTGGTTTACAAGGCAATCTAATTAATATCTACTATCTTAGCCCAATTTTCTCTGATCACCAACCTCCCACGCACACACCAACATAGTTTAGCGATAATTTTTTTCAAAAATTCTAAGTTGCCAGTGTGAAAACGGTTTCAACAATGAATAGCAAGCCCTCATGAAATCCAGGGCAGCACGGTGTCTCAGTGGTTAGCACTGCAGCCTCACAGCGCCAGGGACCTGGGTTCAATTCCAGCCTCGGGCGACTGTCTGTGTGGAGTTTGCACATTCTCCCCATGTCTGCATGGGTTTCCTCCGGGTGCCTCCCACAGTCCAAAGATGTGCAGGCTACGTGGATTGGCCATGCTAAATTGCACGTAGTGTTCAGGAATGTGTGGGTTATAGGGGGATGGGTCTGGGGGGGATGCTTCAAGGGGCAGTGTGGACTTGTTGGGCTGCATGGCCTGTTCCCAACTGTAGGTAATCTATTCTAATCTAACGCATTATCGGAATGTAGGCTTGTGACTTGCTTGAATTCCAAAGTCACTAGTCAACGCAAACAGTATCTGCAGACCTCCAGAGACATTTCCATATTTATTATTGTATGGGGCTCTGTTCTCAGGACCATTAATAAGTCACTAACTGGAGAGGGCAAAAAGAAAAAAAAGACCTACAGCTTCCAAGACAATATTACTGCATGCCCACAAACACAGTCAAATCCCAGTTCACCCTTTGCTTTCTCTTTCTTTTCAGTATTTTTTGGGGTTGGCTGACTAGCATTGGTCCTCTCCTGATTGACCAGTTCATCATCTAACCAGTTGCCAAGGATGTCCACTTCTAATGGAATACCCTGCAACTCATATAGTCCATTTGCTACATTTTCCAATGTTGTGTCTGTCTGAAGTCCAGTTGGGCTTGAGCTAGTAGGTGCCATTGCATGTTTACATCATAAATTCCACATACCAAAAGGTCTCTCAGCATCTCATAAAGGATTAAAGCAAAGTCAGATGCCTCTGCTAGTCGTCTTAACCTGGTTCCCAAATTGTCGAGTAAAGCCAATTACATCTCAAAATTACAGGAGGCTTGGGGCCAAAATATCCCTTAATTAAATCTGTCAACTCTTGAAAGGTTTCAGTATTTGGTGCCTCAGGGAAAGTTAGGATCTTAATCACTGAAAAGGCTGTGGATCCACAAGCTGTCAACAGCTTGGTACTTTTCATCTTTCCATCTGCCCCAATGTTGTTTACCCTGAAAAAAATAACACGTACTTTCCACATACTGGGCCCAGTCTTCAACGGCAGGATCAAACAAGTCAAACTTCCCAAACAACGGCATGATGCCGGAAATGCTTATCCCAACTCAAAGACGACTGTTGCAAGCAAATTATTTCAGGAGTATGCTTACTCTCGTTACCACTGAAATAACTCCACAGAGACCAGCATCCTGTCACCAAGTTAACAAAGTGTGGAGCTGGATGAACACAGCAGGCCAAGCAGCATCTCAGGAGCACAAAAGCTTCTGCAGTTCCTATTCTCTCTGATCACAATTTTAACCTCACTGCGAAGCGTCTTCCAGGGATGCCTAACCTGAAGAAGTTACCCTCCTCCCTCCGGAGCAACCTCAGGGAATCTCAAGCTTTTGTGCTCCTGAGATGCTGCTTGACCTGCTGTGTTCATCCAACTCCACACTTTGTTATCTTGGATTCTCCAGCATCTGCAGTTCCCATTATCTCTCCTGTCACCAAGTCACCCTTTACACTGGACCAGATTAATAGCCCCAAACAGTAAACTCATATTCTATGAGGTCCATCTGGCTGATTTTATATGACATCATAGAGCTTGAAAATTACTGACACTCCCAACAGCCTGATTCAATGGTACCACCCAGAAACAAATTTGAGTTAAACTGCTGCTGGTGGAAACACTGGTATTCTGTATTCTACATGTGCATTAATCGATCAAACATAGAAACATACAAAATAGGAGTGGGAGTAAGCCTTTAAGCCCCATGAGTCTAGTCTACCATTTAATATGACCATGGCTGATCATCCAACTCAGTACCTTGCTCCCCCTTGTTCCCCATGCCTTTTGATCCCTTAGCCCCAAGAACTATATCTAACTCCTTCTTGAAAATATGTAATGATTTGGCCTCAGCCACCTCCTGTGGCAGAGAATTCTACAAAGCTCACCAATCTTTGGGTGATGAAATTTCTCCTCATCTCAGTTCTAAATGGCTTACCCCATATCTTTAAACTGCGACCCCAAGTTCTGGACTCACAGTCATCTTTCCTTTTAGTCCTACTGAAATTTTATAGATTTCTAGACGACCCTTCCTCGTTCTTCTAAACTTCTGTGAATACATTCCTAAAATATTTAGTCTCTCTTCCTAAGTCAGTCTTGCCATCCCAGGTGTCAGGCTGGTAAACCTAAATTGCACTGCTTTCATAGCCAGAATGTGTTTCCTCAGATAAGGCGAACTAAATCTGTACACAATGATCCAGGTGTGAGAGTGTCATAGGAGGATCAGTGAGTAGTACGTAAGAGACAGACAATAGAAACATTCAAAGCCATTAAATACCAAAAAATGCTTAATGACATCATGCGTGCAAAATTAGAAGCACAGAAGAGGATCAAAGGCCTCAAATGCCCACTCCACTTGCTGTAAACGAATCTTTTCGATCTCAACAAAAGTCGCTGCTCAAGGCAATTTGGGCTGAATGGTACAATTCTGAATTAACTAAGCTACCCACACGTGTGAGAATTCTAATAAAAATTAGCAATTTTAGTTTAAGTAAAGTGATGTTGTCAACGTGACAAATGAACACATCAGATGGCCTTAGACTATGTAATTCCAAGACATTGGCTTTAATAACATACACTATACTAAATGTCATCTTGGTTTAATATTTGTGGTTGTGTTTGAGAGGAGCAAAGCTTGAAGAAATCAAACAGTTAGGAAATCATAGTTTTCTATCCACTTGAATCAGATTCTCACTGCTAGGGGAATTGAGCTGTAAGTTCCTATTCCAACTGATCATTCACAAACATTCTTGACAGTAATGTCTTTAAAAACTGAGAATATTATCTGAGATGTTATGGGTTGGTACTTTACAGGGCTTCTTTGCGTAAATAGCTGAATAAGCAGATTGTGATAAAAAAGATCTATTTTATTTGGCTTGATAAGAACAAAAGGATAGTCGATTAAGGCTATGCCTCATCCTTCATAAACGGCCATTTGATAGGTGATTGTAACCAATTATTCAATGAAAGCAACTGATTACTCAACGAAACAATGTGCAGTAACTCAAAAACCAGTTGAAGAACAACTACTAATGGATTGTCATTATGGTTTTCCACCATTTCCCCGATAGGTGGGCTGAACCTGCATCAGTTCCTTGTCTCTGGGATTTTCTTAGCTGGGGTGCAACCAGGGGTATGAAATGAAAGGAAGCATTGCTGATAATACTTCAGATTTCTGGCTTCCAACAACAACTTGCATTTTTAACTTTATTTAACATAAAACATTCTACAGAAACAGAAGCCAAAGCTTGCAAAGATCTACCATCAAACATTGTTGCAGGAGACTTACCTAATGGCTCACAACATGCACAACATTTTTTAAAAAAAGCTTTCTGTAGTTTGACAATAGCAACTGAGCATTTTTACTTCTGCTCTCTACATTCCCACCAGAACTCAGTGCAGTAGGTCTGTGGTTAGCAATGCTGCCTACTGTCTGTCTGGAGTTTGCACATTCTCCGTGTGTCTGCATGGGTTTCCTCTAGGTACTCCAGTTTCCTTCCACAGTCCAAACATGTGCAGGTTAGGTTGCTTGGCCGTGCTAAATTGGCCATAGTGTACAGAGGTCTATAGGTTAGGTGGGGCAGCCATGGAAATGCTGGGTTACAGGGATAGGATCGGGGTGGGGAAAAGTGGGTCTGGATGGCATGCTCTTCAGAGGGTCAGTGTGAACTAATTGGGCTGAATGGACTGCTTCCACACTGTTGGGGTCTCTATGATTTCTTAGTAAAAGATGGTATTCTCCCACAACACACAAGAAACAGAAGTCATCCAAATGATCAAACAGATATTTAAGGAATACCCATTTCAATCACTGTACTATTCATGAAAGCAATAATCACCATTATCTCAAAAATCAGACAAATCAATCTTGCAGCAAAAACAGAAATTACTGGAGAAACTCAGCAGGTCTGGCAGCATCTATGGGGAGAACACAGAGTTAATTTTTCCAGTCCTGTGACTTCTGACAAAGAGTCACCGGACTCGAAACGTTAACTTTGCATTCTTCTGACAGATGCTGTCAGACCTGCTGAGTTTCTTCAGCAATTTCTGTTTTTGCTTCAGAAATCCAGCATCCACAGTTTCTTTCTCATCTTTACAGGTTCTACTTGCAACTGGACTCCAAATAGAATCTTTTCTCATTTCTTCTGCTTTCACTGTTCTAGATATTGTAAGAGTAACTTTTGAAATCTATAATACATCAGAAATGTTTTAAAAAGCAAGAGAAAATGTATTACAATTAATAAATCTTGCGAGGGATAAGATACATTATGATTTCAAGTTCCATTAAATGGAGGTGAAAATTGATTTGTAATCTAGCATATTTTCTGTGGTTGTGGGCACAGTTACTGTAAAGAAGTGATTACAACTGTGGGCAAAAACCCCACCCAAAAGCGTACATATTGATTCTCACCACAGAACTGATGGTGCATTTGGTCAATTTAGCAATGTGAGTAGAGCTAGCAAATGATATTGCAGGCACTGACATATCAGAACTGGTAGCAATGATGGAAGTTCATTGCCTAGTTCACTGCAGTGTCTGGGAGGGAGCACAGCTTAGGTGAAAGATGTTGCTGTAATAGTATATTAAGTAATCACTAAACCACAAAATAACAGGAGGTTGGCATTTCAGCGACAGGCATCAGACGGGAGTGGTGATGGCCTAGTGGTATTGTCACTGGAATGTTAGTCCAGAGACCCAGATAATGTTCTGGGGACCCAGGTTTGAATCCCACCACGGCAGATGGTGGAATTAAGGGTCTAATGATAACCATAATGCATTGTCAATTGTTGCAAAAAACCCATCTGGTGTTCTTTGGGGAAGGAAACTGCCATCCTTACCTGGTCTGGCCTACATATGACTCCAGACCCAAAGCAATGTGGTTGACTCTTAACTGCCTTCTGGGCAATTAGGAATGAGCAATAACTGCTGCCTGGCATTGAGATGCCCTCATCCCACGAATGAATTAAAAAAAACACAGACCAAAGCAGGCTACCAAACAGGAAGACAGTCTCTACATGTGTCAGAGTTTGGTTCCAGATTTATTTGAAAAAAAGTAAATCTTCTCATTGTCTGGACATATTTATATGCTGAAACTGAAATAGCAATGCGTCTCTGCAGGAGCACTCACGACTGAAAAGGACTTAAGCGCTAATATACCAAACGTCACCATCACATTGGACCTGATAAAATTATAGGCACTTGTTTAACTAACATGTACTTTTCTTTCAGAACCTGGATTCTTTTTGCTTTGTTATCATTTCAACCTGTGCAGCAGTTTTTTCTCAACTTAGATTTCTGACAGTGTGACTCATCGGAGATGTCAGATGCAATAACAGAATACACAACTCCCTGAGCTCAGTGTGGTTCTTCACATTTACAACGCAGATTGCAATCTTTCCATTCCAACATTCTTCATTTCCTGCACCTCACTAGAGCAAGCAGCGCTAATCTCAAAAACCTCAGTGGCTCGTTCTTGACATCATATCATTCACTGGTGTACTGTCCAAAAGGCAAACTATGGAAAAATGTGGTGGTGGTACAGTGGTGTCAAAATAATTCCCATGTGTGCTGTTGCAAAGCAGGCAGCTCAGCAGGAACATAAGCTCTCAAAATGTGAAGTTAGTACAAACTGTAACATTAGCTCTGGCTGCCATATGCACTGTGATGATGTCTCAAACTAGTCACTTAGCCTCAAACAGAAATATTGTGAGCAGGCGCAATACTGTGATTGAGAAATAACTATCATGTTAATTTTAACCATTCTCAAGGTGCTGGCATCCAAGAATTCAGTGAAGAGCTGAAGGAAACCACCTCCCAGTCCTGGAAAAATTATCCAGCTCCCAAACCAAGACAGTGATCGCCTATATGAGCTTTTCTTCAAAATGATGAGGCAGCTTTCTAGCTGATCTTGTGGTCAGACAGTGCAAGACTGACCAAAAGTTATACTGGAAATACTCTTATGTGTTCACTGACCAATTAGTTTTCAAGACTCTTTACTCCCCTGTTTGAAATCCCAGATTATCTTGCGAAGAAGAAAAATAAGTTTAAACAATATCATCCCTGCAGAGGCCTTTTCTTTTACCTCATACATCCAAGTGCTGAAGGGTCTTTGCCAGGAATCTTGCTTTTCCAAATGCAAGTAGGTATTGAAGAGGATGAGGTAAATGTATCGCTCCAGGTACTGCAAACTTCGCAGCTGTAGCAACTGCTTTTCCTTCTCAGATTTGGCTGTTTTAATCTGCAATAAGCAAAACAAAATTGCCACATTTAGGAAGGGATACAGAAGCTCAAAAACCTTTATTCAATTTAAAAAGGAAAGTTCACTTCAACTGAGTTTACAACACAGATAAACTGTCTCCTGAAATTAAGTTGAAGAAGCCCTTTATTGAACAAGCAGTTGACATTTGCTCAGCAAGCCCAATATCAGCCAAGGTCCAACTCCACCTCCTTCAAGCCACCTGCAATCACTCACTCCACAAATCTCCTACAGCTATAGTCATATTCCCAAATCTCACATTCCAACATTTGTCCTGGGAACTCTGACGCACTGAAATATGAATAAAAAAAAGGAGGCACACTTCTCACAATAAAAAAATTCTTGAATTGCCTGACCACAACTGCAGGCAAACAACGCCATGCCCATGGTGGCATTCACTGATGGCCTAAGTGCATTAATAAAAAACTCACAGCTTAGGCCAACAGGTAATTTGACTGTTCCTTTTCTCAAATGATCAGTCTTTTGACCTTTCAAGGCACAGTGACACAGTCTAACACCTCTTAACCAGCAACACAAATTGGATTGATTTCTGTGGCAAGTGAAAGGATATGGGTTACTGAGGAAATCCAAAATGCTGGATCTGGATCTGGAGCAGCTGGTCATTATACATGTTAGCCTGAACTGGGAGTTTCACCAAGTTACTACATATCGGGAGGACAATACAAATGATCCTGTCATCTACCCCATATCCTCACATTCATTCTTGCCACCAGGAGTCACTAGATGAGGCGGAGTTGGAATGTGAACAGATTATTATACTCCTCTCCCTGATCTCTGAGGCCAGTGGCAATACCAAAAGTCAAAACACTGTGGTTCCTGGAAATCAGAAGTAAACACAGACTGCAACAGAAACGGAATTCTGAGGAAGAATCATACAAGACTCGAAACATTAACTGTTTCTCTCGCCAGAGAAGCTGCCAGACCCAAGACATTTTTCCATCCCCTCCCGTGTCTGCTTTCCGGAGAGACCACTCTCTCCGTGACTCCCTTGTTCGCTCCACACTGCCCTCCAACCCCACCACACCCGGCACCTTCCCCTGCAACCGCAGGAAATGCTACACTTGTCCCCACACCTCCTCCCTCACCCCCATCCCAGGCCCCAAGATGACATTCCACATTAAGCAGAGGTTCACCTGCACATTTGCCAATGTGGTATACTGCATCCACTGTACCCGGTGCGGCTTCCTCTACATTGGGGAAACCAAGCGGAGGCTTGGGGACCGCTTTGCAGAACACCTCCGCTCAGTTCGCAACAAACAACTGCACCTCCCAGTCGCAAACCATTTCCACTCCCCCTCCCATTCTTTAGATGACGTGTCCATCATGGGCCTCCTGCACTGCCACAATGATGCCACCCGAAGGTTGCAGGAACAGCAACTCATATTCCGCCTGGGAACCCTGCAGCCATATGGTATCAATGTGGACTTCACCAGTTTCAAAATCTCCCCTTCCCCTACTGCATCCCTAAACCAGCCCAGTTCATCCCCTCCCCCCACTGCACCACACAACCAGCCCAGCTCTTCCCCCCCACCCACTGCATCCCAAAACCAGTCCAACCTGTCCTTGCCTCCCTAACCGGTTCTTCCTCTCACCCATCCCTTCCTCCCACCCCAAGCCGCACCCCCAGCTACCTACTAACCTCATCCCACCTCTTTGACCTGTCCGTCTTCCCTGGACTGACCTATCCCCTCCCTACCTCCCCACCTATACTCTCTCCACCTATCTTCTTTACTCTCCATCTTCGGTCCGCCTCCCCCTCTCTCCCTATTTATTCCAGTTCCCTCTCCCCATCCCCCTCTCTGATGAAGGGTCTAGACCCGAAACGTCAGCTTTTGTGCTCCTGAGATGCTGCTTGGCCTGCTGTGTTCATCCAGCCTCACATTTTATTATCTTGGAATTTCCAGCATCTGCAGTTCCCATCATCTCTCAAGCTGCCAGACCTACTGAGTTTGTCTAGGCATTCTCTGAGTTTGTTTCAGTGGTAGTACATCTCCCCATTATCCAGAAAAAGAAGAACTTTAGGTTCAAATCTTTTACCTTCCCAATCTCCACATTTTAAGAGTGAGTGTCGGGACAAATAAGATTTGCGAATTATGAATCCAAGAATTAGCCTGCTGAAATAACCATTTAAATCCAATGAAAACAACAAAGTTCAAACAGTAAGGATAATGTCAAAATTTGATAAGGACTATTGTAAGATTCATTTTCAATAAATTATTTTAATAATGATGTAAGCTTAAGGGCGGCACTGTGGCTCAATGGTTGGCACTGTTGCCTCACAACACCAGGGGCCTGGTTCAATTTCCCCCTCGGGCAACTGTGTGTGATGTTTACACATTCTCCCCCTGTCTGCGTGGGTTTCCTCTGGGTGCTCCGGTTTCCTCCCACAGTCCAAAGATGTGCAGTCCAGGTGGATTGGCCATGCTAAATTGCACATAGTGTTCAGAGATGTGCACATTAGGTCGGTTGTAGGGGGATGGGTCTGGGTGGGATGCTCTGAAGGTTGGTGTGGACTTGTTGGGCCGAAGGGCCTGTTCCCACACTGGAGAAGTTCTATGGATTCTATGGATAAGCACCACTCAAAAGATGATGTCTTGTTATGCATAGACATAAAAGCTCAGGATCTCAAAAGGAGTGAAATCTAACATTGGATCTAGTTCAAGGTCTCTGTAACAATGTCTACAATATTGATGCAGCCAGCATCTAACATGCAATAAATTATGGGCAGAATCTTATAAGGACGTGGAGGATGTGGGCAATGACAAGAAATGTGTCAGAATTGTGCAAGAAATATGGCAAGGCCGATCTCAATTTTGGGAAAAACACAATGCATCTTTTAATTAAGTTCTGGATGCTGGGAAAGATATTTACAAGGCAGCAGACAGTTGCCTGTCAAAAGCCATTACTGCTTGTTAACAACCTCATCAACTGAACATCTTGCCTTCTTAATATGCAGCATAATACCCTACCACTGGCATAAGCAAACTATATGCTCAGGATTCTCAACATGAAAGTCAGGACAGGTACCTGGTAACTTCAGCTCACTGGTTATTTCAAATGATGGACACCAGATACCAACATCTCAGGGCATTGATCTATGGGCATTGGCCACAAGTAAATCAGTCCATGTAAATCTACACCACACATGTGCGAAATGTACCATGATGGTTCACAGCAGTCATTAGCATAGTTAAAGGATTGAGTGATTAGCTGCAGGGTCCAGGGTGAATGTGATGTTCAGGTTGGGTGAGACAAAGATTAACCAGCAATAGGATGTTCATTCTCTCCCAGGTATTAGCTGTTGCCTCTATCTGTTAGAATATTTTATGGAGTTCAGAGAAACCTCTTAGAAACTTGGTATTTCTCCAGACTGTTCTAAGAATCCTCATGGTACATCTCTGATTCACTAACAGGACACTTCTGCACCTCAGGGTGTAACAGCAACTATGAACGTAATGCTGCAGCAAGAACACCATGGGCTCACGGACATGACCCCAGCTCCTGACTCCTCAAAGCTTGTCCACCATCTACAAGGCACAAATCAGGAGTGGGATAGAATACTCCCCACTTGCCTCGATGAGTGCAACCCCAACAACACACAAGAAGCTTGACACCATCCAGGACAAAGCAGCCCACTTGAGTGGTACAACATCCACAAGCATTCATTCCCTCCACCACTGACGCTTAGTAACAGCAGTGTGTGTACTACCTACAAGATGCATGCAGAAATTTAACAAAGATCCTCAAACAGCACCTTCCAACCCCCGACCACTTCCATCTAGAAGGACAGGGCAGCAGACATATGGAAACACCACCACCTCCAAGTTCCTCCAACCCACTCACCATCCTGACTTGGAAATACATCACCATTCCTTCACTGTTGCTGGGTCAAAATCCTGGAATCCCCTCCCTAATAGCATAGTGGGTCAACCCACAGCAGGAGAACTGCAGTGGTTCAAGAAGGCAGCTCACCACCATCTTCTCAAGGTCACCTAGGGATGGGCAAGAAATGCTGGCCAGCAGGCCAGCCACACCCACATCCCACAAATGAATTTAAAAAAAGGATCTAGACCAGGCTGCATGTCTGAGCGCTCTGCTTGTTTTCATAGCACATAATCACTCAGCCTCCCTGAATGCTCACACCATCCCTGCTTTGCCTTGCCTTTTTGTGCCTTGCTCCTCAGTGAGGGCAGTCACAACGATCCCCATTTATCCAAACAAAAAGAGCTTACAAAGTCATTCCAGTACGGAAAAAAGCCACTTGGCCCATCAACCAACCCCTTGAAAATATGACAGAATTAAGTTATCTGTTGTTAGTGTTTAATTGGATAGATGTTAAGATAGAGAATGGCAATAATCACACTTAAATGTTTAACATGATTGTGCTTCACCATTCTATATTATTGTTATGTAGGCATTAACCAGCTTAAAGTAATGGATTAATGCCTGTGTAAGGATTACAGGAATACAGTAAGGATCTGTCAGCCATTTGTATGCCGCTGCGATTTAAACATAACCTAAATCTGGATAAGTAACGAGTTTCTAAGAGATCTTTCTCAACGCAATAAAATATCCAAACAGATAAAGGCAGCATTTAACACCAGGCAGACAATAAACATCAATGTAATTCCTATTGCAGGTTAATCTTTGTCTCACCAACAGTCATCATCACATTCACTCAAGATGACATCTGATCACTCATTCCTTAAACCTATGCTAATGACTGCTATGTCAAAGGAGTGCACAGAAGATACATTCCCATCGACAGAGGTGGAGATGACAGTGAATCTGGAGTCACATGCAGGCCAGAATGCAGATTTCTAAACCTTTAAGATTTTACTGAGCCAGATGTTTTTTTTGACAATAGTTGCCATGGGTCACCATTACTGAAACTAGTTTTATATTCCAGATTTATTACATGAACTAAATTTCCAACAGCTGCAGCTGTGGGATTTGAATCTGTGTTCCCCCAGGGTATTAAACTGGATCGACAGGATTAGCAGTCTACTGATAATACCATTATGTTACCATCTCCGTATAATACTCTTGTGAACTGCTCTGGGAGGTTTTATTGCAATAAAGAGCAACAATACAGAGTTATTGTCACAGCCACCACTGCATCAGAAGACCCTGGATATAAACATACAAATTAGGAGCAGGAGTTAGCCATTCAATGAGATTATGGTTGATCTGATTACTCCGCATTCCCACCCACCTTTGATAACTTTCATCAACTTGTTTATCAAGATCTATCCACCTCTGCTTTAAAAATATTCAACGACTCTGTTTCCACCACCTTTTGAAGAACAGCTCAAAGATTTTCAATCTGTAGCGAGAAAGAATTTTTTCCGATTTCCGAACACTGATCCCGAGTTCTAGATTCTCCCACAAGTGGAAACATCATTTACCACATACATTCTGTCAAGATCTGTCAGGATTTTATAATAGTCTTTGGAATCCTTCAAGTTTAGAATATATACTGCAGTCTTCACAACACTTTGACACCTACATTTTGACCCTTTTCCACTTTATGATGTCATTAAAGAAACTGGTTAACTAAGGAAACTTGACACCCTGTCTAATTGGCTTATACAGGACCAGAGACTCACTTTATGACTGAAGGCTAATGTCTTCATGGTATCTGAAGATGAAATATGAATACTGTTTACCAATGTCATTCACATTACAAATACCTGGATTTAAAAAAATGTATAAAATGGTATTCTTGGCAAGCTATGATTTTATGGAGATATGGCATTGTTTTATTTACACCAACAATTTTCTTCCAATACTCAAAGGTGTTTCTTCACTTAACCTTTTCCTTTTAATTCCTTCATTCTTTAAAACTTTGATATGGAACACAATAAATAGCATCCAATTAAAAATGTGCTTTGTAATTATGCAGCATGAACAAAACTATTGTGTGGGGAGTGTTCTCTAGTTGGCTGGTGGCACTGTATTTTGATACTTTGGAACGATGATGCATGAAGTAGCTGCGGTTGTAAAAGTAACTGTAAATCCAGAATAATCAATAAAATAGAACTTTGTCTCTGTCTGCAAAATGCAAGCAGTGGAGACTGACCTCTGGTGAGTCTCTGAAGAAAAACTGCTGAACAGGCAGGCAGCATTCTCTACATGACACATTGCCCTCCTTCTTATTCATTTGGCAAATTCCCCATTCACAACTGTTGTTTGTCCAGGGTTTACCCCAAGTTTCACTTAATTGGCTTCTTTTTGCAACTCCAATGTCGGCACTATCTTGAGTTAGAATCTGGCAACCAATCTTCGTTCTGGTTTGACTTTCCAACAAAAATTGGCCGATACCTCAGTATATCACATGAGATTCTTATGGTTATGGTGGGTGGGCGAGGCGGGGGTTGGGGGGGGGGGGCGCTGCTCAGGGAATGTTAACCTCATGGGGGAAATCGTGAACTAGGGACCACCATTCTAAAAATAAGAAATCTATCATTTCAGATGGAGATGAGAGGAATTTCTTTTCTATAGGGTTTTTAATCTTTGAAATTCACTACCTCAGACAGCAATGAATTTGAATATATTCAAATATCAGTCAGACAGATGTTTGACCTAAAGGAGTTATAAGCACTTATGGACGGGCAAGCCAGAAAATGAAGTAAAGGCCACGTACAAAAAGATCAGCCATGATCTTGTTGAATAGCAGAGAAGGCTAGAGGGACAAAATGACCTTTTGCTTCTATTGCTTATGTTCAGAGAGAAATTCAGTCTTTTAACAATCTGTTGCAGATATAATGAAATGATAGGGTGACGAGGACAAGCAATATTTCTGCTGTGATCACTGCACATGCTGTAAAATACGTTGCTGAAATGTATGCTCAACACCATATTGCTTAAGACAATTGTTCCAAGTGTACTAGGTGCAATAAATCCACAGAGCAATGTTGCAAGTGCTCGGAAAAAAACAACAGAAACTAATCCAGGATAGCTGATTAATGGCGGAGTGGCTTCTCCTGCCCATCTCAGTAATTAGTAGATTTTCACCTGATGGATTTCAAAAAGGCAAAAATTTGGGAGGATTCTCCAAAAGGCAGTCTGTACTGCTGATTACAGACCCTGGCATAAACAGTGAAAATTGCCCCTACTGAGTATCTTACCTCCTTAGCTTGCTGGTATGTTCCAGAAGACTTCTCTTAACACCAATGATTATTATATTTTGCTTTTATAATATCCATTATTTGAAATCATTTGTTATACATATAGAACAATCCCAACAGTTAATCTTTTTCTTACGGTTACCTCCTACAAGACTGTGGACAGTTAAATCTAAGATCTGCATGACTGGCAATATATGTCAGGAAAGCTCGTCCACTGCGCACAGAAGAAGTGACGCTGTCCAGATTTGTGGGAATACTGGATTTTAGTCAATTAACCCCACAGTATCTGGAATTCTATACACACATTGTGCATTTCATGAAAAAAGCTGGATCTGAAAAATCCAAAGCAAATTCCACACTTTAGTTACCCGATGCAGTAAAAGCAAATTAAGAAATTTTGGAACTATCCACTTTTTGGAATTCCATTAGAAACCCAGCTCTGCAACAGTTACTTTTATTCCATGTTACTTTTTGAACCCATTATTCTCCAGCTTAACTTCGGAAAGATAAAACAAGGGGAGGCGATGACCTACTGGTATTATCACTGGACTGTTCATCCAGGGATCCTGGCATTGTTGTGGGAACCTGGGTTGAAATCCCACCATGGCAGATGGTGGATTCAAACCCAATAAAATTCTCGAATAGAGTCCAAAGATAATTGTTAGGGGAAAATCCATTTGGTTCACCCTTTAAGGAAGGAAGCTGCCTTCTTTACCTCCATATGACTCCAGAACACAGTAATGTGGTTGGCTCTTAATTGCCAATAAATGCTGTGAATGAATAAATATATGCAAGATAGAAAGCAGAATGGAGTATTTGGCCTTTGCAGCCTGCTCTGCCATTCAATATGATTGTGGCTGATCATCCTGTTCCTGCTTTTCTTCCCATATCCTTTGATCCCTTTAGCCCTGGTAATCATAGTTAACTTCTTGAAAACATTCAATGTGTTGTCCTTAACCACTTTCTGCGGCTCCTTAACCACTTTCTGCGGCAGAGAATTCCACAGGCTCAACTGAAGAAATTCAGTGAAGAAATTTCTCCTCATCTCAGTTCTTAAGTTATATAAAGCTTTAAAAACTCACTCTCACTGTCACTGGTAAATCCAAATCGAATAAGATACCTTTTACAGTTTCACAGTTTCAAAATGGCTGGAAAGGGACACTTGCCGAGGACTGGAGGAGATAAATATTTGTCCAAGAAAACAAAGACTAAGTGGCTTTGTATTATATCTAATAGACTAAGTGGGGAGTGGAGCTCTATTCTTCAATTTTTAATAAAACATTTCTTTTCTCTTTTGAAAATATAACCCAGAGCTATTCAAGCATTGCTCAAAGCCTCTGACTTCTTGGATACAATACAGGTTTGATTTATGATACTAAATGTCACAATCTCATTTAATTAATCATAAGTTGCTAAAACAAAGCACTGATCTCTTCAACTGGGCCAGACCTTTTGGAGAAGCAGCTTTTTCAGTCAAGTGACCACAGCTAGATTGGATAGTTCATGCAAGGTTTGATCTGCTAGTCTTTGTTAAGAATCAGCCTTTCTTTCAACCAAATCCAAACCACATGTTGAGTTTTGCCAGCCTCCTGACAGACTTGGCTGCAACGACATGCAGACACAGGGTCTACCGAAGGCTGAACCAACGTCTTTTCGCATTATATCACAGGAAAGCCTTCCTGAAGAGGCAATCTATCAAAAGAACATATCCTAAATTTCATCAAAAATCAAGCAGTAGAGTGCAAGTGAAAATAATTACAGTTTCATTTTTGCTGTGTTCAATTGAGTGCTGTATTTCTTAATGGATAGGAAATATCAATTTATAAATTTGTCAAAAATGTGAAAATGGGTTCTGCAATACAGAAACGAAAGATTGATGTCAGAGGTTGTGGTGCATTTAAAAATGATAGTGTGCTAGTTATTAAATTCTTGAATATTTCTTAAAATTGACACGTTGTCAAAGTTTTACGTTGGTATTTCTTAATGTCCTGATAAGTGTAAGATGAAAAGCTTTGAAAAATAATGCCATTTTTTTTAAAAGCAATATTCACATTCTGTACTACCAAGTGACGATAGGTAATTCACTTCTATTAAAATTGATCAACAGAAAACCATGACCAGCAATGTCTCCTTCAAGCTGTGCAAAAACCCAAACACTCTCATGCAGGCCATGCACAAGTTGACACTTTCATTTACCACAAAACCAAGCAATGCTTGCAAACAGCAGGTATTGATCTGAACTAGAACTCCATTCTAAGTTCTAAAAGACCAATTCGACCAGTAGCAGTAATTTCCAAGTCTTACTTTTCTTTCTTCTGTTTGGCGCAAAAAGAAATTAAAATGACTCCACAATCGTATCCATCACCCACAAGCTCCAAAAATTAAGGCTCGTTGGTGGCCAACATACTCACCATTTCCTGAAATGTATTCCTGAGTCTCTGTCAGAAACACGTACTGGCACAATCAGTACCTCATTTGCAGTCTACCATTAAACTCTGGCAGAATAATTTAACTGCAGTGCCTCTAAGATCACACACATGGCTTTGTTACTCTGTAAAAGATTAGGTGTTATTTCTGGCTTTGCTTGTTAACAACTCATTTATGAAAATGGCTGCATGTTTGGGTATGCCACACAGATCAGCAAGGTTCATGGTTAACCTGCCACACTTGGATTCACTTGCAGTTCAATGGCAAAATATTCCAGTTGCTAATTTCTGGTAAGGAAGATGGACAGTAGAAAATGAGGGACAATGTCTCATCCCTCATCCAGTCACTTAAGAATTGGAGATGTACTCTTCAGACCCAGGCCCCAAGAAAGAAAGGTCACTGATTTTATTGACAGGCCCAAGCAAGCAAATCACCGATTGCAGAAAAGGTCAGACGGACTTTGCAATTTTCTGTCTGAAGACTTATTTGGAAGCCACTGCTTAATGGAAGTTATGTCACATCTGAGGATGAAGATCCATTGCATCAATCCTGGAGAAGTGTTTTGGAAAGAACTGGACATTCATTACGTACTTGCTGTCAGAGTATTTTACAGGATCCCCATCATTGTTATTGGCATATATCCTATGGACAAAGCAAATTAATCCAAAAGAACTGAAATTAATTTGAATCAAATGCATAGTCTGTATTGAAGATGCATATTGGGAGATTGACAAGCAGTGCAACAGATTGCACTAGAGCAAATGGGCTGTTTACAAGAATTAATTCCATCCCACCCAATACACAATACACTTGGGGAGATCAAGAGCCAGATAAATCTCCCCTGTTGATTTCCGCTGCAGCCAAAATGCCTCAATCACTAAGCCCAGCAGCAAAAACCCAATTAAACACATAAATCAGAATTTGTAAATGTGACAAATGAAATGAGTCAGTAGGAGAAGTCTAACAACAGTCTCTGTTGAAGATTCTACATCATTTTTCCCTCTCATGCAGACGGGGTTAATTCTGTTGTCTTAGTTGTGACAATTGACTAACTGTCTTGAAATCAATTCAGAACAGCCTGGCTGTATTACAGGGCTTCGTACAGCAGCCTCGGGGATCTGTCAGTCAGTCAATCCTTGGAAACATTACAGGAATATTATTCAACATCCCAGCCAAGGACATGGAGAGATTTCCATTATTGGAAGACAAATGTGGTCAGGTGACAGTGAGACATCGGCTATAGGCCATAAGGGTCCTATTCCCAGTGGGAAGGCACAACCCCTTTATGAACCATCTTTAATAGAGCTAGAAAAGGGAGAGATGTCCTCAGCTGACTCAGTACAAAATAGGAAGTTCAGGAGAAGTTGAATAGTTAGCTGAAAGATATGTTGTGCTATCCTAATTGAGTTTGTCACTAAGGTAAGTGGTATATGACTTGGAATGTTCACATTGTACGCTATGTAAAGAAAAGGTTCTGAGACAGTAAGACCTTATAACAGTAGATATCCAATTGCAGGGAGCATCATGTGCAAATCCATATTCTGCCACCACACCCCCACCCAAAACAACGGGCTCTCTGGCTGGAGCTTGGAAGCAGGGCTCCTCTCTTATGTCCTCAGTCTAATCTACTAGCACTGGGCCAACTCAGGCACCTTTAACCACTGCTCTATCTTAAATCAGTTAACTTGGCCTAGACTAGAGATTATACCTTGTGCCCTCCCGTGATTCAGTGGCAGCACTGTCTATTAATCTGGTCCACAACCACATGGTAAAAGAAGAAGCAGAAGCAGAAGTGGTCTTTCTCCCACATAGGCTTGATCACAATCACGAGAACAGCACAAGTGCAGACTGCTTTCCCCTCCTGCAGAATAGCGTCCTTCCTAGTTGGAAACTGGTTTTTATATACGTGCCCTAAGGTGTTCCCAAGTCGTAGCAGCTGCTCTTATTCAAAACTACAGCAGTACACGCACATACTCAATTAACAAAGCATTTGTAGCAGTGGCACTGGCCTCTGAGTCAACATGTGGCGGACTCATGCCTCACTACAGAAACCTGCTTAAGCTGACAATTCAATGTAATACTGTGGGTGTGCAGCACTGCCTAAGGTGATGACACTTGGATGAGATATTACACTTAAGCACCATCTCCCCACAGGTAGCAGAATCCTATGCTGAACAAACAAGAACAAAGTCTCCCAATATCTTGGTCATGATTTACACTCCAACCAACATGCAAAACTGGTAATCTGATCATTTCATTGCTGCTTGTGTTCAAACTAGCAGCCGTATTTCATGCCGTAGAATAGTAGCACACTTCATTTTTTTTATTCTTTCCAATCCAGTTCTTAATCTTTCATGAGATGTGAGTAGTGCTGAAAAGGCCAGCAGTTGTTGCCCTTTCCTAACTACCCTCGAACTGAGTAGCTTATTACGCCATTTCATATAACAGCTAAGAGTCATTGTGGGGCTGGAATCACTTAAAGACTACAGGGACAAGGATGGCTTAAGTAATGCCCATGAAGGACAGTAATAAATGAGATAGTTCTTTTATGATATTTGAAGATGCTTTCATGGTTATTACTCAGACTAGCTTCATATACCAGATTTATTAATTGAATTTAAATTCCACCAGCTGCTGTGATGAAATTTAAAACCATGTCCCCAGAGTATTAACCTGGACCTCTGGATTATTAGTCCAGTCAGTCAAGCGTTCATTATGGGTAGCATTCATAAAAGTTAGTTTGGATCACAACCAGATGAGCCATGATCTTGAGTGGCAGAGCAGGCTCCAAGGGCTAAACAGCCCACTCCTACACATACAACAAATGTTCTTGTTACGCTATTCCAACATCTCCCCCATTTCAATTAACTATAAAAGATGCTACATAAATGCAAGTCCTCTCTTCCGTTCCCTAGGCCAGAAAACTCAGGTTACTCCCTGTCACACGTCACCAGAAACCAGATTCAATTGTTCGTAATCTCACGTCTGGACTAATAATGTTTTTTTTTAAGAAGAGTCTTCCAGTTATAGTTGAGGCTTTCATTCCCCTTTCCCTGAGAAATCAGAGATGACAATTTCAAAGAGATATAAAACTCAAGGAAGAGGAAATCTCAGGTTCCAAAGGCAAATGCATACAGGGATACAGTACCACCTGTGTCATGCAACCTTTGAACGAACACACAGACACAGAGTAAAGCCAAGATCTGTAAACCCAGCCAAAATGAAATAACCAAAATAATTTGCTGGAGGAGAGTCCAATCTCCTAGGTCTCTGGACAGTAATAGCTTATAGAGCTAATTTCAGATGGTTTAAATCACAGGCCAAAGTGATCAGTACATTGCCAACATGACAGTAAAAGAATTGCCTGCCTTGGACTACAGTTTCTCTCCACCACAAAACGTATGAGACATCTTTAGGGATAGCCTGCTGCTGTTTCTCTCAGCAGCAACACTCTGAAAGGCCACTGCAAAATTCAGGCTGCTCTCCCTCAAAACTACCTCTACAGAAAAGGCTGTAAAGTTTATTCAAATGCCTGCCTGTATATGTGTAGCATTCCAGGCTGCTCCTCACCTCACTTGCCAAGAATTCTTGTCATTTCCAGCAGTAAAGTGAACAGCAACTCAGCTGAATTTTGGCCTTTACTTACCAAAAAAAAAACTGGGATGTGACATTTACTGAATAGTTCCAAATAAAAGGTTAAATATCACAAAGTGTGCCAGCTCACATTCCTGTTGAATTCTACCAGCCCTTAAGGTGGGGTGGGGAGGGGTGGAGGTGGGTAGGAATCAGTACATTTGAAGATTTTCAGACTATTATCAGAATGCAACATTATGCCGACTCAGCATTCTCAACATTATTTTAAATTTGGATCAAGTTTCATTTCAATTCAAGCTGGATTGAGGGTGTGTTTTTTTTTAAAAAACACTGACCAGCAATTTTTGGGGAAACTAATTGCTGATCGTTTTCCAGAGACTCATCCCCACATCTATCCCATGTATTATCAGAAATAACACAAGGTATGGCAATGTGGATCTGATCTTCTCCAGTTACTCATCACCACAAGAGAAACCTCAACTTATTGGAGTAGGTGTAGCCCAGACCACAGCGTCTTTAGATTCATCACTAAGTTATACACAGTCTGTTAAATTATGGAGGTGACATTGACCCCTCAACCCCTCTGCCTCCCATCCTTTCTCTTCCATTGTCTGTCTTGCTCCCTAACACCTTCCTTCTTTCCCCCCAATCTGTCTCCCTCTCCCCCCACCTCTCTCATTTCTATCTCCTTCCCTTGCTCGCACTTCCACTTTCTCGTCTTCCCTGTCTTGCTCCCTCCCTGTATGTCTCTTTACTCTTCCCACCTCTCTACATATTCTTCCTCAGTCCCATTCTCTCATTCTTCTTGTCTCAGTCTTTCCTACTCACTACTTTCTTCATGGTGACAGCCATTTACCAGGCCATTCCACCCATGGTTCTGAATCACAGTTCTCACTCCAGAAATAATATGTAAGGGCTATAGAACCGTGGAACAACTCTATGAAGATGTCACACAGCTGCTCCTCAATGGGCATACAGAGCACACGTGGATGAAGTTAAGAAGATAGAAACACATGGAGAGCTATGTAGAAACCTATGGTCTAGCTAGGTGAATGTTAGAAACACATGCAAAGATGCATATGAAATGAATTGATAACTTTTACTGTAAAGGTTTTATGCACACATTCATGAATTTGGGACCAAATTGACTGATGATAACAGTATTCAGACTTGGGCTTCTTCATAACATTGCTTATTACATTTTAAAACAAAATACTACAATACCTAGTATTTAGAGATACACCAGCATCTAATCTTACACTTCTGTTATTGAAAGACTAATCATAAACTCTACCACTTAATGCAAGTCAGTCTATTTCACATCCTTGTCTGTAGGTGTTCTGAACATTCAGACAGCTAGCTTTTAGGCTTTGGTCTAACTCTTCATGTGTTTCTCTCTTCCTTCTTAATTCCTCCCACAATATGCTACTTATATCCAGTGAAGTGCAGCTCCATGACACAGTTACTCCAGGGTCCAAAAGCCTATTCACAACATCCCTCCACAAGCTTTTCTCCCCCATCCTAAATATTGGTTAATAGCAAAATGCATTCTCAAATGAGTTAACTAGATTACTTCTCTTTACAACATTTACTGTACAGTTTTTCCTTATATTTCTCTCCCCTCTCCAAGTCTTTCTGTTGATTCACTTATGCTGGCATGTGGGTCAGGAAAGTCTACAACAAAGTATAGAAACACATAAGGTAAAACTGGGAGCTTCTTTTTTACTGTGTTGGCTTCCATTGAATCAGCGGTGTTTGCTGAAGGCTTTCACAATGATATAACTGCAGGAATGTATAGGTAAGTTGGGTTGTTTCTTCTTTTCTGTTATTAGTTTCTGGGTCAGGTGATGGTGTTAATTCTCTTGAGAAGTGTCCTGTTGTTCTGCAAATAGAGAAAATTGTTCTACTGTAGTAGTGACGTGCTCTTCAAGGTTCTGTTCCAAGACTCCTGTCCAATATGATCATTCCATGATTATATATGTTGCCTTTGATACAATTTGGTGTGGTACTCTGTATGTTCTTTAGACCAAGGCAATAGACCATACCCTTATGCTAACCCCATGCCGGCAGCACAAACTTAACACCCACATTCCCTCTCCAGTTTTAGATGGAAAGATCTTGAGGGAAATCTACAAATCAGAAAAATTCCAACAGTCAAACAATGATACCTTCCATTTTTCAGGAGATCATTGAATGCTTGATTGGACAGATACACACTTTTGGTGGACTAGTCTGTAAACTACAGACTGTAACTTGGAGAATTCTAATACATACAATGTTGCAAACGTATAAAAGAATAGTAGGCAGTAAAAAGAAGCACTTGGTGTTGGCCATGGGTTAGTATTCATTTTCATTCCTCTAAATCACAACTTTGTGGGTTCAATTCCCACTAGAGAAACTTTAGCCCACAATCCAGGCTGACCTACCAGAGCATTGTTAAGGAGGTTCTGCAGTGTGAGGTACTGGTTTTCAGATGAAACACTAAACCAGGCCTTATGTGCATTTCAGATTCCATGGTACTACTTATTTCGGTTGCTGTGTTTCTTGCATCACAGTTATACCTCATGAGTATTTCATGGACTGTAAAGCGCTTTGAGATTTCTTGAAGCTGAGGAAAGCATCATTTAAATTACTGTTTAAATCCTACAATTCTGTAAAGTCTTTTATTGCTTCATTGACCTGTCCCATGAAGTCCTATGCATTGTAACACAAGCAGTTCCTACCTCACCCAGTGTCCTGCAACTCCAGGGAGAGAAGAACAATCATGTAAAAATCCAGATTAACTGGAGAAAAATCATCCAGAAAATTCTTCCCCAGCAGCACACCCTCCCCTTGTTTAAGAGGATTGAATTTTTTTAGTGAACCAAATGATAGCCTTCTCATTAGTATAGTTAAAAGTGACTGGACTGCCTTAGTCTATACAGGGGACAGAAAGGGGCTCTTGTAGTGCACTGGCAGGGTCCCTGTCTCTGATGAGCCTCCCAATCAAATCACACCTCCTTTAAAAGGTGTGTAATAACAGGTATAACAGGTCAATTAGAAAATATCTATAGGCGGCACAGTGCTCAGTAGTATGCGGCACTATTTGTGTCTGTTCACAAGGACATAGTGGTTTGTGCTGGGGCCCCAGTGGTGTAGAATGGCTACACAGGGATCCTGGATTACCCTGAATCTGTTTATCAAGAACCACTCTCATTGTGGTCATTCAAATTGTGTCACTGACCAAATTAAGTTTCTCACAAGAAACTTATTGACTTCCTGTGTTTCCATTCCTTGATCCAAAGAAGCTGACTAAGCCTTCTAGCCCTGATTAACATTAATCAAATTAGGTCTTAAATTCCATCTATTGTTCCTCCTAAACTGTGTGTATATCAAACTTCAAAGTTGTCTGTACAATAACTGTGCATCAATTAAATCACATATCATCCAGTGCTTCTCCAGGATTTCCAGATTTCACTTTCTCTTCCTTTCCTCCACACAGTCTCTTAGAACTCGGAGTTAATGTACTTTATCCCATGCTCTTACCATTATAATTCGTGTCCTGCACCATGGGTCTTCATCTTCATTAGGACTTCTGACTTGTACAAAAAGGAAAGCCAATCCTGCTCTGCCATTAGGGGCATAATGGATATTACCAATGAAGTAAGAGCTGCATATTGCAGTGTTACGGGGCAAAAGGGAGCTGTGATGCAAAAATGCAACATCAATGGAAAACAATGCATTAACTGTACCAAAAGAAAAAGCCTTCAAACACAGCACAAGTCTTAGAAACATAGATGGTAAAAACAAAGGGAGAAGCTGTTAGGCTTCATGTTTGATCCAGCTCTCTGGAACTCACATGATCTTCCCCACCTGTTCCCGGTAGCCCTGTGTCATAACAACAGGACATACCACTGAATTGCTTATGGACATTGCAACAAAGCAATTAATTTTGAGATTCTTGGCTCTGCACTCCAGCAGGCTTAGAATTCCTTACTTTTTGCAGGCGTGGATATCGCAGTAGCAGTTTGTCCTATGGAGAAGATTCTACAATTAGAATGGTGGTCCAGTTGCTGAGGCCCTTGTTTATTCAACGTTAAAGAAGGGTTGAAGAGAGGATTCCTTCATCTTTTATCAACCAAATTGGGGAAGATTATAGCCAAGTGACTACTCCCTACACTAAGTTGGTTTCTGGTCCCCATTTAATCAGACAATGGGGATAATACTGCCCTATTCCAGCCTCTTCAAGTCTCTTGGGACAGAGATGGTTATGTGTTCATCGTGGTTAGTTTTCTAGCTGCGCCACAGGTGGACAATGCAATAGGGAAGCAACTTGCAGCATTTTGATTGTTTAACTCTCACATACATAACTAAGCACAAGTCCAGCAGTTAGAGGTCTAAAGAAAGGAATGGCATCAAATTGCTAATTCATAGCCCATTGCTTGTAACCTGCAGAGACATTTTGATTTAGCATGCCCTTGTTCCCTTTATACTGAAAAATCTGAACAATTAGCCTTTCAGACAGGTCTTTTTTAACTAGGAAGTGTTCCAATGATTTTCTAAAGTATTCTTTTAAAAATCTTGCCTGGATATAAATGTACAACAATCTTACAGAAAAAGCAATGGGTCATACTGGTGATTTCTACAAAGCATATATTGTAAATTATTAGCATGCAAGAGTTAGGGAAGTGGAAAAGGTCAGTAACTAACTGCTACTTATTCTTCACCACGAGGTTACACTGGGACGATTAACCCAATTCATCCAAATAATGTATGTTTATTACAGTTAAACAATCTTTAACCCAAATTAATGCATCTTACCATTATAACAAAGTGTGGAGCTGGATGAACACAGCAGGCCAAGCAGCAACTTAGGAGCACAAAAACTTACGTTTCGGGCCTCGACCCTTCATCAGAAAAAGTCTAATGAAGGGTCTAGGCCCAAAACATCAGCTTTTGTGCTCCTAAGATGCTGCTTGGCCTGTTGTGTTCATCCAGCTACACACTTTGTTATCTCGGATTCTCCAGCATGTGCAGTTCCCATTATCTCTCATCTTACCATTATATTTAGTTTATCAAAATTAAAAACACTGCCACAAAATTGGAGAAGCCAAAAATTAAACAAACATATGATTTACATCAATTAAAAATTTCTGAGATTGGGAACATAATAGAAATTATGTAATAATAACTATATCATATTAATTATATACATGAATATATTAACTGCATAATCAACACGATGATAACTTTAGAAAGTTTGTTTTTAAAAACCAAACACAACGCATTTTTTAAAATCTGAGATTAATGTTTGTTTGTGGATGCAAATACCACCTTTTAAATGGGGGATATGAGCACTTTCTGTTCTGAAGTCTACACTTATCTGTAAGCTCAAAATCTGAACATTTGTTGCATATTAAGACATTCAATTAATCTTCCAGCAGATACACTCCAAACCAGAAACTGCTTTTAATGAAGGTTTGATTTTTTTTGTTACTGATACTATTAGATGCACAAAACTTTATCGTCTGTTAGTCTTTAAATGACACAATTTCTTAGTCAATTTGTTATTAAGTGAGCTGAAGCTGGATTCAGTCATTTCATCAAATCAGGTCAAGCCCAAAAGTATTTCAATGGCATCCTTCTCTTAGTTTGGAACTACCCAGTTACCTTTTCCCATTTAACATAACCTCAAGGCCTGACTGTGAATTCACAGCAATCAACTTCATGAATCATAAATACCATCGTCAATTAGAAGCTTATTACAACTAACTGATGGCCTCTGTTTGGAACAGACTTGCTTTTCTATGCAATCTGTTAGGTTACTGCATGGAAAAGGCTGTATTAAGCTTGGAAGGTCATGTAAGAAGTTCAGTGGGCAGTAAAATGGATGGGGTGTGAAATAGGACTGAGTATTTGGCTGGTTTGTGGAACAAGCCCCTTAGCTTCCTGGCAAGCATTTAGATATTTCCACATTTCAGGATTACCTGAGCAAATTTTTCAGTGCAATATCAGTTCCATCCACACACGCCTTGGTAAAGACAGCATCAAGATCTTACTTTTTCAAGAGGGCACTTTTATATATAATCAGATATGTGTACAATTCTATGGAAACATTCCTCTTAATAGCATTTAAGAATATTGAGAAATGCAGCAGTTACAACATGTGAAGGGGTTTCATTAATCAGACTTTTTTTAACCTCTCCTTCCTTGTACTGACTTGCTACAATTTTTATTCCAATATTTATTAGTGATGGAATAAAATCAAGGGCATTCTTTTAAAATGAGTTGTCTGATTTTTTTTCCACGTATGCAGACCATTACCAGAGCCTGTGCAATATTAACAGATGTTAAATTGTTGATACTGCAGCAAACATTACATGAAAAAGGAAATGGGAATATCACAGAAGTTTATAGGTGATTTAGAAAAACAGCAACACGGGCAGAGATTGGGATATTGAATATAAAGTTGTTGTATGGAAGTAGTTAAATGGAGAAACTCATCAAAACAGGGACATTACTGTCTTCAAATGGCCCACACTCCATGTCAGAACAGCAGCATTTCAAACTTTACCATAAATAAAGCAAATGCACCTGATATTATAAGGCTGAATTTGCAGTAAACAAGATAAAGACCAAGAGAAAGATGAACTTGCACTTATAGAGCACATTTCATGAGCTCAAAATGTACAAAGCAATTTTATAGTTAATGAAGAATTTTTTTTAAGTATTCTGGATGCAGGAAGCATAGCAACCATTTTACACATAGCAAATTCCTATAAATAGCAATATGATAATGGTTATGGTATATTCTAGTAACATTGCTCTTCTTTACAGAATATTATGGGAACTTTACATATACCTGAAAGAGCAGAAGGGGCCTTGATTTAAGGCTCAATCTCAAAGATGGCACAAACCAATGTAATACTGGAATGTCAGCTTTGATGCTTAAGTCTCTGAAATGGAACTTGAACCCAGAGATTGTTGAATCACCAGCAGGAAAATTACCTGAATGACAGGTAGCCACACAGAAGGAAGTAAACTTTGCCAGGACACATTGCTTTTGTAGGAGGCGTAAAACAATATCATTTCCCAGAATCATGTCAGAACTGTAAATTGTACATAAGGAGTACTGAAAGAGATAAGAGGTCAAAGACAAATAGATGGATAGTTGATAACAAATACATTCACATTTTCACAACAATGTGTACAACATGAAGAGAGGCAATAGGGTGAGTCAGGTAAAAATAACACTGGAAATATACCAGCAAGCCTAACCTCAATTTAAATGTTGGCCTCACAGGTGAGAGCCCATTGTCGAATGTGCCTCTGTCCAAACTCGTATTGCTTATTCTGTCACTGCTGTGTTCTTGTGTAACATATAGAGTGGCATGACAACTGCGATTTCTCGCAGAGTTGGCACTGGACATAAACTCACCATCTTCATGTTACCGCAGCAATTTTTTCTGGGCATGAAAGTCCACTGCGGACTTGCCAAACTCGCTAGCAATTAAGGGGATCAATTAAAAATCACTTAAGCCCTCAATTCAATGCCTCCACGACAACCTACCTCACTAGTGAGAAAGATGATTAATTCTCTGACTGAGAAAACAGGGCAGCCTGTCTGTCAGGTTTATGTATGGGGGATCCTGCAATTGGCCCAATCTGGGGCAGCTGGAGGAATAGATTGTTAGGGATGGTTTTAAAGGGGTAGGCCTTGAAGGCCCATTTCCTTACTTCCAATGTCCCTGAAGCCAATCTCCCAGCGAACCCAGCAGACAACAAGATTAGAAGTATATACGTTACTAGCTGGCAGGTTCTGGTAATATGTATCACCAATGTTGAAGCATGTGGTTGGGTGAGATATTCGCCCCACACATACCTGTCATCTCTTAATCAGCTTACTGGTGGATGTTTGAGTGAGAAATTTCACTGATTGTGCTGGTGTATTTGCGGTTACCAGTATGATCTCTCACACAGTTTTAAAAAAAAGAAGCCTGTATTTGTCCATTTCTGAAAATCACAACTGAATGATACTCTCTTCAGAATCTCTGCACTTCCATCAACAAATGCCCTCCTCTCTATCCAGCCAAGTTATTCAGAACCATACAAACATTCTAAAAGTTTATAATCTTTTTTTTGTTGTTGGGCTACCAAAAATAATCAATGTACTTGAATATCTGGTGAGGAAAGTGCAAATCAGCTGTTAAATTACACAACTTCTTATTTATAGTAAACAGAACCATGGCTAAGTAGTTTCTAGCTTTGGTTACAGAATCTCGTAACTATTCTGAGCCGAATCTAGTTTTCTTTCTTTTCTTTATTATTCTTTGACAGCTTGTATGCATCATAGGCCAGGCCATTGTTTATTGTCCATTCCTAATTTCCCTGGAAAAGGTGGCAATGAGCTGATTTCTTGAATTGCTGCAATCCTTGGGGTACAGATATATCAAAATGCTGTTAGGAAGCGAGTTCCAGAATTTTGACTCAACAACACAGACGTAACAGTGATGTGTTTCCAAATCGTGATCATGGTGGTTGGAGAGGGACTTGCAGGTGATGGCGTCCAGCATACCTGTTCCCCTTGTTCTCAAAGATGGTAGAAATCATGGATTTGGAAGGAGCTGTCGAAGTAGTTTAGTATTAAACCATTTTTATATGGTAGTCTCAAAATTACAATAATGGAAGTGTTATATGGCTACTGAAATATTACATAATCATCTTGATTTCATTTCCTTGGTTCAATGAAGATGTCAATGGACATCAGTCAAAGTCCACTGGAGGACTGCAAGTCTGCACTGGTAGGGAGTTTGGCCCCGAAATGTGCATTTTAGACACTTGCAGACAATTCAGCACTCCTGTGTTAGGCTCTTGAAGACAAGGACACACTCTGTGGGATCAAGAACTGACTCTATGTTTATTGTCTGCCTGCCAGGTGCCAAGTAATAATGTATATGCAGTTATATTTGTGGTGTCGTGATAGCCTTTTTATTCTAATGGTGACATATTTCATGGACCCATGGGCACTTTCAACTAGCTCTGGAATGAGGGGGTACAATGAATGTGTTCTCCAATCACTTCTGTAATAAACAGTAAGGTGAACCCCAATATAGAGTTCAGAAGGTTTCACTGCACCAGCATGGAGTTCAGGTAATGCTACTGTTTGCTTTTTTCATTTAAGTAGTCACACTAGAGGTTGTCTTGAAATCAGTTTGCTCAAGCTCAACCCCAAACCAACATAGCCTTGAAGAGAATGGCCCTTGCAATAGTCATATCTTTATAGACCTGAGTTTACTCTGTATGTTTATTCAAAAAATTGGGTACATTGGAAATCTATCTTTGGCACTCAGTAAAGCATTGGAGAAGGTAGATTCTAAACATGCCAACTTTACATTTTTAGTTTAACTGCATGGGAATCTTAATTGTGCTATTATAAGCAGACATTCTGAGAAATCTGATTTGAGGTGGAATACATTTTAAAAGGGAGAATCAAACAATCTCCTTATGCCCACATGAGAATAATGACTGTATTTCAGGAATACATAATTGGCTGTGAAGAACTTTGGATCATTCTGATGTCACAAAGTATGATATGTAAATGTAAATTCTATCTTTTATTTACTATAAAACATCGCCACTGTAACCAGCATTATTTTCAACAACTCTAGCTGTATCCTTCAGTCTCATAAAGCGTCAAGCTGAAATTTGCTTTTAAATATATGTCAAAGTAACCATTACAATCTTATAAAAGCAAAATACTTTGGATGCTAGAAATCTGAAGCAAACACAGCGAATACTAGAGAAATGCAGCAGGTCTGGCTACATCTGTGGATCTGAGGAACAGTCAAACTACCATGAAATGTGAACTATTTCTCTCTCCATTATAATCATAGTTGTTGTTAGTATAGAACTTGAGTATCTCAGAAATAAGAAAAATATTATTGAAGCTTTTCATCTTGTAATAATCAGGACAATTCACAAGAATACTAATTTAAGGGGGAAACCAATGTTTATACTATATGAGAAAGAGTGCTGATTGGTTGAAGAGGTGATGCCACGGAGAGTTCAGCTATTAATGACTGAAAATTAACTGCTAGGTTTTGTTTAATTTCTAAACCAGGTACATTGACTCTTACTAGTCAGGGTATTGCTCTGAGAAATGAACCTGTGAACAACTGTCCACCATTTTTTGGAGTTGAAATAGGCAAATTGTATGTACTTGTTCTTTCTGTCCATAGAAAACTGAACTTTATGTATTAATAGCTGTACTTACAGTAGATACAAATTCACCACACTGAGAGCCCAATTGACAACCCTAAACCGGTTATCAGCATAATTCTTCACACATTCAGGATTATACAACAAACATTGTTCAATAACATTTTTAGTCCAATTTGATGCTTTCTTTTCCAGAACTTTTTTCAGATCTGTAGCATTGCAGTACATTGCTTCTATTTAGGTTCCACACAAGTGTCCTCACACTCTATTTCATCAGACTATATCAGTATAACATATGGTCATCCAATGTTATTTGTGCCAAAGTGGTTCTGTTGATGACAGAGTTTCTTAAAATTTCCTATGCAGTTGCCTTCACTTATTTAAAAATATGGATATACTCAATGCCAACAAGCAAACTCTAGTAATATATTATGCTATCTTTATTGTACTGGCTTTGTGTAATAACAATTACTTTCTGTCACACTTAGGACACCACAGTTTGTCAACAATATCTTTTGTAGCTGCATGATTGTAAACCTGGAAAAGGTACGTTAAGTCTGGGGTGTGCTGCACACGGAATGACTTTACTCAGAATTATGATCGGGAATTTGATGCACAATGAGATCACTGTGACAGTTTCATTCTATGAGGAAACTAGTGAAGGCAATAGCTTAGTGGCATTATTGCTGGACTGTAAAATCCAGAGGCCTCAATAATGTTCTGGGGAACTGGGTTTGAATCCTGCCACAGCAGATGGTAGAATTTGAATTCAATGAAAAAAATTCTAGAATTAAGAGTCTAATGATGACCATGAATTCATTGTCATTTGTCAGAAAAACCTGTCTGGTTCGCTAAAGTCCTTTAGGGAAGGAATGCCATCCTTACCTGGTCTGGCCTTCATGTGATTCCAGACCTACAGCAATGTGGTTGACTCTTAACTGCCCTCTAAGCAATTAGGGATGGCAATAAATGGGCCTGGCCAGCGATACCCTGATCCTGTGAATGAATTAAAAAATACATCTAGCTGGGTGGATGGATATATCTCTGGACCAGTCTCATTACATTTTTGGTCACCACCTCAAAATAAGCAACTTCTGAACATCGTTGGCATAGGAGCAATTTGTTGACATTTTCTCAATGTTTGTACAACCCAGGAAGTCAAAAATAATGAAAAATTGGTGAAGAATAAGGTACTAGCGAGTTTTGAGAAGATTTGTAGCTCAGGTTGAGGTTCTGGATGTGAGTTTGCTCGCTGAGCTGGAAGGTTAGTTTTCAGACGTTTCGTCACTTTTTTTTATTTGAAAAAATATACTTTATTCGTAAGATGTACAAAAAATAAAACATATTTACACACCTACCTAGTCATGCAAGCCGCTCCGGGTTACCCGGGGGTACATACACCAACTAAAGGAAAAAAACAAAGAAGGAAAAAAAAACAAAGCAAAGAAAACACCCCGGCAGTCATCACCCCGCACAGTCCCAGTTGGCCCCCTGACTAGTTGGGGAAGGCGCCAGCTGGGCCCAGTTACCAGATAGGATTCTTTTCCCTTTTCTGGACGAGGGGGCTCATACGGTGGTCTTTCCCCACCGTGCCTTGGCGGCGGCTGCCCCAAGCTTTAGCGCGTCACTCAGCACGTAGTCCTGGACCTTGGAGTGCGCCAGTCTGCAACACTCGGTCGGGGTCAGTTCTTTCAGCTGGCAGACCAGCAAGTTGCGGGCAGACCAAAGAGCATCTTTCACCACATTGATGGTCCTCCAGGCGCAGTTGATGTTGGTCTCGGTGTGCGTCCCCGGAAACAGCCCGTAGAGCACGGAGTCCCGCGTCACGGAGCTGCTCGGGACGAACCTCGACAAATACCACTGCATCCCCCTCCAGACCTCCTGCGCATAGGCACACTCTAGAAGAAGGTGATCGACAGTCTCGTTCCCCCCCGCAGCCACCTCGAGGGCAGCGTGCGGTAGTGCAGAGATTCCGGGCATGCATAAAGGATCTCACTGGCACAGCCCCTCTCACCGCCAGCCAAGCAATGTCCTTGTGCTTGTTTGAAAGTTCTGGCGATGAGGCATTCTGCCAAACGACTTTGGCAGTCTGTGTGGGGAACCACATGACGGGATCCACCCTCTCCTTTCCCCAAAGGGTCCCGAGGATACTACGTGCTGACCACTGCCTGACGGCCTTGTGGTCAAAGATGTTTCCTTTCAAAAATTTCTCCACGAAGGACAGGTGGTACGGAACGGTCCAACTACTCGGAGCGTTCCGCGGCAATGAGGCCAGGCCCATCCTGCGCAACACCGGGGACAGGTAGAACCTCAGTAAGTAGTGACACTTGGTGTTTGCGTACTGAGGATCTACGCACAGCTTGATGCAGCCGCACACAAAGGTAGCCGTCAGGGCAAGGGTGGCGTTCGGCACGCCCTTGCCCCCATTTTCCAGGTCTTTGTACATGGTGTGCCTGCGGACCCGGTCCATCCTTGACTCCCAAATGAAGTGGAAGATGGCCCGGGTGACTGCAGCGGCACAGGCCCAGGGAATAGGCCAGGCCTGCGCCACATACAACAGTACCGAAAGCCCCTTGCACCTGACAACCAGGTTCTTACCCGCGATGGAGAGGGACCGGAGCGTCCACCTGCCCAGCTTCTGCTTCAATTTGGTGATACGCTCCTCCCAAGTCTTAGTGCACACCCCAGCTCCACCAAACCAAACACCCAGCACCTTCAGGTAGTCTGTCCTGATGGTGAAGGGGATGAAGGAGCGGTCGTCCCAGTTCCCAAAGAACATGACATCGCTCTTACCCCAATTGACTTTGGCACCCGAGGCCAGTTCAAACTGGCCGCAGATGTCCAATAGTCTACTCACCGACCGACGATCTGTGCAGAAGACAGCGACATCGTCCATGTACAGGGAGGTCTTGACCTGAAGGCCTCCGCTGCCTGGGATAGTCACGCCCTTCAGGCTCACGTCCTTCCTGATGGATGCGGCGAAGGGCTCCACACAGCACACGAACAAGGCAGGAGAGAGCGGGCAGCCAGATCTAACAAGAAAACTGTCTGATTCCCACCCGTTGATCGAGACTGCACTAACGATGTTGGCGTAGAGCAGCCGGATCCAATTGCGGATGCCCTCCCCGAACCCCAATTTGGAGAGGACGTCCCTCATGTAAGCATGAGAGGCCCTGTCGAAGGCCTTCTCCTGGTCCAGGCTGATGAGGCAGGTGTCCACCTGCCTGTCCTGTACGTAGGCGATCGTATCCCTGATGAGCGCGAGGCTCTCAGCGATCTTCCTGCCCGGCACTGCACAGGTTTGGTCAGGGTGAATCACCGACTCCAGGACAGACCTGACCCGGTTGGCTATGACCTTGGCCAGGATTTTGTAGTCCACGTTCAATAGTGAAATGGGACGCCAATTCTTAATTTCCTCCCTCTCCCCCTTCCTCTTGTAAATGAGGGTGATGATGCCCTTCCTCATGGACTTGCACATTTCCCCTTCCCGAAGCGCACTATCGTACACCTCCAGCAGGTCCTGGCCGACCAGGTCCCACAGAGCGGAATACAGCTCAACCGGTAAGCCGTCGCTTCTGGGAGTCCTATTCCTCTCCAAGGACTTGAGGGCTCTGGTCAGCTCGTCCAGGGATATCGGCCGGTCCAGCCACTCCCTCGTGCCGTCGTCTAAGGCCTCCGTGATAGACGACAGGAACGACTCGGAGGCCGTGCTGTCCGTGGGCTTCGTGTCGTACAGTCCGGCATAGAAGGATCTGCTGATCCTCAAAATGTCGGGCTGAGACGACGTCACTGAGCCATCGCCCTCCTTCAGCCGGCTAAGCACAGAGCTCTCCTTGAGCTCCTTCTGAAAGAAGAAACGCGAGCACGTCTCATCCTGCTCCACGGAGCTGACCCTGGACCGGAAGATTATCCTGGAGGCCTCCGCGGCGAAAAGCGAGGCTTGCTGACCCCTCACCTCACGGAGGTCCTCCGTGACGTCGACCCCCATCAACTGCAGAAGGAGCAGGTTCTGCACCCTTTTCTGGAGTCGCGACAGCTTTCCCCACCTCTCTCTCGCCTTCCGAACACCCTTGAGGACAAAGAACCTCTTGATGTTCTCCTTCACCGTCTCCCACCAGTCGCCCGGAGACTCAAAGAGGGGTTTCACGGTTCTCCAACCGGCGTACTCCCTCTTAAGCTCCTCGACGTTCTCTGGGGTCAACAGAGTCGTGTTGAGCTTCCACGTCCCCTTGCCGGCCGGCTGGTCGTCCTGTAAGTGACAGTCGGCCAGCAGGAGGCAGTGGTCAGAGAAGAACACCGGCTCGACGCCGGTGGATCTGACCGAGAACGCCCGTGACACAAACAGGAAGTCTATCCTTGAGCGAATAGACCCGTCCGGCCGCGACCAGGTGTACCTCCGCTGCGCTCCGTCTGCAGGGGTGCTGAAGATGTCGAGCAGCTTGGCGTCCTTCACCGTGCCCATCAGGAATCTGGACGTGACGTCCAGTTGACTCCCCCCACTGGATCTTCCATCTGCATCGATGATGCAGTTGAAGTCTCCGCCTAGGATGACCGGCCTGGACGTAGCCAGCAGGGGTGGAAGCCGCTGCAGGACGGCCAACCGCTCATTCCGTACCACTGGGGCGTACACGTTGATCAGCCTCAGGGGAGCGTTCCTGTAGGTGACGTCAGCCACTAGGAGGCGCCCCCCCCACCACCTCCTGAACTTGAGAGATGGTGAAGTCGCGCCCCCGCAGCAGAATAGCCAGGCCCGAGGAGCGACAGTCGTTACCCCCCGACCAGATCGAAGGCCCACAGGTCCAGGCGCTGGACCATTTCCCGTACCTGCCGAGGTGCGGTATACCGCACTCCTGCAGAAACAGGAGGTCCGCCTTGATGGTGGTCAGGTAGGCCAACGTGGATACACACCTTGCGGTGGACTTGACACTGCGCACAGTAATGCTCGCAACTCGTACCCCCATTGTGGGCAGTGACCGCAGTACCCTCCCCAAGTGCAAGGTCCAGCCCCTCCATCTGTCCCTTCATGCCCATTGCCCGGGCTAACCGCTGGACGCTCTCCGGGCTCAGAAAACCGTCCCCCCGTCAGGGGTGTGGAGGCAGGAGGGTCCGGCTCTGGGTCAGGCTGGGGACGCGCTGTTTCCTCCTTCCCACCTGGAAGTTCCAGGGGGCCCTCCAGTGCCCCAGCGGCACTTGACTGGGTGTCGGAGGGAGCCTCAGGACGCCTCCCGTCACCTGGAAGCGGGGTGCTGCTTTCCTTCTCCCTCGAGATCTTTAACTTCTGCTTCGGGCGGGCCCTTTCCGAATCCCCCTCGTCAGAGGAGCTCTTATAGCCCCCCTGTAGCTGCCTCTTCCTGCCTGATGGTTGCGGTTCCTGGGCCTGTCGACGCACCTTCCTCCTTGCTTTCCGGACCGTCGTCCACTCCCCTGGGTCACCTGTCGCCGCCTCCATCGACTCCGGGTTGTCGGGGGGGAGCGGAGCCTGCAGGGGTGCTTTGCTGGCCTTGGGCCCATCCTGCGGGGCTGGGCCCTCCTGCATGACCTGGCCCTCCTGCACATTAGTGGGGTCCTTGCTGGGCCCCGGTGCCTTCCTCTCCTCCGGGGGGGGCTGGTCCCGCATTGCCCCTGCCGGCGACCTGGGCGTAGGTGGTCCCCCGCTGCGGGCATGCCCTATAGAGGTGGCCCGCTTCCCCGCAAAGGTTGCAGCTTTTCTCTTTTGGGCAATCCTTTGCAAGGTGTCCCTCCTCCCTGCAGTTCCTGCAGATGGTGGCTTTGCAGTCGGCCGCCATGTGACCTGACCTACCACAGGCATGGCAGACTTTAGGTTGCCCTGCATACGTCAGGTAGCCCTTGCTCCCGCCGATCGCGAAGCTGGACGGTGGGTGTACGACATTCCCGTCCGCGCCCATCCTCAGCGTCACCTTGACCTGCCTCTTACTCGTCCAGATGCCAAAGGGGTCCATGATGTCAGTTAGGTCCCCTTCCACCTTCACGTACCTTCCGAGGAAGGTCAGGACATCAACTGCTGGCACATGCGGGTTGTACATGTGTACAGTCACCATACGGCTCCTCTGCGCTGGCATCACAAACAGCGGGACAGCAGTCAATACAGAGAGGGGGGCCTCACATCCTTTCTCCTTGAAAACCTCCAGGAAGCGCTCGCAAAGCTTGGCACTCCTGAAGGTCACGTCATAAAAACCTCCTCCGGGGAAATCCTGCAGGCAGTAAATGTCCGCAGCAGCGAACCCACAACAGTCCAACAGGACCCTCTTCACGAAGAAGGTGCAGTCCACAGGTGCACCTTCATCCACCTTCTTTATGGAAACACGGATGGTGTTCCGGACCCCCTGACCTGGGGCACGAGCACTCGCCGCAGCCATCGTTGCAGGTTGGCTGCTCCCCTGAACCAGCGTTAGGCCGAAGCCAGCATTAAGATCCACTGGTCGCAAGGGTGAACAGCCAACCCGAAGTCCTCCTTTCACCTCCAAGACAGCACTCTCCTCCTCTCGGTCCACAAGAGAGTGGGTCTTTATTTTGTTCCAGATGTAAGCCGGTTCACTGAGCTTGAAGGTTTGTTCCCAGATGTTTCGTCACCATTCTAGGTAACATCATCAGTGAGCCTCCGACGAAGTGCTGGTGTCATGTCCCGCTTTCTATTTATCTGGTTAGGTTTCCTTGGGTTGGTGATGTCATTTCCTGCGTTGGTGATGTCATTTCCTGTTCTATTTCTCAGGGGATGGTAGATTGGCTCCAAATCAATGTGTTTGTTGATGGAGTTCCGGTTGGAATGCCATGCTTCTAGGAATTCTCGTGTGTGTCTCTGTTTTGGCTTGTCCTAGGATGGATGTGTTGTCCCAATCAAAGTGGTGTCCTTCCTCCTCTGTATGTAAGGATACGAGTGATAGTGGGTCATGTTGTTTTGTGGCTAGTTGATGTTCATGTATCCTGGTGGCTAGCTTTCTGCCTGTTTGTCCAATGTAGTGTTTGTCACAGTTCTTGCAAGGTATTTTGTAGATGACGTTTGTTTTGTTTGTTGTCTGTATAGGGTCTTTTAAGTTCATTAGCTGCTGTTTTAGTGTGTTGGTGGGATTGTGGGCTATCCTGATGCCAAGAGGTCCGAGTAGTCTGTCAGTCATTTCGGAAATGTCTTTGATGTGGGGGAGAGTGGTTATGGTTTCTGAGCCCGTTTTGTCTGTTTGTTTGGGTTTATTGCTGAGGAAATCGGTGGACGGTGTTCATAAGGTACCCATTTTTTTTGAATATGCTGTATAGGTGATTTTCCTCTGCTCTGCGTAGTTCCTCTGTGCTGCAGTGTGTGGTGACTCTTTGGAATAATGCTGTAATGCAGCTTCGCTTGTGGGTGTTGGGATGGTTGCTCCTGTAGTTCAGTATTTGGTCCGTATGTGTTGTTTTCCTGTAGACGCTGGTTTGAAGTTCCCCATTGGCTGTTCGCTCTACTGTGACATCTAGGAATGGCAGTTTGTTGTTACCTAGATTGGTGACGAAACGTCTGAAAACTAACCTTCCAGCTCAGCAAACAAACTCACATCCAGAAGAATAAGGTATTTATTAATCACACAGAGATGATGTCCTGAGTGGTATTATCACTAGACTATTAATCCTGAGACCCAAGAAATGTTCTGAGGACCCGCGTTCAAATCTCACTATGATAGACGGTAGAATTTGCACTCAATAAAAAAAATCTGGAATTAAGAGTCTAATGATGATCATGAATCCATTAGCAATTGTAGTGAAGCTGATGGGGTTTTATGAATGTCCTTTAGAGAAGGAAACTGCCATCCTTACCTGGTCTGGCCTACATGTGACTCATAGCAATGTGGTTGACACTTACCTGCCCTCTGGGTTGGGCAATAAACATCAGTCTTTCCAGCAATGTCCTCATCCCACCAATGAACAAAACAAAAAAACAAAATCAATTGCTTGACAGAATAGAACTTGCTTAGAAGCGACAACTTTTCATCTGGACTCTTAAGAACAAATACAAGAATGCCAATTTCATATGACCAAAATAATTTTAAATTTGTCATGCTTGTGTTTGTTGCGATGACAGAGATGAAAGTCCACAGCCACATGTCCCTGTTCAGTGATATTCAACTATACTAATTTACCAAACAGCCATCAATATGATTAAAAATCTTGCATATGGCACAACACACATTAACTATGTTGGATGAACAATAAATCTGTCTGCAGCCAGAAAGATTTCAAGTATCACACATTATTGATTTCTTGAAAAAGAACTCTAAGAATCTCTCATAACAGCATTTAATTCAAACACTACAATTTGAGATCAGAGTTTATTTTTTCCAAGGGTCTATAGCCAGCAGCTTGCATAACTATTCATCTCACCACTGTGTAACAGGCGATACTTTAACCAGTTTGTTAGTTCATCTATAAACAATATCTTGAAAACTAATGGACAATTTTCAACACAACCTGGTAGGCAGATAGGGTACAAGTCCAAGGAAGAACTGCATATTTTTGGTGAAGATGTAGACCTGGATCCAGATCCTGGAATTATAGTCATGCACCAGAGAAACAGCCTCTTTAGTCCAACACATTCGGGCCGACCAGACATTCCAATGTGGCGTAGTCCCATGTGCCAATATTTGGCCCATATCGTTCTAAACATTTCCTATTTATATACCCATCCAGATGCCTTTTAAATGTAGTGTCTTAAAGAACTTATTCACACTGGAAGATTGGACCCTTTGTTTTAAAGATGTTGTTGATTGTCTTAGAATGTTGTGCACTGTCTCAGCTGCTGTGATGGAATTTGTCACATAAGACTGAATGAGAGCAAAGCTTACAGAATGAATTGTTGGATGGGGACCAACCTTGAATCGCCTCAGTAAAATGAAAGCTCCTAACAAAAAAGTGTTCTTTCTCAAAACACCATTCCCAAGAGCAATCTTTCAAGGAAGAGCTGTACCATTGTAATAACTTCGAAATTAACACAGCATGATGGTCCCATTAGGCCTTGATTGTTTCATTATGCTAAAGGTACTAGTTAAATGAAAGTTGTTGCTGTTGTTTTTATTAAGCCTGAGATTAAAAAAGAGAGCCTTACATCAGTGGAATATTCTATCTGGGCACAGCTTAAGTACACTGTACTATATGAAATAGTACACAAATTTATCTAACCCCATAACAGGAACATAGCTGAACAGGTAGGCAGCAGCTCAACATGCCAATCTGTACACAGCAATGAGCTTGGCCCAATGGCAGCACTTCTGCTGGAATCAGGAGGCTGGGAGGGAAATGTTAAACCCAGGCTTTTTCTACCAGCTCAATATTTTAAGATTACTGAATTACTCTTGTGCATTACGCATTGGACACTTCTCAACCAACTCCAGCAAGAGCACATCAATTCTTCTTCCATTTGTCTACTAGCCCTTGGAATCTTGCTGTGCATGGTGTCAACTACATTTTTGAACATCTAGAGTGATTAATTGATTGTAGAACACTTTAGGACATCAGAAAACACACAGATATTTTAGGAAATTTCTTCCTTTATAATTGACTGCTTAAATACCAAAGATCAGCAATGTTTGTCCCAGAATAAAAGACAGTTCTTCAAACTCCTTAATGCTTAGTTGGGTAACAAGCAACTACAGCTGGTAATGAAACCGGTTAAGAATTTCTCAGAAGCAAGCAGATTAAAGTGTTTAATACAATGCCTGATGTTCCATGCCTGATGTTCCATCCAGGACTCTCAGAAATACACAGAAGCCCTTACAGAACAATGGAACTTCTGTTCTAACTATTCTGAAAATGATGATGGTGGCAATGTAGTAATGCCGCTGGACTGGTAACACAGATGCCCAGGCAATGTTCAGAAGATCTGGATTCAGACCACCATTTCAGATGGTGAAATTTGAATTTTAAAAATCTAGAATTAAAAGTCAAAGGGTGACTGTGGAACTATTGCTGTACAAACGCAAAGTAGTTCATTAACGTCCTCTGGAAAAGCAAATCTGCTGTGCTTAAGTGGTCAGGCCTACACCAATGCAGTTGACTCTGAACTGCCCGATAATAAGGCACTGACCAAGGCACCAGAAACGATGGAAAGCAGAACTCTGTTGACACTGCAAAGTCATCCTGACTCAAAGTTAGTGCCAAAATTGAGAGCTGCCCAACAGACTAACCAAACAACAGCTCAACATAATCATATCCACAGCATCACACCTTATAGACAATGTCCCGTACACTACCATTACCATCCCTGATTATATCCTGTGCCACCAGCAAGAGAGGCCCAGCATGGGCAGAGGGACAGTGGAATAGAGTCAGGAGAAATCTGCCCTGGAAATCCCCAATATTAACTCCAGATCGCATGAAATCTCATTGCATCACATCAAACTTGGGAAAGGAAATCTCCTGCAGAATACCTAATACTATCGAACCTTGGCTGATGAATTGATGCTCTTCCACATGAAACACCAGATGGAAGAAACACTGAGGTTGGCAAGAGCACAGAAAGTACTCTGGGTGGGAGTCTTCAATGTCTATCACCAAGACTGACTCAGCAGTACCACTACTGACCGAGCTAGTTGAGTCCTGAAGGAATGTGTCTCCAGTAAGTGGTTAGAAAATCAACCTGAAGGAGAAGCATATTGATCTCATCATTACCAATTGCTTCATAAATGACCTTCTCTGCAGCATAAGGTTAGAAATGGGAATGATTGTTGATGATGGAATTCAGCATTGTTTAAAATTCCTCAGATTATGAAGCAATTCATGTCCAAATGCAGCAAGACATGGGCAATATCCACGTCTGACCTGAAAAATGGCAGGTAAGATTTGCACCACACAATTGTTGGGCAATGACCATTTTCAACAGCACAGTATCTAAAGTGTTGCCCCTTGATAGTTGATAGCATCACCATTACAAAATCTTCAACTAACAACATCCTGGGGTTAACCTGACCAAAAACTGAATTGGACTAGCCATATAAATGCCGTGGCTACAAAAGCAGATCAGAGGCTAGGAATGCTGCAGAGAATAACTCACCTCCTCTCCCTCCAAAACCTGTCTACCATCTGCAAGGCACAAGTCAGGAATGTGATAGAATTTTCCCCTCTTATCTGGCTCAGTGTAGCTCGAACAGCACTCAAAAAGGTTTGATACCAGCCATGATTAAATAGTCAGCTTGATTGGCACGGTATCACATCCACTCTCTCCACTGCTGATGCTGAATAGCAGCAGTATGTACCATTTACAAGATGTGCTGCAGAAATTCACCAAAGCTCCATGGACAACATGATCCAAACCCCTGAGTACTTCCATCTTGAAGTACAAGGGCTGTAGGTGTACAGGATCATCACCACCTTCAAGTTTCTCTTCAAGCCTCTCAGCATCCTGACTTCCAAACATATTGCTGTTCCTTCACAGTCACAAGGTCAAAATCCTGGAACTCTTCCCATGACAGCACTGAGACTCCTCCTATGTATGCCGAGAGCTGCAGTGATTCTAGAAATTAACACATACTTCCTTGTCATGGTCAAATAAGAATTGACAATAAATGCTGGTTCTGCTGGTGACATCCACATCCCAGAAAGCTGGTCTCAGTAATGATGGCCTGAACCAACTATTGTTAATGTTTTATACATGTCTTCTGGAGAAAAAAAAAAATCTGCTGTACTATCTTGGTCTGGCCTACACATTTCCATACTCACAACTACCCTTTGAAATGGCCCAAACAATACACTCAGTTGAAGGACATTTACGATAGGCAACACCTACATCCCATGAAAGAATAAAATGCAGTTCTGAGCATTTTAAGACCATACAAAATAAGAATAAGAGTAGGCCATTCAGTTCCTCAAGCCTGCTCCGCTATTCAATGGGATCATGGCTGATCGACATTCCACATGATCACTTTCCTGGCACTGCTTTATTCTGAGACTATGTCCTCTGTTCCTTGACTGTCCCAGGAGGGAGAGCATCTTCTCAGGATTTACACTGGCAAATCTCTTAAGAATCCAACAATTTACAATCACCTCTTATTCTTCTAAATTCCAGGTGAGTAGAGTCCCATATTGTTCAGCCTTTGTTCTTAAGTCAAGCTGTCCATACTAGGGATCATATTAGTGAACCTCCTCTGATCTACTTCCAATCTTACCTTCAATAAGGGGACCAAAATTGATCACAGTATTCCAGATGTACTGCAGCACTGCTGCAGTACAATTTCCCTACTCTTATACTCCAATGCCCTTGAACTAAGAGTCAGAATTCCATTAACTTTCCTGATTACCTGCTGCACCTATGTTCTAGCTTTCTGCGTTTCACGCACAAGTACCCCCAAATCTCTTTGTGTTGCAGCTTTCTGCAGTTTTTCTCCATTTAAATAATATTCCAATAAATAAAACATTTAATTTCTGCTCAGGGATTAACTACGAAAATGCTATGGGTTGCTTGGCAACTAGGCCACATGTGCTCCCATCAGTCTGCTCCACATGCTCTCCTGTCCACTTGGGCCTTGTCATTACCTCTTATTATGGGATTCCAGTTGCTTTAGCTCTCAATTACCTGTGCACCTATGTACATCTATGGAGCCTTGGGAGAGAAAAAACACAGCCCAAGTAAAGTATGGGATATAATCATAATTTGCTTCACTTAATTGAATGCTTCAAATCAATCATGGAGCTGAATAAGCTTCACTTGCTGTTTTGCCAGTGAAATTTTATAAAGTTAAACTTACACAGCTAAATTCTGAACAGTCGTGGTAAGTGGAGCAAGAAGCAGAGAATTGCCTCCAGCATCAAGCATGGATGGAGTCTGACATTTCACACAGTTGTCAGGAAGTGCCTGGCTTTATACTGATGGTTTTGAATACAGAAGGGGTTGTGTGCGCCTGCACACTAACTGCCGACATTTTGAAGTCCAGATTCCACAGAAAACATATTGCCACTGCGTCTGTGAAATATCTGTACCTACCAGCACTTAAAGACTTTGATAAACTAAAATCCCCCTTCCCCAAATTTCCCTCACTCCCTTAGCATTTTGGAGCAAAATCTGATACAGTTAACAGTGAAACAATGTTGATCACACCGCAGAGTCCGTAATTGCATCTGAACCTAGTGTACACAGCTCAGTCAGACTTTCAGGAGTTTAAACACCAATACAGGGGTTCAATGTACTAAATTATCCTTTTATTGCACTATTCCCAAGTAGACATATTTCTCCAGAGCTGTTCTTCTGGGAGTCTAACATTTTGTGGAAAAATCTGTTGAACTCAAACTTTTCCAGAGCATATATTATTACAGACTTTTAAAAACTTATCTTCATTTTTGGGCTAAGCTGACTACCTGAGCAGCACTGTCAAGCATCAAAAACAAAAAAGTTAGCTATTTGTGAAGACTGGTATTGGAGTTTACAGACTCTTGCACTGACATGCAATAGACCCTGTACTCAAGAAGCTTCGAAGTGGGAGGATTACAGGAAATTGTTGGGTGCAAATGTGCTATCTTTCAGTGCAGTGCTCTGTTCTGGCTCCCACTAACTATCTCCAACATCCTGATAAACTACGACACAACAACCAAAACAACAAACTCAACATTTTTTAACTGACCTACAGGAAGACATGACTCGTCACATTTGGGAATTCTTTTCTTTCTCTCTATTAATATCTTTTCATTAATATCTGAACATGTTGCTGTACTGAAGGGAATATTTTTCTATTCTTACATGGAACATGGTTATTTCAGACAAGGCCAACATATGTTACTCGTACATGGTATTCCTTGACTTTATTTCACAGAGAAAATAAGATTCTGGAGTCATATGTAGATTAGACCAGATAAGGACAGCAGATTTCCTTCCCTAAAGGACTGTGGTGAACCAGATGGGTTTTTATGACAATCGGCACTGGTCATATGGTTTGACGTTAGACTAGTTCTTAATTCCATATCTTATTGAATTCAAATTTCATTGCCGTGGAGAGATTTGAACCCATATTCCTATAACATTAACCCGGAGATCTGGATTACTAGTCCAGTGATATTACCACTATGTCACTACCAATGAAATATGTCACTTAATTTCAGCATCACAACTGACTTGAGCCTGCCCAGCTAATGCACACTTTCCTGACATAAACTTTATTTTCATATTTTACTGCCTGGTGACTATGCACTGAAATAGTTATGCTGCCCACCTTAATTTACTGTAAAGGCATCTTTAATATAATCAGTCCCTTAACAATACTGTAAAGCAAGTTGATTCTGAATTGACACTACAATAATGATGGTTACTGGATAAAGAAGTTTCATCTTAAAAAAGTTAAAAACAAATAACTCAAAAAATTTTGAATCCATAATATTAACTAGATACAGGCTTGTAATTGAGGTGCACTGTGACCATTATAGTTTAGTGAATAATTTTTGTTCCGTTAAATCATTTCATTATTTCACCTGCCCATGCATTATTATAAATATCTGAACTGGTTACAGGTTTTTCAATTCATTGTGGGGAAATATGTGTCACTCAGAAGGCTAGTACTTGAATGCCATCTTGAACTTCCCTTGAGAAGGTGGTGGTGACCTTTTCCTTGAACTGCTGCAGTCCATGTGCTGAAGCTGGTGACACTGTTGGCTACTGACTGTCAAGTTTTCGATACAGCCATGAAGAACTGAGATATATCCAAATTGGAATCGTGTGCAACTTGAAGGTGACTGCATTCCCAGGCATCTGATGCTGTAGCCCTTCAAATGTTGAAGGTTCTGGGGAATTTTTGCTTACACATGCTATGGACTAATTGCCAAAGCACTGGTTGCCTCTCTTAACAGGTTAATGAATTTGCTTCCAGTACACAGTTCCCAGAATTGTGCTCAGTTATACAATTTCAGCCAGAGCACCAGTGGAGATGTTGTAAATATTCCCAGTACCCTGAGCTGAGGTAAATGGGAAAGTTAACCAGCTAAAGTTCCTGCTGTTGATCATAGTCACAAAACTTCAGCTGGAGAGAGCAAATATGTGAAGATGTGTTGAGGGCCCAGCTGCAATATCCTCCATCCCACTAACCACAAGAAATTTAGCATCCAGCTTGAGAAATGGTCACTTGAAGAAGCATGAGGTGTGTGGCCAGAAATTGAAGAATTTGATCTAGCTCACCCAGCACCTTCAGTAGAAGTGAAGAAGAAAGCTGGGGGACAAATGTTTTCAAGGAGGAGTTAGATCTAGTTCTTAGATGTAAAGAGATCAAAGGGTATGGGGACCAGGTGGGAACAGGGTACTGAATTGGATGATCAGCCATGATCATATTGGAGTAGGTGAAGCAGGCTCAAAACAGCCAAATGGCCTACTCCTGCACCTATTTTCTCAGTTTCTATCAGTTTTTAATAGAAACTAGAGTACAATGAGAATGGACATATTAATGAGATGGTGTTATAAAACAAACATCAACAGTCATGTTCAAAAGACTGTGGGAATAATCTGTAACAGTGAGAGATATATAAGAACCCACCAGAATCAGAATCAGATAGCAGTTACGCCTAGGTGAGCAGATACCATTACAGTCCAGAAACTACCAGAAGAGAAGAGGATAGCCATCCGTCCAAAGTGCAGGCCAGAATCCTGACTCACAAACCTTGTGGAAATGCAAACCACTAATAACACCCTGCATCATTACCTTAATAGTTGGACTGCCATTGGTTCAATGTCAGGTTCAGAGAGTGGAACACATAAGTTAAGCTTCCTTAATGACTAATGAGGGAGCACGTTTGTTCAGGAGATGCCAGTCTTATCAGGCATGAAAATGATCCCATGTCTGCTTGATTTCAGATAGGCATACATGAATCCATGAAACTGCTGAAGAGGAGGTGGTAGGGAATTGATCATAATGTCCTGCCCAATAAAGTGCACAACCAAAACCAATCTGACTGCAGTTTGCAGGACCTTGCAGCGTGCAAGTTGGCTCCTGGCTTTGCTTGCATGCCAACAATGATTTCATTCTCCAGAGATTACACAGTAGTATCACTATTTCAAAGGGTTCTGTTCCTTCTCTCTAGCCCAGTTTAGAATCTCGTCAAGTGACATTCATTGAAGGGCAACTGCACAGCTTTGTGCGCCTACTGATAAACTTGTAAGAAAACCTTAGTTTAATGAGCACAATCTGAATGCAAAATTGTATGGGACAGATTCTTCTTATTTGTTTTACTTTCAACTATGATTTCAGTACAAATCAGGTGAATTTTACAGAGAATGCAACATTGCAGTGGCATTAATTGATTTATGTTTGGCATAAGATGAGGATATTGCTGTAGAATTCTGCTCATCACTGAGTCAACCTTTAGACAAAGTCAAACGTCCATTAGGTTCCAAATGTCTCCTAAAAACAGACTGCAAGTCTCCACGTTACAATCAACTTACCATTTATTATTCATGTCAAATAAACCTTTGGACTAACTCCATCTGTATTCATTTCTAAACTGAAAATAGCAAGTTGTTTTGTTGAATTAACTATCATTATGCACCAGTCTGCAAATGAATACCTGTTGTTCCCAACACACACACACACAGGTACATTCATTGCTTAATTTATCTATAAGGTAACTTAAATCATTTTCTCAACATCAACAGAGTCATTCAGACTCAACCATAACTTAGCTTGCTTGTGTTTATCCTTAAAATATTTTTCATATTTGAAAAATATAATCTCACCATATTCTAATAATTTGTTATTTTCTTTTAAAAAAGAACATTAAAAAAATTATTAAGCTGTCACACAGAAGACTAACCAAACATGCACAATGCATCTACCTACATGTAAACAAACCACAAACTACTCTGCATAAATTCAAGTTTACAGAATCATAAAATAGTTACAGCACTGAAGTTCTGTACAAGACCTGCATGAGTTGGCCCCACTCCCCAAATTTGTCCCATTGCCTGCAAAACTCTTCCCTTCATATAATTATCTAACTTATTTGGAAGCCACGAGTGAATTTGTTTGACCTTGCCAGTGGTGAAAGAGGCTACTCAACCCTATTAGTCTACACCAGTGACTATGTTCCAATTTAACAGTCTCATTCCACTTCACCTCATCCCACTTGTCACAACCACACATCATGACCTTGGAACATCTACGGACTTTATTGGCCTTCTTCTATAAAATCCTAATATGTGTTTTCTGTAAAGAAAAGGGCTTATACAGCTAAAATGACATCTGATGTAAATTCAGTAGCTATCTGGAAAGGGGTTCTGAAATGGCACACTTGCAGGTGTCAAAAATGCTTCAAAGGCAGAAATATAGTACAAACGAAACTGTAATCCCATATGAGTGTCTCAGACTATGAACATGATGGTAAACAAAAAGACAGCAATCTTCATCAGAGGCATATTTGTGCTTATCCCTTTCAAGAATACATAAGAACAGGGATTAAAAGTGAGTTTCATTCCTGGGCTATGTTTGTTTGTGGCTTAATGTCCCTGTATGTGGAATAGTGTGCTGAGAGAGACACAGCTTTGAGAACAGACATTAAACACGTCGGCAATACAAGTAAAGTGAGAAAAAGCCCCATTCTTTATCTCATTCCTAGAAGACTGTCAAAAAGAAAAATGACAAAATAGGTACAACCAACCTGCCAAGTCAAGAATCTTAAAATTGACGGGCTCAACCATAAACGTTCCACTATTGTCACAAACAAGTAGGAGACTCATCTGTATATCTTTTATTATTTACCTCAATTTGGACTCAGTTTTTATTCCTAATCTGTGCGCATGTGTTGCTTTATTATTCTTCAACTTTCTCTGAAGTTTTAAAGTATCTACTGCATATACCTGGGCTGGATTTGAAATCAGGATCTTGATGGTGGAAGACAGTATATAACCTACTGTGTCACCGAATCTTGAATTTTAAGGTTCCATATTTTAATTAAGTAAACATTCCCAACTACAGGGGATCCATCATCTTGATGACTGTACAATGTTAGGCAGAAAAGTTTACCTCTCCTGTGTGTTGGTTTGGAGATCAGGATTTGATAGATACAAGGTTTGAATGTGTTTGTTTTTAGAGACTCGGGATTTTACATACTGCGGTTTTCATCAGAATGTGGATTTGTGGAAGTGTTATTTATAGAAATGGTGTTTACTGAGATGGGTTTTATAAAAATGCTGCTCATGGACACAGATTTTATATAAGAAGATCAATAAATGTAGGGTTTCATGGAAATGGGATTTTATAAAAGACTTGAATTTCAGGGGTTTTATCAAGTTGGTTTCCAAAGTGCAGAGATTAAACTGCCTCTGACAATCAGTTTGTGGTGTCTGCCAATTTAGAATTAATCATTCAGCCTCCTTTATTAACTTGAATGCGCAACAAATTGACAACTAAATGCACGGGGGTTTTGAGCTGAGGTAAATCCACAGTGCACAATGAAATAACCTTCAATTATTTGGCAAATTATGCTTTCATCAACAGATTAATCTGGTCTCTAATGTACATATCTGAACACCAAAAGCAAATAAACCAATGTGTTTAGCTCTGATCTTCTGCTTGCTTAGTAACTTTCAGAAATTCCCTGGTTTTCTAGATTGGCCCTTGCGATTAAAGGTTGCGTAGTAGGCCCCCTCATCAATGTCTAACGTGATATACAGAATCACAGATTGTTACGGCACACAAGAAAACCGTTTGGCTCATCATGTCTGCACCAGCTCTACCACCTAATGCCAATCCCCTGCCTTTTCCCCATATCCCTGCACCATTATTACAATCCAAATAACCATCCAATCCAATGTTCGTAGGAGAGTAAGATGGCGTGCCTTCGTCTTGAGACACCCTTAGAAAAACACAGAAAAATGACTCTGGTTGGCCTTGGGAGTGAGAACACTCCTTCAAGGTGTCCTCAGTGGTGTGGAGGCTATGCAGCACAGGCAGTTACAAATTCTCTGGAGCACTGACTCTTCATCTGCCCCTGCCACACCACCTCATTTCACTGGTAGCATTCAGACTACCATTGAGGGTCCTGCCTGCCAATCAGGTCCATAGCTGTTCCTCCTATGACTCAGGCCTTTCAATGATGGCTCTAGGGCAGAGCCATGCTGACAAAGTGCCTGGCATGGGTAATTTTTGTGCTCTCTCGGAGGGAACATTGAAGGCAGGGAGGAGGAAGGGAAAGCCTGTCTGGACTGTGTGATACAGTTTCCCAGCCAAACTCCCAGATGGTCTGGCACTGGTTGAAAACCATTGGTGACAGGGTCGAAACCATTCAGTGCACTTTGAGAGCCAGATTAAATTGACCTCTGCCACCTGTATGGCATACCACCTGGATCTCATTGGCAGGAAGTGAGAAGACAGTAGGATTTCCTCGTGAAGAAAAACACTTTCCTTTGGTCTCAGAATTCACCTCCAGGAGATTGAGCAGGGGTCAGAGAAAGGGACAATATTAATTATCATCGTCTCTCAATGATATAGTTGACATTTTCAGCTCAGTTGTATTTGCAGTCGAGTTTCTGCACTGTGTGCTGCTACACGTAGGTTCTCTCGCATTAATCCAGACAGAATGTGATCTTATGATCAAATAATTCTGCTGTCACCACCGCAAGGAGTTGTTGAGACAAATGTGAAATTTGTTTTCATATTCTTTCATGGGATGAAGGTAAAGACCATAATTGCTTTGCCCATCCCTAATTGCCCTTGAACTAAGTGGCTTGCTCAGCCATTTTTTGAGAGAAGTTAAGAATCAATCACATTGCTGTGGGTCGGGAGTCAAATGTAGACCAAATAAGGTGAGGACAGCAGATTTCCTTTCCTGAGGGACATCAGTGAATCAGCTGGGTTTTTACAACAATCACTGAGACTAGCATAATGTTCCAAATTTATGAATTGAAGTTAAATTCCATAATTTGCCATGTTGGGACTGGAACCCATGTTTCCAGGATAATCATTTCGGCCTCTAGATTCCAAGATGTTGTGACGTTGCATTAATCCACTGTCTTCCCTTATTAATTTGAAGAGGGGTGGAAAGAAGCATCTTTGAGCCCATATGCCAGCAGTTTGGACAAAAATGGCATGTTTTTGTGTTATGAATATTTTAAGAAATATCTTAAAAATCTTAATCTACCACTTTCTACTTGAAAGGCTTGACGGGGTGATTTAATTCTGGGATAGACACAGATCTAGAAATTCAATGACACTATGCCTGATTAACAGCAATAGCTGGGTGCCAATCACCATAATGATCCAAAAATCCAGTGTCAGAAAAAGATGCTAGTCCCACTGTATGAGCAAAGGAGCTATGCACATGTGCACTTTGACTGCCTATTTGATACTGCATTCAGCAAAACCAGGTATACAAATGGACTAGGATAACAAAGTGTGAAGCTGGATGAATACAGCAGGCCAAGCAATATCTCACGAGCACAAAAGCTGATGTTTCGGGCCTAGATCCTTCATCAGAGAGGGAGATGGGGAAAGGGTTCTGAAATAAATAAGGAGAGAGGGGGAGGCGGCCCGAAGATGGATGGAGGAGAAGATAGGTGGAGAGGAGACTATAGGTGGGGAGGGGATAGGTCAGTCCAGGGAAGACGGACAGGTCAAGGAGGCAGGATGAGGTCAGTAGGTGGGAAATGGAGGTGCGGCTTGAGGTGGGAGGAGGGGATAGGTGAGAGGAAGAACAGGTTAGGGAGGTGGGGACGAGCTGGGCTGGTTTTGGGATGCAGTGGGGGAGGGGGAGATTTTGATGCTTGTGAAGTCCACATTGATACTATTGGGCTGCAGGGTTCCTAAGCGGAATATGAGTTGCTGTTCCTGCAACCTTTGGGTGGCATCATTGTAGCACTGCAAGAGGCCCATGATGGACACGTCGTCTAAGGAATGGGAGGGGGAGTTAAAATAACCAGCTGGACAAATGGACTAACTAAAAGGCTGGATACCAGAAAGGTCCCCGTTTAACAAACACTTATCTGAACATAGCGCATGAAGGTGCACAAGAGTTCTTCCCAATCAGGTCCCTGGGTACATCCTAATGTCCCTTTCGTTTGGCATCTTGAACCACACCCCTCCAGGGATGGTGAGAAATGTGCATTTGAGGTTACAATCAGATCAGCTCGAGGAGCCAAATGGCCTACTCCTGTTCCTAAATGTTCGTATGTATGTTTTTGGGATAATACATAGTATGACACTATTGGGCCAATCTTAAGCAATCATTTTACTCACAATTAATGACTTGCAGAAACTAAAAGACAAAATGTTCACAGCTAAAAACTGTCTGAAAATTTTCCAGAAAGCTTTTATACAGTTTCTTTGGATGAGTTAAGTGGCCCCTAGCTCTTCACAACAGCTGGCAATCTGAAAGGCACCATTTGGGGTTTGATGTAATGTGAAATATATCAGCCTCTGCCCCCCTACTGAATTTCTAACCACTGAAAGTGAACTGTTTCGTACCAATCTTTCCTATCTGACAGGGGAACTATCCATTAGTCAAGAGCAAAAGGAACAACTCCACAAGGACGATTTATAAGAAGTTAAATTTCAATTGTTTGAAACTCAATCATCTCAACATCTCAGGATGAATTTTAACTCGAACCTGGAACAAATCATATTTATTTGAAATTATTCTTGGTCAAAAGACCTTTCTCACAGCCTGAAAGCCCCCATTCTTCCATTTTGTAACTAGTAACAGAACAGATCTTTAGTCTTCCTTTTTGTATTTTGAAAAAATATTTCGATCTTAAACCCTGACTAATCAAACTTTACAATAACTTCATTCCTTGCTTCTGGGAAAGGTTATGAAGGCACAACACAGGAGCATAATCAGTCACTGTGCCCTATCAGAAGTCAGAGGTAGATCTTAAGTAGAGAATGTCCCATACCAAAATCTTGTTCCTGTTTAATGTTTTCTCATCTTATCTAGAAGCTTCTGTTAGAGTCAATCACACTCTAGATATTATACTTCTTTTCATATTCTTTTGACATTTTGACAGTCTTCAGCTCATTGTGGTGCAACACTTTACAAGTTATTTCTGTGTTACTAGGGAGATGGAGCAAAAGTAAATTTTTCTTCTACACAGCAAGTCATTATCATCAATAAATTAATGTCCTGAAAGATGGTAAAAGTAACATTAACTATAAAAGACAATTGGATAAATGCTTTTTTCTAAATTCATTCATGAGATGTTGGCAATGCTGGCTGGCTGGACCAGTATTTGTTACCCATCCCAATTTGCCGTTGCCAGGCTGGTAAGCTGCCTTCTTGAACCACTGCATTCTATTTGCTGTAGGTAAACCCACAACACAGTTCAGAAGGGAGTTCCTAGATTTTGACCAAGTGAAACTGAAAGAACGCCGATATATTTCTAAATTATAGTAGTGAATGGCTTTGAGGGGAATTTGCTGGTGACGTTCCCATGTATCTGATGCCATTGTCCTTCTAGGTGGTCATGTGTTTGGAAGGTGTTGGAAGGTTTGGAAGATTCTAAACAGTATGAATATATTCCTGTACTGCATCTTGTAGATGGCACACACTTTTGCTACTGAGTGTTGGTGGTGGAGGAAATGCATGTTTGAGAATATGGAACTAATCAACTGGGTTGCTTTGTCCTGGAGGGTGTCAAGCTTCTTCATTATTGTTGGAGTCACATTTATTCAGGGACGTTCGGCATATTCCATCACACTCCTGACTTGTGGTTTCTAGATGGTTTGATTTATTTACTGTCACATGTACAGAGTCATAGAGTCATACAGCATGGAAACAGACCCTTCAGTCCAGCCTGTCCACGCCAGCCATGTTCCCAAATTAAACTAGTCCCACCTGCCTGTGCTTGGCCCATATCCCTTCAAACATTTCCTGTTATAGTGTCATTGAATTGTACAGCTTGGAAACAGACCATCCAGTCCAACTCATCCATGCTGACTAGATATCCTAAATTAATCTAGTCCAATTTGCCAACACTTGGATCATATCCCTATAACCCCTCCTATTCATATACCCATCCAAATGCCTTTTAAATGTTATAATTGTACCAGCCACTACCATTTCCTCTGACAGCTCATTCCATGCGTGCATCACCCTCGCCGTGAAAAGGTTGCCCCGAGGTCCCTTTTGTATCTTTCCCCTCTCACCTTAAACCTATGCCCTCCAGTTTTGGACTCCCATACCCTGGGAAAAGACTTAAACTTGTATAAGGCCCCTCTCAGCCTCCGACACTCTAGGGAAAATAGCCCCAGCCTATTCAGCCTCACCCTATAGCTCAAACTCTCCAACTCCAGCAACATTCTTGTAAATCTTTTCTGCACTCTTTCACGTTGAACAACGTTTCCACCATAGCAAAGAGACCAGAAATGAACGCAGTATTCCAAAAGTGTCCTAACCAACGTCCTGTACAGCTGCAAGCATAACCCAACTCCTATATTCAATGCAGTGACCAATAAAGGCAGGTGTACCAAATGCCTTCTTCACTACCCTGTCTACCTGTGACTCCAAGGAACTATGAAACTACACTCCAAGTGTTTGGCAACACTTCCCAGGACCTTACCATTAAGTGTATAAGTCCGGCCCTGATTTGCTTTGCCAAATGTAACATCTTGCATTTATCTAAATTAAACACCATTTGCCAATGCTTGGCCCATTGGCCCATTTGATCAAGGTCTGATATAACCCTCTTCAATGTCCAGTGCATGACTAATTTTGGTGTCATCTTCAAACTTACTAACCATTCCTCCTATGTTCACATCCAAATTATTTGAATAAAGTAACAAAAAGCAATGGACTCAGAAACGATCCTTGTGGCACACCACTGGTCACAGCCCACCAGCCTGAAAAAACAGCCATCCTTTCACCATATTCCATCTCCTACCTTCAAGCCAATTTTGTATCCAAACGGCTAGCTCTCCCTGAATTCCATATGATCTGTTCACGAACTTATCCAATGTCTTTTAAATATTGTAGCTGAGCCTGCATCCAGTGTGCTTCCTGTATTCTCATCCAAATTATTTGTATAAATAACAAACAAAAGTGGACCCAGTACTGACGCCTGTGGTACGCCGCTAGTTACAGGCCTCCGGTCTGAAAAACAACCACCACCACCTTCTGTCTCTTCCCATAAAACCAATTGTGTATCCAATTGGCAAGATCATCCTGAATCCCATGTGATCTAACTTTTCTAATTAGTCTACCATGCAGAATCTTGTCAAAGACTTTAGTAAAGTCCACGTAAACAAACTCTACCGCGCAGTCCTCAATCTTATTGGTTACTTCTTCAAAATAAAACTCAATCAAATGTGAGAGACATGATTTATTTCTCTCCAAATGTAGTAAACCATATCTTTCAGAATCACATCTAACAACTTACCAACCATCAATTTGTATATACTACAAATACAGTGAGATGTGTTGCTTAGTGTCACCTCCTCCGGTGCTATCTTAAATAAAAAGAAACAAAACACAGAATATAAAACCAGATAAGTAAAACAATAAAGTTCATCTTACAGTCTTATTTCAATGATGTAAGGTGCTCAGCCATGGGCCTTGATTGGGCTCTTCACCCCCAATACCTTGATTCCCTGTTGCTAAACTGATGACACTGCTGGAAGAGCTACCAGTTTTCCGGTGCCATCTCAGCTCCATCAACGCTGCCACCACCATGAATTCATACTGGGTCGACATCACCATGCAGCTGCCATGGTGCTACAGGGTCCTGTGCTGGGGCTAAACCTGTGCCTATCACCATCTCCAGCATGAGAAGGTTAAGTATATAAGCATGTTGCTCAATTGGAACAGCATATCCTATATCTACATCCTGTGTAATCAGATTATTTCCACACATCTCTCCATGGAAACTGTAATAACTCTTTCAAGTCCTTTTGATCTTCCTCCAAAAGGTAGCTTAATAACTTATCCCAATTTCTGAGAACTTCCTCACTGTCCAACTTAATTTGAGGAATGTCCAATTCAGAATCATCTGAAACTTGGTTCTTCACTCTGTGTTGCAACCAGTAACACATTCTCCTTTTGCTTTCCTTCCCTATCAAAATACCTTTTGAGCATATTCCAATGACACACTGAGAGGTTTCTTTCCATCTGGCATTCTTATTAAATAATTCACCTTAATTAATTTCCTTTCAATTTGATAAAGCCCATTAAACCTTGCCTTTAAAAGGTTCATGTACCACTGGTAGTAATATTAACACTTCTTTCTCTTCTAGTGAAACTGCAAATTTTCGATTTCTTGTCTGCTTCATCACATGCTGTGCTACTTTTAAACAATGCCTAGCCAACTCATCCACTCTATTTAATTTTTCCCTAGAATTTGATACATAGTCCAAAACTGTGGTTTCTGAACTCTGTCTCACCAATTTTTCCTTAATTAGATGGTGGACAGGCTTTAAGGAATCAAGTGAGGTTTCCTAATGTCTGGACGAAGACAAACCACAGGATGACTAATGTACGACCTGCTCTTACAGCCAAAGTACTTATATGCCTAGTTCCAGATCAACGTTAATCTCCAGGATGTTGACACAGGAGTGTTACATGATGGTAACGTCATCAAATATCAAAGGGTGATCATTAGATTCTCTCTTGATGGAGATGGTCATTGCCTAGCACTTGTGTGGTCGGAACATTACATGCCCCTTGTCAGCCCAAATGTGGAAATTGACCAGGTTTTGCTGCATTTGGACATGGACTACTTCAGTAAATGAGGGGTCATGAACGATGCTAAACATTGTGCAATCATTGGCAAACATCCCCATTTTTGACCTTATGATGGAGACAAGGTCATTGATGAAGCTGCTCAAGGTGTTTGGGCCGAGTACAATACGGTACAGAAGAAGGAAGAAGAGATGGAGAGGAGGAAATGGGAGAAAGGAAAGAAGAACCAAGAGCAAAATATTGTTCACTGTTCTGATGGTAATGTCATGAAACTGGAACTTTCCCATGGGAAGTACTAGTAGTACCCGAGGATGGCAGCTGAATTTAGCATTGTCAATGCTACTTTGACTAATACTCAGCAATGACAACTTGGGGTCACCTAGTTTTTTTTAATCCACCTCATGTTATCTCGCCCTTGATTCTGAACCTCGTGGGTTCATGTCCTACCCTAGAAACTCGAGCACATCATTCAGGCAAACATTTCTTTGCTGTATAGAGAGAGTGCTTTATTGTCAGAAGCACAATATTGTGGATAAGAAGCTAAAAGGGAGGCTTCATCTGCGTTCACAGGTGGAAAGAAAAATTCCATGGCCTGGCATGACAGGAAACAAAGAGTAGAGATAAACGGATCCCTTTCGGAATGGCAGGCAGTGACCAGTGGGGTACCACAAGGTTCGGTGCTGGGACCGCAGCTGTTTACAATATACATTAATGGTATAGATGAAGGCATTAAAAGTAACATTAGCAAATTTGCTGATGACACAAAGTTGGTTGGCAGTGTGAAATGTGAGGAGGATGTTATGAGAATACAGGGTCACTTGGACAGGCTAGGTGAGTGGACGGATGCCTGGCAAATGCAGTTTAATGTGGATAAATGTGTGGTTATCCACTTTGGTGGCAAGAACAGGAAGGCAGATTACTATCTAAATGGAGTCAAGTTAGGTAAAGGGGAAGTACAACAAGATCTAGGTGTTCTTGTACATCAGTCAATGAAAGCAAGCATGCAGGTACAGCAGGCAGTGAAGAAAACTAATGGCATGCTGGCCTTCATCACAAGAGGAACTGAGTATAAGAGCAAAGAGGTCCTTCTGCAGCTGTACAGGGCTCTGGTGAGACCACACCTGCAGTATTGTGTGCAGTTCTGGTCTCCAAATTTGAGAAAGGGCATTCTTGCTATTGAGGGAGTGCAGCGTAGGTTCATGAGATCAATTCCCAGAATTGCGGAACTATCATATGTTGAAAGATTGGAGCGACTGGGCTTGTATACACTTGAGTTTAGGAGGATGAGAGGTTATCTGATTGAGACGTATAAGATTATTAAGGGATTGGACACTCTGGAGGCAGGAAGCATGTTTCCGCTGATGGGTGAGTCCAGAACCAGAGAACACAGTTTAAAAACAAGGGGTAGGCCATTTAGAACGAAGTTGAGGAAAAACCTCTTCACCCAGAGCGTGGTGGATATATGGAATGCTCTGCCCCAGAAGGCAGTGGAGGCCAAGTCTCTGGATACTTTCAAGAAAGAGATAGACAGAGCTCTTAAAGATAGTGGAATCAAGGGTTATGGGGATAAGGCAGGAACAAGATACTGATTGTGGATGATCAGCCATGATCATAATGAATGGGGGTGCTGGCTCGAAGGGCCGAATGGCCTACTCCAGCACCTATTATCCATTGTCTATTGGCATCTCTACAGTGCCTCAGCCAATATTTAAACAATTAAGTAACACCACTGAAAGCACAAAAGCAAAACACTACAAATGCAGACATCTGAAGAAACTCAGCAAATCTAGCATCATCTGTGCAGACAGAAACGGAATTAACACTTTAGTCCTGTGACCGTCAGAACTAAGAATAGTCAAAAACACAATAGGTTTTGAAAAAGTGAAGAGGAAATGTAGGAAGAAGATCCTGAGGAAAAGTCTGGAATAGGGTGGAGGGCATAGATATTAAATGAAAATTAGGTTCCATGGGTAAGACCAGAGAATGTAAGTACAAACAGTGTAGAAGAGGTGTAAAGGACAGCAAAGTGGTCATCCACTTAAAGCAGATTATCTGATTAATATTGTATCCCCAATATTCTATCAGATATTAAACTTTTTGAAAAGAGCATGTACTTAATTTGAAGCACTTTGGAACACTGAGGTCATGGATGGCACTACTTAAATACAAATGTTCCTGTATACTTAATTTTTAGGAGATTGTACTAAATGAAAAGTCCGTTGAGAACTGAGGACCAACCAAATATAAAAGTTCAGCTACGCAAAAAGACTTACAAAAACATTTTTATTAACTGCTTAAGAGCCTCCCAGCAGGGCAGTTACCTGTCCATTTGCAAGTTAAATAATTTCTTTGCCCAAGAGGTGTACTTTCCACCTGCTCCAAGTGGCAAAAAACTGACAGTACTTCTGCCGTTTTGAAAGTTTGTTTCCCTAACGTGCACTGTAAATGTTGCTCATGGACCCCTGTGTGCAGTAGTAGGCTTTTATTCAATACCTTAAATGGATCCTGTTTAATGAGACAGACTGTATTTATCTCAGGCAATGTACAATTGGAGTACAAAGCCTCGCTGAATGATCACAGCAGCATGGATTCCAAGAATTTCCACTGCAGGGAATTCTCTTTGGTTTTTACAAGATGAGATCCTGTGTACGTCTCCCAACCTCTGTGATTTACAGCTGCATAAATGATAGAATGTTGTGTAACTCTTTGCTGGAACACTGTGCATTTTTCAATGACTAAGAGTCTTGATTCCTGCAAGAGGCAACCCTTCAAAGCAGCAGAGAGGATAAATGCTTTATCAGGCCATCAATCCAAAAATATTAAGCAAAAATAACCTCTTTGTATTTGAAGATTAATGTTCTTCAGCGCTGAGGTAATTTACTTGTAGGGAAGGGAAGAGAGTTAGTTAAAGACCCACATCTGGCTATGACTGGACTGCTGAAAGTAGTGAGAGAGCCCTTAGATAAAAGCCTGCTTGTTCTTAACAGGGAATTAATGTCAGAACAGGACAGGGCTGTTGCTCAGGCCTGGCAGAGTCAGATGGGAAGCTCCACTGCAACAATTCACCCTTAGTTCAAAGTCACTTCTCTTGCCACCTTCTCCCCGCCCCAACACCTGGAAACTGTGTCTGCTTTCAAAGACATCATGGTAAATAATGACTTCAGTCATCTACCTTCACCCACTCAGGAGGGACTCAGAATAACTGAACTGAAATTATATAAATAGCCACATGCAACTTAATCATTTGTCTAAATGACTGCATTTTCGGAGGGTGGTTGTTAATCAGGTCCATGAGCACTTTCAAAGTAGGGAATGGATTTCAGCTAAAGGTTGGGTTAAGCTACCAGAAATGGAAAGGGGGTTGGGCACTGAGGGTTGTGAAAAGGGCATCGAGACAGAGTGGGGGTGTAAATGTGCAGCATATGGAGCCAAATCAAGCCTGCCTCTGCCTCTTTTACAAGCTCCATGCCCCTTCCAACTTCACCACCACCAACAGTAATGGAGGAGTCCCAATTCTCAGGCCTGCTTTGCTCTTGTCCACACCATTTGCTGTCACACAGTTCTGGAGGGGTTTTACAGCAGGTTGACATCACATCACAAAAGATGAAATTGAAGCCTTGGCAGACAAGGTTATACGTCAGCCAGTAATGGTGTGTGTGTGTTGGGAGCGGGTGGGTAGTGTTTACAATAAAATGTTTAAACTTTAAAAGGAGTTGAAAATGATCAAAGTCTTCAGTGTAAAACATAAAGCAAATTAAAGTCTTTAGTCTGGGAATAAAGATAAATGGGACAAATTCTTACAATTACGCTCAGCCCATTCACAGAATCCTCTCTCCCAATATCTGTGACCACTGAGTTTCAGCTGAATTGGACACTGTTATATTTCTATTCTATAAGCATAACAAGGAAAGCGAGGTAGAAGGAGGCAAATGGAATTGAGGTACAATGATGGAAGGCATCATCAACACTGTTATCAAGCAGCTTTTCCTCGGCAATAATCTACTCACTGTTTCTCAGTTGGGGTTCTGCCAAGGCCACTCAGGTCTTGATCTTATTGCAATCTTGGTTCAAATATGAACTAAAGAGCTGAATTCCAGATGTAAGGCAAGTGACTGCTTCAGACATTTAGGGCTACATTTGACTAAGGGAGTTTCTGGAACAGGTGGATCTTGAAGCCAGCTGGCTAAGAGGTAAGAACACTAACATTGCACCACAAAGCTCTCAGCTCCTCAAGGTAATGTCTTAGGCCTAATCATCTTCATCTGCTTCATTAATGACCATTCCTCCATGATAAGATCTGCTGCTGATTGCAAAACATTCAATACCAGTCATGACTCCTCAAATACTGAAGCAGTCCATGGTCAAATGCAGCAAAACCTGGACAATATCCAGATTTTGACTGACAAGTTGCAAGTAAACATTTGTGCCACACAAGTGCCTGGCAGTGATTACATCGAATAAGAGAGAATCTAACCGGTGCCCCTTGACATTCAATGCTACTACCATCACTGAACTGCTACTATCAACAACCTGGAAGTTACCATTGACCAGAAACTGAATGGGATTGGTCATATAAATACCTTGGCTACAACAGCAGATCAAAGGCTACGAATCATGCAGCAAATAAATCATGCCCTGACTCACCAAAGCATGTCTGTCATCTATGAGGCAGAAATCAAGAGTGTGATAGAATATTGCCCAAATGCCTAAGTGACTGCAAATCCAAAACACTCAAAGTTTGACACCATCCAGGTCATTTGATATGCACAAACATCCACTTCCTCCACCACAAATGGTCAGCGTCAGCACTGTGTACCATCTACATGATGCACTACATAAGTTCATCAAGGGTCCTCTGACAGTACCTTCCAAACCTATAACCACTACCATCTAATTGACGAGGGCAGCAGATATATGGGCACTCTGTCGTCTACAAGTGCCCCTCCATTGTGAGGTACCTTCTTGAAATACTGCAGTCTCTGGGTGTAGGGATATCGACAGTACTGTTAGGGAGTAAGTTCAAGGATTTTGGCCCAGTGGCACTGAAGGAATGGTGATCTATTTCCAAGTCAAGATGGTGAGTGGCTTGGAAAGACATGTGCAAGTGGTGGTGTTCCCATGTATCTGCTGCCTTTGTCCTTCTAGTGGTAGAGCTCATAATGCAATTGAAAGAGCTTTGGTGAGCTATTGGTCATTAGTACATTACTGTCTGTAGAAGTTTGATCTGAATAAATTGGCCGCACTAAATCTCAGTGCTACAACTGTGATTACAATCAAAAGTACTTAACTCATCACAAAGCAAAATGGGATATATAGAGCTCATGAAAGAGTCAACAAATCTAAGCCTTTCTTTTCTATTTCATGTGCTTCACAATACTGGGATGACACGATCCGGAGATTTTGAAAACTAAATTCCGATAATACAATTTCACAATCGCATCAAAGGCTCGGCAACCAATCACAATGCAGTGTAACAACCAACTGCTAAAGCTTTGGTTGCAGGTAATATGAACCTTAATTGTGAAAGTACAGAAAACCAGCTGTCAAGGGGACAACGTTTGTGCTCAACAACTTCACAAATGCTGAGAAAATTCCCAATACCTTCAGGAGACTGTTTTAGCAGACAGATGTCTGTAAGGCTGAAAGAGGAGACGGAGGTGATTTCAACAGCCATCTTGCTAGGGATTACATTTTCTTCCAAATCCCCCACAGACCCGCTCCCATTAAAATTATGACTTTTTTTCAAAATAAATATTGCTTGAGTACTGATTTTTTCACTCAATGTACGTAGGGTTACCAGCTCTTTAAGACTGCTCTGGGCACTTCAGGAAAGAAAGAATTCTCATTGCCATTAAATCACGAGAAAACCCAAGGCATTCTACTCTTTGACAAGGTGTCAAATACTGGAAATGGGCTCTTTTAAAGGTCTGTTTTATTGACAGAGAAGATTTATCCAACTGGGGACTGGAAGACTTATTCACTTTCCAGTAGGCTGTGGGGAACACAGCACCTTCAAAACCATGATTTCAACTATCAAGAAGGACAAGGGCAGCAGGTACATGGGAACACCACCCCTTGCAAGCTCCCCTCCAAGCCGCTCAAATACTCTGATTTGGAAATACGGTGCTATTCCTTCAGTATCGTTGGGTCAAAATTCTGGAACTCTCTCCCAAACAGTACGGCGGATCCATAGGACATTGATAGCTGACAAATGGCAAGTAATATTCGTGCCACACAAGTACCACGAAATTACCTTCTCCAACAAGACAGAACCTAATCATTGCCCCTGCTGTTCAACAGTATAACCATGAATCCTCCACTATCAACATGCTAGTGACTACCATTGACCAAAAATTGAACTACATTAAGTCACAATGACGTTTTCATCAGAATCTTTTAACACCCAAGTTCTTACACGCTTCTTACTAGTAATACACCCGGATAATCACAACTCTGGTAAATGATATCTCTGTCTGTGTCTATAAAACAGGGATATGCTCACGTACCCATACCTATTAATGCTTACTCTCATGTTTCAAGAGGAGCATGTGCGTAATAATTGCAAATGTGGTCAGACAGTGGTTGGGGAGAATATGCCTACCACAAGGCTCTACACCCCCTTTTAAGGAGCAGGCCAGCAATATGATAAAACGTTAACTCTGCTTTTCTCTCCACAGTTGCTGCAAGATCTGCTGAGGTCATTCAGCATTTTCTGCATTTGTTTCAGATTTCCAGCATCCACTGGATTTTGCTTTTGTTAGATTTTAATAAAATTTTAGGTATGAGTGGAAACTCACCACATTAATATATCTTGACAACTCTTGGACGGCCTCTGTATCCTGTGCCAAAAGAACAGGCATCTCAGCCCCAGACCATCTCTATCAGTCCTCATTATCACACCCATGAGGAGGAACAATTGACAACCACAAGGAAGCAGTTTCAAGGCCTCCTTCTGCATCCTCCATCAGCAATCACCTCGGAGGGTGTCTCTATCTAAACTCGGCTCAAAAACAGAAGTTGCTGGAAATTGAACAGTTCTAAGGAAGGTTCACTGGACCCAAAACTCTGATTCTTTTCTTCTCAGATGCTGCCAGACCTGCTGAGCTTTTCCAGTAACTTCTGATTTTGTTCCAGATTTATAGATCTGCGGTTCTTTCAGCTTTATTTAGACTAGGCTCAAGGTCACTTTCCAATGAGCACAGGCCTGCATCTACAAGGGGAAGAAACAGTCAAGGTGTCCAATATTTCAACAATTGCTGGAGAACACATCCTTGTCAAGCTGTGCATGATTGGAGAACCTCTGAATTCAGCATTATTGAGCTGCACAGGAAAGCAAGGGACATTCTAGCAGAGGTGCCGGAGATTGTGCACAAACTGGAAGGAAGAGCACAGGAGTCTGCTCAAGTTCTATCTGATGTCATGGCTCTGGTAAACAAGCATTTGACTGCCTTCTCAGATTAGGTAACAGGTCCCATGAAGAACTAGATGTAGGAGAACAATCAGTATTTGCAAGATATATGAGGGGAACCTCACTTGCTCAGCCACTGGTTTGGCAAGAGGGGGGCTATGGTACTTTGACTACCATCCCCTTGAGAGATGAGGCACATACCACAATGCTTGGACAGGAAGAAGGTATGACAGAAAGGCGCCCACAGATAATTTTTTTCAGGATATCCCAGGGGTTCCCTGATGTACCATCCCCATCTGCTATGGAGCCAAAAGCCTCCAATCAGTTCAGGCTGAGGAGGTCACTCAGGAGGTCCCCAGGAGCCTAGGTCCTCTAGCCCTCAGACCACCAGAACACATATCCCAAAGTTATCATGAAGAAGTTGCTGAAACAGTCAGGAGAACTCCTCAAATTCATATAGCATCAAGGCCTGGAAAACTGACCCACCTGAATGGCACTGTGCCTGCACCCTCCGCCCTTGCTCTTTCTTTGGCCTCACTACCAAGGATATCACTACCAGCAGATTTGACTCACACGACTGCTGCATCTACCCCATGATTGCCAACAAGATCCAACAACTGAAATCTAAAATTTTTTCTAATGTGTATCAATTGATTTTTAGACAGAAGCACATCAGCCTTCAATCTTTGTTTCTTTTTGTCAATATTTGATCATCTTTAGCTCCTGCCAAAATGATTAAAGGCATTGGAAGACTCACTCAGTGCAGTATTGTCACTTCTTCACAGTTAGTTCAATGTGAATGAATGATCTTAAAGTATATTAAATCTTAAAATGGAGCATCTGCACCACCTTCTGGTGGGATTCAGAAATGCAGTTTTAATTCATGGTTTAAACTCTGTTGAATTATAAGTTACTGATGGTTATCAGTGTACCTATTGATACAACAACACGCATTATTTCTGTACACGTCTATTAATAATGGCAGGTCCAATCTGTGTTACAAAATAAAATTGATGTATTTGTAGTCAACTGTGACAGTCTTGCATTCTCTTTTTATCCCAATCATCAACGCTGTTCCCTTCACAGAAAGCTAGTCCTGCAATGCCTCAACGATCAAGTTGAACCTACAGTTTGTGCTATATTCGCAAGGCCAGATACCATTAGCCTGTCAGTTTGGAGATTCTTCCTTTTATGTAACTAAGTTGAAATGAATTTGAGTCTGCATTTTTAGAACACCTTCCACATCTGCAGATATCCTTTACATCCATGGAAATAGTTTTAAAGTGCCGCAATAGGAATGTCAATCTAAATCAGGACTAAGACAGATTTCAGGCAATCCCAACAATTTGTATTAACAAGAGAAAAGGACATGGAATCTCCGAAAGAATGTTCCAATAATATAAATTGTTGCAATTGTCTGAAATTTGGTTTATGCTACAAATCTCACATTTTCTCTGACTTACGTAATTTTCCCACTCTTAAACTATGAGATATTGCACAATTACCAGTAACAGCTGGTAAAAGATGATACTTCTGCCTGTGCAGCACTCCCTCAGTATTCTTCTGAACTGCCAGCCTACATGACATGCTCAGCAAAGGAGATCTTGTGGTGCACCCTACATCTGAACCATACACTCTACGTTCAAGATGACCTCAGAGACAATCATAACACAGCTAAGCAAGTTGGTTATCAGTCTGCACATCCTTTCCACCACTGACGGCAGTCAGTATGAGTGTGAGAGAGCCTCCCGATCAGCCAGAACTGTGTACCTGCAGTACAATAACCTCTGCACAATAAAAGCTTTACACACAGGTTCTATAAAACAAAACTTCATGAAATAATAAACTCATTCAGTTTCACTTGTAATTATCCTTTGACTTACAGAATTTTAAAAAGAATTCAAACGTACCAGTGATATGAATGTAAATGATAAAAGTCAGTGCGGTATAAAAACACTGCCTCCAGTTCATGAACACATATCCATGATAAATAAAACTCACACAAAGGTTGACAAGAGAAGCATTGCTGACATGTCATTCACCTCAAATCTCATCTCAAATGGCTGTTGTTCCGGCTCTCAAATTCATGAGAATGTAAGCCCAGATTGGCAGCTAGGATAGAATGCTCTGACACTTATTACTAGGGGTCATGAGTTCAAAGTGAGAGGAGGAAAGTTTAAGGGAGATATGCGTGGAAAGTTCTTTACGCAGAGGATGGTGGGTGCTTGGAACGCATTGTCAGCAGATGTGGTAGACGCAGACACGTTAGTATCTGTTAAGATATATCTGGACAGGTACATGGATGGGCAGGGAGCAAATGGACACAGACCCTTAGAAAATAGATGACAGGTTAGACAGAGGATCTCGATTGTCGCAGGCTTAGAGGGCCAAAGGGCCTGTTCCTGTGCTGTAATTTACTTTGTTCTTTGTTCTTACGATAAAATACTGATACCACAAAAAGGAATGGAATTGAGGGAGGCTGATCTGCCCATCTGGTGTCGATTCACCGCATCAAATCATTTATCAATTAAGTCTAGTGTACCTCTATGAACATTAGGAGCAGGAATAGACCATTCAGTCCGCTTAGCCTGCCCTATCATTCAATAAGATCATAGCTACTCTGATCGAGGGCTCAACTCCACACTCCCACTTAGCCTGATGACTGTGCTAATCTATCTCTCTCTCAAAAAAGTTCAACGTCTCTCCCTCCACCACTCTTTGGGGAAGAGAATGCCATAGACAAATGAACCTCTGAGAAAAAAAACACCCTCCTCATCTGTTTTAAATAAGAGACCCCTCATTTCTAAGCTGTGTTCCCTTGTTCTAATCATTTCCACAAAGGAAAGATCCTTTCAACATCTACACTGTTAAGTCTCTTTTGAATGTTCCATTGATCACCTCGCATTCTTCAATATTCAAATAGATACAGACTCAACCTGGCCAACCTTTCTTAAGAAGATAAAATCCTCATCCCAGGAATTGGTGAAGTGAACTTCCTCTGAACTACCTCAAACAGATTCACATAAGAAATCCAAGACCATATGCTCAATCCCATACCATATGTGACCTAAAATCGGAAACAACTGCAGAACAAAAACAGAAGTTGCTGGAAAAGCTCAGCAGGTCTGGCAGTATCTGTGAATAAAAAAAAATCAGAGTTTCGGGTTCAGTGACTCCTCCTCAGAACAGGCCTCCTCCATACATGATCTAAATTGTCTTCTACTCAAATGACCCCATGTGTTCCTTTTCCTACCTGCAGGATTTGATCTGTAGTAATTTTCTGAATCCCACTTTCCATCCTACCTGAGATCATAGATGATCTCTGCCTCAGTCTGCAATTTTTAATGGCGATTCTAGTATCATTTACAAAACTGCTCTAATCCACAGAAAGATCTGATTTGGAAGGAAAGGTGTATTGAATGGATGACGTATCTGTTCATGCAGGCACTGACTCACCTGCCTGTAAGTGCAGATAACGATTTCTCTTAAGTGGTAATGCATAGGAGTCATGGTCTCGCTCACAATATCCAGAGCCAGGTCTACTTCCTTCTTCATTTTGTTTCCATTGGGCAACAGTCGAACTATCTGCATCACAATCTGAAAGAAAGATACGAGGTTAAAGCCATAGTTCTGCAATTGGAGTGACGGCCTTTCCCTGCCAGATGTTTTTCCAAGTATGAAAGTAAACAGCTAGATTTATGCCCAAGGCAGCATTAACGTTGCAAATAAACCCCACTCTCCAAAGCACAGGTGTTGGGGATGTTTCCATCCCCAAGATCTGTGTCGTTTACTCACTGTAGACGGTTTGCTTTTTCTAAGGTTTGTGTTTCGAGTTTTTCACGCCGTTTCCGCCAAGTTGCTTTCCCGGCCGAAAAGACTGCCTATCAATAAGCTCGCTTCTCATTGGCGGATGGACTCTTAGGTACGCTACTCCACATTTGATTGGTTGAGGTCATTCCTAATGTATAAATACAGATGAGTTGTGTCCATTTCGTGTCTTCAGACTGAGACAGTAAAAGCTCTTTTTCTAAAGGCCTTGTGTCCTCTCTTCCTGCGTCAGTAAGTTTGGGGTGCGACTCTAGCTGGGGACTGGGGCTTTTCCGCTATCATCTAGTGTCACCGTTCGCATCAGCTTGCGCCTAGTCGTCCACATACAGTCGATCATACCTTGAGTCCGTAGCTACCGAGGTACCCCGAAACATAACAGATTGGCAACGAGGTGTTCGTAAAATGGACCCAGAAAAGTTGCAGCTTCTACTCGAACAGCAGTTAAAGTTGATGGAGATGCTCGCGCAGACCAGGGTTCTGGCACCGGCAGCGTCTACTAGTATTCCGCCTTCCGTTGACGTTATCGCTAACAGTATCACCGAGTTTGGGTATGACCCAGAGGCCAATGTTACTTTTGATACCTGGTTCCGTAGCTATGAGGAGCTATTTCATGTCGACTTCGCTGGTCAGGATGATGCATGGAAAGTCCGACTCTTGCTTCGTAAGCTTCGCCAGGCAGAGCTGGACAAGTACTGCAACCTCATCATGCCAGATACACCCGCGGATAGGTTGTTTGATGCCACAGTTCAATCGCTCAAGCAGCACTTCGGTGATCGGTCGTCGTTGTTCAGCATACACTACCATTGCTTAAAGTTGGTCATGAATGAATCAGGCAATTTTCTGACACATTTTGGGATAGTTAACCGTGAATGTGAACGTTTCAAGTTAAGATCGCTCACTGATGATCAGTTCAAAGCACTTATCTTTATATGCAGTCTCCAGTCCCCTAAATTTGCAGATATCCGCGTGCGCCTTCTCAATCGGTTGGAACAGGACCCTACGCTGACTCTCGCCGCCATCACGGACGAATACCAACTGTTGATCAATCTGCAGCATGACACCACTTTGGTCCAATCTGGGGGCCAAGGGAGTTCCGAAGTTCATGCAGTTCGCCAGGCCACCAGACATTCCGGTATTTCCAATTCTAGCACGTCTTCCTCTGGTCCGTCCTCTGGCTCGTCGCATTCTGGTCCGAACTCTCACAATGGCTCGAAGAAGAAGCCACCGTTCCCCTGTTGGCACTGCTGGCATTTTGTCAGGCTATGCCCCTTCAAGCACCGTTGATGCCGGCAGTGCAATACGGTCGGTCACAAATATGGCCACTGCAAATCTCGACAAGCCAACAAACCTGACGCACTCAAGCTGCACGCAAGCCCCCAAAGCAAGCCGAAGCAGGCTGCCTTTTCCAGACATCACAGTCAACGTCAATGGCCACCCAGTCCGGTTGCAGCTGGACACTGCATCAGACATCATCATTCTCTCCGAGAGAATTTGGCGCAAGCTCGGGCGACCTCCAGTCCGAGATACCTCCAAAACTGCCATCAGCGCTTGTGGTGGGCACCTCAACCTCTCGGGGCAACTCGACTGCTGCGTATCCTTCCGCGGCAAAACATTCAACGGCGCATGTTACATCGCTGTGTCAGATCTCAACCTTTTGGGGCTCGACTGGTTTGACCTTCTGGACCTGGCTGATCTGCCGCTCAACGCAATTTGCAACCAGGCGCAGTCCCCTGCTGCACCCCTTGACCTGTCCAATCAGACTGTGAAACAATTCACATCGGTCTTCCAACCCGGCTTGGGACTCTGCTCCGCCACACAAGCTGCGCTACAACTCCAACCTAATGCCACACCCATCTTCCACCCTAAGAGACCGGTACCATACGCCTCATTGCCACAGGTCGACGCTGAACTACAATGCCTCGAACACCAGGGAGTCTTAATCCCCGTTTCCTACTCCTCTTGGACAGCACCTATCGTCGTCGTCAGAAAGGCCAATGGTTCGCTCCGCATCTGTGCTGATTTCTCTACTGGTCTTAATGCAGCCCTGAAAGACCACTACTACCTGTTGCCGGTTCCAGACGACCTGTTCACCATCCTGAATGGAGGCCATTTCTTTGCCAAGCTCAATCTTACTGACGCATACCTCCAGTTGGAAGTCGCACAGGAATCCCGTGAGTTATTGACTATAAACACCCATCAAGGCCTTTTCCAATACATGTGTTTACCTTTTGGTGTCAAATCCACCCCAGCTATTTTCCAACAGGTAATGGATACGATCTTATCTGGCATCCCAGGTGTGGCCGCATACCTGGACGACGTCTTGATCGTCGCTGGTTCCTCTGAAGAATTGCAGTGTTGCACCGAGGCCGTTCTTCAGCGCATGCAGGATAATGGATTCTGCCTCCGGCCTGAAAAGTACCAATTCTTCCTCCGGTCGGTGAAGTACCTTGGCTTCATCTTTGATGCCTCTGGTCACCATCCTGATCCGGAAAACATTCGCGCAATTCACCAGATGCCAACCCCGACGGACGTTCCCTCACTACGTTCGTTCCTGGGATTGATCAGTTATTATTCCGCGTTCCTTCCATCGCTACACAACGTCCGAGCGCCACTAAACCACCTGCTTGGAAAAGACGTGCCTTGGAACTAGTCGGGTGAATGTGAAGCAGCTTTCTGTCAGCTAAAGTCTACGCTCACATCTGATCTCCTCTTAACACACTATGATCCGCAGTTACCAATTGTAGTGGCAGCTGATGCCTCTGCCTATGGTGTTGGTGCCATAATCCTTCATGTCTTCTCTGATGGCAGCGACAAAGCGATCATGCACGCCTCCAGGACTCTAACTCCTGCAGAAAAACATTACGGCCAAATCAAGAAAGAAGCCCTCGCGCTGGTTTTCGCAGAGCAGCGTTTCCACAAGTTTGTCTACGGCCGTAAGTTCACCCTGTTAACCAATCATAAACCACTACTCTCCATCTTCGGTTCCAAAACAGGTATCCCGGCACACTCAGCCAACAGACTCCAACGCTGGGCACTAATTCTCCTCAGTTACGACTTTCACATCCAATACAGGCGCACCCAAGATTTTGGCCAAGCTGATGCTCTCTCATGCCTCATCAGCGACTATCCCACCTCTGACAAAGAGGCCATCATCGCCGCCATTTCGACGGATGACTGTGCCATCCACCACCTGACCCACGCCATATGCGGTCTACCGGTAACTGTCACTGAGACCCAACAAGCGACGCAGGCAGACCCAATGCTACAACCAGCCATCCATTATGTTGGAGATTCGTGGCCAGCCCGCTCACCGAGCGACAGGCTGCAGCAATTGTTCCATCGCCATGAGTCACTGTGTGTTGTAAATGATTGTCTTATGTTCGGCAACCATGTTGTGGTACCCAACACACTCCGCTTAAGTGTTCTCCACCAGTTTCATTCCGCCCACCCAGGTACCTCTCGGATGAAATCGACTGCACGCAGCTTCGCTTATTGGCCTGGTATGGATGGTGACATCACGTCCTTCGTCAAACGCTGCCCTCAGTGCCAACAAGCAGCCAGAAATCCCCCAAGAACGCCACCTGTGCCTTGGTCGCAGCCGGAACGTCCATGGTCACGCCTTTATCTGGATTTCGTGGGGCCTATCAACGGTTGGTCCTATCTGATTCTGGTCGACGCATTTTCCAAGTGGCCCCAGATCCCTTGGCACCCGCAACGACTATGCAGACGTACGAGCCCTGACCCAAATTTTCAGTCAACATGGCTTACCAGAGTCTATCGTCACAGACAATGGCTCACAATCCACGTCTAGTGAGTTTGCCGAGTTCTGCCGCTCTCATGCCATCTCGCACATCCGCTCTCCGGCTTACCACCCCCAATCCAATGGCCAAGCGGAACACTTTATTGACACTTTCAAGCGAGCCCTGCTTAAAGCTTGAGGGGAGGGGGCGTCCATCCAGGTACTGCAGAGACTCCTACTTGTGTATCGCTCCACGCCCAGCGAAACTCTTCCTAACCACCAATCCCCCGCGGAAGCCTTGACGGGTCGAAACCTGCGAACGGTCAACCACGCCATGATTCTGAGCAATGCAAAACAGACCGAAACACCGGCGGCGAGATCTCCCTTCACAGTTGGCTCCCACATGTATGTTCGTGACTACAGACCGAAGCACGACCCGTGGATTGAAGGGCAGATTGTAAGAAAACGAGGGAGGGTGCTGTACGACGTAGCAGTTGGTGATTCCCCCTGGTCGAGACATCACAACCAACTTCGCCAGCGGCAGGCCGCAGAGTAAGCAGAAGCATCGTTGGAAATTCCCCTTGACGTGTTGCTAGACACGTTTCGGCTACCACAAGATGTGACGGAACCTGATGTGACAAACTTTGAGAGCGAAACCCTGGTTGATCCGGCACTCCGACCGAGAAGACAGACAGATCGAAGACGTCGTCAGCCCCAGCACCTCCGGGTGAACCTAAAGCTTGTACGTTACTAACAGTCTTCAAAGAGGGGAGGTGTTGGGGATGTTTCCGTCCCCAAGATCTGTGTCGTTTACTCACTGTAGACGGTTTGCTTTTTCTAAGGTTTGAGTTTCGAGTTTTTCACGCCGTTTCCGCCATGTTGCTTTCCCGGCCGAAAAGACTGCCTATCAATAAGCTTGCTTCTCATTGGCGGATGGACTCTTAGGTACGCTACTCTACATTTGATTGGTTGAGGTCATTCCTAATGTATAAATACAGATGAGTTGTGTCCATTTTGTGTCTTCGGACTGAGACAGTAAAAGCTCTTTTTCTAAAGGCCTCGTGTCCTCTCTTCCTGTGTCAGTAAGTTTGGGGTGCGAATCTAACTGGGGACTGGGGCTTGTACGCTATCATCTAGTGTCACCGTTCGCATCAGCTTGTGTCTAGTCGTCCGCGTACAGTAGATCATACCTTGAGTCCGTAGCTACCGAGGTACCGCGAAACATAACAATGGATTTCCACCACAATTACAGCCAAGTTCCTGAAAAACTGGACCCAGTCACCATAGAAAACTGTTGCATTCTTTGAGGCTAACACAAAGGGGAGTCACCTGGGGCATTCAAGTTTGACTCAATAGAGTGAATATAACAGAACTGTATAGGAGTACGAAAATAATTGTCTTTGTTCAGCATCCAGTAACAGTCTGACAGCTTTGTTGAGCATGGGCTTTTGTTTCTTCATTCTTTCATGGGATGTGGGCCTCATTGGCAAGGCTGCACCTGTTGCCCATCTCTAAGTGCCCCTTAAACTGATTGGCTTGCTTGGCCATTTCAGAGGCAGTTAAGCCTCAACCACATTGCTGTGGGTCTACAGTCACACTTAGGCCAGGACATGTAATTGATACATTTCCTCCTCTAAAAAAAAATCAGTGTCTGAGATGAGTTTCCATAACAATTGATGATAGTTGTCCTGTCACAACATTATTAAGTTTATTTCCATATTCCAGATTTTATTAATTGAACTTAAATTCTAGCAGCTGCCACAATGGGACACAAACTCATGTCCTCAGAGCTTCAGCCTGAGTCTCTGCAGAACTAGTCCGGTAACATTACCAGCACATTACCCAGCTCCTCGAGAACATCAGTGGCAGTGGGGCAACTGTATCAGGTTTAGTGAGCACCTTTTGAAAAAAAAGGGCTATTGAGCAACATTGCTAGTTGGTACTTTTCGGCATTGGTAATCTCAGTGCAAGCAAGGGACCCCAAGAGGTTACAGCCATCAAATCTGCAACTCAATCTGTTATTTGGCTCTCTTATCACAGGCCCTCAATCCATTCATGAAGTGTTACAATCCAGGGGAACAAATACCTTGAGGCTCATACCTTCATAATTGATGAGGCTAAACATTTAAATGCAGCAACGGAGCTGAGAGGCTAAAGATGAACAGTTTCTGGAAGCATAGCTTTAAAAAATGGAAAGCCACAACAGGGTAGATATTGTGAATGGCAAAGTTCACTCGTGGATGACGAATTTCTGTCTTTCAGTCACAGCAAGAGCCCAGGCCAATCCTGTTTACCTGGGAGCTGCCTTTCACATACCTCAAATTCTCCCTTTGTATACTTGGCATCTGGCACACTCACGAGTTCTTCTTCACTATTTTCAGGAATTCCCTGCAACAAGGACAGAGAACAAGATGAGCAGTTTGTTAGCTCCTTGAGTTTGATCAATACTGAAAGTACAGGAAGCATTTCCCAGAATGAATTACTTTCTCCTAACCTCCAATAGGCCCTGAACTGTAATTAAATTCATGGGTGATGAAATTCCTTTCCTCTTCTCTCTGAGTCTGAAAGTGCTCAAAGGTATTTTGACAAGTACCAAACAGCCTCCAGCACTCAACAAAGTGACGATGCCTAATTGCCCTTGAACCGAGTTGTTTGTTGGGCCATTTTAGAGGTCAGTTCAGAGTCTACCACACTGCTGTGGATCTGGAGTTGCATGTAGGCCAGACCAGGTAAGGGTAGCAGATATTATTGAACCAGATGGGTTTCCATGACAATCAGTGATAGTTTCACAGTTACCATTGTCTTTATAATGACAATGATCTAACGATTAAACACCTATCAGAGATTGACTCATTCTCTAGACTAATTTATTTACCACAGTAAAACATATTATAAATTGTGAAGCAGGCATTACAGCAAACTGCCAACAGCTGTGTGTGCAGGTTTGCCAACCCAAAGTAGGCTGTCAGGTGAGTTGCAACATAGTACATGAACAGCACCTGGAATCCTTAGCAGTGAATTCTGTTAAAGGTGAGATACACATACTACAACAACAACTATCAGCTTTTTTCATGAAATTGAAATTCCATCAGTTGTAGTAAAGCTTTATTTTGAGCTGCCTTCAGTACAGGTTTTGTTAGTGCTGGCTTGCCCTTATCTTCCTCTCCCATGGGATAAAGCAAGATGGCAAGTCCCATTGACTGGAATGGGGCTCCAACCCTCAGAGTTGACTCACATGAGCCACTGTTGCAGCTGAGCTGACCAGCCCACCGGACTCAGCCTTACTGTGGTAGATATTTAGCGCTAAACCCAGGAGGGAACTGCAATCCCCATTTTAAGCTCGTACAAAATTCAAATGTGAATAGAATGAGGTGATTTTCTAACGATAATTTGCTCACCTCAAATAATCTTCTGCAGAGCTGGTCCAAGGACGGCAGCTGCAAATGACAACAATAGGGACCTAGAAGTTATCTGAAAATGCATCCCCAAACCTCCAACACTACCAGGTTCAAAAGCAGACCCCTGGTCCTAACCCCTTATATGGTATGGGTATCATTGGCTGATATCACTCATGTCATACAACAAAAATTCCAGCTATACACATATTTCAGATCCAGCTAGATCTCTATTCTGTATAAACCAATCAGTTCCACATTGCTCAGGTGTCTACTCTGCCACATTACATTCCAGATTCCGGGACCTCTGTACCTTTAAAATAAGGAGCAAATCTGTTTGCTTCCAAATGATAGCTTTATATAAAGTCGACAAACAATTAAAGTTGTTCAAAACAGGGAGTTGCTTCATTTAATCTAGAATCAATTAAGTCTAAGAACACTCTGTGAAGCTGTGTTCACAGTGCACAATTTAAAATTAACTGTGCTACACAGCACAAACAAGGTGATAGTGCACAAGAGTCCAGAGTACACGACTGACTAAAAATGGAGCAAAGTACCAACCTTGAAGTGCCAGAAAACGAGGACCGACAGCACCATGGCAGTCGTTGTCCTTCCTTTGCCATTATGGCAGTTAAATACAATTGCTGAGTGGGAATCATCTGCGAAAACTGCTTTCATGGCTTCAAATAACTTGTCAAAGTCCTTGAGGAGAAATGAAGTTACAGCAATGAATGGAATGTCAGCGAGAAATTTGGAAAAGAAAATATGATTTCAAACAAAAATCTGCAATCAAAATTTATTTTAGCTTATAAACTGTTCCCCCTATTTTCCTCCTTTCTTTCCTAAAAGGGTCCTCACAAGGACTGAGGTTCTTTCAGCATCCCTTTACCTTTTCTCTTGGAGCACTACAGTCAGGGATGGGGACACGTCTGTACAGTAGGCCCTGATGGGAACTCTTCAGTTGGTTGAAAATCTCCTGCATGGTGAGACAACTTGTAAACAACTTCGTCTGCTTCTCTTGCTCCAGCTGTATTTCAAGCAACTTCTGCGATGCCAAAATCTCATTTTTAAGGCCACTTTCTAGTTTCTTTAAAAAAAAATACACATTAACATAAGCCAGAAACATATTCATTTGTCTTCCATTATAAACAAATATTTATTGATATTTTTCTGAAGAACTGTTTTGACAAACCATAGCATCAGAGAGTCATACAGCATGGAAACAAACCCTTCGATCCAACCAGTCCACATTGACCATGTTTCCAATTTATTTCCATACTTACATTCTAGTCCCACTTGCCCACATTTGTCCTCCAAACCTTTTCTATTCATGTACCTGTCCAATTAAATGTTGTAACTGTATCTGCATCACCATTAATTCCTCTGGCCGTTCATTCCCTACACAAACCACTCTCTGTGTAAAAGAGTTGCCCCCATGTCCTTTCTAAAAGTTTCTCCTCTCACCTTGAAAATATTCCCCCTTGTTTCGAACTCCCCACCCTAAAGAACAGGCCCTTGTATTCACTTTATCTATGCCCCTCATAATTTATAACCTCTATAAGATCACTCGTTAACCTCCTATGCTCCAGTGAATAAAATCCCAGCCTATTTTTATAACACAAACCCTCCATTTCCATCAATATCCTGGTAAATCTTTTTTGAATCCTCTCCAATTTAATAATTTAATTCAGGGTGACCAGAACCGCACACAGTACTCCTGAAGAGGCTTCACCAATGTCCTGTACAACCTGAGCATCACATCCCAACTCCTATACACAAAGGTCTGAGCAATGAGGGCAAGCATGTTAAATGCCTTACCACACTACCTGTGACACCAAATTTCAAAGAATTATGTACCTGAACCCCTATGTCTCTCTGCTCTACAACACTACCCAGTGCCCTGCCATTAATTGTATAAGTCCTGCCTTTGTTTGTTTTTCCAGAATGCGATACCTTGTACTTGTTCAAATTAAACTCCGTTTACCACTTGTCAGCCCATTGATCCAACTGACCAGGATCTCTTTAAAATCTTAGATAACCTTCTTCAATGTCAATCATAACCACAGATGTAAAAGTTTGTTTGTTGTTCATTTTAAATAGCTATACTCTAATTTCTCTCTTTATGATAACAGTAAATAATCAAAACCAAACAAATTGAACTGAATTTATTTATGTGATCCTTCTAGGCCTTTAAATTATTCAACAAGTATATATTTTTCTTTCCCTCAATTGTTTCTAGTCAACTGACCAACTAGGACCCATGCTTCTCCACTTTCAAGTTAACCCCTCAGCTGGCAACTATCGTTAGGTGCATTCTCAGACATCTAATCACATGGCCTCCACCAACTGGCCACCCAGCATGTCTACATCATGATGTCCGATTTTTGTTCACCAACTGAAAAGCGAACAGAATCTTGAATGCTTGGTTGGACGATTATTGATTAATGAAATTCTTATGAGTAGCTAAGAGGCTTTTTTAAAGTCTAATCTTACTTTTTTTCTGTATGTCTGTAATAGTGAGTAGAGTTTTTTTTATTATATAATTTATTGAGATCTGTCTCTTGATTAAACTTTAAAAATATAGAACGTAGGTTACCTCTAGGAAAGGTAACATAGGTACTAAGTTATCCTGGTGCAGTGATTTCAGAGCAGTAAGACTGTGCTGTTTTCTGGATCTGCAGATGGTTAAGGTGCAAAGACGATCTTTAGTCGAGTGATGTGCTCTTTCCTGCCTGGTTTTTAAACTCTTTTTGTTGGATCTGGGAGATTAGGGAGAATTTCATTGTTACCAATTATTATGTCTGCAGGAAGTGTGTTTGGTTGCAAATCCTATCAAACCACGTGGATTGGTTGGAGCTGCAGTTAGAGGCAATTAGGAATTTACAGGACTGAGGGGATGTAATGCATGACAGTTTCAGGAAGGCAGAAAAACTGCAGATACAGTCAGGTAGCTAGGTGTGTTGCTTCCTTGGTGCCAGGATCAAGGATATCTTGGAGAGGGTACAGAATATTCTCAAAGGGAAGAGGGATCAACAGGAGGTCATTGTACCCATTGGAACTAACAACATATGTATGGGAAGAAAAAAAGAAGAGGTTCTAAGGACAGAATATAGGAATTAGGCAGAAATTTAAAGAGTAGGTCCTCCAGGGTAGTAACATCTGGATTAACCCCAGTGCCACGAGCTAGGTAAGAATTGGAGGATAGAGAAGATGAATGCATCGCTGAGGAGCTGATTTAGGGGAGAAGGATTCACATTTTTGGATCATCGGAATCTCTTCTGGGGTAAAAGTAGCCTGTATAAGAAGGACAGACTATATACTGGTGGAGAGATTTGATAGAGCTGCTTAGGAGGATTTAAACTAGTTGGGGGTGTTGGGTGCAACCAACAGAGATAGTGTGAAAAGAGATCAGTCTGACACTACAGCATTTGAGAAAAGGAGCAAGTCAAACAGTCAAGGTAGGCATGAACAAAGCAGAGAACAAGGCAGGACTGAAAATTAAACTGCCTTTATTTCAATGCAAGAGATCTAACAGGTAAAGCAGATGGAGTCAGGGCATAGTTGGGAACATGGGACTGGGATATCGTTGCAATTACAGAAATGTAGCTGTAGGGATGGACAGGACTGGCAGCTTAATGTTCCAGGGTATTGATGCTATAGGAAGGATAGAAAGGGGAGCAAGACAGGAAGGAGATTGGCATTTTTGATTTGGGGTAACATTACGGCTGTACTTAGGGAGGATATTCCCGGGTGTACGTTCAGAGAAGTTATTTGGGTGGAACTGAGAAATAAGAAAGGGATGATCACTTTACTGAGATTGTACTATAGACTCCCCAACAGTCAGTGGGAAATTGAGAATCAAATTCATATGAAGATCTCAGTTATGTGTAAATATAACTGGGTGGTAATGATAGGGAATTTTACTTTTCCAAACATTGACTGGACTGCCATAGCATTAAGGGCTTGGATGGAGAGGAACTTAAGTATGAACAAGAAACTTTTCTGATTCAGTACGTCGATGTACCTACTACAAAAGGAGCAAAACTTGACCTACTCTTGGGCAATAAGGCAGGGCAGGTGACTGAGGTGTCAATGGGGGTGCACTTTGGGGCTAGTGATCATAATTCTATCAGTTTCAAAATAGTGACGGAAAAGGATTGACTGGATCAAAAAGTTAGAAGTTCTAATTTGAAAGAAGTCCAATTTTGACAGTATTAGGCAAGAACTTTCAAACGTTGATGAACAGAGGGGTGGTAGGGGAAGAAAAAATGGGTATACACAGATAAAGAGGAAGCTAAAAAATGAAATAGTGAGAGTCCAGAGGCAGTACGTTCCTGTTAGGGTGAAGGGCAAGTCTGGAAAGTGCAGGGAATGCTGGTCAAGCATATGTCAGGTATAGACAGCAGGGATCAAGTGAATCCCTAGATGAGTTTAAAAGCAGTGGAAATATACTTAAGAGAGAAATTAGGAGGGCAGAAGGGGGACATGAGATACCTTTGGCAAGTGGGGTTAAGGAGAATCCAAAGGGATTCTAAAGTACATTAAAGACAAAAAGGTAACTAGGAAGAGAATAGGGCTCCTCAAAGATCAGCAAAGCCACCTATGTGTGGAAGCGCAGGAGATGGACAAGATATTAAACAAGTATTTTGCATCAGTGTTTACTGTGGCGACGGATATGGGAAGTAGGGAACTTGTGGAAATAAATTGCGACATCTTGCAAAATGTCCATATTACACTGGAGGTGGTGCTGGATGTCTTAAAATGTATAAAAGTGGATAAATTCCCAAGACCTGATTAGGTGTATTCTAGAACTATGTTGGAAGCTGGGGAAGTGTTTGCTGAGCCCCTTGCTGAGATATTTGTATCATCAATAGCCACAGGTGAGGTGCTGGAAGACTGCAAGCTAGCAAATGTAGTGCCACTATTTAAGCAAGGCGAGAAGGAAAAGCCAAGGAACTACAAACCGGTGAGCCTGACATCAGTGGTAGGCAAGTTATTGGAGAGAATCCTCACGAACAGGATTTATGTGTATTTGAAAAGGCAAGGACTGATTAGGGCTAGTCAACAGACTTCATGCTTGCAAAATCGTGTCTCACTAACTTAACTGAGTTATTTGAAGAAGCAACAAAGAGGATTGATGAAGGCAGACAAACGGACATGATCTATACGGACTTCAATAAGGCGTTCCACATGGTTCCTCATGATAGACTGATTATGGAGTTTAGATCAGATGAAATACAGGCAGAACTGGCCATGTGGATACAGAACAGTCTTGAAGATAGGAGACAGAGGGTTGCTTTTTAGACTAGAAGCCTGTGACCGGCAGTGTGCCACAAGGATCAGTGATGAGTCCACTGCTTTTTGTCATTTATATAAATGATTTAGATGTGAACATAGGAGGTAATGTTAGTAAGTTTGCAGATGACACCAAAATTGATGGCATAGTAGACAACCAAGAAGGTTACCTCAGAATACAACGGGGCCTTGATCAGATGGGCCGATGGGCTGAGCAGTGGCAGATGGAGTTTAATTTAGATAAATATAAGATGCTCCATTTTGGAAAGGCAAATCAGGGCAGGACTTATACAATTAATGGTACGGTCCTTGAACAGAGACCTTGGAGCGCAGGTTCATACTTCCTTGAAAGCAGAATTGCAGGTAGACATGATAGTGAAGAAGGCATTTGGTATGCTTACCTTTATTGGTAAGTGCATTGAGTATAGGATTTAGGGGGTAATATTGAGGCTGTACAGGACATTGGTTAGGCCACTTTTGAAACAGTGCACTCAATTCTCGTATCCCTGCTATAGGAAGGATATTGTGAAACCTGAAAAGGTCAGAATAGATTTACAAGGATGTTACCAGGATTGGAGGGTTTGAGCTATAGGGAGAGGCTGAATAGGTTGGGGCTATTTTCTCTGGAGTGTTGGAAACTGAGGGTTGACTTTTTATAAAATCATAAGGGACATAGGGTGAATAGGCAAAGTCTTTTCCCCAGGGCAGCAAAGTCCAAAACTAAAGGATTAAGGTGAGAGGGGAAAGATTTAAAAGGGACGTAAAGGGCAACTTTTTCACACAGAGGGTGGCACATGTATGGAACAAACTACCAGAGATAGTGATGGAGACTGGTAAAATTACAGCATTTTTAAAAGGCATCTGGATGGAAATATGAATAGGAAGCATTTACAGGGATATGGACCAAATGCTGGCACATGGAACTAGATTAATTTAGGGTATCATAGAATCCCTACAGTGTGGAAGCACAACAAGGCCCAACAAGGACACACCACCGCGCCGAAGAGCATCCCAAACCCATCTCCTTATCCTTTCCCTGTAACACTGCATTTTCCATGTCTAATCCACCTAATGTACACACCCCTGGACACTAGAGGCAATTTAGCATGGCCAATCCACCTAACCTGCACATCTTTGAACTGTGGAAGGAAACCGGAGCACCCAGTGGAAACTCATGCAGACACAGGGAGAATGTGTAAACTCTACACAGACAGTCGCCCGAGGGTGGAATCAAACCCGAGTCCCTAGCACTGTGAGGCAGCAGAGCTAACCATACAGCCACCATGCCACCTGGTCAGCATGGACAAGTTAGACCAAAGGGTTGTTTGCATGTTGTACAGATCTATCACTCTATTCATCCACTTCCAAAGCTTTGTCTAATAAGAGGACCAGTACACTAGGTCAGCGAATGAAATGCATAACTCTTCCACTTCTCTAGGATTGTCTAAAGCAGTGTTCTGGAGATTAATCTTCAAGTTCTGAGGACTCCATGGCAATCCTGGGGAGTTGACAATACCAGTTGACCAATTAGATTCAGCGTCCAAGTGAAATAAGTTGATATACAGCAGTTTTTACTCTCGATCCTCTTATGACTTTCATCTAAGATATAGCTCACCTCAGGGATCTCATGAAAGCTTACAGACCTGAAATGCTAACTGTCTCCAGACCTGCTGAGTTTTTCCCAGCACTTTTTTTCTATTTCAGACTTCCAGCAACTGCAGAATTTTGGTGAAATGTATCATCTCTTTAGGCAGTTCCTCCATTACACAAAAATAATTAGGGGCCAAAATTCTTGAAAATCACTTAAAGTATACAAGGACCAAATTGCGTTGCCGTGTGGTTTGGCAAATGGCCACAGCACTTGATACAAGCATTTTAAGAGGAATTTATGTGTGTACAATCTACTAACCCTCTAACTTCATCATCCTTTTTACACATTCCCCATCCTAAGTCTGCATTATATGTGGCTTAGGGGCGATTTGATGTTGTTCCCACACAGCTAATACAGCAGAAAATGCCTTTGTTCCAAAACAATTCCAGTTCCCAGCCTCCCAAATTCTAAGTTTTACAACTCACTATAAATAATAAAATTAAAGAAACTGTGTGTAGCTTTCAAATGATAGGCCAATTATCCCATCACATCTAACCAGGCTTTGCTCTCTTTACCATCACAGAAGATCAGTACTTCAAGTATGTTTATCCAACGTTGAACTGTAGGACAATAGCACTAGGATGAATCACAAATTGTGATCCTACAAATGCTTAAGATGCTCACATCACTTGATCGGTGTCAGACTTGGCTCAATGAGACCATTCTTGCCTTTGACTCAGTAGATCCAGAGACCTGAGCATGTTATCCAACTTGTCACTCCAGCGAAGTGACTGATTGCTTGCTTGATTGATTTAATTGTCACATGTACCAAAATAGAGTGAGAAAAGTTTTGAGTGATACAGGCAGATCGCAGCAAGCAAAGGATGATTTAGAGGCATACAGATTACATTATTTGAGCTAGAGTCCATCCAACAGTCTGATAATAGCCAAACAAAAAGAGCTGTTCCTGAACCTGCTCAGGCTATTGTATCCTATGCCTGACAGAAGACGTTATAGGAGATCATTACTGGGGTGTGATGGGTCTTTGATGATGTTGGCCACCTTTCTGCAGCAGCGGGCCATGTAAATACAGTCCATGGATGGAAGGTTGGCTTTGTGATGGCCTGGGCTCTGCACACCATCTCTGTAGTTTCTTACAGTCCTGGGCAGAGCAGTTACCATACCAGGCCGTTATGCATCTGGACAGTATGCTTTCAATCGTGCATCTGTAGAAGTTGGTGAGGGGCCTTATGGACATGCCAAACGTCCTGAGCCACCTGAGGAAGTGTTGTTGTTCCATCTTGACTGTCACATTTACGTGGGAGGTCCAGGACAGGTTGTTGGTTATCATCACTCCAAGGAACTTGATGCTCTCCACCCTCTCAACCTCAGTTCCGTCGATGTAGATGGAGGCATGTTCTCCTCCTTTCTGAAGCTGATCATCAGTTCTTTAGTTTTTGCCTACGTTGACAAATTGTTTTCATTGCACCACATCACCAAGCCCTCTATCTCCCTTCGGTACCTTGACTTGTCATTGTTAGATATCTGCCCCAAGCTGGTAGTATTGTCAGCAAACTTGTAGATGCTGTTCATTTGGAATTTAGCAACACAGTCGTAAATGTACAGGGAGTACAGTAGGGGGCTGAGAATGCATCTTTTGGGGGTGTCCAGTATTGAGTGTTATTGTGGAGGAGTTGCAGTTACTTGTCCTCACCGATTGTGGCCTATGGGTCAGAAAAGCCAAGGATCTGATTGCAGAGGGCACAGCTGAGACCAAGGTCACACAGTTTTGAGATCAGTTTGGGGACGATAATGGTGTTAAAAGCAGAGCTGTAGTCAATGATAGGGGTCTAACATAGGTGTCTTTGTTGTCCAGATGTTCCAGCGATGATTGAAGGGCGAGGGAAAAGGCATCCTCTGAGCATCTGTTATGTCGGTAGGCAAACTGTAGGGGATCCAGGCAGGTTTGGAGACTGGAGTTTATGTGGGTATGACTAACTGCACTGATGTGAGTATGAAGCACTGTTTATCGAAATCTGAGCTATTGGGTAGTAGTATTTAAGGCACACTGTATGTGTCTTCTTGAGTACAGGGATGATTGTGGTTTTCTTGAAGCAGGTGGGGACTTCGACTTGTAGGAGGGACAGGTTGAAGATGTTGGTGAATACCTCTGCCAGTTGGTTCACACAGGATCTGAGTGCTCAGCCAGGGACACTGTCCAGACCTGTCGCTTTCCTCGCATTGACTCCCAGGATGTCTAATATGACCTTTGAAGTAGTGACAGAGGGAACACGTGTGTCTAGGGCTACCGGGGCAGGCCGGTTGCATTATGCTCAAAGCGAGCACATAAAGCATTGGGCAGGGAGGGATGTGTCATTGTCCACTATCTTACACTGTTTAATTTTGTATCCCATAATGTCGTTTAAGCCTTACCACAGATGGCGGGAGTCTGTTTGGTAGGTGTGGGCCTCTAACTTTGTCCGGTACTGCTTCTTGGCCTCCCTGATGGCTTGACAGAGGTCATTTCTGGATTTTCTGCATTGGTCTGGGTCAACCAACTTGAATGCTGCACGTCTGGTCTTCAGTAAGGAGTGGATTTCCTGGTTCATCCAGGTTTGCGGTTGGGGAACACTCAGATTGACTTCCTTGGTACACAGTCCTCCATGCATTTGCTAATAAAGTTCATGATCTAGTTTTTCCGCTGGACAGTTTAACCATGGTCCAGTCCATTGAGTCCAAGCAGTCCCAGAAATAGTCATCCGCTGCCTCGGACTAGCACTATATTTTGTTTCCCGAAGAATTCTCCTGTTTCAGCTTCTGCTTGTAAGCTGGGAGGAGGAACACAGCACTGTGGTCAGATTTTCCGAAGTGTGGGCAGGGGATTGAGCAGTAGGTATCTTTGATGGCGGTGTAGCAATGGTCCAGAATATTCAGTCCTTTGGTGGGGCAGAATATGTGTTGGTGGTATTTTGGCATCACCTGCTTTAAGTTGGCTTGGTTGAAATTGCCAGCCACAATGAACAGAGCCTCGAGGAATTTTGTCTCTAGAGTGTTTGTGGCAGTGTAGATCTCATCTAGGATATTTTTCACATCCGCACAGCGTATTATGTAGACTGCTGTCAGGATGGCGGAGGTGAACTCTCGTGGTAGGTAGTAGGGATGGCATTTTACTGTAAGGTATTCTAGATCCGGGAAGCAGTGGCTTGATAGAGTTGCTGCATCCAAGCACCAGGAAGTGTTGATCAGGAAGCAAACCCCACTACCCTTTGCCTTGCCCAGGGACACTGTGCAGTCCACGCAGTGAATGAGGAACCTGTCAGCTTGTAGGGCACAGTCAGGAATGGCACGGGTGAGCCAAGTTTCCATGAAGCAGTGCAGACAGCAGTCTCTCAGTTCTCTCTGGTAGATAAGTCTAGATATAAGTTCACCCATTTTGTTTTTGATACTTTGGAAATTTGCTAGAAGTATGCTGGGGATGGGAGTCTTGAAACTGTGTAGTTTCAACCTCACCTTCAGCCCAGCACATTTTCCCGTGCCAAGGAAGTGTTGCAATGGCAGAGGTATTTGTAGAATTCTGTATCATGAAAGGTTGGTGTTAAGTCAGGCTCTGGGTCATTGAGTAGATCAAGGCTGAGACAGACAGATTTTTAAACAGTAAGAGATTTGAGGGCTATGGGGTAAAGGTAGTAAATGGAGTTGAGAACTATTAGATGAGCCGTAATGTCATTGAATGATGGAGCAGATTCAGTGGGCTGAATGGCCTACTTCTACTCCCATACTTTAAGATCTTATCGTCTTAGGTTTCAGCTTTCAGAGAGAGGTTAATCCTGCCTTCTCTGACAGAAGGCAAAGATTGAGGGCAATGTTCAATGAACTGAAGAGAAACTCTCACTGGTGTTCTGATCACCATTTATTACCTCAATAATTTCATTTAAGAAGTTTTATTATAGTACTATTGGGTGTGGGGAGCTTGTTGCGCCGTGCACAATTTGGCAGCTGTTTTCCCAAATTACAAGAGTATTTAAACTTCAAAAAGCCTTCCTCTGGTTGGGGGTAGTCTATAATCAGGGTCCCAGCCTAAATATTAAAGCCAGGCCTTTCAGGAGTGACATTAGGAAAAATGTCTCCATGTAAAGGATAGTCAGGAGTCTAGAATGCTCTACCACAAATGTAGTTGATGCTGGACCTGATTCATTTAAATCTGAGATTTGTAGGTTTGTATTAGCCAAAGTTATGAAGGAAAATGGGCAAAAAGCAAGTAAACGGACCTCGGTTACAGATCAACCAAGATCTCCTTCAATGGTAGGGACAGGCTGAAGGGTCAAACTGGTTTACCCCTAATCCTGTTCTTAATTTATGTGATATAAAATACTTTTAGGAATAATCATTTCCACAGAAATGCTGAAGAAAATTCATATTGGACCCGAAACATTAACTCTGCTTTCTTTCCACAGATGCTACCAGACCTGCTAAAATTTTCCAGTAATTTCTGATTTCCAGCATCTGCAGTTCTTTGTATTTTTTCCTTTAAGGAGCCAATTTTCTTTTGAACCAGTGAAACATGACGCTCACATTATACATTTTTGTACAGCTGTATCCTCAAGTAGACACTGTTCTGGTTACTCACCTCCAACTGCTCTGATGAACTGGTGGGTACACTGATAGGCTGTTCCAAGCAGGTTGGTTCACGGGGGGTATATACTTGGCCATTTCCATCCAGCACAAGCTCCTCCCGTAAGGTCACCCACAGAATGTTGCTGTAATTCCTCTTCTCATCACTCAAGTATGTCAGGACCAAGCCACAAGCCTGTCAAGAGGAGCCAATGAACCATTATCTTAATAATGTACAGTGACAATTCTGTCATTTTAAAAGGTTATTATATCCTTTTTTTCCAAAAACAGATTCAACTGGCTACTTAAAGATGACTTATTAAACAACTTGTGTCACCTTTACGTTTTGTTTTAAAGTTGGAACAATGGAAGCAGTCTGAATGGATGTGGCCAGCTCTCAGCGACCCAGATTTCTGGGTTTTGGTTTTCTCAGTAACATCAGAAGCTGTTTGGGGTCTCAAAGAGTTGGAAGCTTCAAAGAATGTCTCTTAGCTGCTACACTCTCTAAATTTTCTCTTGATGTTTCTTCCTCTTAGATTGGAGAACTGCAGATAAGAATCTGTGTCTGAATTTGCCTTTTTCCAAGGGGTACGTATGTGGGATGTTACTACATCGGAACAGTTAATTAGTAATACATACAGAAACTATTACTTGGTTATGTTTTCCAATAGTTGTTATTCTAAATTTCTCTTTCTTTTGTTTGTATTTTAACTATAGTGTTTAAATAAATTGTACTTTGCTTAACGTCAAGTATTTTAACCAGTCGCATGACACTTGGAACATGTACTCCACACCTACCTTTAAAATAAGAAAAAGTTAGGGACTAGGCTAGAGACAGTTAAAAATGGCCAATGCTGGAGTCAGCGATAACACAGCATAAAAGTGGAGGAACACAGCAGGCCAGGCAGCATCAGAGGAGTAGGAAAGTTGATGTTTCGGGTCGGCACCCTTCTTCAGAAATGGGCTGAAGGGTCCCGACCCAAAACATCAACTTTCCTACTCCTCTGACGCTGCCTGGTCTGCTGTCTCCAGCTTCACAGTGTGTTACCTAATAGGCTATTTTCTTAAAATATTTTGGGGGGGTCTGGTCTAGTCCGTAACAAACTGGGGGCTCTTGTCGTGACCGAAATCCAAATTGGGTCTAGGATTATTGGGCTCAAAGGTGATGGCATTCGGAAGGTGTTAGTGTCTTTTGTTTCAGGTGTTGAATTTGTAAATCTCTTCTAGGATATTTTTCACACCCGCACAGTGTGTTATATAGACTGCTGTCAGGATGGCGGAGGTGAACTGTCATGGAAGGTAATAGGGATAGAATTGTACTGTGACGTATTCCAGGTCCGGGGAGCAACGGCTTGCTAGGGTCGCTACATCCAAGCATCAGGAAGTGTTGATCAGGAAGCAAACCCCACCATGCTTTGCCTTGCCTGAGGACACCATGCGGTCCATACAGTGAATGAAGAACCCGTCAGCTTGTAGGGCACAGTCACGAATGGCAGGGATCAACCAAGTCCAGAATAGGGTGTCCCAAATGTAGTAATGGCTTTTTCAGTCACTAAGTGTTCAATGACGGTGGAAGAAGTGACTTTGGCAGTTTTACAAAAGTGAGCAAGGCAAAGCTGCTAGTTTTGACGGACAGCTGGAGTTGGGTTTCTGTCAGAAAAGGGCAGGTAAATTCAGCAATAGTGCGACATTTAAAATTGTTGGAAATGCCACTGAAATCTTTGAAATGGCTAGAATTCAATTGTAAATGAAGTAGCTTGTATTAGAGGCTAAAGAAAAGAACAGCCCTGGCATAACAAAAAGAAAGACAAAAGGAAATGAAACAGTTTCAACTACGTTTAAAAACAGAGGAAAAACAAAAGGAGAGGAAGACCTTAGACAGAAGAAGAGCAGAAAGAGTTTGAACTTCGAAAGTTGGCAATTAGAGAGGAAAGTTGACTTAAAATAGTGGAGGTGAAGGTAGACAGTAGGTTTAATGAGGATGACAGTGATGATGAGCAAACGCATTGTAGCCAAAGGTCAGGTGAGGTTCTGTTTAAATATCTCCAAGCATTGCCTAAACTTCATGAGAAGGATGTAGGAGCATTCTTCGTTTCATTTGAGAAAGTTGCTAAACAAATTAAGTGGTCGGTAACCAAGTGAGTATTGTTGATCCAAACAAAGTTGGTAGGTAGAGCTAGTGAAGTATTTGCATCACTGTCGGAGGTGGTGTCAGGTGAGTATGAGCAGGTGAAGAAAGCCATCTTAAGTCCATATAAGCTAATGCCAGAAACCTACAGACAACGTTTCAGGAATCTAAGAAGGTACCTACTCAAACATACAGTGAGTTTGAAAGAATCAAACAAAGTAATTTTAAATAGCTGGATAAGGGAATTGAAAATAGATCAAATATATGATCCTCTACGAGAGACAATTATTATGGAGGAGTTCAAAAATTCACTTCCTGAAGTAGTGAGAACTCATATGGAAAAACAGAGAGTTATTACTGCAAGATTAGCAGTTGAAATCGCCAATCATTATGAGTTAGTTCATAAATCAAAGCTTGCCTTCCGACTTCAACTGCAATCTGTGAGGGATAGAAATTGGGGAAAAGAGAAATCCTCAGACGGTAAGGGAAATGGAGATCTCATTTAAGGTAATAAAGATAGTTTACCAAAGGGTAAGAAGGAAACCCATGAGGGGTAAAGAAAGATTAGATTAGATTAGATTACCTACAGTGTGGAAACAGGCCCTTCGGCCCAATAAGTCCACACCGCCCCTTGAAGCATCCACCCAGACCCATCCCCCTGTAACCCACACACCACTGAACACTACGGGCAATTTAGCATGGCCGATCCACCTAGCCTGCAGATTTTTGGACTGTGGGAGGAAACCGGAGCACCCGGAGTAAACCCACACAGACACGGGGAGGATGTGCAAACTCCACACAGACAGCCGCCCGAGACTGGAATCGAACCAGGGTCACTGGCAGTGTGAGGCTACAGTGCTAACCACTGAGCCACCGCGCCGCGAAAGGTCAAAAAGCGCCGGTGTTTCCGCTGCCAATAAAGTAGGCCACATGAAGTCACAGTGTTGGCAGTTTAGAAAAAGCACTGGGAAGACGGATGTTGGAAAACACAAGCTAGTGAATTTAGTTGAAGTGCTAAAGAAAAGCACAGTGGAACCTAAAATGCTGCAAAAGAATGTACAACCGGTCAGGGATTGGTTGAGAAGTAAGTGTCAGATCTTCTTAAACCATTAATTTGCATATTCCAAGTTTACTGGCATATGCCAGGAGGAACAGGTGAAGAAATTACAATTTTAAGAGATACAGGAACATGTCAATCTCTGATGTTGAGCGATAAGATACGTAATTCAGAAGGACTATTGCCAGAAAAAGTGATAATATTTGGAATTCATGGTGAGAAGAAAAGTGCTCCATTAAGTGAGGTTGGAGTGTCCAGTGAAAAGTGGAGAAGTGGCGGTAGGAGTACCAGAGGAACGCTTGGCTCCAGGAATACAATTTGTCCTTAGTAATGATACAACAAGGTCACAGGTGAGAATGCTGCCTACTGTGGTTGAAAAGCTAGTGGAAAATCAGGTAACTGAGGTATTACAAGAAGTATATCCTGGGATTTTTCCTGACGTTTGATAACAAGGTCGCATAGCCACAGGTTGAAGCAGGAGGAGAAATCAAATAAAGATTAGGAAGTTGAAGTACAATCATCAGAGACTACGTATGATGAAATGGTTGAGAAAAAAAACAAGTGCAGGTGGAGACAAAGTGGATATTTTTAGTTCAGAGAAATTAACTGAGTTACAACAGAAAAGATGAAAAACAGGAAACAGACAAGAAATCAAAACTCACAAGAAATTAAAACCCGTTCTGAGGAAGGGTCACCAGACCCGAAACATTAACTCTGTTTTGTCTTTCACAAATGCTACCAGGCCTGCTGAGCTTTTTCAACTACTGTTTTTGTTCAAAAAATTTGCAATTTTGCAAGTGGAAATAAAGTGTTAGTGTCAATTACAGTGATAGGTGAACCTTTAAAAGCAAGGTTTAGTGGACCTTACCAAATCAAAAGGAGATGGAGTGAGATGAATTATTTGATAAGGATGCCAGATGAAAAGAAATCTCACAGATTATGTCACGTGAATATGTTCAAAAGGTATTTTGATAGGGAAGGAGAGCAAAAGGAGAATATGTTACTAGTCACAACACAGAGTGAAGAACCAAATTCAGAGGATTCTGAATTGGACCATGCTCAAATTAAATTGGGCAATGAGGAAATTCTCAAAAATTGGGATATATGATTGAGTTATGTTCCAGGGAACATTCAAAATAACCTGAAAGAATTATTACTATCGCATGGAGAGATATGTGGGAACAAGCTGGGAGGTACTAATCTGATTACGCATAGTGTAGATATAGGAAATGCTGTTCTAATTAATCAATATCCTTATAGTCTTAACCCTCTAAAGTTGGCACAGGTTAAAAAAGAGATTGATCATATGCTCAAAGACAACATAATCAAAGTGAGCTGCAACAACTGGAGCTCACTCATAATAATGATGCCAAAATCAAATGGTACCCAACGATTATATGTGGACTACTGAAAAGTTAGTGCAGTTACAAAGTCTGATTCATATCTTATTCTGCATTTTTTTGAAGAGAGGTTATAAGGCAGAGATGATGAACTAGCTACTTGAAGATTACATAAGTAAGCAACCTGTGAGGCCTTTAGATTTTTTTTACAAGTTGGAACAATGGAACCAGCGTGAATGGATGTTGCCAGCTCTCACAGATCCAGATTTCTGAGCTAACAAGGTGTGAAGCTGGAGGAACACAGCAGGCGAGGCAGCATCAGAGGAGCAAGAAAGTTGACGTTTCAGGTTGGGACTCAACCCGAATTGTCAACTTTCCTGCTCCTCTGATGCTGCCTAACCTGCTGTGTTCCTCCAGATCCTGACTCCAGCATCTACAGTTCTTATTATCTCTTCAGAAGCTGTTTGGGGCCCCAAAAGAGTTGGAAGCTTCAGAGAATGTCCCTTAGCTGCCACACACTCTGAACTTCATCTTAATGTTTCTTCATCTTGGATTGGAGAACTGCATGTAAGAATCTGTGTCTAAATTTGCCTTTTTGCCAAGTGGTATGTTTGTGGGATGTTGCTATATTGAAACAGTTAATTAGTAATAGGTTATGGTATCTATTATTTGGCTAAGTTTTCTAACAGCTAAGTTATTCTAAATTCCTGTTTCTTTTATTTGTATTTTAACTGTAATACGTTATTTAAACTGTTTTGTTTAATGTTGAGTATTTGACCAGTTGCATCACATCTGGAACACACAATTCACATCTACCTTTAAAATAAGAAAAAATTAGGGTCTAGGCTATCTTCTTAAAATATTTTGAGGTGTTCTGATCTGGTCCATAACATACACAACATCAGGCCTTACCTAAAGCTGTTTCATTGCTCTGTACAAAGACAGTTTGTAAAAGAGAACAAGGAGCCTCAGGCCAAATTATCAACATCTGTTATGGTGGCTATGTCTGTGTTTTTCTCTTTTAAGGAGGCATTGATTGGTATTGTGGAGTCTCGGGGTCATCAATGAAGACCAGCATCCATACAACGTGCTACCATTTAAGGTTGGCACTACCATCACTTCCTGGTATTCTGTTTTACAATCTAACCAGCAAGTACGTAATCGCACTAAAAGCAAATCATGTCAAACCTTCAGGTCTATATATATTTCAAACAGAACAATGAAAAATGGAAGTACAATGAAGAACAGCCATGACGGCATGGTAGCTCAGTGGTTAGCACTGCTGCCACACAGCACGAGGGGCCTGGGTTCAAATCCACTCTCAGGCGACTGTCTGTGTGAAGTTTGCACATTCTCCCCATGTCTGCGCAGGTTTCCTCCAGGTGCTCCAGTTTCCGCCCACTGTCCAAGGATGTGCAGGTTAGGTAGATTGGCCATGCTAAATTGCCCACAGTGTTCAGGGATGTGTAGATGAGAATGGATTATATGGGAATGGGTTTGGGTGAGACGCTGTGAGAATCGGTGCAGACTTGTTGGACCAAAGGGCCCGTTTCCACACAGTAGGGAGTCTAAGTCTAAGTCAACAAAGACTTGAGTACTCTTGATTTCGAGGGCCAGATTGGTCGAGTTCAGTCTCACAATGGGAGAGCCAGGACAAACAGGGTAAAAGGTAGATCTTTTCCCAATCTAACTACCATTCTTAACCTAACATTTCCGAATTGCTCCAAGACTGTGGTGGGGACCTTCTCAAAGCTGCCAAGTCCATTTACAAAATGCTGTAGTAAAAGCAGAATATTATGCATGTTAGCAACCTAAAATTAAAAGAAAGGAATGGAGAAACTCAGCAGGTCTGGTAGTATCTGTCAAGACAGAAACAGAATTAACACTTTTACTCTAATAGGACTTTCCTCTGAAATATTAACAATTTTAAAACTTGTTCACTGTACATGGGAGTAGTTGGCCAGCTACTTGTATCCCACCCCTAACTGTCCTGAAAAAGTGACATTTCTCTCTTTACAGATAGTAGATCTGCATGGGATCATCATTTGTAATTTTCATTTTGCAGCTCTGCTGCACCTTAGGCAAAAATAAATCAAATTTCAAAGAAGAATGCTGCCTTATTTGAAATGTTAACACCGTTTCTCATTCCACTGACGCTGCTCAACTTGCTCAGCTTCTCCAGCATTCTTTTGTGTTTGTTTCAGATTTTCAGCATCTGCAGTATCTTGCTTTTACTTTATTTAACACCGCAAATTTGTTGTGAAACCAGAATGGAGGACCATGATACATAGAGCAAAGAAGAGCTTAAAAACGGGTATATAAGAGTAGAGTACAACAAAGGAGAAAGAACAGTGAAAAACAAAGAGAAGGTAAGTTTAAAAACTGAGGTAAGCTGATGTCAGGCTTTGTTTCACAAGCCTGCTGTATAAGTAGCACTATAACAATCTATACCATATTATAGTAAGATATCACAAGAATAAATTGAGCTACCTCTGCACTAGGCTGTGCCATGCCGTAGATTGGCATCTTTGGGACCCGTCGGAAATTGGCCACTTTCATTTCTCTCACAGTGCTTAGCACATCCAGAGCTTCGTCCGCAACCTGTCAAACAGGGAGGCCAGTTACTTTCTGGTTGTTAGATTCACAAATAGGTGGTGACCTCGTATCCTTGTCAGATCCTAGGTCTTCTATATGAACAGAAACAATTCATACTAAGCTACTGCCTGTGACATCTCAAAACATCCCAAGGCACTTCAAAGGCAGATGATGAAAATAAAAGCTGCTACTGAGCCACGTGGAGATATATCAGGGCAGATGGCCAAATACTTGATCAAAGTGTAGGCTTTAAGGATGGGCTAACAGGAGGAGACAGAGGAAGGTTTAGAAAGGAATTCCAATGCTCAGAGCCAGTAGGGAGCCAGTAAAAATCAGGAATGTGCTAGAGGCCAGAATTGGAAGACAGCATAGATCTCAGACAGGCACAGTGTTCGATGAGATTGTGATGATAGGAAGGGGACAAGGCCGTGGAGTGATTTAAAAACGAGGATGAATATTTTAAATTTGAGGTGTTACCATCCTAGGCAGCATGTCTTGTCTTCAGTGTCTCTCCTTTCATACTTCTCAGCAGTCAGAGTACAGTCTGTGAACATTTTCCCCTGCTCTTTGACATTAACTGTTTACGAAAAGATTGCAATCATTTCCAGGAACTGAACTTCTAACCCAACAAAGCAAGCTCACAGAACTATACTCCTGATCGCTGACCTACTCTGCAACCTCTGCACTCTTTCCTTCCTGGATTGCAAATTTAATTCCCAGGCAGGAAATAACTGTGGTTTTCCATTTTAGAATATGCCTGCTGGATGATTGTCAAAGGTATGAAGGCCAAAACTCCAAAGTTAATCTTTTAAAAGAACACTACAATATCCTAAGATCTGCCATTCTTAGGTAATGTCCAAGTTTTGCTGCATATGGGTGTGGATCGCTTCAGAATCTAGTGGTACTTACTGTGAAATTATCAGCAAACCTCACCCCTTCTGAATGGAAGGTCATTGATTAAGTAGCTGAAGATAGTCAGGCCTAAGACACTACCCTGAAAAACTTTTGCACAGAAGTTCAGGACTGAGACGATTGCCTTCCAACAAATTCAAACGTCTTTTGTTGTTGTAGGTTGGATTTTAACCAGGGGAGAATTTACACCCTGATTCCCATTAACTCCAGTTTTACTACAGCTCCTTGATGCTACATCCAGTAAATGCTACCTTAATGTCAAAGACTGTCACTCTCATCTCACGTATGGAATTTTGCTCTTTGTCCACGTTCAGACCAAGAGTGTAATGAGGGGTACAGGTTACCATTTGAGAGGAACCAAGAAGAGTGAAAAAACCATTTCAAAGATTTCAAGAGCCTCAGTGGTGGCTATCCCAACTGTGATAAAAGATGTCAAATGGTGATTAGGTTTTAAAAAGCTTCTCTTGATTACAATGGAATTATAGCACAGAAAACAGGCCGTTCAGCCAAGTAGTCTATTCTGCTGCTAATGCTCCAGGCTTCTGGCAGGGTGCAGATAGTAGACTTCAAACAACAATTGAATATGGCTTTGAGGAGTAATGAATTTGTTGGCACAGAGCCAATTAAAAAAAAGCTTGCAATGGAGAATTGTCAGAGGCCAGATGCAAGAGAGGGCACATCTGTCAATTAACAGGATGATATATTTTGTGCCAGCTTTTGCATAACTATGGTGACTTCGAAAATAATTTATTACTGGTGGAGCCTTTTAGGTGATTCCATGTGACAGGTTCTTTCATTTCTGTGTCTTTTCCATCTGACAGACACCAAACACCTTTCATCCTTAACAGTACTACGTGTCTACCTACAGTAAATGGACTGTGGCAATTCAAGAAGGCAACTTTCCACTACCTCAAGAGCACCTAGAAATAGGCAATAATACTGGCCCAGACAGTAAGGCCAACATCTCATGAATAAACAAACTAAACTTCTTGGTCTTTCTCTCACCCAGTTGCCTTGAAAAAGAAGCAGCTTTGTAAATTAAGGAAAATGCAAAATTAGCTTAAATGACCAAAAAAAAATCCATTTTTTAATTAAATGCCAAAGGACTACAAGTTGATGAACGTGAGTAAGGGCAAACTTTGATAGGAGTAACACGCACCACAAGCATTTGGAACATCGTGAATGAACTCATTGACTACAGAGAAAAGGTCAAAGTCAGAACCTCACTCAAACTGGATGAAAATAGCTTGTCATTATTATTTTGTGAATAAACTACAAGGTCTACTTAGGATTGTGAGTTTCTGCCGTGGCTCCTCATGTGACTGAATAGTCTATTCTCAACCCAAAGATCCTTGGGCATTTGGGGCAAGATGTCCCATGAAGCAGTGGGATCTGGAGTGCAGAAATTGTTTTCTTTTCTTCCCTTCTTTGCTATTGCTCTGTCTCATCATAAGACATTTGGACTCAACATCAGCTCTATCCAGCATTTAGGATCAATGCTGCCTTGTTTCAAGGAGAGCTTTAGAGTAACTTTGTAACATTGTATTGTTTTCTCTCATGATGTTGACCATTTAAGATTTGAGAACACAAGACCTGGCAGGGAGCCAGTTATTAATGATCTGGATACAATTCATTGAACTTAATTTTGCAATCTAACTGAATGACTTTTTACCTCAGCAAAAGCCAACTGCCCTCTGGTCTCAGTATTAAATACCACCTAGACGGAAATCTCTTTACCCTCAGTCACGTCCATGCACAAACTAAACTGATCACAAATGAGATATATAAAGTTTACAGTTTGAAGATGGCTGCATATCAATATCCAGATGTGCAAGCCACTGTATATCTCTTTAGTTCAGCTCACAAGAGAATTGGCTTGATTTTGAACTTTTCCAAAACAAAACTTCCAAACCTGGTCAGCTAAATATTCCACTTCCCATATATGTTGAAAGAGACATTCTGGAATGAATTAATCACTTTTCATAATTGGTAACCTCCTATCTCAAAAGGCCACTATTGACAATAAGATTCAACAGCCGATCAGCTGCCCAGCTCAGGCTTCTACAAATTACAGTAGTGAGTCCAACAACAAAGACGTCCACGTTAACAAAAGACCTAGTCTAGACAGCAGTTATTATCACGACACTCCTTGAGACCTAGATTGTGCCAGCAGAACATAAAAGCACCAGACAAATTCCATCAGCAATATCTCTATTGTAACCTCTTGATTCAATAGTCGGATCAATGAACAATCACAAGTGTCATTGTTGAAGCGAGTTCAATGGGCATTCAGGCAAAACTCCTACAAAATCAACTACAATGAATACTGCCATGGGATCACTGAATCTCCAAAATTGAAGATATTGATCATTTTGACTGAAGATCAGTATACGGGGGTTTAAATTTTGCACTGTGAAATCTCACCTATGTGCAGCGCCAATCAAAAGTCTAAGAGGTAATTGTTCAAACAGTAGCTTAGCCCAATTATTTGATTGATCACAACTTTCAGAAATATTGCAAACACTATGCATTTTCTAAGTAATGCTATCTGTCCCAAGTAGGCTGCCAACAAGTCATAAAGGCATTACTTCTTGGCTAGTTTGACACAGGAACACAAAGAGCTTTGGCATTTATTCAATGGCAGTAACCCCACTAGATCATCAGATCAATGGTAACCTATAAAATTCTAACAAGACTAGACAGAGTAATGTAGGAAGGTTGTCCCCATTGACCAGGGAGTCCAGAACCAGCAGTCACAGAATAAGGGTATATAGCAGGCCATTTAGGACTAAGAGGAAGACAATTTTTTTCACCCATACAGTGGCAAAACTGTGAAATTCTCTGTCACAGGAAGTATCCAAAGCCAAAACACTCTCCCGGAAGGTGACAAAAATCTTTCCATATCTCCATTGCCATGTCCCAAAGAATCTTGAAAGCTTCAGTAAGGTCACTTCTCATTCTTTTGTACATTAAGAAAATGGTAATGGGACAGATAATATAGCAAAAGATTGTGAAATGGTCTGCACCATTCCAATGTGCTGTAGGCAAATCTCCTGCCCTTACCATCACCCTAGATGTATTGAAAGGATTTATAATAATCGATGTGTTTAGCCACATTATAACATACATGTAAAGTCATCAAATCTTAAGGTGGGAGGTTCTTTAGGGAGAGGTGGCAATGTCATTGCAATATCACTAGACTTGTAATCCAGAGGTGCGGTTTAATGCTCTATGGACACTAGTTTGATCCCACTGAGGCAGAAATTTGAATGCATTTCAATAAAAATGCAGAGTTGAATTAGGGCCACTTGTGGTGCAGTGGTAGTGTGCCTACCGCTTGACTAGGAGATTCAAATCCCACCCGCTTCAGCACCTCTGAATAGGCTGTTTAGAAGATGTCTAAAGATCCCAAATTAAAAAGCTAGTCTAAAGTGACCTTGTACAACTTCTGACTGTTATAAATAACCAACTGGTTTACTAATATCTTTTAGGGAAGAAAACCTAACATGCTTACCTGCTCTGGCCTACACATGACTCTAGGTACACAGCAATGTAGTTGACACTACTATCTGAAATGTCTGAGCAAGCCATTCAGTTCAGGTCAATTAGGAACGGGTAATAAATACTGGTCGAGGCAGTGATGCCCACATCCAATGAATGACTAAAACAAAATATAGGTTTCTAGCACCACACTACTTGACCTCCTTTGCAGTACAGTACAACACTTGGAAACATCACTAAGCAGTTCACATTCAGTGAAGGTTCCGATTAGCATTCTGGACCATGGATGACTTTTCATTCTGGCACTGGATTCGTAACCCAGAAAAAGAAAGTTAAAATCCCATCATACCAAACTCAGATACTGCATGTTGAAAAACTTGGTTAGACTGCACTGGGAAAATGATCATAAAGCCATCGACTGTCAACAGACATTCAGCATGTAGAGAAGCCTGTAGCTCCTATTTGTCTGGTTTACATGTGACTCCAGTCTCACTCTGTGTACTGACTCTCAATGAGTAGGGATGTTAATTGAAGGGAGAAATTTGATGGGGACACCAGGCAAGCTCCCCACTATGCTTCCCCATGCAAGTTGTAATGCCCAAGGAATTGCCAATGAAGCTTTCACTGAATAATGCCCAAGGAAATTTCTCTGAATCACAATATCCTAAGCTCAAGACTTGCTTCAGAGCCCAAAAACAAAAACTGAGGCTGATACTCCACTGCAGTACACAGCGATCACTGTACTGTCAAATACTGTGTAAGATACTAAGCCAAGGTCTCATCTACATGCTCTGATGGATGTAAAAGATTCGTAAAGAACATTTTGAAGTTATCCTCAGTGTCCTGAGCCAATATGAATCCTGCAGTCAACAGAGCCAATAAAGTATTATCAGGTCAAAATCACATTGCTGTTTCTGTGATCTGGCTGCAGAATTTCCAACATTACAATAATGAATACTTTTCAAAGTTTTTTTGACTGTAAAGAATTTTGAAATGGCTTGCAAAGAATTCTATATAAATACAAACTGTTATTTACTTTTCAAATCACTCTTCTCTAGCTACTTCTGTTCACTGCAAAACTTTTCAGCTTCCCATACAAACATTTAGCCATTAAGGGACTGGTGTGACACAGTAGCAATATCAGAGACATCATAATCCAGGGAGCCCCATGGCAATGTTCTGAGAATATGGATTAAAATCCCATCACAGCACTGATTTTGATTTTAAAATCAATTAATGCATCTGGAAATCGTGGTGACCATGAAACTATCAATTATTGTAAAAATGTATTTGGTTCACATACATCCTTCAGGAAAGGAAATCTGCCATCCTTACCTAGTCTGCCCTCATATGACTCCTGGACCATACAAATATACCTGACTAGAGACAAAAACTGCAGATGCTGGAATCCAAGGTGGGCAAACAGGTGGGTGAAAGAACACAGCAAGAAAGACAGCATCGGACGAAAGGAGCTGTCAACATTTCCAGTATTACCCCTCTTCGGTCCTGAACATTTCCTTGTCTTGACTGCTCCTGACCTCCAGATGCTGCCCAGTTTGCTGTGTTCCTCCAGCCTCTGTTTGTCTGCAATGTATTTGACATTTATCTGCCCGATGAAATGGCCTAAAAAACCTTGAGAGGCAGGAAATAAATGCTGGACTTGTTAATGATGTTCACATCCCATGAAAAACACCACAGAAACATAGAAAATGGGAACAGGAATAGACCATTCAGCCTTTTGAGCCTGCTCCACCATTCAACATGATCATGGCTGATCACCCAACTCAGTACCCTGTGCCCACTTTCTCCCCACACCCGTTAATCCCTTTAGCCCTAAGAACTATAAGTAACTTCCTCTTGAAAACATTCAATGTTTTGACTTCAACTACTTTTGGGGGGAGAAAATTCCACAGGATCATCACTCTCTGAGTGAAGCAAGTCTTCTCATCTAAATGACGTACCCCATACTTTAAATTATGGTCCATGGTTCTGAATTCTCCATGTTTACCAAAAGACTTGTCATTTACTGAAATATTGAACCATGGATAATGAACATACTGTGTGCAACCTTCATTTTGTACGTAACTGACAAAGGCAACCATTTAAAACTGTCTCACGTGCACTAACAACCTGTATACCGTGCAACTCAGCACGAACTGTCTTTAAAGAAGGTTATCCAGCTATATTAAGGAGGCACAATTTAAATAGTTTGAAAAGGTTGCGGTGTTCCCTTCAGTTATTGCCAATGCAGACTGGTTAACAGGACATTTTAATTGTGTCAGGAATGTTTAGCTCACAAACAGGCTCACTCATGCTCAGTGGCCAAGCATACTGGCCAAATTGAGGAGAGATTCACAGCTCCTTAATCAAATTCCAGGCTGTGTGGAGTAGGTCATTTCAGAGCAGGCATTAGTGGAGGTGTCACCATTTCTCTCAGTGGCCCTGGACAAAGCAAAGCGGCAAAAAACAAAACGTCCAACACAGACTACTTGTTGCACGCGGTTATTCATTCTGGAAGTTCAGCAAGGATAGCAACATACCATTATCACAGTTAAATTACATGGGAACATTCATTGCGCAATGGAGGTGTGTACATGGCTATTTAAGAGAGGTACTGGATGCTGGACCTTAGAAGGTATATTCCAGCCATATAATGTCTAAATCAGGAATGTCCAATGTTTTCACACAGGGGCTCAGGTCTGACTCAATCTCATTCACATACCCAACCACACACCCATTTCCTCACTCATACAGTGCCTCACCCACTCACCCACCAATTGCTAGTTCTCATGCACAGCAGCACGCATGCACGCCTCACCCACTCACCCACCAATTGCTAGTTCTCATGCACAGCAGCACGCATGCACGCACTCAAGAAGATTTGCTGACAATTACATTGGAGGAGTAGTCCTGGTCAACCTTTGAACTTTGCATTTCCTCCTGTCTGGTCTAACATTCCCGTAGCTCTGGGCTGCATTATTGCTGCAATCACCGTTCATCCTGACCCCCATCTCCATACCCTTAGCCCCATCCCAGCAACAGCCCTATTCTCCTCTAACCCATCCTATTCCCATGGTCCAAGAGGGCCCTAACTCTCATTTCACTTTTGATTCTTTGACTCTCCTTCATCTTGTTATGAGCCTGAACCAAATTCAGATTCCAATCTAGGGGTCTGTAACTTTTAATTTTAAAGTAAACAAAGTGTGAGATCCCTGGGACTCACTAAGAGAATGAAGCCACAAGTTTCCACAGTTTTGAACAAATAATAATAAACTTTACTTAAAGGATTGTCTTAAGAGAGGAAAGAGAAGTGAAAGCGGTTAAGAAAGTTACCGTCTGGAAGGAACAAAAAAGGAGGAGCGAAAAAGTGCTGTTTCAGGAAAATAAAACGACTTGGCATCATAGACAACCCCCAATCATAACCCATAGTTCATGCTCAATTTCAAACTTACCAAAACTCTGATGCCTTTTGTTACTAAGTCACAAGGTGCAGTAAGCTCAGATACATTCATACCAGCCAAGAGTCTGTACATCCAAGGGTGCCTGCACATCCACCTGCTAAAGTTAAGCGAAAAGGCCAAAGGATACTGGAAGAAAATACAAGGTTATTACCAGTCAGGAAAACACAAAAAGGACAGCTTCTGTAAACCAACTCAAATGCCAGAAAACACGTTTATTTGATAAAGTAATGTTAATCTGAAATAGAAATTTTGATATCACTGCAAGCAGCCCCAGAATCACCTTTTTACTAACAGTTGGCCTTTTATCGTAAGGCACTTATATTTACTACTAGAGGGGTGGGCTTCATTGGAAGCAATGGTCAGCTCCCAATATAAACTTGCTCAAAATTCTCTAGAACATTAAAACGAAAGGACAGTTGAAGAAATAAAGGCAGCAGACTGCCAACACCCAGACTGACATCAGAAGTGATTCAATTTGAACTTTCCTCCTTCCCTGACCACCTTATGTGCTGTTGGACCTGTTGCATGTTTCGTGCAGATGGCAAGATGGGGCAAGCAATGGGAATTCCATAGGATGCCCCTTATGATTTATATCTTGGCTTCAAAGGGCCCACTTCTGGTGTTGCCAACCCTCCAGGACTGCCCAAGAGACCCCACAACTCAAGATTCATCTCCTTGGCACTGCTAGAGAGGCAAAGAATTATTGGGGCTTCTAACAAAAGAAGATGATGTTTCTAAACTATTTTGTTCCTTAGTTAGGAACACATTGAGATAGCAGTGTGGTAGGAAAGGGGAATGGATATGTTAACTAGCGCTGGGAGGTGCTTTAGGTCGAGGTCCAGGAAGGAGCCCAACCAGTGTCAGCAGCCCATAATAGAACAGTGGTGTACGGAATAAAAGATTCCCATAGGTTTGTTGTCTAGCTTTTATCATTAGCATGGGGCATTTGAAAAAAGGACCAGTAGCCTTAGTGCATGCTCATTAGCATCACATAGCTCACTTTTCCCAACTTCCTTCACCCCATCACTGTCCCAATCAGGAAACTTCTGTCGGTTAACAACCGCCTAATTTTATTTCAGGGGGCTGCACACACACATGGACGCACAAATATAAACACACACACACACACACACACACACACACACACACACACACACACACACACACACACACACACACACACACACACACACACACAGGGATATACAAATGCATGAACACAAAGAACACATACACAATAACACACTCTCACAGACTTACACACACATGCAATCTCACAATCAAACATGCGCAGTTAATACGCGTGATTGTGGTTGCCTGTTGCCTGTATGCGATTGACAGTGTGTGTGATGGCATGTGCTTGTATGTCCATGTGTGTTACAACTATGTGCTTATTTGCATGTTCATTTGCATGATCCCAGGTGGGTGCAGTGCCTCTGTAAAATGAATCTGGATAATCTTCATCCAGCTTCCAACTGACAGGCATTCCCTAATTGAGGCAGTTGGGGTGAGCAGGAAGTTGGGAGAGTGAGCGCTCAGTGAGTGATAATCAATGCCTTAGACCTCCATGTCGTCCTGCAGTGGAGGCTCACAATATCTGGGTTTTCACTTTCACACAGACTCCTAAGGCTTGTTATATACCAGGACACATTCTACCATATGATGCACAAGTATATGTAATCACCTGTTCATGCAGATAGTAGTTAAAAGCAATCAGATAGAAATAACGCTCGGCACTCTGTAGTATTCTTTGGAGAAAATATTCTTTGGTGCTGTTGCCCTAAACGAAATAGGAAACAGAAATACAGAACAATACGTCACAAACTTTTTCCCTTGAAGAAAAAGCAACCCAAGAGTTCAGTGGAGAGAAAGGTGTGATAAGTCAAAGAACAGCAGTTAGGTGTGACCAACCTTGGGCTTTAAAAGCCCGTAAATAAGTAGCAGTAACAGAGGCCATCCTTTCACAGAACTGAGATTTCGAAAAGAATGGGTGGGTTGGAAAGGGAGGAGTGGGTGGGAAAAATAGGGAGTGAGGGGAAGTGAGTGGGTGACAACCGGAACAGTGGGAGAGGGGAAGGGTGAGTGGGCGAGAGGGAGAGCGAGTGGACAAGAGGGAGAGACAAGGGGGCAAGAGGAAGTGAGTAGGGGAGATGGGAGACAGCACATGGGAAAGGGATAGAGAGCAGAGTAGATGGGAAACAAGCAGGAGAGAGGGTAGAGGAGGGGAGAGAGGGATAGCGAATGGGAGAAGGGGACAGCGAACGTGAGAGAGGTAGCAAGTAGGAGAGGAGCAGCAGGTCAGAGAGCGCTAGCATGTGAAAGAGGGCGAGGGAGTGTGAGAGAGATGGGAGTGAGAGAGAGGTAGGAACAGGAGAGAAGCAAGAAATGCGAGAGAGGTGGCAAACAGGATGCTCAGGGAGAGACAGGGTAAGCAAGACAATGAGCAACAAGGCTGGAGAGATCAGTGAGAAGGTCAGCAAGCGGAGAAATGTGTCAGAGGGAGTCAAGGAGGTGGTGACATATGTCAAGTGAGCCAGGTAGCAAGTGAAAGGGTCAGTGAGCAGGACAGGTGGCAAGGAGGAAGGTCAGAGAGAGACACCACAAACAAGAGAATCATTATTTGGCAAAGGTCAGAAATGAGGGAGCACTAGGTAAGTGGAAAGCATTCATAAATTAGTAATTGTTAACTTGGCCAACTGTACAGTTACTAACATCTTTATCTTTTACTACCATTTTTATGCCTAATATACATACCTCGTTGAAGAAAGAAATTGAAATTAATCAATAAATTATTCGTAACATTCCATTTGCTACCCAATTTAAATTTTCCAAATTCCTAATTGGCCCTCGCTATTTTTTCTAGAGAATGCCACTGGTCTAAGTGATACATTATGTAGATAAATGAACATGTCCAATATATATCTGTAACATACTGAAAATATTACATTTTGTTATAGGCGTAAAGCTGGTCATTGAGCATCAGCATGGAATGTCTCAGCTCCCTTTCAATCCTTCTCACCCAAGAATCTTTCTATTCTGAGATAATAGGAACTGCAGATGCTGAAGAATCCAAGATAACAAAGTGTAGAACTGGATGAACACAGCAGGCCAAGCAGCATCTTTTCTGCTCCTAAGATGCTGCTCGGCCTGCTGTGTTTATCCAGCTCTGCACTTTGTTAACCTTTTTATTCTGATGGATTTGAAGCTATATTGATCGAAAACTTTTACAATATGGAGTAAAAAGGCTGTAAGCTCTACTGCTTTGTGCAATACTCTTATCGTTAAGGGAAATGGTAGTACAGCGATAATATCACTGGACCAGTAATCCAGCGGCCCAGTCTAATGCACTAGGGACACAGATGCAAATTTAAATCCCAATAATAAAATCTGGAATTGAAACTAGTCTCAGTAATGCTGACCATCATTGCTTGTTGTTTAAGAGCACATTCATTAATACCCTCAAGGGAAAAAAAAATCTGCTGTTCTTACCTGGCTTAGCAAAGGTCTGAGGCTGCACGAAAACAAATGACCTACTGCTGGGAGGTGCCAAGAATTTATAAAGACATTGTGGCTAGATCTGCAGCTGGGAATAGCAGATTGGAGGCCCTCTCACCACATTGGATTGCACATTCTTCAGAAGAAGAATGTAGTTTAGGAAAAGTAAAAGTTTCTGATTATATGGTCATTCAGTGTTGTCAAAGAGCTACAGTTGATGAAAAACAATAAAGCATCATATGGTGTGAAACTCCTATGAAGGGTTCAACCCAAAGCTATTTTAAGGTTGATTCTTTGACCCATGCCAGCCTTTGGTAAAAAAAAACAAACAAACAAACAATCAGATGCATGCATTCTTCAAGTTATAGTAAAAGGTCTGCAATGAAACTTTAGCTGCTAAGTGTTGTAGTTCCGCTTTATGTTTTAAATGTGAACCCTTGCAGATGTGTGAGAGGGATTCCATCGTGCTGCAGGTAGTACCATACTAATAACTGCAATGAAGTGAAATTGATTATTGATTTGGCACCTGATGGAGATGTCTGACACCCAGTCTTGGTGTGTGGCGGACCCCTGTAGTGACAACCTTCCAATATTAACTCACAATGCTGAGAGAAGGGAGCACTGAGCAGGTTTACAACTCCTGGCAAAGTGCATATCATTCATCTTCTTATAACACTGGAGCCGGATTTTCTTGACCTTGCCCCCGGCTCAAAAACAAAAACAATAGGCACTGACCTCATCGCTAGGGTTAAGCACTTTCCTCCTCTACTGGGCAGCTTTCAGCAGAATATCCAAGGAAGCTTCACTGAATTGTGACTCCGACTGTTGCTTGATCCCTGACATTTCCAGGGTTAGGTAGGGGTGATGAATACAGGTTGAATAATACTCCAAGTTGCAGAGAATGAGGTGCTGTCTGGGTGCCTTTTCACTATGTAAATGCATATACTCCAGATTAAGGAGTAATGATTTAATGTTTTACTCATATATGAATACACAGTGAGCTAAGAAGCATGTAAAAGCACAACGAGGTTATGCACTTTGACAGAAGAATATAGGAGCTAAATATTATTTGGGTTTGGGACATTGGAATTTAGGAGAATGAGGAGTGACCTTGTTGAAACATATAAGATTCTTGGGGCACTTCACAGGATGATGCTGAGATGCTGATTTCACCTTGTGGGGGAGTCTAAGGAGCAGAGGGCATAATTTCAGAATAAGGTGTTGCACATTTAAGACTGAGATGAGGAAAACTGGTGAGGGCTGTCAAAGCTGAATAATTAAGTATATTAAAGGCTGAGATATTCAGATTGTTAATCAGTAAACGAATCAAGTGTTGTAGAGAAAAGGCAGGAAAGCAGAGATGAGGATTATCGGATTAGCCAGTAATGTTTCCATTAAATGGCAGAGCTGATTTGATGAACCAAATGGTCTACTTATACTTCTACATCTTAAGGTCTCCTTGGTTCCCTTCAATTACCACACCAACTCATTTACCTCAACTTGGCAATTCTCCCCAATAACCTCCAGCTTCTGCTTGTACTCGTAGATATCTTCTTTAATGTCATGCATTTCGGAGCAGAGAGCAATGGCTGTGTCCACCTAATTGAAGAGAAATACAGTGAGCATGAAACATTGATTAGATGCTTGTTCACTGCACTGTACTTTTCTATTGATCACAACTTTGCAATACCAAAGGCAACAGTCGAAATTGTAAGTGTGAACAGCATGTTTTGGTCTCCTTGTTTAAAGGAAAGATATTATTACATTAGAAGCAATTCAGAGGGCGTTCATTTGACTCAATCCTGAAAGGATGAAAGGATTATTTGATCAGGAAAGGTTAAACAAGTGGGTCTGTATCAAATGAGTTTAGAAGAGTGAGAGGTGACCTTATTGAAACATACAAGACCCTGAAGATACATGACTGGGCATGTGCTGAACAGATGGTTCCCCTTGTGGAGGGAGAATAGAACTAGGGGACAGTTTAAAAATAAGGGGATCTCCTACTTAAAACAGAGATGAGGAGAATGTCTTTTTTCTCTCAGAAGGTAATTAGTCTACGGAATTCTTTCCACTGAGGGTGATGGAGGCAGGGTGCATGTATATTTTTAAGGCAGGGATAGGTAGATCCTTGACTAACAGTGGAGTCAAATGGTTCCAGGGAAAGCAGAATTATGGCCACAATCAGAGCAGCCATGATCTTATTGAAACTGCAGAGCAAGTTTGAACAGCTAAACAGCCTGCTCCTGCTCATAACTTGTATGTTTGTTTGCTTAACCCAGACTCCCATTATTTGACATCCACATATTCACAGAACAACTATCAGGGGATTGCTGAAGATGCCTTATTGGCCTCTCCAGCGTCCATTAATGAACTAACTTAGGGTCCTTGTGAATTATATGGCTCAATGACAGTTTGTTAACACAATGAGTCGGTAGAGATCAGTTATCCAGTTTGGATCTCTTTGGACCACTATTCCAAACACTTTGTGTAGGACAAGGTTTTAGATCTGACTGATACGCTAATGAGATAAGATATATATCAGCATAGGAACTGATGTCATGTCATATCATCCTGCTCTCTCTCTCGTAGCTTCCTGGCAAGATGAAGCTACAGAAAAATGTTCCATCTTTAAAGTTAATGCTTTACTATCCCTATCAGACTCTGTAAATATTCTTAGCAGAACAATGAAACCAAAATTATTGTACTTTGTCACAGTGTCTTACATTCATTGGAAATTTGCACAAGAGATACTGTGGTGAGAGAATTCTGCAACATGGAGTAATATAAGTGAGAATTATTCTCCTAAGAACAGGGTGAGATTTATTAGAAGTGCTCAAATTATAAAGGGTTTTGATATATATTGAGGAATTAAGAGAAAATGATTTACATTGGTTAAGAAGGGTCAGTAACCAGAGGACACCAGCTTAAAGAATTGGTGTGGGAGAGGAGAACAGTAACTTTCACACAATGAATTCTTATGGTCTAGAGTGTGCTGGCTGCAAAGGCGGTGAAAGCAGATTTGGCAGCAATTTACAAAAGGGAGCTGGATGTAAACTTAGAAAAGAATGATAGGGCCATGGGGACACACTAAGGGCGAAAACTAATTAGATCGGTCAAACAGATGATCAAACGGGCTGAACGTTCTGCTTCTATGCTGCACGAATGTATGAATTTAACTTGTGGTGGAAAACCTCTTCTCTATCAGCTCCTTAAAATTTTCTGCATTGATTTGCAGCTCCACAATTCAGAAATAGTTGTATCATAGCTAAATGTGATAGAAATCATTGAAATAATTTTTTATGAAGTTCCAAATAGATGGCAGAAGATCATAGGCAAAAAAGAAATAAAACAAATCTCATACTTCAGCCAAATAATAAATGACTTCAACTACACTTTATCACTTGAATAATAATCATTTGGTTCCTTTCTTGTGAACACTCTGGCTGTTGTTTTTACTCCTCATTTACTGACTTTTCACCCAGAAATCAATTCCAAGAACAGCAACATGTTTCATCTGATCCAAAATCTTATCTCAACTCAAACACCTCAAAACAAGGTTGAAGAAAGTAATAAAAACCAAAAGAATTGCAGATGCTGTAAATCAGGAACAAAAACAAAGATGCTGGAAAAGCTCAGCAAGTCTGGCAGCATCTGTGGAGGAGAAAACAGGGTTAACGTTTTGGGTCCGGTGACCCTTCCTCAGAACGCAGGAGGAACTCAGTTCTGAAGAAGGGTCACTGGGCCCGAAATGTTAACTCTGTTTTCTCCTCCACAGATGCTGCCAGACTTGCTATGCTTTCCCAGCAACTTGGCTTTTGTTGCTGTTGGGTTAAGGGATGCCTTGAAAACTTTTGAGTTAAGTCCAATGTCACTTAGAACTTTAAACAGCATGCCTCAACCAGGTGCCTTCTTCAAAGGCCTTATTCAAGACTGCATTGGGCAGCTATGTAGAACAGCAGCATTCCAAGCTAGGGAGAAGTCAGTCTGACATTGCTGTGTCCTCATCACACACATCTATATTACACTTTCAACTATTTGTTGAAAGAACCGTGGTGATGAGATTGAGGAAAAACACTGACTCTTGTCACTCCACTAAATGCCTCAGTGGGGATGGCACACACACTGGGAAATAATAACTAACACTGACTTTTATCCACTACAGTCCATTTAGAATTGAGATGAACAGAAATTTGTTCACTAAAAGGGGTAATTTTTTTGGTAAATGTTACCAAGACATCTGTGAATTTGTTTCATTTATTTGATTATAGAATGTGCACCTTGTTGACTAGACCAACAGCTATTGATCATTCCCAAATTCCTTTAAAAAGTGATGGCGACCCACCTTCTTGAACCATTGCAGTTTGTGTGGTGTGGTATCCATGACGACGATAAAGAGAAAATTTCAGGATTTTGACCCCGCAACAGTAAGGGAACAGCAATATATTTCCAAGTTAGATTGGTAAGTGCTTTGGAGAGGAACTTGCAGATGATGATGTTCCCATAAATCTGCTGCACTCAGCCTTCTAAATAGTAGTGGCTATGGATTTGAAAGGTGATGTTGAGGGGGCCTTGATGAATTTCTGCAGGGTGTCCTATAAATGGTACATTCTGCTGCTAATGAACACAAGTGGAGGAGGGGATGAATACTGAAGGTAGTGAATGTGGTGCCAATGGAGTCCTGGCTGGCGCAAAGCTTCTTAAGCTGAATATAATCAAACCATAAATCAATAGTTTTTCAATATTAAAGGATATGGCATTGGTACTTCTCAACAAGTTAAAGAAAGCAGACCTCAAGTCAAAGGAGGAAAACTGTGTAAGGGGTTTTCAAAAAGAAGCAGATTTTATGCAACATAGAGAAAATTGAAGGAGGACATTCCAAAGTCTAGAATCTAATTGGATGGTGGGAAAGGGAGAAGCAAACAACAATCATGCTATTTCAACAGAAAGAGAGAGGTTCGTAGAACAGAAAGTTGTAAAAATGCAGGAAGTCACAGGGACAAGTTTGGACAAGGCCAAGAAGGAACTTAAATATACGGACAAGAATTTTTGATTTAGTCATTCAGCAACATGAACCAGATCTTGTTCTCAAATTAGTAGCTAACAAATTGCCAAACCATGGATTTTCAGAGCTGTTAGGAAATCCTGTCTGTGCCCTCAAATAGCAAAACCAACACTGACCTCTTCCACAATTTGTTGTCCCATTGGTAGGGCCTTCACAAAGTTTTGGATCATCTGCAATTGCTCCTTCTTTTTAACGCTGGTATTCTGATCATCTCTGCAAAGGGCAAGACGGATGAGTTACAATAAATTCATCAAGCTCATCACATCACTATTAAATGTCAGAGAACATAGAACATAAACACAGAACTATACAGCACAGTACAGGACTTTTAGCCAGCGATGTTGTGCCAGATTTTTACCCTAAACCTAAGGTCCATCTAACCTCCACCCCTACCTTATACTATCATCCATATGCTTATCTAACAGCCACATTAGTGCCCCTAATGAGGCTGACTCCACTACCCTCTCCAGCAATGCATTCCACACCCCTACCTCTTACTCAGTAAAGAACCTACCCCTAACAAATCCCCTCTATGTACCTCCACTCACTTTAAAACTATGCCCCCTCATAATAGCTACCTCCACCCTAGGAAAAAGTCTCTGGCTGTCCGCTCTATCGATACCTTTGATTATTTTGTATACCTCCATCAAGTCACCAATCATCCTTCATTGTTCTAAACAGAAAAACCCTAGCTCTCTCAACCTTTCCTCGTAAGACCTTCCCTCCATTCTGAGCAACATCTTGGTAAATCTCTTCTGGACCTTTTCCAATGCTTCCACATCATTCCTGTAATGCGACAACCAGAATTGGACAAAATACTCCAGATGTGGGCAAAACCAGGGTTTTGTATAGTTGGAGCGTAACTTCATGGCTCTTGAACTCAATTCCTCTATTAATGGAAGCTAAAACACCATATGCCTTCTCAAACACTCTATCCACCTGGGTGGCAGTTTTCAGGCAACTATGGACATGAGCCCCAAGATCCCTCTGCTCCACCACACTGTCAAGAATCTTTCCGTTAACCCTGTATTCTGCTTTCAAATTTGTTCTTCCAAAATGAATCACCTCACACTTTTCAGGGTTAAACTCCATCTGCCACTTCTCAGCCCAGCTCTGCATCCTATCAATGTCCCTTTGTAACGTAGAACAGCCCTCCTCACTATCCACAACTTCAACCACCTTTGTATCATCCACGAACTTACTAATCCACCCTTCCACTCCTACATCCAAATCATTTACAAATATCACAAAGTGAAGAGGACCCAGAACAGATCCTTGTGGTACACCACTCATAACTGAGCATCATGTCGAATATTTTCCGTCCATTACCACCCTTTGTCTTCTAAGGGTCGGCCAATTCTGAATCCAATCTGCAACATTTCCGCCTATTCCGTGCCTCCTTACTTTCTGCATGAGCCTACCATGGGAAACCTCATTAAGCACCTTACTTAAATCCAAGTATACCATATCCATTGCACTACCTTCATCCACATGTTTGGTCACTTCTCCAAAGAATTCAATAAGGTTTCTGAGCATGATCTGCCCCTCACAAATCCACGCTATCACAAATCAAACTGTGCCTCCCCAAGTAATCGTAAATCCTATCTCTCAGAGCTCTTTCTAATAATGTGCCCACCACTGAAGTATGACTAACTGGCCTATAATTTCCAGGGTTATCCCTATTCCCTTTTTTGAACAAGGTAATGACATTTGCCTCTCTCCAATCTTCCGTCACTATACTCATGGACAGTGAGCACAAAAAGATCATTGCCAAAGGTCCTGCAACATCTTTCTTCACTTCCCATAGAATCCCTGGATAAATTCCATCAGGTCCGAGGAACTTATCTATCTTCAAGTTCCTCAAAATTCCTAGTACACCTTCTTTACTCACATCCACCTCCTCTAGCCTACCAGCCTGTTTCACACTGTATTAAACATATGGGCCAGAAAATAAAACATAAAAAAGACTTTGTCAAACTTCAAATATCGTGTTGGAACATTATGACCAGCGGCGGTCACCCATGTTGACATTTTGGTTAAATTTACATATTTGGTTTCAAATTTTACTTCACTTACCCCCATTTTTCAGGAAAGCTCTTCCTGTGACACATCACAAGGGTTCCCAGTATCATCCCTAAATTTGTCCTGCCAACTCCAACCTGACAGCTGAAGATTAATGCAGGAGGGGGACTTTCAGAGTTCTGAAGAAGCAAGAGATTTGGAGTCTCCTAAAAACATAAAACATGATCCAAGTGAACTTGGCTATTCCAAAAGATATTTTAAAAGGAACAAATGCTTTCCTACTCTGATCTAAAACATATATGGAGCCATTTGATTGCAATCATTCTTCTCAGTGTTGTAATGAAGTGGCCATCTACTTTCTTCAAGTTACGGCACCAGGATCAGGGGATTTAAATGTTCAATGATTATAAAAAGTGCTATATAATGTTTTTCTGTCTTTTCTTAAATGAGGAGCTGATGGCAACATTAAAAAATAACTCTGACTGCACAAAATAAGCAAGGGGTGATCAGGAGTTTCAGACCAGGACAAGACCTTTACAGAGGAGAGACAAAGGGCCTATGCAAGACATACTTTTGTCTGTTGTTGTGTTGGTATTACAGTTCACTCAGTGAGACCTGTGTTGCTGTCTATTTGCATAGTGCAGTCTGAAACTACCAATAAAAATGGTAGAGACATTTTGACTGGCTGTCCAGGAATCTCTCCTGCTCTTACTGCCTACCGTTGGTGTATGTTACAACATGTCTGACCACATTACGAATGCATGTTGAATAGACAAGGTTCAGAGGTAGGATTTGAATCCAGAGTTTCTGGCTAAGGGGCAGGAACACTGCCCACTGCAACACAAGTTTTGGTTTGTGTACCCAGATTTTGTGCACAAGAGCACCAAACTGATTATAGTCGACCAGGCTGAACTGATGTGGACTGCAATAGGTTTGCACAAGTACGGACCATGCTGAGGCAGGAGCCGTCTGCTCACTAGGGTTAACTACATTAATAACTTGTGCAACTCCATCACAGTAACTAGGAATGTACAATAAATGCCATAGAGATGCCTATATATCAATATATTTCCCAGTTTTCTAGCTTGGAATCAAAACAGATAGAGGTTTAATAAACACCTCTACAGCATACATTAAAGCAAGATTTGATTTTCAAAACACGTACGACAAATTGTTGCAACTCTTTTCAGAAATATATACACATAACTAAATCCAACAATACCTCAATGATCGTTTAAACAGCAGCAAAAGCAAAAGCAAGGAATTTTGCCGAACGAAGTGACCTAAGTTTGCAGGTGCATAGCTCCTTGAAAGTGAAGTCTCAGGTAGTCAGGTTAGTGAAGAAGGGATTTGGCATGCTTGCCTTCATTAGTCAGAATACTGAGTGTAGGAGTTGAGATGTCATGTTGCGGATGTACAGGACATTGCTGAGGTCGGGTTTAGAATACTGCATACAATTCTGGTTGCCACCTATGGGAAAATTGTTGTTAAACCTGAGACAATGTAGTAAAGATTTGCCTTTCAGAAAAGAAACGGATGTTGCCGGGACTGGAGGATTTGAGTCATAGGGAGAGGTTGAATAGACCAGGGCTTTTTTTTCCCCTGGAGTGTCAGAATCAGAAGGATGACCTCATAGAGGTTTATAAAATCATGAGGGGCATGGATAGAGTGAATAGCTAAAGTCTTTTTTCCTAGGGTGGGAGAGTTCAAAACTAGAGGGCATAGGTTTAACGTGAAAGGGGAAAGATTTAAAAGGATCTGAGGGATATCTTTTTCACACAGAGGTTGGTGCGCGTATAGAACAAGCTGCCACAGGAAGTGGTGAAGTCAGGTACAATTACAACATTTAAAAGGCACCTGGATGGGTATATAAATAGGAAGAATTCACAGGGATATGGGCCAAATACTGGCAAGTGGGACTAGGTCAGATTGGGATGTCTGGCCAGTGCAGAATTGGACTGAAAGATCTGTTCCATGCTGAATGACTCTACGACTTTACTCTTCCTGTTGAGCAGCATACAATTTACTCTTCATTTCACCATCATTAGATTTCATTACTGTAAAATTTAACTCAATGCTTTTTGCATAAATAAACATTATAACTTTTGTTCCAGGCCTGGCTTGAAGAGCTTGAAAAAGCCAGATTCTTTTTTCTGTTTACTGTAATCTGTAGAATACATACTCATATATACAAAGCTGCAGAAGCTCTGACATTTTGCACTAAAATGGTCAGCATGCCTAGTGCCGATAGTTTGTCTGCACTGCTCAACCTGCCCAAAAATGGCAAGATGGGAATGGAGCATTAAGGGCAGGAGTACATCAGCCAAACTGTTTTAGGAAGGATGAAGCAAAGCAGACAGACTTGGAACACTGCGGAGTCAAGACCACTGTTTAACTTAATGCTTTCAACCAATGCATCACCTTCAGCTTTAAATGTGCAAAGAACAATCTGTAATTTATCTTTAAAGATGTGGTCAGTATCTAAGAAAGGAAACTTTCAAAAGCCCTTGTCTTCTCTAAGCACCTCCTCCCGAGTTCTGGTTGGACACCAACTTACATACCCGCCTCCACGTCAAAATCAAGCTCATGTCTAATACACACCCGTCCATTCCTGTCGGCCAGGTCAAGTTGAAATGGGGGTTTCTATCACAAGGTATTCACCACTGCAGGTGTTGTACCCGGAATACAGTCAGGCACATTGTCAGCGGTTGCCAACCCCACTGGAAAACCTCATGTATATTGCCAGGACACAATCACGTAGGTACTGAGCCCATAATGCTATACAGCCGAGTGTGTTCTCTCAAAGTCAATGAGCACAGTTCCCTAGTTACTTATGGAATGAGCCACATTTAATCAAGGGCCCTGGTTCAATTGCAGTTGTTGACTAGAAGAAATAATCTCAGTTCAGGGCTGCAAGTGTGTTAGGAGTTGCAAAATTGGCAAACGGCATAGTTTCTCAGTCAATATCCAGGACCTCTAAAAAACATATAAGTCTATGCTCTGGAAGGGCCTCTGCCCACCCCTTTCCCCTATCAGCATAACTTTCTATTTCTCTTTCGAGTGATAATACAGCCTTCCCTTCAATACATCTCTGCTAATCATCTCAAGATATTCCTTGTATAATTGAGCTCCTCAAATGAACCACTCTCTGGGTAAAGAAATTTCTCCTGAATTAATTATGTAACTTTTATACTTGAGACCCCTAGAAACATGTTCCCCACAGCCGCCCTTATCAAACCTTTTCAAAATGCTACAAAACTCAGTCAATTCACCTCTCAGCATGCTCTTTTCTGGCAAAAAAAACAGCCCTGATCTGTGAAATCTTTCCCAGTTGAGTGATACCAGTACCAAGAGGTTACACCTTCTAAATCATTTTTGCACCTTCTGCAGTGCTTCTACATAACTTAATTAGAGTTGTTTGTTAGCACAGTCCAACAGTATTGCTGAATAAAGAGTTGTCTTGAAGAATACTAAATCTCAAAAGGAACAACAATTTATATTGCATGGGAACAGGATGTAGATTGGTTGGCGAGGAGTCCATTTGCCAACCTACAGCTTCTTGCCAGGCAATATTAGTGATACTAACAGCATCCGCATTCCAAGAAAAAATAAGGAGAAAAACAACCTCAATTCAATTGTCTGCATGTGCACAACCAAGTAATGAAAGCATTGAAAATACAACATGCAAAACAAAGTGTACAGCTCATTTTCTTTTGCTAAACATCACCATATATATTCTCACCTCTCTGTCGCTCTTCTAGGCCCTGTGTCTGCACTGAAGCAACCAACCAACACAAAGCCAAGTGTAATTGGCTTGGCAGGATCAAATTTGCTCAACAACACACCATAAACCAGGAAGTGGATTTCTGGCTGGGAGATGCGGAGATAGCTAATATCCTTGAAGGATGCATATATAAAAACATTTCACTGTAAACAAAGACAAAAAATGGTATATTTCCCCCTGCAGGGCATTTCATCCCCCTGTACTGTGAGCCAGACATTATCAAATCCCTGTTTCAGCATAGACTGAACTGTGCTGTTCCGGCATAAAATTCCACGTTTACAGAAAATTTCTTCAGAAGACAGTACCGGCCTCTCTTCTTGTAGTCTGTGGTGAATGTACTATTAGGGAAGGACCAAGCACCTTTCACAACAGAGTGGATTTCTCAGCCATCACAAGGCAATTAAAAGTCAACTAGCCGGAGTGTGAGACTGGAGTCACACAAAGGACAAACTGAGCAAGGGCATCAGGTTTCCTTCCCTATTCAGCGGTTCTATCACATTCTTTATTATTTCTGCACTGTACTTTTAAACTGAACTCAAAACTAAAGCAAAGAATTATTACAATACAGAAGGCCATTCAGCTTGACATTTCTGCGATAGCTCTCCAAATGACCTCCAAAAGTCATTCTGTCACATTCTCCCTACAATCCTGCTCATTCCTCTTCCTCATAAAAAAATCTAACTCCTTCTGCAAGGACTGAATTGAATTTGCTTCCACTACATTCTCAGGCAGTGATTCCCAGATTCTGACAGCTCACTGTGTGGAAGGTCATGGAGGTTTTCCAGCTCGAAATGAGGCCCTTCGGCGCTTCTTGGCATCAAAATACCATCTATTGCAATCCCATTTTCCAGCCCGTATGCTATGACCTTCCAAGTGCCCATCTGAAGGGATCTTAAATGTTTTAAGGGTTCCTGCTTCTACCATCACTACAGGATGAAATTGCTGAAACAAAGTAGGTGTACTGGGGTAGGGTGACTCATGATCATTATATGGTTGAAACTTGAAGGAAGCATATGGGAACTAACTAATTTTAAACACAAGCCTTTCATTATAATAAGTTTGTCCACAAACTCCTCACTGATTTACTGACGGAAAATGGAAAAGTGGCCTGACCACTTGTGAACAGCCTGCAGCAGATCCCTAAAGTGTAAGGATATTTAGGATCAGGAACACCAAGTAGCAAAGGCAGTCAAGTGCAACTACATCCAAACAACAAGAACAAGAAGACTTGCATTTACATAGCATCTTTCCTGATCTAAGGACATCCCGAAGCACTTAACAGCCTTACAAGTACTTCTGAACTGAGTTGTTGTCGCAATGTAACCTGCATGCAGCAAGCTTCTACAAACATCGTCTATATTAAAGAGTTGCTGGTCTGGTGGTTATGCCACTGAGCCTTAATCCAGAGCCCCAAGCTATTGATCTGAGCACACAAATTCAAACCCTACCATGGCAATTAGTGGAAATGAAATGTGATCATTCAATAAAAAGGTTTGAGAATTCTGAAAATACTAAATAAAAACTGAAAGAACTGTGGATGGTGTAAATCTGGAACAAAAACAAAGTTGTTGGAAAAGCTCAGCAGATCTAGCAGCACCTGTGAAGGAAAAAACAGTTAATGTTAACAGAGTTTTGAGGAAGGGGCATCGTACCCGAAAAGGTTAACTCTGTTTTTCCCTTCATAGATGCTGCCAGACCTGCTCAGCTTTTCCAGCAACTTTGTTTTTGTTTGTTGTTAAAGAATTGAGAGTTCATCTTACTCATGATGACCATTATAATATATCTGATTTTTACAAAATTATACCTGTTCACTTATGTCTTTTGAGGAAGGAAGTCTGCCATCTTTACCTAGTCTGACCCACATATGACACCACTCCCACATCAATGTAGTAAACTCTTAAATGATCTTTGAAATGACTGAGCAATCCCCTCAGTTCAAGGGTAATTCGGGATGGGCAACAAATGCTGGCCTTTCCAACAATGTCTACATTCCATCAATGAATAATAAACTAGAAAGAAGCAGACAAAGAAGCAGGTAATCTGGTCAGTTAGTGATGTTGTCAAAAGGATAAATATTGACTAGGTCACGATGAAAATTGTCCTGACAGAGCAAAAGGAATCTTTGTTTCATATTTCCTCCAGAAGATGAAACCACAGACATTTAAGCTCACAGAAGGGTCAATCTGGAATGTGGGCTCAAGTGTCTGAAATAGGACTTGAATTTATAAGTTCTGAACCCAAGGTTTATGTGCCACCCACTGAGCTACAGCAGCCCTGTTGTCAAGACCTTTCACAAGAATACGAGATTAGAAGAAGTTCTGCAGATTTTCATTTATCCAAAGGAAACCGCACACTTACCCTGAGTGAATTAATAAAGACATCTATCTGTGACTGTAGTGGTAACCCATCCACAGGCAGCGGTAATCGATAGTACCTAAAACAGCAGGCATCAGACAAGATATTATCACAGACAGGAATGAAAACACACAGCTCCAGTCCATTAGAAATCCTTATACAATCACCTATTAGCAGCTACATATAGTTGTTCATTACTAAGGTCCAATGGGATGAAATGTTAGTTGCTAAACAAACTGTGCATAAATGACAATTTGTGAAGGAGTTCTCAACATCTTGACTGGGATTTCAGTTGAGGTGTTGATTTTCTTCTTCCATCATATATTGAGAATGAGTCAAGAAAATAATTACACAAATTCAAGAGAAAAAAATTGTAATGGGCAGTGGAAGAAAGGGGTTTGAAGTTGTACATTGCTGAGTTTGAATGGAGCAGATAATTAGCACTAAGTGATCTTTGTTTGGATGCGGATATTACAAAAGTCTATTCATCGCTCTGGACTGCAACGTGCATGTAAATTTGTATGTTGCCATGGCAACTCAGACTCTTTGGGAGGTTGGCTGCAATGGATCAGATTGGTGCCAACAACATAGATTCATTCCCTATTCTGGCTGTGGTATATTTGGGACCTGCCTGTTTGTCTGACATGGGTAGAACAATGTGGTAATATGGGTCAGGCCTGCCTCTGGAGAGAGAATTCAAAATGTATGAATGTGTAATCTGCATTCTGAATAAGCTACAGGTTGAGTCAAGCTGGGGAGTTTTAAAACTCTTCAAACAGATTTGGCTGTTTAATACATCGAATCAAAATTTTGGAATTAACTCAAGGGACTGAATTTAATGTGTCCACAACCAGGAGGCTTTTATCTATTATAATAAAATGTGAGGCTGGATGAACACAGCAGGCCAAGCAGCATCTCAGGAGCACAAAAGCTGACGTTTATCTATTATTGTGTGTGCGTGTGTGTGTGTGATGGTTTTGAGCTCCATTCGAGTACGGCGGGAGGACTGGAAATTTAGGCACTGGCATTGTTTTCAGTAAAGTCACAAACATGTGCTTGCCAGTATGTTACTGGTGTCACTCAGTCATTGAATCCATCCTTAACTGAAGCGCAGGTTTCGTTGGCATTTCCTTTTGACGTTAAGTCATTTCATATGAATATGCGTTGCAGAACAAGTCAATCATTTAATTATCTAGCCAGCTCAACTGGGCCAAAGGAACTTTTCTGCTCCGTATGAATGTCTGAATCACTCTACAACTCGGCACCAGTTCTAGTGCAACCTCAAACAGGTGGAAATCTGCAATTTACAATTTGTTTTGAAAGGATCTACTAAACTACCTAACTTAACCTAAATGTTAAAAAAATAGCCATCTGGAGCACAGTAGGGCTCCCAACAGATGCAGTAACTTCACCAATGGTCCACTATGTGCATTCAGCATATGATGCTGCTTACCACTTCAGGGAGAGTCCCTTTGCTGCAGGAAATAGCAGCAGGAATAAGGCCTTCTTCACTTCCTGCTGCACCTCTTGCACAACATGTCAAATAAAAATCCCTTTTGCCTATCAAGGGAATACTAAATACACTAAGGACGGTCTGAAAAAGAGTAATGAGTCCCTTGGGCCCTGACACCATTTTTTCCTCTACCCCTAAAGTCAAATGATTGATCCTTCAGCTCTTTGCCAATTTGTGCCAAGCTATGGTTCAATGTGGCATCTGAAAGTTGTGGCCTTCAATGACATGTCTCTCCTTCAAATATGAGCCTGAATTCTGACCTGAAGTCATGTGGTGGAATACAGAGAGGAAATAACTCCCATCTGTGCTAAGAGCATGTTCTTTTCCAAGGCACTTGATGTAATGCAGGACATTTAAAATAAACAGCAAAGAAAGGTTGGAGTAAAACAGTGGTAAATATATCTCCTTGAAATAAACATGGAAATGTTGATGGAAGTTTAGAGGAAAGAGAGTAAGCTGTAGCGTTGCATAAAGGTGCATCAGACTAAACAATACTAACCAGGGCTGTGAACTGAACATTTACTTTGTTCACAGGAACATTGTGTCATGGCCTGGCTACTGGCAAGTTTGAGCTTCCAACAATTTTCATTTTGTTCTTCCTCACCATCTCATTCCATTCCAGTACATATTGAGATCTTGTGTTGTAGTGGTGATGTTCCGACATCTGGGCCAGAGTTACAGGCTTAAGATGTACATCGACGTTTGACAGTGACAGTGAGGAGTGTTATATTGCAGTAAAAGAGACTGATCATCAATCTAATACACCTAATGCAAATGTTACAATGAGGGTTTCCTACTTGACCAAAACTGCATCACAACAGCCTCCCCACATTAAGAGAATCCACTTGCAGGTTCTTTCCATAAGCAAGCATCAGCCTTGTGCTGAGGGCACACAACACACACACACAATACATGCACAGTTAGCCAGCTTATCGCACAGAATTTGGCATGTTATACGTGACAGCATCAGTGGGGAAAAGACCCTGAGATAAATACTGTCTTTCATCATAGTCATTTAACACCAAGGTTAACATAGCCTTTAAAATACCTGACCCAATTTGTCAATCTTTGCAGGTATACCTGAACAGAAAGAGAAGGTTAGCTACTGAACTGTTGGGTTGGTGGGGTGAGTCACACCTAACCCAGATCCAGATATACCCTCCCCTCCTCTCCCCACCAAATCCAGCTCGGCACTCTACCACAGCATAGTCCCACATCAGCCCTTTAATTCCCCACCCTCTTGTCCAGTCCCTTTCCCCACACTCACTCCAGCAAGATATTTGGACAATATGCAGAGATCCTGCATCTGTCCCCTGCCACTTATGCTGGCTGTGCCATCCCCAGAAATGCTCGGTTTCCAGGCTGCCAAACAGCAGCACGGACAGAGATCCAGGAGAGGTACAAGGAAACTGTGACTTTAATGAATGGTACATGTTGATTTCTTCATCTGAGGAGGATGAGTCTGCAAAGCTAGAAATGAGTTGCCATCTCTTAATCACAGAAACCATGCTGTGTGGGTGCAGGCCATTCGGCCCAGTGAGTCTGCAGCAACCCTCCTAACAGCATCCGACCCAAAACCACCTCAGTAGTCTATCCCTGTGACCTTGTAGTTCCCAAGGCGAACCTACATGTCCCTGGACACAAGTGAGCAATTTAGCATGGCCAATTCACTTGACCTGCAAATCTTTGGAATGTGGGAGGAAACCAGAGCACATGGAGGAAGCCCACGCAGACACAGAGAGAATGTGCAAGCTACATACAGATGGTCACTCTAGGGCAGAATCAAACCTGAGGGCCTGGCACTGTGAGACAAAAGTACTCAGCACTGAGCCAGTGAGCCGGCCTTTCTCTTGGTGGAACGTGGTTATTTCAGCTTTTTTTCACATGGTCGTTGAAAAATGTTCCTTCAAGTATTTACTTTCCTAATTAGCCAGAATTCAGAAAGGGGCCACTCTAATAATCCTTTCAGTGACAGTAAGGGTGCCCAATTTGTGTTGCATGCTGCTGAAGTTACCTGTTGTTTAATCACAGGATCAATAATAATTAAAACAGACTTAGGAGTTCACATTGCTTACCTACAAGATGGCTTGGTAAAGAAAGGTCTTTTGTAAACCTCTTCTGTTACATTGATATCCTCTTCACTGTAAATACAGATTGTCCGAGGCTCATCCTTAAAATGTTCTATGTCATTATAGACGTAATTGATGTTTTCATTCAACTGAGCAAAGTTATAAAGCTGAAATCGAAAGTATACAATGTGTAAAATTTTCATTTCTCAAACATAATATCACCATATCTGGGTACAGTCTTTATTTTGTTGACTGCTTTAACATATTTTGTTTGTGTTCAATGGTACGCTCAACCCCTGAGATGACCTCATAATACAAACACTGGCTATTTAGCCAGAAAATTTCCAGTAATCATGCCCTTATTTAATTGAGTGAATTCATTTTTGCAGTCCAGTCACTGGGTTGAACAATTGGCCCCAGCATTTTTGATGCCGAAAAGGTGTTAAAAATGAAGACAACTCAAGTCTCCAGCACCCCTATATAGTACCATCTCCTGGGAAGGGTTGTGGGATCAGGGTGATCTGTGATGCTCAGTCTATTAATCAGTCAATTATCATAGGCTAGCTTCGCACTGTTTGACATGGGACTGGAGCCTAGGGAGCCCAGCAAGAGTCAATGCTCTGAGCAAAGACACCATGTTATCCTGGAGCTCATATTTCACACGACATTCAAATATAAATTCACTGACAGCTCATAAAGTTGTACCCAATTTCTTATACAATATTGCACTGCATTATCAACAATTAATATATCTTTTAACATTTTACAAACATTTGGTCTACTGCACATGAGCCAAGAAAGGAATGAGCACACCAGCATTTATATACTACTGCTGATACAACCACTTGCCCCTAAACAGCATTTTAAATCTAAAAATAAAGTCGCAGAGCCACTATCAAGCAGAGAACTGATACAGAGTCAACGAAGAAGACATTAGCAACGGATCAGCTGACCCATGGAAGAGATGATGGAGTAATGGCAACGTCACTGCGTTAGTAGTTCACAGATCCAGGCTAAGGCTCTCGGGATACAGGTTAAAATCCCGTCATAGTAGCTGGTGGTATTTATATTTGCTAGTATACTTAGAGTACAAAGTAACGAGTAGAGTTATGATGACCACAAAATTACCATTAATCGTCTGGGATGTATATCTTGTTCACGAATGTCATCTAGGGAAGTAAATCTCCTACCCTTACCTGGCTTGCTTACACGTGATTCCAGATCCATAGTAATGTGGTTAAAATAGTCTAGCAAACCACTCAGAACATGGGCAATTAGGAATGGCCACTAAATCTGGTTTGACAGTGAAGCCCAGATTTTATGCAAGAATATTTTTTCAGCCAAACTCTTGGTAAGAGATACGTTTTGAAAAGAATCAGCAAATGAACTTGGACAGCTGGAGATAATGACTGCCAGCAGTGACATGACGAAGATGGAATCACATCATAAGGTAGACGTGTTGAAATACCGATTCCATCATACCCCACAAATATTTCAGCTGCCATGAACCTACAGGGTAGTGTTCAGATGAACATAATTCAAGTCTACCTCCTTCCTGATGGCCAGCTCTAGTTTTTCCACTTCTACGTCTCTTCCTAAGTCACGAAGGTTTTCGTGAAGATTTTCTTTGCTCCGGGGAGTGTACGGGATAAAGTCATTCTTGACATGCAGGAAAACCACAGGCTCCTCACGAACGCAGAAAAACAGAATTTCCTGCAAAGAGAAAAGATATTCGATAAAAAGCACTTAAAAGCTAATGACATATTTCTTTAATGTCGTAAGTGCTGTTTTCTAGAAAACTGACCAACCAATTTGCAGGCAGCAAGCTCCCATAAGCAGCAATGAGATAAGTAGTTAGATAATCTGCTCTAGCTCTGGTGATTGACGGATAATGTTGACAATTGCAAAACACTCCCCGGCCCCTTTTTGAATAGTGCCATAGGATTTGTTTTGACCACCACTGACAGCGAATAGGGCCTTAGCTTCACATCCTAAATGAAAGATAAAGGCAGCATTCTCTCAATAATACACCAAAATAGCAGCCTAGATTTAGCGCTCAGGCCTCAAGAATAGTGCTTGAATCCACAATCTATAAAACCAGAGGCAAGAAAAGCATCAAGAGGAGTGAAGGTGAGGCCTAAACAAATTGGAGAACTGGGACTGCAGTGTTCCTATCTTATTTCACAGTTCTGATTTTTCTCCACAGATGTTGCCAGACCTACTGAGATTTTCCAGCAATTTTTGTTTTAGTTTGTGTCTAACATTTTTACCTACCTTATGTCTTGCTGAAAGGTCACTGACCTGGAAAGTGAACTCTGCTTCTCTCTCCATGACAGCGACCTGTGGAGTATCTCCAGCATTTTTATTTTGTTTGCATTACTGAACTGCAGGATCAGATTCCCATACGATGCTCTGATAAGATTAGCAATGAAACAGAGAGAGGCACTGACCTCATAACCTTCCTGCTCAAACACTTGAAGAACTTGTTTAAAGCCATTAAGGCTAGGTTGGCCCATTCCGAACACTGGGTAGCTTCCCTTGGCCTGCCTGAAGTTGGGCACTCCATACTGGCCAGTAGTGTTCAAGACATCTATCTTATTGTAGACATCACAAACCATGAAATACTTTCCCTGAAACACAAAGAAAAGTTCAATCATTGGTTAATCCAAGTACAAGAGCCAGGGTTAGCATAATACCATTTAAAAAAACATTTGAGATATGTCAAATAAAAACTGAAAGAACTGCAGATGCTGCTGATGAGTTATGTTGATCAGATCTACAACTTATCTTTAGTGTCAGATTGAGAGAAACCCTATTTCCATAGTTTTACCAGTACACAACTGGCATGGACACAGCATCTTTAATTTACCTAATACATTCACTGAAGTGCTTTCAAAGCAAATTTGATACTATGTAACATGAGGAGATTTTAGGATAGGTGATCCAAACATTAGTCACATAAGGTTTCAAGGAGCATCTTAAAAGAGGAGAGAGAGTAAGGAGGCAAAGAAATTAAGGGAGGCAGTTCAGAGTTTAATACCAATGCAGCTAAAATACAGTCAGCAATGGAGGAGCAACTGAAATCAGGGAGGCTTGAAGAGGCCAGAATTAGGAGTGAAGAAATTGTAAGATTGCGAAATTGGAGAAGGTACAAAGATAGGAAGGGAGGAATCACTAAGGGGTTTGAACACAAGATGAGAATTTTAAAATTGGGGCATTGCTGGGCTAGTAGTCTGTTTCAGTGAGCACATCGGTTATAGGTGAAATTATTTTACTGCAAGAACCCTTGGTAAAGATTTTTTTAATTCAATCGAAGGAAATAGAATTGCTGGCTAGCCAGTACTACATTGCCCATTTACAGTTGCCCTGAGAAGCAAGTGGTGCACTGCTGTCTTAAACCACTGCAATCCACATGCTGTAGATCGACCCACAATCATCTTAGGGAGGGAATTCCAGGATTTTGACCCAGCAACAATGAAGGAACAACAACAGATTTCCAATGATGGTGAGTGGCTTGGAAGGGAACATGGTGGCGTTCCCATGTATCTGCTGCCCTTGTCCTTCTAGATGGAAGCAGTCATGGGTTTCAAAAGGTACAGACAGTACACACTGCTTCAACCGAGCATTGATGGTAGAGGAACTGGATGGTTGTGGATGTGATGACAATCAAACAGGCTGCTTTGTCCTGGATGCTGTCAGGCTCCTTGTTGGAGCTCATCCAGGCAAGTGGGGAGTATTCCATCACACTCCTGACTTGTGCCTAGTCGATGCAAGTCAGGCTTTGGTAATCAGGACATGAGTTACTCGTCTCTAAACAACTCTTGCATCCACTGTGTTATGAGGACAGTCCAGTTGAGTTTCTGCTCAATGTTAACCCCCAGGATAATGGGGGATTCAATGATGGTAACACTGTTGAATGTCAAAGGATGGTGATTAGACTGTCTTTTATCAGAAATGGGCATTGCCTGCCATTTGTGTTGTGCGAATGTTACTTGCCACTTGCCCAGATAGGATCCTGGACAATATCTGGATCATATTGTCCAGATGTTATTGCATTTAACATGGACTGCTTCAGTGACAGTGGAGATGCAAATAGTGCTGAACATTGTGCAATCATTGGCAAACATTCGTACTTCTAACCTTAAGAAGGATGTTGATGAAGCAGCTGAAGATAGTTGGCCTAGGACACTCCTGGCGCGCCCTCCTGCACTCTCCATTGAACCACGGTTGAGCCCCTGTCTTGATGGTTATGGTGAGTGGGAGATATGCTGGGCTATGAGGCTGTCGATTGTGCTGGAGTTCAATTCTGCTGCTGTTGCTGACCCATAGCACCTCATGAATGCCCAGTCTCAGTTGCTAGATCTGTTTGAAGTCTGTCCCATTTAGCATTCCCAATGCGAATGCAGGGCATCATCTCCACAAGGACTGTGCGGTAGTCACTCTTGCTGAAATTGTAATGGATAAATGTACCAGCAGCCGTCAGATTGGCAAGGATGAGGTCAAGTATGTTTTTCGTTCTTGTTGGTTCCCTCACCACACAGTGCAGACCCAGTTGGGAGCAATGTCCTTTAGGACCTAACCAGCTTCATCAATACTGTTACTGCTGAGCCAGTCTTGGTGGTGCTCATTGAAATTCCCCACCCAGAGTACATCTTGCAACCTTGCAAGTGTTCTTCAATGTGGAGAAGTACTGATTCCTCAGTGGAGGGAGTATGATACATAGTAATCAGCATGAAATTTCCTCGCCCATGTTTAACCTGAAACCATGAGACGTCTTGGGTCCGGAGTCAATGTTGAGGATTCCCAGGGCAACTCCCTCCCGACTCTATACCACTGCACTGCCACCTCTTCTGGGTCTGTCCTGCAGGTGGAACGGACGTAGCTGGGAATAGTGACGGCAGCATCTGGGTCATTGTCTGTCAGGTATGATTCCATAAGTATGACTAAGTCAGACTATTGTTTGATGAGTCAATGAGGCAGCTCTCCCAGCTTTGGCACTAGCCTCCAGATAATAGTAAGGAGGACTTTGCTGGCTCAACAAGGCTGTTTTTGCAACTGTCTTTCTGGCACCTAGGCTGATGCCAGGTGGTTTGTCCTGTTTCATTTCTTTCTTGAGACTTCACAGTGAATGGTACAACTGGGCAGCTTGCTGGGCCATTTCAGACAGTTAATCACATTTGCAGTGGGTCTGGAGTCACATGTAGGCCAGAGCAGGTGAGGATGGCAGATTTCCCTCCCCGAAGGACACGAGTGAGCCGAGTCTTTCCAAAAATCAACAATGGTTTCATGGTCTTCGATACATTCTTCACTTCTAATATTTTTTATTGAATTCAAATTCCACCATCTGCCATGGTTGGATGCAAACCTGGGTCCCCAGGGCACTGGGTGACTTTTTCAATTAATAGTGTAGCAATAATACTACTAGGGCATTGCATCTCCAATTTTGCTTCATCGGGTACTGTGTCTATTCAGCTGAACAGTACAATCAAACAACTGACAGCCACACAGAAAGAAGGAAATCAGAAGCTAAAAGGTTGTTATAAAGGAGCTTGTCACTTCGTGGAACATCTTTTATTTTACTTGAAAGTATCATCAGTTGCAAACAATTTATAAGGATAGTCAATAGATATTGGATAATACTACTAACTTTGTTTTAGACAAAAGTATTTGAACGCACAATTTCAAATACCGCATTTCACACCATTTACTCAGCCATTGACATGCCTTGGCTTTCAATGCAGTTATGATAACAAGCCTTTTTTCAAAAGTAATCAATGCCTATCCCTTTATCCAGCCTTGGAAGATGTCCAAACTGAGCCGAAAACATCTCACTCTAATGCACTTTCAACAGGGTCACTGGAATCTGGAGCAGGAGGCCCATAAGTTCCAGCACAGACTATATTTGAGATCTGTCTTCTCTGTGAGTGACTCAATGCTACCCTAGGCATGAGGAGGAAACAGAGACAGACAGGAGAGGAGTGATGCATTGTTTTGCCTCAACAGTGAGGTGCCGCTGTTGGAATGGGTTGGACAAGGTCAAAAATCATACGACACCAGGTGTCAATTGTAAGATTTTTGACCTTGTTTTGCCTCCGGCAGTGTGTTTTACCTGATGCAGCAATGCATACACTACCCTAATAACATCTGAAACTGTGAGTGGATAACACATTATTGAAGAATCCAGCTGGTGATTATACAGAAACATTACATTCACAAGCACATGAGTATCTGGGCTAAAGTTCAGTTTTGCAGCTACAAGGAGTAAATGATCTTTATTAACGTGACGTGCATCAAATGATCCCAAGAAAAATAGTGTCTGATAACTTTAACTCTCAGATCACATATTATAAGACAGTGATGATGACATGAGCATGTCTTTACAGGTACCCTGACATGAGACATAACACAACAGGAACAAGAAGAAGAAACAAGGAGCCAGAGAAGAGGAAGAAAAAAAGGATGAAGAAATGGAAAGAAACACAAGGAGGAAATTAGCAGCAAATGGTGAAATCTAGCACTCAGCCTGGTACAATTCAGGCTGAGATCACTGCATCCATGCTGACCCTCTGGTGAAGAAATTGACTCAGTCCCAATGCACTGACCTTTCTCCGGGAAATCATTTTGCTTTGTGCTGGGTTGGACATCTCCAATTATCTATCCTCATGGACACTGTCCATGGTCTGGGCACTGAGTGTCTGCAGTGCATTTTACAGATTGCTCTGGGGAGCTGGATTGTGCTTCCTCAGAGTCAAACCTGAAAGAACTACAGATTGCGGCAAGATGGCAGCAGAGTAGGATGCTCCTGCAGAGCTCCTCTGTTCTGCCTGTTCTTTTCCTTTCTTTCTCTTTCTTTTCCTCTTCTTGTCTTTTCCTCTCCCCTTAGCCCTGGAGGGAAATCCTGGAGCAGTGGCAAGTGGTTGTGAGCCCTGGAGGTTTGGCACGGACGATCAGGTCACATGTGGAGGCCTTGCACTGAGCTGCCACACGTAATGTTTATTTGAATTATTTTTACCTTACTGTACTGTCGTCCCTTCAACATGGTCTTATTTCCAACTTATCTTTTAAATCTACTTTTTATTCCTCTGTTGTCTCCAAGATTTGTACCTAGTTACTTGTGCCTAAGATGGAGCCATAAGAGGCAGTCATTGTAAAAGCTTTTCACTGTACTTCTACAAAGATGCACATGTGACAATAAAAGGCATTCTATTCTATCAATGAGCAATCTTTAACATGCACACAAACCTACAGTGTCAATTAAAAATCTAACTTCATATGAAAACATGATGCCTGAAGATACTTGTGGATGATAAAAGCCTTTTGGCCCATCCTCAATTCATACAAGCACTTACACAGCATAAACTGCAGTCCTTCAAGAAGGCAGCTGATCACCACCTTCTCAAGTTAAACCAGGAACTGGCAATAAATATTGGTCCACCCAACAACACTCAAATTCCAGGAGTGATTTTTTTTAAAAAAGTCATATTAATTGCCTCTTAAATTACCTCAAGCTCCATCATTCTAACTAGAATATTATTTCACAAGTTGATCATTTCCATGCAAAGCAGCACCTCTTAATATTACAGCTAAAATAATATTTTGTTAGTTTATACATGTAACCACGGAGCTATACTGTCACAGCAACAGAATCTTCAGTCCAACTTGTCCATATCGACCAGCTTTCCCAAAGTGAACTTGTACCATTTACCTGCATTGGCCCATATCCCTCTAAACTTTTCCTATTCACGTACCTGTACAAATGTTTTTTAAATGTTGTAACTGTACTTGTAACTACCTCTTTCTATGGCTGTTCATTCCATTCATAAACCACCCTCTCCGTGAAAACGTTGAACCGAGTGTCCTTTTAAATCTTTGCCCTCTCACCTTAAAATTAAGTCCTCTAGTTTTGACCTCCCCTACCCTAGGGAAAAGACATTTCCTATGAACCTTATCTATGATTTTATAACCTCGAAGGCCACCCCTCAACCTCCTACACTCCAGTGAAAGAAGACCCAGCCTAGCCAGCCTCTCCTTCTAATGCAAATGCCCCAGTCCTTAACCCACAGGTTAATGAATGTACATGGATAACTTCAACTCTTTCATACATAGCCCCCATCACTTCTTTCAAATCAATCTAGTAACGATCTACAATACACTGGCAGAGAGACTATCATTGATTCAGCCTTTCAATCTCTACTGGGAGGGACATAACCTTGAAATTAGATCTACCATTAAGGAGTAGATTAAGCTTTTTTTCTCTCTCAGTGATCTGGAATCCTCTCTCCAAAAAGTTGTGGATGCCGAGGGTCAATCGGAGCTTTTCAAAGCTGGGATTAATAGATTCGGTTGGGTAAGAATATCTTCACCACGAAATGTTTGGCAGGTCTTTCCCAGTCCAACCACTAATCCACATGAAGGTGAGCCACTGCAGCCCGTAAATGTCGACATAATTTATCCCCAGTTGCTGCTTCAATCACTGCAGAATGACTCAGCCACAGAGCACGCAAACACGCAACTCTATGTCTGGACTTAAAGGGGCACTGTCTGCATCTCAAAGCACGAGAGCAGCAAGGAGCAAACAAATGAGAAAGTATTTGTAAACAGTGAAAATTCTAAGACTTCATTTGCAGACAGCAATGTGAAAAGCTCTTCAAATTACACAACCTTCTCCTAAAACACAGAAGAAATTCCTACCCTGCCTCATCATGGAAGTATGCCCCTTTAAGGAGCACTGTCTGACAGCTACCATAAAACCGATTTTCCTCACAAGTATGCGTTAAAATACATTAACAGTGCACAATGAACAAGAGGCCAACTGTACTGTTTTCAGGTAGAGAAGGAACGAGTACAATTTATGTTTTGAAACACCGCATGTTATTATCCGAACTTCACTGCCTGAAAAGGGTGGCGGAAGCAGATTCAAGCGCAACTGAGAGAACGGATTTGGATATCTGTCAGAACAAACATTTCCAAGGCCATGGGGAAAGGGTGAGGGAGTAGATTTAACTGAATATCTCTGCCAAAGAGACAGTGTGGGGTAACGGACTGAATGGCCTCCCAAAATGCTAGAAAATGCACTCTTGGTGAAAGTTGCAACAATGTGAGGTTCATGGTAAATGTTTTCCTCTGTTGGGGTTTGGTACCAATTCCAAAGGTGCCCTTTTCCATACTCTCACCACAGTGAATGCCAGCCAGGTATAATTGATTCCTTCTCTACAGCACATTAGTGAATTTACAATAATCAAAGATAATTGCATGGCCAAAATTATTGAGACTAGCTGTTATGCTTTTGATGTTATTAGCTGAAATCAAATTCCACTAGCTGCCATGACAGCATTTGCACCTATGGCATTGAAAGTATAACTTGAATCTGTAGATTCACAATCTGGTCACATCGCCACTGTGCCACTAATTCTCTGGGCACCACACCTTCAACAGGATGTTGAAATATTATAGTGGAGGTTTACCTGGAAGATGCCAGGGTTAAAGGGCTTGTGGTTTTGTGGATACTTGAACAAACTGGGATGGTCAGCTTACTGCTGGGAACAATAACAGGAGGCCTAGTTGAGCTATTCCAAACAATGAAGAGACCTGATTGCCTGATATTGACTGTTGATAGACTGCTTACATTGGAAAGTGGGTTGGTCACTGTCGTGCTTCAAATTTTGCTTAACACAAACTTAACAATCTCAAACCAGGACTAGTTAACAAAATGTTGGTTCTGTTTATTGAAGATATATAGCAGAATTGGTCAGCAAGGCAGATTCACGCTAAAGTTTCAGCAACAACAGTTACAAGACAACACAACTGCAACTCTCTCACAAGACATTCTGAGAGCTACACTATGCAACGGCTATTGTTTTACATCCTGGTTACTTGTTTGTTAGTATACACTCTCAAAGTGACTAATAATAATAGTTTTAAAAGAAAAAAATGGGAAATACGAAGAATTTTTACGCTCACAGAGGAAAGATAAGTTCTGAAATACACTACTTGAAAGGGTGGTGAAATTAGGTTCCAAAGCTTTCAAAAGGCAATCGAACATGGACTGGATTAATTTGTGGGCTTATGGGTAAAGAAGTGTGGAAAGAAATTGGTATGGCTTGGATAGAATCAGCAATAGTATGATGTATGCTGTAAGAATCAATAATCCTGCTGCTCAACTGATTACACTTGGCTCAGTATAGAAAGTAGGTTTACAAAGGGATTTTCCTACGATTTGCTTAAACCTGGATGGTCACAGGGGAGAGAAACGCCAATATCCTGAGCTTGGCCTACTGTGTTTACCCAGCTCTACACCGCGTTATCTAATATCCTGAGCTACCTTGTTTACACCACATCATGTGGGACATCCGTTTAACTTCCATTTTCTTCTCACCTGAACAAGATAGTGTTCCGGCAAGTTATCTGAAATTTTCCCAATTATATAGTTTGCTTTTAACAAGTCATCATGAATCTGAAACTCTTCTTTACAGTTATACCTGAAAAAGATGAAAAAAAAGGAATTAATTTATGCTGCTAACAGCTGTTCGTTGATGTGGATATAAGAGATTCAACTTAGCATTTCTCTAGTAGTTTATATCCAGACTTATTGCCATTGAATCATTGCTGCATAATCCTTGATTTTAATTGAAGAAGCTACACTACAGTTCTCATGCTTATACCTTGGCTCATTTTCTCCTTTAATCTGCAAGTCCAAGTTTCATCTCACCAGAAATCTATACATTTTACCCTTCATCCTCTTGTTACATCTGTTAGTCATTCTACTGGCTATTAGTGGGATGAGGAATTAAGACAATGTGGAAGCAAGCATTCTATGAGTGGGACAGTTTGGACAGCAGTGTGTGCAATGGAGCAGGATGGTATGAGGTTAAGTTGAGAGGAACAGGATGGAGGGGACTGAAAAGGGGTTTGGAAAGGAATGTGGAACCATCGTCAAAATACAAGTGGGTATGGATTAAACTCATCCCCGAAAATCCCACAAATTGCAAGAAAATTCAATCACGGGAGCAATCACTCAGAGAAGTCATTCCCCCTCTCCGGCCTTAGATGGGAGGGACAGAATCCATGACAAACCCGCCCTCCAGTCAGAAATTCTGTCTCTTCCCTGCAGACTGCTCTTCCAGTCACATGTTCAGACTCTCCCACTCTTGCTGCACCTAATCTATGATTAGAGTAACAGCCAAGGTAGGATGGAGAAAAGCAGTTATTCATTGAGCTAGAGGAGTTAGTATGGTTGTTTCAGGGGCCCCTTTACAGGGGAGTTTTACAATAATAAACCAGTTGCTATTGAACCAGGTGAGTATCCATTGGATCCGTGACTCATTGTGAGCTTGGCAGTCAGATGAGCAAGTGACAGATAGCTAGGCCTGAGTGTTGGGTTCTTCCATTCATCATTGGAAAGTTAAGTAGCATGGCCTGTACACATCCTGTGACTTCTCCATCAGTAACCACGTTTTTTTAAATTTATAACTGCTAATGCAAAGGCGAAAAGGAGAGCTTTCTAACCCTAACCCTATTACAGGAGAAGCCATCAGGCTATATCAGTGACTCAGCCACTCCATGTTCCCTCCCGAGTTTGGAATCGTGCTGGTGGAAGAGTGGAAAGAGATTCAATGGTTTGATTTGTGGAGATGAATAGCTTCCTCTCGGAGTTTTCTTTTCATGATTGAGAGAACATGTTGGAGAGCTGACATACATTCCACTTGCCAGGTGTCCGGATTGCAAGAAGTCTGGGCAAAGAATTTGAAGAGACCGGCTCTGCTTTACCATGTCCTAGATCAATACTTACTCCTCACTCAATACCAACCCAACCATGGTGAGGGTGAAGGCTCCATGCATCACCACAAACTAATGTGCCACAATGACAAATTGACAAATAAAACAAAATAAAAATGAGATTACACTGAGTACTACTGAAGGCACAAGGGACAATTCAGCTATGATCATTGCTCTTCATTGGCTTCTGTTGGGAAGTGCAAATACAGAATTGTTATAGCACAGAAGGAGGCCAATCAGCCTATCATGCCCACACTGGCTCATTAAATGAGCACCATTATCAAGTGCCATTTCCCTGCCTTTCCCTATATCCTTGCACACTATTTTTATCCAAGTAATCATTCAATGTCCTCTCGAATGCCTTAAATTAATGGGGATGCAGCCACTGCAGCCAAGCTTTCAAGATTGTCCTGGAGAATTCAGGAATTTAAGATTAACCTCATACAACCACCCTAGCAGAAAGAAAGTAAACAAAAAATAGAGCTTTTTTGGTTAATTTTTGTAACATTTCTATTTGTCAGTTTTAAATGTCTTGATAATGGGGACACAATGGTTATTTCAGCAGATATAACACAGTGGGGAGCTGGAGAAACACAGCAGGCCAGGCTGTATGGGACAAGCAGGGAAGTTGACATTTCAGGTCAGGACCCTTCTTCAGAAATAGGGAGGGGGAAGGGAGCTCAGGAACAGAGAGTGGAGGGGTGGGGCTGGGGAAGGTTGACTGGATGGTGATAGATGAATGCAGGTAGTGGGGTAGTGGGTTTCGGTCAGTGAAGTGGGAGAAGCGGACAGGTGGGACAGAAAAATGGACAGGTTGTGTCAGTTCAAAGAGGCGAGAATGATAGAGAAAGTTGGACATGTGATGACGCGGGGGGGGGGGGGTGGGATTTTAAAACTGGTGAGATCCTTGTGTAGCCATTGGGCTGAATGTTCTCGAGATGGAATATGAGGTGTTGGTCCTCCAGTTTGTGGGTGGCATCACTGTGACACTGGAAGAGGGCCACGATGGACATGTCACAAAGGAATAGGAGGGAGAGTTAAAATGGTTCATGACCGGAAGGTGTTGTCATCGGTTGAGGAATTGAGTTTAGGAGCAAAGAGGTCCTTCTGCAGCTGTACAGGGCTCTGGTGAGACCGCACCTGCAGAATGGTGTGCAGTTTTGGTCTCCAAATTTGAGGAAGGACATTCTTGTAATTGAGGGAGTGCAGGGTAGGTTCACGAGATCAATTCCTGGAATGGCAGGACTACTATATGTTGAAAGTTTGGAGCGACTGGGCTTGTATATACGAGTTTAGAAGGGTGAGAGGGGATCTGATTGAGACATAGAAGATTATTAAGGGATTGGACACTCTAGAGGCAGGAAGCATGTTTCCACTGATGGGTGAGCCCAGAACCAGAGGACACAGTTTCAAAATAAGGGGTAGGCCATTTAGAACAGAGTTTGAGGAAAACTTTCTTCACCCAGAGAGTGGTGGGTAAATGGAATGCTCTGCCCCAGAAGGCAGTGGAGGCCAACTCTCTGGACACTTTCAAGAAAGAGATGGATAGAGCTCTTTAAGATAGTGGAATCAAGGGTTATAGGGATAAGGCAGGAACAGGATACTGATTGTGGATGATCAGCCATGATCATAACGAATGGTGGTGCTGGCTCGAAGGGCCGAATGGCCTACTCCAGCACCTATTGTCTATTGTCTATTGTGTAGAGCGCAGATGCTCTACAAAACACAGTCTCCAAATCTCTGCTTGGTATCAGCGATGCAGAGGAAGCTAAACCCGGGAGCAGCGGATGAAGTAGACCAAGTTGACGGATGTGCAGGTGAATCCCTATCTAATCTGGAAGGTTTGTTTTGTGCCTTGAATGGAGGTGAGTGGGGAGGTGTAGGGGCAGGTGTAGCACTTCCTGCAGTTGCAGGAAAACATGCTGGGGATGGTGGGGTTAGTTGGGAGTGTGGAGTGGACAAGGGAGTCACAGGGTCAGCAGTCCCTACGAAAGGCAGATAGGGTTGGGGAGGGAAATATCTCTTTGGTTGTGGGGTCAGATTGTAGGTGGCAGAAGTGGCGGAGAATGAACTGGATTTCAGCAGATCCATTGTTAGCACTATGTCAGGTGATCAAATCTCCAGGAATTCATCCGTCCAGAATTGGCAATGCCAGATAGAGCAGTTGAAAATGAGGCCTAGCTGCAATGTTCTCTACAAATAACCTGCTGCCTTTCAGAGTATGGACCTGTGCAATACAGTACAAAAGGTGGTTGGCGTTCCTTGAGCTAACTCTCACCATGAAGGTTGGCAATTCAGGTTGGACATAGAATCATAGAATGGGCATTTGTGAACAATATGAGGTTAACCTTTGATGAGACTGGATTCCAATTCCAGACCTCTTTTTAAGGACATTGATGAACCCAGTCAATTATAATTTCATAGCCACTATGATTGACAGTAGATTTCAACTCTAGATTTAGTGACTAAAGTTAAATTCCAACAGATGCCATGGTGAGATTTGAATCCGTGTTCTCAGTGAATTAGCCCAGAATACTCAACCAATGACGTTACCATCACATCACCATCTGCTTCAGCATAACCTGAATGGCAAAGAACTACCTGCATGGTCCAACTCACGTGATCAACACGGGTGCCACCTTGTTGGTGATGATGGATTTGGCCTTGTTGTGAATGCTGAGTGTCTGGAAGGAGTTGACACTAATTGATCGCCTGCTGTCTGTCGTCTCATTGCTCTGGCCATTGTCGCTGGGTTGTCCTATGGATACTGTTTGTTGAGCGGCACTGGCAGTTGTACCCATAATCCACAAATGGCTTGAAACAAAAGAGAAAAAACCCATTAAGTAGCTGTTTAGCCATGATGGCATGATGACCAGGGGAGGATTTTCATCCCAATACCTCAGCTATTTCACAGCAAGTGATAGCAGGGCAGATTCACTACAGCTGGTCAGCCTGAGCTCTGAAGAAAGGCCTGTGACCTGACATGTTCACTTCATTTCTCTGTCCTCAACTGCTGCCAGAATATCTAAGGATTTGCAGCATTTTCTACTCTTATTTCTTATTTCCAGCATCTGGGGTTCTTTTGCTTTTTGGTAAACTGAGGGCCATCTACTCCATGAGGTAGATGTAAAAGATCCCATCGCACAATTTCAATAAAAGCAAGGGAGTTGTCCCTAGACCCCTGGTCAATATTTAGCCCAAAACCAACACCATGCAGTCACGATCTGCTTGTGATCACAATTCTGTTTGTGGGAGTTTACCATGCGCAAACTAGTTGCATCCTTCCTGCATTGCAGCAGTGACTACACTTCAAAAGTGCTTCCTTGTCGGTAAAGCACTCTGGGCTGTCCGAGGGTCAGGAAAGACGCTATAAAATGCAAGTTTGATTTTCTTTTACTTCATAAGCATAAGACCATCAAGTGTTTGAATGTCATTTCTTTCCTCCACAGTCAAACAACCAGCTGGCACTTGTTGTCTGAATTACCGCATGAAGAATGTCTATTTGGCTCACACTGAAAAATGTTCCACAGCATTTTGACCACAGGACAGAAAAAGGCTGTGCGCTACTTTTAAAAAATTGTTTTACAGCAGTAGCTCTTTTCTTACTGTTTATCTACAGAAGCTTAACTGGAAATGCATTGAAAACAGATTTCATTACTTTTTCTTTTTAACACAACCCAGTCTTCCTATAAAATCCCACATACATTTCTTACAGCTAACATACAGCTACATTACTTCAAAACGGCTGTTGCGATCCTCAATAATGCTGATCTCAGTGAAAGACTGATGAACACCAGTTCTTTGTTAATTCCAAGCCTGGAGTCTTAAAGAAGGGTTTACAATGATTTTCTATGCAAAGCACGCAAGTGAAACTTCAACGTTCAGTTGACATAATGAATGGAGAATAAAGCACTAATTAAAATAACTTCTATTGGGCACAAATGAGACACTCTAATGTTATTTTCTCATCCCTACTCTTCACATTTTCTCTCAACTTGCTCCAGAAACACCACATTGCTCCCCTCAACACCTCACCCATGAATTGGCCCCCTTCTACCTCTTGAGCTTGAACACTGGGCCAAACTGAGCCCAATCTGACTTTTGCCTGATATTTGACTCCACATATTTTCAACAAAGGGGGTGTGGGGCAATTGTAAGTCAAAAATCTGAAGCTAGCTGAATCTCCCCCCAAAAGCTGGTTCAGCTGACTCAACTGTGGACAGGATGCAGCTCATAACCAGAACCTCCTATTCAATAGAGATTAGGAGTCTCCGGGAATTAAACACTGGTCTTCTGGCTATCGCTACAAGCAGCCTCAAAGTGTTCCTGGAGAAAAAAAATGCCTAAAGCAAAAATGTACTTTTGTTTTCATTGATCACTTTATTCATTTGGAAAATACTGGAGATAGGAAGAAAGGTTAGTTGACCAAATAGAGTGATTGGAACATCATGTAATGAGAACTCCAGAAATAGAGTCATAGAGTCATACAGCATGGAAACAGATCCTTTCGTCCAACCAGTCCAAGCCAACCATGTTCCCAAACTAAACTAATCCCACTTGTCTGCATTTGACCGATATCCCTCCAAAACTTTTCTATTGATGAATTTAACCAGATGTATTTTACATGTTGTAACTGCATCTACCACTTTATCTGGCAGTTCATTCCACATGCGAGCCACTGTGTAAAATAAAAGCTGTCCCTCATGTCCTTCATCAATCTTTTTCTTCTAATATGCCCCCTAGTTTTGAGCTCCCCCGCTTAGGGAAAAGACGCTTGTCATTCATCTTATCTATGTATATCTCAGGATTTTACAAAGCTCAATAAGGTCACCCCTCAATCTCCTACGATCCAGTGAAAAAGTCCCAGCCTTTCCAGCCTATTTTTATATCTCAAACCCTCCATTCCCAGCTACATCCTCATAAATCTTTTTTGAACCCTCTCCAGCTTAGTAATATCCTTCCTACTACAGATCAACCAGAACTGCACACAGTATTCCTGAAAAGACCTCACCAACGTCCTGTACAACTCAACATGATGTCCCAAATCAAGGGTCTCAGCAATGACAGCAAGTGTGCTAACTGCCTTCTGAACCACCCCATCTACCTGTGATGCAAATTTCAAAGAATTATGTACCTGAACCCCTAGGTCTCTCTATTCTACAACACAACCCAACACCCTACCAATAATTGTATAAGCTCTGTCTTTGTTTGTGTTACCAAAATGGAATACTTCACATTTATCCAAATCAAACTCCATCTGCCACTCCTCAGCCCTTTGACCCAACATATCAAGATATCTGTGTAATCTTAAATAACCGTCTTTGCTGTCCACTATACCACCAATGTTGGTGTCATCTACAAACTTACTGACATGCCTCCTCTATTCTCATCTAAATCATCATTATAAATGACAAACAAAAGTGTATCCAGTACAATGCCATTCTAACATCCCTGGTCACTGGCCTCCAGTTTGAGAAACAACCTTCCACCACCACCCTCTGTCTCCTACTGTCAAGCTAACTTGGCATCCAATTAGCAAACTCACCCTGCATCCCATGTGCTCTAAATTTACTAATTAGGCTACCATGCAGAACTTTGCCAAAGCAGCTTAATACCCGCGTTTCGTCGTACATCAGAAACATGGACCATCTATAACAAACACCTCACATCCCTGGAGAGTTACAACCAGCAATGACTTCACGAAATCCAGCAAATACCAGCAGAATAGTATACCAACACTAGCATCTACTCCCAGGTCAGTATCCCCACAGAGGCACAGATCACTCACGACCAGCTACGATGGGTGGGCCACATGCCCATGCAAGCCTGACTCAAGACTCCTTAAGCAAGTGCTCTATTCTGACTTCCACAATGGCAAGTGATCACTAGGAGGGCAGAAGAAATACTTCAAGGACACCGTGAAAGTATCTCTGAGTAAATGCAAAATCCACTTCAAGTGTCACCAAGTATTTCATGTGGAGGCCAGGAACAAGCAGTGGGAAAGAGTGCACTAAATCCAGAGTGTTCTAACCACCTGTCTCATCAAACACAAACAGCCCCACCTGCGGCAGAGTCTGCGGCTCCAGGAGCAGAGTCAACTGCGCAGCTCAGCAATTGACTGTTAACCTTGAGGAATTCAAAATATTCACCATTGCCCATTTTCCACTGAAGTCAAAGGTCAGTTCATTGCCAGTGAAGGAAAGAACTATCATTTATACAGCAATGTTTAATGACCTTAGACCATCCAAAGCTTCACAGATATTAAAGCACTTTTGAACATTAAATTTGTTGAATAGGCGATAAATGCAGACAGAATAATACTGTAGCAAACTCTCTCACACACAGCAATAGGATAATGAACAGATTGTTTACTTTAAAATGAGGCAAGACAAATATTAACCCAGATATTGGGAAAACTCCCCTTTCCAAGATACACCATAGACAGAAGAGGGGGGTCTCTACTTATGTTATCTGTATAGCATCTCTTCAGTGGAGGCCTGGACTACATACTACAGTTGGGACATGAACCCACAACCTTCTGATACTGAACAAAGTGTGTTACCAACTAAGCCTGGTGAAGTTTAACACTCTCCTTAATTCAAATGCCATCTGATTACACCAGTCTGAAATACAATTGATGGTAATAAATGGGGCATTCTTAGAATTATGCAGCTGTCCATTATTGGCTTCTATTTGTACAGAATAATCTACGCAAGAGAAGTATATGTGGCAAGGCACAATGAGGCTGATCAGCAGACAGGTCAACTGATCTCAACATTTCTGGATACAATTTCTGGATCATATGTTTTTGTGTGTGTTAGTGTTCTCTGATTGAGAAGTGTGTGTAAATAAAGATCATGTGTGAAACAAAAGTGGCTTCCAGAATTAGGAGTTTGTTAGCTCCCTGCTACTTGCTTGTTGAAACTCATTGGAGAAGCACGGACATGGGACAAAAGGTAGCAGCAGGGCAGATAGATCATGGCCAGACTGCAACTCCACGTTGACTATTTCCAATTTAACTGCACTCTGCCATCAAACCAGTCAATCCATGGGCATCAAACCATTCAAACCCAGACTCATCAGCATAGAAAGCAGGCAAAATTGTTTTAAATCAAATTTATTTGCTGGATATAATGAAATGGATAAGGAAATACTGCATCTCAAGAGTTAAAATGTATTACTTTGATCAGAACTGTCTAGTGACAGTGGGGCGTGTTCCCCAACTCTAAGAATCAACATACAACTGTCTGGTTGGTGTGGTATAATGAAAGTGATGATGTCCCTACCTCTGAGTCAGGAGACCTAGATTCAAGTCCCTCATGCTCCAGAGGTGTGTCATTACATGTGTAAACAGATTGATTAGGAAACCGTCTACAACAGTCGACAGCGCGTCCAGTTACCCTCCGCTTCTCTCTGGTGTGCTCCTCTTCAGCCATATCCTCTTTGTCTAAAAGGGGTGGTTTCGCTTCACATCCTGCAAACTCTCGGGGGAAGAAAATAATAAATAAGTCGCCCTGCCGCGCCTCCTTCTCAGCCAAACTCTTTTGTGAGGGCTCATTCGGCGATTCCCGTCCAAGCAAACCAGGGCCCTGCTCCGTTTTGTCAGCTAAGCTGACAGGAGGGCCTTGTTTAATTATTTTTTGGAGAGAGAGCAGGGTAGGGAAGGGGTGGATGGATATGCAAGGCCCTGACAACGGCTCCAGGCCAGTCCCACCGCCCGTTGACATGGACAACCGCAGCACATCTGGCCGCCAGATGGCCGCGCGCGTTGCTGCTGCTGCTTCAAACGGCCACACATTCCAAATAGCAACGGTTAGGCACCGTGAGTCTTTCCCGTCGGCCGCAGCTCTCCCTCATCTGCCGCTTTAACTCTCCACAAAGACGGACTTCTAAAAGGCCGGAGCCCACTTTGTTGCATCCAGTCATTCATAACGCTCCGACTTTTCTTTTTGCTCCCGAAATCAAGAGCGAGCGTCAGGTTCAGTTCTTGTTTTTTGACTACTGTTCGTTCGTAGGATCCGACTGTCTCTTTATTGTCCACTGCAAATTGATCTGGAGGAGATGATGGTGCACAAAAACAGAATTTGCCGGAAAAGCTCAGCAGGACTGGGAGCATCTGTGGTCAGCATTTAGGGTTACCGTTTCAGAAGCGGTCTGACGAAGGATCACTGAACCGGAAAGGTTAACACCGATTTCTCTCCACAGATGCTGTCAGGCCTGCTGAGCTTTTTCCAGCAATTTAGATTTTTATTTCTGATTACCAGCATCCGCAGTCCTTTCGGTTTTTACTAAGGCGATGATGGCGATGAGCTTCTTGAACCGCTGTAGGGACATCCACCGAATTAGTTAGAAGGAAAATTCTAGTTCAATGGTAGAATTTTATGCTTCCAAGTAAGGGGTTTGAATCTAATTCCAGACAGACTTGATAAATAGAGATCACAGGAGTCTAAATTCTGGTGTCTTGTGAATATAATCACTCACCCCACTCAATCATATGGATTCTTGTTTGGGATCTGACTGCCGTATCATGCCTCCACCCATTTCATAACTCGACCAACCCCATCTTTGTTTGATAACCTTTAACACTCGCTTACTAGAAGTCAACAAAATACAGTTTAGTTTCAGTTTATCCCCAGGCCTCAATAGCTTTTCTGGGGAGAGAATTTCAAACTTCCAATACCCTTAATGTGAAGCAGTGCTTCCTAACCTCTTCTCCAGAATGAATTCAGCTCTGATGTTAAGGTTCTGTTTCCTTCTTCCGAGTTACCCCAACTGAGGGATCAATTCGCCTCTATCATCAATATCAATTACATTACATTAATCGCAGTATCTATTGGAGAGACGTTAGCCTAGTGGTATTAATCTAGCAACTCAAAGAATCTGGGTTAGAATCCTGCCTTGGCAGTTTGTGGAATTTGGGTTCAATTTTTTTTAAAATTGCATTTAAAATCTAATGATGTCTGTGAAACTGGTGCCAACTGTCAGGAAAAACTCATCTGGTTTGCTAATGTCCATCATGGAATGAGACAGTCATCTTTGGCCTACATGTAGTTGACTCTAAGGGATGAGCAATAACTGCCATGAAAGAATTTAAAAAAAACAGCAGCTGATGCAATTTCAATTCAATTAATAAGCCTGGAATTGTATAGATAACCTCAGTAAAGGTGAACACAGCAACTATCCTTGATAGTTGTAAAAACCTATCTGGTTTGCTAATGTCCTTCAGGGAAGGAAACCTGACATCTTTACCTGGTGACATCTGATTCCAGACTCAGGCAATAAAGTTCACTGCCCTTTGAAATGGCCTAATAAACCACTGGGTTCATGGCAATCAGGAAAGGGCACAAATGGCAGCCTTGCCAGCTATGACCACATTCCATGGAAGAATAACTAAAATACTTCTATTAGATCAACCGTCCATCTGCTATATATAAGGCAATACCAGTACAAGTTCAGCTCTACTCACTGCTCCCTAGCCTGCCCATGCATTGTAGTTCAGTGGGCTATGATTTTCAATGCTGCTGTAATTAGTTTAACAATACTGAGTAGTCCATTTAGGACTGAGATGAGGACAAATTTCTTCAAGTGATGAGCCTGTAGATCCTCTGTTAAGATGCAGTTGAAGCCAACTCTAAATGTTTTCAAGAATGAGTTAAGATAGAATTCTTAGGACTGAAAAGATCAAAGGGTATAGGGAGAAAGCAGGAAATCAGTCATGATCATATTGAATGCTGTGGCAGATTTAAAGGGCTAAATAGCCTACTTCTGCTCCAATTTGCTATGTTTGAGTTAGTCACCAAGGGTTAATCAGTGCCCATGATACCAACCACAACCAGGAATCAGCCTTTGGGTAAAGGGGTGGGTGGCTAGTTCTGAGTAGGTATATTCCTTGCAACCTCATGTGATCTTCCACTCTAATCACCCCATTTCAGCCAAACGGTTCTTTGTTTTATTTATACACAATAACTGAAAGCAGTCGTACGAAGTGAATAAACAATGTATTGATGTTTCTCCTGAGGAGCCATTTGCAGGGTTCTGGAGGTGAATCTTTTATTCCTGGGGATGTCAGGCTAATTCTGCAGAAGGGAATGGGCAAAGGAAAAGGTCTCCAATTTCCTCCGACATTTAATTGGACCTTTGATCCAAGATGTATCCTTTGACACCTTTATCCAGAACATCACGAGGATCCATTTTGGAATTTAGTCAAAAAGGTGTTGTCTTAAGAGGCACAGTGCCTTTTAATTTTTAATTTTGAAAGGAACTTTTTTTTAGTAATGAAATTGTTCATTGAAACCTTTCCTACCAATACAGTTAATAATTCTTTTATTGCTAATATAGTTTTGAAAGAATGAATAAAGCCTTTAGAATGCCATCAAGGTGGGTTTGATCAATCAATGGTCAGGAACAAAGAAGGCTTTAATAAGCTGTATACTCCCGGGCCTTAGTGAACAAAAATTGAAGTAATTTCAATTACTCCATCCAGGATTCACAGCTTTTTAAGGAAGAGAATATTTGACTCTGATTTTCCCATTCTTTTCCTAAGTGCGGGGCTGAAAGTGTCAGATGAGTACAAACACATTACCTCCATTACCAAGATGAATCACCAGACCATCCATCTAGACAGCTCATATGTGAGTTTCTTGCCCTATCAGGTGCCTAGAACCTGGTATGTGGGGTCGCCAAAAGCAACCAAAGGTCCATAGGCTTCTCAATGCAAAATGATGTCGAGGCCTACTTCAGAAGGGTCCAATGATGAAAAGGTTGCAGGGATACTGAGGTCAGAGGCAAAGTGTAACATTCACAGGCCACCCGTTTGCCTACCATCTGCCATAGATAGCATCCTATTCAGCTAGCAGAAGCCACGGTTTCCCAGTCAGAAAACTAACTACCTTCTTGCCAGCCAGCAAGGCATGCAATCAGGCGGGTAGCAATTTAATACCCTTGAGTGACCACTCAAGTTCCTTATATCCTATCACATCTGGAAAGACACACATAGGCGTTCATGTCCAGAAATGTAATTACTGAAGTGGTGAGAAAGGGTGAGTTGCCCTCCAGGCCAAACACACTTAGTTATTTACCCCTCATGCCTCCTTTCACACCATCTGCAGGGAGCAGCAAATTGTATCTATGGTTAATCTTTAGAATTCACCAGCTGAGAAAGCAATGAAGGCTGTGTCACTGAATATATTCAAGGTTAAGTTGGATTTTTGGGACTCAAAGTGTATGGGGCAACAAATGGGAAAGTGGAGTTCTGATGATAATCAGATCAACCACAATCTTACTGAATGGTAGGTCAGGCTTGGGGGTCCTGAGCAGTCTGTTAATGTCTCTTGTATTTTTACTTATAATCCCAAAAAAAATCATAGTGAAGGATTAAACGTGCCTATACATCAACTAATGTTTCTTCTGTAGTGGGCACAGATATTACACCCTGGTAGTAAGCATTCATGAATATGTTTTTTCAAAACCGAGGGAATGAGGCCTTGTAAGGAGATGTTCACTGACTGTAGGATTGCTAATCCTCTTTGCTTTTCCTGGAGTCTTAAAATTAACGATTAATCTTTAATGAATTTTTCATCTTCGCTGCTATCAGTAATTGAGCAGAGTGGACATGAGGTGGGGTGGAGCGCTCATTGTTTTTATTTGAGTATTTGTTTAATATAGATATATATATTCAGGATGAAAGCCAGTTGAGCAGTGAAAAATCTACTCACTTTCGCATGCACTGTGGGGAGGGGTGGGGTCATAATGATGATGCATTGGCTGATAAATGGTGGGAGGTGTGGTGATTGAAGACAGGAGGTCATGTGATGTAAACACTTGGACAAGATCCATCCCCAGTTGGCCCTCAGCACCCAACTGTGTGTCTGTTCTGAGCCTGTACCGAATCTGTTGCCACTTGGCTTTTGTGTGACACCCCCATTCGTGAATGAGGCCCTCTGAAAACTCTTTCAGTTCTTCAATATAATGGATTGAATTTGCCTTTGAAATGAAATTGCCTCCACCCCCCACCACCACTTGCACAGAACCCTTTGCCTTATTGCAAGGCAAACAAAAGGAGAGCATTTTAATTCCAATCTGGTTCTTCTAACACATATTAATGACACATCAATGCACAAATACTATAAAGACTCTAAAGCAGAAATAGACCTATGAGGTAAAGGTCATCGCCATGGTCACCTAAAACATTATATTTTTTAAAATGCATTTCAATATTCCTAAACTAACACAGAGAACCATAATCTGAATCCAATTAAAAATCAATGACTCTCAGCACTGACAAAGTCAAAACCTGTAATCAAGCACAGGAAGCCATGGTGAAAAGATTATCATAACTGTGTCAGTCAGGTGGAGTTCTGCATTGTGGCATCTGCTTCAAACAAGGAGTAGAAGCAGTGCAAATCTGTTTATCTAAACCACAACCTGATTCATATTTCAATACAGGATGCTTTCTGTAAATATTTAGGCTGCCACATGATGCTTCCTTTGTTGGACCTGCTATTACAAAATTAATGGCTGGAAAAATTTAAACACCCTTTAAATTTTTTTTTATAATTTTAATTATTCAAGAGATGGCTAGGCCATCACTTATAGCCTATCCTTAAATTCCCCTCAGAAGGTAAAGATAAGCCACCTTCTGGAACTGTAGCAGCTTATTTGGAGCATTTCCAATGCTCTTAGAAAGGGAATTTCAGAATTTTGACTAAACAATATCAAAGGAACAGCAATATACTTCCAAGTCAGAATGTTGTGCCCTTGGAAGGAGATTTGCAGGTGGTGGTGTTCCCAAGTATGTGCTGCCCTTGTCCTTCTAAATTGTACAGATTGTGAGCTTGGATGTGCTGTTGAAGGAGACTTCATCAATGGCTGCAGGGCATCTTATGGAAGGCACACACTGTTGCCACTGAATGTCAGCGATGGAGGGTATAAAGGTTCAAGGTGTATATGGGTACCAATTGAGCAGGATGTTTTGTCTTGGATAGTGTCAATCCTTTTGAATGTTGTTGGAGCTGCATTCATCCAGACAAGTGGGGATATTCCATCACATTATCCCTCGTAGATGGAGAACAGGCTTCAGGCAGTCAAGAGGTAAATACACTGCAGGCATTTCAGAAGAGATTTCTATATTGATACCGGAAATGGGCGGTTGTTTTAGGAGGCAGGCTGGGCTTGTTTTCACTAAAGTTTAGAAGAATTAGTAATGACATGTTTGAAATTTAGAAGTACTTCAAAGGTCTTGACAAAGTGGACATGGAAAGGATGTTTACTGTTGTGGGTGAGTCCAGAACTAGGGAATCTGGTTTAAAACTAGGGGTCACCCTTTTAGGACAGAGATGGAGAGAAACATTTTACTCGGATGGTTGTGCAACTTTGGAACTCTGCCTCAAAGGTTGGTGGTGGCAGTGTCATTTTTAAAGCAGAGGTAGCTAGATTCTTGTGGCACTGCTTCTACTCTTGTTTGAAGCAAATGCCGCAATGCAGAACTCCACCTGATTGGCACTGTTATGATAATCTTTTCACCATGACTTCCTGTGCTTGATTACAATTTTTGACTTTGTCAGTGCTGAGAGTCATTGATTTTTAATTGGATTCAGATTATGGTTCTCTGTGTTGGTTTAGGAATATTGAAAAAGGTTACGGCCATTTCAGAGTGAAGAGTCGGTATCATTGCTGTGGGTCTGGAGTCACATTTAGGCCAGACTAGACAAGGACAGCAGAGTTCCTTCCCTGAAGGATATTGATGACCAAATGTGTTTTTAATGACAATCTATGACATTTTCATAGTACCCATTTATAAAGAAGAGCTCTCAATTCTAGACTCCTTACTGAATTAATTTTACAACACTGGATGATAACTTCATGGTCTGCATTACAAAGATGAGTATTCCATTCCAGATTTTCATGAACTTAATTTAAATTCCAACAGCTGGCTATGTTAAGTTCATGTCCCTCTTACCTTTACAACTGAACCTCTGGTACTAATATTGCTATTATAGCACCATCTCCTGCTTCTCCTCCTTGACATGGGGACAGTGCAGGAAAAAGGCATTGAACAAGAAGATCAACCATAATCTAGTTGAATGGCAGAGTAGGCCTGTGGGAATGCATGGTTTACTCCTGACTCTGTTTTGTATATGCCCTGCTACTGTACCTGGAGGTTACTTCCATTGTCTGCCACACAGATATGCATACACACATGCCTAGTTGGCACCTGCAGCTTGTCCATGCCTTTTCAGATAATGCCTTGCAGATTAAAATAAACAGGTGTTAGAAGAAATGCTTCTCCATTGCCACCATTTTTTTGCCAGTCAAAGTTAATAAGCATCAATGTTTTCTAAAAGTGTGGTCTGTAGTGAATGTTGAACTGATTTTTACTGGGTTAAGAATTAAAGTAAGTCAAAAAAGTAACGTAGATTCTTCCAGCATTTAACAGGGTAAACTATTGGAGAATAGCTGATTAGTTAAGTAAATTGATTCAGTCTGGCAGTGTATTCCTAAACAAAGCAAACGGAGTGATCATTTCAAGTTTGGAGAGGGGAAATTAGATGGTGGATGGGAAGGAGGCACTCTTCTCTCTTTCGTCTAATCTACTTTCTTCAATGCCCCTGTTTATTCTTACTTTGGTGCAATGGAGAAAGCTAGTTCGTAAGTAATAAGAAAGCTTTTCTACTTGTAATCATGATGTAAGGTGTGTGATATATGTATGTTAATATCATTTATTTCAGAGTATGAATTTTGAACTATTGGCATTTAACTTTTGGTCTATGTTTCTGAGGGGTTAATGACTAACTTGCCAATGCAGAAGGTACACATTGCTACTACTGAGTGTCAGTGAATGTTTTTGGATATGGTGGCAATCCAGCAGGCTGCATTTCCCTGAGTGGGTAGATATGTTACTTTGATCTCCTTATTAGGGAAATATTGGAATCCAAATTAAAGGCAGCAATAATTGAACAAACATTTAGAAAAGAATGGGCAGAGTCAGCATGGATTTATGGAGGGAAATCATGTTTCACAAACATGATGATGGAATTTTTTGAAGATGTTACTGTAGTATTGATAAAGGAAAGCCAGTGGATGCAGGGCATTTGGATTTTCAAAAGGGTTCTTTTTTAAATAAGGTCCCACACAGTGTTAGTAAATAAAATTAGAGCACGAGATTGAGGGGAAGCATTGAGAATTGGTTAATAGTCAGAAAGCAGAGAATAAGAATGAAATGGTCCTTTTCAGGATATCAGACTTTACTTGTGGACTAGATCAAAGATTAGTGCTACTTTCACAATGGTTCACTACCCATATAAATGTTTTGGATTTGGGGATCAATTATATTAATCCCATGGAACCAAACTGGGTTGGAGCATAAGATGTGGGGAGGTTGCAAGGAATTGTCAAAAGAACTTGGATAAGCTAAATGCATGGGCTAGAATATGGCAGAAGGAATATGATACAGATGACTATAGATGGTAGAACAAACAGAAAGACAGAATGTTTCTTAAATGGTAAGAGTTGGGAAGTGCCAATGTCCCAAAAGGCATGGGTGTCCATGTTCATAAGCCACTAAGAAGGAAGTATACAGGTAAAGTAAGCCATTAGATGCAAATGTATGTTAGCATTCATTTCAAGGTGATTTGAGTACAGGAGTACAGATGTCTTGCTGAAGTTATGTAGAACTTGGTGAGACTACAATATGATTATTGTGTGGAGATGGATGAACACAGCAGGCTAAGCAGCATCTCAGGAGCACAAAAGGTGACGTTTCGGGCCTAGACCCTTCATCAGAGAGGGGAACGGAGAGAGGGAACTGGAATAAATAGGGAGAGAGGGGGAGGCGGACCGAAGATGGAGAGAAAAGAAGATAGGTAGAGAGGAGAGTATAGGTGAGGAGGTAGGGTGGGGACCTATCCCCTCCCGACCTCCTCACCTATACTCTCCTCTCTACCTATCTTCTTTTCTCTCCATCTTCGGTCTGCCTCCCCCCTCTCCCTATTTATTCCAGTTCCCACTCCCCATCCCCCTCTCTGATGAAGGGTCTAGGCCCGAAACGTCAGTTTTTGTGCTCCTGAGATGCTGCTTGGCCTGCTGTGTTCATCCAGCTCCACACTTTGTTATCTTGGATTCTCCAGCATCTGCAGTTCCCATTATCACTGATACAATTTGTGATTATTGTGTATGGTTTTGGTCTCTGAGAGCAACACAGTCATCAGATTAATCCCTGGGTTGGTAGGATTGTCTTTCAATGAGAGGTTGAGGAAATTGGATCTGTATTCCTAGAGTTTCAAACAATAAGAGAGTAATAAATATTGAAGCTTATAAAATTCTTAAAGGTGACGTTAGGGTGGGTGTAGATAAGATGTTTCTCTTGGCTTTTGAGTCTAAAACCAAGGATGTAATCTCAGGTAGGCCATTCAAGTTTGAGATAAGGAGAAATTTCTTTAACTCAGAGGGTGGTGAATCTTTGGAATTCTTTACACCAGAAGGCTACAGAAGCTCAGTCATTGAGCATGTTCAGGTCAGAACTCAATAGATTTCTGCGACTAATAATCTTAAAGGATTACAGAAATTGTGCAAAAAAGCAGCATTGAGGAGATGATCAACTATGATCTAACTGAATGGAGGGGGCAAGCTCAATGTCCCCCTCCTGTTCCTATATTCCTATGTGCTCTATTAAAACCATTCATAGTTTACCTTTATCAAATCTCCGCTTCACTTTATCTGCTCCAGGCAGAATAACTCCAGCCTCTCCAGTTTCTCCACAAAACCCAAGCCCTCCTCTCTAATAGCTTCTGATAAATCTCTCTCTGCAGCCTCCCTAAGGTTGCACATCCTGCTGGAATTGCAGTACCTGGAACTGAACATGTTCCAGGTCTAGTCAGTGTTTATTTAAGGGTTTAGTACAGCTTCCATGCATTTATATTCTATGCCTTTATAAATGAAGTCAAGGATCTTGTATCATTTTAAGCAGCTTTCTTAAGCTGTCCTGTCACCTTCAACAGTTTTTGTACATATATCAACACTAGGTCTCTCACCATTCACCCTCCCCCACCTTTAAAATGGGACTTGTGGATGCCTATTTCCTGGCCTTCATTCTTCCTACAATTGACCACTGCAACTCTCTACCTACTGTTCTTAGCCAACATTGTATCCATGCTTTTGCTGTACTTATAAATCACATGCATTTCAATCTAATAGTCTAACATTGTCATACACCTTTTGAAAGTCCATATGCACATTCTTTTGTATCATTTGTTCTTTGGATATAGGCAACACCAACAAAACATCGCAAAGGAACAATCACAGTGCAGACTGGAGTTATAAAACATCCAAATTAGGTCATGAATTAAATAGTTGAATTTTAGGGCCGTCTTGTGCCATGTCCCTACGCCTGGTCTGGGAGGCCAGGATTCAAGTCCTACCTGCTCCAGTGTTGTTTGATAGTAACACTGAACAGGTTGATAACAATATTTTACTTTTTGGAACATACATCAAAAAGGTACCCCTAACCCCAAATTTCAGAACACATGTTGCAAACTCTCTAATATAGACAGAAGAAGCCTACAGGGTAATACCTGATCCTTGAATGGGCCATTAAGTGGCTCGGTTGCCCATTTGCTAGGGTGCCCACTGCAGACAATATACCTTGAAATCTCCATTCCCCTTCACCCAGGTCCCAACTCTTTTCAGGCTCCCAGTCCACATTCACCACTGTAGTCACATAATAATGCCACCATCAATCCCATATACTGTAACCTGCTTGTGATGGAACTGGTCGCAGGAGAAAGTCTTGACTAGAAGTAATGTCACAGATGTGAGATGCCGTACGGTGGACAAGGATTTTAAATTTAAGATCTCGGAGACAAGTTAAGTCACTTAGCAGAGGCAAGTGTCAGACTTGATGTGGGATAGAATATGAGCAGCTCAAGAGTTTATGTCAATCAAACTTCCCAGCAAAACTGCTGCTTGCTATGAAGCACTAGGCTTGGAAAGTGAATTTTTCACAACAATACAGCGTTAATCCTGCCAATGTTTGATTTGATTACAATTTTTTTATTTCTTTTTGTTAGTTTATCAGCTTCCAGTAGTTTTAACTTTAAAGTTATTTCAATTTCAGTATAGATATAATGATATTGCTTTAACTTATTATTTAAGAGATATAATTTTACAAAATCAGGCCCCACTCTTCCCTGTCCCCACTGACTAGACCTGGAACATGTTCAGTTCCAGGTACTGCAATTCAAGCAGAATGTGCAACCTTAGGGAGGCTGCAGAGAGAGATTCATCTGAAGCTATTAGAGAGGAGGGGCTTGGGTTTTGTGGAGCAACTGGACAGGCTGGAGTTATTCTGCCTGGAGCAGATAAAGCGAAGAGGAGATTTGATAAAGGTTGATAAATATGACTGGTTTTAATCAAGCACATAGGTAACATCAGCTCCTCCTCCTTAAATTTTAAATCATTGACCTTTCTTGTTCTCCCCCTGCACCATCTCCAGATATTTCTGCAAACGCCTTAAACCCTATAATCACTTCCATCTGAACTCTCCCCCCAGAAGAATCTCCAGCCCTCCAAGTATAATTCACTGAAACTCCTTTCCCAAACATCTTCACTGCCCCTGTTCTTAAAACAGAAATCTTTAACCTTTGATTAAACCATTGGTTTGCCTTCCCACCTTCACATATATGGCTATTTTCCATAAGGTACATTTTTTACACTGAAATCCCCTTAACCAATGCAGGCTGTTATTAATAATGTAAAAAAAACTCTTAAACCGTCTGAAATTTTAAATTGTTCATATTATAGTTTATAATTTGTTTATGAATTCATTTCATTTCATAAATTTCACATGTTTATAAATTCACAAGGCAAATATGAGTCACAGTCATTCTTCCTTTTTGCAGAAAATGCAAATCAAATTCAATTTGATAAGAACTGACTTTTGTATTGCAACAACCTGTAGTTATAAATATTGATTATATTGAAGGAAAGTATTAGTTTAGATCTATAGATTGAAAGCTTAACTGTTTTTTTTCCCTTTATTCTTTCATGGGATGTGTGTATCACTAGTAAGGCCAGTTATTTGTTGCCCATCCCGAAATGCCCTTGAACAGAGTGAATAGGGCAGTTAAGAATCAACCATGTTACTGTGGGTCTGGAGTATGACTAGGCCAGACCAGGTAAGGATGGCAGATTTCCATCCCCTGTGTTTCCCTTTGTTGTATATAATTAATGCAGATACCAAGACTAGCTTTATACTAAAGTTCAATTCCCTGTGGTGGGATTTGATCCCATTACCTACAGCAGTGGCTTTGATTTAATGACATTACCACTACAACATCACACTACACTGTGTGGGATTTTGATGTGTGAAAAGTTGATCACTATACTTATTTTTCTACTTGATCACTGGGTCTGTGAAAGTAATCCATAGTGCTTCATAACCATTGAGACATCTCAAGTTCACATAAGGTACTAGATAAATATAAGTTCTCGAAGAATGTCTAGTGTAAGTTCCCTTGAAGAGATGATTCTCCACTTGGATTTTTCATGTTAAAAATAACTCAACCTCTCAGTGCTGGAACTTAGCTTAAGTGACCAGATTGTAGTGCAGAATGGGGGCAATACATGGATTCAAACTCCAGCTACGGCTGTTCATGGAGGGCTGTGTCCTGACCTTCCCCATGCTAAATAGGGAGCATTCCCCCTCATACTACAAAAGCAGCTGTTTCTCTTGAACAGACAAAGTGATCCGTATGGTCTCTCACGAACTAAAGTACATTTCCTAACTGGGAGGCAGCAAGAACTGCAGATCCTGGAGGATCATAGCAAGTCAGGCAGCATCAGTCAATGTTTCAGGTTTTCACCCTCCATCATTTCCTAACTTCTCAGTTCACTCTTCATTATAATTTTAATTGACAATTTTTAGGAACACAATCAGTGCTGAAGAACCTCAACAGGTTAGGGTCACTGGACTCAAAACTTTAAGTCTTTCTCTCTCTGCAGATGCTGCCCGACCTGCTGGAGTTTCTCCAGCACTTTGTTTTTGTTTCAGATCTCCATTTGTTTGTTTTACTTCTGCACTTTAACTCTTCAGCTCACCTACCTGAGCTGTAACAAAATGTAAGAACCGATCAATTTTCTTCCAATTCAGTTATTTATCTGTATTTTATCCAAGTGAGTATTCATTTAATCAATCAGTAAAACGAACTTTGATTTTCTTTAGCAGTTGAATCAATTGTTCAACTAGGCTATTGATGATTTGTTTTTCAGCAAACTGTTCGTATCTAATTGATTATTTATTCCATTCAGCTGTCCTTGTACATCAGCCTGAGGTACAAAAATGAATGGGCCTTTTATTGTTAGGACATCATAGATCATTGGGTGACAGAACAGAAGATTTTTAAAATGGAAAGGAGAGGTAGGGTAAACTGAAGCAGACTGTTCCCAGAAGATAAAGTGGTCATGAAAAAGGAACCATAGACTCAAGATTAAATGTTAAATATAGAAGAGAATGAGAAACTTCAACAAAGAATTGGAAGGCTTTGGCTGTCATTTAAAGGGCTTGTGGTTAAAGTAGAAACTACGTCAACATTCACAATTGCATTGAATGAAGGAACTGAGTAGGCAAATAGGATTACAACTATGTGCCCATATGAAAAGTAAAACATCAACACGGACTGGTTGGGACAAATGGCCTGTTTGGGTTGAATTATACTGCTATGAAATAAGGATAATATTTGTTATTTGTTCAATTTGTTATTTTCATTCCTGAAGTAATTGATGGAGCAATTATGTAAAAGAGTCACCTCAACTTTTCTGAGGGAGTGTGGCAGAATGGGCAGAGCAATAGGCAACTTCATCCCCCTCCTGCCCCAGCTTCCTTTGTCATGCACTTCCTGATGGATGATCATCTTCTATTAGCTTTCCCAAGTGACACCCACCTACAAATATGGGAACCCAGAGTGTCCATCTGAGAACACTCACATGGAAAATAGTGGAAATGAGTAGACCAAGTGGTTCATCAAGCCTGCCCTATACTCCCTTGTTCGCTCCACACTGCCCTCCAACCCCACCACACCCGGCACCTTCCCCTGCAACCGCAGGAAATGCTACACTTGTCCCCACACCTCCTCCCTCACCCCCATCCCAGGCCCCAAGATGACATTCCACATTAAGCAGAGGTTCACCTGCACATCTGCCAATGTGGTATACTGCATCCACTGTACCCGGTGCGGCTTCCTCTACATTGGGGAAACCAAGCGGAGGCTTGGGGACCGCTTTGCAGAACACCTCCGCTCAGTCCGCAACAAACAACTGCACCTCCCAGTCGCAAACCATTTCCACTCCCCCTCCCATTCTCTAGATGACATGTCCATCATGGGCCTCCTGCAGTGCCACAATGATGCCACCCAAAGGTTGCAGGAACAGCAACTCATATTCCGCCTGGGAACCCTGCAGCCATATGGTATCAATGTGGACTTCACCAGATTCAAAATCTCCCCTTCTCCTACTGCATCCCTAAACCAGCCCAGTTCGTCCCCTCCCCCCACTGCACCACACAACCAGCCCAGCTCTTCCCCCCCACCCACTGCATCCCAAAACCAGTCCAACCTGTCTCTGCCTCCCTAACCGGTTCTTCCTCTCACCCACCCCTTCCTCCCACCCCAAGCCGCACCCCCAGCTACCTAGTAACCTCATCCCACCTCCTTGACCTGTCCGTCTTCCCTGGACTGACCTATCCCCTCCCTACCTCCCCACCTACACTCTCTCCACCTATCTTCTTTACTCTCCATCTTTGGTCCGCCTCCCCCTCTCTCCCTATTTATTCCAGTTCCCTCTCCCCATCCCCCTCTCTGATGAAGGGTCTAGGCCCGAAACGTCAGCTTTTGTGCTCCTGAGATGCTGCTTGGCCTGCTGTGTTCATCCAGCCTCACATTTTATTATCTTGGAATTCTCCAGCATCTGCAGTTCCCATTATCTCTGCCCTATACTCATGATGCCTGCACCAGTACAACCAGACAGAGATATTCACATAATGGTAACTTAATGGACTTGTATACTTAATATGCCAGAGTTACGAATTTAAATCCCACCTTAGAGCTGGAGAGCTCAAATTCTGTGAGGTTTGGAGTTAAAAACTAGTCCCAAAAGTAACAAACAAAGAGCTACTATTTTGTAGTAAAATCCACCTGATTCACTGTTGCTCTTAAGGGAAGGAAAGCTACAGTCCTTGCCCACTCTGGCTTACATGTCGCTTCAGATTCATTGCACTGTATAACTCATATACCCTAGCAAGATACTCAGACGCTTCAAAGGCACTGTGGGTGTAATCATATTTCATGGACTGTGACCATTCAAGGGTAGTGGCTGATCAGCACTTCCTCAGGAGTGGTTAGAGATAGGAAACAAACACTGGATTTGCCAGTGAAGTTTGCATGCAAGAAAAGCAAAACAAAAAAATCATCCTATCCTTCCTAAAGCAGACCTCTCAAGTGACATTAAAGACCTAAAAAGATTCCATAAAAGACAACGCAGTATGGAGTTGGAGGAACACAGCAGCCAGGCAGCATCAGAGGAGCAGCAAAGTTGGTGTTTCAGATCGGGACCCTTCTTCTGAAATGGGAAGGGAGAGGGAGAAGGGAGCTGGGAAATAAATATAGAGTGGAAGGGTGATGCTGGGAACGGTAGGTAGGATAGTGGTAGGTAAGTGCAGGTGGGGAATGGTCAGTGGTGGAAGGGGCAGATGGGTGGGAGAGAAGATGGCCAATTTGTGTCAGGTCAAGGAGGTAGGGTTGAGATGGCGGCTTGGACATGGGATGAGGCTAGGGGTGGGGAGATTTTAAAACTAGTGAATATCATGTTTAGGGCATCAGGGTGTAGTCTCCCAGAGGTGGAACATGAGGTGTTGCTCCTCCAGTTTGCAGGTGGCGTCCTTGTGAAGTTGGACAAGGCCCAAGATAGACATGTCACCCAGGGAGTGGGAGGGGGGAGTTAAAATGGTTAGCAACTGGAAGGTGTTGTCGTTTGTCACGTAAGGAACACAGATGCTCTACAAAACAGTATCCACGTCCACACCTGGTCTCACTGTTGCAGAGGAGGTGTCTGCTTGCTCCGTCTCATCCCTACCTCCTTGACCTGATACATCCTGTCCATCTTCTCTCCCACCTATTCACCCCTCCCATTCCACTAACCAATTCCCATCACTCCCTACCTCCATTCATCTCACACTTTTCCCCTACCTTGCCCAGCCTCACTCCTCCTCTCTGTTTATTTCTGAGCTCCTTTCCCCTTCCCCATTTCTGAGGAAGGGTCCCGACTTGAAACGTCAACTTTCCTGCTTGTCTGATGCTGCCTGACCTGCTGTGTTCCTCCAGCTCCAATTGTGTTGTCTCTGACTCCAGCATCTGCAGGTCTTGCTATCTCTCCATAAAGCTTAATACCGTTTGGAAAATCTATTACCGACCTGTCTGAGATAACCGAAAACACTTCAGGAGCTCGCATTAACCCTGGGAATGTTTTTGTTAATCCATTCCTCTCCTTTCTCAATCTTGTTAATCATTCCATCTTGGCCCATTCAAGAATGGGCCCCATTTTCTTGTTAAGACAGTCAGTACCTACCCAGATTCACTTCTCTCTGGGAAAATAGCTCCTTCACATTCAAGCTATTCCTATGACTGTGTAGCTGAAATGCCTGTCCCCGGTGCTCTCGAATCTGAAAAATAGAACAATTTAAACTAATTGTACTCAAACTCTATTCTACAACTGATTCAGACATTTGTTCGAACTGAAGTCACTTGAACATGTGTAAATGTGGCAAATAGGAGCAGGATATGGCCATTCAGCCCTTCAAATCTCCTCGCTATACAGTATGATGGTGGTTGATCATCCAACTCAGTATCCTGATCCTGCTTTGTCCCCACATCCTTTTGTCCCTCCAATCAATTCCTCCTTGATAACATTCAATGTTTTGGCCTCAACTGCTTTCTGAAGCAGAGAATTCCACAAGCTCACTACTCTTCATTTCAGTTCCAAATGACCTATCCAGTATTCTTGAGTTTTTCTGGACTACCCAGTCACCTGGAACACTGATTATTCCTGTTAGAATTGTATAGGTTTCTGTGAAATCCCCCCATTATTCTTCTAAACCCCAGGCGAATATATTCCGATCCAATCTAGTCTCTCTTTGTGCATCTGCTATCCCCAGGTTCAGTCTGATAAATCTTTATTGCACTCTCCCAATTTCCAGATTTTCCTTTCTCAGATTAAAAAAAATTAAAAATTCACACAAAACTCCAGGTGTACAATTTCAACAAGATGTCCCTGCTTCTAAACTCAAATTCTCTTGCTATGATGGTTACCATGTCATTTGCCTTCTTCACCACCTGCTGCACCTGCATACATACTCTCAATGGCTGATGTCAAGAACACCCAGGTCTTATTGTACCTCCCTCTTGCCCAATCTATCACCATGATACAGAGTTAGAAGTTTAGCTAAATATTCACTGCCTTTCTTCTCATTCATACTTGCAGTGAGGCCAATGATCATATGTTGCACCATCACTGTGCACTGATGACATTCTACTGTGAATGTCAATTCATGTCAAGTCCAGCTGGGAAGAGTGAAGTTCGCATGTATGAAACAGGAATTGGCTAACATTTTGGGTGTGGATATTTTCTAGAACAGATGTCACGGAGATTAAGGGAGATGTCTCTCGTGAGGCTTAGCAAAACACAAAAGGAAGGGAGCAAAAAGATGTTTCCACTTTCTTTGACCAAACTACACCAGCTCTGAGGAAGGGCCCAAATGAAAGACTTTCAGTAGCTAACTGTCTTTGCAGCATCCATTGCCATTATTAGTATATCACAATTTGAGCATGTTTAAATAAATTATTTATCCCTTTAAAAGTTGTTCTCAGCAAAAATACGTCACTTTTTCCTCCTTATAAACGGGGACCTTAGCCAACATTTCCAGTAAAACTGTCAAATGACAACTTCATTTATTTAAAACATCTGAACCTTTATGGTTGGAATGTAACTTTGGCTCTATTTATGATATTTGATCTATAAAGGAATACAAAAGGAAGTCTCTGAATTCTAATTTAAGTATAGATTTGATTAATCTCTTAGTTCTTAAGAATGACAATTACACACTTAAAATAACTAAAGGCAATGGGGCCTATTCTGTTCTTACAGAAAAGTAAGAAAGGTTTACATTTATTTAGCACCAATCACAACTACTGAATGGTTAAACATGCTTCATACTAACATCTTTGAAATGTACTTACTGTTGTAGAAAACACTGCAGCTAATCTGTACACAACAAGCTCCCACAAATAAGCAATGTGATAACAGATAATCGATTCTTGTGATACTGATTAAGTTATGAATATTATCAGGACACTGATCTATTTCAAAACAATACCTGAGAACAAGCAGACAAGACCTGAGTCTAACATCACATCCAAAAGTCAGCACTTCTGAAACTGCAGCATTTCTTAAGTCATGCAATCAAGTGTCAGCCTTGATTTTCTGTGTGTATGCTGGACTGAGACTGAAGTCTAAACTTTGTCACCCATGAGGTCATTCATGAGCTACCAATTGAGCCACACCTAACAAGAACAGTGGAGAATAAATTGTTAGGAGAGTTCACCTGCTACTCCATTTTTCTTCCCTCCTTTCCAACTAACATCAGGGTAGATGACCTCCACTGCTAATTATGAGTCCTAATATTTGCAATGAACTTAATTGTAAGTAAATGTGATAAGCTAGTGGCATCTTGAATCTAAGTGAGAAGTCAACTGTGGACAACTATCTATGAAAGTCAAATGTTGAACCAATGTAACTCAAATAGCATGTACTGGATCACATCAAATCACTCCTTCCCCTGAAATCTTTGAATAATGTTATGAATGAGATGGAGTTTCCCAGGAGGATTTACCTCTTTCTCATTGGGAGAATACAGTAGCACACTGGACTATTGGAGGTCAGTGCATGTGCTAGGATGCTATGAAGTAGCTAAAGCTGTCTCCCTTATGCCTACAGAAGGCCCAGATTTGTGCTGGGCCCACAAATCTGCTGCAGGACAGGAAAGACCGAAATAACAGTGGAAAAATTGGTCAAGGTGCACCGAAGTACACTTCCACATTCCTGCTAAAAGAAAAGGCTCCGGCCTATGATTTGGATGGAGTGCCTATGCAGGGACTGTCCCTTTCCATTAATAGTGCTGTAATATATGACTGACGGCTGTAATTTCTTTCAGCACTTCTCACAACCCAAGCTTTACAGCTTCAGACGTGTCTCAACAGGAAGCCAGCAACTGCAGAACACTGAACACAGCTGTGGTTTGTCACAGCCCTTTGTCTAATAAACATCCTTTTCACAATCAGTTAGGTTCTGCTGGTTGCTTTTTCCACCTTTAAATTCTGGCCCTTTATCTGAGTCTAATAATAAATCCTTAGCCCACTCCAACTGATCCAGTCCTTTTTGTTATCTCCACTACCTCTGCTTTCCTTCCTTAAGGGTGTGTCTAGGTGACAGGTTAGCTTAGATGGTTAGTATGTTGTGCAATGTAACAATGCAATTCTTGCTCTGGATGAGGTAGGCTCAGGATCCACTTGCTCACATGGCCCTTCAGAATGAAAGCTTCAGAACAAACCACCACTGGCAGGAGGCAGAAGAAACAATGCAGTATGAAGTATAGTGAGACAAGAACCCATTTTCAATCAGAACATGCATGCATGAATGAATAGTACTTCCACACAAAATGCACTTGTGCTAGCAGGTGATAAAGTGACTGAATTCTAACAATAATTGCATTTATAACGGAAGGTTAAAGGCACAATAATGTCCCAAAACTTCTCACATGAGATTGAGATTGGAACACAAGGACAAAGCTTGGTCCAATCAGCAGCTGTAAGGACTGACTTAAAGGAGAATACAGACAAAGGTGTAGGCAGCACATTTAAGATCTTTTGGACTCGAAGGTGAGATCAGAAAAGGAAAAGCTAGGAAAATGTGCATGTAACCTGTCCTGTTCTGACTGCCCATGTATACTTCAAACTGAAAATCCAGTATGACCAGTACGTTCATTTCCAAATTTCACCTTTTTTTAAATCATCTGGGAAGTGTGATTGCCAATCAAAAATGGCACCCCCATCAGTGCTACACACATGCAGGTCAGGCCCCTTCATGTCTCTGGAGTGGGACTTAAACCCACAATCCAATGACAAAGAAAGTACGACCAACTGAACTGTGGCTCCAGACATATGCACGTATAATCTTGGATATAAATATTCTTGGAGAGATGGTAACATAATGATATTATCACTGGAGCAATAATCCAGAGGCCTGGACAATGCCATGAGGACAAGGGATTGAAACGTACCATGGCGACTGGTAAAACCAAAATTAAATAAGTAACCATGACAATTATCATTGGCTATTGTAAAACCCCAGGATCTTTGGAGGATGAAATCTGCCATCTTTACTCAATCTTGCCTACACGTGACTCCAGAAACACAGCAATGTAATTGACTCATTACTGTCTCACAAGCCGCTCAGAAACAACTGAAGTGCTGGCCTTAATGCAACAGCCATATTCCACAATATCATTAAACTAGCGTTTTTTTTAAACTGTTTTTGTAGAATTATTTTTCATATTGTGTGTTATAAAAGGTTCTGTGAGTTGTTTTTACATCTGGAAGTGAGGATCACGTCAATGGAACATGTTTCATGATTGAAGGAAGTGTTTACTGTGAAACCTGTGCTCAATTAAATGCAGGTATGCATTTACTGAATGACTCATCCTCCCACTGCCCTGCAGTCAATGAACATTCAACTCCCTGAAGCCACAGCTTGTAGGGGATTAGAAAGATTAGAAAGACTTCAATCTGTGCCCTCAGCACCAGGGGCAGTCAAGTTGAGGAAAAGTGAGTCAGCCATATACTCTATCCCGTTTTGTATTCAGTGACAGGGCCCTATATGGATGGGCTCAGGACGAATCTGTGACACAGACAAAAACAGGTGCCAAAGATCAACTCTGGGGAAAGGTAATGTCTACCTTTGCTGTTAATTCGTTGCATGATCTGTGCCATGTTCTGAAAAATATGAGATCCACAATGGCTAGGGGCTTCTCGCTTTCATCTTAGATATGAACATGCGAACAATGAGCAAGAAGAGGTAACTCAGCAGAGCATCTAAAGCAGAGATGAGAATTTTTTTTCCCGTCTCTGAGGGTCATGAGTCTTTGGAACTCTTTCTCTGGAAAGAGATGAAAGCAGAACCTTAAACCTTTTTCAGGCTGAGATAGAGATTCTCATTAAGGAAGAGGTTATCAGGGATAGGTGGGAACGTGAGGTTGAGGTGCAATCTGGTCAAGCACAATTTTATAGGATGGGGAGCAGGCTCAAGAGCTGAATAGATTACTCCTGCTCTTAATTTGTGTCTACATTTGTATCCGTGCTGCCTACTACACTATTGGCTTTTAGTTTCTACAATATAATATTTTGATATTGTTCATCCACTGAACCTCTTTACTCACAGCACACTTTATGTCTTCAAAGAATTCCAAAAGATTGGTTATATACGATATCCTTTCACAAAACTATGTTTATTCTGCCTGATGACTTTGAGCTTATGCTGTAACTTAACAGTCTCAGAGTCACACAGAGACAGACCCTCTGGTCCAACCATTCTATGCCAAATATAATCCCAAACTAAACAGTCCCACCTGACTGCTCCTGGCGCGTATCCTTCCAAATCTTTCCTATTCAAGTACTTGTTGAAGTGTTTTTTAAATGTTTTAACCGGGCCTGAATCAACCACTTCCTCAGGAAGTTCATTCCAAACACGAAGCACCCCTGGTGTAAAAGATTTGCCTCTCATGTCTTTTTTAAAATCTCTCTCCTCTCACCTTAAAAATATGCCCACCAGTCTTGAAATTCTCCATCTTAGGGAAAAGATACAAACCATTAACCCTATCTATGCCCATGATGTTTATATAAGCCTCTCAACCTCCTATACTCCAGTGAAAAACATCCCATAACTGCAGATTCTGGAGTCAGAGGTAATACAGCGTGCAGCTGGAGGAACACAGGTCAGGCAGCACCAGAGGAGCAGGAAAGTTCATGTTTTGGGTTGAGACCCTTCCTCAGAAAATGTCTGTCCCAGTTTTTCTTTACAACTCAAGCGTTCCATACCTGGCAACATCCTGGTAAATCTCTTATGAACCCTCTCTAGTTCAATACCATCCTTCCTATAACAGGGCAACCAGAACTGGACACAGTACTCCAGAATAGGCTTCACCAACTTCTTGTCCAACCTCAACATGACTTCCCAACTCCTATACTCAAAGGTTTGATCAATGATGGCAAGTGTGCTAATTGCCTTGTAAACCACTCTATCTACAAGTGATGAAAAAGTTCAAAAATATGTACCTGGACCCTTAGGGTCCCTTTGTTCTACAATGCTCCCAAGGCCCTACCATTAATTGTAGAAGTCCTGCTTCTGTTCATTCTATCCAAATTGAATTCCATCTGCCGTTTTCCAGCCCATTTACCCATTTGATCAGATCCCTTTGTAAACTTAGAAAACCTTCTTCACTGTCTACTATGCCACAAATTTTGGTGTAACTTCTTTAATAATAGCTACTAACATTTTCCTAATGACAGATGTTAAGCTAACTGATCTATAGTTTATTTTGTTCTGTCTCTCTCCCTTGTTGAATAAAGGAGTTGCATTCACCATCTTGTAATTAGTGGGATCTTGCCCAAATCAAGAAAGGTTTGGAATGTTAAAACCAATGCATCGACTATCACAGTTGCCACTTCTTTAAAGACCCTATCATGAAGTCCATTAGGACCTGGGCACTTGTCAGCCTTCAGCTCTAGCAGTTTATCAGTACCACTTCCCTATGTGCATTCCTCCTTTTCACTTCCTGATTTATAACTGCTGCTGAATTGTTTCTTACATCCTCTAACATGAAAACAAATGCAAAATACCTGTTAAATTCTTCTAATTTCCCATTTTTACAAAAAGGGGATTCAGGAAATTTGACTCTAAATCAATTCTATCTGAACGAACCAGTTTTCACTATCACCTCATTATCAACATTAGAGATAACAAGGAGTACAGCTGGATGAACACAGGGGGCCAAGCAGCATCAGAGGAGCAGGATGGCTGTTGTTTCGGGCCTAAACCCTCCAGTCTAATCCGAAACTCACCGAAAAACCCACGGACAAGGGAGACGCAGTTGTAGTACGGCGCACTGACCTCTACATCGCCGAGGCCAGGCACCAACTCTCCAACACCTCCTCCTACTGCCCCCTTGATCATGGCCCCACCCCCGACCACTAAACCATCATCTCACAAACCATCCACAACCTCATCACTTCAGGTGACCTCCCACCCGCAGCCTCCAACCTCATCATTCGCCAACCCCGCACTACCCTCTTCTATCTCCTTCCCAAATCCACAAACCTGACTGCCCTGCTATATTTTCTGAAGAAAGGTCTAGGCCCGAAACGGCAGGCTTCCTGCTCCTCTCATGCTGCTTGGTCTGCTGTGTTCATCCAGCTGTGCACCTTGTTATCTCAGATTCTCCAAAATCTGCAGTTCCTACTATCTCTCATTATCAGCATTACTATCTCACAATTCCCTTCACCTGACTTTGTACTTTAAACTAAATGAAAACAACCCCAGATATAACTTAAACCCTCACATTGAAAGCATAACTAGTATTTTGGTAATGTAATTAGGATATATACATGTACAGATTCCAAGACATGCTTGCAATCTCCATTGCAAGACCTACATCTTGTCAAAAACCTGATCTTCTTGGAAATGAGTCAGTGTTATTGTAGGTCATTGGCACTTAACAAGAACTTAACTTCAGTACAAAATTCAACAAACCCAACTGTCATCATGTTGGAGCTTGTGGGCTGCTTAGAATAATACCAGATGTGACCACAAATACAATATAATCTGAAGTACATCAGATGGCTGACTGCATCACCTAGATGGCAGGAAGTCTATGGAAAGGAAATGGTTTGAGATAAAATGCTGCAATTAATCTTCTTTTCTTGTGTCCTGGACACAAGAATTAACAATTACCAGTAAATCATCCAACATGCTTTGATTTACATACTTGTCTATTCTCCTGAAGCGATTAGCTAATACTGGGACACAATTCTCAGGTATTGCTAGTATCCCTGGTTACCAATGTGGGCAGCCATTTTCCATCACAAAAACTGTTAGCTTCAAACTCTATCAATGCCCATCTCTGCCTCAGTGCAACTGCTGCATGATGTTATTCTGGGACTCAGCTTTTTCAATGCTTCCCTGGTCTTTTTCCCAACTTATAATCTCCAGAAATGCAAGTTACTCCAAGGCTCTAATAAACTAAGATTCTAATCACTCCCCCATCACCCCATGGTCACTTGGCTTACATTTCCCCTGATCCAGCAACATCCTGTCTTCAATATAGTGTCCAATTCCTTCTTTGGCCTCCACATCTCCTCCAACGTGACAATCCTCCAAAAACAATTCCTCTAATTCTAGATAACAAAGTGTAGAGCTGGACGAACACAGCAGGCCGAGCAGCATCTTAGGGGCACAATAGCTGAAGTTTCGGGCCTAGACCCTTCATCAGAAAAGGGGACGGGGAAGAGGGTTCTGAAATAAATAGGGAGAGAAGGTGAGGCGCATTTGCAAAGTATTTCACTGATATCTGCTGATAATTCCACTTTACAATGCATCAGAAATGTTTTTCTTTAGTGGACAGGCACTTTGCGACTTCTAGCCGTTTCTTGGCCTTCATTCCCACTCCATCACTCTCATCTCCCGAAAGCAGTCAGTGACTCATCTCTCATGTTCCAACCTATGAAGCCCCACATCTGCCAGACCATTTTCAAGCACATCTTTCATTTTGTTTCTTACTTGCCCTAGGAACTGTTTTGTTACAGAATTCCTGATCTTGAGCTTTTACCTTTCTGGTGTTTATTGTCCAGTTCTTTGGCAGTTACACCTATTACTGTGTTCACAGATCTGATTAAAAATCTACACCCCAAATATTAGCTGTTTCTCAGACGCTATAATGACCACAGAGTGCATCTTTTTTACAAATTCTTTCTTTCATGAGATTGGGACATCACTGGCAAGGCCAGCATTTGTTGATCATCCCTAATTGCCCCTAAACAGAGTGGCCTGCTGGACCATTTCAGAATCAACCACATTGTTGTGGATCTGGAGTCATATGTAAGCCAAGTGAAGATGCCATTTTCCTACCCTAAAGAATATTAGCTTACCAAATTGTTTTTCCAATCAATGATCGTTAATTTTCCATGGTCACCATAATTAACACTAACTAAATGTTCCGAAAACTTTTAATATTGAATTTTAAAGTTTTAAAGACTGCCCTGGTGAAATTTGCAAGTTTCCAGAATGTTACTCTGGGTCCCTGATTCCAAGGCTGAGTGATGTGACTCAGGTTTCTGCACTAGTTTCTTTCATTATTCTGGATTGTCAATCCAAATCAAGTGTGCAAACAGAAAGCAATAAAGACCTTGCATTTATATGGCACCATGTACAACTCTGAATCCTTCAAAATCAAAAGGATGTGGGTTCAACACCACATAATACATAATTTAGGCTGATGCTGCATGCAGTATTGAAAGTAGTTGGAGGTGCTGTCAACCTTTTAAATTTAAATTTAATTAAATTTAGGTCAGAATATGTGAGTATCACTGGCAGAGCCTGCTGCCATTGCCATTCCCTAATTTCCCTGTTCAACCTAAGCTCAAATCTGCCTTCACCGGTGGACTTACAGCATACTCTAAGGAGGGGAAATATTTGCAAAAAAAAGCCTATTCTTCAACTAGCACCAAAAATATAATTATTTGGTCATTTATTTTGCTATTGTTTTGTGGGCTTTCACTGTCACAATTGAACACTGAACAAGTGAATTCCAAAAGTACTTAACTGCCTTTAAAATGCTTTGGTACCTCCTGTGGGTCTGAAAGAAGCTATATAAACATTAGTTTTATGCACCTTTCCAGGCTGTATAAAAGCTTGCACATAAACTATATAGGTTTTGTAGTCCAGCTTTATAATAGACAATGGACCTTTAACCTTGATCTACAGTTGAGATGAAGTTACAATCTTACATGGTCAAACTATGAACATTTAAGTTGTAAATGCAACATCTTAAAGGCTTAAGTTTTAAAGGCCCATTTGATGAATGCTATCACAAAATCACATAACTGTTATGATGCAGAGGGAGACCATTCAATCCATCATGCCCGCAACAAGTCTTCAAATGAGCAATTTACCTCATTTCTATCTCCCACTTTTCTTCCCCCCATGCTGTTACACACTATTTCATCCAAATAATCATTCAATGCCCTTTTGATGCCTCTAATGCCCTAGGTCAATGTGTTACTCATCGCCCAACCACAACAGCAAGTGCATTCCCTTCAATTCTCCATTATCAGCCTTTGATTTCTTGGCACATATCTGCAAGAGGCAAACAGCTGCTGGTACATTCACCACACAATCTCTTTAAATTTTACTTAAGATTCCAAATCTCATTTAAATCTCTACTTTAGGAACAGGCTACTGACCCATTGAACCATCAGTGCTGAACATGAGGCCAGAGTATGAATTTAGTCAAGTTGAGAATCCCAACTTGACTCAGTTGGTAGACCATTTAGGGATTTGAGTCAGAAAGTTGTGAATTTAAGCCCCACTCTGAAGGTGACCACTTCATCCAAGCTGATATGTCATTTTAGTAATTAGTGAGTGGTAGTGTCCTTCAAACAATACCTAAAATTAGAATCACAGAATTCCTACAATGCAGAAAGAGGCCATTTGACCCACTGAGTCTGTACCAACCCACCCAATCACTACTCTATCCCTGTAATCCTGCATTTACCATGGCTGATCCACCTAGCCTACACATCTTGGATACTACAAGCAAATGAGCATAGCCAATCGACCTGACGCACGCAGACATGGAGAGAAGGTGCAAGCTTGTAAAAATTATATGCAATTTGTTTGCTGAAGCCTTTTACCTAGCACTCCTCGGGAAAACTGTAAGAAAGCCAAATATCAAATAATCACAACAGTTATACTACAGGTATTTAATGTTAGCAAGTCAGCACTGATTGGCAATGGCGATGCCTCAGCTATGGAGAAAGCAATGAGGAACTCGAGGTTCCCAAGCTGCTATATCATTTAAAAAAATACATAAGAAGAATGAGTCCTCATGTGTGTTGCTTCCATCAATACAAATGAATTATATTACAAACTGACGTAACTAGCTAAAATCGGTTGTCAATGTAGCTATAGTTGGCTAAGTGGCTGGCATGTAGTACAGCACGATGCCAGTAACAAGGGTTCAATTCCCGCATCAGCTGAGGTTACCATAATGGCCAACCTCAGCTTCACAACCTCTCCCCTCGCCTGAGATGTAGTGACCCTCATGTTAAACCGCCATCAGTTGCCTCTCTCTGATGAGAGACAAGCCCTATGGAAAGACTAGTGCACGTGGGATTACTCAGCAGGTATGCCCAATTGAGGAATCACTTCTAAGAAAAGACATTCTGATTTGAGCTTTGCAACAGGAGGCTTGATTCGTACAGTCTAATATAGAGTATTGCTGCTCCTATTTCTTACTTCCTTTATGCATTGGGATAGCAATGTCATAATATTACTATATTGCAAAGGAAAAGGAGATTTGATTCATCTATATTGTTCAAGTCAAAGATTTTAGCGTGGTCTAATGCCCTCCTGTACCGTATGTGTGATCGATTTAGTTGGCGATGGTTACAGGGAGAATGTTAGTCTCGGCATTAGAGGAATATCTGCATTGCCATAAGATGTTTTATGTCCGCTCAAACAGTATTTAGAACTTTAGTTTAATGTTTCCTTGAAATTGTAATAAACAGGAGGTGGTAATTTAGCCCACTGAGCCTAATTTGTCATTCAATAGATCATGGCTATCATGTTATTAATTTGTTATTATTACTTGATGTAAGCTTTCTACTTTAGTACTGAGTGGGTGTTCAGATAAATGGGGTATGGATGCTAGGGCAGTTGCTTGCTCCTCCTGCAGAATGTGGCAGTTGGGAGACGTGGCACACGTCTCCGCTGGCTACATCTGCGGGAAGTGCACCCAGCTATAGCTCCTTGAAAACCGTGTTAGGGAAATGGAGCTGGAGCTGGATGAACTACGGATCATTCGGGAGGCAGAGGGGGTAATTGAGAGGAGTTACCGGGAGTTGGTCACTCCTAAGGCTCAGGACAAGGATAAATGGGTTACAGTTAGGGGGAGGAAAGGGGACAGACAGACAGTGCAGAGATCCCCTGTGGCCATTCCCCTCAGCAATAAGTACACCGTTTTGGATACTGCTGGGGGGGATGACCTACCAGAGGAAAGACACAGTAGTCAGTTCTCTGCCACTGAGCCTGACACTGTGGCAAAGAAGGGAAGGGGGCAGAATAGAAAAGTACTCGTGGTAGGGGACTCGATAGTTACGGGAATTGACAGGAGATTTTGTGGTCAGGATCGGGATTCCCGGAAGGTATGTTGCCTCCCTGGTGCCAGGGTCCGGGACGTCTCCGATCGGTTGTATAAGGTTCTAAAAGGGGAGGGCGAACAGCCAGAAATCGTGTTACATATTGGCACAAATGATATAGCCAGAAATAGGATTGAGGATATAAAAAGTGATTTCAGGGAGTTAGGATGGAAGCTGCAGAGCAGGACGAACAGAGTAGTGTTCTCTGGTTTACTACCAGTGCCACGAGATAGTGAGGCGAGGAACAGGGAGCGGGCGCAGCTGAACACGTGGCTACGCAGCTGGTGTAGGAGGGAGGGCTTCAGATATGTAGATAATTGGGATGCCTTCTGGGGAAGGTGGGACCTGTACAAGAAGGACGGGTTGCATCTGAACTGGAAGGGGACCAATGTCCTGGGTGGAAGGTTTGCTCGAGTAGTTCGAGAAGGTTTAAACTAGTATGGCAGGGGGATGGGAACCTGACCTGTATACCGGAGGTGAGAGTTGATGCAGGTGAGGCAGTAGCAAGAGGTAGACCAGCTAGTGGGAAGGATTTTCCTGGGAAGGAACCAAGGGATCGGTTAAAGTGTGTTTGCTTTAATGCAAGGAGTATCAGGAATAAAAGTGATGAACTTAGAGCATGGATCAGTACCTGGTGCTATGATGTTGTGGCCATAACAGAGACATGGGTTTCTCAGGGGCAGGAATGGTTGCTGGATGTTCCAGGGTTTAGAACATTTAAAAAGAATAGGGAGGGGGGAAAAAAGAGGAGGGGGTGTAGCACTACTAATCAGAGAGGGTATCACAGCTACAGAAGCTTCCATTGTCGAGGAAGATCTGCCTACTGAGTCAGTGTGGGTGGAAATAAGGAACAGCAAAGGAGTAGTCACCTCGTTAGGGGTTTACTACAGGCCCCCCAATAGCAGCAGGGAGATTGAAGAAAGCATAGGTCGGCAGATTTTGGAAAAGTGTGGACGTAGTAGGGTTGTTGTAATGGGTGACTTTAACTTTCCTAATATTGATTGGAACCTGCTTCAAGCAGAAGATTTGAATGGAGCTGTATTTGTAAGGTGTTTTCAGGAGGGTTTCCTAACGCAGTACATTGACAGGCCGACGAGGGGAGAGGCCATTCTAGACTTGGTGCTCGGAAACGAGCCAGGGCAGGTATCAGATCTTGTGGTGGGAGAGCATTTTGGTGATAGTGACCATAACTGCCTCACATTCTACATAGCTATGGAGAAGGAGAGGATTAGGCAGAATGGGAGGATATTTAATTGGGGAAGAGGAAACTATGATGTGATTAGACATGAGTTAGGAAGCATGGACTGGGAGCAATTGTCCCATGGTAAGGGAACTATAGACATGTGGAGACTGTTTAAGGAACAGTTGTTGCGAGTGATGAGTAAATATGTCCCTCTGAGACAGGCAAGAAGGGGTAAGATAAAGGAATCTTGGATGACGAGAGCGGTGGAGCTTCTTGTGAAAAGGAAGAAGGTAGGTTACATAAGGTGGAGGAAGCTAGGGTCAAGTTCAGCTAGAGAGGATTACTCACAGGCAAGGAAGGAGCTCAAAAAAGGTCTGAGGAGAGCCAGGAGGGGGCACGAGAAAGGCTTGGCAGAAGGAATCCGGGAAAACACAAAGGCATTTTACACTTATATGAGGAATAAGAGAATGGTCAAAGAAAGAGTAGGGCCGATCAGGGATAGCATAGGGAACTTGTGTGTGGAGTCTGAGGAGGTAGGGGAAGCCCTTAATGAGTTTTTTGCTTCTGTCTTTACGAAAGAAACGAACTTTGTAGTGAATGAAACCTTTGAAGAGCAGGTGTGCATGCTGGAATGGATAGAGATAGAGGAAGCTGATGTGCTGAAAATTTTGTCAAACAGTAAGATTGAAAAGTCGCCAGGCCCGGACCAGATTTGTCCTCGGCTGCTTTGGGAAGCGAGAAATGAAATTGCTTCGCCACTTGTGAAGATCTTTGCATCCTCGCTCTCTACTGGAGTCGTACCTGAGGACTGGAGAGAGGCAAATGTAATTCCTCTCTTCAAGAAAGGAAATAGGGAAATCCCCGGCAATTACAGACCAGTAAGTCTCACGTCTGTCGTCTGCAAGGTGTTAGAAAGGATTCTGAGGGATAGGATTTATGGCCATCTGGAGGAGCATGGCTTGATCAAATACAGTCAACACAGCTTTGTGAGGGGTAGGTCATGCCTCACAAACCTTATCGAGTTTTTTGAGGATGTGACTAGAAAAGTTGATGAGGGTCGAGCTGTGGATGTGGTGTATATGGACTTCACTAAGGCATTTGATAAGGTTCCCCATGGTAGGCTCATTCAGAAGGTCAGGAGGAATGGGATACAGGGGAACTTAGCTGCTTGGATACAGAATTGGCTGGCCAACAGAAGACAGCGAGTGGTAGTAGAAGGAAAATATTCTGCCTGGAAGTCAGTGGTGAGTGGGGTTCCACAGGGCTCTGTCCTTGGGCCTCTACTGTTTGTAATTTTTATTAATGACTTGGATGAGGGGATTGAAGGATGGGTCAGCAAGTTTGCAGACAACACAAAGGTCGGAGGTGTCGTTGACAGTATAGAGGGCTGTTGTAGGCTGCAGCGGGACATTGACAGGATGCAGAGATGGGCTGAGAGGTGGCAGATGGAGTTCAACCTGGATAAATGCGAGGTGATGCATTTTGGAAGGTCGAATTTGAAAGCTGAGTACAGGATTAAGGATAGGATTCTTGGCAGTGTGGAGGAACAGAGGGATCTTGGTGTGCAGATACATAGATCCCTTAAAATGGCCACCCAAGTGGACAGGGTTGTTAAGAAAGCATATGGTGTTTTGGCTTTCATTAACAGGGGGATTGAGTTTAGGAGTCGTGAGATCTTGTCGCAGCTCTATAAAGCTTTGGTTAGACCGCACTTGGAATACTGCGTCCAGTTCTGGTCGCCGTATTATAGGAAAGATGTGGATGCTTTGGAGAGGGTTCAGAGGAGGTTTACCAGGATGCTGCCTGGACTGGAGGGCTTATCTTATGAAGAGAGGTTGACTGAGCTTGGTCTCTTTTCATTAGAGAAAAGGAGAAGGAGAGGGGACCTAATTGAGGTATACAAGATAATGAGAGGCATAGATAGAGTTGATAGCCAGAGACTATTTCCCAGGGCAGAAATGGCTAGCACGAGGGGTCATAGTTTTAAGCTGGTTGGTGGAATATATAGAGGGGATGTCAGAGGCGGGTTCTTTACACAGAGAGTTGTGAGAGCATGGAATGCGTTGCCAGCAGCAGTTGTGGAAGCAAGGTCATTGGGGTCATTTAAGAGACTGCTGGACATGCATATGGTCACAGAAATTTGAGGGTGCACACATGAGGATCAATGGTCGGCACAACATTGTGGGCTGAAGGGCCTGTTCTGCGCTGTACTGTTCTATGTTCTATGTTCCATGGCTGATCTGATTATGGCCTTAATTCAACTTCTTGCCTGCTCCCCTTATTGACACTACAAGTGACCTTAGAGAAGAGGAGTTAAAGTCAACAAAATTATTTGTCATGGTTACCATCGGTTTCTCCTAGCCAAAAGGATAGCTATGATTCTACTGTCCTAAGGGAGGGTACAAAGGGAATGTACCAGAGTGATACAAAGTGGATGAGGCTGTCAGTTATAAAGAAAGAATTGGGAAGCTAGGATTGTTCTCCTTTGGGTACAGGCTTCCCAAATTATGAAGGATTTTGATACAGTAGAACAAAAGAAAATGTGAATTAGGAACAGGAGGAGGCCATTCAGCACCATCCAACCCTGTCCCACCGTAGTTGATCTGTGTCCTTAATTCCACTTTTCTGTCTATCCCCTAATCTCACTGACTCCCTTGTTAGTCAAGATGCTAACTCAGTCTTAAAACTGTGTAAGGACCTTGCCTCCACTGCTGTCTAGGAAGAATTCAACAGACATATGACCCTCAAAGCAGCTTATTCTCCCCATCTCCATTTTAAAAAGGGCACCCTTTGTTTTTAAACTGTGTTTCCAAGTTCTGGTCTATCCCACAAGGGGAAACCCCGCATCTATCCTGTAAATACCGTGAAGATATTACATGTTTTGATGAGATTGCCCCTCATACTTCTCATACAGGGCCAAATTATCCAACCGGTCCTCATAAGCTAACTCTCATTCCAGGAATCAAGTTGGGCGTACCCTCTTTAAATTGCTGCTGCAGCATTGATATCCTTTCTAAATCAAGGAGGTCAAAACCACATACAGTACTCTAAATGTGGTCTTACCAAAACTCTTTACAACTGTAGACAAACACCTCTACTTTCATATTCCATCTCTCTTGCAATAAAGTAAAAGAAGACAAATCTTTTCCATTGGCAGAAGGGTGGGTGACCAGTGGATACAGATTTATAATTATTGCCAAAAGGACTGGAGATAAAACGAAGAGTTTTTTGTGAAAGCAGCAGATTGTTATGTATGGGGATGAAACTGCCTGAATAAGCTATGAAAACATATTGAGTAATAATTTTGAAAATAGAAACATTGTACAGCTGTGAGGAAAGAATGAGGGAGTAGGACGAATTAGATGGTTACCTCAAGCAGCCACAACATTTAAGATGGGCTGAATGGTCTCCTTCTGTCCGATTGTACTGTATGGTATCAAACTGATGAATGATGAACATACAGGAATTTATTACACTGCAAATTTATATTATTTACTTCACCACTTACTACATAACCACATAGAAAATCCCTGCCAAACACCTCATAAATATTGTCGGATGCCAGATACAAGCTTATGTTTGTCTTAGAGGATACCTGCCAGAAATGTGAGGCCTTGCACTGTTTCCCATCAGGACACAATCAAAACATTTTCCAGCAGCTATATAATTCATAACATAGTGCCAAAAATAGAAAAATACATGAAAGTATTTCATTCCTTCATTTTCTGGTCAAAATTTCTCCCCATTCATGTGAAGGCAGAGGCTTGTCCCAAGGGATCACATAGGAACAAAGGGCTTAAGACTCATTCACTTAACATATCTATTTTCCTTTTGCAGAAGCTTTACCACCACGTGATAACTTACTTTTCTACTTAACGAAATGTCAGGCTGGATGAACACAGCAGGCCCAGCAGCATCTCAGGAGCACAAAAGCTGACGTTTCGGGCCTAGACCCTTCGTCAGAAAGGGGGATGGGGTGAGTGTTCTGGAATAAATAGGGAGAGAGGGGAAGGCGGACCGAAGATGGAGAGAAAAGAAGATAGGTGGAGAGTAGAGTACAGGTGGGGAGGTAGGGAGGGGATAGGTCAGTCCAGGGAAGACGGACAGGTCAAGGAGGTGGGATGAGGTTAGTAGGTAGGAGATGGAAGTGCGGCTTGGGGTGGGAGGAAGGGATGGGTGAGAGGAAGAACAGGTTAGGGAGGCAGAGACAGGTTGGACTGGTTTTGGGATGCAGTGGGTGGGGGAGGGAAGAGCTGGGCTGGTTTTGGGATGCGGTGGGGGAAGGGGAGATTTTGAAGCTGGTGAAGTTCACATTGATACCATTGGGCTGCAGGGTTCCCAAGCAGAATATGAGTTGCTGTTCCTGCAACCTTCGGGTGGCATCATTGTGGCACTGCAGGAGGCCCATGATGGACATGTTATCTAAAGAATGGGAGGGGGAGTGGAAATGGTTTGCGACTGGGAGGTGCAGTTGTTTATTGCGAACCGAGGGGAGGTGTTCTGCAAAGCGGTCCCCAAGCCTCCGCTTGGTTTCCCCAATGTAGAGGAAGCCACACCGGGTACAGTGGATGCAGTATACCACATTGGCAGATGTGCAGGTGAACCTCTGCTTAATGTGGAAAGTCATCTTGGGGCCTGGGATAGGGGTGAGGGAGGAGGTGTGGGGGCAAGTGTAGCATTTCCTGCGGTTGCAGGGGAAGGTGCCGGGTGTGGTGGGGTTGGAGGGCAGTGTGGAGTGAACAAGGGAGTCACGGAGAGAGTGGTCTCTCCGGAAAGCAGACAGGGGTGGGGATGGAAAAAATGTCTTGAGTGGTGGGGTCTCCCTCTTTATCCCTCTCTCCCTATTTATTCCAGAACCCTCACCCCATCCCCCTCTCTGATGAAGGGTCTAGGCCCGAAACATCAGCTTTTGTGCTCCTGAGATGCTGCTGGGCCTGCTGTGTTCATCCAGCCTCACATTTCGTTATCTGGGATTCTCCAGCATCTGCAGTTCCCATTATCACTGATACTACTTTTCTACTTATTTTGGTGTCAACAGTGAATTTAGCAACCATGCATTCTTTCCTTTCATCCAGGTCATTGATTTAGATTGTACAGGCAGTCCTTGGGTTGCGTACGAGTTCTGTTCTGGAGTCCGTTTGCAAGTCAGTTTGTAAATGAATTGTAATACAATGCAGGACAATGCAAAGCAACCATTTGTAAGTATAGCAAATGTTCATTTGTTAGGTCTTAAAATTACACCTTTGTATGCAATCACATTCATAAATACTAGCATTCATTAAGTTGACATTCATAAATCAGGGACCTCTGTAAATAGCTGAGGCCCCAGCTTCCACAAGTTACAGCTTTTCAATCTAAAATGGATCAGTTTATCCTCACTGTCTGCTTCCTGCTGGCCAGTCACTCCTTTATCCATGCTAATATTATCCCTTATATCAAGTGCTCACATTTTCACAGAATAACAGAATTGTTACGATGCAGGAGGAGGCCATTTGGCCCATTGTGCCTGCAACACCTCTTTTAATGAGTATCATTCCCTAGTGCCAATCTTCTGGTGTTCCCCTTACATGCCATTTCTAACCAAATAAACATTAAAGCTCTCTTGACTGACCCATTTGAACCTGCCTTCACCATGCTTCCATCTTGCAAAGTTATGTTTGATTTAGCCCTTATCAAATGCCTTTTGGAAATCATTGCTTGCACTTGCTCACAAAACACAAATAAATTGATTAAACGCAAGTTTCCTTTCAGAAAATTATTCGGCTATGACTGTTTCCATTATTATTTTCTAAATGTCCTGCTATGACTTCCTTAATGGACTCTGGAAATTTCCGTCTGAAGAAGGGTCTAGACCGAAACGTCAGCTTTCCTGATCCTCTGATGCTGTTTGGACTTGTGTGCATCCAGCTCTACACCTTGTTATCTCAGATTCTCAAGCATCTGCAGTTCCTACTATCACTGTATGGCACATGTTAGATTAACTGGCCTTTAGTTTTCTGCTTTCTTGAATAAATATGTTACAATTACTAATTTCCAATCCACAACAGTTCTTCCAGTATATAAAAAACTTTGGAAGATTACAATCAATGTCTCTTGAGGCTGAAGTTGGTTGGCTTGCCGAGCTGGTTTCTTGTTTTGCAGACATATCATTACCATGCTTGGTAACATCCTCAGTGCGGCCTCTGAAGAAACGTCAGTGTGTTTTCCTGTCTGGTTTTTAAACTCTGGAATCCATTGAGACAGATTGCCTCACTTCCGGATTTCCTTCATAGTGGAATGTATATGGGGTTGAGTTCAATGTGTTTATTAAAGCATGCTTCTAGGAATCCTCGTGCTTGTCTCTGCCTATCCTGTCCCAGGATCTTGGTGTTGTCCCAGTCAAAGTCTGGTTCTCCTTGTCCATGTGGATTGAGATGACTGAGTACTGGTCGTGCCTTTTTGTAGCCAGATGGTGTTCATGTAATCTTGTTAGTTTCCTTCCTGTTTGTCCGATGTAGTGTTTTTCACAGTCTCTGCAGGGGATCTTGTAGATGACATTGATATTGTCCATGACATTGATCTTGTCCATGGCGGGGAGTAGGTCTTCTCGGCGTAGTTCCGTGTTGCTGAACACGGCATGCGGCATGCTTTCATTCATCTAACGGGATATTGAGTACAAGAGTTGGTAGGTCATGTTACAGTTGTATAGGACTTTGGTAATGTGGTGACCAGAACTGTATGCAGTAGATTAGAATTATTTACATTAGAAAGACGGAGTCTATGGGTCTAAGGGGTCTTCCAGCTTGTGCACTTTCGGGAGGCTGTAGCATCAGGGTGTGTTGATTCCTTCGGGTTTCATTCTTAAGAAGTCTGTTTTGTTGATCTGTCCTGTTTGTGAGTCTTTGTAGCGTGTAGAGGATTTTGTTGCCTCGTCACGGTGTCGAGTCAGTTTGTACTGGCCGGTATGTGTTCTTATCGGTGAGCAGTGCTTGTGCTTTGGAGATGTAGTCCCTTTTATTCATTATCACTGTCATGTGCCCTTTGTCTGCAGGTCCTTTGTCTTGCCCTTCTTTAATCCGTCCAGCGTTTGTCTTTCCTGTGTGTCCAGGGTGTTGAGTTCACTCCTTCCGGTTAGTGTCAGGACTACTGTCTGTCTCATAGTTTGTTGTGTTTCTTCGTTGATATTGTTGGTCTTCCAGTGTAGCTAGGAATTCCATTTTGTTGGCATCCCTGTGGTTGTAGCTCAGTCCACGGGTGAGAATGGCTTTTTCTGTGTCTGTCAGCTTCCTGTCGGAGACAGGATCTCCATTTACTCTGCAGTTAGATAGTTTACATTTTTGGGGTCTTAAACAATCTGGAAACTTGTCCAACTTTCGGTCCAATAGTTTTTCCAGCACCTTTTCCCTGTGACGGTGATTGTTTTAAGTTGCTTGCTGCCTTATACCTGTTGATTTTCAAGTATATTTGGAATATTTTCTCAGTCTTCCATGTTGAAAACTGAAGCAGAAAGTTCTCCGCCATTTGTTTGTTTTCAGTCATGGACTTTCTTAAGGATCACACTTGCTTTAGTTACTCTTTTCCGAGTTAAATGTTGTGGAAAATCTTACTACCTGTTTCTATATTACTAGCTAGCTTTCTGTCATGCTCTATTTTCACCATTTTAATTGTTCCCATCGTTCTTTGCTGGTTCAAAAAACTATCTAATCTTCTGATATGTCCATTTTAATTTTATGTAGAATTGTACAATGATCCTTTCAATTTTATACAATCCTCCTGTTCCATATTTAGTCACAGATGATGTGTCCTCCCCAAGATGCCTAACTTTCTCACTGGACTAAATCTTCTTTGCTGGATTTATTGGAAGCATTCTCAGGTAAAGTTAGACACTAAGACACATTGCAAGCCTAGGTTAGCTACATGTTAGTCAAAGAGTAAGTTTTAAGTAGAATCATAAAAGGATGGAGCGAAGGTTTTGGGAGGAAATTCCAGAGTCTAAAGACCTATACAATTGATGGTCACATAGTGGGAAGTAATGAAAATGGGTGAAGGAGTACAATATTCCAGAATTCTTGAATTCTCAGACAATTGTAACTCAGTGGATTTTCTAATCTACTGTACATGGCTCAACTTTTCACTGATTCAGCTATTGGGAAAAGCCAATGATCATTTCCAGACCAAAAAGAAACTTGATTTTGTAGCCTGCACCAATTATAGCTAACCTTGTACAAAAAACAAAGTTGCTGGAAAAGCTCAGCAGGTCTGGCAGCATCTGCAAAGGAAAAAACAGAGTTAACATTTCGGCTCCCATGACCCTTCCTCAGAACACCTAACTTTCAGGCACCAAGGCCCACAAGATGCAACAACTCAAAGAAACTCTGTTTTTCCCTTCACAGATGCTGCCAGACCTACTGAGCTTTTACAGCAACTTTATTTTTGCTCCTGATTTACAGCATCCGCAGTTCTTTCGGTTTTTATATAGCTAACCTTGTATCGGCACTGGCACACCCATGTGTTACAAAAGCCTATATTTACTAACCTGTGCCTGTATTCTATAGTTCTGTTTCCAAAGAAAGGTCAGCAAAGCAGATTGTAATGAAATGGCGTCAGATGGTCATCAATTATCTAACGACGTCTTGAAAGAATGTTAAAGCTCTTGTGATACAGTGATAATGATTCTACCTCTAAGCCAGGACATCCAGGTACAAATCCTACTTGCTCCAGAGGCATGTCATAAAATCTCTTCTTCAGAAAACAAACAACACCAGGTTATAGTCCAACAGGTTTATTTGAACTAACAAGCTTTCAGAGCATAGCCCCTTCATCAGGTGAAATGAGACAGAAGTGAATAGACACAGAATTTAGAGGCAGAGAGATCAAAAGATCATACAAATGGTGTGAGTGGAGCGTCGAATAATAAGTCTCTGCAAGTGAATAAATATGTCAGATGGTGTGAGTGAAGTGTCAACAGCTGAATAACAGGTGAAGGGATGACCTATAATCCAATTCAATAAGGCAGACACATAATTTCAACAAGTTAGAAATAAGGTGGTGCTAGAGACAAACCAAATGACCAGAATAACATAATAGGCATAAGAGTTGCATGTCATGGGTCGTACCAAAGTAGTATGTAATCCAAAACTGTACAAAATAACTAACATAGGGAGATCATAACAATTTATCAGTGATGGTATCAAAACAGGACAGTAAGGAAGATTTTACAGATACAGAAGTGTGGTGGGATCACATGTAGCGCGACATGAATCCAAGATCACAGTTAAGGCTATCTTCATGGGTATGGAACTTGGTTATCAGTTTCTGCTCAGCAATTCTGTGTTGTTGCATATCTTGGAGATCGCATACCCGAAGATCAGAGGCATAATGTCCTTGACTGCAGAAGTGTTCCCCAACTGAGAGGGAACATTCCTGTGTGGCGTTTTTTTCATGGTGCAACTGATAGCCAAGTTCCTTACCCATGAAGATAGCCTTAACTGTGATCTTGGGTTTATGTTGTGCTACATGTGATCCCACCACTCTGTTCTGTATCTGTAAAATCTTCCTTACTGTCCTGTTTTCACACCATCACCTTGATAAATTGTTATATCTCTAAGTTAATTAGTTTATACAGTTTTGGATTACTTACTACTTTGGTTAGACCCAGGGCATGCAACTCTTATACCTAACATGTTATTCCAGTCATTTGGTTTGTCTCCAGCACCACCCTATTTTTAGTTTTTGTAATTATCTCTCAGCCTGATTTAATCAGATTACAGGTCATCACTTTACTTGTTATTCAGCTGTTGACACTTTATTCACACTTTCTGACGTATTTGTTCACCTGCAGAGACTTATTATTCAACACTCCGCTCGCGCCATTTGTATGATCATAGATCATACACTCCCTACAGTGTGGAACCAGGCCCTTCAGCCCAACAAGTCCACACCGACCCTCAGAGCATCACACCCAGATGCACCCCATTATAATCCACCTAATCTCCACATCCCTGAACACTATGGGCAATTTAGCATGGCCGATCCACCTAACCTGCACATCTTTGGACTGTGGGAGGAAACTGGAGGCCCCAGAGGAAACCCATGCAGACACGTGGAGAATGTGCGAACTTCACACAGAGGGTAGAATCAAACTTGGTCCCTGGCGCTGTGAGGCAGCAGTGCTAACCACTAAGCTACTGTGCTGCCCCAATATTTTGATCTGTCTGTCCTTGACCTCTCTGCCTATAAATTCTGTGTCTGTGTGCTTCTCTCTCACTTCACCCGATGAAGGGGCTACACTCTGAAAGCTTGTAATTTCAAATAAACTTGTTGGACTATAATCTGGTGTTGTTTGATTTCTGACCTTGTCCACCCCAGTCCAATACCAGCACCTCCACAATGTAGTGTCTCTTGATCTGTTTGATTTGAAAATATCTTGAAACAATTTTGCTTTTTCTGCTGATAAGCCACAGAAATGGTCTCAGTACATGTGATATCCTTAAACCTCCGTATCTCATCTTTTCTTCAAGGCACCTTAAACTTACCTCCTTGAACAAGCTTTTGGTCATCTACTCACTATGTCCTTATTTTTTCCACTGATGAGATGTGGACATGCGGGCAAGGGGAGGACTTGTTGTCTGTCTCTAATTACCCACAAGTAGCTTGCCAATCCATTTCAGAGGTCAGTTAAGAGCTAAACCACATTGATGTGGGGCTGCAGTCTCTTGCAGACCAGACCAGGTAAGGATGGCAGATTTTCTTCCCTAAAAAGGCATAGATTTTACAGCATTTGATGAAATGGTGACTAGCACTAAGATTTGATTAGAATTTCAGATTTTCTCCATTTGAATTTAAACTCCATCAACTGACATGTTGGGATTTGAACTTATTTACTCGGTGATTTAGCCTGGATAAGATGCCATATAAACTCAGACTGTTATAAATTAGAAAAATTGAAAATTCATCATTGTGAAAGATGTAATGCAGGAAGAACCCAGAAGGGGGAGCTCTCCTCAGACAAGAAATAAAAAATACATTGATGCGTAGGAGTCATTGGGGGCTTATGAGGAAAACAAAGAATATTTGAACAAAAGAGACTTCTTTTAGAAAGGTGTCTTAGTGTTTCTACCCAAACATATTTCCCCAGTTGAAGTTGCCACTATGTGACAATACACCCTTTTGTTCTGAGGTTAGTCTCCTGTGGAACTTCCAGTTAATTAACCTCCTTATTAAGATGCCTTAATAACACCCTTTGGGTTGTTTTACATGGTGTACACACAGAAGGGCATGATCACAGGGTGCACTCTAAATGGGGGACTTCAATGGCCATCACTAAGATTGACTCAGTGCCACTAAACCTGGCTGAGTCTGCTAGATTAGGCCTCTAGCAGATGTTGAGAGAATCAACAAGAGGGAAACATGCCCACATTGTCACCAAATAACTATAGCAGATGCATCTGCCAACAACAGTATCAGCAGGAGTGAACATACAGTCCTTGTGGAGACAAAGCTCCACCTTCAAATTGAGGATACCCTGCATCGTGGTCTGTGACACTACCACCATATTCAATAGGATAGACTTTAAACAACACTAGCAACTAGAGATTGAGTATCCAGGAATCACTGTGAGCCATCAGCATTCAATCAAAACCTACAATCTCTAAGCCCCATCATATCCCCCACTCTAGAATTGCCATTAAGCCAGGGGATCAACCCTAATTCAATAAAGGGTGCAGGAGGGCATATCAGGAGCAGAACCAGGCTTACCTAAAAATTTAGATGCCAATCCACTGAAGCTACAACAAAGAACTGCTTGTGTGCCAAGCTACCTAAGCAGCATGCAATCTACAGGGCTAAGTAAGGGATTGGATCTAAGCTATGCAGTACTGCTGCATTGTGTCATGAATGGTTCTGAACAAGTAAACAAGTAGGCTCCACAAGTGTGCTCATCCTCAATTATGGTGGCACTTCCTCAACATTAACCTCTCACTGATACTCGATTTGAGTTCTTTCAGGGCCATTCGGAAGTGAAAGTGACTGCCTTCAAGGCAGCATTGATCAAGTAAGGCATCAAAGAACCCGAGCAAAATTGGAATCAATGGGAATTGCTGTAAATCTCTCTGCTGATTGGAGTCATACCTAGCACAAAGGAAGATGGTTGTGGTTTTGGTGGTCAGTGATCTCAGTTTCAGGAGTTCCTAATGTCCTAGGCCCAACCATCTTAGCTTTTTAATCAATAACCTTCCCCCATGAAAGATCAAAAGTGGGATTGTTCATTGTTCAATCATCAATGTTCAGCACTATTCACAACTCCTCAGATACTGAAGCAATCTATGTCTGTAGTAGCAAGTAGCAAGACTGGACAATAATTGGGCAATAAATGGAAAATAATATTCACACCACACAAGTGGTGAGCAATGACCAGCTCCAAAAAGGGGCAGGCTAGATTCTCTGCTTAAAACTCAAGACTGGGACTTAAACCCACAACCTTCTGCCTTAGAGGCAAAAGTGCTGCATAGTCAATCATAGATGATATATATTTAATCCATGACGCAATCACTGGTGTATGCACTTAATAATAACCCAAGGCAATGTCACATATAATACCAAATTTGATTTTTTTTGTATAAAGCTTTATGTATTTCCATTTTGTTCTTTAGTTTTTGCACCAGCATGTATCCCATTGTTCTGACTTGTGCCAGTACCTAGCAGAGCAAAACCCTAGTTCTAGCTGGGAGACCCATCTCATGTCCCAATGATAAATTGGATTATTCATCCCAATGCAAAGTTGAGGGATCCACCCCAATTCCGACTGCTGAACTAACCCTAACCCTAACCCATCAAGGCCCCAGCCAATAAAGAAAACATTTCTTGACAGCTACCACGTGAAGCAGAATTACTCGAAACATTATAGACAACAAGACGTAGAGCTGGATTATCTCGGATTCCCCAACATCTGCAGTTCCTATTATCTCCCTTACTCAAACATTAGTTTAATTGGATAGGACGCTCTGGCTGCCTGCGGTCTCAGTTCCCGTTTCCCCTCTCAGTCTACGGTCAGAGCCGGAATTTTAGTTGTGGGATTTTGCTGTGTAAAATTCATGGAACCAGAGGTGTGGCACATATCTGAGGAACCGATAAAACAGTTATTATCAGTTCTTTCTGGAGGAAGGAGAGCAGGAGAGCTTCCGTTGGGAAAATGCTAGCTCGTGACTTCATGTGAGCTGAAATGTCATTTTCACAAGTTGACCTACTTCATGTCTGCAACCCTCTTGTTTGAATTTTTGCACGTGCTTCTCGAAAGAAATGTTCCTTTTGAGTTGTTGAAGGTAGGACAGATGTCAGAGGTAGTTTCTTTACTCAGAGAGTAGTAACGGAATGGAACGCTTTGCCTGCAACGGTAGTAGATTCGCCAACTTTAGGTACATTTAAGTCGTCATTGTATAAGCATATGGACGTACATGGAATAGTGTAGGTTAGATGGGCTTGAGATCGGTATGACAGGTCGGCACAACATCGAGGGCCGAAGGGCCTGTACTGTGCTGTAATGTTCTATGTAACATTCCCTCAGCTGCGTCCTGAGGGCTCTGATTACATTCCTGATACTCTGGATGACATTATCGAGTTTGGTCCAATAGTTTTGTTCACTTCCGACCTTTACCCAGGGAAGTTAGAATGAGCGGAGGATCTGTCTTCCTCTGTAACAACGGGAACTGCAGGCCAGATGTATCCTGCAGCTGCACGCTCACTTCCTTCCATCGGACACCGGCTGTATTTATGCCTTTGTTCTCCAGCTGTTTGACCGCACGCTGGGTGCTTATCAGCGTATTCAGTGCCCCACAATAGGAAGAAGCAATGACAGAACTTCCACTTGCTACAGCGAAATAAAACACAGCACCACTTATTCAAAGGCCACCACAAGGGACCTTAAAGAATGAAGTATATTATACCGTGAGCACTGTGAAAGCAGCGCACTCCTAAGAATTGAGTACAGAAAGGAGAGCAGATATAGCAACGATCAATGAATAGCCTGACTCTACTCCTTTCTTGGGATACAATTTGTCGCCCCCTTTACTCTCACTGGTTGTCGACCTCAGTTACGGTTCACTTCACCTAGCAGCCTCAATACCATTCGTCAGCCACCTTGCTCGGCCGTGGAAGGGGTACAGGCACACTTTACCCTGTTCTCCCACTTCCCTCAAAACTCACCGACGCAGAGGTCATGTGGCCACTGCCCTGGTCGGATATCCCCAATCCTGCTTCCCATCTCTGGGGTACTAACGCTCATTGTGTTAACCCACACTGCCATCTCGGATGAGATCAGTTAGTCCCAGAAAGCTTGACAATTGGCCTGTTAAACTCAGTTTCAAACTGTTAAATGCACCCTACCACCATACCAGTTATATTAAATCTAATAACATAAATTCATACTTTAGAGATAGCAAGGCCGTTGCAGGAATGGAATTGAGCAGACAGAAAGGACTTATATCTAGATAGTGCCTTTCACAATCACAGGGCATCCCAAAGTGCATCACTGTATATTTGAATAGATACCACAGACCTCAATGTCTCTAGTCCTCTGATCTTAAGAAGATCAATCATCCATGGCATTACACCAATCCCTGGGCACCAGATCTTCAATTTAACTTCCCAAGTGAAACCGCAGACAGCCAGGAGAAAGGAATTGCAGCATTTTTGATACAGTTAGATAAGAAGTTGTAAGGGATGGATGTCAGAAGGTAAACATAGGTGTGAATTAGTTAGGCTACATTTTCTGAAGTAGGGTCCCGATCCGTAACATCATCTTTCTTCCTCTGATGGTGATGACTAGCCTGAAGTGTTCCTCCAGCTCCACACCGTGTTATCTCTGATTCCAGCATCTGCAGTTCTCACTGTCTCTGAAGCCAAATGGCTTGTTTTCCACTCTGAAGTTCTAACAACATCTCATCTTTAAGCAGTTCTTCAGGATCTTACGAAGATACAAAATAGGAGCAGAAGTTGGTCACTCCCCAACCCCATTCTGTAAAATCATGGCTGATTTAATTACTTCATATTGCCAACCAACCCCTTCCTTATCCAAGTCTATCTAACTCTGTTTTAAAAGGGCTCCATTTTCGCTACTTTTTGAGGAACAGAGTTCTAAAAACTCACCATCCTCCTCTGTGAGAAAAAAATCTCCCTGTCATAAATGGGCAACCCTGTATTTTAAAACACTGACCACAGCTCTAGATTCCTTCATAAGAGAAAATATTCTTTCCACAAAGGGTGGCTTGGTTCCACTCCCTTTCAACTGGGTTCTGAGATCGTGGGCAAGTCCAATGTGCGACTGGCAGATTGTGCCACATGTCTGGCAGGGTATTTGAAAGATTGAGTAGGTGGGGTGTTTAGACATTTTCACGTCCCTGATGAAGTCTCTCAACCTGTTCGGTGCCATCCTAAATGAATTTCCTCCATCTTGATCAGTCATAGGGCAGAATTGCCATGAGTCAACAGGAATGTTTCACCTTGTCAGCACACACTGAATCATTTCCTTTACCCACCTAGGAGTATCCTGCTACTACATAATCAGTGACTGAGCAATATAAAATTACTGCTAATATCTTAACAAGCCAAAACATTGAAACATTTTACATCATCAGTAATATCAACACTTCCATATGCTCCCTGAACAAAATTCAAAGATTGTCATGTTGGGATAACATACACAAACTTCATTATCTCATTTACAGATCTGAACTCTGCCTCAGAACGAACAGGAGACAAACTTAGAGGCTGCTGAAGGGAAATAAGAGGCGAGATGCACTGAAACTGCCCCTCAAATGCAACAGTAACATTCTGGAGAGAGGTCAAAGCTGCTTTCTCAAAGCAATTGGTTCCAAAATCTGGGAACCAAAGATGAGTCAGAATTCATTAAGATAATTACAGAAGTGTATTTTTGTGAATGAACATTGAGCAAGTTTCTACATCACCAATCGCTGCAGTCCAGATCAGTCAGCTTGGAAGTCAGAGGTATCAATCCTACCTCAATATAATCTCAATGTAATCCCAGGTTTTATTTAGAGTATGAGATAACTGTATCGTTTTTTTTAATTTTAAATTTACTTTGAGAGGTAATGATGGAATTTGGGCCCACATCTCATTGATTCATAAACAGTCACAATAACCAATCCTACATTCAAAGTTTTTCTCAGCATGAACTCCAAATGCTTCATCTTGTCACCACTCCCTGGACATCGAGTTTACATCAAATAGACTATTCAGTCCAAACTAGGCTTTATGTTTGTGTTTCACAAAAGCCTCCTCTCACTTTATCAGCGTTTCCTTCTCTTGCTTTGTCCCTCATTAATTTACTTAGCCTCCCTTTAAATACATTGTATGCCAATTATCTTGACCTCTCCACAAGGTGGCTCATTCTACACATTTAAGATAACAAAGTTTGGAGCTGGATGAACACAACAGGCCAAGCAGCATCTCAGGAGCACAAAAGCTGACGTTTCGGGCCTAAAGCTAGGTCTCTGGTCTAGGCCCAAAACGTCAGCTTTTGTGCTCCCGAGATGCTGCTTGGCCTGCTGTGTTCATCCAGATTCACACTTTGTTATCTTGGATTCTCCAGCACCTGCAGTTCCCATTATCTCATTCTACACATTTGTCAGATTTGCCATAGAAGCAAAATACTGCAGGTGCTGGAAGTCTGAAACAAACACAGAGAATGCTAGAGAAACTCAGCAGAACTAACAGCATCTGAGAAATGTTGTTAATGATTCGCATATGTTCTTCTGACCTTAAGAAGTCATGCCAGACGCAAAACATTAACCCTGTTTCTCTCTCCACAGATGTTATCAGACTTGCTGAGTTTCTCCAGCATCCTCTGCATTTATTAGGTAATTAATTCACAGTTCACTAACGGGGTCATTAATGAGGCCCTGTTCCCATTGTGGAGCAGTCATGCACACAACCTATTCTTAGAGGCCAGGAGTCTCATAGGGATCTATATGGAGAGAAGAGCCTGCCATTATTCTTAATTCATTTTCAGGAGCACGACCTGACCTCCTAATGACCTGTCAATTAATGAGCAGGGATGTGACTGAGGGGAAGAATTTCCTGTTCACTGGTCCATGCGATGACCCCAACATCAGAAAGGGTACAACTGCCTTAACCCTTTACTAATCTAAGCCTAAAGATCTGACAGATCCCATGTCCTCTTCATAACCAAAATATACAGCATCTTCCTACCACATATATATGTACATTATCAAATTTTACCACTTCAATGGTATGGTCCTCAAGCAGTCCAGCTTTTATTTCATCTTAAAATATTGAATTGCTTAAAAATCATAAATTGATATTAGACAGACAGGTTGTATAATCTAAGTTGTACTCTGCTGGCTTTAAAAGATTGAGGGGGAAATCTGATCAAGTGTTAAAACATTCAAAAGAGAATAGTTCCTCTGATGAGGGATATTAGGCCGAGAGAACAACACCAATTAGGAGCAAGATCATATAGCATCTCTTCTCAAGGATTACTGGAAATCAGCAACTCTGTCCCAAAAATATGGTTACTGATGGATGCCTGTGTTTTCAAAGGCTGTGATTGGCAGATGCTCACTGCTTGTATTAAGCAACATGGAGTCAAAGGTGATAATGAAGTGGCGATAGAGCTTTTGTGGTGCAATGGTAGTGTCCCTACGTCTGGACCAGTATAACTGGATTTAAGTCCCACCTGCTCCAGAAGTCTGAAATAATAGTTCAGGACAGGTTGATTAGAGAATATGTAAAGTGGAGATACAGATTAGACATGATCTGCATTGGGAAAATGTTTACAGAGCTGAATGGCCTATTGATGGTTTGACATAGCATGCTAAAAATCAAAAATTTTTTTTCCTTAAGAGGCATCTTCTGAACAGTAGAACTGATCCATGGAATCAGGTCCAAGCAATTCCTACCTACAGAATTAGAATCAGAGTTCGAGGAAATAGTGGCATAGTGGTAATATCAACAAATTACAAATCCAGACCTGGGAATGTGCATTTGAATCGCACTCAACATCTAGAATATAAATCCACTCTGTGTCACGATGGCAATGAAATCATCGTCAATTGTGGCAAAAGCCCATCTGATTCATCAATGTTCTTTAAAGAAGGAAGTCAGTTGTCCTAATCTGGTCTGGCCTACATGTGACTCCAGACCCACAGTTTGGTTTACCCTTAACTTCCCTGTGAATTGGCTCATTTCAAGGGTGATTAGTGATGGCAATGAATGTTGGCATAGCCAGCGATGTCCACATCTCAAGAAAGAATGAAAAAAAATTTTAAAGTTTGCAGTAGCACAACACATTGACAGGCACTAAGAAGGTACCACACCTGAGGAACTGCTAACATTGGCACTATTTCTATACATTTAATAAGACAAACACATTATCTGATTAATTGCCACATCAAAATGTTTGCCCTGTTTCTTGTCTCCCAGATCCCACAGTCAGTTTTCTCAGTTGTCAGATCCCAAGAGAAAAGGCTTCTTTCATTTTAACAGGAGCCAGTGCATAAACCATTGTTCCTCTGTAACCCAATTTATATGTAAACTAAAGGAACAAAAGGAAGAGATGTGGGCAGTGCTGACAGAACCTATTATATGATGTCATAAACAAGTTACTCACGTCTGATCAGTCAGATCCTTCAAATTTAAAGGAACACATTTTGCAAATTTAGTCTAGGAAATATTAGCCAGGATTCCTGATTTCCTATTCAGTGTTAACTCTTCAAGAGCACTGGATTGGCTGCTGAGCCACACAAAAAGAAGAATGATTAGGAGATAGTAGGAACTGCAGATGCTGGAGAATCTGAGATAACAAGGTGTAGAGCCGGATGAACACAGCAGGCCAAGCAGCATCAGAGGAGCGGGAAAGATGACATTTTGGGCCTGGCTGCTCGGCCTGCTGTGTTCATCCAGCTCTACACCTTGTTATCTCAGGAAGAATGATTACTTGGCTATGGTGCTAAATATCACCCATGGAATCTAGCAGAAAGTAGTCAGCGCCAAGACCAACAACAACAACAACGTGGATTTCTATATCACCTTTAACATAGCAGTAAAACATCCCAAAGAAAAGCATTTTTAAAAATCCTTTCAGAGTACACAGATATTACTTGTTTGGCCAGCACTCATTTCTCATCCCTAACTTTGCTGGAGAAGGTGATAATGGGCTGTCTTCTTTGGATTTCTGCATGTAGTGTGGGTACTATCAATGTGCTGCTAGGAAGGAAAATTCAGGATTTTGACCCAGTATCAATGAAGGAACCATGATATAGTTCCAAGATGGGACAATGTGAGGCAGGGAGGAGAGCATGTGGTTCATGGTGTTCCTATGTTTTTCTGCCCTTGTCCTTCTGAATGGTAGAGATCATGGGTTTGGAAGGTGCTGTTGTAGGAATTGCTGCAGTGCATCTTGATGCGGAGGATGGGATGTCTGTCCAAGCAAGCTGCTTTCTCCTGGATGGTGTTGAGCTCGTGTTGTGTACCATCATTCAGGTAAGTAGAGAAGATGCCATCATACACCTGATTAGTGCCCTATAGATAAGTCTTTTTCATTTGTCATGGGATGTGGTTTCACTGGCAAGACCAGTATTTATTGCCCTACGTAGGGCAGTTAAGAATCAATCACATTGCTGTGGGTCTGGAGTCACATTTGGCTATCGCAATTTCTTTCCCTAAAGGTCCTTAGTGAAACAGATGGGTCTTCAACAACAATAGTTATGAGGTCACCATTAGGCTGACTTTTGATTCCAGATTTTATTGAATTCACATTTCGCAATCTGCCATGATAAGATTCAAACCCATAACATCATAACATTAGCTCATGATCCCTGACTTACTGGTCCAACATTTCCAACATGCCACCACCTCCCCTTACATCTAACAAAAGACATATGACCTCCAGAATTATAGCACAACCTCCTGATCTGAAGAGATTCCTGAATTGGTGCCTTCCATATTTTAGTGAAGACTTAACATTGTGATTCCTGCCTCCACCCTGACTTGTCCTGGAATAGTTCAATAACATGAACTATAAAATGACGCAGCACCTCATTGCGGTGGAGGGCAACCTCACCCACTATGTGGTTGAAACATCTGGGGGACACATGCCAGTCCAAGAGGTTGAAATGCAGATTCATGCAGGAACTCGAGAGTACTAAGCCAATCTTCTGTAATTCCTGAAAGGCATGCATCTCAGGCTCATCCTACACATAGCCAGACCACATCCCCCCACACCCCCACGAATGCCAGAATAAAGCACAAGCTCACAGCACTACAAACAACAACAACATTCCAACCTTCTGAAGACCTAACATCCAATTTAGAAGACTAACTGGTCCAATTTAAAAAGACATTACCAAATTAGCCAAGTCACCCAACAGCACACTGCCCTCAGTCGGAGTACAGTGGGGTCCATTTGGCCTTTCGGAATCAATGGTTGACAGCCCACTGTAATGGTCAAGAAGCATTCCTGTTATTTTACATCTCTGGTCTCTTGAATTTCACCAGGCGAGCGGAGAGATGTTTATGTCACTGATCTAGTACACCAGAATTCCAGGCTAATATTCTGGGAAAATGAGTTCAAATCCCACAACGGCAACTGGTGGTATTTAAATGCAATTAATAAAATCTGGAATCAAAAGCTACTCTCAGGAATGCTGACCATGAATCATCAATTGTTGCAAACACCCATTTGGTTCACCAATGTCAAATAGAGAAGGAAATCTCCTTACCTGATCTAGACTTACAGCAATGTGGTTGACCCATAATTGATCTCTGAAATCGTCTCACAAGCCACCTGGTTCAAGGGCAACAAATGCCATCCTAGCCAATGATGGCTGCATACAAAGAAAGAATAAAAAGAAAGAAGCAGGCTAGGTGGATTGGACATGCTAAATTGCCCATAGTGTTCAGGGATGTGCAGTTTAGGTGGGTTATACGGGAATAGGTGTGAGTTGGATGCACCGAGGTTTGGTGTGGACTTGTTGGGCCGAAGGGCCTGTTTCCACACTGTAGGATTTCTCTGATTCTAAATGCAGGCCACCAAACAGATACCACCATAATTGCCCCAGATTCAGCAACAGCAAACCAGCCAGAGCTACCAGCAGGAGGCCTTACTCTTGAAATGGTGAGAAGACATGATTGCAGAGGGTGCCATTCTTGCAGGGCATAAAGTCCAGATTATCCCTCACCCTCTTGAGCCTGCAAAAATAACTCAGGGCCTCTCCTCTTCAAGTCGCCATATCAAATCAAAATCCACTAGAGCCTACCTAAAATGGTAACCTGGGAGATATCACAGGCTACTTTCCAAATTGAACTGAGGGCTTTATTTCCTGAATCAGATGGAATCTATGAACAACTGCAGTTAGGCTCCTTGTAAAATTATGCCAGTGGCAGTATTTGCAACAATGAGGAGCAAAGGCTACCCATTCCATTTGGAGACAATTACAGACGCTTTAATACCAGGTGAAGGGAGTAAACATCACCTGCAATGTGACGATATATCCCTTGTAGCAAATACACGATAATTACACCATGAATTTATTATTTAGTTTACCTCCTGTGACTTTTCTTATGCCACACTGGAGAATACAATATTTGACCTCTCTCCCTTTCATTAAGATTCTGGTTAAAAGCTGCCTTTTTCACTAACCTTTCAATCAACTGTCCAGATACTTCCTTCTGTAATTTGCTGTTACATGTAGGTCAAAGCAGGCAAATTTTCTTCTTGAAAGAGCATTAGTGAAAGAGATTTTGTTTTCAAAACAGCATTTGACAGTGGTTACATTACTTTTATTCCAGGTCTTACTGAATTCAAATTTCACCATCTATCATGGTGGGATTAAAACCCAGGACATTAGCCCAGTGCTCTGGATGACTAGTCCAGCGACATTCCCGCCATATCACCACCTCCCCTGAAATTTGCCAGACACTAAACACAAGTGTGGGTTTGTCCTCCATCTCAATGAGGTGCTGTATCATTTTTCAGTTCCTGGTAAACCATTCCAGAGCTCAACAGGGCATAGTCTGCTTTGATGTAGAGTCTTACAAAATGTCTTGAGACTTCCACTATGCTACGTTAAAGGTGTTGTCAAGATGTAAGCTCTTGTTCTTGTTATGCTAATGATAAAACTGTCATCAAGAAAGTGCCACATGGAATATTTTGTAGGAAATATGTATGTGAACAAAAATTCTTGCAAGACAAATAAATATGAAAATTAGAGATATTTATGAAGAAAACATTCAAAGTGAAAAGAAATATAAAAAGAGAATTTTCTGTTAACAGCTTTGAAAATCAATGTCCTATGTTAGATTTACCATTGTACAGTTCACAATTAATAGCACAGTAAAGTCACCATAGTCTTACCAAACATAGAGCTGCTCTCTCATTAGAGATAATCAGTGGTGGTTTAACCTGAGGGTCACCTCACCTCAGGCAAGGGGAGATGTTGAGAAGGAGAGTCCATCATGATATCTTCAGCACGTGCAGGAATTGAACCCAAACTGTTGGCATTACTCTGAATCACAAACCAGCCATCCAGTCAACTGAACTAACAAACTTCCAAACGCACAATATGCTGTTTATATTATAGCGTGTGCTGTATAATTAAATTACATCTCTGTTTAACTGAATATGTTTCTTCTACGTCACATCTTGTAGTTACTGTGCCTTCCAGGGTCAGTTAGAGGCTAATTGCTCTAGCCAAATATTCAGGCCTGTTAAAATGTTAGATTTGTATTTTTTTGGTTAAATATTTTGGCACTAAGAAGAAATTATTTTTCATTGTTAGTAACTGTCTCTGTTGATTGGAAAAGGCCACTTGCTTTCACTTTTTTTTAAAAAATGAGAGTTTTATATCTGTATCCAAATTTGAGATCTGACTTAGGTATATACTGTTTTAGGAACATAGGAGCAGGAGTAGGCGATTCAACCTTATCTAACATGATCCACCATTCTAATTTATGGGTGTTCATCTACCTCATCACCATTTTCCCACTGTATTATCTTATTCCTTATGGAAATATATAAAAATGTTATTATCTTGGGGTTTTTTGGATATATGTTTAGGTGGAGGTAGAACATCCCATGGAACCATTTTAAAAGAGCAGCAGGATTCTCCCGGGTGACCTGGTCAAGACTACTCACTCAAACACAAACAGACTATTTGGTCATTATCCTACCTCTACTCAGAGAAACTAGCTGCGTACAAATTTATTGCCATGTTTTCTGACTCACAAAAGCGACCATAGACTCCTTTGTGAAGCACGTGGGCGCATCATCATCATAGAATTCCTACAGTGTGGAAACAGGCCCTTTGTCCCGACAAGTCCACACAGACCCTCACAGCATCCCACCCAAATCTATCCCACATAACCCACCTAGTGTACACATCCCTGAACACTGTGGACAAGTTAGCATGGCCAATCCACCTAGCCTGCACATCTTTGGACTGTGGGAGGACACCCACGCAGACGAGAGTCACCCAAGATTAGAATCAAACCCAGGCCCCTAGTGCTGTGAGGCAGCAGTGCTAACCACTGAGCTGCCCATGACATGATGAAAGGTGCTTTACAAACACAAGTCAGATTTCTACAAACGCAACTTCATGCATATTCATAAGTGACACTGTCTCATTTGATTTCTGAGCATGCATTTCCAATAAGTTCATTGATTATTTTGTATTTTTGTGCACAGATGAATTGTCCTAATCTTAACTGTCACTCGATATTATCAGTTGCTGTCTGAGAGACTAAGCAGGTTATGCCTTGTCTTGCTGAAATGCAAACAGCTCATGAAGGGATAAATGGAAGAGAGTATGCAAAAGATGCAAAGTCAAGTCAGTGTGGTGGGGGATGTATTGTTACACCTGGATTATAACATCAAAAATGTATATTTATATAGAGCCTTTAACGTAGCAAAACATCCCAAGAAACTTCAAAGTCAGTTTATAAATGAAAATTTGACGCACTGCAGTGTAAGGAAATACGACAGATGACCAAAAAGAGAAGGGTTTAAGGAATGTCTTCAAGGAGCGAGAGAAAAATAGATTAAAAAGAGAGAGAGAGAGAGACAATTAGTGATGAAATTCCATATGAGTAGTCTTGGACATTCAGAATCAACCGGTATGGCAGGTATGGGAGCTGACATTTGCTTATGAGATCACCTGGCACTACTGAAACCAAGAAAGGATCGACAACAGAGCTGATTTGAAATAGAACACTACAGTGCAGTACAGCCCCTCGATGTTGCGCCGACTTGTGAAACCAATCTGAAGCCCATCTAAGCTACACTATTCCATTCTCGTCCATATGTTTATCCAACGACCATTTAAATGCCCTTAAAGTTGTCGAGTTTACTACTTTTGCAGGCAGGGCATTCCACACCCTTACTTCTCTCTGAGTAAAGAATCTACCCCTGATATCTGTCCTATATATATCACCCCTCAATTTAAACGTATCTCCCCTCATGCTAGCAATCACCATCCGAGGAAAAAGGCTCTCACTGTCCAAATGGTGTCCACTATTGAAATGGTGATTTAGTGGTAATGTCACTGGGCTGATTATCCAGAAACCCACACCAATGCTCTGAGGACTTGTGTTCAAATCCCACCATGGCAGTTAGTGAAATTTGAATTCAGTAAACATCTTGAATTGGACAGGTGACTATATAACCTTTGTTGATTGTTATAAAAACCCAATTCGTTCACTAATGCTTTTTAGGGAAGAAAATCTCCCACCCTTATCTATCAGGATTATATGTGAATCCAGATCCACAGCAATATGGTTGACTCTTAACTACCCTCTGAAAAGGGCACTAGCAAGCCCCTCAGTTCAAGTGCAATTGGGGATCAACATGACCCAGCAATTATGGATGGCAAGGGGATAAGAGCCAGGCCTTACTCCTTCACACACTTTCAATCACAGTTGATTTCTTCTGCCCAATACAGAATATACTGCACAATGATTGCCACTATCAACTGCAAACCCACCTCTTTGCCACCAATTTCAGTGCCAGATTTCATAAAATGATGCTGCATTCTGTTAGGCCTATTTCAAAGCCGCTGTGAAAATATTTGTCCCTCTTGCCTTCTGAAGTGTTATATCTTAGCAGCCCACACTGCAAACTTTTGAGATTCAGGGAAATGTTATATATACACATTTATATACATACGTTAGCTATAATCACTTCTTAGAAGGACTGAATTAGCATTGCTGATTTAACTTGGCAACATTTTGAAGTGCTTCTTAGCCAATTAATTGATGACTTTTTATGAAATGTCAACACTGCTATTCTTTAGAAAAATACTGCAACTCAAATAAAAATAAATGGCTAATTAATTTCTTTCTGGTGAGGAATGGATATGGCACAGGATATCAAGAGAACTCACCTGCTCTTCTTCTAAAAAGTGTAAAGCCTGTAACAAAATATCTGCCTGAGAAGTCAGATAGGACTTTCACATTATATGATGATGGTAGTAATACAATTGATCCAAATACAACTGTAGATACATAGGATACATTTTTGCAATTTCCAATTCATACTGAGGGCCACGGCTGTGAAAGCATTCTCATTCCGGAGTTGAGGTGGTTGCGGATTTCACAACCCACTCCACAAGCACGAATGCCAAATCTACACGGGAATTTCGGTGGACTCCAAACTGCCAGAAGTTCTCGAATGAGACATTAAATCCAAGCTCTGCCTGGTCTCTTAGGTGGGCTTAAATAGGTGTTCTTCTCAGTTTCTTGGACACTGAATTTTGTTTAATCCACATAATTAATCCACTTTATCATTCCCTCATTGCTTGTTGTAAGAACTTTTGCTATGTGATACAGTGACTGCTGTATTTCCAGGTCTCACAATTTCATGAAGGCACTAGATAAACGCAAGTTATTACTTTCTGACTCTGTACCTTCTCCTGGATAACACTAAAATCTAGCAAATGACAAAAAAAAAATTCCCATGAGGTTCCTATTAAAATCTATTCAATCATTCCACTTTGGCAAAATGTGAAAATATACGTAAACAAATGTGTTTCTTAAGAATTCATCTTCTGAAAACAAATGAATGCTATAAGTTGGTAAGCACCAACAGCGCTCAGTAAGTCTTCCTGTTTATCTCTCTATTGTAAAGTCACACACTGCTGATGCTTCCAGTGCCCTGTTTGCGCTGTGTTTGTGGTATCTACACATCCTGTTTTTGTAGTCTGGATATACCCTTCTCTATCTGTTTCCTTAACCTTGGGCTACCAATTCTTTTTGTTGGAGCTTCTGTAGTTTTTGATTTTCCTCCCTATTCACCTACTCCACCTTCAACATTACCCTCCCAAACCCCACCCTCACTTTCCCCAAGGCAGGGAAGCATAGCCACCATTAGAATCTCACTTATTTTTATTCATTTAAGGGGTAAATGTCACTCCACAAGACTACATTTATTGTCTCACCCTAACTGCCCTAGAGGATGTTGTGATATGCTTCCCTCTTGAAATACTTGAGGTGTCAGGAGTAACCACTGTGCTGTAAAGAAGGGAGTTCCAGGATTTTGCCCCAGCATCACTGAAGAAACTGCAAAATATTTCCAAGTCAGAATGGTGAGTGCCTTGAAGTTAAACTTGGAATTGATAGTGTTTCCGACTGCCCTTGCCCTACTAGGTGGTAGAGATCATAGATTCAGAAGGTTCTGTCGAAGAAGCCTTACTCAGTTGTACCTGTGCATCTGCAGATGGTACGTACTGCTGCTACTGTGCAGTTGAAGGTGATGGATGGGATGCAATTAATCTGGCTGCTTTGACCTGGACGGTGCTGAGCTTCTTTAGTGTTTTTGGAGCTGCACCCATTCAGGCAAGTGGGGAGTATTCCATCACATACCTGGCACATGAGCTGTAGATGGTGGACAATTTGAGGAATCAGGAGATGCAATATGAGCTGTAAGATTCCCTGCCCTCTGACCTGCTCTTTTAGCTATCTGGGATTACATTGTGGTGCTTGTGCCAAAGTTGAGAGAGCTGCCTCCACAGCCTAGTGAAATCTGGCATCATTATACTAATGGAATAATCAATTACAATGTATTTAGAATGTATTTAAATGGCTAGTTCAGTTCAGTGTCTTATCAATGTTGATAGGGACAGATTTGCATAATGGGAATGCCATTAAAGATCAATGCATCATGGTTAAGATTCTACCTTTTAGGGGAAGGTAATTGTTTGGCACTTAAGTGGCGTTAATGTTACTCACCATTTATCAGCCCAAGCCTAAAGATTGTCCTAGTTTGCTGCATTTGAACATGGACTACTTCAGTATGTGAGAAGTCACAAGTTTTCACCTTGATTTCCATTGACTGTAGTATTCCTCAGGTTCTGGATGCCACACTCAATCAAGTGCTGCCTTAGTGTTGAGGGCAGGCACCCTCACACTCAGTCAAAAGCTGCCTTAATGTCGAGGGCAGTCACACTCACTTTTCTTCTAGAGTTCAACTCTTTTGTCCATGTTTGGACCAAGGCTACAATGTATCAGGAGCCAAGTGACTCTAGTGGAATGCACACTGAGTGTTAGTGAGCAGTCAACATGGAGGAGAGATGGATCATCAACTGAGGGAGTGCATGTGTATATAGTAGTCAGCAGAAGGTTTCCTTGCCCATGTTTGATTTAATGCCATGAGATGTTATGGGGACTATCGTCGATGTTATGGACTCCTAAGGTAATTCTGTCCTGACAGGTAACCACATGGCAACACATCTAGTGGCTCTGTCCTTTTGGTGGGACAGGACAAAGTGAACAACAGAGTTGGCTTAGACATTGTAATTGATTATTCCATTAGTATAATGATGCCAGATTTCACTAGGCTGTGAGGCAGCTCTCTCAACTTTGGCACAAGCACCACAATGTAATCCCAGATAGCAAATGCTCACATGCAAGTCTAATCCACTTCACAGGTATGATCGAGAGGCAAACAAGACGACAGCAATCAGGAACAAAGGATAAATAAACAGGAAAAAAAAATCAGAAGACACAAGTTACCCTTTCTGTAACTGCTCCCAACTACAAAAAATCTTCCGTTTTATAGCATCCCTTACAGTTTCAGATCAAACATTCTTTGCATTTAATGAAATACTTTTGAAATGTAGGGTAATTATGCATTAATTTATGTGTAGTGAGTTGCATAAACAGCAGTGTGCCAAATAATCTGTTTTTATGATGTTGATTGAAGGATAAATATTAACTGGGGAAAACTGCCTTGTTCTTCTCTCAAGTAGTCATTAGAGACATGGAGTTTTACAGGATAGAAAGAGGCCTTTCACCCATTGTGGGATTTTTTGCATATAGTGTTTTTGGATGAGACATTAAATCGTCCCTCCAACACTGCAGCACTCCTTCAGTACTGTAATGGAGTGTCAACATAGATTTTACACACAAGTCAGGGGAGTGGGACTTGATCTTACTACCTTCTAAGGTCATGCCACAGACCAAATGCAACAACCTGTGATCTCCTGGGCTGTTGTACAGTTCTACCAAGTGAATCTTCGTGGGAAGCTTCACAATTAAGAGCATTCTCTTCGATACACTTATCTGCCTGAACACATACTGGTTTCCCGAACAATGACTTCTGCCTTGAAGCGTTTGTTAATCACTTCTCACTTTGCACATAACATTACTTGTTGTTGAGTGAAAGTCAGTCATAGAGACAAAAACCCCGTCCATTCTCAGTTAAAGCAGAAACCGATTTTTTTTTTGGTGGGGTATGGGGTGGTTGGAGCGAGATTACCTTAACTACCGGTTTTGCAGCAAACATCCAACTCCCTGTGACAGCACTGGACACGTTGAAAGGTTTTCGCATCTGAAAAACAGTGCAGCCCTTACACCACCTCGACAAAATCCCAGTCAGCAGGTTTGTGAAGTTGCGGGGCCGATCATGGTGAAGTTCAGATCAATTTAACTAACAGTAGTAGCCTGGTACACACTGCCTGTCATTCGCGCTCTCTTTCTAAACACACACACACACACATCAGTAACATTTAGCAAAACTCAACAACCGGAGAATGTGAGGGTGTGCCCTTTGCAAAGCGGAATTCATCAACGGCCCTGCCAATCAGAAAACCGGCTCCTGGCAACAACCAATCTAACCACAACACGGTCTGCCCCAGATAAACGAAGGTGGAAATCCTCTTCACACAGTAAACCTCTTGGTGTTAATACTTACAGCTAGTGAATCTTGCAGTTTGAAGTTTTCTTTTCTTCCCTTCCCCCCACCAACCTTTGCTGTCAAGCTAAGAAACCTCTTCCTGCTTTCAGCAGTAAACGGACGAGAAGCCAGCCCTGGAAAGAACCTGCTGCTTTTTATTACATGTTAAAGTCCTGCCAAGGTCTGTCTCCAGCATTGCGCCGTGTCCAGGGCAGGACTGCCCTGCCCTTAGTGATGTTGTTGCGATTCTGTAACTTCATGCATTACGGAACATTTGACTGTCTTCAGTACAAACACATTTCAAAACAGAAAATTGTGGCCAGTCAGCGGCCGGCAGGAAATAAAGGCAAAACTCAATTGGGTCAACTGCACCAGACTCCTGAGAGGACTTCACGAGATGGTTGCTGAAATGATGATTCCCTCTGCGGCAGAGACTACAACTAGGAGGCACCATTTCAAAATAGGTCTACCATTTAAGATGGAGCTAGGGGAGAATTTTTTTTCTCAAAGGGTCTTGACTCTATTGAACTTGCTCCTCCAGAAGCCAGGCAGAGTCATTGGACACTTTTAAGGCTGTGTTAGACAGATTCAGACTAAAACACGGGAGTCAAAGGGTATCTATCGAGGGGAGGGGGGAGGCAGTGGAGTGACGTTGCCAGCAGATCATCCATGATCTTATTGAAAAACAGTACAGGCTTGACGGGCTGATTGGTTTACTGCTCTTAATTCTTATCTTCGTGTATGTACTCTTCACCTATCCGCTCTTTCCTGTCAAGAGTTCACCACGAGATATAAATACATATACACCTACATTTGGGAGAATGCCGGCTTAAATAATGACTAATTATTAATCAAAACAAAATTACTTTAATTCATATAAGTTTGTCAATCTATAAGGCCATCCCTAAGCTCTTGACAACCAAGAATTTTTGAAGGAACAAAAACAGAAGTTGCTGAAAAAGCTCAGTAGGTCTTGCAGCATCTGTGAAAGGAAAAATACAGAGTTAACGTTTTGGGTCCTGTTATCCTTCCTCAGTTACTGGACCCTAAACATTAGTATCAGAACATACTGGGGTCTCAACTCAGTTGGAAGCTTCAGTGAATGCCTCTGAATTTTCTCTTGATGTTGTTCCCTCCTGGATTGGAGAACTGCATGTGAGAATCTGTGTCTGAATTTGCCTTTTGGCCAATTGCTGTGTTTATGGGATGTTACAATAGTGGAACAGTTAATTAGCAATAGTTACTGAATCTGTTTTTCTGTTAAGTTTTCACCCCAATAGAATTGTTATTTCTAAATTCCTCTTTCTATGATTTTATTTACAGTGTTTAAATAAATTGTGTTTTGCTTTACTTTAAGTAGTTTGACCAGTTACATTGTATCTGGACAGACACTTTACATTTGTCTTTAAAATAACAAGAAGTTAGGGTTTAGCCTACTTTCTTAAAATATTTTGAGGTTGTCTGGTCTGGTCTGGTCCGGTCCATAACATGTTACAATCTAAAAGTGTACAGTGATCTTCAAGCAGTGATGTGATGTTCATAGCATCAGTGGTCAGCAACCCATATGGGTAGGTCTGTTTTGCTCTGCATGAACACAGGGGATTTTCAGCATCACATGTATTTTGGTATTTGCTTGGGGTCTTTCTGAAACTTACTAAGGGATAAATATTGGTTCAGGCACAAAGGAGAACATATCTGCTTGTCCTAAAAGTAGTGCTGTGAAATCTTTGTCCTCTCACCTGAGAAGGCACTTGGGGCTATAGTTTAATATCTTATCTGAAATATGAGACCTCAAAAAGTGCCATCAGTCCCACACTGGACTGTAGCCTAGGCATTATGCATGCCACAATTTCAGACAAAGAGACAAGATGGTTTTGTTTTATTCATTCATGGGATGCGGGCTACACTGGCTGGGCCGGTGGTTTTTGACCATCCACAATTACCCTTTGAGAAGGTGGTGTTGAGCTAACTTATGAAACTAGTGCTGTCCATTTCGTGTAAGTACCGCCATAAACATTTAGGGAGGAAGTTCCAGCATTTTTAGCTTAGAAACAGAATATATTTCCAAGTCACGGTGGTGACTGGATTGAAGGGGACTTGATAGTGGTGTTCCCGTGAATCTACTGCTCATGTCTTTCTGGATGTCAGTGATTGTGCATTTCAAAGCTACCATCTAAGAAAAGTTCCTGAATTTTGGCAGTGCATCTTGTAGATAGTGAACACTGCCGCTACTAAGCATCAATGGTGGAAGGAGTGGATGTTTGTGAATTTTTGTCAAAAAAGCATTTTGCTTTACCTTGGAGTGTGTCAAGCTTCTTGAGTGTTGTTGGAGCTGCAGTATGAACTCTGCCTATTTCATGTGGAGGAACCATATCCTCTGTTCAATCCCTATCTCACTTGACAACCTATCCATGACATTTACCATTCCAGGAAGATCAATGCCATTTTCTTTAGGATATCCACGTAACTGAAGTTATTCATTGCTGGGAAAGTTCTGGCAGGTGGGGAATATTCCATCACATCTCTGATTTGAGCCTTGTTGATGATGGGCAGGCTTTAAGGAGTCATTACTTGCTGCTAGGTTCCTAGAACCTGACCTATTCTTATAGCCCCCGCATTTATCTGGCTAGTCCAGTTCAGTTTCTGGTCAATAGTAACCTCCAGGATGTTGATAGTAGGCAATTAAAAGATGATAACTCCATTGAAGGCAGTGGTTGGATTCTCTCTGACTGGAGCTGAGTGACCCTAAGCAGGTTATCGATAAGCAAGTGCTAGTATAGCACTATAGATGACTCCTTCCATCACTTTTTTGATGATTGAGAGCATAATGGTGGAACATTAATTGACCACTTGGATTTGTCCAGCTTGTTGTGCAATTTTCTACATTGTTATTTTCTACATTGTTAGTTAGATGCCAGTTCTTGTAGATGGACTGGAAAAGGCTTGGCTAGAGGCACAGCACATTCTGGACCATAAGTCTTCAGTACTATTCAGTACTACTTGGAATACTGCGTCCAGTTCTGGGCGCCCTATTATAGGAAAGATGTGGATGCTTTGGAGAGGGTTCAGAGGAGGTTTACCAGGATGCTGCCTGGACTGGAGGGCTTATCTTATGAAGAGAGGTTGACTGAGCTCGGTCTCTTTTCATTGGAGAAAAGGAGGAGGAGAGGGGACCTAATTGAGGTATACAAGATAATGAGAGGCATAGATAGAGTTGATAGCCAGAGACTATTTCCCAGGGCAGAAATGGCTAGAACGAGGGGTCATAGTTTTAAGCTGGTTGGTGGAAAGTATAGAGGGGATGTCAGAGGCAGGTTCTTTACGCAGAGAGTTGTGAAAGCATGGAATGCGTTGCCAGCAGCAGTTGTGGAAGCAAGGTCATTGGGGTCATTTAAGAGACTGCTGGACATGTATATGGTCACAGAAATTTGAGGGTGCATACATGAGGATCAATGGTCGGCACAACATTGTGGGCTGAAGGGCCTGTTCTGTGCTGTACTGTTCTATGTTCTATGTTCTATGTTCTATTGCCAGTATGTTGTTGGGACCTGTAGCCTTTGCAGCATCCATTGCGTACAACTATTTTTTGATTTCATGTGGAGTGAATGGAATTGGCTGAAGACTGGCATCTGTGATGCTGAGACCTTTGGAGAAGGCCAGGATGGATTATCTACTCAACATTAATAGGTCAAGGCTATTAAAAATACTTCAGCCACGTCTTTTGCACTGATGTGCTGGGCTGTCCCATCATTGAGGAGTGAATTGCTTAATTGTCCAACATTTATTCACAAGTAGATGTGGCAGGATTATAGATTATTTATATCAGATTAGTTGAAGAGCTGTGTATAATTTGTTGATTATGCTGTTTGCAATGCAAGTAATCCTAAAATGTAGCTTCATCTGTTTGGCATCTGATTTTACTATGCCTGGTGCTACTTCTGAGGGCTTTATTGAACCAGAGTTGACCCCTGACTGTAATAGTAGAATGGAAAGGTCAATTCAAGATTCTTAGTTTTGCAGGTTAGTTTAGATTCTGTTGTGCTGATTCCTTTTGACTGATTGAATTCCAACATTAAGGTGAGAGAAAGTATAGTGTCCTGTTTGTTTATGTCTAACTTTCTACTAGCTAACTTCCAGCATTCAGAAATAATCCCTTAACTTGCAAAGCAGGAGTGACTTGGCCACTGATAACAAAGTGTGGAGCTGGATGAACACAGCAGGCCAAACAGCATCTTCGGAGCACAAAAGCTGACTTTTCGGGCCTAGACCCTTCATCAGAGAGGGGGATGGGGAGAGGGAACTGGAATAAATAGGGAGAGAGGGGGAGGCGGACTGAAGATGGAGAGAAAACAAGGTAGGTAGAGAGGAGACTTTAGGTGAGGAGGTAGGGAGGGGATAGGTCAGTCCAGGGAAGACGGACAGGTCAAGGAGGCAGGATGAGGTGGTAGATAGGAAATGGAGGTGCGGCTTAAGGTGGGAGGAAGGGATGGGTGAGAAGAAGAACAGGTTAGGGAAGCAGAGACAGGCTGGGCTGGTTTTGGGATGCAGTGGGGGAGGGGACAAGCTAGGCTGGTTGTGTGGTGCAGTGGGGGGAGGGGAAGAACTGGGCTGGTTTTGAGATGCAGTGGGGGAACGGGAGATTTTGAAGCTTGTGAAGTGACTTGGCCACTAGTTTTTTGTGTGTGACCTTCACAACATGCTAATGCTCAAAACAAAGCTAGCACTCATGGGTACCTTAGCCCACTGGTACCAAGAAGAAACTCAGCACACTTCAATAGAATGGAATTTCTAAAGAAGGGTCACTGTACCTGAAATGTTAACTCTGCTGTCTGTCTAACAGATGCTGCCAGACCTGAATTTTTCCAGAAATTTCTAATTTTGTTTCAATAGACTGGAAACGTTCTTTTTAACCCTTGTCCTTTTGTATTCATCAAAGGGAGAAACAACTACGCTGGCAGTTTGGGACATGATCTCCAGGGAGTTCCTTCACACCTTTATAGTCACAAGAAATCACAGTCCAGCCTGTTTTATTTTGCCTTTCCACCACATGCCCACCTTAAAATGTTATTGTTTGAACTTCCCTTTGTATCAAGAGGTGTGACATTCCATGGGTCCCTCTCTCTGCAGACAGCCATTTAATTTTACATCCATACTTATTTTTGGCTGTATCAACTCTGTTTAAAAACAACACACTTTAGAATTACAAGTTAAAATGTTTGTACTGCTTCAGGCTTCTAACTCATGTTCATGACAATTATAATAGCTATAGGAACATAGGACTTATGAGCAGGAGTAGGCCATTTGGCATCTCAGGTGTGCTCCATCATTCTGTAAGATCATGATTTGATGGTGGTCTCACCTCCATTTTCCTCTGTGTCCTTCATAATCCTTGATTCCCCTGTCTACCAGAAATGTATCTAACTGGCTCTTGTATATATTCAATGATCCAGAGCCCACTGTTTTCTGGGGAAGAGAATTCCACAGACTAATGACTGCCAAGAGAAAGCTAATACTCTTCATCTTTGCCTTAAAAAAGAAACTTCTTATTTTTAAACTATATTCCCTAGTTCCACTCTTTCCCAAGAGAGAACATCCTCTCAGTGTTCAGTCTGTCAAGTTCCCTCAGAATCTTATATCTTTCAATAAGATTATCTCTCATTTTTCTAAACTCTAATAGCTCTAGGTCCAAACTGTTCAACATTTCTTTACAAGATAGGCCCTTCATCTCAGGTATGAGTTGATTGAACCTTTTCTGAAATACTCCTGAAGCAATTATATCTCTCTTCAAATAAGGAGAGCAAAACTGTGGGTAGGATTTCAAATGTGGTCTTGCCAAGGAGCTGTACAGTTGTAATTTAAAAAATTCCCTATTTTTATATTCCATTCCCCTTGCAATAAATGACAACATTCCATTTGCCTTCCCAATTACTTGCTGTCCCTAGTCATGTGCTATGTTCTGTTGTACAAGTACAAATGTCAAAGATCAGGTGCAAAGTCGGTCAATGGGCGTATCCTTGAAGTAGCAAAATTTCCTCATTCAGACAGTTGTCAAATAATCTCAAACAATGAGTTCTGAGATCTAAATCAGATTTCCTGCCACAGAGATAAACAATTAGCTTTGAAGAGACTGAAAACAAGCTCGATACCATCTCCAAGGTTACAAGGTCATGGAAAACACAATGCAAGCAACTCAATTACACCCACAGAAGAAAAATGATTGAAAGTCATGAGAATTTTAACTAGCAATTAGATAATACAATAAAGGGTGACCATTTCCTCTGTAGGTTGTCAGCTATGATTCAGTTGTTAGTCCTTTTCCTTTCGTGTTTCATGGTTCTGAGTTCTAGTCCCACTCATGGCTTGAGCACAAAAGGCAGCACAGAAATTCCAATGTTGTGCTCAGGGTGTGTTGCATTTCCGAAGGTACCAACCTGTGGATGACACTTTAAACTGCATCCAAAATTCTTAGAATCCCAACAATGCAGAAATAAGCCATTCGGCCTAACAAGTCCACACCAAACCTTCAGATAGCATCCACCCAGACTCCTCCCCTTATCCTATCCCTGTAATTCTGCACTTCCCACGGCTATCACGTTTAACCGAGACATCCCTGAACATTGTGGGCAACTTACCATGGTCAATCCACCCAATTTGCACATCTTTGCACTGTGGGAGGAAACCAGAGCACCCGATGGAAACACATGCAGACATGGCAGAATGTGCAAACTTCACACAGACAGTCTCCTGAGGGTTGAATTGAATGCAGTTCCCTGGCGTGGTGACACAGCATTGCTAACCACTGTGGCACTATTTAGAACATGAACAAGTTGCCCCCAGTGTCCTGGCCAATATTTACATCTTAGTTGACATTACCAAAAATTCCTTCCTTGCTAACAGCGCTACCTACTCACAACGGGCTGGAGCAGTTCAAACCCATCACTACCTTCTTAAGAGCAATTAGGTATGGACAACAAATGCTGGACTAGCTAGCAACCCCCATGTCCTGTGAACAAATTAATAAAACATGTGTTTTAAATAATCTGTTTTAAATAATGTTTGTCCTTTGTGCCTCAGAGCGTTTACGTTGAAAGGATGTCTTCTTTTACGGTTGTTCTCATGTGAGAACCCCAAATAGAAGGCAGTGAACAAGTGACTTCGAATTGAAGGTGTTAGTGCTCTGCTGAGGGTTGCCACTACTGAACATAATTTCCAATACATGCCTAGACTGGTCTTCCAATGAGAGAAACTCAGCAGGACAGTACAGTCAAGTTGGGGTGAATTGCCTCCATCCATTCAATACTTTGCTATTTTTCACAAAAAAAATTATTTCCAGCTTAAAAGCACATAGTGCCTTTCACCCAAGGACAACCCAAAGTGCTGTACAAGCAATGAGTTGGTTTTTGAGGTATAGCCATTGGTATTATTCAGGATGTGTGGTTGCCAAAATTGCGCATTGTAAACTCCCAATTTGATTGTGATCAGTTAATCTGCATTTGTGAAGTTGACTGAAGGATAAATGTTGGTCAGGTTGCCAGAGATAACTCCCCTGTTCCTTTTTAAAATGGATATTTTGCCTCTACCTTAAAGGGTAAACATTGTATTAGTTTAACCTTCTTTGCAAAAACACTTCCAGTGTTGCAGCACTGGAATTTCAGCCTATGTTTCATACTCAATTCTGTAAGTGGGACCTTCTGACTCAGAGCTGAGAGGGATACCAACAGAGCAAGATTCTCTACACAGGTTTCTAGAGTTGTCTTGAAAGGTGGATGTTCTCATTCATTCGTGTGACATGTTTTTGTTGGCAGGGTCAGTACACACAGCAAAAGAAAATGTCCCTGCACCATTTTACAATTCAACAGTTGCCTCATTATTGATTTAAACAGCTAACAAGCTGTCTCGGAGTTTACACCACATGCTTAAACAGACAGATCTAACAATATTTCAAAGCCAGATTTTGTTAAATGGAATGTAAATATGTCCCATTTTTAGTTTCCAAATTATGTGTTGAAGATCAAACAGTTTTGTGATATAAACAGGAACCACAGAATTTATGGATAGGCTATTTAAATCAATAGTTACTGGGATTCTAACTACTGTAAGCTAGCAATACTGGTCAGGCCAGGGACAGAGATCATGGGCCCTGCTGCAGTTCCCGGGCTGGGCACCTCGCCCCTGACCCAAGCACAGCCACTTGGCTCCCACAGTTGCTCTGCAAGCCTGGTTATTGGGCTCTTTTGTACCCCACTGCCTGGAGGCCAGAAATTAGTACCTGAGTTGTGTGTGTCATCTAGTGTGCTTAACAACCGAACACATCTGAAAGTCCCATATTTGATATTGAGTTAGGTGATTTATGATTGTCCTAAGTGACTTCTTTGGGATAAGGCTGAGAAAATTCAGCTAGGATTCCAGTTCCTGATCCCTTGGTGTCAACTGGAACACATGTGCTTGACAACCACGAATTTATTTATGCCTCCAACTCCGTAACCAGAGGCAAACCTTCTAACCTTAGTTACAGACATTTAAAAAATTCCAGATGGTGGACAAAGAGGAGGCTGGAAGAACACAGCAAGCCAGACAGCAACTGGAGAAAAGGAGAAGTCAACACGTTGGATATTACCCTTCTGGAGAACTGGATGAGGGGCCGGGGGTGCTGCAGATAAAGGGGAGGTGGGGGTAGCGGAATGATGGTGATAGGTGGACACTGGTAATAAATACAAACAGGTTGGTCGATGGGAGGGATGAATTCGGTTGGCGGCTAGAAGGCAGATTCAGTAGGTGAAATGGAAGAGAGGAGGTGGGGCTGGAAAGAGAACCGGGGGATGGGTGGAAGGTTATTTGAAATTAGAGAACTCAATGTTGAGTGCTGTGGGCTGTGGGATGCCCAGGCGGAATATAAGGCGTTGTTCCTCAAATCTGCATCCTGAATAGCTGCGACACTGGAGGAGGCCAAGGACGTACATGTTGGAGGGGGAGTGTAGAGGGCAGTTAAAATAGGCGGTGAACGGGAAGTTAGGCTGGCCATTATGGGCCAGGTGAAGATGCTGGGCGAAACAGTCACCTGGTCTACATTTGGTGTTATTGATGTAGAGAAGACCATGTTGGGAGCACTGAATGCAACAGATTAGGTTGGAGGAGATTCAGGTAAAGCTCTATCTCACTTGGAAGGACAGTTTCAGGCCCTGGATGGAGGTGAAGGAGCTGGTGTGTTTATGCTGGTGTTGTATCTTTTATTGTTACATGAGAAGGTACCCGCGGGTGGAGGTGGGGTTGGAGTGGTTGGTGGGGAGTGTGGTTGGCTTCACCATCTGCCCACCTTCCATGCCGCCTTAGGCAGGGGCCCCAACTCCATATCATGCCTACCTACTATGGAGGGATGGTGGCAGGAAAATTCCTGACTCCCAGCTTGAAGAGGAGATAGGCCCCACACTGTCATTAAAAACGCACATTCCCTGTGTAACATTGTCAGACAATGCTTCATCTCAACTTACCTACTGTTGAAACCTTCACCTTTCTTACCTCTTGATATGACTCCTGATGAAGGCCTTTCATCACCTCCTCTTCATCAAACCTAAGCTAATTTAAACTTCTGTGACCATGTACTATCTTATACCGAGTCCTGTTTGCTCAACAGCCTGTCTTCACTGGTCAATGTAGGCTCTCAGTTAATACAACACCTTGAGTTTAATGTCATCATCCATGCTTTGCAATCCCTCCATGGCCTCACCCCTCCCTATTTCTTCCAGCCCCGCTATCCTATGAAATTCCTATGCTCCTCAAATCCTGGCCTCTTGCGTATCTCCAATTTTAATCATTGCATCATTGATAGCCGTGCCTTCGGCTGCTAAGACCACAAGCACTGGAATTCCCTCCCTGAATATTTCTGCCTCTCTTTCCTTTTTTCAGAAGTTCCTTAAAAGCCATCTCTTTGACCAAGTAGAATATCTAACATCTTCTCATTTGCCTCAGTGTCAAATTTTCTTTGATCATGCTTCTCGTGAATTGTTTTGGGACACTTAGCTGCATTTCAGATGCTATACAAATGCTACTTATGACCACATCTGCTTTGGAGTACATGCTGTTAATATCATTGCATCAGATTAAGTGCTGATCATAATCTCGGCTGCTTCTTCAGGATTACGGGGTTAATTTTTAACAGTACAATGACTATCTGAAAATTAAGCACATCAGTGCATTCTCTTAAGCATCCTCAATGTACAGGCTTCACTGTAAATGATCTCCTTTAAGAGATAAGGAACAGCTTCAAAATCTTCGTTAAAGACAAAATTGAATGCAAAAAGGAATGGAGATTTAGCTGCACTCAGTGACAAGACATTCCCCTGTTGTGCATGGTGATAACAAGCAGCCGTAACATGCCTCAAAATCTGAATCACTTGTTGTGACCAGGGATGGGGCTCGTGCCCTATTACCAAGTACCATTTACTTTATCAATATTCGTCGCCCTCTCAGCATCATTTGGAAACATAGATGATAGTAAGGACTCTTTTTGAGGTCAGATCCTGCATGTGGGTAATTATCTATATAAAAGTAATAGAAAACACATGATCACACACAGAGGGAATTAGTAGCTCTAAAGAACAATAAAAACATTAGCAGAAAATAGCCAAGTATTAAGCTTTGTAAATTCACTTCAGAAGGCAAAAGAAAGTGCCACTAAAGGAGGTCAATGACCAAATCTACAAAGGCCTGGAGATGAATGACTTCCTGCTGTGGAGATAAAAGTGGCCCTGATTTCAACATCATTAGTCAGAAAGACAGCACTGCTCCAGTCCTTCATCTGATCCATGTGGATTCACACATTTATAGATGAGACCTAAATAGGAAAGTGCAGTTAATCTTTTAGAAGCCTATGAAAAACTACAGAAAGATACTAGGAAGATGGGGAGATGGGCTACAATGTGGTACAAGTTACTGATTGCTACACAAATTCAGCACTAGAACAGCAAATGGAATATTCAAACACACGCACACACTCCATCATGTGTGGTGGCACTATCACTGTTCCAAATGGGGTTCCAAATGATAGATCTATAAGCTCAAAACTGGGCATATGTGGCTATGGGCCATCAGCAGCAGCAGAATTGTATTCAAATACGATCTGCAACCTCATGGCCTGGATATTCCCCACTCTATCTTTACCATCAAGCTAGGGGATCAATCCTGACTCAATGAAGAGTGCAGGAGAGCACTAAACAGGTCTAAAAATGGGGAAGTTGCAACACAGAACTATTTGTCAAACAACATAAGCAGCAAGTGTTAGACAGAGATAAGTGATCACACAACCAAAATATAAGATCTATGTTCTGTAATCTTACCACAGCCAGTTATAAATGATGGAGGACAATTAAACAACACACTGGAGGGGATAAATCAGCAAATATCCCCATCTTCAATGATAAGGGAGTATAACTCATCAGTGCAAAAGACAAGATGGAAATACCCACAACAATCATCAGTCAGAATATAAGAGTAGATCATCTGTCTCAGCCTCCTCCAGATGTTCCCAGCATCACTGATGCCAGTCTTCAGCTAAATCAATTTGGTCCACATGATATCAATAAATAGCTGGGAGCACTGGATACTGTTAAGGCTATGGGCCCTGACAACATTCTGGCAACTGAATTTATTTGAAAACTTGTGCTCTAGGCCTTGCCATGCCATTAATAAAGTTGTTCCAGGAGAACCACAACACTGGCACCTACCCAAAAATGTGGAAAGTTTCCCAGCTATGCCTCGCACGCAAAAAGCAGGATAAATCAAATCCAGCCAATTATAGTCCCGTCAGTCGAATCTCAATCATTAGTAAATCGAAGGTGTCACCAACAGTGTTCTTAAGCAGCACTTACTTAGCAATAGCCTGCTCAGTGACACTTAGTTTGGGTTCTGTTAGAGTCACTCAGTTCCTCACCTCATTACAATCTTGGTTAAAACATGGACAAAAGAACTGAATTCCACAGGCAAGGTAAGAACTTAACATCAAGGCTGCATGTGACTAAATGTGGTATTAAGGAACCCTACCAAAACTGGAGTCAATGGAAATTGGGAGAATGCTCTCCACTGACTCATACCTGGAATGTAGAAAGATAGTTGTGGTTGTTGGAGGTCAGTCATCTTAGCTCCAGGACATCTCTGCAGGAGTTCTCCAGGGAAACGGCCCAGATCCAACCATCTTCAGCTGCTTCATCAATGAATTTCTCTCCAAGATCAGAAGTGGGGATGTTGCTGATAACTTCACAATGTTCAGCATCATTTGTGACTCCTCATATATTGAAGCAATCCAGGTCCAATGGCAGCAAGACCTGGACATGTCCAGGCTTGGGTTGACAAATGATATGTAACATTTGAGCCACACAAATGCCAGTCAATGACCTTCTCCCACAAGAGAGAATTTAACCTTCGTCCCTTGACATTCAATAACATTACTATCACTGAATTCCCAACTATCAATGTCTTTTGGGTTATCATTGACCAGAAATTGAACAGGACTAGCCACCTTAATGCTGTGGTTACAACAACAGGTCAGAGGAAAGAGTTCTATCTCTAGTAACTCACATCTTGGCTCCCCAAAGCCTGTTTACCACCAATGAGGGACAAGTGTGATAGAATGACTGCAGTTCCAACAATACTCAAGCTTGACACCATCCAGGACTAAGCAGCCCATTTGATTGGCACCACATCGACCAACATTCACTCCCACCACCACCAGTGTTCAATAGCACAGTGTGTGCCCGCCATAAGATGCGCTATAGAAATTCACCAAGGCTCCTTAGCCAGCATACAAACATAGAGAATGCTGAAGAAACTCATGTCTGGCAGCATCCATAGAGAGAGAAAAGAGTTAATGGGACAGTTCAGACCCTAAAATACTGAACTCAATATTGAGTCCAGAGGGCTGCAGGGACCCCAAGTGGAAAAGGAGATGTTGTTCTTACAGCTTGCAATGAGCATCACTGGAAAAATGTAACAAGTCTGAGACAGAAATGTTGGCCAGGGAACAGGGTGATGTGTTAAAGTGGCAGGCAAGCGGGAGCTCAGGGTCTTTTTTGCGAGCAGACATTCTCCAAAGCAGTGGGTGACGACAGCAGGCCGGTGAGGCAGCGTGGTAGTGGGAGTAGCAGGTGAGGCAGCACAGTGGGACCGGGCTGTTGAGGTGGCAGCAGTCAGCAATGGCCTCCTGGGTGTCCCAGCAATTGGAGTGGTGTCTGCACCATTGAGGAGAAGGCACTTGCGAATCTGAGATCTGGGCATTTCTTTTCTTCTTGCCTATCTTTTGGATCTGTTAAATCTGTTTTGTTTTAAACCAGTGATAATGGGAACTACAGATGCTGGAGAATCCAAGATAATAAAATGTGAGGCTGGATGAACACAGCAGGCCCAGCAGCATCTCAGGAGCACAAAAGCTGACGTTTCGGGCCTAGACCCTTCATCAGAGTGGGGGATGGGGTGAGGGTTCTGGAATAAATAGGGAGAGAGGGGGAGGCGGACCGAAGATGGAGAGAAAAGAAGACAGGTGGAGAGGAGAGTATAGGTGGGGAGGTAGGGAGGGGATAGGTCAGTCCAGGGAAGACGGAAAGGTCAAGGAGGTGGGATGAGGGTAGTAGGTAGGAGATGGAGGTGCGGCTTGGGGTGGGAGGAAGGGATGGGTGAGAGGAAGAACAGGTTAGGGAGGCAGAGACACGTTAGACTGGTTTTGGGATGCAGTGGGTGGAGGGGAAGAGTTGGGCTGGTTGTGTGGTGCAGTGGGGGGAGGGGACGAACTGGGCTGGTTTTGAGATGCGGTGGGGGAAGGGGAGATTTTGAAGCTGGTGAAGTCCACATTGATACCATTGGGCTGCAGGGTACCCAAGCGGAATATGAGTTGCTGTTCCTGCAACCTTCGGGTGGCATCATTGTGGCACTGCAGGAGGCCCATGATGGACATGTCATCTAAAGAATGGGAGGGGGAGTGGAAATGGTTTGCGACTGGGAGGTGCAGTTGTTTGTTGCGAACCGAGCGGAGGTGTTCTGCAAAGCGGTCCCCAAGCCTCCGCTTGGTTTCCCCAATGTAGAGGAAGCCACTGGGTACAGTGGATACAGTATACCACATTGGCAGGTGTGCAGGTGAACCTCTGCTTAATGTGAAAAGTCATCTTGGGGCCTGGGATAGGGGTGAGGGAGGAGGTGTGGGGGCAAGTGTAGCATTTCCTGCGGTTGCAGGGGAAGGTGCCGGGTGTGGTGGGATTGGAGGGCAGTGTGGAGCGAACAAGGGAGTCACGGACAGAGTGGTCTCTCCGGAAAGCAGACAGGGGTGGGGATGGAAAAATGTCTTGGCTGGTGGGGTCGGATTGTAGATGGCGGAAGTGTCGGAGGATGATGCGTTGTATCCGGAGGTTGGTGGGGTGGTGTGTGAGAACGAGGGGGATCCTCTTTGGGCAGTTGTGGCGGGGGCGGGGTGTGAGGGATGTGTTGCGGGAAATGCGGGAGACGCGGTCAAGGGCGTTCGCGACCACTGTGGGGGGAAATTTGCGGTCCTTGAAGAACTTGGACATCTGGGATGTGCGGGAGTGGAATGCCTCATCGTGGGAGCAGATGCGGCGGAGGCGGAGGAATTGGGAATAGGGGATGGAATTTTTGCAGGAGGGTGGGTGGGAGGAGGTGTATTCTAGGTAGCTGTGGGAGTCGGTGGGCTTGAAATGGACATCAGTCACAAGCTGATTGCCTGAGGTGGAGACTGAGAGATCCTGGAAGGTGAGGGATGTGCTGGAGATGGCCCAAGTGAACTGAAGGTTGGGGTGGAAGGTGTTGGTGAAGTGGATGAACTGTTCAAGCTCCTCTGGGGAGCGAGAGGCGGCTCAGTCTCCATCTCAGGCAACCAGCTAGTAACTGATGTCCATTTAAAGCCCACCGACTCCCACAGCTACCTAGAATACACCTCCTCCCACCCACCCTCCTGCAAAAATTCCATCCCCTATTCCCAATTCCTCCGCCTCTGCCGCATCTGCTCCCACGATGAGGCATTCCACTCCCGCACATCCCAGATGTCCAAGTTCTTCAAGGACCGCAACTTTCCCCCCACAGTGGTCGAGAACGCCCTTGACCGCGTCTCCCGCATTTCCCGCTACACATCCCTCACACCCCGCCCCCGCCACAACTGCCCAAAGAGGATCCCCCTCTTTCTCACACACCACCCCACTAACCTCCGGATACAACGCATCATCCTCCGACACTTCCGCCATCTACAATCCGACCCCACCAGCCAAGACATTTTTCCATCCCCACGCCTGTCTGCTTTCCGGAGAGACCACTCTCTCCGTGACTCCCTTGTTCGCTCCACACTGCCCTCCAATCCCACCACACCCAGCGCCTTCCCCTGCAACCGCAGGAAATGCTACACTTGCCCCCACACCTCCTCCCTCACCCCTATCCCAGGCCCCAAGATGACTTTTCACATTAAGCTGAGGTTCACCTGCACATCTGCCAATGTGGTATACTGCATCCACTGTACCCGGTGTGGCTTCCTCTACATTGGGGAAACCAAGTGGAGGTTTGGGGACCGCTTTGCAGAACACCTCCGCTCAGTTCGCAATAAACAACTGCACCTCCCAGTCGCAAACCATTTCCACTCCCCCTCCCATTCTTTAGATGACATGTCCATCATGGGCCTCCTGCACTGCCACAATGATGCCACCCGAAGGTTGCAGGAACAGCAACTCATATTCCGCCTGGGTACCCTGCAGCCCAATGGTATCAATGTGGACTTCACCAGCTTCAAAATCTCCCCTTCCCCCACCGCATCTCAAAACCAGCCCAGTTCGTCCCCTCCCCCCACTGCACCACATAACCAGCCCAGCTCTTCCCCTCCACCCACTGCATCCCAAAACCAGTCCAACCTGTCTCTGCCTCCCTAACCTGTTCTTCCTCTCACCCATCCCTTCCTCCCACCCCAAGCCACACCTCCATCTCCTACCTACTAACCCCATCCCACCTCCTTGACCTGTCCATCTTCCCTGGACTGACCTATCCCCTCTCTACCTCCGCACCTATACTCTCCTCTCCACCTATCTTCTTTTCTCTCCATCTTCGGTCCGCCTCCCCCTCTCTCCCTATTTATTCCAGAACCCTCACCCCATCCCCCTCTCTGATGAAGGGTCTAGGCCCGAAACGTCAGCTTTTGTGCTCCTGAGATGCTGCTGGGCCTGCTGTGTTCATCCAGCCTCACATTTTATTATCTTTGTTTTAAACCAGTTGGGTGCTAGTGAATGTGCACTTTTCACTGCAGTGAATACAGTAGACTAGATTGTGGGAAGTGCAGGCAAAATGCTGCATCTCTCGGAAGGTATGTTTGATCCTGGGGATGAAGGACATAAATGCGCGGGTGTTACACCTTTGGCAGTTGCAGGGGAAGGTGCTGTGGGTCTGTGGAGGAGTGTTGGGAGTGAAGTAAGAGTAGACCATGGTGTCCCAGAGGGAATGGTCCCTGCGGAAGGCGGACTAGGGAGGAAGGATAATATGTGTCCAGTGGTGGCATCTCGCTGGAGGTGGTGGAAATGGTGTCTGATGATGGTGCTGGCGGGATGGTAGGTAAGGACAAGGGGAACTCTATCGCTGTTGGGGGAGGCAAGAGAAGAGGTGAAGGCAGAAGTGTGGGAGATGGGTCGGTTGAGGCCCCTGTCAACACCAGTGCTGGGGAATCCTCAGTTGAGGAAGAAGTTGGACATTTCGGAGACTGCCTTGTCTCATCTGAACATATGTGACAGTAGCCACGGATCCACAACCGCATCCGACCTGTCTCCCACATGTCCACCCTCACCCCCTCACTGAAGGGTGCCGATCTGAAACGTTGACTTTCCTGCTCCTCTGATGCTGCCTGACCTGCTGTCATCCTCCAGCTCCACACTGTATCGCCCCCTCATATTCCCCTCCCCTCCCTTGACTTCAGCAGGAACCATTCCCTCTGGGACCCCATGGTCCACTCTTCATTCACTCCCAACAACCACCCACCCTCCCCCTCCCCACTGCCGCACAGCACCTTTCCCTGCAACTGCTGAAGGTGTAACATCTGCCCATTTACGTCCTTCATCCCTCGTATCCAAGGGCCCAAACATATCTTCCAAGAGATGCAGCACTTTGCCTGCCCTTCCAACAATTGTCTACAGCATTTGCTGCTCACAATGTGGTCTCCTCTTCATTGGGAAAATGAAACGTGAACTGGGTGACCACTTTAAATTCCGAATTATTTATTTGTCACATGCACCAAGTATAGGAATACATAAGTACAGTGAAAAGTGCACATTCACTAGCGCCCAACTGGTTTAAAAAAAATTTTAAAATTTAACAGAGCCAAAAGGTAAGCAAGAAAAAAAAGATGTCCAGATCTCAGACTCCCAAGTCCCTTCTCTGCAATGGTGCAAGCACCACTCCAACTGCTGGGACACCCAGGAGGCCATCGCTGACTGCTGCTGCCTCACCGGCTACTCCTGCCGTCACGCTGCCTCACCGGCTACTCCTGCCGTCACGCTGCCTCACCGGCCCCCCTCTCATCACCCACTGCTTTGGAGAACATCTACATTCTGCTCGCAAAAAAGACCCTGAGCTACCAGTTGCCTGCTGCTTTAACACACCACCCCGTTCCCCGGCCAACATCTCTGTCTCAGGCTTGATGCAGTGTTCCAGCGAAGCTCAGTACAAGCAGCCCATTTACATCCTCCATTCCCACCATTTGCGGGTCCAAACGTACCTTCCAGGTGAAGCAGCACTTTACCTGCATGTCCCACAATCTAGTCGACTGCACTTGCTGCTCACAATGTGGTCTCCTTACACTGGAGAAACAACGAGTAGGCTCGGTGACCACTTCTGACAACATCTGCACTTTGCTCGCAAAAAAAGACTCTGAGCTTCCAGTTGCCTGCTGCTTTAACACACCACCCTGTTCCCTGGCCAGGATCTCTGTCTCAGGCTTGCTACAGCGTTCCAGTGATGCTCAGCACAAGCTGTAAGAACAGCACCTCATTTTCCACTTAGGGACCCTGCAGCCCTCTGGGCTCAATATCGAGTTCAATATTTTAGGGCCTGAACTCTCCCATATCCTAGCCCCCTACCCAATACACCAGGCCTTTTTAATCACTTAGTATGCCATTACACACTACCTATTGTTAGTCACCAAAAGACCCCATTAACAGCTGTTCATCCCCCTAGACAGATCATTGTCAACTCCTTTGTCCGTCCAACTGTTCTTCTTTCTCTTTCGGCTCTTTCCTATCATTGATTCCTTATTCCCTCCCCCCTCCCTATCTTCTGCATAGAAACCAACATTTTCATAGCTAACATCAGTTTTGAGGAAGGATCACTGGACCCAAAACGTTAACTCCGATTTTCCTTCACAGATGCTGCCAGACCGGCTGAGCTTTCCCAGCAACTTCTGTTTTTGTTGCTGAGTTACAGCATCCATAGTTCTTTCTGTTTTCAAAATGTAAACACTTCTCTCTCCACAGGTGCTCCCAATTTCCTTTAATCTTCAGCCGTATTTATCTAAGATTTCCACCATCTACAGTATTTTGCTTTATCTCCTTGGTCAGCACCTTCCAAGCCTGTGTGTACTTCAATCTAAATGGATATAGGCAGCAGATACACGGGAACACCATGCCCTGGAAGTTCCCCTCCAAGCCATTCACCACCTATGTATTGCCATTCCTTAAGTATTGTTGGGTTGAAATCTTAGAATTTCCTCCCTGACAGGATTCATAGAATCCCTACAGTGTGGAAGCAGGCCCTTCAGCCTAACAAGTTCACACTGACCCTCAGAACATCCCGCCCAGATCCATCCCGCGTAAACCACCTAATCTACATGTCTCTGGACACTATGAGCAACTTAGCATGGACAATCTACCTAGCCTGCTCATCTTTGGACTGTGGGAGGGACCTGGAGCACTCAGAGGAAATCCATGTAGACACAGGGAGAATGTGCAAACTCCACAAAGACAGTCGCCTGAGGGTGGAATCGAGCCCAGGTCTCTGGCCCTGTGAGGAAGCGGTGCTAACCACTGAGCCATTATGGGACTACCGCCAATCACATAGAATGCAGTAATTCAAGGAGGCAGTTCACCATCATCTTCTCAAGGGGAATTAGAGATGGATAAAAAGTACTGGACCAGGCAGAGATGCCCACAAACAATTAATGATTTTTTAAAAATCCTGTTGGACAGAGCGAACAGCATGTTATTAATTAATTATTTGAACATATGATATTCAATGCCTTCATGTGTGAGATAAATAAATAATTCTAGCAGATAAAAATATTCCAAACAGTACAGAATGAGTAGTGGCTCTGAGTGATATGTTCTCAATACATTAAAGCAATTTTTTTAAAAAAATTCATTGACAGGATGTGAACTTCATTATTCTGGCTAACTCAGCATTTAGGCCAGCTGTAATTACCTTTGAGAAGGTAGATGATGAGCTGACTTCTTCAAATGCTACAGCCTGTGTGGTGTAGGTAGACCCACAAGATTGGTAGGAAAGGAATTCCAGGAGTTTTACCCAGCGACAATGATAGAACAGTGATATAGTTCCAAGTCAGGATGGCATGGAGAGAAGCTTGCAGGTGGTGCTGCTCTCTGCTGCACTTGTCCCAGTTTTAGTGAGTTTAGAAAATGCTGTTGAAATTTGCCTATTGAACTGCAGCAACCCCACAAGTTGGATATGTGCCCCCATGTCCACCTCCATACCCTAACCGCACCCTGTTCAAACTGGAGATTAAGGAAAGCACTGCAGTGCTGGAGAAAGGGCTGTCCCGATGAGGACAAGAACAGCACTGACTTGGCCAGAGCAAAGAAGCAAAACTTGACGTGATTGGAGAAATGATGTAGCGAAACAAACTTGCAAAGAAATTACAGAATTGTGCAAAAATGATAGTTAGTTATAATGAGGGAATTTAATATCTACATATAGTTTGGGATAGTAGTAGTGTAAAGGGCAGGGGAAAAGAATTCCTAGAGTATGTTTTAGGGAAATTTGTACAGCAACACATTAGAAGGCCAACAATAAGGGGGGACATGACCGGACCTGGTTTTTGGGAATGAGGTGGCTATGTAGGACAAGCGATAGTGAGGGAGCATCTAGGATTCAGTGATCATTATGTTATAAATTTAGGACAAATATGGAAAAGGATAGTGAATAATCCAGACTAAGAAAAATTAATTAAAGAAAGGCCAACTTTGATAGGGTAAGAGTGGATCTAGATCAAATAATCTGGAGTCAAAAGTTGGCAGGATAAACAGTAGCTGAGCAATTCAAAGAAGATATGGTTCAGACACAGTCAAGCTGTTTTCTCTTAAAAGACAAAGGTGGAGTAAACTAATCCAGAGCTCCCTGGAAGACAAAAGAGGTAGAAATTATGATAAAAGGAAGCATGGTTATGATGAGTGTCAAGTACAACACACAATCGGAAACCAGACTGAATGTACAAGTTCAATGGGAAAGTGAAAACGCAGAATAAGGAAGCAAAGAGGGATTATGAGAAAAGATGGGCAGCCAACATAGAGGGAATCCAAGGTCTTCTATAGGCTTACAAATAGTAAAAGGATGCTAAAGGAAGGTTTGAGGCTGATTATAGACCAAAAAGTACATTTACATAATGAGACAGGGGGCATGGTTGAAGTATTAAATATTATGCATGTGCCTTTAAAACAAAAGAAGATGCTACCTAGACCATGGTAAAAGTGGAGGATGTTCAGTTGCTGTAATAGTTTAAGATTGAAAAAGATGGGGTATTTGATTGACAGATTGTATTTATAGTTGATAAGATACCAGGACCAGATGAAATGCATCCAAGGACAATGTGGGAAATGAGAATGGACATTGCAGAAATGCTGATGATAATTTCTCAGTCTTTCTGAGATTTGGGGTGGTGCCAAAGGACTGGGCCTTATTCAGAAATGGGGGTAAGGATACGCCAAGCATGTACCAGTCAGCTTCACTTCCGAAGTTGTGAAATTGCCAGAAACAATAATTCAGGGCATTTGGAATTTGTTTTTCCACACACATGACAGTCAGGTTTTGTTCCAGATTAGTTATTGACTGATCTTGCTTTTTAAACTACTTAAAATGAGTCAAATTTTCTTAGCATTTACAATTTTGTTCCTTAAGAGCTTCCCGCTCACTTATACACCCTAGATTCTTCTAATTCTATCTAAAATTTAGTCTTTTTTGATCCAGTACATTTCTTTGTTTCTCCTTTAATCATTCATGGGTTGAGGGCATCACTGCCTAGGAGGCATTTATTGCCCACATTGCCGTGCACCTGGAATCACATGTAAGACGGAGCATGTAAGGATGGCAGTTTCCTTCCTTAAAGGACATTAGTAAAGCAAATGTGTTTTTCAGACAATTGACAATGGTCTCGTGGTCATCATTAGAGTCTTAATTCCAGTTTTTTTTAAATTGAGTTCAATTTCCACCATCTGCGGGATTTGAACTCAGATCCCCAGACCATTATCTGGGGCTCTGGGTTAATAGTTCAGTGGTAACACCATTAGCCCATCACCTCCTCTTCTCTTTTCTAATGTGCTCTATTAACTTTCCAGCATTTTCAATCCTTCTTTTCTTGTTCTGTTCTCTTCTACGTGCTGCTTCAGTGGTTGTTGGGATTCAGTGGCTATCAGAATCAGAGATGTTGGGCTTCAATTGCGGCGCTGTAGGTCCAAACTGGTACCCCTGGGATAGACTGTGATGTGGGGCATTCGTGGGCCCACAGCCCATTGTGTGGAACCCTACTGCTGTCGAGCGGAGCACAAGAAGGGAGAAAGATGAACTCTCTTCTTACTTATATTTAAGCCTTATATCTTATTTGCAGGCTTGTAGCTGAACACTTGCTGTAAGTCAAAAAGGCGCCAAAGAATGGCGACACATCACACTTTTCACTGTGTTTATTTGTTAAATACAAGTCACAATAAATCATTCAATTTAATTGATGTCCTCTTTCTTTCACTACAGCATCATTGCTAGCATTTATTTCTGAACAGAATTAGACATTCACAGCTCTTCGCACAACATGTATCCATCTGTTTTGCATGTGTCATTTTCTTCAGCATTACTTTGAAATCAATGTTGCTGTAGCTGTTCCTACAGCTGTTCCTACTGAACCTGATCTGCTACAGATATTCCTATGTACCAATAATCTTTTCAATGTATTGATAATACAGAGCTTGTAATTCATCCTGCTTCCTTTGATCCCCTTCCAGCTCTTTATTCATCCTTATTAGCCAAGCAGATATCCCCTAAAGATTTTGTCATCTCAGAGACATTATTCTCAAATGCGGATTTATCCTCAGCCTTTGTTCAGTTTTTCCTCTTGAAATTTTACTTTTCTCTCCATGGCCTAGAACTTAGCCCCACAACTGAGAAAAGTTGAGAACAAAGTGAAGCATTCCATTATTCTTTCATGCTAAGTTATTCAAGTGTTTCTTGAACAGTCCTCAGCAGTTTGTGTTGAGTCTCTGAATCCATGAACAGCATCCAGTGAGAGGTCACGGCATACTGATCTCCCTGCAATTGTTGGTCCAGCAACGTGTGTGATGTAGAAAACATCCCAGCAGATAGACTGTAATTGCATTCCTGCACTATTGATCCTGCACATGGAATTGGTGATCTGTTATTTACTGGAAGTTTTACATTTCTAGATTTCACTGTGGTTTCCCATGTCTGAGGTAACATGGTTTATTTTTGGAAATCATAGTGGATAGTCTCTGGTCCCCGTGTTAAACTTAGCCAAAGTCAGAAGTCACATAACACCAGGCTTTTGTCCAACAGGTTTACTCGAGATCACAAGCTTTCGCAACGCTGCCCCTTCGTCAGGAGCAGCACTTCAAAAGTTTGTGATCTTTGGCCATCTTTGGTCCAACACTGGCACCTCCACATCAATCTTAGCCAATAATGAGTAGTCATCAGTTTTCTGAGGACAGATCAGATGAATTTTTGCAAACACATCAATGATGACATTGATATTTTCCATAAGATTGCAAGACTGAAACATGTGTTCATCATTCCTTGTCTTGTCATGTACATTGTCTAATTCTGTTTGTTGATCACTCTGTGTAAATGCTTATATCAGGATACCAGAAGTGGTATCTGTGTGGTCTGCTTCAGTCGGTGTATCATTCTGTGCAGCTGCGTCAGCCTTTGCTCTAATGCATTGCCTGTGGCAAGATTGATTGAAAGCCGCGCACTTCCTTGGTCCATGCAGAAGCTCACACCTTCCACGTGTCATTGCTACGTTTGGGTGTTCTAATGATTATGTCAACTGTGGTGGTTGTACTTAGCACCTGTAAGCTTCATCAACCTGTAAGGATTGCTTCCTACTTCAATCCATCCTTCACCAGCTCCTTGATTCTACAAGTCTTCAGTTTATCTAGCAAATATTCTGGAGTGCTTCTGTGAGGGTGAATGCAATAATGAACTCAAAATTTGTGCTTGATATCTCCCCACCTGAAAAATCACATTATGAGCCTGTTCTCTCTGCATCTGCTCACAAAGTGATCTGTGGATTCTGCAGGCTTCTGGCTAAACAACATGAATTCTAATCGATAAATATGGATGTTTCATCTGTAACTCGAAATTAGTTTTCTAATGTGGTCCAATTCTTTTGGAGGATCTTTTAGCCTTTAGTTACTAAACCTGCCACGTTAGGTCTGTGTATTATTCCCAGTTGCCAAGCAAGTTTTGGTGTCAAGATGGCTCAGTGGTTAGCACTGCTGCCTCACAGTGCCAGGGGGCCATGTTTGATTCCATCCTAGGGTGACTATCTATATGGAGTTTGATTGTTCTCCCGATATCTGTGTGGGTTTCCTCTGGGTTCTCCAGTTTCCTCACACAATCCAAAGCTATGCAGGCTAGCGTGACAGGATTGGCCATTCTATATCGCCCATGGTATCCAGCGATGTGCAGGCTAGGTGGATTAGTCATGGGAAATACAGATTTAAAGGGTAGGGAGGGTGGGATTCACTTCAGAAGGTCAGTATGGACTGAATGGCCTGCTTCCACACTGTAGGGTTTCTATGATTCTATGAAATTTTATTGGCTTGCTTTTTTGTATTAGACCCACCCAATGTAGAAACCAGAGTTCCGAACAATGTTTAAACATTATCAATTCTGTTAGGGGTTTGTTGTGTCCCAATTTAAAGTGGGGAATTTTGTGGACATTCTGACAATATGCCTTTGATCTTCTCTTGCTTGCACACAGCCTAATCACTTGCGTTTCTCAAGTGCATTAAACTGGTCTCCTGACACAGGGATGTTTCTGCTTACTGGCTAACTGTTTTCAGTGCTCCCCAATGCTGTCATGAACAAAGCCAATGAGGCTTGTCTCACTCACTAAACATGGTCTCAAACCGTTTATGATATGTTTCTTCAGTAGGTTAACTTGCTTGCTGACAATTCAATCATTCTCATCACCACAATGTCTCCCATTGCCATCTGCTACATCATATTAAAGATTATAATATTTCATCTAATAATCAATTAGTCGTCAACAATTGATTGACTCCTTGCGTACTTATTTAAAACAGTAAAATAAATTTTCACATTTTAAGTTATTCAACAGATAGTTCACCCAAACAACCGATTTCTGTGCATCCATCTTGCAAACCCACACCGAGAGACACACCATTATACACATGCAGCACACAGAGTCTTTAATGGTGAATTCCCTTAAAGGCAAGGTGCACATACAACATTTATGTAATGCATTTCTGAAGAAGGGTCTAAGCCTGAAACGAGAGCTTTCCTGCTCCTCTGATGCTGCTTGTCCTGCTGTGTTTGTCTAGCTCCACGCCTTGTTATTTTCAGATTCTCCAGCATCTGCAGTTCCTACTATCTCTGAATCTATATGTGGTGGGATAGGCTGAGATAGAAATTAGTAAAGCATACAGTATGCTAGGTTTTATTAATAGGGGCAAAGAATGCAGCAGCCAGGAGATTATGTGGATCTTGTATAATACACCAGTATAGCCTCAGCTGGAGAATTGTGTTCAGTTCTCAGCACCACACTTTAGGAAGGATGTGAAGGCGATGGAGAGAGTTCTCAAGAGGTTTATGGTAAACGTTTCCTGAATATTAATTATACAGATAAATTGGCAAAGTTGGGGCTATTTGGAGGAGGCTGAGAGAAAATCTAATTGAAATATTCAAAATCATGTGACAGAATAAGTAAGAAGAAAATGTTCCCACGTGTAAGATGATCAAGAACATGAAGGAAACGGATTTAAAATAATGAATAAAAGAAACAAAATTAATATCAAGAAAGGCATTTTCATGCAGTAAATGTTTAGGATTGGAAATGCACTGCTTCGGAATAAGATGGAAGCTGGTTCAACTGAGGCATTCAAAAAGGAGTGGATGGTAATTTGAAGAATATTTACAGGGTGAAGACAGGAGAATGGCACTAAGTGAGATGGTTATTCAGAAAGCTGGGGCAGACACAATGGGCTGAATGGCTCCCTCTGTGCTATAACAACTCTGTGCTGAATGCCTGAGTATGAGCAAGACACAGGAGATCTGTTGGTAGATTCAAATAGTTATGAACATAAACAGTAGTAATTTTTTGGGCATTATGTAAGTAGCATTTCAAATCACTGATTCAGTTTGACAGTAGGACTGACAAAGGCCATTCCTGAGCAAACTGACAGCCCTGGTTTATCACCAGGCTGTCTCCTGGCAACCAGTTTTTCACTATGTGTTACTAGTCATTTCACAATAATTGATTTACAGTTATCTTTTACTATTTTGAAAGACCATGCAGAAATCTTCCCTGTCTAGATTCATTAGCTTAGTTGGCAATGCTGTTCCTCTGAGTCGTGAGATCATACGATAAAGTCCCACTCAATGCACAAAATCCATAGTGACACTTCAGTGGAGCGCCAAGAGAATGCTGCCCAGTTGATAGAGAGAAGGGAACCAGAAATATCACTTATCTACTCAAGTAAATATAAAAGATCCTATTTTTTGAAGAGTCCTGACTGACATTTAGAAGCTAACATACTATGTGAGATTTTTTCATCTGACAGCTAGAATATTGCATGCAATTCTGGAATTCACATTATAGGAGGGATGTGATTGCACTGGAGAGGGTGCAGAGGAGGTTTACAAGAATGTTGCCTGGCTGTAGGTTTTTAGTTATGAACAGAGATTGGACAGACTGGATTTTTGGTTTCCTTGGAGAAAAGGGCACCAGGATGTATAAAATTATAAGGAGCATAGATAGGGGAGACAGGAAGGAACTTTTTCCTTTGGTTCAATGACAGGGGACACAGATTTAAGGGGCAGGATGTTTAGCAGGGATATGAGGACTTTTTATTCACCCAGAGGATGTTGGGAATCTGGAACTCAGTGCGTGTAAGTTTGGGAGAGGCAGAAATCTTCATAACGCCTAAGGACTACTTAGATGTATACTTGCAATGTCAAGGCATACGAAGTGATGGATCAATGCACCTTTTCTACAGAATACCAGTGGCCACATTTCACGACTATTTCATTGGCTGTACAAAACAAGATAGCTGAACGACACAAAAGTTGCTGTATAAATGCAAAAATAATCAAAGAACTGTGAATGCTGGAAGTCAGAAATGAAAACAGAAAAAGCTGGGAACATCTCTTCGGGTCTGGCAGTATCTGTGGAGAGAAAGCAGATTTACCGTTTCAGGTCTTATGACCCTTCTTCAGAATGTTCTGAGGAAGGGTCACCAGACCCTGAACATTAACTCTGCTTTCTCTCCACAGAGGCTGTCAGGCCTGCTATATCAATGCAAGTCTACCCTCTGTTCTCTGTAGACACTTATAAACTGACTCTCTACACCCCATTGCTGCCCCACATTAAAGGATTTGTCTTGTTTGATGTGAAACAATCAGCTTTTTGTAAATGCCAGCCACACAGCCAGCCTCCCCACTTCCCCATCCTGTTTGGACCATGTGACAGGAGGCAACGTGGGAAGGGTGGCAGTATGTGAGATGGGAAAATTAGGCGTGTTTAGTGCTAGTGCGTTGCTTTAGTGTGTCAAAACTGAACTGCATTGGCATCAACAGTGAACTGCAGGAGCGTCCTCAGGCCTGCTTCAGCTTGACTATGGACTGAATCATTTTTTCTGAGCTGTCTGCCCAACGGCACCACACAGCACCATGGCCCTCACCATATGTAGGGCAACGAGGCACATCCCGAATCCAACCCATCAACAAACCGACCAGCTGTTGTTGTCCCCACTGAGCTATTATTAGTTTGATTCAAATTCTACCAGTTACCTCAGTAGGTTATGAACCATTGTCCCTAGAATATTACTACAATTAATTACTCGTCCAATCACGTTACTACTACAGCTACATCTTTACAACACAGTGCTCACACTAGAAAAATTAATATTGCAAAAATTTGGCTTCATTTGACAATAAACCGAAGTTTATGCAACAGCAACCACTTGCATTTACATAGCACCTCTGACATCATAAAATGTTCATGCTATTTCACAAAAGTGTGTGATAAAACATCATTTGAGATCCGCATATACATAAGGACCGGTGACTAACAGCTATGTAGGTTTTAAGGAGTCTCTTAAAGTAAGAGGGAGTGATAAAGAGGAGGAGAGTTTTACGGGAAAGATGTATAGAGCTTGGGGCCAGGTGTTGATTAAATGGGCACCAATGGATTAGAGCAGGGATGAGCAAGAGGGCAAACAGACACTAGAATCACCCCGGGAATGAAAAGCCACCAATATACACACCAGCGACACACACTACAAACAGACTGCTTGACCCACAAGTCTTGTCTGCACTGTAATCAGACACAATGGGAACTGCAGATGCTGGAGAATCCGAGATAACAAAGTGTGGAGCTGGATGAACACAGCAGGCCAAGCAGCATCTCAGGAGCACAAAAGCTGAAGTTTCGGGCCGAGCTCTCTGATGAAGGGTCTAGGCCCAAAACGTCAGCTTTTGTGCTCCTGAGATGCTGCTTGGCCTGCTGTGTTCGTCCAGCTTCACACTTTATCTTGCCTGCACTGTAACTGAGTCTAGAAAGTGAAATATCGCCACCTTGTGGGACTATGGCAAACATCTCTGCTGTCCGTTGCTTCCAATGCAGCATCCTGTGTAGCGTCACTCCCTAGCTGCACACTACCTGTGTGTCTGTTGTCTCAGTCCGCTTCTAAGACATGTTGCCATCTAACTCCTATGAAAGACAAAAAAACTTAGACATTTTAACATTCTTACTCCTTTTATTAACTAGCTTTGTGTTTCTTTTCGAGGTAATTTTGGTCAACTTTATGATCAGTCTTGCTCAGTGAGGAAGCATGGGCAGGGTGGTGTGGACACATCACAAGACCTTGCGTCCAACCAGTAGGTTAACCCCTAAGCAGCACCTGATAATTGTATTTTTGGAAGGAAGGCGTGACCCAGCGAAAGGAGAAATATACATTTATAGAACGCCTATCACAACGTCAACCCATCCCAAACAACTTTTTGTTTTGAATTATTATCACGTGTTCCTGAGTACAGTGAAAATCTTTTGCTTGCGAGCAACAGAGGCTGATCACGGTTAGCAAGGACATCCGGACTGTAAGGTGAAACAAACTTGGACAAAGTGAGGTGCACAGGACATGCGCAAGGCAAGATCAACAGTTACAAGATCAACATTATTTGAAGTTAGAGAGTCTATTCATCAGTGTGATAATGACAGGGAACAAGTTGCTCTTCAGGGAAGAACCTGCTGGTGCATGTGTTCAAGCTTCTGTATCTTCTGCCTGAGGAAAGAGGTTGTAGGAGATCATCACTAGGTTGGGATGGATCTTTGATGATGTTAGGAGCCTTTCTATGGCAACAGAAGGTGTAAATGAAGTCCATGGATGGCAGTTTGGCTTCCATGGTCTGTGCACACAAACCTCTGTATGTTTTCTATGGTGCGTCTATGAAAGTTGGCGAGGGACCTTATGGACATGCCAAATTTCCTGAGCCACCTAAGGAAGAACAGGCATTGTTGTGCCTTCTTGGCCTGCACATCCACGTCCAGGACAGGTTGTCAGTTATCGGCACTCTCAACCCTCTCAATCTTGGTTCCATTGATGTAGATGGGGGAACGTCTTCTCTGCCTTTATTTCTGAAGTTAATGATCAGTTCTTTAGTTGTGCTGCCATTGAGACAGAGGTTGTAATCATTGCACCACACACACAAAGGCCCCTATCTCCTTTCTGTATTCTGAGTCATTGTTGTTTGATATCCATCTTACCACAGTGGTGTCGTCAACAAACTTGTAGATGACGTTCATTCAGAATCTATGGGTGTATAGGGAGTGCAGTAGGGGGCTGAGAGCACATCCTTGGGGGGCTCCAGTGTTGAGTGTTATTGTGGAGGAGGTGCAGTTACCTATCCTCACTGATTGTGGCCTATGTGTCGGGAAGCTGAGGATCCAGTTGCAGATCCAGAGGGCGGACTCGAGACCAAGGAAATACAGTTTTGAAATTAGTCTGGAGGGGATTATGGTGTTGAAGGCAGAGCTGTAGTCAATGAGCAGGGGTGACATAGGTGTCCTTGTTGTCCGGATGTTCTAGGGATGAGTGCAAGGCTAGGAAAATTGCATCCGCTGTGGGCCTGTTACATTGGTAGGCAAAATGCAGGGGATTGAGACAAGCTAGGAGAATTGAGTTATGTAGGCCCTGACCAGCCTCTCGAACCACTTCATGTTTATAAAGGTCCGAGCCACCGGGCGGTAATCATGAAGGCACGTTGCATGTGCTTTCCTCGGTACTGGGATGATGGTGGTCTTCTTGAAGCAGGTGGGGACTTCGGCTTGTAGGAAGGAGAGGTTGAAGATGTCTGTGAATACCTTTGCCAATTGGTCCACTCAGGATCTAAGTGCACGGCTGGGATTTCATCTGGGCCCATCGCTTTCCTTGGGTTGGCTCCCAGGAAGACCAAGTTGACGTCTGCAGCAGAAACGGAGGGAGTAACATGCATTAGGCATGTCAGGGCAAGTGACACTGTGTGGCTGGCATTCTGCTCAAAGTGAGCACAGAAAGCATTGAGCGCTTGAGGGAGGGATGTGTCTTTGTCTGCTATCTTGCTCTGCTTCATTTTGTATCCCATAATGTTACTTAGGCCTTGCCACATGCAGCGGGAGTTTGTATTGTTAGTTTGGGCCTCTACCTTTGGATCAATACTGTCTCTTCGTACCTCTGATGGTTTTGCAGAAGTCATATCTGATACCAGGTCTTCAATAGGGAGTGGATTTCCCAGCTCATCCAAGATTTTCTGTTGGGGAACGCCCAGATTGACATCCACCTGAGAGGTGTCAGAGGCATAAAACAGGCAGTTCCTGATCAGCTACCAACTCTAATATAGCCCCTGTTATTCACTCCATCACAGTGAATGGAATTGACCACCAAGCATTGTGTATCATCAGCTGATCAGAAACTGCTCTCTGATCAAAACACGGGGCAGCACAGTGGCTCAGTGGTTAGCACAGCTGCCTCACAGCACCAGAGATCCGGGTTCAATTCCACCTATGGGCGACTGTCTGTGTGGAGTTTGCATATTCTCCCACTGTCTGAATGGGTTTCCTCCGTGTGCTCCAGTTTCCTCCTACAGTCCAAAGATTGTTAGAGTTGTGGATCAAGTGGAGGGCTGCTGTAGGCTGCAACAGGACATTGACAAGGATGCAGAGCTGGGCAAAGAAGTAACAGATGGAATTCAACCCAGAAAAGTATGAAGTGGTTCACTTCAGAAGGTCAAATTTGAGTGCAGAATACAGGGTTAATGGCAGGATTCTTGGCAGTGTGGAGGAACAGATGGATCTTGGGGTCCATGTCCATAGATTCCTTAAAGTTGCTACCCAAGTTGATAGGGCTGTAAAGAAGACATATGGTGTGTTGACTTTCATTGGTGGGGGATCTGAGTTTATGAGTAGCGAGGTTATGCTGCAGCTCAATAAAACCCTGGTTAGCTCACGCTTGGAATATTGCATTCAGTTCTGGTCGCCTCATTATAGGAAGGATGTGGAAGCTTTAGAGAGGGTGCAGAGGAGATTTACCAGGATGCCGCCAGGACAGCAAGGCAGGTCTTATGTGGAAAGGTTGAGGGAGCTAGGGCTTTTCACATTGGAGGGAAGAAGGATGAGTGGTTACTTGATAGAAGTGTACAAAGTGATGAGAGGCATAGATAGAGTGGATACCCAGAGACTTTTTTCCCAGGGCAGAAATGACTATTACAAGGGGGAATAATTTTAAGGTGACTGGAGGAAGATACAGGAGAGATGTCAGAGGTAGGTTCTTCACACAGAGAGCGGTGGGCATGTGGAATGCGCTGCCAGCAGTGGTAGTGGGGTCAGATACATTAGAGATATTTAAACGACTCTTGGATAGGCACATAGATGATAGTAGAATGAGGGGTATGCAGGGTAGTTTGGTCTTAGTAGGATAATAGGTTGGCACAACATTGCGGGCCAGAGGTCCTGCAATAGGGTTAGGGTTATCGCTGTACTGTTCTATGTTCTATGTGCAGGTTAGGCAGTTTGGCCAGGATAAATTGTCCATAGTGTCCAAGGACATGCAGGCTAGGTGGATTAGCCATGGGAAATGCAGGGTTACAGGGACAGGGTTGGGGGTTTGGTCTGGGTGGAGTGCTCTTTGGAAGGTTGGTGTAGACTTGATGGGCTGAATGGCCTGCTACCATATTGTAGGGATTCTATGATTGTATTAAATTTTGATGCTGCAGACTGATCTGTTCAGTAACCATTGATCACTCAATGTTGCATGCACATCCTTACTGAGGCATAGTTGGCTTTGATTGAGTATAATATGAGAAGTGCACCAGTGTTGGCCTGGAGTTGTCCTTTAAGGAATCTTAATAACAATTCATCTTCTAATATAGTAAAATGACCCAAGTGACCTCAAGGGTGTATTATATAAATAGATGAACAAACAGCAGGAGTAGGCAATTGAGTCCCTCAAACCAGCTTTGCCATTTAACATGATCGTGGCTGATCTCATCTTGGTTTCAACTCCACTTTCCTACCCATTATAACTTTCAACCCATTACTAATTAAAAATCTACCTCATCCTTAATTGTACCCAGCGTTCTGGCATCCGCTGCACTCTTGGTAGTGAATTCCACAAATTCATGATCCTTTGAAAGAAGTCATTTCTCCTCATCTCTGTTTTAAATCTGCTATCCCTTATCTTAAAATGATAACTGCTTATTCTAGATTGCCCCACGTAAGGAAACCTACTTTCTGCATCTACTTTGTCAATCTCCTTGAGTATTTTATATACCTCAATTAGATTTCCTCTCATTCTTCTAAACTCAAGAGAGTAAGGTCTAGACTACTCAATCTCTCTTATGAAACAAATGCCTCATCTCTGGAATTAACTTAGTAAGTCTCCTTTGCACTGTCCTCAAGTAAGCGGACCGGAACTGTACACAAGACTCTAGGTGTGGTTTCACTAAAGCCTTGTACAATTGCAGCAACATTTCTCAACATTTACATTCTATTCCTTTAGCATTTAAATACTAAAATTCCATTTGTGTTCCTTATTACCTGCTGAGTCTCCCTTCAGCAAAACACTCTGAAGTTTTGCTCCATCTTGCAACATGGAAAACCTGGGACAGGCTAAGCAGAGACAAGCATGAGAATTCCTGGAAGCACGGCACTCCATGAAGCATGCTATTAATAAACACATTGAACTCAACCCCATATACACTCCACTACAGAAGAAACCTGGAAGTGAGGCAATCTATTGCAACAGACCCCAGAGTGTAAAAACCAGGTGGGAAGATACACCGTCACTTCATCAGAGGCTGCACTGAGGATGTTACCCAGCACGGTAACGAAACATCTGTGGAACAATAAACCAGCTCAACCTCAACACACACAACCCGAGCTACAAATCTACTCCAAAACCAAAGAAACCTCTCATTTATCTACTTTAAACTCCATCTGCCATATTTTAGTCCATTCACCTAACATATCCATATCCATTTGTAAGTTTTTTTTGTTTCTTCATTGCAATTTCCCATCTATTTTAGTGTCTATTTTAATCCCTGCCTCTCCAAGTGCAGATTAATTCTCTCCCTCAGAATTATTTCCATAGTTTCACTACCACTGAGGTTAGACTAATCAGCTTGTAGTTTACTCGTTTATCTCTTGCTCTCTTCTTGAATAATGGTATCATATTTGCGGTCTTTCAATCCTCTGGCACCTTTCCTGTAGCCAGAGAGGAATCAAAAATTATGCCAGTGCTCCTGATGTTTTGTCCGTTACCTCATTTAACAGTCTGGGATACATTACATATGACACTGGTGATTTATTAAGCCTGCCAGACAAATCAGAACCTCCTCTCTGTCTATGCTAATTTCTTTAAGTGTATTATAGTCCTTCTTGCTGATTTCTATATTCATATTGTCGCTATCATGAGTGAACACTGACACAAAGTATTCATTTAGAACCTGACCTATTTCCTCTGGCTCCACACATAAAATACTACTGTGGTCCTTGATGGGCCCAACTCTTTGCCAGGTTGTCTGTTAATCCTTAAAGTACCTGTGAAATAATTTAGGATTTTCCTTCATTTTACCTGCTATTATTCCTTTATGTCCTTTTTTGCTCTCCTGATTTTATTTTTAAGTTTTCCCTGCACCTTTACCAGGAGTCATATTGAACTCTATTTCTCACTCGGCATGTGTTTCCTGACCTGCTGAGTCTCTCCAGCGATTTCTGTTGCTATTTCAGACAGCCCCATTGCATTTGGCATATACAGATGCTTTGTGCAGTCTCCAAGTGTGGGGTACTGAATCCTATCATTTGGAGGTATGAGGGACTGTGACTGTCTCCCGATTTTTATATCAAACACAGAGCTTAAATTTGACGATCAAATAAAAATTAAAGGAACTGTGGATGCTGTAAATCAGAAACAGAAACAGAAATTTCTGGAAAAGCTTCACAAGTCTGGCAACATTTGTGGAGAGAAATCAGAGTTCTAAGGAAGTGTTCGCCCAAACATTAACCCAGATCTCTCCTCACAGATGCTGCCAGACCTGCAGAGCTTTTCCAGTAATTTCTGTTTTTCTTGTTGTTGGTGTGTTAAATTCTACATCACCTGATGATCAGCATTAGAGACTGCCTGTATGTAACTGACAAATTCACCAACTCAATATTCCTGCTTTGTCCACAGCAAGGTTTTCAAAGGAATTAGTCTCATCTCCTTCACCAGGAAGCAGCTCCTCGAATAGAGAGTGAACTGGGAAATGTGCCTTTAGGGATCATTTATGGATGATGAAGTGACAAGCAGTGTATCAAATGTTCCTAGGATGCATTCCACAGATATTGGGCGACTCTTTGAACTTTTGGGAAGGGTTCTGTTGAATAACATAGCACATTCAATGTGAACTGGCTGTAATTATTCAACATTTGGAATGTCACAGCACTCAGTTATCACATTCCCCAAGGGCACTGAAAGAGGATTAACTCAGAGTGTTACAAGGCACAAATCCAATTAGCACCTGTTTAGACTGAACTCAACTGCTTCAAACAGATACCAGTAACCCATCTATACATCAAGGGGATGTCACCAGCAAGAGGGCCAAGGGAGAATGGCTGCAGAGGGCCTGTCCGTGCAACTTCTAGTTGCCGCAGAGATATTCACTGCTGGGCGAGGCACCAGTAACAATAAAATTAATAATCTCTCAGAGCTAAAAGCAGTCAATGACTATATGTTGCAGACTGGCATATTCCATGGCCACATGCTGAGGGATGAAATAAAGCTTGCGGCAACTGCTACAAAGGTTTAATGCGGGTGAAGCTAGTGTCTAAGGCCAAAGGACACCAAGTAGCTGGAAACAGTGACAGGTAAATCCCCTTGGGTTGTGCACCGGTGAACATTGGACATGGAATGTAAATGGTAAGCATAGTGAGTCACATCAAATTCTGGATAAACAAGATAACTAAATTATATCGCTCCTTAACTAATATCAATTGTATACTATGATGAAATGCACTTATACAAATTTTATTCCTTTCTCAAGAATCTTGTTGATTTGAGAACCCGACCATTCACCAGCTTTTGTAACCTACCCCCAGCCTTCAAATGATCAGATTCATATTGGCAAAAAAATAAAAGAAAAATTGCTAGTGCTGGGCATCCGAAATGGTGAATGGAAAATTCCAGAACATTTCAGCCAATCAAGCAGCCAGTGTGGGGAGAACAGCAGAGAGGTTCTGAGGAAGGGTCCCCAGACCCAAAACATTAACTCTGATCTTTTTCTTCACCGATGCTGCCAGGCCTGCTGAGCTTTTCCAGCAACTTCTGTTTTTGTTCCTGATTTACAGCATCCGCAGTTCTTTTGGTTTTTACAAGAGTTCTTCTGACACTTGACACTCCTGAACACCTAGACGGTTCTCCCGAGGAGTGATTCTAGCAAAATGTATCCTTGTCTCTCCAACTTTGTTCCTAAATTATTTGATCACTCAATCAACTCCAAATAAAAATTACACCAGTTCAGACTCTGAAAATATTCAACTCATTTTCAAAACCCTCAAAGGCGTTTCATTACTTAAAATGTGGATCATTTGGTGTTTAGGATTTGCTATTAACTTGGTATTTAATGGATAATTTGATTTTCTTACTTGTGATAAGTATTATATGCTTTCCTTTGTTAAATTTCTGACCGTAAGGTGCTTTTGTCATAAGAACATAAAGAATATGATGACCTAGTGGTATTAATGCAAGATTATTAATCTAGACACCCTGGTCATGTTTTAGAGACCAGGGTTTGAGTTTCTGCCACAGTAGGTGGTAGAATTTGAATTCAATATATTAAAAAAGTCTGGAATTAAGGTCCTAGTGATGACCATGAAATGATTGTCAATTGTTGGGAATGAAACTGCCAACCTTACCTGGTCTGGCACACATGTGACTCCAGACCCACAGCAATGTGGTTGATTCTTGACAGCTGTGGACAGATACTAAATGCTGGCCAAGCCAGCGACACCCGCATCCCTTGAATGAATAATGATAAAAATGGAGCAGGATTAGACCATTCAGCCTCTCTAATTTGCTCTGCCATTCAATACGTTCATGGATGATCAGATATTGAACTTAAATCCAATCTCCAGCCTGTTCCCCAAATCCAGAGAGATTTTACCCCAAACTTTGATCATTGCTATTCCCTTAGAATGCCCCATTTCCTCTTTCAAGTCAGATATCATGGCTATAAATCACATGTTAAGGTTTAGTTGCTATTCATTGCAGTACTGAGGGACTGCAGCACTGTCAGAGGCATGGGCTGCTGACAGTAAAATTTTCTCCAAGGTCCAGTCTGCCCTTTCAGGTCAATACAAATGATCACCCAGTCCTTATCTCAAAGAAGAGAAGGAGAGGTTCTGTCTGTCCCCTGGCTAACATTTATCCAAGTGGTGGAGGTGGGGCATCGACTGCACATTTCTTCTGAAAAACAATGGGCATGCCAAAGAGGTTGACTGTGAAGAGCTGTGGGCCATCCTGGGGATGTGAAAGGCACACAGTCTTTCTATCGTTCATGATTCCATTTAAGTCTGTTCTCCACAGTGCACCAAAGCTTTATTGTGTATTCAGCTTCTGTTTCAAAGAGTTTTCTGTGGGACAACAATGGACTGGGTTCAAGTCTCACCTGCTCCTGAGGTGTGTAATAACATCTTTAAATAGGTTGATTAGAAAATATGTGGAAAGGTATTGGTTTTCTGTCCTTCTTTCATAAGAATGGAGCTGAAGCCCTGGAACTGAATTCCCACTGATGTCTTGTTCATTCCTGCTCATCTCCCTCATGGTGTCACCCATACCCCATCTCTGTAAACCCTTCAAACCTTAGAACACCCAAAATCTCCCACTCATCCAATTTTGACCTTGCATATCCTTGATATCCCTCAAACCACTTGCCCTTTCTTTAAGATTTACCTTAAAACCTAGTGCTTTGATCAAGCTTTTGGTCACTTGCCCAACTTTATGTGTCTTTGGCTCAGTGTTGATGTTGATTATGTGGCTGTGAAGCACCTTGGGACATTTTACTGCGTTATGAATACTATTATAAGACAATTTGTTATTTTATAGTCCTCTGGCTTTACGATTCAGGGTAACAGGACGCTCAAATTAAACACTGTAGGGAGGGGAAAAGATGTGTTGGTAAAATATGGCTTTGCCAGACTAGATTTATTGTTAGCAAAAGCCAGTCTGAAAAGTGTTAAGTGAGTAACAGCAGCTGACAACACAACAGAAGAATTTGGAGTGGAAAGGAAAGCGACAGATTGGGTAATGAAATGTGAGGCTGGATGAACACAGCAGGCCAAGCAGCATCCCAGGAGCACAAAAGCTGACGTTTCGGGCCTAGACCCTTCATCAGAGAGGGGGACGGGGAGAGGGAACTGGAATAAATAGGGAGAGAGGGGGAGGCGGACCGAAGAAATGAGATGGGCAGCTCAAGGCCATTCTTGGTGAGGACGCCCGACAGCACTTCCCTGCCCTTTCTTGAATAATGCCATGGGATCTTCTGCACATACTTGAGAGAGCAGATGGCACCTTGGTTTAAATATGTCATTGTAAAGCTGCCACCTCCAAGAATGGGGCACTCTCACTGTTTTAAATTGGAATACCAGCCTACATTGTATGGTCAACACTGTTCGGTCCTCAACACTTGACGTCCTGTCAGAGTGGTAGAAGTACTATGCATAAGAAGATATCAGGGGAGGTCGTAATAATGTCACTGGGCTAGTAATCCAGGATCCCAGGGTTATGTTCTGGGGACATGGCTTTGAAGCCCAATATGTTAAATGGTGAAATTTGAATTCATTGAAAAGCTGGCATAATGGTGACCATGCAGTGATTAAAAACTGTTCTGTTCACTAATGCCCTTTAAGGAAGGAAATCTGCTTTCTCTACTTGGCCTGGTCTACATTTGACTCCAGACCCATATCAATGTTCTTAACTGTCCTCTCAGCAATTAGGGATGGACAATTCAATACTGGCCTAGCCAGTGACACCATCCCATGAATGAATGAGAAAAGAACATCAGCTCACCAAAGGTTTGCTTAAGGAAAGAGATTTTAAGGAACTTCTTAAAAGAAAGAAAGTGAGATAGAGAAGCAGGAAGGAGTTGGCTAAGGTGCAAGCAACTGAAGGCTTATCTTCCAATGGCGCAGCAATTAAAATCAGAAACGCACACAAGAGGTCAGAATTAAAGGAGTGCACTTGGTTTAAATCATTCAGACAATTGTAGGGCTGGAGGGTATTGCAGAGATAGGGAAGGGTGAGGGATTTAAAAACAAGGATCAGAATTGAAAAATCAAGATGTTGCTTACTGGGGAGCCAGTGTGTGTCAGTGAGCATATGGGTGATAGGGGAAACAAGAATACATGTGGTTGAGATACAGTCCACTCCTTCACCAGTAAAGGAAGGCTAGCCTCAGCAGCAACTTGTTAACGTAAAGCAACCTCATGGCAACAGCTTCAGTGTTGAGCTACTTTGAGACAATAAAATCTAGATTCCGGCACAGCTTTCAGCATTAATCATGACATGGCTTTTTCACGAGCCGAAGGGTCTAGGCCCAAGACGTCAAGCTTTCCTGCTCCGATGATGCTGCTTGGCCTGCTGTGTTCACCCAGCTCTACACCTTGTTATCTCACAACTTTTTCACTACCTATTAGGAATCCATTTAGCCTAATGCTTTGAACTCAGTAATTTCAAAGTTATAAATATGCAGTAGTTTGTAAAACCGACTCTTAATATCTAAAGCTCTCTGATCGAAGGACTTTGAATTGTTTGTTCCTAAAATTAGGCAAATAATGTGGATGCACATTCTTTAATTTGTGGTGTAGACATTAATCAACCCCCTGCAGTCCCATGACAAAGCCACAGACTGTGTTAGCAACTTTATTCTCAAAGGCCCTATGATGCCATTAATACATCATTTATAGTGGATCCACTAGGCCTGTAGCATCCTAACTTTTAAAAAATAAATAAGAATTGACTTTATGTTGGTGGATGGGGTTGGGGTTTATGTTATACACTTAGAAACATTAATACTTCATATAAAAATGGCTACCAGAGGCTATGGTATGAGTTTAACATAGTTTTGCTGTGATGGCAACCATTATATTCCATCTGGTAGCTTCAGCGTCATCTGTCTACCCAAAGTCTTAGGGTTAGGCCCTGTGTAGAATGTTTCCCAACCTCTATCCCAACATCAGAGTCTGCAACCCAACTGGGAAACTTTACAGAATTTTGACTTTAACACCTTCTCCTCCAAGCCATTTCAGTCCAGTATGCTGTTTTTTGGAAACCCCTCGAAACACTAACTCTGTTTCTCCCTCCACAGATGCTGCCAGACCTGCTAAGTTTCGCTAAGTCTTTCTATTTTTATTTCAGTCGCTTCAGGAGTCTGACATCAAGCATAAGGATGATATCATTGGCCAGTGGAGGTGGTTTTGAGTGCGTTGTGACTTGTAATTTATCGTTCTGGGAGACTTTCTTGGCAACTAAGCTTGAATGAGCCATTCATCATCAATGTCCTAATCAACTTCCTCGCCAAATTCGCTGCTGCTCCTTTCCATCAAGCCCTAGAATCTTATATATTCTTGCAAGATCTGGATCTTTAAACTCACCTCTGAGAGATGGCACCTCCAACAACAGACCACTTGCTTGGTGCTGCATTCTCATATTGACTTAGATGAGGTGCACAAGTCTCTGAAGTGGAACTTAAACTCACTGGCCCAAAGCTAATGCTAAAACAGGTAGAGTTCTACTCCCCTGAGTCACAGATACAGCAGCTCTGATCTCTCAGCTACAGTCATCCTGCCAAAGTTCACTGAAAAATACTTTGGCTAACCTGCCTCGTGATGTCTCTAGGTTCAAGTTGCACACTAGGGGTTAAATACAAACAAAAAAAAGGCTGTTACACAGGGCACATGCTGCTATATTTTGGGTAAGCCATTAAACCAAGCTTCCTCCAACCCCTGTCTGCTTGGGTGGTTGTTAATGGTTACAAGAAGAAGCATAGGGGAGAACAGAAACAGGTTGCATCATTAATTCCTGAAGTGAACTGAATAACAATTTATGTTGGCTTATAGGAAAGAGGGGACTAAATGGTATCTTTTCCAGGAACCCAGCATGAACATGACCTGCTAAATAATCTCCTTCTGTACAACATATCTCTATTCTATAATGTGTTTATTCATGAACTCGGGACTTCACAAAGGTGAGAACTGGTAATACTTTGAATGGTATGCAATCTAGATTAAGGGGAAGTTACGGCATTGTGGTAGTGTCACTCAACTTTCAGACAACCAGATAATTCTCAGGGTTTGAGAGCCCACCTTTGCAGATGGTGAAATTTGAACTCAAATAAAAGCTGGAATTAAAAGTCTAATATTGACCAGATAACCACTTTCATAAAGTCAATTTGTTTCACTGAACTTGTCTCAGGAAGGAAGTCTGCCAACTTTACCTAGTCAGGCCAACGTGAGACTCCAGACCCACCGCAATGTGGTTGACTTTTAGCTGCCCTCTGAAATAACCTAGAAAGCCACTTACTTGTATCAAACAGTTAAACAGTCTCAGAAGCAAAGAAATGAACTGGAATGAAATGTCATCAGAAATGATAACGGCAAACTCAGCTTTACCGACCCAGGAAAGTCCTCCCCAGTAACATCTGAGGACAGCGGAAAATTGGGATAGCTGTCACACAGTCAGGCAACAGCATGACATTGTCATACTCATGGACATGTATACCTCAAAGATAAAATCCCAGACACCTACATCACCATACCTGGGTATGTCCTGTCCCACAGGAAGGTTTGCACAGGTAGTGACACAGTGGTAAACATTTGGGAGGGAGTTACCCTGGGAATCCTCAACATTGACTTTGGATCTCAAAAAGTCTCATGGCATCAGGTCAAAAATGAGTAAGAAAGCCTTTAGCTACTTGCCAGGTCTCCCTCAGCTGACAAATCTGAAAGCCACAAGCCATGAGTGTGATGGAATACTCCCCAGTTGCGTGGATGAGTGCATGTCCAACAACACATAAGATGCTAAACACCACCCAGGACAAAGCAACTTGCGTGATTGGCAGCACATCCACTCCTTAAATCACAGAGGTACAGTGCGTAGCACTGTGTACCATCCACATACAGCACTGTAACAGCTCATCAAGGTTCCTTTGGCAGGATTTTCCAAACATACGACCATTACCATCTAGAATGACAAGGACAGCTGACATATGGGAAGATCACCAGCTACAATTTTCTCCCATGGACACTCACCATCCTGAGTTGGAAATATATTGCTGCTTTTGCAGTGTCATTGGGTCAAAATCTTGGAAACCCCTCCCTTACATCATTCTAGGTCTACCTACACCAAATCGACTGCAGTAGTTCAAGAAGGCAGCTGACGATCACCTTTGCAACGGCAACAAGGAGCAGGCAATAAATACTGGCCAGTTGTTGATACCCATGTCTTCTGAATAAATAAAACAAAAACTATTTAAAGCACCAATTGTAATGGGTAAAAATGTATTCATTGTATTTGCAATTGTATACTTAACTGTTTGTCCTCAAAATGAAGATATATTTATGGCTTAAAACATATTCTCATTCTTACATTAAAGAAGGAAAGTCTTACATGTAACACTTTTCATGATCTCTGGATGCCAATTAAGTATTGCCAACGTAAATACAAGAAACATAGCAGCCAAATTTCATACAGCAAGTTCCCACTAACATCTATGCAACAGTAGCCCAATAATGTGTTTTAGTGAAGATGATTTGAGGATAAATTTTGACAAGGTTAGCATTCAACTATTTTATTTTACTTTCTTATGCAGTTTTGCCTCTTGTTTTAATTCAACAATTCCAGACACAAACCCATATGCCTAATGCAGGTCAGGACAGCAGGATGCCATGTTTGATACTGGCAATGCCTAAATGAATTGCCACATCCCAGAAACATTGCCTATCACTCATACCCATTTTGCTAGGCATCACCTGCATTTCAATGTTAAAATTTACAATATATACTGAGATTGAACAGTGACTTGTGATTTGGCAAAGCAGTGGGTATTTTCAATCACTTGAATATTTTAAATGCACAATAAGTTTTACCTTAACAGGCTGTTCATTGTTCTGTCACGAATCCCCATCCATGTTTCCAACTCCATTTAAATTCCTCTCACCACTTCAATCTTTCCCCTGTTGAAGACTTTAGCTCTTTTCTTCGATATGCCTTCAAAGACACAGGATGTCCCCTGTCACATTGTCCAAACAGGCGTAACTCATTGCATGTGAGAGATCTGATGAAGCTCTCTGATGAAGGGTCTAGGCCCGAAACGTCAGCTTTTGTGCTCCTGAGATGCTGCTTGACCTGCTGTGTTCATCCAGCCTCACATTTTATTAACTCATTGCATGTGCCTTTGTAAAGGGAGCAACAAAACCGAGCTTGTACCAGCCTCACCAAGTAGCACATAAACTTTAAGAACATCATGAGTGCCATCTGCATCTTTCCTTGAATATAAAATAGAATTTGAATGGGTCTTTTAGAGTTGTCAGGAAGCTCCATCAGCATAACCCATGAAGTAACGTGTTCCCAGCTGACCTTGGCAATGACCTGATTATCTCTACAGTCCAAACATCTGCACAGTTTCCACATAATGGTGTTCTCTCTCTTAGCTTTCCTTTGCTTTTTTGGGAGCATGGAAAGAAAGACTTTCATTATTATACAGCCTTTCATGGTCACTGGATATCTCCAAACACTTTACAGCCAATAAAGTATTTTTGAAATGTAGTCAATTTTATAATGTAGGAGAAACAACAGCTAGCTTTGACACAACAAGATCCCACAGACTGCAACACATAGCCTTCTCTTCATAGTGATGGCTGAGGGATAAATGTTGACCAGAACGCCAATGAGAGTTCCTTTATTCTTCTTCTCTGTAGTCACTAAGTCACTTCCATTCGATAACTTTCATTTCAGAGCATCAGATGTTTGCAATTCAAAAAAAGTGAGAGAAAAACAAGTTCACTTTTTCCCCTATATTTTGAAAGTCACTGCAAGTCATGTTGAGTACAATAATGCATCAGAATGGACTATGAAATGTTGTCAATCCATTGAGATGATCATGTCACTCGGATTTCCAAGCATATCTTGTTGTTGCAGGGAATATTAACATACAAATTACTTCAATAACAACTTAAATTTATATAGCACCTTAATGTGATACAATGGCCCAAGGTGCTTCAGAGACACAGTATAAAAGGATATGACACAGAGCCAAGAAAGGAGATATAAGGTCAGTTGAGCAAAAGTTTGGTCAAGGTGGTATGTTGGAAGAGGGAAAGACAGAAGTACAGAAGGAAAGGCATAAGGAGAACACTCCAGACTGTGGGGCCTGAAGTAATGGCCATCAACACTGAAGTAATGGCCATCAACACTGGAATAATTAAGGTCAGGGATAGTCAAAAGTCTGGATGTGGTGGCCATAGCCATCTTAAAGAATTGTGAGAGGTAGCCAACATGATCAAACACCCCTCCATCCCTGGTTATAACCTCTCTTCCAACTCTTGCGTTGGGCAGAAGGTACAAAGATTAAACACACAGATTCAAGAACAGCTTGTTCCCTGCTGTTGTTAAACTTCCAAATGGACCTCTCAAATTTTAAACTTAATGTAGATCTCACGCTCCGCAGCCATGACATTGTAATCCTCACCACAGCTCTATTACCCTAATGCACTTCGTATAATGATCTGCCTGTACTGCATGCAAAGCCAAACTTTTCACTGTATCTACATACATGTGACAATAATAAATCAAATCAAATCAAAAATCAAAAATATGGTCAAGACTCTGGAGGAATTTGAAAAGAGGGATGCGAATTTTAAAGTGGTCACTTTTTGACTTGGATATAATAGTGGATTGGTGACATTTTAATAACTAGACTAGTAATCCAGAGAGAGAAAAAAACAAGAAACTGCGGATGCCGAAAGTCAGAAACAAAATCAGAAATTGCTGGGAAAACTTCAGCAATTTTGAGTTGCATCTGTGGAGAGAAAGCGTAATGTTTCTGAATCAGTGTCCCTTCTTCACAACAGTAATCCAGACATCCAGCTGTAACTGAATTGAGTCCATAAGACCATAAGACATAGGAGTGGAAGTAAGCCCATTCAGCCCATCAAGTCCACTCTGCCATTTAAATCATGGCTGATGGGCATTTCAACTCCACTTCCCTGCACTCTCTCCGTAGCTCTTGATTCCCTGTGAGATCAAGAATTTGTCAATCTCTGCCTTGAAGGCATCCAACGTCCCGGCCTCCACTGTACTCCGTGGCAATGAATTCCACAGGCCCACCACTCTCTGGCTGACGAAATTCAAGGATTCAAACCCAACACGTCAGTTACCAGTTCTGAGGAAGGGTCACTGGGACTCGAAACATTAACTCTGATTTTTTTTTCATCACAGATGCGACCAGACCACTAAACTTTTCCAGCAACTTCTGTTTTTGTGCATCAGTTACTGGAATTTAAATTAATGAGCAAACCTGGATTTGAAAGTCTCGATAATGATCACCATAAAACTGATGTAATTTCAAACAAAAACTGTGGTTCACTAATATTCTTTAAGTAAGAAAGTCTGCAGTTCTTACCTTGCCTGGCCTACGTGTGACTCCAGGCCTACTGCAATGATGCTGATCCTCAATCACAGTCTGAAATGGCCACTCAGTTCAAGGGCAATTATGGCTGAGCAACAAATACTGAAAAATAAGTTAATAAAAAGTTACTGTGGATGCTGGAGATTTGAATTAAATGCAGAAAACGCCTGAGAAACTTGGCAGGTCTGACAGCATTTCTTGGAGTGAAAATGTCAATGTCGATCAGGGAGCAGAGGGTGAGAAGTGAACAGGAGAGGAGGGGAGAATAAATTGTAAATTCATAATATTATATGCATTTAATTAGCTATCTATATGTGTTCTTGCAGTGTTATCAAATTAACTTTATACCGTCCCCCTTCCAATCCAGTTGAAGTATTCAGTCAATTATTTACTTTAATGGCTGCTTTACAATCCTTTGATCTGGATCTATTTTCCCACGCCGTCCCTCCATTTAGTTGGGATAATCAATCTTTTTAGTGTAAAAAATGAACTTATAGCTGCAGGCTCATGCTAACGAAGTATTATTCATTTTTAAATTGTAATGTCCAGCCCTTGAATCATGAGTGTATAACGATGATGAGCGATTTACAATAAAGCTGATTAGCGATGTGATAAACCCCACTGTAATGCAGAGAAAAACACAGGACGGGGACAGGTCACGCAAGTCGCTTTCATCTCAGCCCGACTGGCTCCGAACTGTAAATGGACCCTCTCAAATGTTTTTCTCTCGCTGGGTGTATATGCATGAAGAAGCCCTTCAAAAGTCCAGTCTGTCACTTCTGCACATCTGAGGGATCCATTCGAGCGAAACATCGAAACCCAACAGTGGCACTGAATAATTTGACAATTGCAAAGGCAAATGTAACACCGCTGGCTTAAACAAAAATGGAGATTACAAGTAAAATTTCCATTGTCTTGTAAAACTAATTACTACCTGTCATATGGGTCATGGAGGGCCTACATTAGCAGAATAATGGCTTTCGATCTGTCTGGGGTAGTGTGGGCAGTTAATATGCATTGGGAGGTTGTATATAAAGAGCCAGCACACACACACACACACACATACAGGGACTGTCTCTTGCATCCGGAGAAATGCAGTTCCCAGTACTGCTCGCATTGCTTTCTATCTCAATGGTCCGGGCCATTCCAGCAGGCAAGTGGCCCTGGCGTGTGCTGGAGAGCAAACCGGGCCCCCCGGCCAGTTTCAGGGAGGTGGCTGCCTTTATCAAGCGCCTGGAGGCACGCAACATTAGCCTGAGCCTGCCCTCGCACATGCTCAGCCTGTACCGCAGTTACAGCTCGGGCAATTACAGCGGCCTTTTGGCCCACGAACGGCCCGTGTTACCGGAGGCGGACACCGTGCGGAGCCTGGTGGCAAAAAGTAAAGTAATTTTTTGTTTTATTAATTTCCCCCTCTTTCTCCTCCTCGCTGGGTCTGCGCTTTGGGTTTCGATTTGTCGTTTTTGATGTGGCCGCTGACTTCCCTCAAATCTCTGTCTCTCTCTCCCAGACACAGCCAGTCCAGGACAATCCACATTCAGGGTTTTGATGTCTTTGAACGGGGTTGGGCTGGTGGGTCACTGGTTGATCGGAAGATCAAGGCGTGTCTCAGGACCTGGGGCTGGAATGTCTGCCTCTTTTTCAGAACCCTTTTGTAGACAGTTTACCGCAGGGATTGACATTCGCCAATCCACATTCAGATGTACAGAGACCGGCTTCTCCTTCCGAAACGTTGTTAATTAAACAATTTGATGCGAGGCAAATCAAAGACTTTTTTTTGGTTTTAACATGTGCAGTTTGGAAAAGAGACCTTACCTTTAGACCCTCCACAGCACATCTCAAAACAATTTAACAATGATGTGCTGTCTAGACGTGTAGCAACAGGCATCGTGTTCGTAAGATTGCAAAATGCTTAAGATTTCCAAAAATTATTTTGTAGCACCTGGGCATCTCTGTTCATCCAGCTCCACACTCTATTATCAGTGTTTGTTGCCTGTTGTTTTTGGCTTGCTGGGCTGTTTTTTTATTTTCAGAAGATTTGAATGGAAATGGGGAAAATCCTTTACAGCTGGTCCAGACAGTTGGAAATGAGAAAGATGGGTAACTCAGTTTGAGATGGTTCTTCGCTGTGAGAGATTCCCTGTATCGTTATGGCGATGAGCTGCTCTGTTGCCAACAACGAGGAATGTTGCTGATTTTGGGTAACCACCTCAGGAGAACTTTCCCTTCTCAGGAGTGTGCCTGTGTATTTGACACAAGTGGGTGGTGGCTGGGTTATGTGCCTCCAGTAAAGGGAGCTGGTTTCTGGAAAATGTAGGAAGCCCTTTTTGGGGTGTGGGCTGTTGTTGGATGAAGAGCAGGGGGAAACTGCGGCAGAATTCCTCACATCAGCCCAGCACTCATGGTCAATAGTTGTTAATGGGATCATAAATAAATGGTCTGTCTGCTCTTTCAAGCTGATGTGCTATTTCCTGTGAGATTTTTAAAAAAGAAAACATAACTGTCACAGGATTTGTTCGGGCAGATAGAGGAAGGATATTTCCCTTGGTGTCTTGGAGTCATAGAGTTGTACAGAATGGAAACAGACCCTTTGGTTCAACTTATCCCTACCGACCAGAAATTCTAAATTAATCTAATCCCATTTGCTCACATTTGGCCCATGTTCCCCTAAACCCTCCTTATTCATACACCCATCCAGGTGACTTTTGAATGTTGTGGTTTTCCCAGCCTCCACCACTTCCTCCGGCAGCTCATTCCATACACGCACTACCTTCTGCGTAAATCTAGGCCGTCCAGTTTTGCACTCCCCTACCATCGGATAAATAAACCTTATTATTCACCCTATTCATGCCACTTATGATTTTATAAAACTCTAGGTCACCTCTCAGACTTTGTCACTCCAGGGAAATCAGGCCCAGCCTATTCAGCCTCTCCCTATAGCTCAAACCCTCCAATCCTGGCAACATCCTTGTGAATTTTTTCTGAACCGTTTCAAGTTGGGACAGGGAAGAAGAGGAATTTCTTCTCTTAGACGGTGATGAAATTTTGGAATTCTATGCCCCAGAAGGGTGTGGAGGCTCAGTCATTGAGTATGTTTAAAACAGAGATTGATATATTTCTAGATACTAAGGACCTGAAGGGATATGAGGATAGTGCAGGAAAATGACACTGAGGTAGAAGATCAGCCATTAGTTGAATAGCAGTGCTAACTTAGTTGACTGAATAGCCTACTTCCACTCCTAGTTTCTAATTTCTGAGACATATCAGCACTTCCGGTTAATAATTCCACAGAGTCACCTGCATGTGCCACACTGCCTCAGCTATATCTACAGTTTCAATCTCTACTCTTCTTGCCTTCCTCCACAATTGGTCCTGACTTCCAATTGGTTTCCACAGATGCTGGATCTCTTTCACGATTCTTGGCAATGTGTACTAGCAAACTATTGGGCCATTAGGGACATCACAGACGAACCAATCCTATCCTCACCGACTGTCCACAAATCCCAGTGTGGTGATCAAGAGTGGGAACCTTGATTGATACTTGCCACTCCATAGCGTGGGACTGACTAGGTAACTGAAGGTCCCAACCCAAGACATCAATTTTCCTACTCCTCTGGTGCTTTCTTGAGCTCCGCGCTGTGTTCCTTGAGCTCCGCGCTGTGTTCCTTGAGCTCCGCACTGTTATCTGACTCCAGCATTGGCACTTCTTAGTATCCCTCACAAACCTTACTGTAGCTTTAGAGGAGATCAGCTGACACAGCTCAGTCTAGGGATTGAAAACAGAATTTGTTCTGTTTTGTTTGGCTCAGTATCACACTGGCAGGATGGTTAGTTGCTGAGCTATCGTGGATGCTTCCATCCTTTTTGTCAAATGGATCGAAACCAAGTAATCAAGTCTGAAACGAGACACAATTCTTTTCCTTGCAAGGAGATTATTCGAAGGATACAGCCTTCCTGAACTCTGCGCCAAACGCTGCCCTTTGTGTCCCAGCAGTGCCTGTTTTGCCAACCCTTTAGCACATCAGCTAACAAAACCAAAATTAACAAGTTAACCACCTTTTAAAAGGGAAGAGCCTTTTTACACTCTGAGTAAATCAAATGAACAAAATAAGCAAATTAATAAATTGACAGCTCCATAAGGGGGCAAGTTCCTTTTATATGCTTGCCTTTGTTGCTCAGTCCTTTGAATATAGAGTTGGGAAGCTGTGTTGAAGTTGTACAGGACATTGGTGAGGCCTCTTCTGGAGTACTGTGTCCAGTTCTGTTTGCACAGTTATAGGAAGGATATTAGCAAGCTGCAGAAGGCTCAGAAGAGATTTACCAGGATGTTGCTGGGTATGGAAGGTTTGAGTTATAAAGAAAGGCTGGACAGGCTGGGACTTTTTTCACTGGAATGCAGGGAGTTGAGAGGTGACCTGATAGTAATTTATAAAATAATGAGTGGTATAGATAGAGTTAATGGGAGTTGTCTTTTCCCTCGGATGAGGGAATTCAAGACCGGGAGCACGTTTTTAAAGTGAGAGGAGAGAGATTTAAAAAAGACATAAGGGGCAAATATTTTACACAGAGGGTGCTTCATGGGTGGAATGAACTTCCTGAGGAAGTGTTAGATGCGGGTACAATTACAACATTTAAAGGACATTTGGAGAAGTACATGGATAGGAAAGATTTGGAGGTATATGGGGCAGGAAGACCAAAGAGTCTGTTTCTGTGTTGTATGACTCTAAGACTATAGGTGCTCAAAGACAATCAATCACTTGTTTACCTGGTGGCGATTAATCAAAACTATATAATAATTCACATGAATGGAATCTGTTGCATGGGCTGAGTTGAATTTTATTGCACTTTCAGTCATTTCAAGTCAAAATGTTTTATAATATGCTTTCTCAAATTTTATGAATAAAGTATATATGTTGAAAAACTATATGATTAACATGGCATTAATAATCTTGATTAATCACTGCTGTTTACTTGTCGCCAGGTTTCCATCACAATGGAAGCCGGTGGATTGTCACCTTTGACATGTCCATGCTCGCAGCCAATGAGAAGCTTCAGTTTGCCGAGTTGAGGATCAGTGTGCCTGCCTTTGCAGAGTCCTGCTCTCTCCTGGAGCTCCATCACCAATCAGAGTATCCATGCGGACCAGCTACCTGTCAGGACCAGCTCTTCTTGGGCTCCTTCCCTCCTGCCTCAGTGCTGGAGGATGCTGAAGGCTGTGCCATTTACAATGTCACCAACATCCTGAGGCACTGGATCAACCGCAGAAAGCCCAGAGGCAGGGGCAGGCTCACTGGACTCCAGTGGCCAGAGAGCCCAGTCTGCAGAAGCAAGAGGTCCCTCCCCTCCACCAGAACTGACAGCAAGACAGAGACCAAGGAAACAGCACTGCTGCTGGTGTTTTCCCAGAGACCTGAGCAGAGCTGCTCAGAGAGTTCCTCACTGCTGAAAGACGCCAATAGCTCCAAACATGTGCGGAAGCCCCGAAAGAGAAAGGGATGCTGGCTGAAGCCGAAGGGCCAGGTGGTACGGCAACAAAAGAGGACTTGTGTCAGAGGGCATAGGAAGGGTAGGGCTGAACACAGCGGAACCCCTATTCGACGCCGTCCCCGGCATCACAGTAGGGATGGCAAACTGATCCGATGCCGGAGAATTGATTTTCATATCAAATTCGATAAGATCGGCTGGGGTGCCTGGGTTATCTTTCCGAAGATGTATAATGCTTTCCGCTGCGAAGGAGAATGCCCATCACCATCTGGGGAGAATGCCAAACCCACCAACCATGCTTACATGCAGGTAATGTCACTTCCCATGTTAGTCACCCATCTCTTCCCTTTAATGCCTCATTAAATGTTACATTTAACTGCCTGAGATTTTCCACCTTGCATCTGAAATACTCTGCATTGAATTTTGGTGCAACAAACAAAGGTAGGGGTTATACCATTAGTCATAGCGCCTTGGGTATTTTTGTAGAACAGAAGGACCCAGGGCTGCAGGTACATAATTCTTTGAAGTTTGCATCACCTATAGACAGGGTGATTAAAAAGGCATTTGGCATCCTTGCCTTCATTGCTCAGCCCTTTAGTATAGGAGCTGGGAAGGCATGTTGATGTTGTACAGAACATAAGTGAGGCCTCTTCTGAAATGTTGTGTCCAATTCTGGTCGCCCAGTTATAGGAAGGATATTATTAAGCTGGAGAGAGTTCAGAAGATATTTACCAGGATGTTGCCGAATATGGAAGGTTTGAGTTATAAAGAAAGGCTGGAACTTTATTCACTGGAGCACAGGTCGAGGGGCGAACCTTACAGAGGTTTATAAAATAATGAGGGTTATAGATAGTCAACGGTAGTTGTCTTTTCCTCGGGATGGGGGTGGGAGGCAGATTTTTAAGGTGAAAGGAGAAAGATTTTAAAGACACACGGGACAAGCATTTTACACAGAGCGGTTCATGTGTGGAATGAACTTGCTGATGAAGTAATGGATGTGGGTACAATTACAACATTTAAAAGACATTTGGATAAGTGTTTGGGGGGATATGGGCCGTGAACAGGCAAAGGGACTAGTTTAGTTTGGGATTACGGTCGGCATGGACTGGTTTGACCGAAGGGTCTGTTTCCTTGCTGAATGACTCTATGACCCTATGGTACAGTGTCCATATGATGTAAAGGAAATACAGGCATGAGAGAAGGTGCAAATAGATGTACAAGCATGACACCAGAATTGAGGTTTGGACCAGGAAGGACTGAACAGGCTGTGGCTCTTTTCTCTAGAAAAGCTAAGACTAAGGGGTGACTGAACAGGAGAGATTTAAGGTCGTTAGATACAGGGAAAATGCTTCCAATTGTTAGGGAGTTTTGTCACACTGCAAAGAATAAGTGACAATTCTGAATAAAAAATCATGAGCATGTCAAACTTCTGACCACACGGAACAGTTGGCGTAGATAACATAGCTGCATTAAGGAGAAATTGTATAAAACACGAGGGAAAAGGGAAAGGAAAGTTATGTTGCTAGTGTGTCCTGGGAAGAGACTCTCATAGAGCATATTAGTTGGATTGAACAGCCTGTTTCTGTGCTGCAATTATTCTTTAATGGATGCAACTGTTAGAACTATAGAAACATGCAGTGCAAGAAAAGGCCATTTGGCCCACCGTGCCCATGTAGGCTCTTGGAAAGAGCTATCAAATGAATCCTACTTCCTGACCACATTCTTTTCCCATATTTTAGACCTCATTTTAGCCATTCAGTGCCGTATTCAGCCAATTTCCCATTTGGAAGTTACATTTGTGACTCATCAAGGTTCCTTAGGCAGCACCTGTCCAACCTACAATCTCTACTGGCCAGTAGATGATGCCTGGGAACACCTCCACTTGCAAGTATTCTTCCAAGCCACATGGCTTAAAAATATATTGTTGTTCCCTAAGTGATGCTGGGTTGAAATCCTGGAACTTCCTCCTAAAAGCACTGTGACTGTCCCTCCACTTCAGTGACTGCAATGATTGAAGACAGCTGATCATTATCTTAAGGGTGAAAATGGGTATGAGCAATAAATGCTGGCCTGCCCAGTAATACCACATTCGTTTCTACCACCCTCTCAGTTGGTGCATTTTTACACAAATCCCAAATTTCAGCTTTTTCTTGCAGCTGCCTACTTGTCCCACATGTTGAGTTGGCATTGATACAGTCCAAGCACACATTATAAATCTGCATGCGTATGTACTTCTCCATCTTAAATTAGATTGACTGTACTTAAACTCAATATTCTTAAGGTCTGGCACTATTATCCCAATTCAGTCTTATTGGAAACCTTAAAATAACAGCAGCTAACTAACAATTTTATAGTTCCTTACTGGCAATAGAACAATTCAAGCCTTTCACAGCATTGTACTGCAAAATTAGACCCTAAACCATATAGGTGATGTTTGTTCTGAAGAAGGGTCACCTGAACCGAAACATCAACTCTACTTTCTCTCCATATTTGCTTCCAGACCTGCTGAGTTTCCACGGCAATTTCTGATTTTGTTGAAGATGATATTTGGGCAGGTTGATAAAAAGCTGTGGGTCTTAAAGGGTGTCTAAAAGGATGAGAGAGTTGGAGAGATGGCGAGCTTTAGAGAAATGATGATAAGCTTTGGGCCCAGGCAGTTGAAGGCGTGACCACCAAAGGAAGGGAAATTAAAGTCCAGGATATTTTAGTGATCAAATTTCAACTTGCAAAGGGATTACAGAGATAGGGAGGGTCAAGGCCATGTCTTTGAAAACAAGGATGAGGAATTTACAATCAAGACATTCCTTGATGGCGATCATAATGTTATAGATATTGCAGAATACAGGCCATTCAGCTCCTTACACCTAGTGCTGGACCAGCTCTTTAACTACAGCTTTCTATTGTAATCCTACTTTTCCTGCCCATACCCACATTTTTTACATTCTTCATAACAAATATTTATTCAGTTTTCTTAAAATTATACCAGACATAAGTGACATTTGGATGACTTTTATTTGAACAGCAACAATGCACAGGTTTTGGGCAAATGGCAGGAGAGTGGCATTAAATTACAAAGTTGATTCAGTGTGTCAATGCAGGCACAATTGGCTGAATGGCCTCATTCTGCATCGTAACAATTCTGATTCTGTGGATCTTGTCCTTTCATCTTTACAATTTGAAGCGTAATGTAGTTCATCAGATGCGTGGTTTCCTGTCTTGTCTTGGTAGAGATTCTTTGTGAACTGAGTTAGTCTATCAAAGTTCAGTTTTCATGGAAAGACTCTTGCAGGGTTAAACTGCTCATATCAATTGATTATAACTTGTAATCTCAAATAGACTGGATTGTTGGTATAGCAACAACTTCATGCTGATGTGGTGAATTCTTTGCTCTTCTGGGCTCGGGACTTGTTACTGAGGACCACTATTGATAAGGGTAGCATTACTCTGTATTTAACCATAGGCTGAGCTATGATGACCTCCAAAAGCAAGTAACCTCCCCAAGACCAATGCTCTGGTTCATACCTACAAAATGACAGCTGCTATGTTGATTTGCACCTTTAGGAGGACAAACATATACCGTGAACTGGAAAACTAAAATTCTAAGTAAACATTTCTTCAGTAACAATATGGAAAAAGAGTTTTGACTAATTTTCACCAATTATACCATTATATTTTCAGAGTCTGCTCAAATTCCATCGCCCCACACTGGTGCCAGCCCCTTGCTGTGTTCCCATCAAAATGAGTCCTATGAGTATGCTGTACAAGGAAAACGGTGAGGTGGTGTTGCGTCACCACGAGAACATGGTCGTACAAGAATGTGGCTGCCGCTGATGAAGTTACCTGCTTTCATTTCACCAGTGTTATGAAATCAACAAGGGTAGTGATGTACATTGGGTCTCTGCTCTGCTGTGATGCCTCGTACAACTGAACTGCCAAATAGCCAAATCTGGGCTTGGAGTAGTGTCAAGGTTGAAGACTGAAACAATTTCTGTTGGCAGTGCCAGGTTTTGACTGAACTGTGATGATTCCAGCAGTCAGTTGGACATTGGAGGATGCCTGGTGATACTAATTCTCAGGAAAGAGACCATGCCTCCATAAATGTAAGGCATGGATAGCAGGAAAGGGGATGGAACAGAAAGATAGAAACACGTATGATTGTGAGATATTGTAAATGATCAAACTTGAAAATGATTTCTGATTTTTTTGAGCTCTTGTTTAACATGCAATGTCTCCATTTAAATAAAGCGCTTATCAATTGTGTTGATTCTTGATTATTCCCTCAAGCTTAGTCCATTCACTTTTCTTTTAATACACCCTAAATCTACTTTGTTATCACTGTGGGTAAAACAAAGTGGTGCAGCATATTTGTAAAAATTTCACATTTAATTGTGTACCATTGAATTAGCAATAGTTAATCCTAGTGGCCTGTGGGCTTGTGGAGGCACAAGAAGGAAGGAATCTTATCAGGGCACCACTACAATAATTTTATAATGAAGCTCTAAGCGTATGTGTGTTTATTCTGAAAGTTGAAAAGTGGTTTGCCAATGTGTGTGAAATAAACCTCTGAACAGATTTTGTACCAACAAGTGGCATAAACAACCTTTAGGATAGGTTTGTGTCTGGCAAGTGGAAAATTTAGTGGTTATCCTTCAATTTTATGATACATTGCTCAGTAACAACTTGCAGGTACCATAAAAGTTAGCATTGTGAGTTATTTGGAAATGTTATTTTGAAATTGACACCTACATTGAGTGGGAAAAGTGGAAAAAGCAAACTGTAAAATCTAGAAACTAAGTTGCTGTTTTGGAAATTAAAAGCATTTTTTTCACTGGCAAGGATTTTTTTTCTAAAACAAACAGCAAATGGTGGATGCCTCAGCATCATGCCACCCATTTCTAAGCTTCTGTCCTTCTCTAAATTAAAATTAAATTTCAGTGATCAACATCTCTGAAAAGCACAGCTGCCAGAGTACTAGCCTTCTGATTGAGTAGCAAAGTCTCTTTCCCTAACTGGTTACATACTGTGAAAGATGGTAATTATGACGGCTACTAGAGAAATAGATTACAAGGTAAAAAGATCTGCAAGCGCTGTGCAGAGCAAAACCGGAAAGATGGCCTTCCAATTTGCCATAGTTTGTGGGCAGCAAGTTTAATGGGATAATGGCAGGTAGTCTTACCCAGAACACACTGCGGAATAGAATACGGCCTATTCAAAATGGCGGCGCCATGGCCACTTATCATAGGAGCAGAGCATGATGCGGCCTGAAGTGGGCGCGGTAATAACCCGCGCGTCATAGGGCGGAGCTTCCAGTGTTGCCAACCTTTAGGATTGAGCAAGGAATTAGTATGGACGTATCATTTGTCTATTCTTCAAATACTTTAGTTAATTGGAAAAATATTTAAAAAGTGCATATTTTAGTGAATAGGCTGCTTGTAGATTTTGCAATGAAAGCTTCAAGAAAATGTCCAACCAGAATTGACAAATCCCAGAATCAGCAAATACCAGGAATGTCAAAACGCAGAATTGGCAAACTTCAAATTCCAGAATTCACAAATCCTAGAACTGGTAAAATGCAAGTATTTGGCAATCCCACAACTAGCCAACCCAGAATTTTTTTTTCATTCACAGGATGAGGGTATCACTGGATAACCCAGTATTTATTGCCCATCCCAAATAGTTAAGAGTCAACCACAATGTGTGGGTCTGGAGTCATGAAGGCCAGACCAGGTAAGGATGGCAGTTTCCTTCCCGAAAGGGCAATAGTGAACCAGATAGGTCCCCCCGCACACCCCCCCCCCCCAACAATTAGCAATGGATTTATGGTCACCATTAGGTGATTAATTCCAGATTATTATTGAATTCAAGTCTGCTGAGGCAGCATTTGAACCCAGATCCCCAGGACATTATAATAAAATGTGAGGCTGGATGAACACAGCAGGCCAAGCAGCATCTCAGGAGCACAAAAGCTGACGTTTCGGGCCTAGACCCTTCATCAGAGAGGGGGATGGGGGGAGGGAACTGGAATAAATAGGGAGAGAGGGGGAGGCGGACCGAAGATGGAGAGTAAAGAAGATAGGTGGAGAGGGTGTAGGTGGGGAGGTAGGGAGGGGATAGGTCAGTCCAGGGAAGACGGACAGGTCAAGGAGGTGGGATGAGGTTAGTAGGTAGCTGGGGGTGCGGCTTGGGGTGGGAGGAAGGGATGGGTGAGAGGAAGAACCGGTTAGGGAGGCAGAGACAGGTTGGACTGGTTTTGGGATGCAGTGGGTGGGGGGGAAGAGCTGGGCTGGTTGTGTGGTGCAGTGGGGGGAGGGGATGAACTGGGCTGGTTTAGGGATGCAGTGGGGGAAGGGGAGATTTTGAAACTGGTGAAGTCCACATTGATACCATATGGCTGCAGGGTTCCCAGGCGGAATATGAGTTGCTGTTCCTGCAACCTTCGGGTGGCATCATTGTGGCAGTGCAGGAGGCCCATGATGGACATGTCATCAAGAGAATGGGAGGGGGAGTGGAAATGGTTTGCGACTGGGAGGTGCAGTTGTTTGTTGCGAACTGAGCGGAGGTGTTCTGCAAAGCGGTCCCCAAGCCTCCGCTTGGTTTCCCCAATGTAGAGAAAGCCGCACCGGGTACAGTGGATGCAGTATACCACATTGGCAGATGTGCAGGTGAACCTCTGCTTAATGTGGAATGTCATCTTGGGGCCTGGGATGGGGGTGAGGGAGGAGGTGTGGGGACAAGTGTAGCATTTCCTGCGGTTGCAGGGGAAGGTGCCGGGTGTGGTGGGGTTGGAGGGCAGTGTGGAGCGAACAAGGGAGTCACGGACAGAGTGGTCTCTCCGGAAAGCAGACAGGGGTGGGGATGGAAAAATGTCTTGGGTGGTGGGGTCGGATTGTAAATGGCGGAAGTGTCGGAGGATGATGCGTTGTATCCGGAGGTTGGTAGGGTGGTGTGTGAGAACGAGGGGGATCCTCTTGGGGCGGTTGTGGCGGGGGCGGGGTGTGAGGGATGTGTCGCGGGAAATGCGGGAGACGCGGTCAAGGGCGTTCTCAATCACCGTGGGGGGGAAGTTGCGGTCCTTAAAGAACTTGGACATCTGGGATGTGCGGGAGTGGAATGTCTTATCGTGGGAGCAGATGCGGCGGAGGCGGAGGAATTGGGAATAGGGGATGGAATTTTTGCAGGAGGGTGGGTGGGAGGAGGTGTATTCTAGGTAGCTGTGGGAGTCGGTGGGCTTGAAATGGACATCAGTTACAAGCTGGTTGCCTGAGATGGAGACTGAGAGGTCCAGGAAGGTGAGGGATGTGCTGGAGATGGCCCAGGTGAACTGAAGGTTGGGGTGGAAGGTGTTGGTGAAGTGGATGAACTGTTCGAGCTCCTCTGGGGAGCAAGAGGCGGCGCCGATACAGTCATCAATCCCCAGGACATTACCTGGGTCTCTGAATTAACAGTCCAGCAATAATACCACTCGGCCATCGCCTCGCCATAAATCTGAAAAATCCCAGAATTGGCAAATTCTACGACCTATGAACCCCAGAAACAGTCAACTGCAGAATCAGCCATTGGACACAGAATTGGCACATCCCAGAATTGGCAAACCCTAACTTACATCAGAGGGCAAGGGACTTTCAGCGATCGTGAAGACAAAAGGTTTTCTCTATCGGCCTATTGAATAGGCTGACAGATGCCTTCAAACTGGTTTAGGTTTTTCACACAGTGAGGCAGGCTTGGCAGAAATCCCAGCAATTCACAAGTATCTGAGTAAGTAATAACTGGCAAGACACTGACATGTCACAATAGGTCCAGTGACGCCATTGGTTAATTTTAGACAATCACTGACATTCTGTAATGTATGGCACAGACTGGGGAGGGAGTTGAGTAATCAGCCTGAACCTGCTCAATAAATAGGAAACATTCCCAGTGAATCACAACATTTGTAACCATTGTCCAATCAATGGAAATCGTGCAGTTCTAGGCCCTGATTCGCAATTCACCAACGCAAATAACCAGATCAAGAATTCACACCTACATGCCGCACAGTTCCAACCTGAAAGTAGCAGCCCCAACAGGTAGGTAGGAACTTGGAGAGGTGAGGGCATAATTGGGAAAGACAGGGCTCATTATATGCCAGTAGTTAGAAGACTGGCATAGTGAGTGCTGGGGAAGAGGAATGAAAAGGAATAGTAGCCTTCATGAAATAGTGAGGGAAGACAGATTAACTAGCAGGCATTTATCAATCCAACAATCAATCACAAATTTCATTTAAGTAGCAGATGTGGTAATATTCCCAAGATGCATCATAGGAATAGCAATATTGATATGGATCCATATAAGGAAATTCCAGGACAAAATATGATCAAAGAGGGACAATTTGAAGAGCATCCTAAAGGAGAAATGTCAACAGGTTTAAGGGAGGAAATTTGAGATCCTAAAGCCTTAATTGTACTTCCTTTCCACCAGCTACTATGGGGGGGAATTTAAACCTGTCTCCAGCCCAGTCCTCTGGACTAAAGCTCAGTGACATCACCACTCCACTCATTTCCCTCAAATATTTTTTTTTCCTCTTCTCTAAATTTTCTATGAATCATGATCAAATGACCCTAATGTGGTCACCTTAAGTTTTTCCTACAGATTTTAGTTTAAGTCAGTTGGGATAGCATACCAGACTAGTTCGCCTGTTGAGTTGTGGTGCTGATAGGAAAATGATGCACTCCCCCCTTTCCCAGCTTTATGAACAGTTTTGAAATTATTGAAGTGCAATTTCTGCAGTCCCAAACCATTCCACAGTAATAGCTAATGCTGTGTTAAAAGTGATGCAAGGAAAATTCTTACACATGCACACACTCTTCATCCATTTTTCGCAGATGATTGACAAGGACAGTGGGAGGATGCCCTTACTTCCTTGAGCTATGCCAATAGGGCTGTTTACATCCACAGATAGGGTCTCAGTTTAATGAATTGTTCTGAATGAGGGCACCTCTGACAGTGCAGCACTCTCTCTAGGCTACATTTAAGCGTTAGCCTGAATCCATACTCATTGCCGCAGCATTGGGCTTGACCTGACAACCTTTTGATTCCCAGCAAAGGTTAACTGACTGAGGAGCCACAAATGGCACTTCAGCCTCTGTAAATCATTGTTTTCTGCCAAAGTGCATAAAAGATTTACTAGGTTGCTACATTGACAAAGGAGAGATTGGATAGACTGGGACTTGTATCGCAACAAGTGCATAGGAGACTCAGGGGTAGCCTTAAAGAGGTATATACAATCATGAAAGGCACAGATAAGGTAGACAGCTGACAGCTTTTCTCAATGGTGTGGTAGTCTAAGACTAGTGGTGGGAGGTGGGGGGAAGAGTAGGAACTGCAGATGCTGGAGAATCTGAGATAACAAGGCGTAGAGCTGGATGAGCACAGCAGGCCCCACAGCAGGAAGGCTGACGTTTCAGGCCTAGACCCAAAGGTCAAAAGTGGAACCGTGACAGTTATGTCCTTGATATCTGAAGAATGGCAGCACATACACAGGCAATTTATCCAAGGGTCTAGGCCCAAAATGTCAACCTTCCTGCTCTTCTGATGCTGCTTGGCCAGCTGTGTTCATCCAGCTCTACACCTTGTTATCTATGACTAGCGCGTATAGGTTTAAGGCAAGAGAGGAATGATACAAATGAGTCCAGAGGGCCAATTATTTTCCACACGAGGGGTCGTGGCAGAGGTGAGTACAATTTAGTCATTTAAGAAGCATTTAATAGGTACATGGATGGGATATATATGGAGGGATATGAACCAGATGCAGGCAAACAGGGCTAGCTTAAATTATAAAAACTGGGCGGCATGAAGACGGGCCCTTCAGCCCAACTTGCCTGTACTGTAGACCTCCGACTCTAGACTGTCAGCTCCACTCAGCAGAGAGACCATCAGCTCAGACTCTGGTCCATGGGTGCAAACTGACGTTTCCATGCAGGTGCAAGGGAGTGTTGCATTGACAGAGGTCCTGACTTTCTAATGAGGTACTATTTAGGCCAAGACTCTCTGCCAGAGCAGGGTAAACATAAAAAATTTTCCAGAGCATTTAGGTAAGTGATGATGGCATGTTCCTGATTGCCAGACTCATTAATCCTTCAACAAACAGCAGAACAGGTAAACCTTCAGTTAGAAGGTAACTGGTATAAACCCTGCTCCGGAGCATGTTAGCTAGATTGACACCTCAGTGTGGCAGAGGAACTGCTGCACTGACTGAAGAGCCGACCTTCAAAACAAGATGGAAAAACTCAGGCTATCTTTATTAGGTGAGCTAAGATACCTGGAGTCTGTAACCTTACACACTGTTGATTCCATCCAGTGGCTTTTTGGAAAGATGGAAGAAAAAGAAGATTAGTGTTAGAGTTAGAGAGTTAGTTAGCTTCAGAGGGATGAAAAGATTCAGAATGGTTCCAAGACTGAGAAACATCAGTGACATGGATAGACTGGAGCACCCAGAGCTATTTGTCTGGAGAAAAAGTCGAGATTTGATCAAGGTGTTCAAAATGACGGTGGGGGGGGGGGGCTCTGGACAAACTTGAGAGGGAGAAACTCTTCCTATTGGTGGGAGGACAGCTTAGATTTAAATCAAAAGGAGCAATGGAAACAGGAGAAAAGTTCCACGCAGCAAGCAGTTGGCTTCCAACCTGGAGTATGGGGTGGAGAAAGATTCAAGTTGAGGTGGAAGGTGGGAAAACGGGATTATATGTAAAAAGAAAGAACACAGACCTATGAGAAGGGAGAGAACATCCTTACGTGCACTGCTCATTCAAAGAGCCAACAGGGATAAAGCAGGCTCAAATTTTTGATGCTATAACAATTCTGCAATGAGGTGAGGATCTTATATCGCTCTTTCAGCCAATTCACACTTTTGAACAAATGCAAACATCTCCCAAAACTATTTGGAAACCACAAGAAACTGCACTCTAGTTCTGAACACAATATAAAAGGATAAAGTTTATTGTTTTTGGAAATATTATTCCATACAAAGGTTTTTTGCCATCGATGATAAATCCATGTAGTACCAACATACAGCAACACCCAACTGTACACAGCTTGCCAACAGATGTGATTTACTGGGGAGTGGGGTGGGTAATGAGGGTGTGTCAGAACAATGGAGGTGTCACCAATTGACTAAGGAACTCAAATGAAAGTCAGTGCTGTGTATATCCCAGGGGAATGGAAAACTAAACACTTTTTAAAAATTTTAAGCACTTCCATTCATTATGGAGAAAAAAAAGATTATTTTTAATCTAACCAGATCCATTCTGTTAGGAATGGAAGGGGAAGTCATGTGATGCAATCTCCAGGAATGCGTCTGCCTTGATTTGGCAATCCAAGGTTCCGATCTGAATGGGGAGCAGGAATGTGCTGAGCAGTCCTGCCTCCTAGAACAGCTCAAAGTCTACGCAGAGTATACCCAAGTTTCTGACCTCCCAGGGCCCCAGGCTTCTCATTATTAGAGATTGCAACAGTGACACAGTGTGGCAAGGAACAGGCTAAGAGCACAGACACTTCTCTACACCGCTCCCCCCCCTCCCCCCACCCCAGACAGATCGATCTCGTCCCTCCTCAGTTGCTTGCACTATACCTGCCATCACAGGAGTCTTCCCAATTATCTGAAACCTGTGGGCTACAGGAGTGCACAGCATACTATTCACTGGGACCTAGCACTGTACTGTGCACTCACTAGTCCTGGCACTGGTCCGAAAGTGGAACTGCGACAGTTATGTCCTTGATAGCTGAAGAATGGCAGCACATACACAGGCAATTTATCCATGAGACGTTCAGTGTCTAAACCTAAGACGCTGATCATTGGTTTACCACAATCCCATCATGAGCAAGCCAACATCTCATCCCTCTCATCCTTCCCGCTCTTGGGATTACTGATGAGGAGTGAGGAAATTGAGGTTTGGTCCTAAATCTCAAGTTCAGAATATTGATACTACGTACCAAGATCCCACAGTCACTACTCCTGTTGAGGACAGCAAACACTGGAGGGAGGAGCAATTGCATCTGCAGCCTTCCTAGTTGGGCCTACACCTGACAAACTGAGACACTGTGGTTTATTTTGTGGAGAAAAGTTAGACACTTGACCACTGGTGTTTAGAAGAATGAAATGATCTCAGTGAAAGATGAGGTCTTCAGGGTGGTGACAGAATGGATGGTGAAAGGATGTTTCCCCTTCTGAGGGAGACCAGAACCATGGGACAGAGTTCAAAAAATAAGAGATCACATTTTCTGAGACAGAAGAAATTTCTTCTCTCAGAGGACCATCAGTCTGGGGAAGTCTTTTCCACAGACAGCGGTGGTGGGAGTAACTTGGTTACGGAATTTATTCAAAAATGAGTTAGAGGGATGTTTTGATGGTCATGGGCCTTGGGGGCTTCTGGGGGGAGGGAAGAGGAGGAAGCAGGAATGTGGGGTTGAAACCACAATGAGACCTTAGTGAAAAGCAGAGCACATTTGCAGGGCTGAACAGCCTACTCCTGCTCTAAGTCCTATGTTCACTAGGAATGGGGGGTGGGGTGAGAAACAAAGGAGTAGATGAGTCAGTGAAGGCCTGCAACACAATAACTACCTTAATAGAGCTGTACCGTACAAAGGAGAGTAACCAATTTATCAGCTGACAAATCATAGAAACACAGCAGAAATGCTGCAGCACGTAGTGGGGGTTCAGGATTGGCTGGCTTTAATCACGTGGCTTTTCACATTTGCCAAATTGAACCAGGAAGGCAGTATGGGCACTAACATTGACATGGGGTCCTGAACTTAGAGAGAGTGGCAGGAGGGGAAAGAAAATTCCAGTTGGTTTAAAAAATTACCAAGCAAGAGTTGGATGTTTTGGAGATGTGTGTACATCACCATTAGTCAACATCAACTCAAGAATTAGAGTGCAAACACTGTTTGAACAGACCCAGAATGGTGGTTGAAAGGTTCAACATAAAGGTTGCTCTATTAAAAAAAACAGGCAGCAAACACCATTTCTGTCAAATAATTATTTCCTAGCACAATCAGGAAAATCATGGCTCCAAGATTCCTTTCACTGGTTATAGGAGAAAAATACAACTGATTGACCAAATTATACTTGCTACAAAATTAACCAAATTTCCCTCACAATTTGATTGTTTTGCTGTCCATTTGAGTTGATCCCATCTCACACTACCCGAGCAGCTGATTTTATTGATTTCTATTTAGTAGTTGCAGCACCAACAATGAGGCTTTGCTACAAACCTATACCCCGTGCCCCCAAATCAAGAGAAAAGAACTACAAATAAAAATCAGAAATTCTTGGGGAAAAAAAAGTTACTGTTTCAGGTCCAGTAACCCTTCCTCAGAACTGTTCTGAGGAAGGGTCACTGGACCCAATACATTAACTCTAATTTCCACAGATGCCGCCAGACCTGCTGAGTCTCTCCAGAATTTTCTGATTTTCAATGTCCGCAGTCTTTGGTGTTTTTTTAATTAAAAAGAAAGATAAACATGCTGGAGGTGATAAAGCACAAAAACTGAGAAATACTAGCACTGATCAATAAACTGAGGTCTGTTGGTGGGGGGGTTTGAAAGCTCACCAGTTAGGAAATGAAAAGAAAGTGGAACTTGCTCACACAAACCATTATTAAAGCCATATTCATAAATTATTAAAGAATATGCCACTTTAAAAAGAAATAAGGAGTTGCGCACATGGCGAATTTAGATGGTGAGCTCATATACAGGAACATTCAATGTTTCTGTGCTCTGACTTCCAAGGTTTGAGTTCTAAAGCAAAGTACGCCCACTTTAAGTGCTAACCCATCTTCTGCTTTCCATCTTTCCTGCCACCTACATTTTAAAATCAAGAAAGTGTGCTTAAAAGCAAAAAAATAGAAAATCACTGAAGCCTCGCAGTCTGATACAGGCAATGCCAAGACAGAACTGCACCTTCTGAAGTTAGTCTCCTGACCTGCCCTCGAGGACCAAGCTTTGGATCGCAGGCCATGATTAACCCCAACTGGTCAAGTTAATAAAGGCTAAACCTCACCAACCCAATACACTCAAGTGTGGTAAAAGTTACACAAAAATCCTTTTCTTTTGGGGAAGAGGGGGAGGGGGAGAAAAAGGGAGTAAGTAAAGAAGGAATACTACAATCTCCACCGGCTCCTTGGACCTGGCCTTAGTCTGGCAGTTCACAGAAAGCAACCCCGATTTGAGCAACAATCAATCTCAGTAAATAAATAACAAGATAGGTCCATTCATTTTCAGCTAACAATAAAAAAAAGTTTGCAAGTTATAACTAGTTGCCAGTTGTATAAAGACAATAGCTCACAGTTGCCAGTGTGATCTGCTGTTAACTGTGGACTTTGTCAAGCACATACACCCACACTCTTCCTACTTGCGGGTGGAGACACTTACTTACACGCAGCTTTCCAGATCCTGCATGGTCTTCCACTACAGAACTAAAGCGCATGCAGTACATGTCCCATCCTGAATGCAAAGAATATTGAGTCAAAGCAGCCAAAATATTCAAGGCGGAGACACTTTCCTGAACCAAACAACTGCTTTAAAATAAAAAACAAATCTGGGGAACATTTAGTCTAAACTAAAACAAAGCTTAGGAGTTCAATGGATTATCATTAAAATAATTAAGCAAGGAGCTTTTGCTGCAGAGTTGTGTGGAACTCAGAACAACATTTTTCCCGAAAACTGAGCATAACATCATGGCTCTGTACCAAAACCCTTTTCAAAAACCTTCAAATTTTAAAAATAAAAATATTATTCTCTGCTCTCAAGTAGCGGCGTGATAGGGAACTGTTTCAAAATGGTTGTGTACATATAGCTTAAAAAAAAATCTTTTGTTCTTTAACAAAAATATTTCACCCTTCTCCCAAAAGGAAAGGGCCTCTCCCTCTCTCCCACGCCCCACTCCCCACAATTATTTTCAAGAATTTAGTGGAAAATTAGGACCAACTTGTCTGGTTGTAAAATACATGATTCACTGTCATGTGACCAAAGTGAAATTGTTGCAGGATTAATTACTTGGCCACAGGTAAAACTTATTGGTTTAAACATTTTTTTTTTGGCAGATTTCAGAGGAGCTTGTGTATCGCTGCAGAGGTCTCAGGTGCTCAGAATCGCAGGCCAGGTCAAAGTGTCTCAAAGTGGAGTCAGCACACGGAGAACTTAGATGTCCATCTCGAACTGAGCATCATCCCCTAGAAAGAGAGAGAGTATCACAGGTCAATATTCTGGTCCTGAACTAGTTTAAGTGGAATCTGAGGAGGCAAAGGTAAGAAGGTCAGCTGAAACTTAAGCAAAAAAGGGTAAGTCTCACAACATTGGTGTACATAGCTACAACAAAAAAAGCCAAACAACTGCAATCTTGGCTCAGTTTATGGCACCATTGCCAGAAGGGTGCAGCGCTGAGGGGGTGTGTTGCAAGGGGCATGGAGACCTTTCAGACAAGGCCTTAAGCCATGGTCCCATCAGCCCTTGGGACTATTTCAAAGAAGAGCAAAAGGAAGTCTCTCCAGCGTGCTGGTCAACATTCAATCTTCCACCAACATTGTTAAACAGGGCACAGGGATAGGCCATTCAGCCTATCATGCCTGCTAAGTCATGGCTAATCACCTACCTCCATGTCAATTTCCCACACAACTCCATCCCATGAAAAAAATCTGATTATTCTATTGCTGTTTGTGGGAAACGGCGACACGGCACATTGATTACCTCACCCTCCACTTTAAAACACTGCCTGCACTTTCAAAAGAGAGTAATTAATTGGCTCTAAAGCACTTTGGTCACAAAGGGCACTATATAAATTCAAATGCTCTTCCAGCGAGATGGGGCCCAGGCCAATATTATAGGCTTAGTAGGCCTTGACTAAATTTAGACACACCTCATTGAGAGTTTGAAGAATTAAATCTTGCATTCATGTACCGACTTGCACATCCTCACGACATCCCACACCACTTCATGGCCAATTAATTACAAATCGGTGAAGTTGCTGCTGCACATACTGATGCAGGAAATGTCAGGCTCTTCCTCGAGCTCAGATGGCAACTGGGTTCATGCTTCTTGCCAAAGCCACACATACACAGCATTCTCAGTCACCCCCACTGCGTCAGTCTTGCATCCAGCATTAAAACTGCAGTTGGTGCCAACCAGCTACAGAGGGCTCTGGGGCACAGAGATTGCAACTGGTGCCTTGGAGATCCATGCCTCTCCTTTGGCATCGGTAGAACAAGATTATGCAAACATTGAATCATAGAATCTCTGCAGTGCAGAAAAACAACGTTCGGCTCATCAAGTCTACACTGACCCTCCAAAAGGCATCTGAAGCAAAAACCACCTCCCTCCAAACCCTCCCCACTTCACCACACACACACACACACACACACACACACACACACCACACACACACACACACACACACACACACACACACACACACACACACACACACACACACACGGCCTGCACATCCCTGAACACCTTGGGCGATTTACCACGGCTAATCCACGTAACCTGCACATCTTTGGACAACACAGACCTGGGGAGAACGTCCAAACTCCCCACAGACAGTCACCGAGGGTGTAATCGAACCCTGCTCCCTGGCACTTTAATGCAGCAATGCTAACCACTGTGCCACCATACTGCCCCTGAATCAGATAAATACGCAGATAATCTTGCTTTGGTAATAAAGAAAAACTGAAAATGATGGAAATACTGAACATGTCTGGCAGCAGCTAGAAAAGAAGTTCACACTTCAACTCCCAACACAACAACTTTTAATTATTTCAGACTTCCAGCATTCGTAGCAGTTTGCTTCCGATGTTGGCTGAAGAATTGACAAGAAAAATTAAAAGGAAAACAAAAATCTCAGTTAGGTCACTGCAGAACTCCCTTGCTCTTCTTCAGGAGAATCATCAATATTCACTCAAGGCGATGAATTCAAGTTCAGGTTTAATGTTGCTTCTGGAAGACAGTACAGCAGAAACTCAGTACGACACGAGTCAGCTGGTTGGATGTGTGTCAGTCTCTGGACTTGAACCCATAACCTTCTGAGAAGAAAAGGTTCTACGAGAGGGGGCCAGTTTCTGCTCTTAACCCCACGTACAAAATAGTTACGGTTTAGCTTACACATATAATGTACGTGGGTTTGGAGGGGTGGGGTGTGGGGAAGTGACCTTCACTAAACTGCTCTCATTTACACAGTTGCAGCTGTACTAAAAGGTTGCTCTAAAAGAGATTTTGTTTAAAGCAGCAGGCAAAATCTTGACTAACAAGGGAGTGTAAGGGAATCGGTGTTCAGCAGGTTAGTGGGGTTGAAGTCATGGTGAGATCAGCCATGATCTTATTAAGTGGCGAAGCAGGTTTAAGAAGCTCATGTGAAATGACATGCTGGTACATCATACCCTGAAACATACTGAAGTAGCTGAAGGTGATTTCCCCTGCATTATAAAGAGGAGATAACCACTCAGGACGACAGTTTGAACAACTGAGTGAAGACTGGATCCAAAGGTCTGAGCTTTAAGGAACAGAAAAGAAGCAAGGCAGAGGAATTCAGGGGCTGAGGTGAGCCACTAATGCAGGGGGCAGAGGAGTTAAGATTTGGAGAGGAGATGGAACACTGCAATAAAATGCATAGCTGGAAACATTCACCTAACTGCTCACACAGAAAATTCATTTCAGGTATATTGTTCATTCCTTCCAAATAAATAAATAAATAACAAAGAAAAAGTTACTCCATCACAGAAATCTAACTTTTAAAAAAACTATTCTAGTGTAAACAGAATAATCCATTAATGAATCCTCCCTGATCCATACATCAGCCCGCCTTTCCACCCTCCTTTGTATCCGCTACACTTGGAGCTAATGCACAAGGCCTCAAACTTTCTGACCAGGTTGAATTTTCTCATTTGCAATTATGAAGTTTCAACAAATTGGTTCTATCACTTTTTGGCAGGGAGAGCTTGGAGAGGTCGATTCGGAAAGGATGCACCCCTCATGGTGGGGGGAGGGGATGGCAGAATTTACAACCACTGAGGGCACACATTTTAAAGATGGGGGGGGGGGTTCTCCTCCCCCATTTTAAATGGGAATGAGGAGGAATTTCTTCCCTCAGAGTCTTTAGTCTTTGGAATTCCCTATCACAGAGAGCAGCAGAGACAGGATCACAAGGCCAAGTTGGATAGATTTTTGACAGACAAGAGAGTCAAAGACTATGAGGTTAAGAAGTAGAAAAAAAAAGTGAAGCTATAGGCCATAATCAGATCAGTCATGATCTCAGTGAATGGCACAGGGGCCTACTCCAGCTCTCACTTGCCACAATTAGTGATTTGGCAGATAAACAAGAATGAGTGCAAGGCTAGCCCTGTCTGGCTGAAATGGCACTAGGCACCTGTAGCCTCCAACAATGACCCAGCCAGGAAAACATCTTAAAACCCTAGCAGTGCCTAGTGATTCTCAAATCAAGAGAAAATACTCATGGTCCAAGAAGAGATGCATGAGGAAGGAGGGAGCTAGGGGAGGGGTGTTAAAGATAAGGAGAAATGCTTTGGTAAAAACAAAGGAGAGAGTGCAATCAGATAAGACAAAACATAAGAGTGCACGTCAAAATGCATATGTAGGAAGAGGAGTTCAATTTCTACTACTTTTGGAAACCAGCAAGTTTTGGGAGCTAACCGTGCCTGGCCAGCTACACTTGCAAAACTCGTAAGACCGTGCTTAACATTCAATAGGATTTGACAACAGGATTGTTTAGCCAATACATCCGAAATAATTCCTCTACTAATCAAAATCCATTTGTCAACCAACTCGTACTCTTTCCTCTCACAGTAAAAATATTGTTTTCCCTTTGCACTGGTACTTTGTTTTGCCAATTACCTTGACAAGTACACAACAAAAATCTTTGACAAAATTAGAGTTTTTTTAAGCAATACTCTCATTCTATATTACCAACAGCAATTACAGTAGTAATGATTACACTATACAGATGAGTAACTGTGTTCATTGCACTTGGATATTGTTAATCCATATTGCTCCCTGGTATCACTGATCATTTCTGCCTCGTAAATATTAGGAGTAAAATCAGGTTAAACTGTAATCATTCTTAATGGTCATTGAATCTCACCGGCAGTTATCTTCCTCTCACGGTTGTTGTTATCAGCACAGTGGCCAGAATCATTCACATCTATCTTGGCATCATCAGTGGTGCCAGGCGTAGTCACACCTGGGATATGTGGGAGATAACGGGGAGGGGTCTTGGCAACTGGGGAATGGCGACACTCCATCAGAAACTTCCGATCGTAAATTATGCGGGTTCCTGAAAGAATTAAACAAACGTCACTGGATATACCAAATTCACACGGGTGATCCAGCTCTGTTTCCCATCTCCACGGGTGTTTTTGGACAGCACAGTTATTACACCAAAAACAAATCGTGACAAGACATTTCAGGGCCAAACAAACACACAAATTAAAGGGGAGTAGGCCATTCGGCCCCTCATACCTGATCTGCCATTCATTAAGATAATAATCAATTTGCTTACAACTTCAACTCCACACTGTCAGTCAATTTTTGGTAACAATTCACTCTCTTCTTCAAGAAGAAACTATTGACATGTTGAAAACAAAAGAAATGCATGACACAAGATATTCCAAAAAAATTATGTTCTTCTCCATCTTAAATCAGAGATCCTTTATTCTGAATCTATTGCAGCCTCTTGAAGAATGAAAAACTTCCTTCAGCATCCAACATATCAAGTTCCCTCAGAATATTATGTGCTTCAATAAGATCACCAAACTTTAACAAGCTTATGAGACCAAACATCATTCATTCACCGTTTTCGGAAAAATAAATCAAGGACTCAGAACCTGCTGAGCAGCCTACGCCCATGGTACCAGAGCTGACAGACTTAGTATTTACTATTCTTTGAAGAAATGTAGGTGCTCCAGAATTTGGTACCCATCCCTGATTGTCCTTTGGAAGGTGCTGGAGAAAAAGTCTTTTGTGAACCACTGCAGCCCATCTAGTGTATGGTCACCCACAATGCTGTTATTAAGTTTCAGTATATTCATAGAATGTAGAATCATAGAACCCTAGAGTGTAGAAGCAAACCATTTGGCCCATCAAGTCCACACCAACTCTCCAAAGGGCATCTCACCCAGACCCACCCACCCTATCTCTGTAACCACAGCTAATCTATCTAGCCTGAGATGGGGAACTGTCAGTCAGAGTCAGACCACTGCCTAGAAATAGGAATGTGAGGAGCAGAAAGGGCATAGAATCAGAACACCTATGATGTGGAAGCAGGCCATTCAGCCCATCGAGTCCACATCCATCCTCCAAACAGCATGTCATCCATACCCACCCCTCTACTCTAATGTGACAATAAAAGATATTCTATTCTATCCCTGTGGCTCTGCATCTCCCATGGCTAATCCACAACTCTAGACACTATGGGCAACTTAGCATGGCCAATCCACCTAACATGCACACCTTTGGACTGAGGGAGGAAACTGGAGCAAACCCATGCAGACAAGGGGAAAATGTGCAAACCCCACACAGACAGTCACCCGAGGCTAGAATCGAACCTGGGTCCCTGGAGCTTTGAAAGCAGCAGTGCTACAGTGCAGTTATTAAGTTTTCTGGGTGGCACGGTGGTTAGCACTGCTTCCTCACAGCCCTAGGAACTGGGGTTCAATTCCACCCTCGGGCAACTGTCTGTGTGGGTTTCCTCCAGGTGCTCTGGTTTCCTCCTACAATTCAAAGATGTGCAGGCTAGGTGGATTAGCCATGCTAAATGGATTAGCCATGCTAAATTGCCTGTAGGTGTAGATTAGGTGGGTGGGATGCTCAGAGGTTCGGCGTGGACCTGGTGGGCCGAAGGGCCTGTTTCCACACTGTAGGGATTCTAATTCTAACTACCGAGACACAGTACTGCCAATTTTATCCAATGATAGTGAAGAAGAGTGACATATTTCCAAGTTAGAAAGGTGAGTGGCTTGGAGAGGAACATGCAGGTGGTGGTGTCCCCAAGTCCCTGCTGTTCTTGTCCCAACTGGTCCTAGAGGTTGTGGGATTTGGAACATGGAGACTATGAGTAACTGTGGTGAGCTCCTGGGGTTGAATGGAGTGACATGAAGGGGTTTGAAGAGTATATTTAGGCAGAAAGCAATTTCCATTGAGGTGCAGAGATAGTAGGAACTGCCGATGCTGGAGAACCTGAGATAACAGGGTGTGAAGCTGGATGAACACAGCAGGCCAAGCAGCATCAGAGGAGCAGGAAAGTTTGACATTTTGGATCGGGACCCTTCTTCAAATTCTCCTAGGGTGAATATTGATGATTCCCTTCTTCCATTGAGGTGCATTTTGGTACCAGAGGACACAGATTTAAGGTCACAAATTGATGAAGCAGTGGGAAATGGGAAATATATTTAAATTATTCAAAACAGGGGCTTTGTGTGATCTAAAATCCTGAATGAAAAGGTGAAGGAGCAAATGCAGTAGCAGCTTTCCAAACAAAACTGGGAAAGTTTGTCAGGGTGTGGCAGGACAAAGATACTATCCAGTGGTGTCAGAAGGGCTAGTACAGACATAATGAGCTGAATGGTCATATTCTTGGCTGTGGGATTCCATGACTCATACCTAGCTTTCATTAGGCTTCACCCAGTGACCTGCCTATTGTTCATTCCTTAGCCTAAGGGCTAACTTCTTTGATTTACTAAAGCAGCATTGCTCAATAGAAAATATTGCTCACGAGTCACAGGGAGGGCTATGGTGACACCTGTTCAGACACGTGCAGTAATTATAGCACGCAATGGAACGAAGAGTCTAATGATGGCCATGAAACCATTGGTGATTGACCGACAAATGTGATACATCCTTCCAACGAAGGAAACTGCCATCCCTACCTGGTCTAGTATGTGCTGTGGTGGGATTTGAACCTGGGTCTCCGGAACATTACCTAGGTTTTTAGATTAACAGTTCACTGATGAAGAACGCTGTGACAGGCAGTCAGCATCACTGAGAGAAACGGGCAAGGTGAGAGTCCTATGAGAGGCAGTCTGCATCACCCGAGGGAGCAGGTGTGGTAAGGATGCTGTGCTTGTCAGTCAGCACTGAGAAGACCGGGTGATGTGATGTGAGGCAGTCTGATCACTGAGGAGCAAGTGAGGTCCCTCACAGAGAAGCAGAAAACACCGGTGGCAAACAAGTGGAACTTGTAAAATAAACACGAATAAGATTCTTCGCGTGTTAAAGATGATAGATGAGGGAAGGGCTGTAGATGTCATATACATGGGCTTTAGTAAGGTGTTTGATAAGGTTGCCTATGGTAGGCTGATGGAGAAAGTGAAGTTGCATGAGGTCCAGAGTATACTAGCTAGATAGAGAGAGAGCTGGCTGGGTATCAGGAGGCAGAGAGTTGCAGTGGAAGGGAGTTGCTCAAAATGGAGAACTGTGCCCAGTGGTATTCCACAGGGATCAGTGTTGGGACCACTGTTGTTTGTGATATACATAAATGATATGGAGGAAGGTCTAGATGGTCTGATTAGCAAGGTTTCAGATCACACTAAGATTGGTGGAGTAGCAAATAGTGAAGAGGACTGTCGGAAAATGAAGCAGAACATAGATAGATTGCAGAGTTGGGCGGAGAAATGGCAGATGGAGTTCAATCCAGGCAAATGCGAGGTGATGCATTTTGGAAGATCCAATTCAAGAGCGAACTATATGGTAAATGGAAAAGCCATGGGGAAAATTGAGGCACAGAGAGATCTGGGTGTTCACATCCATTGTACCCTGAAGGTGGCAACGCAGTTAAATAGAGGGGTCAAGATGGCATACGGCATGTTTTCATTCATCTGATGGGGTAGTGAGTACAAGAGTTGGCAGGTCATGTTACAGTTGCATAGGACTTTGGTTTGACCACGTTGGGAATACCACGTAGAATTCTGGTCGCCACATTACCAAAAGGGTGTGGATGTTTTGGAGAAGGTGCAGAGCAGGTTCACCAGGATGTTGCCTGGTATGGAGGGCGCTAGCTATGAAGAGAGGTTGAGTAGATTAAAATTATTTAAATTAGAAAGATAGAGGTTGAGGGGAACCTGATTGAGGTCTATAAAATTTATGAGCGGTATAGACAGGGCGGATAGCAAGAAGCTATTTCCCCCCCCCAGAGTGGGGGACTCAATTGCAGGGGGTCACAATTTCAAGGTGAGAGGGGAAAAGTTTAAGGGAGATATGCGTGGAAAGTTCTTTCCACAAGGGGTGGTGGGTGCCTGGAACGCGTAACCAGCGGGGGTGGTAGAGATGGGCACGATAGCGTCATTTAAGGTGTATCTAACAGATACACAAATGGGCAGGGAACAGAGGGATGCAGATTCTTGGAAAATATACGACAGATTTAGATAGAGGATCTGGATCGGTGCAGGTTTCGAGGGCCGAAGGGCCCGTTCCTGTGCTGTAATTTTCTTTGTTCTTTGTTCTAAAGAGCAAAATAAAAACAAAGGGTTCTTTTTTACTCATTCATGGGATGAGGGCATCATTGGCTAGGCCAGCATTTATTGCCCATGACTAATTGCCCACAGGACAGTTAAGAGTCAACCACATTGGTGCAGCTCTGGAGGGACATGTAGGCCAGGCCCTGTAAGGATGGCACTTTCCCGACCTAAAGGATTTAATTCAGTTCAGATTCTGGGGAGGTCAGGCCTCTGATTTGCACATCCTGCTCTATAAGAGGGATGCTAGGTGCCCCCTGGTGGTCTGGATGACCATGTGCAGGAGGGGCCTGGAGAAACTCGAGCTATGGGTTTTGGAGCTTGAGTAGCAGCAATGGGGGGGGCCGCTGCATCGTACTGACGAGGCTGAGATGTTCACGGACAGCACCTTTCGGTGTGTGGTCAACCCATATGCTGACAGAAGCGCAGCCAGAGGGGGAATGGGTGACTGGACAGGAGGGGGGGTCAGGAGGTAGTGAGGGAATTCTGCCCCCAAGTGCACCTTGCTCACAGACACCTTTTCAACACAGCAAAGTGGAGAGTGTGATGGCTCCCCTGGGGAGGCCAGGGAGCTGTGAGTAGGGAGGGGCAGAAGGAAGGGTGGAAGGGCAGAGGTATGGAATGTGTTACTGGGAAGGGAACAGACAAGCATTTCTGCAGTCATAGACATGACTCCAGGACAGTACACGACCTCCAGGGTGCCCAGATCAAGAATATCACAGAATACCTGGAGGGTATTCTGAGGGGAGAGGATGAACAGCCAGCGGTTGTTGTCCACAGTGAATCCAATGGCAAAGAAAGAGATACAAGACGTGCAGGCAGACAGGAAATCAAAAAGCTGGACTCGGGTAATAATCTCCAGGTGATTCCTAGTGCCACACAACAGTAAGTATAGGAACAGGAGCCAGCAAATGAATGGGTGGCCAGAGAGGTTGTACAGAGCAGAGGACTTTAGATTCCTGACACATTGGGACTGTTTCTGGAGTTGGGGAAACAGGTTATATCTGATCAGGAATGCAATCAATACCTCACAGAAGTTGGGGACAGGGGTCGGTGGATCCTGACAAATAGTTCAGACAGGTAGGGGATGGGAAGGGAGCAGAAGCCAAGATAAGGTAAGGTTATATGTGAGCAAGTGAGTCTGGAAGCAGGGAGAAAAATAGCTAGGTAAGAATGAAATGAGTTTAGCAAGGCTAAATATTTTAATGCAAGGAACTGGAAGTAGTCAAACGAATTGAAGGCAACAGGCAAATGGGAGAATGATACCATAGATAGGATTGACTGGCTGAAAGATGTACAGGATTGGCACCTCAACATTCCTTGGTTATAGGGTATTCCTATAGGATAGGAGGGGGTTGGGAGATTGTAATATTGATCAGTGAATTGATGATGACGGTGAATGGAGTTGATATTTTGGAGAAGATCATCAAATGAGTCATATGGGCAAAAAGTTTAAAGAAAGCAGCAAGCACATTGTTGCCTGTATACTTATAGGCCCCCAGTCAGTGAAGGATAGAAGATCAAATATGTAATCAAATTTTAAAGAACTACAACAATATTAAGGCAGAAATAGCAAGGGATTTTAACTACCTCAGTGTTAACTGGAAAAGTTCTAGCATGCAAGGTCGAGAAGGAACAAAACTCTTCAATTATAAATGTTATTTTAGCCAGTTCATAGAAAGCCCACAAGGGATCCAATACTCAAAAATGAGCCCAGTTAGGCAGAAGGCACATCAACACGGGTGCATTTGGGAGACAGTGACTATAACTCAGATAGATTTAGGACTGTCATGGAAAAAAGGAAGATTGGCCAGAAATAAAAGTTCTAAACTGAGGAAAGGATAATTTTGCTAAGGTAAGATACAAATTGACCCAAGTGGACTGAAGGCACTACTTGAAAACTGCAGTCAGGGCAGCGGGAGGAGGCATTCAAGGTGAAACAGCAAGAATACACGACACACACATGTTCCTGTAAAGACAAAGGCTGGGACCAAGAACCTTTGATGTCCGGGGGCAGGGGGAAACAGGGTCAGTACTAGTGAGTACAGCAGCCTTAAAAGTGGATAATTCCACAGCCTGCATATGTACATCAGGTTTTTGAAGGGGTAAGTCAGAAGATATCAAGGGCCCTGGCTGCAACTTTAAACCCCTCTGTGGTCACGGGTGAGGTACCAGAGGATTGTTAACATTTAAAAAGGGTGAAAAAAAGGGATATACCAGAAAATTAGCTGACCTTGATGGTGGGAAATTATTAGAATGAATGCTGGGGGACAGCATATATCTGCATTTGGACAGACACAGATTAATCAGGGATAATTAGCATGGATTTGTTAAGGCAAGGTGATTGACTATTTTTTTGAGGGGACAACCAGGAGTGCCGATGAGGGTCATGCATTTGGTACACAGACAGTAGCAAGGTTTTTGTTGAGGACCTCCATGGCAGAGTGGTCAAGAAAGAAAAGAGTCAATGGAATCCAAGACAAAGTATAACGTTGGATCCAAAACGGGCTGAGAGGCAGCAAGCAAAGGATAATGGGAGAGGCAAGTTTCTGTGACTGAGAGTCTGTTTCCAGTTGGGATTCCACAAGGCTCAGTGCTGGATCTTTTGTAGTTTGTGATGGATAGTAATGATTTGGACTTAATACGTGGGGAATGATCAAGAATTTCATACATGACGTGAAATTTGTGTGGGTGGTAAATAGTGAGGATGATAGATGGGCTGGTCAGTGCAAATGGAATTCAACCCAGACAGGTCAAAGGTAACGTATTGAGGAAGGGCTAGCAATTCAAGAAATTACACTATGAATGGTAGGAACCCATAAAATACTGAAGATGACAGGGACCTTGGTGTGCTGATCCATTGATCCTTTGGGCAGTTGGGCAAGTGTGTAAAAAATATACATGGGATATTAGTCTTTATTAATGAAGGCATACAATACAAAAGCAGGGAGGTTATGCTGGCACTGTATAAAATGCTGGTTGGGCCACAATTAAGAGTATAGTGTCCCGATCTGATCACCACATTATATGAAGGATGTGACTTCACTAGGGAGGGTGGACAGGAGATTTACCAGGGTGCTGCCTGAGCTGGTGGGACTGAGAGAAAAAGATAGGAATAGACAGGCTGGAGTTATTTTCCTTGAAGTAGTGAACGTTAAAAGGAGGCCTGATTGAGGTGTATAAGAATATGAGGAGCAGTGAATAGAAAACATTCATAGAGACATCAAAAACTGGAGCATCAACTTCAGTTGGAAGGCAGAGAGGGATGAAGAGAAAAGCTTTTCCACTCAGAGGAAGGTGAGAATCTAGACATTACTGCCTGAAAAAAGAGTGGCAGGAGCTCTTATTACTTGAGCAATGTTTAGTTATTCACTTGCATTGTCATAGCCTCCAGGGCCTGGGCCAAAAGCTAATAAATAGGATCAGTGTAGTCAGATCTTTGTGGTCTAACACAATGGGCTGAACGCCTCCTCTTGTGCTGTTAAAGTCTATGGGTTGTCCCCAAGTCCGTTGTTCTCATTAGTAACTACAAATCTATCAATCTCTGACTTGAACTTACTTAATTACTGAGCTTACACAACCCTCTGGGGAAGAGAACGAATAAATCTTTGGAGTTCAGAGTGAAGACATTCCTCCTCCTCAGTACTAAATGGTTTGCCTTTTATTTTGAGGTTGTCTCCCCTGGTTCTAGATTCTGCAGTCAGAGGAATCATCCTTTCTAAATCTGTCTGTCCTGTTAAGAATTATTTAAGTTTCAAAGGATATTGTTCATTTTTCAAAACTCCAAAGCACGTGGGCCCGATATCCTCAATCCCTCCTTATTAGGACACACACAGATTGAAGATTCTGAGCAGGAGACACTACTGGGACAGTTTTAGTGTAAAAAGTAGGGAGGAAGCAAAATTCTTCAAATGCACACAGGAGAAGTTTGTTTAAGCAGTTCGTAGAAAGCCCAACGTGGGAGGGACTGAAATAAAAACTGAAAGAACTGTGGATGCTGTAAATCAGGAACAAAAACAGAAGTTGCTGGAATAGCTCAGCAAGTGTGGCAACTTCTGTGAGCAAAAAAAAAATCAGAGTTAAAATTGCAGGTCCATTCTGTGGAAGGGTCACCGCACCCGAAATGTTAACTCATTTTTTTTGCCTTCTTCACAGATGTTGCCAAACCTGCTGAGCTTTTCCTGCAACTTCTGTTTTAATTTGTGAAGGGAGGGACCTAACATGTGGAAATGAGCCCAGCCATTTGGAAGAAAGGACTTTCTAAATGAAGCAAGCAGCAATGACCTAGAATTCGCAAAAGAAGGAAATTGGATGAATATGAAGGAAATCTGTGGAGTTTTGGGGACCTTGAGGTTTCAGTGAGTGAAACAGACTGGATTGCTTGGTGGACAGTCAGTATAAACTTGATTGGTCTCCTTCTGTGGTGTGAATCCAGCTGGGCCAGCATTTCCACTTAATGTCAATTTATTCCTGTGGATGGAAAATGCTACAACCAGAGAAATTCTTTCAGGATGCTGTAGGGTCAAGCCCTAAATTACATCAAACACCCCCATCCCACCCCCCACCCCCCCCCCACCCACACACACACACACACACACACACACACACACACACACACACACACACACACACACACACACAATGTTCTACTGCATATATAGAAACTCTGTTCTCAGTCTGTAACAAAAGACACTGTCACAGAATAACTCCCAGGAAAAACTGATCCCATCTAATCTTCTGCTATTTTACCACAAATGGTAATCCCATAGTGCAATGCAATTTTGATAGAAATGGACATAGGATTAAGCCAGTGCCACAGTTCCAGTCACTCCAATAAATTGCAATTTTCTCTTCTAAAGAGGCTAACAGTAGTTACTTGTTCTGCAGATTGCTCTCGAATCTCAGCTCCCAGTCCTCTGGAGTACACAGTCATTGCTTTAAAAGCAAACAGTATTTTTATCTTTTAGAGTCCCCTCTTTCACAACTTGGGGAGTTTACAGATGTGCCACCTGCTCCTTATGGAGGGCCTAGAGCAAGCTTTGCATGTTTGCAACTCCCAGAAGATCACGGAAGAGTAGTACAGCCCCATACTTGGTTATTTTTAGTCAGCGTGCCAATGCGCTTCAGTGTTGAAATGAACTTGTGAGACCAATCAACCATTAATAGCCAGAGAGAGAATAAGATGCCATTCCCTGCTATCCATCTCATTTACTCCACCTTCCCCTCAAACCTGCACAATGAAAACATTTACCTGACAGCAAAGGATACAATAAATGTTAAAGCATGGAAATAGAAAATAACAGGAGTAGGCCATTCAGCCCTTAGAACCTGCTCCACCATACAATGTGATCACGGTAGATCATCTAACTCAGTACCTTTTCCTGCTTTCTCCCCATACCCTTTGACCCCTTCAGCTCCAAGAACTAGTTGAAGATTTTCAGTGATTTGGCCTCAACCACGTTCTGTGGTAGCAAATTCCACAGGCTCACCACTCTCTAGGTGAAGATATTTCTTCCCATCTGTCCTAAATGGCCTACACCATATACTTTGTCACAGGCCCTTGGTTCTGGAGTCCTGGGTCAACACAACAACCCATGCGTACCCGGTCTAGTCCTGTTAGAATTTTATAAATTTCTGTGTGATTCTCTCTCCCCCCCATTCTTCCAAACCCCTGTGAATACTTTCCTAAATTGGATTCAATCTCTCTTCATAGGACAGTCCTGCCATCCCAGGAATCAGTCTGGTATTATGTTCGGTAACACTAGGGAGCACCAGTTTACAAAATTGGCAAGTTCCCTCAGTTAGAGAAGGCAGTTGCCCAGATTTGGTCAGTGATATAAAATACTTGCCATTTGATACAATCATGTTCAGAGTGTGGCCTCAACTCAGTTTTGATATCAACCTCCAATACCCTTAAATAGCTCTGTTGGTGAAAAATCTACCTGCTTCTGCCTTGAAATATTCAATAAGCCTGCCTCTTGTAAGCTGGGGAAAGATGCATAACCTTCAGAGAACATTTTTCATCTTGAATGGAAGACCCCTTAAACTGCATGCTCTTGTTCTAGTGTGCCAAACACAGGGCTGGGGAAACATCCTCTCAACACCCACCTGAATCAAGCCCCCTCAGGATCTCATCCAAGTTCAATAAGACCATCTCTCATTCTTCGCGACTCCAATGGGAACAGGCCAAAGCTGTCCAACCTTTCCTCATGCGATAATCCGCACATCCCAGCAACCTGTCGAGTGAACCTTCTCCAAATTGCTTCTCATTCAACAATGTTCTTTCTGAAATATGGAATCTGAAGAAAACGTACACAGCACTACAGGCGCGGTCTCAGAGCTGATCTTGATATCTGAGGTTACCCTACCACCATCCAAGTAACTCTGACAAACGTGCGTAACCTCTGATTTTTATGAAGATGCTCTACCTTCTACTTGGAATGATCGAATATTTGACAGACTTACTTTATTTCCTGGATTCCTTGATGAGTGTTAGTCAGTTATCACTATGTATAGCCAGTAGGTACCAGCACATAGCTCTGGTACAAACACACACACACCACCTGAGAGCATAAACTGCTAACATTCAGCAACTCGCAAGGTTTTGCTGGAATCAGTGTCTTGGTATCAGATCATTGGAAGGTGGGGGGTGGGAAAGTGATAATGACAAGCTGCACCACCACATTCCCAAGAGCAGTTCGGGACAGGCAACGAATGCTGACCTAGTTAAGATGCTCCTCCCATGAGTGAATTAAACAAAAATCATACAATTTGGAGGCCAGGATTGGAGCCCATCAGTTACTTTCCTTCAAATGCCTGAGGGGCAACTTTTTATTTTACACAGAGTGAGTTGTGTGTGGAATGAGGGAGTGGTGGATACAGATACAGTTACAATATTTAAGACACATTTGAATAAGTACATGAATTAGAGATATTTGGAGGGATATGGGTCAAGCGCAGACAGTTGGAGCTAGTTTAGCTGGGATTATAGTTGGCATGGATGGGTTGGATCAAAGGCTCTGTTTCCATGCTGAACGACTGATGTAAAAGACAGAAAAGCATTAAAATTGGGGATTTTGTAGTTTGCAGTGCTCCCTGCTAAAGCAATCAGACTACATGGCACCAAAGGTTTGGATTTACTTAGGAGTCAGGCCATGTTGTTTCAGTATTGAATACACTGTGAACGAAAGGGCTTGTGTTGTAGTGGTAGTGTCCTCACTTCTCAGCCAGGAGGCCCAGACTCGAGTCACACCTGCTGACGAGGCAGGTAATCTGAACAGGATGATTAGAAAACATCTACATTGGGAATGACGACAGTGCACATTTATGTAGCACATGGTAAACACTGCGAGGCAGTTCACAACTAAAGATATTCAGACAGGTGGTCAGACTTAGAGTGGTCAAAGATGTAGGTTCCAAGGGTTCAAGGAAGAAACAAAACAGAGGGAGGGGAGAAAGAGGTTCAGGGAGGGGTGGTCAAGAGCTTAGGCAGTATAGGCACTGCTATCAATGTTGGCTGAAGGAATGGTGGTAAATACAAAGTCAGATTTGGTGAAATGCAAAGTTCCCAGACGGTTGTAAGGACAGAAGAGGTTAGAAATGGAGTGGCAAGACCACAAAGGGGTTTGAACAAATAAGCATTCTTAAAGGGGAGACGCTGCGCCCCTGTACAGCAGTATAAATCAGTAAGTACAAAGGTACTCAGTCCTGTTTGCCTGTTGTCACAAATTAGGATACGGCAGAGTTTTCACATGGTCTATATTTACAGAGGGCAGAAACTCAAATGACAGCCCATAGAGCAGAGGTGACTCTGCAAGTAACAGGGTGGGTGAAGGTGTCAACAAGTTGAGGGAAGGACAGTGAAGGTTGTGAAAGTGGCAGCCACCCCAAGCTCAGTGAGTGAGGGTTTGTCTGTAGATTTATAGCTAGAAAAGTAACTAACTCTCACACAGAAAGTAATGAGAATCAAGGCAGGATGTTGTGTGTAACTGAGCATCATGGTGAAGAGGGTCAAAGATCAAAGAGCTGTTCTGTTTGACTGCTGGGTTCAAGAGAGACTGGTTTGGTTTTGGGGATGGGTTAAGACATCGGTTTCTTCCAGGACAAACAGCAGGAGGATGTGAAGTTTGTTGTATTTGTTCATGGCTGGTTAGGCCAGCATTTATTATCCTTCTTTCATTGCCTCGAGGTGAACTGCATTCTTGAAATGTTGCAATCCTTAGGTTGGAAGTACACCCACAATGCTGATACAGAGAGAATTGTAGGTGTTAATGGTGATCTACATCTAAGTCAGCGTTGAGAAGCTTAGGGGAGGCTGGTGTTCTAGATGGTAGGAGCCTCAGATCTGGGAGTTGCTGTCAGAGCAGTGTTGGTGAATTTCTGCGGTGCATTTTGGAGAGGGTCCTCAGTGCTGCTACTGGGAGTCAGTAGGAAAGGGGAGTGAATGTTGGCGGGGTGGGGTGGTGGGAGAAGAGAGAGCCAAAGTTGGCTGCTTTGTTCTGGACAGCATTCAGCTTTGAGCGTGGTTACTGCTCTCGTGCTCCTGATTTGTGCCTTGTAGAGATGTTATTATTCTCAGAATTTCTAGTCTCCGATCTGCTCTTATAGCTAAAAAACTTTATGTGGCCAGTCTGGTCCGGTTTCTGGTCCATGCTAATCCCCAGGATGTTGATAGTGGCAGTGATGTCACTCAAGTTCAAGGGGCCATGGGAAGTGTAATTTTGGTTGGAAATGGTTGTTGGCTGACACTTCCGTAGTGGAAATATTATTTGTCACTTGTCTGGATATTGTCCAGGTCTTGTTCACTGCTTCAGGATCACAGGAGCCTCGACTAGCACTGAACATTACGCAATCATCAGTGAACACATCCCCATTTCTGACCTTAGGATGGAGGTAAGGTCATTGATTAAAGCAGCTGAAGATGGTTAGGCCAAGGGCTCTCTCTCTTCAGGAACTCCCGCAGAGAGGTCCCGGAGCTGACAGACCAACAACCACAGCCACCTTCCTTTGTGCTGGTTCTCACTCCAACCCAGTGGAGAATTTTCCCCAGTTCCCACTGAACTCTAGGTTTGCTGGCATTTCTTAATGCCTTGGTCAAATGAAGCTTGATGTCAAGGACAGACCCCCCCGATTCAGCTCTTTTGTCCACGCTTGAGTCAAGGCTGTATTAAGAACTCCCAGTCCCGAGATTCCATCTGCCTGTCCTGAACTTGGGAGTTTCAGACTGGCCTTAGACAGAAAGGTGTTAATTGCAATACTCTAATCCTTAGCTGTTTCCATAACATATGGACACATCACAACCACTCATCTCCTTTACATAGGATCATAGAATGGAATCACAGAATCCGTACAGCGTGGAAGCAGGCCATTTGGCCCATAGAGTCCACACAGACCCTCCGAAGAGCATCCCACCTGGATACTGAAGAGTACAACAGCCATTTATCACAACTAAAGGTTATGTGCAAACATTGCCAATCCACCCAATCTGCACATCATTGTACTGTGGGAGGAAACTTAAGCATCCAGAGGAATCCCGCACGGACACTGGGATAAATGCCTGTGTACAGTTTACACAGTCACCTAAGGCTGGAACTGAACCTGGGTCCCTGGCACTGAGAGGCAGCACTGCTAGCCACTGAGCCACCATGCCATCCACGTGTGTAATTCCTTAACTCCAGCTGCAAGATTCACAGGACCCCTATTCTCACCTTGTTCAGCTTTCCGACTGTTTGGGATTCAGCTCATCACAGTTGATACATTACTATGTGTTGATCCCTTACCCCAACCAAGCTCTGCATACCTTGGTTGCTTTGGAAAGGAATACACAGTATAGCAAGACAGCTTGCCTCCAACAGGAGGTTTTACTTAATATGGCAAAGCTTATGTTATCTTCTGTTACATAAGAAACCAGGCCTGGATACTGAAGAGTACAGCAGCCATTTATCACAAATGAAGATTATGTTTAAACATTGCATTGCTCAGACATGAGCGTCTAAGGTGCTGTAAATATTCCAGGTCACAGCAGCATACTTCCAGTCGATTGTCACGCATCAAGTGAATCGAGGTAAAATGGAGAATGAGATCTTTATACCCTAGGTAATGAGCTATGATACTCAGTGACAATTGTCAGGGTCAGAAGTCACAACATCAGATTATAGTCCACTACATCTGATGAAGGAGCAGCACTCCGAAAACTTGTTATTTTAAATATCTGTTGGACTATAACCTGGTGACGTGACATCTGACTTGTGCATCTCAGGCCAATACCGGCATCTCCACATAATAGTCAGGAGCACCTCTCAAGAGGGATACAGACCATGAGACAACATACTAAATGTGATAGGCTTTCTATAGGAGTAACCCAGAGTATTTTACCAACACTGATTAGCTGCCTTGGCTGTCACCTCTTGGGTCATGCGGTCACAGGTTCAAGCCCCACTTGAGGCTAAAATCCAGTTGCCAAACACTCCACTGCAGTGAAGAGGGAGACCAGCACTGAGAGGCATGTCAAACAGCTGGGGAGCTCTGGCCAATATGTGAATCAGAAATTCTCCGGTTATCATGACATTACTGCTTGTGGCATCTGGTGCCTCGGTGGCAAAGCAGTACTGAAGTTGGACCCGTATTATTTTGGGGCTCTGGGTTACAAGTTCAAATGCCAAGGTCAAATTTAAATTCATTTTTTAAAAATCTGCAAATAAAAGCCAGTTAAGTTCAAAAGTGTGCAGGCTACGTGGTTTGGCTATGCTAAATTGCCCAGAGTGTAGATCAGGTGGACTGTAGGGGGATGGGTCTTAGTGGGATGCACTGAGAGTCAGTGTGGACCTTTTAGTCCGATGGGCCTGTTTCCACATTGTGGAGATCCTATGATCTTAAATTAGAGATCCTGAAACTATCGTGGACTCTGGTAAAAAAAATCCATCTGGTTCATCGACTTCCTTTAGGGAAGTAAATCTGCCATTCTTACCTCACCTGGCCTATGTGTAATTCCTGATCAACAGCAATGTGGTTGATTCTTAATTGCTCTCCGGGAAATTTGGAATGAGAAACGAACACTGGTGTTGCCATTGACACTCCCATCCAGTGAGCAAATTAAAGAACTGAAGATTAGAAACTGGCGGTCCTGTTCCTGGCTATTCAAATGTAAAATTAAAAGTGCTGGAAAAGCTCAGTAGGTGCTGAACTTTTCCAGCAATTTCCGTTTTTATTTCCGATTTACAGAATCCACCGTTCTTTTGGTTTTTACTCAATTGTAACACTGAACGACAGCACACACACCTACAAAGTCTATTCCCAAACACGGAGAGGGTTCAAGTTGCTTCTGCCTTGACTTTGTTTTGCCGATTCTGATTTAGCTGCAGCACGCTGCATTCCTTCTTGCATTTGGGAATGAGGTGCAGCGTGCAACTGCTGGGTTGAGTCTGGGTCCATCCTCAGACTTGCAAAAGAGGCAGAAAGTGGGGACGGAGTGCGTGGAGGGGTAAAAACAATCCGACAGGCCAGCAAAACTTCATATTAATTAGACACAACGTGTGGAAGGGAATGAAAAGGGAAGAGGCGGCGGGCGCTGCTGTCACTGGAAATAACGTGACGCAAGTGACGAGGCTCAAACATGAACTCCAACCCCGGGGGGGAAAATAATGTCTTAACAGTCAGCTTCCCCTCCTCCACTTCCAAAAAAATTAACTAGTAATGCCTTTATAAAATCCTTTTATATTGCAAACCAGAATTATAAAGTATTCTCTACAATAATAACTCACAGCAAAGCAGAAATTAAGCAACATCTGACCTGAAATTGCAGCAAAAATTGTAAAAGTCCTGCTTTTGTGTCTCTCAACCAATTCATTGCAAGACGTTCTCACACATTTTCACTTCGACTCGACTTTATTACGGTGCTTTATTTAAGAAAAATACAAGTGTGCACGTAGATAATTGTTAAAATAGAAAAGTCAACCCCGCTCTGTGGGCAACACGAGGTTCAAGCTTCTCAATCGGCCTACAACAAAAAAAATGGAGCAAGGCCAGCGGAGATCCACTGCAGCGAGACGATTTTTAATACATATACTGCACCTTAGAGTTAATTGGTATATTTTGTTGTTGTATTGCAAACAGGGTTAAAGCCTTCCCTACTTTGTTTGCAGAAGGGAGACATTATCCAGCCCGTGCAAGCAGCAGGCCAACAGCATTTTTGTTCGTTGCATGAAATGCACACACACACACGGGAAAGGTTGCAGACTTTCCGGTTTTGGGGGGGGGGGGGGGGTAGGTGGCAGACTTGTGCATTTGTCTTACCTCCGGGAGTGGTGGAGAACAGGGTCCCCCCTGGGGTAGTGCAGTAGTCATGAGGTAGCTGCGTTGCATCGTTCAGGGTAACTCTCCTGGTGGGGATCACTCGACATTCACTTTGCTGACAAGTCGCAGACATTTCGAAATCAAACCGTGCTCTCTCACCCTCCCTCCTTCCTTCCCTCCCTCCCTAAACAGGCACAAATTGCAAAAAAAGAGTGGGGAGGGGTTTGGGAAGAAATTAAAAAACGTTCGGCGGCTTAATCAAAATTAAAACAAAAAAAACCCTGCCTGCCCGGTGTCCCCTTTCCTGTCTGCCTTCCCCCAGCCCGTCAGCGAAGCACCACCTACTGGCGGCTCCTCAGCTGATGATGGGCGGAACACACACATCAAAACCTTCTTCTTGTGGTCACGCAGTCAGGCAGTGGGGGGGGGAAGGAAGGGGGACGTTTAAAGGGACCCTATCTTCATTCATCTTTGACAACATTCCCTCTTGTTCAGCTATCATTATAGTGCGACTCCTTCTCCCGGAGTAACCTATCAAATTGCACCTGTGAAGCCAAACTTGCATTTATATAGCGCCTTCTATAACTCACGTCACAGCCACGACCTCAGGGGCGTCCTTTTAACGTCCAATCATGTACTTTTGAAATGTAGCTATTGTTGCCTTGAATGTACTCAAGGTTAAATGAGACAGATTTTGTATTGTTTATGGAGTTGGGGGCAGGTGGTGCTGTGTGGAGACTGCAAAGTGAAGTTAATGCTCCGTTATCTCAATGAGAGTTACATCAGACATTTTTTATTCACTTGTGGGTGTCGTTGGCTGGCCAGCATTTACTGCCTGTCCCTAGCTGCCCTTGAGAAGGTGGTGGTGAGCTCCTTTCTTGATCTGCTGCAGTCCACGTTTTGTCAGTTGACCCACAGTGCCCTCAGGGATGGAATTCTAGGATTTTGACCCAGGGACAGTGAAGAAACAGTGACATATTTCCAAGTCAGGATGTAAAGTGACTTGGAGCAGAATTTGTTTAAAGGGCCAAATGGCGTACCCCGTTCTTCTTGTGGTGCAGTTGTACTGTCTCTATCCTGGACGAGGTGGCCTGGGTTCGCATCTGACCAGCTCCACAGGTTGTAATAATTCTCAGTCTCTCCCCTCACCTGAAGTGTGGTGACCCTCAGGTTAAACCCACTACCAGTTGTCCCTCTAATGAGGAAAGCACCATGTTCTGGTAGGGCTAGGGTGACTTTACCTTTACATCAGTGCAGCACTGAGATTATCATAGAATCCTTACTGTGTGGAAAAATGTCCACAGATCCTCAGAGCATTCCACCCAGACCCATGCCCTTATAATCCACACATCCCTGAACAATACAGGCAGTTTAGCATGGCCAATCCACCTAGCTAGCACATCTTTGGATTGTGGGAGGAAACCGGCGCACCCCGACAGACACGGGGAGAATGTGCAAACTCCACACAGTCACCCGAGGGTGGAATTGAACTCTGGTCCCTGGTGACTGCCCTCTCATTAAAGATTCTACAGAGCTGTTTAACAAAAGCAAGAATATTCACCACAGTGTTCTAGCTAATATATACACCCCAACAACAAGATAGTCTCCAAGAAATCAAACAGGGCATTCAGAAGAAACACCTTTAAGCAGAGAGTGGTGAGAATGTGGAAGTAGTGGAGGTCAATACAATGGGTGCATTTAAGAAAATAAAGAAAAACTTGTATTTGTGGAACAAGGTGTCGAGCTGGATGAGCACAGCAGGCCTAGCAGCATCAGAGGAGCAGGAAAGCTGACGTTTCAGGTCTAGACCCTGATTTCTGAAGAAGGTTCTAGGCCCAAAACGTCAGCCTTCCTGCTCCTCTGATGCTGCTTGGCCTGCTGTGTTCATCCAGCTTCACAATGTTATCTCAGATTCTCCAGCATCTGCAGTCCCCACTATCTCAGAATCAACTTGTATTTGTACTGCTTTTCAAAATTACTGTCTCAACGTGTTTTATAGCCAAAGAAATATTTTTTGAAGTGTGGTCATTATTGTAATGGACAAGTTTAAATGATATATTTATATATAAAATCAGCCTGTTCAGAGCTGGTATTACACACCTCTGGATCAGGTGTGATTTAAATCCAGGCCTCTTGGCTCGGAGGTATGGACACTATGCTCCACGAAAACCTTAATAGAGCTTTAGAGCTTTATATCCTGCTGGGCTACACTTACATCATGACGGCAGTTAAGCTTGTCCCTTCCTAACTATCTTATGCAACAGATGGAGTTTTATTTTACTATCATGTCTGAAAGTTGGTACTTCTAACCGTGTATCAATCCTACAATACTGCACTGAGTATCAAACCAGAATTTTGAACTGCAAACTGTATGTTACAGTTAGCAGAGTGTTACCAACTGTTCCATGGAGAAAGGAGTGGAGAGTTAATGCTGAAATGCTAATTTGAAAACATGGGACGAGTCTCAAGGGGAGTTAAAAGCTGCGAAGGTCCATTTAGACCAAATGTTTTGTGTTTGCAATTGATACTTGATGCGATCCGATGAGAAAACGTCACTGAAAGAAAACAGTGGACCTGGTCATTTATATCCTGGTGCATTATTTTAGGCCATTGTGCTTTTTTAGCGACGCTGCCAGCTGGGCGAATATTTACTGCCCATCCCTAATCACCCTTAAGGAGATGGTGGTGACTGTTTCTTCAACTGCTGCAGTCATTGGGAAGTGGTGACACTAATTCTGCTGTAAGGAGGATGTTTCATGATTTTGACCAAACAACACCGAGGGAAGTCACACAGTCATAGAGCCATAGAGATCTGCAATAGAGGAAAATTTAGCCAGTCAAGAACAACCACCTAACTATTCTAATCCCATTTTGCAGCACTGGGCCCATAGCCTTTATGTCTGGCATGACTAGTGCACATCTAAATACTTCTGAAATGTTCTGAGGGTTTCTGCTTCTAACACCCTAATAGGCAGTGAGTTCTAGATTCCCGCTACCATCTGGCTGAAAATGTTTTCCTCACATCTACTGTAAACTCTCTGCCTTAAATTAATGACCCTGGTCATTGACCCTTCCATCAAAAGGAAAGGTTTCTTCCTGTCTACCCTACCTATACCCCTCCTACTTTTATACATCCCAATCATGTCCCCTCTCAATCTCCTCTGCTCTAAGGAAACCAACTCCAATCTGCGCAGTCTCTCTTCAGAACTGAAAATCCCCAGCCCAGGCAACATCCTGGTACATCTCTTCTGCACCATCTCCTGTGCTAGATGGAATGGTGAGTGGCTTGAAGGGAAACTAGCAGGAGGTTATCCCACGTGACTGCTGCCTTCGCCCTAAATGGAAGAGGCCTTGGATTTGGAAGGTACTTTTGAAGAAGCCTTGGTGAGTTGCTGCAGTGCATCTAGTAGATAGTACACACTGCTCCTGCTGTGTATCGATGGTGAGGGAGTGAATGTTGAAGGTGGTGGATGAGATGCCAATGAAGTGGGCTGCTTTGTCCTCGATGGTGTTCAGTTTCTTGACATTTGTGGGACAGCAATTACTCAGGCAAATAGAGAGTATTCCAGCACACCCTTGACTGTTCCTTGTAGATGGTGGACAGGATTTGGAGGGTTAGCAGATAACTTCCTCGTGCAGGATCCCTAGCCTTGGACCTACCATTAGCCACAGCATTTATATGACTGGTCCAATTCACTTTCTGGTCAATGACATACAATGGTAGCACTTTAGTAGTGCTACATTGGCTGAAAGGAGGGATATAATTGCGAAGGGAACTGAACACAAAAGTAGGGAGGTAATGCATCAGTTATCTCGGACACTGGTGACAACACATGTGGAGTGCTATGTACAGCATTGGTCACCTTACTTGAGAAACGAGGTATTGGTACTGGAGGGGGTGCAGCGGATGTTTACTAGGTTGATTCCAGAATCAAGAGAATTGGCTTATGAGGAGAGATTAAGAGTAGAGTGGGACTATACTCATTGGAATTTAGAAGAATGAGGTGGGATCTTATAGAAACATATAAAATTATGAAGGGAACGGATAAGATCAAAGCAGGGAGGTTGTTTTCACTGGCAGATGAAACTAGAACTAGGGGGCATAGCCTCAAAATAAGGGGGAGCAGATTTAGGAATGAGTTAAGGAGAAACTTCTTCACCCAAAGAGTTGTGAGTCTGCCCAGTGAAGCAGTTGAAGCTACCTCGTTGAAGGCTTTTAAGGCAAAGATAGATAGATTTTTGAACAGTACAGGCATTAAGGGTGATGGTGAGTGGGCGGGTAAGTGGAGCTGAGTCTGTGAAAAGATCAGCCATGATCTTATTGAATGGCGGGGCAGGCTCGAGGGCCAGATGGCCTACTCCTGCTCCTGGTTCTTATGTTCTTATTGAAGGAATGACATAAATACATTGAAGGTAGTTTTGAGAAGGTTTATCACCAGATTGGTGATGATGTCTAATCAGGGGAGGTTGGATAGTCTGGACTTAGTGCCACTAAAACAAACATAGAAATTGCTGGAGAAACTCAGCAGGCCTGGCAATATCTATAAAGAAAGAAATAAAGTTAATGTTTCACTCTGCTACAGGAGCTACTCAGAGAGTAGTAAGGGCGTGGAATGGCCTGCCTGCCTGCAACAGTAGTGGACTCACCAAGTTTAAGGCTCTTTAACTGGTCATTGGATAAACATGTGGATAATAATAGGATAGTGTAGGTTAGATGGGCTTTAGATTCGTTTCACAGGTTGGCGCCACATCGAGGGCTGAAGGCCCTGTACTGCGCTTTAGTGTTCTATGTTCTACAGAGATCAGATTATGTCATATTTCCAGCATTCACATTATTTTGCTTTCTTCCATACCCTTTGATCTCTTTAACCCTAACAATTATACCTAACTCCTGAGTGTAAACATTTAATGTTTTAGCCTCAACTGCTTTATGTGGCGGAAAATTCCACAGGCTCACCACTGTGTGGGTGAAGAGATTTCTCTTAATCTCAGTCCTAAATGGCCTACTCCATATCCTTCGATTGTGAGCCCCTGGTTCTGGACTACTTGGCCGTCAGGAACATGCATCCTGTGCTTTCCCTGTCTAGCCCTGTTAGAATTTTATAAGTTTCAACGTGATCTCCCACTTGTTCTTCTAAACTCCAGTGAATACAGTTCTAACTGATCCAGTTTCTGTCAATACATCTGTCTTTCCAACTTTGGAATCAGTTTGGTAAATCTACAGCCAGAACATCCTCCTCAGATAAGGAGACCAAAATTGTACATAGTACTCCATTCTATCCACATTTACTTTGTCTGCCATGCAGTTGTTCACTCACTGAACCTGTCCAAATCTATCACTTTCATAACTTTGAAGCAGATTTTAAAAAGAACCCCATGCACCCGTTCTACTTCTGCAAAGGACCAGAATTACTGTTAATGCATAGAACTATTCCTCAGGTTGTTTATTCAGATCTGAAAGGCTGAAGTATTAAATCAAGATTCTCCTTTGGTGAAAATACCCCATGCAACAAAAGCTCTTTATAGTGAGAAAGCTGATTTGAAATTGGGTCAGCTGTAGTTAGGCCAATGACCGACTTGATTTCATTGAATCACATGGTGCTATAACATTTACATTTGCTTACTACAAGAGAAAAGCAAGCACGCGTGTGTGTGTGTGTGTGTGTGTGTGTGTGAGAGAGAGAGAGAGAGAGAGAGAGAAAAACACACAGAATGTATCAGTGTGTGCATTGTGTGTTTCTGTCTGTGTGTGTCTGTGCGTATCTATGTGTGAGAGAATGTGCATTTGTGCTTCTGTGTGAGCTACAAAGACATTGAAAAATAAACTTGAGGTTGTGCTAATTAAAAGAATATTTTAAGAATTGCATGATGCTCTTTGTAGTACCATTTATTAAACTGAGTGTTTGGTATAGACTCACAGTGAATATTTAGAAAAAGTATTGCCAAGAAAAAGCACATTTTATCAAAAACTCTCCCAAATGACTATTTACTTTCAAACTGAATTTTTTACAGTACAGTTTTTTTTATTGTTAAGGCATTCATGTACATAGCAAGTAGTGCACAGAAACAGCCCAATCAGCCCAACTGCTGCGGGAGATGATTCAGACCTGGTCTAGGCCCGAAACGTCAAGCTTTCCTGCTCCTATGATGCTGCTTGGCGTGCTGTTTTCATCCAGGTCTACACCTTATTATCCCATTCTCTCAGTTCCTCCGTCTCTGTCGCATATGTTCAGATGAGGCCAACTTCAACAAGGGAGCCACGGAAACGTCCACCTTCTTCCTCAATTGAGGATTCCCCAGCTCCGTTATCAACAGGGCCCTCAACCAGGTCTGACCAACCTCCTGCACTACCGCCCTCACCCCTTCTCTTCCCTCCTGCAACAGCGATAGGGTTCCCTTCATCCTCACCTACCATCCCACCAGCATCCACATCCAGAAGATCATCAGATGCCATTTCCGCCACCTCCAGCAAGATGCCATCACCAGACACATATTCCCCTCCCCTCCCTTGTCTGCCTTCTGCAGGAGCTGTTCCCTCCAGGACACCCTGGTCCACACTTCCCTCACCCCCAACACCTACACACAGCCCTATGGCACCTTACCCTGTAACTGGCGAAGGTGCAACACCTGCCCATTTACCTCCTCCCTCCCCAGTATTCAAGGGCCCAAACATACCTTCCAGGTGAAGCAACACTTCACCTTCACTTCCAAGAATCTAGTCTACTGCATTCGCTGCTCACAATGCGGTCTCCTTTACATTGGGGAAACTAAGCGTAGGCTTGGTGACTGCTTCGCAGAACATCTATGTTCTGTTCACAAAAAAGACCCTGAAATACCTGTTGCCAGCCACTTCAATGCACCATCCTGCTCCCTGGCCAACATCTCTGTCTCTGGCTTGCTAGTGTTCCAGTGAAGCCCAGCACAAGCTGAAGGAGCAACACCTCATTTTCTGCTTGGGGACTCTACAGCCCTCCAGACTCAATATTGAGTTCAATAATTTTAGGGCCTAAACTCACCGATGTCCCAGCCCCACATTACACACCCACTATTGTAAGTCAATAACAGTCCCCATTAACAATTATTCACCCTCCCAGCCTGATCATTAGCAACTCCTTTGTCTGTCCAACTATCTTTCTCTCTCTTTGGGCTCTATGCTATAGTTTACGCCCTACCCCACCCAGCTCCCTATTTTCTGCATTTCAACTGACGTTTTCCCAGTAACCATCAGTTCTGAGGAAGGGTCACCTGACCCAAAACGTTAACTCTGTTTTCTCCTTTACAGATGCTGCCAGACCCGCTGAGCTTTTCCAGCAACTTTGTTTTGAGCTAAATCTTGGTGCTTGTTCGAAAGTTCTGGTGATGAGGCATTCTGCCAATGTTTGCTCCATCATTGCGTTTCCCTTTGGAATGCTGAGTGTAGATTTCATTTATACCCTTAGACATGTGAAAGAGGAGCAACATGACAGTTTGGCATGTTCATTTCTGTAACTATAACCCTACAATCTAACATTAAGGATCTTCTACTGGGAGAGGTGCATATTTGGCATTGATGAATGTGAGACAAAGGTGTAACCTGACCATTTTGAATGGCAGCTTCTCCTGTAATCATATTGAAGGATTATCTTACTTTCCTTACATCTAATTAATTGAAGTCTGAAGAGAAGGCTCATTAAGGTGCATTGACTGGATCTGAACCGCAGTCTAGCCATTCTAATCTCGACTGTGCCAAGGAGATTGTGCAGATGGTGTGCCTCAATATTTCCCTTCTCAATGATTCTCAGTTCATTCTTCAAGCTGCCCAGTCATTCTAAAATGTCCTGTACAAATACAATTATATTCCTGCGTCACCATTAGCGCAGAAAAGAAGTGAAACTGAATTCCTGTTATTTGCAATGTCTCCAGTAGGAAGAAGGAATTGAAGACTTCAAGTGTCAATTCTGCCACCAACAAAATCTTTGAGGAAACTGGTAAGGGTTGGGAGTCTCTTTTTAAAAATTGATTCATGGTTTGTGTGTGGCTCTTCATCATGAGCAGCATTTGGAGCTCATCCTTAAATGCCCTTAAGAGATTAGTATTAAGCTCCCCTACTTGAATCACTGCAGTCTATGTAGTAAAGGCAGTCCAATAGCACAATTAGAGTCCAGTTCCAAGATTTCAACCCAGTACTGCTGGAGGAATGATGGTATCAGCCATGATGATGTCTGGCTTGGAGGACAATGTGGGTGGTGTTCTCTTGCAACTGCTGTCCTTGCCCTTCTGGGTGGTAAAGCTCACAGGTTTGGAGATACTGTCGATGTGTTGATCTGTATAGTACACACTGAAGCTGCATTTCTGAGCATTGAAGAGGTGGATGTTTAATGTGGCAATGTAGCCCTGTGGTTGCTTTGTCCTGGAAGTTGCCAAGTTCCTTGAGTTTTGTTGTGGCTGTATCCATACAAGCAAGCAGAGAGCCAACTGGATACAAAATTGGAGGCAGACTGTGGTGGTGGAGGGTTGTTTTTTTGGACTGGAGACCTGTGACCAGTGGTGTGTCATGAGGATCAGTGCTAGGTCCACTACTTTTTGTCATTTTTCAAGTGATTTGGATGTAAATATAGGAGGTAGGGTTAGTAAGTTTGCAGTTGACACCAAAGTAGATGGTGTAGTGGACAATGAAGCAAGTTATCTCAGAGTACAACAGGACCTTTATCAGATGGGCCAATGGGTGAGGAGTGGCAGATGGAGTTTAATTTAGATAAATGTGAGGCATTACATTTTGGTAAGGCAAACCAGGGCAGGACTTATACAGTTAATGGAAGGGCCATGAGGTGTTTTGCCAGACAAAGAGACCTAGGGATTCAGATGCACAGTTCCTTGAGAGTGGTTTGAATGAGCTTCTAGAGACAGATATGATTACAACATTTAAAAGGCATCTGGATGGGTATATGAATAGGAAGGGTTTAGGAGAATATGGGCCAAATGCTGGCAAATGGGACTAGGTTGAATTGAGATGTTTGGTTGAAATGGATAAGTTGGACCAAAGGGCCTGTTTCCACGCTGTATGATTCTATGACTGTTTGACTGTGCAATCCTCACCTGAACCATGGTGGTGTTGGAAAGATTGTGGAAAGTCAAGTAATTTGCCACTTGCTATGGAACACCCAACTTCTCTGGTGTGCTCTTGTTTATGAGGCTTTTTCTATTGTGATTCTTCTCAAAGACACCCTGAAGGATATTGAGAGGGACCCTTCAAGAATATTAATGTCACTGAATGTCAAAGTGAGCTAGTTAGACTCCATCTTGTTGGAGACAGAGTCATTGTCTAGCATCCATTCCGTCGCCATTTTAAGCAAACCAGACTCGTTTTTAATGAAGCTTTGCAATCTTAATCCAACAGGCGATGGCAACCCTTTCAGCCGGGAGATTTCTTCCACCCCACACAATAACTACCTTCCGAAAACTTTTAGCATGAATCAACCTAGATAAACGAATTCATTATTTGCAAACGCAGTATGTCAAGTGCCTTTGAAAAGGAAGTAGTACATAGCCTGGCCTGACTGTCGCCTCGGTATTAAGCCTAACCTAAGCAAATTTACTGTAATCAACGTAGCGCTTCAACCAAAATATTATATAGTCATAATGCTTTATAAATATTTTACGTTAATTAAAAATAGTGAGTTGTCATTTTTTGAAAAACATTACACATTTTTAAATATGAAACAACTATTTTAAAATTAGTTAAATTATGCATTTATCTTAACTATTTGTGTCATCAGGTACAAATGCAAAACGCCTAGTCAAATTTTAATCCAGACTTTTATATTGAATTATAGTAATCAAGACTTCAAGAAGTCCTGCATTTTTCTCAGAACATTGCACTTTACTGAACTTGAGGGTAAAAGACAGCCATTATCGTGCTGTCAGCCCCTTAAGGTCGTTTTTAGGTATCTTAAGTGGATGTGCCACCCACTTAGGGAAAACGTATCCTGGTGAGTTATAGGTAGGATGTGCTGACTGCTTTTTTAGCTGCACAGCTCCTCATTTGACAAACCAATACTGCTGAAGAAGATCAGGTTCAATATTTTGGAATTACAAAATGTGCGTCTTCATATAATGTTTGTAGAACTAAAAGTGCAATCTGACTGCCAACTGAAATGGGCAAAATGCAACTTTCACAGCTGTTTTTGAATTGCTGTCAATTGCTGTGCTGAAATAACAACATTTGTGAACAATATTAGTAGATTAATTTTTCCATCTGTTGGTTCAGTGTGACTTGCTCATGGACAGCAAGTGTTTGTAGGTTTACTGCACCATCTAACTGTATTGTGGAGTGGGTTTGAGGCCAGTTTGCAACTACTTGCAAGTTTTATAAGAATTTATATACCACTTTTGTTTTCCCTTTTTGAACTAAAAAAAATTGAGTATTCCAAACATGTTTGAGTAAAGTCTACTTCCACAGTAACTGAAGGAATTGAATTAATGGTAACTTTATGTTGAGCATCTGATGTCAAACTCGTTTGATGATGCTTGGATTTAAAAAAAAATGATGTTTGGTATTTAAATACCTATGTCAAATTGTAAAGTTACAATCACATCCATGGAAACTGATTGTGCTGAGATGATCTTTTATACTAATGGGAACTTACCAATGTTAGGAGACTTAGATGCTTGTTCAGTGGAGGCACACTAATGCTAATGAATGTAATACATTTTACTATTGGTGACACATCGGGGCCAAATGTGATGCCAGTTTTATTTTTTTCAGATCAAGAAATTTGTCTTGACTTATATTACAGGTCACTATTCTATACTCCATGATGTATTTGGCACGCGGTGGTTGGGGGGGGGGGGGGGGGTGCATTGTTGCACTATCACTAGACTGTTAATCTCGAAGTAATGTTCTGGGGATGCAGTTCAAATCATCCCAGACCAGTTAGAGGAACTGGAATTCAATTTCTTAAAATGGTGCTCTGCCTGCTTGCCTTAATCAGTCATGGCATTGGGTTTAAAATTTGGCAAATCATGTTGAGCTGATTTTAGGCTACATTTGGAGTATCGCTTGCAGTTCTGGTTGCTACACTATAGGAAGGATGTGGAGGTTTTCGAGGAGGCAAAACAGTTTTATCAAGATGTTACCTAGATTGGACGTATTAGCTTTAGCAAGAGATTGGACAAACAGATTGTTTTTTGCTAGAGCATCGAAAGCTGAAGGTGAACTAATTGAAGTATAATAAAGTTGAGAGGCATGGATATGGTGGATAATCAAGGTTTTTTTTCCCCGGGGAGGTGGTAAAAGCAGTTGTGTTAGCACAGTTTCAGAGGCATTTCGACAAACACATGGGATATAGTCTATGTACAGGCAGATGGGATTAGTTTAGAATGGCATCCTGGTCAGCACAGACCTGCTGAGCCGAAAGGCCTGTTCCTGTATTGTGCTGTACTGTACAGTTCTTTGTTTTTTTTTCTTAAACGAGACTGATAGAGTCCTATATCATGGAGGAATGGACAAAAGCCTTTTCCACGGTTAAATTTAAACCCAAGCATTGTGCTAATCAGATCTGTCACTCAGGCTTTCTATACAGTATCTTGGTTATTTATTGATAAATGCATAGGACAAATGGTTTTTCATGTCATTGTAAAGATGATCAATAGTTATGTGAAATAGTACAGTCAGTTAAGTAGAATTGCTTACTTAAGCGAGAGTGTGCTTAACTAAATCTCCAGGATAAGAGAATGTTTGCTTTCTGATTTAGTGCCTAAAAAGTGATAAAATTTGTAGAATTGGATGGTTATGTTTGAATTTTTCATCAGTAAATTCTTTTACTTCAATGATATCTAGTTTTTGGAATACTACACTCAATTCTGGTCTCCCTGCTATAGGAAAGATGTGGTAAAACTTGAAAGGGTTCAGAGAAGATTTTCAAGGATGTTGGCAGGCGTGGTGGGTTTGAGTTATAGGGAGTGTCAAAGGCTGAGGAGTGACCTTATAGAAGTTTATTAAATCATGAGGGGCATGGATAGGGTGAATAACCGAGGTCTTTTTCCCCAGGGTAGCGGAACCCAAAACTAGAGGGCATAGGTTTAAGGTGAGAAGGGACAGATTTCAAAGGGAACTGAGAGACAACTTTTTCACATAGAGGGTAGTGCATGTATGGAACGAACTATCAGAGGAAATGTTGGAGGTGGTACAATTACAACATGTAAAGGGCATGTGGATGGATAAATGAATAGGAAAGGTTTGGAGGAATATCGGCCAAATGCAACTAGGTTAATTTATCTAGGAGAAGTTGGACCGAAGGGACTGTCTTTGTGCTGCATATCTCTGACTGTATGACTCTAAATTTTAAGATATGTTGACTGAAGCCCAGTTGAGAACTGGCTATAGGTGACAAATCTGGTTGGTCAGGAGTACTGTATATGCAAGAGCTGAACATCTGACTATTTTATGATAAATTTATATGTTACACTGAGTTTGATAGTGAACATAGAATTGTGATGTAACCAAGGTTTTATGAAGTTTTTTGAGTTATTTGTTAACAAATAAGTTACGACATATACACATTCAAAATAAGCAGCTTTTAAAGGGTATTGGTGGATTTGGGAGGGCTGAGTGAATTGGAACCTTCCAAAAGTCAAATTGAGGGATTTAGGTGTTGGGTGACGACACCAAGCAAGCAAAAACAGGATGAGGCTGACACAAACAAAGTGAGCAGGGAGTTGGGTCAAGGCCCAGGAGATGTCAACATTAGTTTTGCAGCTGCACCAGCAGAATTGCAAATTATTTTATTTGCAACTTGAAAGCAGCCACCATTTCCTAACTGCTAAGGTGCCTAATGAGACTGATCACTAGTTAGAAAGACGAGCTAAAAGAAGAAAATGGTTAAACTTTGAGTGGAATAATCAGACATTTTCCCTGTTTAATATGATGATAGGGTAGAAAAAGTACACCTGGAAAAGATGATAATGCTGCAAGATGGTGTACGTGTTCATAGTTCTGAAAACTCAAATTAAGACTTGTTCAGAGGTATTTGTTGAAATTGTGTGATTATCAGCTGGCTATGTTGCCTTGAATGACAATTGAAACCAAGACACCAGACTGTTTTACCACTATAGAGGAGACATCAGAGGGAGGTTCCTCACCCAGAGAGTTGTGAGCGCATGGAATAGTTAACCAGTGGTAGTCACGGAAGCAGAGTCATTAGTGACCATTAAGCGACTGCTGGACCTGCACATGGACAGCAGTGAATTGAGGGGAATGTAGGTTAGGTTATTTTTGGATAAGGATTATTTGACGGCACAACATCGTGGGCTGAAGGGCCTGTACTGTGCTGTACTTTTCTATGTTCTATGTTCTATGTTCTATGTATGATGCACAAGAGTGCCTTGCCTCATATCAAACCAAACCTGAAATATTGTCCAAAATGAAAAAGACAGAAAGCACTGGAGATACTCAGCAGATCTGGCAGCAGCTGTGGAGAGAGAAACAGTTAACATTTTGAATTCAATATGACTGTTCTTAAGAACTGAATATTGTCTGGCCTAGTTAACATTGCAACAATATTAGTAAGTGGCATAATTTCTGACTTTCTGATGTTTCAGAAATTATTGATGAAGCAGTTAAAAATACTTGGACCTCGGACATCAGCCAAAGATATCCTGGGATTAAGATGATTGGTCTCCAGCATCTTCACTTGTGCTGGTATCATTGTAGACGTTCACCCAGTTCCCAATAACCTCAGTTTTTATTGGAATCACTTAGTGCTGCATTAGATCAAATGTTATTTTGATGATAAATCACTCTCACTTCACCTCTGGAATTCAGATCTTTGTCCAAAGCAATAATGAAGTTAGGAGCAGGCAGAACCCAAACTGAGTATCCAGGTAATAGCTGAGCACATGCAACTTGACAGCAGTGTCTGTGACTCATCCATCACTTTGCTAATGAATGAGAGTAGACTGACTGTGTGAGGTAATTGGCCTGACAGGTTTGCTCCTGCTGTATTTGGAAAGGACATAGCCAGGGAAAGAATCCCCTCTAATATTTCTTGCTGCTGTGGTGGACACTCTGGGATCTGTGCACAACAGCAGCTTCCAGAAATGTTGACGTGCACAGAATTTCCCAGCAGCTGCATGACCACACAGCTTAGAGGGAATGTTGCCTGGGAAGTTAGTCCAGATAATTGTCAGTTTTATGCCAGTTGCTGTGATGAAACAGCTTAGCTAGACTGCAACTAATTCTGCAGAACATGTCTTTGGCACTGCAGCCAAATTACTGTCAGAGCTTTCACCTTTGCTCAGTCTAGAAGATTCAAGATCTTACTTGTTACTACATGGAACCAACCCATCTGGCTGAAAAGGCATGACTTTGATGTTAGGGACCTCAGAAGTAGACTGAGATGTATCGTCTCTTGACACTACAGGCTGAAGATGGTTGCAAGTGGTTCAACCTTATCTCATACTGACATATATACAAAAACATACCAATATGAATTAGGAGCTGTAGTAGACCATTCGATCTCTTGATCCTGTTCCATCATCTGATAAGATCATTCTGATGTGACTGTGGCCTCAACTCTACTCCCTGTCTATCCTGTATAACTTGGATTCTTAATTGGCAAAGGAGTCAATCCTACATAGCCTTGAAAATATTTGATGATCCAACATCCACAGCTCTCTGGAGAAGAGAATGCTACATCAATGAACTTCTGAGAGAAAAACATTTTCTTCATCTCCATTTTGAATAGGAGACCCACTATTTTTATACTGTGTCCCCTCGTTCTAGTCTTTCCTACAAAGGGAAAGAGTTTTTCCGCACCCACCCAGTCAAGTTCTGCAGTGCCATATATGTTTCAGTAAGATCACCTCTCATTCTTATAAACTCCAATGGATACAGATCTAATCTATTTAACGTTTTCTCCGAGGATAGCCCTCTCGTCTCACAAATCAGCTCAGTGAACCTTCTCTGAACTGATTCTAAACCAATTATTGTTTCTTACGTAGGAGATCAAAACTGTACTCCAGGGTGGATCGCCAGAGCCCTGTAAGACTAGCAAAACATCTTTATTATTATATTCCATGCTTACTTTAGAACAAATTACACAGCTCCATTCACTTTATGTCAAAGATAGTACCAAAATATCACTGTCTTATAAATCCCATATTGTAATAAATAGCTGAATCAAATAAGACTGAAACCTTTAAGGGGAAGTTGTGATTTGATTTGATTTGTCATTGTAACATGTACCTAGGTTCAGTGAATAGTTTTGTTTTGCGTGCAGTACAGGCAGATCATACCATGCATTAGAGTAGTAGAACAAAATGAGGAATACAATGTTACGGCTGCAGACAAGGTGCACAGACAGCAAGATCAACAATAAATTTAAAATTTGAAAGATCTATTCGGAAGTCTAATAATAGCAAGGAAGTAGATGTTCTTGAACCTATTTGTATGTTGTATGCGAAATTTTATATCTTCTGCTTGATGGAAGAGGGTGGAAGAGAGTATAATCAGGGTGGGAGTGGTCTTTGATTATGTTGATTGCTTTCCCGAGGCAGTAGGAAATATAGATTGAGTCAAAGGATGGAAGACTGGTTTACATAATGGACCAGGCTGTGTTCACAACTATCACAATCATGGGGCAATGAGAGGTCATAACTTTAAGATAAAAGGTAGCAGATTTAAAAGAGAGATGAAGAGGAATTACTTAGAGTCATAAAGCCATAGAGCTGTACAGCACGGAAACAGGCCCTTCCGTCAAACTCGTCCTTGCCAACCAGATATCCCAAATTAATTTTCTTCCATTTGCAAGCATTTGACCCATATCACTCTAAATCTTCCCTATTCATGTACCCATGCCTCTTAAATGTTGTAATTGTACGAACCTCCATCACTTCCTCTGACAGCTTATCCCATACACACACCACCTGTAGGTCCCTTTTAAATCTTTCCCATCACAGCTTAAACCCAAGCCCTCTAGTTTTGGACTCCCCCACCCTTGGGAAAAGACCTATTTACCCTATCCATGCCCTTCAAGATTTTATAAACCTCTATAAGGTTCCCCTCAGCCTCAGACGCTCTGGAGAAAATAGCTCCAGCATCTCCAGCGTCTCCCTATAGCTCAAACCTTCCAACCCTGGCAATACCCTTGTAAATCTTTTCTGAACCCTTTCCAGTTTATGAAGTATTTCTTATAGCTGGGAGACTAGAACTGAATACAGTATTCCAAAAGTGGCCTAATCAATGTCCTGTACAGCTGCAATGTGGCCTCCCAACTCTTATAATCAATGCACTGACCAATAAAGGCAAGCACAACAAATGCCTTCTTCACTATCCTATCTACCTGTGACTCCACTTTCAAGGAACTATGAACCTGGAATCCAAGGTCTTTTTATTTGGCAACGCTCCTCAGGACCTTACCATTAAGTGCAAAAGTCCTGCCCTGATTTGTCTTTCCAAAATGCAGCGCTTCACATTTATCTGGATTAAATTCTATCCATCACTCCTCGGCCCATTGGCCCATCTGATCACTTCTCTCAAAGTGTTGTGAATCGGTGAAATTCATACCCCGCCCCTACATCTCAGCGTGTGGTGGATGCTGGCACACTGAATAATTTTAAGGAGGAGTTAGATAGGTTTTTAAATTGGTAATGGGCTGAAGGATCATGGTATGCTTCCCTAAAGTATATACGTGAACAGCTGAGGGAGGAGGATAGGTGATAATCAGTTGGAAGTGCTATTCTGCATATTTGACCTAAAGCCATGGACTTCATGGAACACACAGTCATTGCTGAGGACTCCCAGAGATATTTTACCTCCATAATCTGAGCCCCAAGGATCAAGAGTTCATTATTATAACAGTAATGGACGTTTAAAGGTACTCTATCGGTTCTGAGCACTCAACATATTTTCTAAGGATGTGACACTGTTCAAAATAAATCCATATCTTTCTTCCAATGTTTTGATCTACCTGTTCTGTCTTTGCAGTGAAATGGATGCATCATGTATTGAGGCTATTGAGGACAGAATTAGGAGCAAGATTTTAAAGAAAAGAATTCGAATTTCTGAATATTTTGGAGATTATGACAAGTTACACGTCGGTTATATCACAAGTAAGTTTGAAACATTATATTTCCCTGAGAAGCAGAGCTGGAAAACTGTTGGTGTAAGATACACTCACTGTCTGCAGGATTCCAATACCAATTCAATTTCCATCTCACCAATTGTGTCTGAACTTTGCTATTTCCTTTGGCTAAGTGATAGATCCAATAACAGGATTAGAGTTTGTTACAGAGATAGTAGGAACTGCCGATGCTGGAGAATTTGAGATAACAAGGTGTAGAGCTGGATGAACACAGCAGGCCAAGCAGCATCAGAGGAGCAGGAAAGCTGACGTTTCGGGTCTAGACCCTTCAAGGGTCTTGTTATCTAGGATTAAAATTTGTCTTTGGCGGCTTAAGACCACAAGATGTGGAACAGAAGTAGGCCATTCAGCCCATCGGGTCTGTGCTGAGAATTGTACAAGCCCATCGCCGTCCCACAATACAGCCCTATTTCATTTCTTTTCACTAGCCGACCACTTCATTTCTCTGTGACAGTTTACTCAATTCTAGGGGAATTCTTATTCGCCATTTCACACAAATGCAAAGGGAGGAGAAAAATCCCAACTCTACAAGATAATAGGAGGGGAAAGAAAATGCAGTGAAACAAAATGACAGATCCAATGCAAAATCCCACACTTCAGCATTTATACTGTTTAAGAATAACCTCATTCATTCACACCAAAAGTCACCTTTTCCTTCACCTTGCTTCCCCACATCCTACTCTCACTCCTTCTCTTCCTTGGGCACTCACTTTGATCTTTAATGCTCACTTCCTTTCTCTGCTGGGCAGATTATACCCATAAAACATAGTGAATGAGCCCAGAGTAACCTCCTAACTTTTGAGTGTTTTTAACCTTATATTCCCTTTGCTTTTAAATATTTAACTTGTCATTTTGTTCTAATTTTCAGAAATTACTTGGACCTACAGTATATTTAATTGTGTTTGAATAATGGACCCACTTTATGCTGTTTGGTTTTTGCATTCCAGCCTGACTGGCTATTTTTATCTCAAAAGTGGATGTGATGAAACGTTTGTTATGGCTCATGTCCGCCTCTAGGTGAAGGGTGGGAGGGGATTAGTTGGAAGTTAATCATCATTTGTATTGTGCCTGTTGATTCTGATAACCAGTCCAACCCTCTTTTGTGTAATGGGTGCAAAACAGACTTAGTCTGTCAACACAACCACTTTAAGCTATGAAGATGATTCCACAACACAGAAACCATTTACTCCCCCAATGGTCTACTGGCATTTATTTTCTGTCTGAGACCCTCCTACCTTCTTCATCTCTCCTCATCAACAAATCCTCGTCCTAAGGAACAAAAACAAAGTTGCTGGAAAAATTCAACAGGTCTGGCAGCATCTGTGGAGGAGAAAACAGTTAACGTTTCGGGTCCAGTGACACTTCCTCAGAACTGTTCTGAGGTAGGGTCACCGGACCCGAAACGTTAACTCTGTTTTCTCCTCCGCAGATGCTGCCAGGCCTGTTGAATTTTCCAGCAACTTTGTTTTTGTTCCTCATTTACAGCATCCACAGTTCTTTTGGTCCTCGTCCTAAGGTTTTGGAGTAGATATTTAGCTCAGGTTGTGGATATTGAGGTTGGTTGACTCGCCGAGCTGGTTTGTGTTCCGCAGACATTTCATTACCCTGCTCGGTAACATCATCAGTGCAGCCTCCGATGAAGCACCAGTGTGTTTTCCCGCCTGTGTTTACAGTCTCCTGCAAGTGCACAGGCTGGAAGTACCCCTTAGACCCGTGGGCTCCCTACCAGGCACTCAATCACACAGATTAGCAAAGGAACCACAAAGGAGACTCAGGCACCTAGTCAACAAGTCACCCCACTCTATCCACTCAGCCCAAGAATTCCTGAAGTCTACAACAAAGAGATCATGATATCGTTTGATGTCACTGCCCTATTCACATCAATAGACATACCACTAGCAAGGGAAACAATGGCAGCACTGCTGGAACAAGAGCATGACCCCAGCGAAACCATCTCCACAGACAACATGCTCAAACTACTGGACCTCTGCCTGACCACCCACTTCACTTTCAACAGCCAAACATACAAACAAATCAACAGGACATCCATGGGATCATCTATCTCCGGGCTCATAGCAGAGGCAGTGATGCAAAAGCTAGAAAGGACGGCTGTTCCACTAATCCAACCAAAACTATGGATATGCTGCATGGATGACACCTTTGTCATTATTAAATGGACCAAACTAGAGGGGACACACAAACTTATAAACAACACCCTCACCAGAATAAAATTCATCAGAGAGGAGGGGAAGAACAAACAGCTCCCATTCCTAGACGTCATGGTAGAGCACAAGACAAATGGGGAACTGCAAACAAAAGTCACAGAAAAGCCACACACACAGACCAGGTACTGAACTTCAACAGTAACCATCCCAACACCCATACGAAGCTGCGTGCAAACACTATTTAAATGGGCCACAACACTCTGCAGCAACACAGAACTACACCAAGAAGAAGAAGAAGATGAAGAAGAATATCTCTTCCAGGTTTTCAAGGATAATGGATATCCAAAAAACTGGGTCAGAAGATGCCTACTTGAATAACATCAGGAAGATACTGCACGCCCCGACACACACATCTCACTACCCTACATCAGAAACACATCAGAACCAACCACAAGACTCCTATGACCGCTGGGCATCAGAGTGGCGCACAAACCCACATCAACACTACAACAGTTGCTCACACGAACTAAAGACCCAGTCCCCGTCACGGACAGGGCCAATTTCATCTACAAGATCCCCTGCAGAGACTGTGAGAAACACTACGTCAGACAAACAGGAAGGAAACTAACAACAAGAGTACATGAACACCAAATGGCTACAAAAAGACACGACCAATACTCACTCATCTCAATCCACATGGACAAGGAGAACCACCAATTCGACTGGGACAACACCAAGATCCTAGGACAAGCTAAGCAGAGACAGGCACGGGAATTCCTAGAAGCCTGGCACTCCACGAAGAAAGCCGTTAATAAACACATAGAACTCGACCCCAAATACACTCCACTATGAAGGAAAATCAGATGTGAGGCAATATCCCTCAAAGTACTCCTGAGTGTAAAAACCAGGCGGGAAAACACATTGACGCTTCATCGGAGGCTGCACTGAGGATGTTACCCAGCAGGGTAATGAAACATTGGCGGAACAACAAACCAGCTCAGTGGGCCAACCAACCTCAATATCCTCATACTCTTTCTGCACTTATCCAGTTTCCCTTTAAGTTGCACTACAGAAGCTACAGAATGAGTTTTTTTTAACATTCATGCATGAGATCTCTAGCTAGGCCAACATTTATTGTTCATCCCCTAATTGCCCACTTAAGAGTCAACCGCATTGCTGTGGGTCTGGAGTCGCAATGAGATAACATAGGGATGGCAGGTTTTCTGCTCTAGAAAGCATTAGTGAAGCAGTTGGGTTTTGATGATTGCTATATGGTCATTGTTGGGTGAGTATTTTTTAATTCCAGATTTTTTCTTTCATCATTAAATTCAAATTTCACCAACTGCTGTGTAGGATTCAAATTTGTGCCTCCAGAACATGAGGCTCTTGATTACAACTAGCCCAGTGATATTCCTGCTACATCACCATGAGCCTTTCAGCAAGGTGTTGCCTGGCTGGAGTGATTAAGCTCTGAAGTCAGACTAGAGAGGCTGGAGTTGTTTTCCTTGGAGCAGAGAAAGCTGGAAGGGGACCTAACTGAGGTGTATAAAGTTCTAAGGGGCCTAGGCAGGATAGATAGAGAGAAAATTGTCCCCTTAGTAGAAGGGTCATTAACCAGGGGCACAGTTTCAAGGTGAGGAACATGGGTTTGGAAGGGATTTCAGGAAAAATAAATTTATCCAGAGGGCAGAGGATATCTGCATCTCACTACTTAAAATGGCAGCAGAGGCAGGAATCCTTTAGACATTTCAGAAGTATTTATATGAGCACTTGAAAAGCCAAAGCATATAAGGCTATGGGCCAAATGCTAGAAGATGGGATTAGTATAGATAAAAGTTTGATAACTGGCGGGGACACAATGGGCCAAAGTGCCTTTATCCATGTTAAAAAAAACTCTGACTATAAATGGGTCATTGCTATTCACCTCAGTCCTTCCTTATAGTAATCACTCTCTCTGTTTTCTATCCTTTGAAAGTACAATGGACTGTTGTTAGGGTAAATTGTGAATCAAGGAGTTTCCCCATTGAGAGAAGCTAGGGTCTTATAGCTAGGGTCTTATAGCTGGTGTTGCACAGTGCATCTCTTACTGGGTCATGGGGGGACAAGGAGCTCATAGGTCCCTCTATATCCACCGAAAATTCGAGTTCCTCTAAAATGATGATCATATAACCTTTTATTTTCTTTGCAGGATCTCAGTTTCTACGATGCTTGGACCAAACAGTCGGGGTTCCTCTCACCCCTGAGGAGATTAACATCTTACTTAATAAATATGACTTAAAGTGTGATGGCTCCATTAACTACAGGCACTTCATTGATGTCATCGAGAAACGTTAAGTAAAGAGTTGGCAATTGTTGGGTTGGTGGGAGGGATATATAAACTGAATTTCCTAAAGAATAGCGCTTTCTAAACAAGGTGTTGGCCAACTCAGGCACAGTGGTCAGCATCAATAGATTTTTTAAAAGGTTAATTCATAGAAACAAAGAAAATTAGAGCAGGAGTAGGCCATTCGGCCCTTCAAGCCTGCTTTGCCATCCTACTCTGTCCCCTGTTCCTACTTTCTTCCCATACCCTTTGAATACTTTGATGCTAAGGACTATATTTAATTCCCTCTGGAAAATATTCAGTTTTTTGGTCTAAACCGCTTTCTGTAGGACAGAATTCCACAGGCTCACCACTCTCTGGATGAAGAAATTTTACCTCGTCTCTTCCTGAATGGTCTACCGTGTATCTTTCTTTTTTATTCATTCATGGGATGTGGTCATCACTGGTGAGACCTAATGGTCCAGAGGGCACTTAAGTGTCAACCACATTGATGTGGAGTCACATGTAAGCCAGACTGGCTAAGGATGGTAGTTTCCTTCCCATAAGACATTAGTGAACCAGATGGGTTTCTCCAACAATTGACAATGGATTCATCATTATACTCCTAATTCCAAAACTTTATTGAATTCATATTCTACTGTGTGCTGTGGTGGGAATTGAACCTGGATCTCAAGAACATTACTTGGATCTCTGGATTAACAGTATAGCGACACTACCATTAAGCCATTGCCTTAAAACGTGACTCTTGGTTTAGACTCCCTGGTCATCAGAACAATCTACCCACATTTACCCTGCCTAGTCCTGCAAGAATTTTAGAGATTTCTATGAGATCCCGCCTCATTCTTCTAAACTCCAGTGAATAAAGACCCAGGCATTCCAGTCACTCTTCATATGTCAGTCTTGCCGTCCCAGGAATCAGCCTGGGACAAGTTTCAGATAGATAGGTTCTTGGATTCAAGGATTCACGGGATATGGAGATCAGGTGGGAAGATAGAGTTGAGGTCAAAGGTCAGCCAGGATCTTATTGAATGGGGTGACTAGGCTTAATGGGCTGAATGGTCTCCTCATACCCTATGTCTTATGATTCCTTAGCTGAGCTAAGGAGAAGCATCTAGGGCAGTGGTTTGAAAGTCATGAGAGTGGGAAAATAATGTGCTTTTCATAAATACTATCCAGATGACCCTTTAGAAAGGTTTGGCTGTGATGATTGCCATAACTATGGTCAATTCTTACCATTACTTAGAGTCTGGACTTTTGTGTTTACTCTGATCATAATGAGAAATGTGAATGTCAATCACAACAGCACAGTGCCTTAAAGAGAGGACAGAATAGGTAAAGAAAATCACAGAGAATTGTATGCATAACTCTCAATTCCAAGCTATGCAATTCTGTGTTGTATATGGACAATGTCAAGAGCAAACACAATCTTCAGGTGGAGGTAAGTTGGATGGAAGAGGAATGATTTGAGCAGAGACTATATACATAACTCCTCAATTTAACATTTGATTACAACCTCAATTTAATTCTATTTACAGTTAAGGAAATTTTTTTTACGTGGAGGGTGGTAGATGCCTGGAACATGCTGCCAGGGGAGATAGAAGAAGCAGATACAATGGCTGTGGTTTAGAGACATTTAGACAGATACATGAACAGGCAGAGAATATAGGGATATGGACCATGTATAGGCAAATGTAATTAGCTTAGAATAGCATCGCAGTCAGCACAGACATGGTGGCTCAAAGGACCCGTTCATGTGCTGTAGTGTTCTATGTTCTATATAAAATGTAGGAAGCAGGGAAATAGATTTAATTACAGCGCCAAAACAAAATAGGAACCTGACAGTGCCCCCATCTGCAGAAGAGTGTAACTGCAGTGTGGCAAGTTTCCACCTTAAATGTGGACATGAGAGTTTATAAAGGGAAATGTTGACAGAAAGCTTATGGAAATAAAGTTTTTAACTACATTGCAGTTGAATATATTGGCCCAGTTAATCATGATCAGATAAAGCCCTGCATTTAAGAGTTAAATTAAGGAGTATGAGATAAATGAGTTTGATTCTGCATTAATTCTATATCTATTTTATCAATAGGCTTCAACCCCAATGACATGCAGAAAGACCTAAGTCGACAGGTAGTGGAAGCTCCAGCATAGTGAGTAGAATCAGTTGTTATTACAGCAATTACTCTGTGCTGTTGATGATATGCAATCTCTAAATGGATCAAATGCTAGTCCTAGACCCAGTTGAAGTCAAACATTGTATTCATTTGAAACATCATCCTGTTGTTTTCTGTCAAAATAAATAGGACAAAATCTTCGGCCAAATGAAAGGACCTTAGCATTTGCTAATCTCACAACTCAGAGTTCAACATTGATCATGGGTGAAAAACAATAATTAACCTGTTTCTTTTAACGGTGGAAGCAGTGAAACTTGTTGAGACCAAAACATTCATGTTAAAACATATTTTTTGGAGATGACTGCGTAACTGGGTTATGTCTTCACAGCCTTGGAGATATCAAGCCTGAGTTTGACACAGACGTCATGAAGTGCATAGAGACCCTCATGAAGCAACTGGCCATCTATTATAAATACCATGGGATTGACATATTGCCTCCATTTCGTGACTTAGACAAGCTAAACACTGGGATAGTGACAGACAATCAGGTAAGGCACAAGGAAGGAATATGGCTCATAAGTCTGACGTTTATCTGAAGTTGTTAAAAAATTAAGAGATACTGGTGACAAGAGTGAAAAAGAAGTGAAATGTTGTGGGCAAGTCAACAAGCAGTATCAATACCCTGAGATAAGACAGTGAGTCCAATTATCTCCTGCAATTCATCTTTATTTGTCGACAAAGACTTAATGCCCTCTACTCTGAAGGAGCCTGGTGTTATCTACATATTTCTACCATGACTGGGGTACTGATGAAGGTGGGGTCTCACTCTTGAGAGGTAGGTTGAGCAATATTTTTACGTGGGAGGAACTATATTTCAATTTTTCTCTCATGTGGGGGAGCCAGTGAGCAAATTTCAGAAAGATAAGATGTCCTCCCAGATGTCCTCCTATTTCAAATTCTGCAACTTCTCCCCTTCGGTAGTCTAAAATGTCCTCAACTGCATCTCTTGTGTTTACCATACCTTTGCCCTCACACCCCCTTCCCCCAACAAAAATAAAGACAGGAACCCCTTGTCCTCATGTAGCGTCCCAATAATTTCCAGATTCAACATATCATTCTCCGCCAATTCCGCCACCTACTATCCAGTCCCACAACCAAAGGTATATTTCCCTCCCCACCCCTACGTGCCTTTCATAGGGACCGCTCTCTCTCTCTGACTCCCTCATCTGCTCCACACTCCCCATTAGCCCCACCACCCCCACCACCTTTCCCTGCAACAGCAGGAAGTGCTACACCTGCCCCTACACCTCCCCCTCACCTCCATTCACGGCACCAAACAAACCTTTCACATGAGACAGAGGTTCACCTGTACATCTGTCAATATTGTCTATTGCATCTGCTGCTCCCGCTGTGGCCTCCTCTACATCGGTGAGACCAAACGGAGACTCAGAGAGTGCTTTGTACAGCACCTCCGCTCTGCTCACGACAAACGACACACCTTCTGGTTGCAAACCATTTCAACACCCCCTCCCATTCCATGTATGATGTCCATCCTGGGCCGCCTCCAGTGTCACAATTATGCCGTCTGGAAACTGGAGGAAGAACCACTTCATATTCCACCTTGGGAGCCTACAACCCAGTGGTCTCAATGTGGATTTTACCAGTTTTAACATCTCCCCACCCCTGGCCTCATCCCATGACCAACCCTCCCTCTCATCTCTGCCTCATTGACCTGACACAACCTGTCCATCTTCTCTCCCACCTCACTGACTAATCCTCACCACCTGCACTCACCTGTCACCATCCCACCTACCTTCCACAGCCCCACCCCTCCTCTCTATTTATTTATGAGCTCCCTTCCCCCTCCCCATTTCTGAAGAAGGGTCCTGACCTGAAATGTCAGCTTTCCTGCTCCTCGGATGCTGCCTGGCCTGCTGTGTTCCTCCAGTTCTGCTCTGTGTTATCTCTGACTCCACCATCTGCAGCTCTTATTATTTCAGAAAGAAAAAGCTTGCTACAATAGTAAACATGAATTTCAGTAAAAAAAATCCCAAAGCAATAAATTATTAATTTAAAATTTGTTCATGAATGTGGGCATTGCTGCGGAAGTCAGGATTTATAGCCCTTCTCTAATTACCCAGAGGGCAATTAAAAGCCAACTATATGATGTGGGTCTAGAGTCATATGTAGGCTGACATAAAGAATAAAACAAAGTGAAAAAAATACATTTTGCTCCGAATAATAATTCATTCTTTCAGGCAGAAGGTTCATACCAATAGTCAGCTGACAATATCTACTTTTAATGATGTTTTTTATGAAACATCTATCATGGAAATTCTAAACAAATTTCATAATTAAACACTGAAAGAAAAACTAGAATTATTATTTTTCTGTGTTCACACATTTTGTTTTTCTTTAGATGGTAGATTTCCTTCCCAAAAGGACTTAGTGAACAAGTTGGGTTTTTAATACAGCAGTCCCCATTAGGCTAGGTTTCTATTAAATTCAAATTTCACCATCTCTCATGGTGGGGATCCCAATCTCTGTCTCCAGAACATTAGTCTGGGTTATTTGTCCAGTGTTATCACCAGTGCCTTCTCCCAACAACTAATAAAAATTAATAATTGGTAAAAGTCCCAAGCGGCAGAGCTAACTAATTAAATATTTTGTAGTGATTAGTACCATAGCCAGATAATTTCATTTGACTATGAATTCCCTGATTAGGGATTTTAACCTGAGCCAATCAGGGAGCCCAGGCTGATAAATATAACTAGGAGATTCAGAAGGTCCAGTCAGTCTAGGGATTGACTCTAAGATGGCTGGTCACAGCCCATATATAGAGCATATGTAAATAAAGGGTGACTAGATGACAGGATACCGTCCTCTGTGTAGTTATCTCACCTTTCTCTGCCTTTTCAATTAAGAAATGGAGCTAAAGACGAGGCTATAAACAAGAGAGGTCGAAACATCAGATCAAAAGGGAATAGGGTGGGGCCTGGGACTGAACTAAGGAATTGAATTTAACTAAATGAAACTAAAACTTTGGTTTCCTTCTGAGGCTGGGGCACACTCTCAGCTCAGTGCAACTTCAACAAATATAGGTTGTCTTTCAACCTGGGTTTCCTCTTCTCCCAGCCTGCTCTTTGGAGCCAGGAGGAGGCGAAGAATGGATATATGTCCAATTCCATCTGACTCACGTGCCCACTCATTCACCCACACCTACCCATTCAACTATGCATTCACTCACACATTTACCCACTCACTCACATGCGCTCACTTACCCATCCATTCCCTCGTTTAGGAGCTTTACTGATGATTATTCCTACCTGGTATGACACCTGCTCTGTCAGACTGTTACTACAACTACCACACATTGAGGCCTCCTGTCTTCTCTCTATCAGTGGCACGGTGGCTCAGTGGTTAGCACTGCTGCCTCACAGTGCCAGGGATCTGGGTTCAATTCTGCCCTTGATCGACTGTGTATGTGAGTTTGCTTGTTCCCCCTGTGTCTGTGTGGGTTTCCTACGGGTGCTCCAGATTCTTCCCACAATCCAAAGATATGCTGGTTAGGTGGATTGGCCATGCTAAATTGCCCGTAGTGTCTAGGGGTGCCTAGGCTAGGTGGATTAACCATGGGAAATGTAGGGATAGGGTAGGAGGGTGGGATGCTCTTTGAAGAGTCAGTGTGGACTCAATGGGCTGAATGGCTTGCTTCCACAATGTAGAGATTCTATGATTGAGAGGAAGGCACTCAAAAGTGAGATCCTTGGAGCACAAAGTGGACCTGTTGCTCCACAGATAAGAATGCTACTGCAAATACACCCAATGTATAGAAATAAAGGGTTCATATATTCAAGCCAAGTGCCAGATGGATTAGAGAGACATGAGGAAAAACATTTTGCTGCTGACAGTGAGATAACACCGTGTAGAGCTGGATGAATACAGCAGGCCAAGCAGCATCAGAGGAGCAGGAAAGCTGACGTTTCGGGCCTAGACCCTGCTTCAGAAATGAGGGAAGGGAAGGGGGTGCTGAAACAAATAGGGAGAGAGGAGGAGGTGGATAGAAGATGGATAGAGGAGAAAATAGGTGGACAGGAGACAGACAGGTCAAAGAGGCAGGGATGGAGCCAGTAAAGGTGAGTGTAGGTGGGGAGTTAGGGAGGGGATAGGCCAGCCCAGGGAGGACAGACGGGCCAAGGGTGTGGGATGAGGCTAGCAAGTAGGAGATGGGGGTGGGGCTTGAGGTGGGAGGAGGGGATAGGTGGGAGGAAGCATAGGTTAGGGAGGTGGGGACAAGCTGGGCTGGCTTCGGGATGTGGTTGGGGGAGGGGAGATCTTGGAGCTTGTGAAATCCACATTGATAACATTGGGCTGCAGGGTTCCCAAGCGGAATATGAGTTGCTGTTCCTGCAACCTTCGGGTGGCATCATTGTGGCACTGCAGGAGGCCCAGGATGGACATGTCATCTGAGGAATGGGAGGGGGAGTTGAAATGGTTTGCAACTGGGAGGTGCAGTTGTTTATTGCGAACTGAGCGTAGACGTTCCATAAAGTGGTCCCATGCATCCGCTTGGTTTCCCTGATGTAGAGGAGGCCACAACGGAAACAGCGGATACAGTATACCATTTTGGCAGATGTGCAGGTGAACATCTGCTTGATATGGAAAGTCTTCCTGGGGCCTGGGATGGGGAGGGAGGAGGTGTGGGGACAGGTGTAGCACTTCCTGCGGTTGCACTGAAAAGTGCCAGGTGAGGTAGGGCTGGAGGGGAGTGTGGAGTGGACAAGGGAGTCACGGAGAGAGTGGTCCCTCCAGAAAGCAGACACAGTGGGGAGTGGACGGAAAAATGTCTTAAATCGTGGGGTCGGATTGCAGATGGCGGAATTGTCGGGGGATGATGTGTTGGATCCGGAGGTTGGTGGGGTATCAGAGATGGTCCAGGTGAACTTAAGGAAGTGGGAGCATGAGGCGGCGCTGATACAATCATCAATGTAATGGAGGAAGAGGTGGGGGATAGGGCCAGTGTAGGTACGGAAAAGGAATTGTTCCATGTAACCTACGAAGAGGCAGGAATAGCTTGGGCCCATGCGGGTTTACCATGGCCACCCCGTTTGTCTGTAGGAAGTAGGAAGAATTGAAAGAAAAGTTGCTGAGGGTGAGGACAAGTTTGGCTAAGTGGATGGGTGTGTCGGTGGAGGGGGACTGGTCGGGCCTGCGGGACAGGAAGAAGCGGAGAGCCTTTAGGCCATCAGCATGAGGAATACAGGTGTATAGGGATTGGACATCCATGGTGAATATGAGGTGTTGGGGTCCAGGGAATTGGACATTCTGGAGGAGATGGAGGGCGTGTGTCAATGATGTAGGTGGGGAGTTCCTGGACCAAGAGAGAGAAAATGGAATCCAGATAGGTGGAGATAAGTTTAGTGGGGCAGGAGCAGGTGAGGGCAGGCGGGTTTGTGGATTTTGGGAAGGAGATAGAAGTGGGTGATGCAGGGTTGGGGAACAATGAGGTTAGAGTCTGTGAATGGGAGGTCACCTGAAGTGGTGAGGTTGTGGATGGTTTGGGAGATGATGATTTTGTGGTCATGTGGGAGTGGAGTCATGATCAAGGGAGCATAAGGGGGGGCGTCGGAGAGTTGGCGCCTGGCCTCGGTGATGTAGAGGTCAGTGCGCCATACCAACACTGCGCCTCCCCTGATCTGCAGGTTTTATGGTGTGGTTGGGGTTGGGGTTGGAGCGGAGGGAGCGGAGAGCTGCATGTTCTGTGGGGGAGAAGTTGGAGTGGGTGAGAGGTGGGTGGAGAGGTTGGGGCGATTGATGTCTCGACAGCATTTGGAGATGAAGAGGTCGAGGGAGGGGAGGAGGCCTTGGGGTGGTGTCCAGGAGGATGGGGTGTGTTGGAGGTGGGAGAAGGGGTCAGTAGAGGGAGGATTAGGCTCACGGTTAGAGAAGTAAGCGCGGAGGCAGAGGTGGCAGAAAAACTGTTCAACATCCAAGTGTGAGTGGTATTCATTGATGTGTGGGGTGGAGGGGGACAAAGGTGAGCCCTTTACTGAGGACCGATCATTTGTCCTCAGTAAGGGGGAGGTCTGGGGGATGATGGTGAAGACTCGGCAGGGCTGGGTGCTATTGTCTCCTCTGGAGCTGCTGGCTGTGGAGGCGGTGGGTGGAGCGACGTTGGTGTGGCAGTGGACAGAGCGGGATATGTCATCTTCGGACTGCCTCCCCCTCTCTCCCTATTTATTCCAGAACCCTCACCCCATCCCCCTCTCTGATGAAGGGTCTAGGCCCGAAACGTCAGCTTTTGTGCTCCTGAGATGCTGCTGGGCCTGCTGTGTTCATCCAGCCTCACATTTCATTATCTATGTTTTTGCACTGCCACTCCACTGTGGTGGAGGCAGAGACGCTAAACTGTTTTTAAAAATGCCTGAACATGCACCTTAAGTGCTGTAAAGTGCAGGGCTATGGTCTGTGTACACGAATTTGTGATTAGAAAGGCAGTTTGGGTATCTTTGGATTGGCATGGACAAGATGGGCCAAATGGCCCCCTTCTGTGCTTGATCGTTTCTAATGTTCTTTGTGAATTCCCCAGAAGAAAAGCAGCCACTAGTAGAGATGAGATAATGGGAACTGCAGATGCTGGAGATTCCAAGATAATAAAATGTGAGGCTGGATGAACACAGCAGGCCAAGCAGCATCTCAGGAGCACAAACAATCTCAGGAGGCCCGAAACGTCAGCTTTTGTGCTCCTGAGATGCTGCTTGGCCTGCTGTGTTCATCCAGCCTCACATTTTATTAACTAGTAGAGATGACTTGCTTTGTAAAAGACTTGGGGCTTCTGGCTGTTTGTGAAGATGAAGGCTGTAAAATTGGTTTCTCTCACATAACAGGATATGGCTTCAGTGATAACATATACGCCAGCAAAACGTTATGCTTGTTTTAAAGTGAATACTCAAGAGTTATTTGTTTTTATTATGTCTGTGGTCCAAGATTGCGAAATTCCTTATCATGCTCAACGATATATTTACAATTAATCCTATGGTGAGAATGTATAGTTATTCAATCAGGTAATTATACATAACAATTCTGTGAAACTTGGGTGCCATGCCAACCTATAAAATGCACAGTGATTCACTGCCTATCGTTAGAATATTGCGTGGTTTCCTGATACACTCTCACATTATTACAGAGTTTCGGCTTTCAGTTTAATGTCTTTCTGCTCATGGATTTTCATCGTTAAGTTCTCTCAAGTTGGGAAACTAATCTGAGTTCTAGAGTCCACATGCATTGGAAACAGAGTGGCATCTGCCCAAATTTAATGCTATAAATCGGTTACAAAAGGACAGGGGTGAAGGAGGAAAATAGAGAGAAAATGAATTTGTTTCTTCGGCCTAGGCCTGATTTTATTTTAGAGCGTTGGTTCCATTATTTTGCGACTGCTTGATGCAAGTTATTTTACTTTGTGCACTGACTGTGCATTTGTAGGTGAGTAATTTCATGTGTTTCACATTTTGTCCAGCTCTGTTGCACATTATTTTACACAGAGCATGAAGTGGCTGCTTAGTTGTTAACATTGCAAGCATGAGTATTATTTGTATTTACATCTAGTTTGCTCAATATCCATTGAAGCAGAGGTGTAACGATGTTTAGAGAGGTAATTCTATGTTAATTCCAAAGACGAAAGTCTTGTTTTACGTGGAGAGAGGGAGTAGTTAGACCTATTCTAACTAGAGTTTATAAGAATGAGAGGAGATCTAATTGAGGTGTATAAGATGCTGAAGGGGTTGACAAAATAGATGTAGATGTTTCCCCTCTGGGACCAACTAGAATGTAAGGTCATAGTTTTAGGATAAGGGTAGCAGATTTAAAGCAGAGAAGAGGAGCAATTGCTTCTGTCAAAGGGTCATGAGTCTCTGGAACTCACTACCACAGAGTACAGTGGTTGCCAGGACACTCAGTACATTTAAGGAGCAGATAGACAGATTTTGAACTAGTAGAGTTGAAGGTTTATGGAAAGTGAGTGGGAAAATGGATTTGAGACTGAGATGAGAGCAACAATAATTGTATCAAACGGTGAAACAGGATTAAGGGGCTGAATTGCCTACTCCTGTTCCTAGTTCTTGTGATTTTTAATTGGCAAGGCAGTGGTCTGTTTCGCTTCACATATGGGAGCATCCATGCGAGGGTGTAACTTTACAACACTGAGAACTAAATAGATTTTGCATTAACAGAATTACTTGGAAACAACACAACTGCTTCAGCTGAACAGTCTCTGTGTGGGTGTGCATTTCCCACATTACGTTTGACCAATCCATTTGCCATTCCTGTCAAACGTTTTTCCTTTCTCTTTAATCTATGGTGAAAAGATGCTGCAATCTCTACTCCATTTTACTGAGTATCATTGGTAAGGGCAGCATTTGTTGTCCGTCTCTTGTTTCCCACTGCTTTGAACTACTGCAGTCCACGATGGAGGGACATCCATAGTTTGGCTAGGAAAGGTGTCCCAGAAATTTGAAATAGCGACAGTAAAGGAACGATGATATATTTCCAAGGCAGGATGCTGACTGTCTTGGAGGAGAACTTACAGCGGGTGGTATTCCCATGTATCTGTTGCCGTTGTCCTTCTGGATGGTAGAGGTCATGAGTTTATAAGGTGCTAAAGGAACGTTGATGAACTGCTGAGTGCATCTGGTAGATGGTACACACTGCTGCTACACTGTTGTTGGTGGGGGGAGTGAATGTTTAAGGTGGTGGATGAAGTGTTGGTCAACCAATCCTGGATGGTGTTCAACTTCTTGTGTTTTATGGGAGCTTCACTCACTTGGGCAAATTTTTCCACCATATTTCTGACTTGTCCCTATCGTATGGTTCAGTGGCAAGCCTCAAGATGTCAATTGTGAATTGGTGGAATTCAACAGACTGCAATGGGTGCTGGGCCATTGAATAAATGTAAAGAGGAGATAGACAGATTTTTAATTAGTAATGGGTTGAAGGATTACGGAGAGCAGGTAGGAAAATGGAGTTGAGGTTAGGATTAAATTAACCATGATGGTTATGAATGATGGAGCAGGCTTGAGGGGTCGAATGGCCTAATCCTGTCTCGAGTTAATGCTTTGATGATAATGCTATGCAACATCAAAGGGAGGTGTTTAGATTGTGTTGAGGTAGGTCATTGCCTAGCACTTGTGTATTACGAATACTATTTGATTGTCATTTGCTCAGACCACAAAATTACTTTTGAAACTCAGTCACTATTATGTGAAGAAATCCAAAATAATACGTGACTGCCTACTGGCTTACTGAGTAAGTTAATATATCCTAACATAATGTGGCCATTTATGATTAACCTAAACTTTCTCTTCCATTTCTCGCTCAGTTCCAGCGTGCTTTGATGCGTCCTACTGGTCTGACAGATGAGATGGTGTCAATAATTGGCTCTCACTACGCAGTCCCAGACAAACCTGGCTTCTTCAACTACCTTAACTTTTACAATGACATTCATACCAGGATTAAGACCATGGAGACTGATCACACTGGCAGACTGCCCATTCCCTATGGCTACTGGCCCCCTGAGGTATGTGATACGATGCCGCATCAAGATTTAAGTTTGTTTTTTTTTGGTGTTTGACACTCTGTAACTCTCTCTAAGGAGCAGCACTGACATTATCAATTGGTAAGAGCTTGTTGAAAATGGCAGCAGCTTGTCCATCCAGCTGCCCCACATTTTGAATCACTATGGGCTGCATCTTACATTTTGTTTGGCTAAGTGTGAGCCGTGCCTTGATCTTTGAGGGATTCTCGCATGAGGCCCAATGGGATGTGTTGCAGCATCTTACCCAATGCACCTCATTTACCGACTCTACTGCGTGGCATCACAAACATATGATTCCAGCCTCGTCTTACCATCTGGAAAACATTCCCCTCAGCAAATATTTGATGAAAAGACCAGCATCCCTTGCACACCGCCATCTTTCTGTGCACCCAGATAAGCTCTGGGATTCTGTCGAAGGACATTTGTAGCGAGGAGAAGGAGAAAATGGTGCTTTCTCTCTCTGGCAGGATCCTGGAGCTCTGAGTAGATGGGGTGGAGCAAAGGAGTTCTGGCAGAGGAGGCCGTGCCCCCATACTTTGGCATCCTGGTCCGAGGTTGCCACCCTGGTCAGTGCCATCTGCTCTGTTTGTGGGAATGGCCAGCAGTGTTACAAGAAAGTCAATGACCTTCAGTGGTGTCAGCACTCAGGGATTTGGTCCACATGTTCAGGGTGGAATGGGAGCAGCGCAGGAGATACAGGAATGTGGAATGCAATAGCCCTCATTGCCCAGAAGCTACACCAACGCAGTGAATCATGTGACTGGCTGGCTGTCTCCAAGACCGGATTGGTGGCTGCCCTGGAGAGCTAGGTCCAGCTTCCTCAGGGTCTGCTGGACAGGCTCACACACACCTACACTCTTCATCACCACAGCCACTGGACTCAGGACCAAAGGCACAGCAACATGCGTTTGTCAGGAACTGGTGAGATCTCCAGGTGCCACTTCCTCACAAGGAGATAGGGTAATGCTGGGGGCACCCCATCAAAGGAGAAACCACACACAGGTACTCAGAAGTCTTCTTTCAGGCCACCCTAGCGGTGGCTGGGCCTCCGCCTTCACCCTTGTCTGTGCCTCCACCCCCACTTCATCCCTTGGAAGTTGCACTATGGAGGGTTTATTTGCCTCTAGCAAGAAGGCCCTCAGGTGCATCTGTGGCTATCCAGATGCCAGTATCCCCATGGACCAATGGGCTCCACAGTTGAGCAGGCTCCCTCTGTACTGATTGAAGAATCAGGCACAATGAGAGGGAAAGGGAGAAGATAACTTATGGAAATCACTTTGAAGGCATGGACAATAAATTGTCATTTTTCTTAATGGCACTGCTTTGACCTTACTTCTTGTTGTTTGTCTCTCTCTGTGTAACTCTCTGTATAGCGGAGAAGTTCTGGCATGAGATGTAACTCCATTCACACATGCACACTGCACCATGGATCAATGTCTATGTTGAAAGCTCCCTGCAGCATCTGGAAGCAAGATGAACAAGGTGTACACAGGAGAATGAGTCCCAATGGCACAATTGCCCTTCCTTTTACAACATCACTATTCTTTCCCCAGCGTCTGTGTCCAAAGGTGCTGGTGTGAATGAGGTGATCATTGATGTCTGGAGCAGGGAACTGTGCACAATAGAGGGAGCCAATGCTTTACAATGGCTCGGGATTAGGGATCGGGCCAGTTTGTGTCCTCATGGGGCTGCATGTAATATTGTTTCCCTGTAATAGCCCTCCTCACAGATTGAGGGACTTACCCTACCCGAGTGCGGCCACGGCCATTTATTCCCCATTGGTCACATTTGATTTCCATAACCAAAGAAGGTGACAGTGAGTGGTATTTTGTCAGTGGCTTCCAGCCTCTGCCTGCCCCTCCTTTCCAATTATCACTCACCCATGTCACTTTCTCTTCAGACAGTGGTCTCCAATCCTGGAAAATAAAATAACTTCCAGAGTCTCCTTCCACACACCCATTCCACCTCACCTTGTTCCCTTCCACTTTCCCCTTCATATCTGTGGATAGGCCCAACGGGCTGACTGTGGACCATCCCCTTGATCGATCTCACCGGACAGTCCCTGGCAAGAAGTGTCCAGACCCCTGACTGGTATCTGTACATTGTCCCCACTGCATTAGCTCTGCCACCAGGCACCACCCCCCACAATGTGTGGATGGAGTGGGGAGACATCTGAAGGCACTTAGCAGAAACCAGACACCATCCTCAAATCAAGAGATAGCTGATTATGATGGTGACCTTTGGATTTTGGTGGTTCATTTTTTTAATGATTGTGTTCTCATTTTTTTGGGGGGTTCAGCTGCTTGGATTGTGGTGTTTTAATGAACCGTAAGGGTGTCACAGGTCAATATTTGGTCATGCTAGTTATTCTAATCTGTGGACTCTTGAGGATATTTATATTAATAAGTATATAGACAAATATAAAGAAAACTATCTCCTACACCTTAGGTTCCTGTGGATAGGAATAGCTGCGATTACTCAAAACTAAAAAAACTTTACACTGGAAACATTCCTCATTTGTACGATCTTCATTCATCACAGTAAAAACAAAGATATGTTAATCACAGCAGTGACTGAAAACAGAAACTGATTAGATTTGGAACATATTTACAGATACCCAAGTCGCCTGAGATTCTTGAGGTATTTGACAAACTCCGAAGAATTGTATTCCTGAGGGGGATCCGAACTTCAGAGTTCTTCAAGGATTATGACAAACTGCGCAGTGGGCTTATCACAGAAAGTCAGGTGAGCAAAGAGTACTGTGCAACCAAGTAAGTTGATTACAAACACATGAACAAAATAAAAGCAATAGGAGGTAATTTGTCCCCTCAAGTGTGTTCCACCAGTTCTTCAGATCATCTTAGTTCCACATCCCTTCATAATCCATATTGAAAACTGAAACTGTCCATAAGCAATTCTGCACGGTCTGGTTGTTCCCCATGCAGACAGCTACAGTAACATTGATATTCCCATTATAGTCAATGCACATGAACAAGTCTGAGTGGCACTGACCACCATCAGTTGGAGAAGTGCACTCTATCTTTTATACCTTCTCACTTGTCTTTGATATCCTTTTTTTTTTGTTCTCCCTCTTGTGTTCTAGCTCTCACTCTCTTTCCTCCCCAGTCAGGTGTAAGGTGATGGGTTGTGATGGAGTAATGAAGGGTCAGTGGTTCATGAAGAATGTCTGGATAGAAAATATGGGCTTTCCATCTCTCTCCCTAATACATAGAGCGCAGCCCACAACCATATCCCCATTGTGCATCTTACCCCTCTGCCATTCATCATCCTCTTCCTTATCAACCCGCACTCCATTAACTAACCCTCCTTCTCGCTATCCTAAATTCTTCACCTCAGAACAACTTGTTTCAGTCTTGTATGCTCACTTTTATTTCCCAGTCAGTCTGCTCATCCCTCCTCCATCAGTAGTATATTCGTTCCCAATTGACCTCCACAGAGGTTGTGATAGGTCACCCTCAACCTGTTTCCTCTCCACCTGTTCCTTCCTATTAAGTGTTGCAATATCTCTGTAATTCTGTCTGCCCCATTCATATCTCACATTTTGTTTTTTAAACTGTCTCTCTCCAGCAATAGCAATTACAGTGACTGTATCCATTAGCACCTGAGTTGCACCATTCAGAAAAAAAAAACGCGCATTGAACTGCAATTTTTACAGAGCCAATTTGAATATCTTTGAAGGGCAATTGAATGTTGCAAAATTTAACTCCGGGCAGCATCTGATTTAAGTTTGGTTGTCATGTTGACTCAAGCACAGAAGTAAAGGAGTACAGTGAAACGTGAACAATGTCACCACATATGGCACCACCTGGGAGAATGTCCTAATGTAAACTTGACTTAAGAAAAGCAAGACTTGCAAATAACACTTTTCATAATCATTGGACAACTTAAAATGCTCTATAGCTGATAAACATGTAAGCTTTGTGTTTCTTGCATTCTACCAACCAGAATTCTCTTGTACCCAGAATTTCAGACAGCTCACTTTTGTTGCTGTTAACAGCCAGTCACTTTCAATGTTCAAAACTTTGGGATTTTGATGCATCTTTGGCTCCAGCCAACTTAAGTTTTTTCACCGATTCCCACTGACTCCAGTTTTGCTTGGGCTCCTTGATGCTGTATTTGGTTGACTGTCCTGATGTAAGGAACAGCCATTCCCCTCACACCTCTGCAGTCAACTCTTTTCTACATTTGAACCATGGCTATAATGATATCAGGAGCTGAGAGATGCTGGTGGAACCCAAACAGTGAGTCAGTGAGCAGCTTATTCCTTTGCAAGTTCAGCTTAAAAGCAATGTTCCTTCCATCACTTTACTGATGTGGAAGTAATTGGCCAGATTGGATTTATCCTGCTCTTTTTTACACAGGACAATGTTCTACATTGCCAGGTAGATGCTAGCGTTATAACTGTACTGGAACAGTCTCATTATGGGTGTGCTTCATGCTAGAACACAAGTCATCATTACTATTATTGGAATGTTACCAGGGTCCATAGTCTTTGCATCGTCCAGCATTTTCGGCCATTTGTGATATCACATGGAGTGAACTGAATGCAGTCAAAGAGCTGTTTGACTCTATGGTTCAATAACATATGAATGTACAAATCAGGAGCAGAAGCAGGCCATTCAGCCCTGCAAGCCTTCTTCATCATTTGATAAGATCATGACCAATATGATTGTAACATTAAATGCACATTCCCATCTACCCCCGATAACCTTGTAACTCCAAGTAAGGAAAATTAAAATGCAATACACATCCATACGTATTAGAAATGAGAATTTTAAAAAGTGACATTAAAAAGATTTACAAATCGGGATTTGGCTTTTCCACGTAGACGGTGAAACATCGCAGCCACTATGTTGGGTGATTCTGGTGGTATTGATGATGCTGGCTGTTGAGCAGTTGGTTTGGAGATTCTGTGTTCTGCAGATTAGTCAAAAGAAATTGTTCATATTCCTGTTCAATTGTAGCTTTTGACTGGTGACTTGCTTTCTTCAATCACAGAAAAATACAGAAAGATTTTCCATTGCCTGTGGGGTGTCTCCCAGGAGTATCTACTAAATATTCATTAGCTGTAACCTTCACAGTACATACTAGCACACGAGAACATCAGACAAGCACTTACTGAAGTGGCATTTAATCCCTTCTCCCGCTCTTTGGCAATTTTGGGGGAATTTTTGGCAATTTTTGGGGGAATATAAGCATGTGTTTTGCCCAGATTTTTTTCTGGTCCTTCACATTGTGGATCATAGAACCCTTACAGTGCAGAAACAGGCCATTCAGCCCATCGAGTCTACACTGCCCCTCCGAACAGCATCCCACCCGGACCCACCGCCTACCCTATCCATGCATTTCCCACCCTAAACACTATGGGTAACTTAACATAGCCAGTCCACCTAACCTGCACATCTTTGGACTGTGGGAAGACACTGGAGCACCCAAAGGAAACCCATGCAGATACAGGGAGAATATGCAAACTCCACACCGTCAGTTGCCCAACGCTAGAATTGAACATTTTTGTTACAGAGAAGAAGGTTAAGAGGTGACTTAATAGAGACATACAAGATGATCAGAGGATTAGATAGGGTGGACAGTAAGAGCCTTTCTCCTCAGATGGTGATGGCTAGTACGAGGGGTCGTAGCTTTAAATTGAGAGGTGATTGATATAGGACAGATGTCAGAGATAGGTTCTTTACTCAGAGTAGTAAGGGCATGGAATGACCTGTCTGCAACAGGAGTAGACTCACCAACTTTAAGGGCATTTAAATGGTCATTGGATAAACATATGGATGATAATGGAATAATGTAGGTTAGATGGGCTTTAGATTTATTTCACAGGTTGGTGCAACATCAAGGGCTGAAGGGCCTGTACTGTGCTGAAATGTTCTATGAGTCCCTGGTGCTGTGAGGCAGCAGTGCTAACCACTGAGCCACCGTTCCACCCTTATGCTCTCCCTGACAGTGTGTTTTTTGAAATTCCTTGATACTCTTCTGGGTGTAACATTCCACGTGCTCTCACAAGGCTGCATGCAATCCACACAGTTTTCCAGACAGCCACCAAATTACATTCTTAGTTATCTTCAGCTTGTCTGTCATTTTTCTGATAAAATGAAAGAACTTGTCTTATTTAATCATTCATTAACTAAGTAATTTGGGGCTGTGATTTATTATCATGACATAAATACTCTTTTGTAAAAAAAAAGAAGAGCCTGATGGATACATTGAATGACTATGCTTGTGACAGTAACTACTCCAAGCATAGAGATAATTGTTGATAGATGGAACAGAGAGTGTTACTTCAACCTTAGGGTAATAACTGCTTTATTATTCACCATTTTCCACAGTTTAGGCGAGGTTTATATCTGACTTGTGGAAAGGAAGGCATCTTAACAGAGCAAGACATCCAAACACTTCTCAAGTGCTTTGGCACAGGAGATGGCAAAGTGCGTTATCGCGATTTCTGTGATGTGATGGCACACGGTGAGTGGGACTTCTTCAGTGTCACTGAGGTAACATTCTAAATGTCTGTAGTTATAGAGGAAGGAAATAAAAAGTGATAACACTCCCGGTCTGCTCACTCAATTAGGCCATTTTGCCTCAGCGGAGACTGAGATCCTGCCAATGAATTACAAGGTAATTTGTTCCAGTAGCCTGCATCTAATATAATGGCTTGAAAGCGACAACCAAAATGGCCATTTTGACACTTTTAACCAATCAGACTACTGGAAATAGGAAACACTGCAAGCTCCTTCAGCTTAAATGAGACTGCGGTGCACACCAGTTTTTTGATTTGACAATTTTGACAATTTTTAATTTCTTGTGCGGACTATTAGTAAAGAAAAATAAGAGACCCTGAATCCACACAGCACAAACTGCCCTTGGATCTAATTTGAACATAAAATATTCTCTTAAAACTGGTAAGTCATGTTAAGGATGAAGAAGTCTGTAGAAGTGCTGAGGGGATAGATTCAGTTGCTGAGGAGAAAAAGAGCATGTTTACTTTCTGTACATCTCTGCTTCTTGTCCCATGTGCTTCATGATTACAAACTAATCATTTAATACTACAATCACCAGCCAGAATTGCCCCTCTTTAACTGTATCACCAATCCATCTGGCTGTCTATCCCTAAGTGTAAAATCCATTTTTCCTCGTAGGGTCCAGTCCCAAAATGTCAGCTTTCCTGCTCCTCTGATGCTGCCTGGCCGGCCGTGTTCATCCAGCTTCACACTGTGTTATCTCCTAGTATGTGTTGGGTTTCCATGTATCCCCATTTGCTGTGTAATACTCATCTCCACACTATGCCAAGTACCCATGCTTGTGATAAGAAAGTCTCTATAAATGTAAGTGCTCAATTTGCAGGTAGTTAGAGGACTAATTAACCTTGGAGATGATATATATCGTGAACACAGCGGCCATCAAACAAGAACATTGTAACCACCTTCGGAGTTAAATGTACCTGAATAGATTTTTTTGTTCATTTCTGCGTGTGGCACTGTCAAAGTGATATTTTTTTTAAAATTTCTTTCCTCAGCATATAACGTTCCTCACCTGGAAAAATATCCCACAGCAGAGGTATGCAGGCCACCAAGAGGCACTCTATTCCAGGTGAGCTTTCAAACATCTCTGTTGCATGTGTAACTATCCTTTGAGACATTTTGCCTGTAATGACTCCACATTATGTATATACAATATTGTGACTCTGCCTGCCCAATCGTCTCTTGTGCATTCTGAAGCTGCGCTCTCAGAACTCATCATGTCTGTTTCATGAGCCAGACTTGTTTCACTGCTTTAAGTACCCACAGAGTTAATTAATTCCTGAAGAGTGAAGGAGTGTTAGATTAACATGACATTTCCGAGTGAAACCTAATGGGTTCAGTGAAGAGGTAGTGTGGTTATTGTCCCAACTGCACCACATTGGTGCACAGCAGGGAAGGGTGGTGGGATGAATGGCCTCATTCTACACCATTAGGTCTCTGTGGGTTATTGACATGCCACAGGTCCCTTTAGAGGTCACAGTGGACTGCCTGTCCAGTTACCGAACGTGGTCTGCCTCATTGTTAATAGCTCAACTACAGGAAGAAGTAGAGAATGCCTCCATGTTTTAAACTGGGGACACTAGGCAGAAAAAGCCTTCCAATACCAACATTGGAGGGGTTACTGCCATTGAGGAGGCACTTCAATGAGGCACAAAACCTCTGGGGAAGGGTCTCTGGACCCAAAAAGTTACCTCTGATTTCTCTCCACTGATGCTGCCAGACCTGCTGAGCTTCTCCAGCAATTTCAGTTTTTGTTTCTGATTTACAACTTCCGCAGTTCTTTTGGTTTTTATGAAAGCTCTGGGATTTGAGATCCCCTCACCACATCTCCCTTCCACCCCACAACAGCCCTGGAAATTTGCCTCAATGCACCTCATGGACTAACCTCACGAAGTGTGGAAGAACGAAGTCAGTAAAATCCCAGCATTGTGTAACAAAGCAGCCAACAGACCTGTTACAGGGATGAATTGGTCAGTCCCACACCTCCGACCAGTGGGAGAATGAGCCACTGCTGATCCCGCCAATGGATATGTCATAGGCAGTGCAAAGACATTGTGCTCCTGTCCTGATACCCGATGTTGCCATTTTATTACCCCTCCTGCCTGTCAACTTGTTTTCAATGGACTGATAAAATCATGGCCTATAACACGATATTTATGCGCATGTAATCCAATTTGTAAATGGTGTAGGTTTGTGTTTTACAGTGGGGATGGGAGGAAGAGTCCTTTCAGTGTCCTGACGCTGTAGTATGCCAGCTCACAAACTTGATAGCCATGCTTCCTTTACGGTTTGAAGGATGTTTTGCATATAAATAGTTGAAGATTACGCCACCAGTTGGGAATTTGCCTTCGTGAAGCTTTATTTAGAAAAGACATTCAAATAAAATTCAAGTTAAATTTCAAAATGGCCCATCTTTACAAAGAGTTAATATTCATGGGAATGTGAGTGAATAATGACTGTGATGGAGATGTCGACCCCAATATTTAGTGGCGGGGTAGGGGTAGAGGACACTGAGGCTGAGTTTAATGCCAAATTCTTTTCATGATTTCTTTAATTCTGTTTCTGGCTGGTATGCAGTCAGAATGAAATTCTGATTGGTTGTTGAGTGGGAAAGCCTGTGCTGGATGACCACTGGCAGACAGCAGAGGGGGTCACAGCAGGGGGGAGGTTTTAGAGAGATTACATGTCTGTTGGGATGTGGGGCAAAGAAAAAAAAAGGAGGTGGAAAGACCAGAAGAGCATTGGGGTCAAAGAGCATAAAAAAACAGCTTTAATTGGTCAGGGTAGAGGAAGCTTTTGGATCTTTGTAGAATCCCTCCAGTGTGGAAACAGGCCCTTCGGAACAACAAGTTCACACCGACCCTCAGAGCATCCCACCCCGGCCCATCCCCCTATAAACCACCTAATTTACATATCTGTGAACATTATGGGTAATTCAGCATGGCCGATCCACCTAGCCTGCACATCTTTGGATTATGGGAGGATACTGGAGCACCCGGAGGAAACCGACGCAGACACAGGGAGAATGTGCAAACTCCACGTAGACAGTCGTCTGTAGGTGGGATCAAACCTGGGTTCCTGGTGCTGTGAGGCAGCAGTGCTAACACTGAGCCATTGCACCACCTCTCAGATCGTCTAGGATCACAAGCCACAACATAAAGACATTTTCCTGCTGGATCCGGCCTTTCTTGCTTCTCTTCAGCTGTATTCTCTGTTTGCACTACTGGCATTTTACTAATTATTTTAAGCTTGTTCCCACTGGTTACTGGCTGGAAAAGTTTCCCTTATCTCTACCAACAAATCCCCTGCTAATTCAATCTATTCAATCTCCCCTTCACTTTTTCTGATCTAAAACAGCCGATCCCAGCTTCTCTAGTTTCTCCATAAAGCCCCCACCTCTGGTGGTCATCTCCTCTGTTCTCTTTAAGGCTTGAAGTCCTTCCCATGTAATGGTGCCCAAATTTCGAGACACAACATATTTGCTTAAGTCTAACTGATGATTTATAAAGATCGAGGATTAAGGTTCACTAGCACATATTGTTCCTTTTCCCCCATAGCTTGGAGAAAATCTAACAGACAAAGAAGAGAAACGGCTGGCTCAGGTGCTCAAAGAACTTTCTCAGCAAGTGAAGAAGCGGCAACTCTTGGTTACTCCATTCTTCAAAGATTTTGATAAGGTGAGGGCACATCTCTTCACTTGAAAACACTTTCAGAGCTTTCAAAGATATGAATTTCCCTAGCAATTGGTCAAGATTCTGTAACTACTCTATCAATCCCTCTTTATATCAAATGCCCCAATCACCCATTAACTTCCTGAGCTACAGATAGTATAACTAAAACATTTATCCAAATCTGCATCATTATTAAGCCCCTTCACTCCAGAGGCATCATGCAATATATCCTTCATAACTTTCAATTTCCAATAATCTATAATCAGAATGTTCCAAATGAGCTTTGAATAACATTACTTGTTATAATTTGCTTTCATAGCCTGTACCTCATGGGATGACAGCTACTATTTGTGGCTATTTCATTGCCAATGAACTAGGTTTTACTGGATTATGAATCTAAAACCATTTGCTTGTTTACTCCTCCATTGCCTCACATTTGGACAGTATTCCCATATGTCTGTTACCAGTGCTGAACACTGTAAACCATTTCCTCCTTATGTAGCTTCATGGTAATTTAATCTTTATTTAAAATTCGTTCATGGGATTAGGGACATCACTGGCTACGGCAGCATTTATTACGCATCCCTAATTGCTCGGAGAGCAGTTTAGAGTCAACCACATTTCTGTGTGCCTGGAGTCACATGTAGGTCAGACCAGGCAAGGATGGCAGTTTCCTTCCCTAAAGGACATTAATGAACCAGTTGGGTTTTTCCCGACAATTGATTCATTGTCATCGTCAGCCTGTTAATTCCAGATATTTTTAATCAAACTCAAATTGCACCATCTGCCGTGGCAGGATTCAAACCCAGGTCCCCGGAATAACCATGCAGTGATAATACCATTAGGCCATCGCCTCCTGCTTTGTCTCAAAGCTTGAAATTTCCTCCACTTACAAACATTGGCTTGTTTGCCCTTTTTCAGAATTGTTACAATATTGGACACCCCCACCCCCTCCATTCCTCCAGTCTCATTTCCACATTCAACTGAAGGCCTGAAATGTAGACCTGGATTTTAACATATCTATGCCTTTGGAATTGTTAGGTGAAGGTGTTGGGGCATTTGGAGAGAGGTGGATAATCTGGACATTGAAGAGGATTGGAGACGGAGATACATGGGGAGGTCGTAATGGGGGCCTCTGGGGCTACATGGAAGGGAACGAAAGACTTCCAGGGAAGGCCATACTAACATTGCATTTGCCTTCCTAACACATCGGTTCAATTAGCAATTGGGAAGGCAAATGCAATGTTAGCATTCATTTTAAGAGGGCTAGAATTCAACAGTAGAGGTGTACTACTGAGGCTGTATAATGCTCTGGTTAGATCACATTTGGAATCTTGAGAGCAGTTTCGGACCCATAACTAAGGAAGCATGTGCTAATGTTGGAGGGAGGGGAGCAGAGGAAATTTACAAGAACAATCTTGGGAATGAAGGGATTGTCATATGAAGAGCAGTTGAGTACTCAATGGATTTTAGAAGGATGAGTAGCGATTTGATCGGAACTTACAGAATACTGAGAGACCTGGATGGAGTGGACTTGGAGACGATGTATCCACTAGTAAGAGAGACCAGGGCCTGAGGGCACAACCTCAGAGTAAAGGAGCGACTCTTTAGAACTGAGATGTGAAGGAATTTTTTAAAGCCAGAGGGTAGAGAATTTGTGGAATTCATTGCTGTAGAGAGATGTGGAGCCAACTCATTTAAGACAGAGATAGACAGGTTCTTGATTTGTAAATGGATTAAGGATTATAGGGAGAGGTAGGAGAATGGAATTGAGAAGACTATCAGCCATGATGGAATGGTGAAACACACACAATGGGCTGAATGGACTAATTCTTCTCCTAAATTTTATAGTCTCATGGTGCTGGCTGAAGCGGATTTCTCAGGCACGTACAAGAAATCCAGGGGGCAGGTATAAACTCACCCACCTGCAAGGTCTTGGCTGAGTGCAGTTGCTGGATCATTCAGAGTTCAGGGAACCTCAACAATGAGAGGGCTTGCAGCATCATAAAAGCTGTCGGTTAGCTCATTACATTGGGTTAGTCTGTGATCTAATTCCAGTCTCATTAAAGCTAGAATTGTAAAGGATTGATAAAGGCAACGTAAGGTCAGCAATGCAATATTTATACGTCTTTAAGTAGAAGAATTTGAATTTCATAAGATCTGGAATTGATGGCCTAAGAATGACTGTGAAACCATTGTCAATTGTCAGATAAACCCATCTGACTCACCAATATTCTTTAGGAAGGGAAATCTGCCATCCTTATCTGGTCTGGCCTACATATCACTCCAGACCTACAGCAACATTGTCGACTCTTAAATTCACTCAGGACAATTAGAGCTGGGCAAGTAATGCTGACCCAGCTAGCGATGCCCGATGCCCTGTGAATGAATCAAAAGTCCACTCCCCTCCATCATACCCAGAAGCCTGACCCAAATGGTTAACATTGCACCATATTGGGCCTCACTAATTCCTACATGGTTGTATTCAATTCAACAGAAGGTTACATACAGAAGACTCCTAACTAGGTCACAGTTTGAGAGGGGGCTGGATTACCTGGGGCTGAGTGTGCTGCCGACAGACTTCAACCTACTGTGCAGGAAATTTGAAGATCCAACCAGTGGAGATGTAAACTATGTTGCATTTAGCCAGGCCATTGACGAAGGTAGGAGATTCTCAATTTTCTTCCAGTATTTTACCGCTTAGCATGGAGCTTGAGGAAAGTAGTTTGCTAACGGGTGCATCAGTCTTGAGCTAAAGGCAGGTCCAACTCTTCGTGCTGCCACCTTCGTCATGGATAGGGTGAGGAGGCTGGTCCCGAATCATAGAATCCCTACAATGCAGAAAGAGGCCATTTGGCCCATTGAGCCTCACCAATTCCCTCACCCTATCCCCTTCACCCTGCATTTCCCATGGCTAATCCACCTAATCTGCATATCCCTGGACTCTGTGGGCAATTTAGCATGGCCAATTTACCTGACCTGCACATCACTGGACCCATCTTTGAATCAACACCAGTCAGAATAGGGATCAAAACCCATGCTGTAGCACCAGTCTGGTCCATTCCCATTGACCAGCATCCCCAAGGAGCCCACACTGCTGCAGCAACTTGCATCTTTCAATGCACTTTGCATTCGGAGCTATATATATATGAGAGTTTGATGGCTAAGGGCTATTGAGCAGAGATGTATATATAGAGTTTATGGATTATTCCATTAGCCCTCAGTTGCACTTCAGCCAGATTGACACTAGTAGGTGACACCACCCTGCAAGGGTTTTATCTGAAAGTACCAGCTTCTTTTCCATAAGCAAATCTCTTCTGATTAAACAAAATCCATTTTGGGTTCAAGGGACAATGGGGTAGGAGTAGGCCCCTTGAGGCTATTCCTCCAATCTATTGGACCATGGCTAATCTGGACCTCAACTCTATATATACATCTCTGCTCGATAGCCCTTAGCCATCAAACTGTTGTCAGACTTGGTCTCAAACTCTCAGTCAATGAACCTTTCTCAGTGACGTTCCTTCCAAGTTTTCCTGCTGCTGCACAGACTTCTGAGGCCCATATGCACAGTAGTGTGCGGAAGCAGACATTATACGTTGGCACATCAATCAGACACTGTGGTGTTTTGTGCAAATGTAGAGTTTGAAGGGACCATTGATTTTCAGCCTTTTGCAGAGATGGGCCTGCAGATTTTGTGTGAAAACGTCCAGATTGCTAAATGCATTGCTTTGTTTCAGAGAATCACGGATGAAACACACAACAGGAAACAGGCCGGTTGAGCTTGCTGATGTATGCTCCAATGAACCTCCACTATCCTTCCTCAATTAAATCTATCACCACAACCAGCTTTTCCCTTCCTCCTTAGATGCTTATCCAGCCTCCCTTTAGGAATATCTGCTATTGCCTTCAGCTACTCCCTGTTGAGCTGAATTCCACCCTTCTCAACACTTTTTTTCTTCTTGATTTCCTGGTGACTAACATTGGTCTTGCTCTTTCCCACTGATGGAAACACAGTGTCTGTTCCTATAATGTCAGAATATTTAGTAATTTTAAAGACTTCAATCCCTTTCTTTCGAAGCATTGGGAAACCCAGTCTTTCATTTATTCATTCATTCAAGATAAGCATGAACTCCAAGTTGTTGGTCTCATCATGTTGACTTTTTTTTCACCCTTTAAGCCTCAATAACTTCATATAAGAGAATGTTGAACTTTTAACTTAATTCCTTTATTTGCTGGTTTAAATTAAGAAAGACTTTAATGGTAACTATTACCTTATTTTGTTATTTTTGTACTTACTCTATGAAGATATTGTTTAACTTTGTTTCTGTCGCTACTTTGTGCTTTTAGTATCTAGGAACCTTGGAATCTAAGATGGCACCATGCGTGGTAACATTATACACTTTTCACTGTGTGCCTGTACTTGAGATCACATGACAATTAAATCCAAATCTACATTCTAAGAAATAGGAACAGGGCCCTCAAGCCTGCTCTGTCTTTCAATAGGATCGTGGCTGATCCAACATTGGTCATGTCCACTTTCCTGCCCTTTCAAAATAACCCTTGATTTCCCAACTGATCAAATTCTATCTACCTCAGCCTTAAATATATACAAGGACTCTGCCCCTACAGCCCTCTGGTGACCGGAGCTGTACTTAGCACATCAAGATACAATGAAGATTGGACGTAGATTTAGCAAAATGCCTTTGTTTTGCAACTTTATCGCTTTAGAAATCAAACCCTGGTGCATTGATTGTTCTTTTTACAGTTCCTCAATTGAAGAGTACTTTGTGCACTGTCTATTGTTACAACCAAAATGGGAGGGGTGTGCTGTCTTTTTCTTGTCTCATTGTTCCATCAGTCACAACATTAATATAAAAATGAGAGATAGCAGGAACTGCCAATGCTGGAGTCTGAGACAACGAGGTGTGGAGCTGGATGAACACAGCAGGCCAAGCAGCATCAGAGGAGCAGAAAAGCTGACGTTTCGGGTCTAGACCCTTCTTCAGAAATGCAGGAGGGGAAAGGGGTTCTGAAATAAATAGAGCGAGGGGGAGGCGATGATAGAAGGTGGATAGTGAAGCAGATATGTGGAGAGAAGATGGACAGGTCAAGGAGGCGGGGATGAAGCCAGTAAAGGTGAGTGTCAGTATGGAGTTGGAATGGGGATGGTGAGTGAGGAGGGAGGGCGGGTAGGTGAGAGGGAAGATAGACAGGTCGAGAAGGTGGGGATGAAGCTAGTAGGTAGGAAGTATGGGTGGGGGTTGGTCAGCAAGGTGGGAGGTGCGGATAGGTGGGAGAAAGGATGGACAGGTCAAGGGGGCAGGGACGAGGGGTGCTGGTCTTGGGGTGAGGCTGGGGGCATCCCAAAGCCAGCTTCCCATCTCATCCCCACCTCCTTGACCTGTCCATCTTTTCTCCCACCTCACTGACCAACCTCCACCCCTACTTCTTAGCTACTAGCCTCATCCCCACCTCCTTAACCTGTCCATCTTCCATCCCAGCTACCCGCCCCCTCCCTCCTCACTGACCAACTCCCATCCCAACTCCCTATCTACACTCATCTGTACTGGCTTCATCTCTTAAATTAAACATGTTTTGCCCAAATCTTAAGTAGAGGCTTGGGGACCACTTTGCAGAACACCTACGATGGGTTCGCAATAAACAACTGCACCGCCCAGTCGCGAATCATTTCAACTCCCCCTCACATTCCTTAGATGACATGACCACCCTGGGCCTCCTGCAGTGCCACAACGATGCCACCTGAAGGTTGCAGGAACAGCAACTCATATTCCGCTTGCGAACCCTGCAGCCCAATGGTATCAATGTGGATTTCACAAGGTTCAAAATCTCCCCCCCCCCAGTGCATCCCAAAACCAGCCCAGCTCGTCCCCGCTTCCCTTACCTGTTCTTCCTCTCACCTATCCCCTCAAACTACCTCAAGCCACATCTCCTACTAACCTACCTACTAACCTCATCCCACCCCCTTGACCTGTCCGTCCTCCCCGGACTGACCTATCCCCTCCTGACCTCCCCACCTATACTCACCTCTGTAGGCTCCATCCCCGCCTCTTTAACTTGTCTGTCTCCTCTCCACCCTTCTTCTCCTCTACCCATCTTCGATCCGCCTCCCCCTCTCCCCATCCCCCTTTTTCTGACGAAGGGTCTAGGTCCGAAATGTAAGCTTTTGTGCTCCTAAGATGCTGCTTGGCCTGTTGTGTTCATCCAGCTCCACACTTTGTTATATATGGCCAACGAAGAAGCCAACAACCACATTTCTTTAATGAACTCAAAATGATCAGTTTATTATAAAACAAAGCCTATTTCATGAAAATGCAGAACTAGTTAATATACACTATTTGTAATACGTAAATATAAATTTAACCCTTTTAAATAACTGAGGACACACACACACACACACACACACACACACACACACACTTCAAGACGGAGAATCAGCTTTCTTTCCAGAGAGATTCACTCTGTTTGTCGGACTGGTGGCCTGTTACCAGCAGTGTTACTCAGGAATCAGTGTTGGGTCATTTATATAAATGATTCAGATGAGAATATAGAAAGCTTGGTTCGTAAATTTGCGGCTGACACTAAAATTGGTGGTATAGTGGACACTGAAGAAGGTTATCTAAGATTATGAAGAGATCTTGATCAGTTGGGCTGAGGAATGGCAGGTGGAGTTCAATTTTGATAAATGCGAGGTATTGCATTTTGGTAAAACAAACAAGGGCAGGACATACACAGTTAAAAGGTAGACCTTGGGTAGTGTTGTAGAACAGATAGACCGAGGGATTCAAGTACTTAATTCTTTGAAATTTGCATCACATGTATACAGAGTGGTTAAGGTGTTTAGCACACTTGCTTTCATTGCTCAGACCTTTGAGTGTATGAGTTGGGATGTCATAATGAGGTGTACAGGATGTTGGTGAGGCATCTTCTAGAGTACTGTGTTCAGTTCTGGTCGCCTTGTTATAGGAAGGACATTATTAAGCTAGAGATGGTTCAGAAAAGATTTACCAGAATGTTGCTGGGAATAGAGCGTTGGCTGGGACTTTTTTCACTGGAGCTTAGGAGGTGGAGGGGTGGCCTTGTAGAGGTTTACAAAATCATCATGGGTATAGGTAAGATAGGTATAGGCAAGTATCTTTTCCCTAGAGTTGGGGATTCCAAGACAAGGGGACAAATTTTTAAGGTGAGAGGAGAGAGATATAAAAAAAATGTGGGGGCAACATTTTACAGAGAGTGGTTCATGTATGAAATTGCAAGGCTGTAACAGATATGGGTACAGGTACACCATTTGACGTAAATTTGGATAAGTACCTGAGTAAGAACTTTGTGGAGGGATATGGGCCAAGCATAGGCAGGTGGGACTAGTTTAGTTTGGGATAATGGTCTGATAAAGGGTCTGATTCTGTGTTGTATGACTATGAAAGAAAAAACACATTCTGCTCAAGGGTGGTTATCCTTTAAGTCAATAATGATAGAGTACGGAATACTTTTGAAGTTACTTGATCTGATGGTCTTACATATGCTGTCAAGGCACTAATCACATGAGGTTGCCTCTGGGATCTTGGCAGACATAGCTTGCTTCAGAAATATGATAATGAGAAGTTCTTTCAATCATTCTCTCCCAGATGAACAATCATGTTACACACTGAATTCTTCACAAAGATACTTCACAAATAAAGGACCAAAGCTGAGCAGCTTTTTCTTAGCAGGTGTTCCTCCAAAACAGAAACTCCAAGTCGACAAAGACAGTGGATAGCCATAAAACCCAGTCACAAGTTTTTTTTTTCTGAAGTGAGTTCAAGCAACCAATACCAGCAATGACCATAAGTCATATGATTTCCAGGAAAACATGTTTTAAAAACATGTCTCAATGTCTTTTCATTGATGTTTGAAAAGGTATCAAGCTAAGGGCCTGCATAAGTTCAATATTCTTTCTAAAACATAGCTATAATGCTCAATATACAACAGTACTCTGCAATTAAACATTATTATATAAATCAATTATAAGTGATAATGCTCTGATATCATTTCTCTGAACTTTGTAAAAATGGCAGAAACAATCTCTCTGGACCAGAGTTTTCATTTATTGAGTTCTATTAGGTTATTTAATGTTTCTTCTTATTTTTAAGTTTTATTTATTTCCATCGTTTCCTATAAAAGGAGGGAGGTTACGCTGAACCTCGATAATCCCTGGTTATGTTGCATCAACCAGAAAGATTCCAGGAACAGGGATTTTAGTTACAAGGTCAGGTTGGAGAACCTGCAGTTGTTCACAAACTTGAACATTTGGCAAATGCTTGACACAGATGTAATTAAGATATACATGATTAATACAGATTTAGATCAGGTAGAAAAAGAAAACAAAAACAAACCAATAGTAATGAGATCGGGGGGGACATAGATTTAAGGTTCTGGACAGGAGATACATGGGGGCTATAAGGGAGAACAGTTTTTGTGTTCGTGGTCTGGAACTGAATGGCCATACGAATAGATGGAAGGGGAAGTGATCAATGATTTCAAAAAAAACTGGAAGGGCACCTGAGGGAAATAAAGTGTAGGGGCCCTGATGATAGAGTGAGAGTTTAGGACCGACCATATCACTCAACAGAGGAAGACAGCATGGGTTGGAGGGCTGAAATGACCTCTTCCTGTGGCCGTAATGAATCTATAGCTCTATGATACGAGGGGATTGGAAAGAAAGGACACTTAGGTTTTATAAAAGGGTGGGAAGCTCAAATGGACCATTAATAAGCTGCTGTACTTCTAAGCTCCTAAATTCTAATATAGGCTCAAGTGGCCTGCTCCATCAAGATCTTTAGCAAGGTCGTGGCTGATCTGCTTAATTCCCAGGGCTCAAACCCCTGACCCTTGAACATTAGGTCTGTGCCTTTCAATTACTGCCACGATGCTATCACCCCTGTATGACCATCTCCCTACTTTTCCATAGAATATCAGGAATTCTTGACTCATCCCGTTTGTTACCTTGAGAAACTTAGGCCAAGCACAAGTCCCACCTGCTCCAGAGGTGAATAATAACATCTCTGAACAGGTTGATCAGAAAATACCAGGAGAGTCATAGAGCTGTACATCGTGGAAACAGACTGTTCGATCGAACTCGTCCATGTTGACCAGATAACCCATATAAAACTAGTTACATTTATCAGCATTTGGCCCCTATCCCTCAAAACCCTTCCTATTCATATACCCATCCAGATACCTTTTAAATGTTGTAATTCTACCAGCCTCCACCACTTCCTCTGGCAGCTCATTCCATACACAGACCACCTTCTGTGTGAAAAGGTTGCCCCTTAGGTCCCTTTTAGGTCTTTTCTCATCCACCTTAAACCCATACCCTCCTGCTTTGGGCTCCCCCACTTCAGGGAAAAGAACTCGGCTATTTGCCCTACCTATGCCCCTCATGATTTTACAAAATTCTATAAGGTCACCCCCTCAGCCTCCGACACTGCAGGGAAAGTAGCCCCAGCCCATTCAGCCTCTCCCTTTAGCTCAAATGCTCCAACCCTGGCAACATTCTTGTAAAGCTTTTCTGAACCTTTTCAAGTTTCATATCTTTCCTATAGAAGGGAGACCAGAAATTGAATGCAGTATTCCAAAAGTGGCCTAACAATGTCTTGTATAGCCGCAACATGACCTCCTAACTCCTATGCTCAATGTGCTGACCAATAAAAGCAAACATACCAAATGTCTTCTTCATTATCCTGTCTACCTGGTACTCCACATTCAAGGAATTCTGAACCTGCACTCCAAGATCTCTTTGTTCAGCAACACTCCCCAGGATCTTACCATTAAGTGTATAAGTCCTACCTTGATTTGCTGTCAATGCTGCGCAGATTTCACTTGGTTGGGTGGGGGAAGGTGGCGGTGGGGGTGGGGGTGGGGGGCGTGGGTGTGGTGTAAAACTCATTTCCTTATTTTCCAGAAAAAAGACATGCTGTATTAGGTGGGTTGGAAAGGTGAAAAGAGAAAAACATTGAGCGGTTCTGGTGGGTAAAATTGAAAGTATGCAACTACTTAAAGGAACTTTACAATATTCAAGGAGTTTAGAAGAATGAGAATTGATCTTATTGAAATGTAAGACTAAGGGAGCAGCACACGGTAGATGCTGATAAGACATTTCCCATCATGGGGGAATCTAGAGCACCAGACAGATTTAAAAAATTTAGGGGTTTCCCTTTTAAGGTGGCCATCAGGTGCACTTTATTCTCTGAATGTTGTTAGTTTTTGGAGTTTTGGAGATCAACTTGAGTCATTAAATATATTCAGAACTGAATGGCACGGTGGCTCAGTGGTTAGCACTGCAGCCTCACAGCACGAGGGATCCAGGTTCAATTCCGTCCTCAGGCAACTGTCTGTGTGCAGTTTGCACTTTCTCCCTGTGTCTGTGTGGGTCTCCTCTCACAGTTCAAGGATGTGCAGGCTAGGTGGGATGACCATACTAAATTGCTGATAGAGCCCAGGAATGTTTGGGTGGGACATGGGGAATGGGTCTGGGCAGGATGCTCTTTGGAGGGGTGGTGTGGACATGTTGGGCCAAATGGCCCATTTCCACACTGTAAGAGTTCTATGATTTTTGATAGACAAGGGAATTAAAGGGTATTAGGGGTTGAAATAAGTCCAAGGAGGCAGATAGCCTGTCACCAAGCCACCCCTTATTTACATGTGCAAAATACACAGGCTCTGACCAGCCAGGTCACATCCAGTCCCTAGAGTGAGGAAACTCGCTGAGACTCCTGTTTATATCTGTCAGCCAGGGCTCCCTGAATGGCCCAGGTTAACAACCTCAATCACAGATCTCAAACTCGATGCGATCCAATCACTACGGGGGTGTACCCAGGAAAATGAAATTAAGCAACAATCCCATCATGGCCATGATCTTATTGAATAGCAGAGATAACTTGGGCCAAATGGAGTACTACTGCTCCTATTTATTATTTTCTTCTGGTTACATATGGGGGCACAAAACTTCGCACTGTTTTTCAAATGATTTTAGTTTAACTCTCTCTTTTTGGGTACAGAATTCTGTGTCTAATCTCAGCAGCTAACACAGTGATTTTGGAGGGAATGGGGTGACAAGGATCTTAAACACCAATTTGTTAGTTGCCAAAGTGGAAGTGGGTCAGCCCGAGTTGATGCCTCTGTTTTCCCCCATCTCCAGAATATACCGGATTTACAGCAGATTCCTTTGAACCTGAAATACCAGCAGAAGAACAGAAACCTTTGAAGATGGAAGAACAACAGCTTGGGTTCCTACCCCAGCCAAAGACAAATGACAGCACTGTTAACGTGGGCGAATTGCTTGCCCGGATGCGACACCATGTTCTGGTCAACAGAGTCCGGGTGAGAACTGGCTCTTCTTCTTGCACTTCTAAATTTTTAAATTACTTCACCTATTGGACTTTCCCCTCCATTCCACATTACCTCTCTTCAAGTTGGAGGGTGAACCACCATCCACATCCTGTATTTTCCGGTTGACCAGAAACTCAACTGGATTCACCACATAAATAGCCTAGCTCCAAGAGCTCATCAGAAGCTGGGTATCCTGCAGCAGTAACTCACCTCCTGATTTCCCAAAGCCTGTCCACCATCAACAAAGTACTAGTCAGGAGTGTGATGGAACATTGCCAACTTGCCTGATGGGGTAAGCTCCAGAAAAACCCAAGAAGATCAACACCATCCAGGGCAAAACATCCCACTCCATTCACTATCTTCAATATGCATTTGAGGGGTGCAAAAACAGTGGGGTAGTCATATTGTCACTGGACCAGTCATTAAAAGGCCCAGGGCATTGCTCTGGAGATGTGGGTTCAGAACCCCATGCAGCAGGTGGTGGTCCATTTTAGTTTGAGAACATCGTCAGCATGGGCTGCTTGGACCGAAGGGTCTGTTTTCATGCTGTATGACTCTATGATTTTAAATTTGATTCATAAATCCTGAATTGAAGTCTAGTCTCAGTAATGATGACCATTAAACTGTCTTGGTTGTTATAAATAACCATCTGGTCGACTAATATCCTTTAGGGAAGGAGATCTGCTGTTCTTACCTGGTCTGGTCCAACAAGACTCCAGATCCCACGGCCAAGTGGTTGACTCTCTGAAATGGCCAAGCAAGCCATTCTGTTCAAGGGCAAACAGGGATGGACAACAAATGATGCCTTTGCCAGAGATACCTACACACCAGACAGATAAACAGCGTCCTTCCATCACTGACGCTCAGCAGCAGTGTGTACCATCTGAAATAAAACACTGTAGATATTCACTAAGACTCCTTAGGTAGCACCTTCCAAACCCATGACCATTTCCATCTACAAGGACAAGGTCAGCAGATACATGAGAACACCACCACCTGCAAGATCCCCTCCAAGCCACTCAACATCCTGACTTGGAAACATATCACTGTTCCTTCACTGTCGCTGGGTTAAAATCCTGAAAATCCCTTCCTAAGAGCATTTTGGGTCTACCTACACTAAATAGATGAGAGCAGTTGAAGAAGTAGCCCCCACGACCTTCTCAAGCGCATTAGAGATGGGCAATTAATGCTTGGTCATCAGCAACTCCCTCATCCAAAAAATTAATTTAAAAAGACTCAACAGAGCAGCCCTGTTACATCTAGACTCTGATGCTTAGATTGTCTGTGTTAGAGGGTAAACACACAGGGCAATACCCCACTTCATGCTGGATTAGCTAAAATATATTTCCTTTTCAGACTGTGGATTTCATTGAAGACTTTGACACTTTGCACAGTGGACGGATTCCTATCCCAATCTTCAGAAGAACCCTGAGTATGATTGGGTTCAGCCCTGAACTAAACGATGCCCAATTCAGAGCGTTGGTACAATGTTATGAAGATCCCAAGATGCCTGGCCATGTCATCTGGACTAACTTCACCAAAGACATTGATTCAGGTATGGAATCACTTGCTCAGCCGCTAACCTGGAGAATAGGAGTGAGAGAGATAACTGGAAACACCTTAATAAAGGTAATTACTCTATCCAAGAAAATCTGTTATTTTATCTTTGCAATGTCGCAGGTGATTTCTGTACTTTAGATCGTCAGAGGCCGACACCTCTCATAACACCGTCTCCAAACTGAGAGTTGCCTTATCCCTATCTAAATAAATGCCACCTCTCTTTCCAGTGTTTACCATCCCTGAACTGGAGAAGAAGCCCAATGTCAAGGTCCCACCATTGGAGACCTACCAGTTGCCCAAGGTTGGCACAGTGGATGCAGACATCTTGGATCCCTCAGAGAGGGCTCAATTCAAGTCATTAGTTTGTCGCTTGAAAGAGCGAATCAAGCACAGGCATCTTGAGACATACCCCGTCTTTCGGGATTTTGACAGGTATGTAGGTTTTCATTTTTCTTATTTGATTAAAGCTTCTAAGTGCAAACCCATAAATTAGGAAAGGCTGAGAAAACATGGCAGCAGGAGACCTTTTAGCCACTTGGCCTGTTCTGTCAATCAATGAAATCATGGCTGACATAATCTGTCTTTCCCCCAAATCCTTTAATACCTTTGGCTAACAAGAATGTGATTTAAAATTAACCAGTGACCTCAAATCAACTGCCATTTGCAAATTCTACATGTCTGCCGTTATTTACATATTGAAGTGTTTCCTGACAAAATAGGAATCAGGGGAATACTCTGCTGGTTGGAGTCATTACCTGGCACATAAGAAAATGGTTCTGGTTGTTGGAGGTCAGTCATTTCAGTTCCAGGGCATCGCTGCAGTAAGTGCTAGGTCCAGCCATCTTCAGCTGCTTCTGTCCATCATAATTGGATCATGTGTGGAATGAGCTTCCTGATGTGCATACAATTACAATGTTGAAAAGACATTTGGATAAGTATTAGTGTTAGCTTTGTTGGCATGTCATGAATTGGAACGGTTTGGAGTGACATGGGCCGGGAGCAGGCAGGTGGTACGAGTTTAGTTTGGGATAATGTTTGGCATGGACTTGTTGCACCAAAGAGTCTGTTTCATGCTGTACAACTCTATGATTCTAACTGGGTTTGTTCACTGATAACAGTCAATATCATTCACAACTTCTCACAGTCCATGTCCCAATGATTGGAACAACATCCACAAGCATCTACTCCCTCCACCAACGGCATGCAGTAGCAGCAGTGTGTACCATCTACAAGATGCACTGCAGAAATTCACCAAAAATCCTTAGACAACTTCTTCCAAATCCACAACCACTTCCATCTAGAAGGACAAGGGGTGGAGATACGTGGGTAACATCACCTGCAAGTTCCCCTCCAAGCCTCTCACTCTCCTGACTTGGAAATATATTGCTGTTCTTTCCATGTCACTTGAGTGCTGACACTCCCATGGGACCAGCAACTTGAGTGCACCTAGACCAAGTAAATTGCGATGGTTCAAAGAAGGAGCTCACCATCACCCTCTCATTGGTAATTAGAGATGGAAACAAAAGCTATTTTAGCTGGAGATGTCAATGTCCCTGAATGCTAGAACTGCTCACTGTACTCCAGTTGTGGTCTGTGCAGCTGTAAAGTAACTTCTACCTCAGTTTATTCTGCTCCCTAAGATAAAAGGTCGAGCATTTTATTAGCATTTTTAATTATTTCTGATACTTTCTGCACGTGATATTTACAGACTCCTAGGTCTCTTTGGACCTCCACTGCTTCCAATCTTTCTCCATTTTACCTGTTCTACACTTCTTCAGTCCAAAGCAGATGGCCTTATATTTGCTTAGATTGAAATATGTTTTTCACAGTTTTGCCTGTTCGCTTCATCTATGAATATCACTCTGCAATTTTAAGCTTCCCACAGAAGGGTATATTTGTGTTAGTAGCAACTTTGAGTGTAGGGATTTCCATCCCATCCTCCAAGTTGATGATAGATGTGGTGGATAATCAAATCTCTAGCACAGATCCTGGTCGGATACCACTGGCCCCTCATCTAATCGATTAGAATACCTGACTCTTGCCTCTACTCTCTGTCTGTTGTCAGTCAGCCAATTACTGAGCCAGATGAGTGACTTGTCTTTAGTTTAATGAGCTTCTAGTTTACCTGGCAGTCACATAGGAGGGATTCTATCCAAGGTCATCTGTAGGAATAACATCCAGAGGTATTCCACTGTCCATTATTTCAGTCACCTCCTCAAAACAGCTTAGCAGTCAAGATCTAACTTTTAGAGATCCATGCTGGCTTTCTCTAATGAGTTGATGATCAATGATAATATCTACCTTCGTTGAAGTGAATTTCAATATGTCTCAATACTGGAAAAAATTCCCAAGTGGCACAAAATGGCATCATTTGCAGCTGGTAGACTACACAATGGGAGGATTCTCATCAAAGGGACCTATCCACAGATTGGGGAAATCAAACTTCCATAGACTCACAGAGAATAACAGCATGAAAAGAGGCCTTTCGGCCCATCATATGAGTCAAAATTTGGAAGTCCCTTCCTAACAGCTCTGTGACTCTCTATGCCTGTCATCCCTATCCACTCTAATTCCATCTCTCAGCTCCTGGTTCCTATGCCTTGGTGGGGCACGTTCATGTAAATACCTATTAAATGTTGTAACGGTTCTCGCCTTCCATCACCCTGATTCCAGATAATTTGGATGCTTCCCAATTCATTCACTCAACAAGTATAAATGTTTAACAGGGTGCAAATTCTGAGAGAGAGTCCCTTAAGAGCTTTTGTGCCCTAATCTCCCCTTTCACAGAACACACTGATGCAAGATTTTTTTTCCATTTTCCCTGTACCTGCTGAGCACAGGCAGGTTTTACTCTGTGATAATACGCTTGCCTCTCTTTCAGAGGCTCACCTCCAAAGACTTGAGTACAAAATCTTTACTGACACTTCAGTGCTGTCCTGAGGGACTGCTGCATGGTCAGAGGGCTAGTTTGAGAGGTTAAACTGAGCTCCAGTTTGCTGTATCAGGTGACATGAAGAAATTGCAGCCCGCTTCAGTTCCAAGAAGGGCTGGGATTTATCCCTGGTCTCCATGCGAATATTTGGCCTCAAACCAAGATCACTAAAAAAAATCACTCAAATAAAAGCCAAATACTGAAAATCTGAACCAAACGCAGAGAATGCAGGAGAAACTCAGCAGGTCTGGCAGCATGTAGGGGAGAGAAACAGAGTTAATGTCCAATATGTGAGTCTTTGGAAGTTTGATTTCCCCTATCTGTGGATAGGTCCATTTGCCGAGAATCATCCCATTCTGTAGTCTACCATCTGCAAACGATGCCATTTTGTGCCACTTGGGCATTGTTTCCGGTACTCAGACAGATTGTAATTCAACGAAGGTAGAGATTATCATTGATCATCAACTCATTAGAGAAAGCTAGCATGGCATCCAATAAAAAGCCTGCATTTATTGCTCATCCCTAATTGCCCACAGGGCAGTTAAGAGTCAACCATGTTGGAATCACATGTAGGCCAAATCAGGTAAATATAGTATTCCTTTCCAAAAGAACATTAATAAACCAGATGGGTTTTCATGATACTTGATTATCATTAGACTTAATTCCAGGTTTTTATTGAATTTGAATTCCACCATCTACCATGGCAGGATTTGAATGTGGGTCTCTGGATTAACATTCCAGTGATAATACCACTAGGCTACCACCTCTATCCCCACCCTGACCCCATTCTTCTTCAGAACTCTGTTTCTCTCCCCACAGATGCTGTTAAGACCTGCTGAGTTTCTCCAGCATTCTGTGTTTGTTATTGCTAAAACTCTGATGAACAGGTCACTATTTCATTGCCAATTGTGGGAGCTTGCTGTGCACAATTGGCTGCCACATTTCTTGCATTATAACAGTGACTCCACTCGAACAGCAGTGAAAGACCTTGACAAATCGTGAGAACTTCCATGATTGAACCTTCAACTATCATCTGTGCAAAATCTGCCCCAGGCTTACAAGCCAAGTGGTACCCTCAGTAAATGGGCTCCTGATAGCAAGGCCCAATGTCAAGCCACCCCTCTGTGGGAAAGGAACAGGTGTCCCTGTTCTGGCAGGGTTGCCTGACTCTGTAATGGTATGAAAACTTCACCTGAGATCTGACCTCCTCTTGGTATTCATGCCAATGCCAAGCAGCAGTTGGCACCTGCACTGTTTTTATATTCATGGTCAATCCCATTTTGCCTAACTGCAGACAACTAGTTTCTAAGCAAAAGAACTGGGCTCAAAGCAATTGCAAGTTGCCCACCCTCCCAGCTTGCAGTGGATTTCATATTAAAAATGGAGTGGGGCAGTTAAGAGATGAAATAGTTTTTTTAACCTAACATAGAAACAGGAATTGCTATTCAACGTTTCTTTTCAATTCCTGGGATGTGGGCGTGACTAGCATTTGTTGCCCATCCCTCATTGACCTGAAACTGAGAGCAGTTAAGAGTCAAACACATTGCAGTGGTTCTGGAGTTTCATCATTGGCGGTCCCTCACAAATGAGGATAACTCACTTCCACTCCCAGGGTGAGTCTATAGACGGCTCAGTGCTGGGGACGTTGGCCTGGTCAAGGAGATCCACCACTGGTGTTAGTGGATCTTTCTTCCCAGTAGATTCGCAGGATTGCGCACAGGCAGTGTTGGCAATACTGCCCAATGCCTTGAGGTGTCTGCTGTAGACAGTCCATGACTCAGAACCATTTGGAGGGTGAGAACCATTGTCTAGGCCAGACAGGGTAAAGGTGGCAGTTTCCCCTCCTAAAGGACATTAGTGAACCCGATGGGCTTTTACAACACTTGCTGGCATTTCTCATGGTCACCACTGAAACAAGTGATAAGCTCTCAAAACTTTTTAATTGAATTTAAATTCCACCAGCTGCCAAGATACGATACGAACCATAACATTGGACCATTAGGCTGGGCCTTCAGAATTATTAGACAATAACATTACTACTATGTCACTATCTCCCCATAGCTAGTGAAACTACTGCTTTTGGTTAATATATCATATGGATAACTTTATAGTAAATTCATATTCTGCTTGATCCCATCTTGGGCATACAGTGTAGATGGGTGAGTTCCACCCCTAAGTCTTGTCGTTGTTAATTTTCCAGATATAACAATAACCACGTATTTCGGGCCCAGTTTCGCCGATGCCTCGCAATGCTCAATCTTCCTGCAACTGAGGAGGAAATGGCCCTGCTGGAGAAAGTTTACTGTGATGAACTGGGTTTTGACTTTGTCAGGTTCCTGGAAGAGGTGGATCCCCAGGAAAAGCCTGAGAAGATGTGAGTATATAGGATGGGGTAAATGCACTCTCTCATGGCCAGAGAGCAATTTTCACTTCTCTCTCCCACCTCTTCATGATGGATTACTTTGGGTTATGCTGTTGTACCACCACAACTCTGTGTACGTCCTCACAGTTGAAACTGTTTCTCACCACTTTGTGGTTGGGGTGGGCTGGGGGCAGAGTGGTTAGTAGGGAAGGATGGGCTGCATTGGGACTACCTCCACATCCCGAATAATCTATGACCCAATTGGAGGGCTAAGAGCTCAGCAGCAACACCAGGAGTGGTGGCCACTGCTGGGACTGCACCCAGAAGAAAAGGCAGTCACAGAGTTCCAGATAGGGAAGTGGAGTCCGGGCATGCAACGTTGGGAGGGAATGCCAAAAAAAGATGGGTGGTTTGGAACATGAATGTGATAATGGCAGGCCTTGCCACTGGCCCTCTGAATCCTTGGTTGACTAAAGACTGCCCGAACAGAGGATCTGCACACTAAACCCACTGAGATGCTACCTGCATTTGCCTGGTGGTTTTTACACAATTGAACCCTCACCTGCCGCTGGTAAAATGCTAGTTTCTGAGAGATCTCTCCACCAGTATCCCCACTGCTGGCAAAATACCATGCTGGTGGATGGATGATTGGCAGGCCAACCCCTTAAACAACATCCCCTTACCATCTTAACGGCCAGCTCACTTTCCAGCTGGGAGCCCAGAGGGATGGCAAAATTTAGTCCATGTGTAGGACTCAGCAGTGCAGATGGGGCTGCGAAGCATCATAACTGAGCCCGTTGCTGGCTTTGCTTAATAAACACTTGCTGAAACAGTAGTAATTAGAAGGTGGAATCCAGGTTGGTTCATTTCCCATTGCCAATCTCGTGGATGTTCCAGTCAAATGTGACTGTAATTGAGCCATATCTGAATCAGTCAAGAATGGCCGGGAATTAAGGGACACAGTTGCTACTGATGTTCTGATAAGGCAAGAGCATCCAATGGAGGGCATGGGGAGGAGGATGGTTTGGCTAAGATCACCTTACATCGCAGTGAGGTCATTGCAGTCAGTCAAAGAGGATCAAGAAAGCTCACAAGGCGTGGTTAGAGTCTGGAAGATCTCACAGGAGAGATTATCGTCGGCTAAGATGAAGGTTATTGATGACTCTGATCCAGTCCTGGTTGATTCCCCTCCTCCAACCTTTGCAAAATGGTGCCTATTTCTCTTTCCTGTCACCCCAGTCCTCACCGACCACTGCTGAGTTGAGCCAAGTGCATTGGATGTTGCATTGTTATGTAGAGTATGCATTGGTGAGCTGGGGACTCAAGGGTTGGATGTTAGGCTGTATTGCTGTACCAGCTAATTGGACGTTTTCCGCTGCAAGTTGGGCAGCTTAGTTTGCTGCACAATTCTTTGCACACTATACAGCATCAATTCCTGCACCAGCTGAGGTTGTTGTAACATATTCTCTTAACCTCTCCCCATGCCTGTTGCATGCTGACTCTAAGGTTAAGTCATGACCATTTGTTTTTCTTGCTACGGGGCGAGCAGGTCTCTGGTGACCTTACCCTCCACGTATTGACCCTTTTGCTTTTATTCTTCCACAGGTATAACAAACTAATGAATGAGATTCATCAGCTGAATGAGTCAAAGAAAAACCTTCAACAGGGAACCTTATCTGACATTAACTCCATCTTGGAAAAGATTAAAACCAAGGTGACATTATTTTGCATGTCTTCTCGGACTACCATCGCTGTTCAGCCACAATACAGAATTCTGATACCTGTAACACACCACTGTCCACATACATGGTACATCACTCCTGGCCAGCATTTCACATGGTACTGTATGTAGACTGGAGATCATCCAAAACTTTGCATCCTGTATCCTAAATTGCAATAAGACTAACTCAATTGTTCTGGGATAATAGGAACTGCAGATGCTGGAGAATCCGAGATGACATGGTGTACCGCTGGACGAACACAGCAGGCCAAGCAGCATCTTAGGAGCAGGAAAACTGATGTTTCGGGCCCAGATCCTTCATCAGAAACGTCAGCTTTCCTGGTCCTAAGATGCTGCTTGGCCTGCTGTGTTCATCCAGCTCTACACCTTGTTATCTCACTCAATTGTTCTTACTGATCTACTCTGACTCCAATTTGGCAACTTCTTGATTTTAAAATTCTCATTTGTGTTCTCAAATCCATCCCCACAGCACTACCCTGATCAATCTCTGTCATCTCTTCCAACCCCACAACGCTCTGAGATCTGTGCATTCTTCCAATTCTGGCATGTTGCACTCTCCTCTTATATTCATCACACATTAGTGGCCTTGTCATCATCTATCTATCCAAAATTTAAGAATTCCTTCCTGTAAAACCTTTATAGCCCTCCGACTATACTTAGGATGCTCCTTAAAATCTAGCTCCTACACAAACTTCTGGTCCAAATATCACCATCGATGTTAAAGGTGCTATACAAATGCAGTGGTGTGCACCATTTGCAGCTGTTGCAACTCCCAAAGGCTATGTCAACAGTATTTTTCTACCATCTGGAAAGACAAGCACAACAGATGCCTGGGAACACCACTTTCTGCAAATTCCCCATCAGGCATCACAGCACCCTGGCTTAGAAACCCTCCTTGTCTCTGGTTTGAAATCTTGAACAGCGACATGTACCAAATGGACTACAGCAGTTCAAGAAGGCTTCTCATTTTAACGGCAATTAGGGACGGATGACAACTGGCCTAACCAGTGTCCGCCTCCATCCAGTGAAAATATAGAATTCTCTCACTGCATCACACTATTACCCAAGAAAATTGTGCAAAGATACAGAAACAATAGCTTAGGGGATGAAAACAGCATCAAAGTCTTTCCCTGCTAAGAATTCGTACTCATACTTTTGCACCAGCAAGGAGTTTGTACTGCTTAAGTGATGCACAAGATCATAGGGATACTACCCCACGGAACAGGTTGTGCTCTTGGTCTGAGTATCAACTTGCTACCTTTAGGTACTTGCTACAGTTAGGCTTTGAGGATCGATCAAGCATTAAAATAAAAGCTATAATGATCACTCAGCTCCCTGACACTTGTCCAGACTGACATATAAGGCACTGAGGTATCCTTGACCCTCAAGGATATCTGTCCCAGGAAAGAGTTAATGATTCCAGAAGTATGGAGTGTGAATGTTGACAAGATGAAGAATGACCTCTGTGATCAGATTAAAGTCATGTCCAACTGATTTTTCCCATCTTGGCCATTTATCTCTTCCCATATGAACAAGGGACGAGACTGGTTCACTCAGCCTTTCAATCTGCTCCAACATTTAGTAAGATCATGGCTGATCTGATTTTAACCTGAACTCTACATTCTTAAAAAAAACCCTGATAATCCTTCATCCCCTTGGTAATTAAGAATCTACCTACCTCTGTCTTAAAAATATTTAAAGATTCTGCATCCATTGCCTTTTGAGGAAGGAAATTCCAAAGACTCAAAACCTTCCGAGGGATTTTTTTCTCATTTGTCTTAAATGGATGCCTCTTTATTTTTCTTAAATTTAGCCCTAGTTCTAGATTCTCCCAAAAGAGGAAACATCCTTTTAACATTCACCTGGTCAAGTCCCCTCAGGATCCTACGTTTCAATTGTGTCATCTCTGAGTCTTTTAAACTCAAGAGCACACAGCCCCACTCTGTGCAACACCTAAAAAAATCCGATGCTAAAATCCCATACGACTGAATACAGTAGTTAGCTTCGAAATTTAATAGGCTTGGAATGTTGGCACTGAATTCAGTATGAAGAGACGGCAAATATCAGGTTGGCTATTTTATGACCTCTTCAAGTCCAATTTGACCCATCTCTACTGAAATCCACTTCAGAAGGTCAGTGGAATGTGAAGATGCTTTTAGTGAAACAACTGCATGATTCAATGTTTATAGTTGAGATGTGTGAGGTATGAAACAGACAGTTATTGCTTATTGTAAGTTGTATCTTACCCCTGTTATGTTGGTTCAGACATTCAGAAAGCCAGTGAAGATTGGAGACCATATGAAGGACTTTGACAAACTGAATAGTGGGCGTATTTCTAACAGTAACTTCAGGAGAGCCCTTGATTTGGATGGATTTGAGCTACAACCTTCAGAGATGGAGATACTCGAGAAAGCGTGAGTTTACACAGCAGATTTTAGTACATTTTCAGCTTAAAGTAACAGGGCTTCAACTTGAGAGATAATGGGAACTGCAGATGCTGGAGAATCCAAGATGATAAAATGTGAGGCTGGATGAACACAGCAGGCCAAGCAGCATCTCAGGAACACAAAAGCTGACGTTTCGGGCCTAGATCCTTCATCAGAGAGGGGGATGGGGAGAGGGAACTGGAATAAATAGGGAGAGAGGGGGAGGCGGACCGAAGATGGAGAGTAACCACACATCAACGAATACCAGTCACAGTTGGACATAGAGCAGTTTTTCCGCCGTCTTCGCCTCCATGCCTACTTCTTCAACCGGGAACCTAAACCTCCTTCCACTGGCCCCTTCACCCGCTTCCAACACAAGTCCTCCTCCTGGACACCACCCCCAGGCCTCCTACCCTCCCTCGACCTCTTCATCTCCAACTGCCGTCGAGACATTAACCGCCTCAACCTCTCCACCCCTCTCACCCACTCCAACCTCTCCCCCGCAGAACGGGCAGCCCTCCGCTCCAACCCCAACCTCACCATCAAGCCCGCAGACAAGGGTGGCGCAGTGGTAGTATGGCGCACTGACCTCTACATCGCCGAGGCCAGACGCCAACTCTCCGACACCACCTCCTACCGCCCCCTCGATCATGACCCCACACCCGAGCACCAAACCATCATCTCCAACACCATTCACGACCTCATCACCTCAGGGGACCTCCCACCCACAGCCTCCAACCTCATTGTTCCCCAACCCCGCACGGCCCGTTTCTATCTCCTTCCCAAAATCCACAAACCTGCCTGCCCTGGTCGACCCATCGTCTCAGACTGCTCCTGCCCCACCGAACTCATCTCCACCTATCTGGACTCCATTTTCTTCCCTTTGGTCCAGGAACTCCCCACCTACGTCCGTGACACCACCCACGCCCTCCACCTCCTCCAGCACTTCCAATTCCCTGGCCCCCAACACCTCATCTTCACCATGGACGTCCAGTCCCTATCCACCTACATTCCGCATGCAGATGGCCTCAAGGCCCTCCGCTTCTTCCTGTCCCACAGGCCCGACCAGTCCCCCTCCACCGACACTCTCATCCGCCTAGCTGAACTCGTCCTCACCCTCAACAACTTCTCTTTTGACTCCTCCCACTTCCTACAGACTAAGGAGGTGGCCGTGGGCACCCGCATGGGCCCCAGCTATGCCTGCCTCTTTGTAGGTTACGTGGAACAGTCCCTCTTCCGCACCTACACAGGCCCCAAACCCCACCTCTTCCTCCGGTACATTGATGACTGTATCGGCGCCGCCTCTTGCTCCCCAGAGGAGCTCGAACAGTTCATCCACTTCACCAACACCTTCCACCCCAACCTTCAGTTCACCTGGGCCATCTCCAGCACATCCCTCACCTTCCTGGACCTCTCAGTCTCCATCTCAGGCAACCAGCTTGTAACTGATGTCCATTTCAAGCCCACCGACTCCCACAGCTACCTAGAATACACCTCCTCCCACCCACCCTCCTGCAAAAATTCCATCCCCTATTCCCAATTCCTCCGCCTCCGCCGCATCTGCTCCCACGATAAGACATTCCACTCCCGCACATCCCAGATGTCCAAGTTCTTTAAGGACCGCAACTTTCCCCCCACAGTGATCGAGAACGCCCTTGACCGCGTCTCCCGTATTTCCCGCAACACATCCCTCACACCCCGACCCCGCCACAAGAGGATCTCCCTCGTTCTCACACACCACCCCACCAACCTCCGGATACAACGCATCATCCTCCGACACTTTCGCCATTTACAATCCGACCCCACCACCCAAGACATTTTTCCATCCCCACCCCTGTCTGCTTTCCGGAGAGACCACTCTCTCCGTGACTCCCTTGTTCGCTCCACACTGCCCTCCAACCCCACCACACCCGGCACCTTCCCCTGCAACTGCAGGAAATGCTACACTTGCCCCCACACCTCCTCCTTCACCCCTATCCCAGGCCCCAAGATGACATTCCACATTAAGCAGAGGTTCACCTGCACATCTGCCAATGAGGTATACTGCATCCACTGTACCCGGTGTGGCTTCCTCTACATTGGGGAAACCAAGTGGAGGCTTGGAGACCGCTTTGCAGAACACCTCCGCTCAGGCCGCAACAAACAACTGCACCTCCCAGTCGCAAACCATTTCCACTCCCCCTCCCATTCTCTAGATGACATGTCCATCATGGGCCTCCTGCGGTGCCACAATGATGCCACCCGAAGGTTGCAGGAACAGCAACTCATATTCCGCCTGGGAACCCTGCAGCCTAATGGTATCAATGTGGACTTCACCAGTTTCAAAATCTCCCCTTCCCCTACTGCATCCCTAAACCAGCCCAGTTCGTCCCCTCCCCCCACTGCACCACACAACCAGCCCAGCTCTTCCCCCCCACCCACTGCATCCCAAAACCAGTCCAATCTGTCTCTGCCTCCCTAACCGGTTCTTCCTCTCACCCATCCCTTCCTCCCACACCAAGCCGCACCCCCATCTACCTAGTAACCTCATCCCACCTCCTTGACCTGTCCGTCTTCCCTGGACTGACCTATCCCCTCCCTACCTCCCCACCTATACTCTCTCCACCTATTTTCTTTACTCTCCATCTTCGGTCCGCCTCCCCCTCTCTCCCTATTTATTCCAGTTCCCTCTCCCCATCCCCCTCTCTGATGAAGGGTCTAGGCCCGAAACGTCAGCTTTTGTGTTCCTGAGATGCTGCTTGGCCTGCTGTGTTCATCCAGCCTCACATTTTATCATCAGGGCTTCAACTTGATATTGTTAATCACAACCACTTTGAATTCCCATCCTGAAAGTCCTCAACCCTTTCTCGTCTAAAGCACTCCTTAAAGTCAAACTGTTGAACTGAGCTTTTAGTCCTAACATCACCTTACATGGCAAGTTTTGTTTGATAACATGCTGTGGAGTGTCTGGTGCTGTTTTACTCCTTTGAAGATTCTACAAATGCAACTTTATGTTGTTTTGATCCCAAACGTGATAGCTCCAGTCATGATTCTCAAAACATTGAGTTTCTTCAACCATTTTGATACAGTCTTGTCTAAAGTGAATCAAAGCATTAATGCCTAATTGCAGGTTCTCTATACTTTCTCCTAGTTGGAACAACTGTCGACCTGAATCAAATGCAGCACTTAAAAAGATGTCATGCTTTCAGGAGCTTTGGAAACTGTTTCCAAGGGAGACCTGAAGCTGGAAGCAATTGCAGGCTGCCAAATACAAACTCATTACCTACACATTGCAACAGCAACCCAACTGAGCTTAAAGCCAAATCTGAACTTTCAGAGTCAAAACCAAATCTTCATTGCTGTGTCTCACCCAGGATTTTTTTGTGCATGATCCTGCACATCCCTGTCATGTTCACTTAATCTAACTGATTCACACAATGTTCTTAATAGTCTTCAGTGCCCTTTCCATGCCACTAGAACATGTAATTAAAGTTTGCATCAGCTATTTTGGTTTCTTCTAGTGTGTCAATGTGATACTGGACCCTGTAGCTCGGGGTTATGGAATGTGGATCATAAGGTCTTCCTTTTTCAGATTCCAAGCTGAAAGGTTACCTTTCTGAGTAGCCTTGGCCTGGTTTAGGAGGTAGAATCTTCCCTGAAACCTGTACAATCCTCTCCACCTCCTGGGCTGGCATCCAGAAGGAAGCAAGTACATTTGAGGCCTGGATGGGTTCAGGAGTTTCCAAAGATGCTAACTTGATGAAAATTCCAACTCCTAATTGAACTGTGCTCTAGACTCTGTGTCAGGGTTACTGTCTCAGCTATGGATCTTATTCATGTTGAAGAGTATTGACTAGCAGATCACCATGGACACAGGGGGGATCTTGTTCGCTAGGTGTGTCATTCCCTAGTCTCTCACAGCAGCCAATCTTTAACTGTCCCTCCTCTCCCTGACCCATGTCTGCCAAAGAATGCCAGCCTCATCATAAATCCCCTCCCCAACAATTAACCCACCAGCCCCGCCCCTCTGCAATATGGCAGCCTCAGTGAAAACCACACTGCAAACCGCACCTGAGTAAACCAGCTCAGAGAACCAAAACCCCTCTAACTTCCTCCTCACAGCCTCTTCACTATCAGTTATTGTCAACATTCTCCTGCAATACCAACTATTGGAAACACCACAATGTTAATTAAAATGAGCTAAATGGTTGAAGTGTTGTTCCAGCATTAATGTGAGATTTCTATATAATATTAGCCCTTTCAATTTACATTCTGCATATTGTTTTCTGCTGCAGGTACGAATCATGTAATATGCCAGGCTACATTGATTATAAGCTATTTATTGCTGAAATTGAATCTATTTTTACACTCGATCATCTTGAGAAGTTTCCACAAGCAGAGGTATGCTCAGTGACCTTAGTAAATATTGATTTCTGTATCTCACGGGAGATAGAAACATAGGAAGTTGGAGCAGGAGTAGGCCATTAGGCCCTTTGAGTCAGCTCCATCATTCCATATGATCATGGCTGATTATCATACTCAGTACCCTGTTCTCACTTCTTCCCCATATCCTTTGATTCCATTAGCCCTAAGGACTATACCTAACTCCCTGAAAACATTCAATGATCTAGCCTTGACCACTTTCTGTGGAGGACAATTTAATCAGCTTATTCTCTGGATGAAGAAATTACTTATAATATCAGTCCTAAATGGTGTACCCCCTGTCCTAGACTCCTTCTAGTGGACTTCACAGTTATCAAAACCATCCTTCTTGCATTTATCCTGTCTAGTCCTGCATGTATTTTACAGGTTTCTATGCACTCCCCACCATACCACGTTATTCTTCTGAGCTACGGTGAAGATAGTCCAATTCCATCCAGTGTCTCTTCACATACCGGTCTTGCCATCCCAGGAATCAGCCTGGTAAATCTTTGTTACTCTCCCTTCAAAGCCAAAATATTCTTCCTCCAGTAAGGAGACCAAGACTGCACACAATACTCTGGGTATGGTCTCCACAAGGCCCTGTGTAATCGCATCAAGATATCCCTGCTCCTATAGCTGAATCATTTAACTACAAAGGCCACTGCTTGCTTACTTTCAGTAAGTGCTAGAAAAGATGTCAGATCTCAAGAAAAATGTTAGATCTCAAGTAAAACTCAGCAACGTTCAAACCCACAGAACTACCCCATTCACAATTTACGTATAAATGTAAGAACATCTTTTACTCAATGTGTAAAGTTCTGAGGCTATATTGCCACTAGATTCTTTTCTCAGAAGTTAGTTGCTCTGTGTTGAACTGTATATAGAGATCCTCACAGCTGAGCTCATTTTGCTGAGTACAGATTTAACCCTTCTATGGAGGAAGTGACTGTCAGCTGCATTTGTTGATGAACTCAGCAGGCCAGGCAGCATTAGAGGTGCAGGAAAGTTGACGTTTTGGGACCCAAAATGTCAACTTTGCTGCTCCTCTGATGCTGCCAGGCCTGCTGTGTTCCTGCAGCTCCACACCGTGTTATCTTTGACTCCAGCGTCTACAGTTCTTGCTATCTCAGCTGTGGTTCTCACTTGTCTTGTATATTTGTCTCTGTGAATGCATTTGAGCCTTTACGTGTGATAATGTGTTTCTGTGTATGGCAATGCCTGGCTGTCTCAGTAGCTTTGTGTCTGTGTACATTCTATCTAATGTTTCCTTTTCAAAGGAGGTCTTAGGATAAATCACAGCTCAAATTGAAAAGCTCAGACTGACTCCAGTCAAAGGCAAATGTGACAACTTCTTCCAGGGATTACCCCCCTTCACGCTATCAGTGTACTGCGGGACCCAATGCTCAATCCTATTCTGCGGGTCAGCTGTGGGCTCCGTTTGGAACTGAAAGTCAGACATTTCTGAGTTCAAACCCCATTCCTGGGACATGAGTGCAATATCAAGGGAACGCAGCTGACTTTCAATTAGCGATTTAAACCGAGCCTCTGTTGGGCTTCTTCAGTAAATGTAAATGATCTCATGTTGCTGTTTGAAAGAAGTGCAGATCTAATCTCTCCAGATGGTCATGGACAGAGGTCATGGCTAGAGTACCAAATCAGCAAAAAGGAAGTGGGAATCAGCTGTGGGAAGAGGTTTGAGAAATTCATATGTTCTGCCTGGAACAGAGATGGTTAAGGGGCAACTTGATACAGATTCTCCGGTTGGTAAAAGGTTTCATGGAGTAAACAGAGAAAGAAAAGGCCCACCCCACTGCTGAATGGGTCAGTAAGCAGAGGTCAAAGATTCAAAACCATTGGCAAATCTTCTAAGGCACAAATGTGGAGAGATGTTGAGGTCTGAAATATGCCATGGCAGAAGCTGAAGCTATAAATGATTTTAGGAAGGAGTCAGACATGTATTTAAGGATGAGGAACATGCAGAGTTATGGGCAAAAAGCAGGGACATGTGGGAGTAAGGAGAAAAGCTCTCTCAAAAATCTAGCACGAATTTGATGGAACAAATAGCCTCTCTTGGGCTGCAAGTTTTTAGCATTCCACAATATTTTCATAAAAATTCTTTTCATTATTTGGACCATTGAATAAAATATAAATTATATACAATAATTGCATTTGAGAGAGCAAGGGCAGTTTTTTTGGTACTCATTTGACCAATGCTATTTATAGACATAGTTTAACAACTTGCCCAAAAATGTTACTGGCACATCTCTGGAGCAGGTGGGACGGGGTCGTCTAGCCTAGAAGTAGGGACACTACGATTGCACCACAACAGCCAATAATACAGTTTATGTTTGCTATCTGAATGATTTTTCTATTAGGGATCTGTTGTCACTTGTTGATATTTCCTTGCCATCGTCAATGCCGATGTTAAAATAAAATGAGTTTCAGGTGAATATCTACACTGTTAAATCACTGATGTTCCCATCCTCCAGGTAACCCAGTACAAGCCACCACCAGATTGGACTCTGAACACACTGACGACAGAGGAGATCACTGCTTACCAGCAAGCTCTGGCTAGACTGGCAGAAAGGGTAAACACATCATGAGGGGATTAATAATGAATGCATATGGGTAGCAGAGGTATTCAGAGCTGGTGGTAATGGGGCTGGGCTACCAGCATAGAATAATTTGGCACCAGAAAAATGACATGGAGTTTTCAGATTGTCATAAACACCCTTTAGGGAGAAACTGGCCATGCTTATCTAGTATAGGTGCCCTGTGTCTTAAGTCACAAACTCCGTGACTGGTTCCCTAAGCTCTGTGACCAGGCAGTAAGTTGTGCTATACACACACCAACAGACAGAACGAGTGAGTGCAGAGCTGCAACATAGTGAAATTATAACTTTCAAAATCTCGCAGGATGTTCCTAATCTGATCCATATTGAGGAGGTAGGATAAAGTGCAAGACAGATATAGATAGCAGGCCTGGCTGTAAGGCTTGGAGCCTCGAGACTTCTGTGGGAGAAGGCCTCAATGTTCGATGGCCCTTTTGTTCCTTGGTAAAAAGTGAACAGAAGCCCATGATGGATTACACCCAGACTGGTCAATCTAAAGAGCAGGACTTATAGTTAAAAGTAATGCCTTTGGTCGTGTCGTAAAAAAGAGAGAGCTAGGGGTTCAGGTTCGTAATTCTTTGAAGTTTCTGTCACATATAGACAGGATGATTAAGAAGGTGTTTAGCACATGTGCCTTCATTGCTCAGAGCTTTTGATTATAGGAGTTGGGAAGTGGTTGCCCTGTTATAGGAGGATATTATTAAGCTGGAGTGTTCAGAAAAGATTTACCAGGATGTTGCCAGGAATGGAAGATTTGAGCTATAAGGAGAAGCTGGATAAGGTGGGATTTTTTTCACTGGAGTGTAGGAGGTTGAGAGGTAAGCTTAGAGAGGTTTATAAAATAATGATGGACATAGTTAAAGTGAATGGCAGGTGTACTTTCCCTTGGAGGTGGGGGATTTCAAGACAAGGGGGCGTTTTTTAAAGTGAGAGGAGAAAGATTAAAAAAGACACAAGCGGCAATATTTTTAGTGTTTGTGCGTGGAATGAACTTCCAGGGGAAGTGCTGGATGCAGGTACAGTTACAACTTTTAAAAATCATTAGGATAAGGACATGAATAAGAAATGTTTGAAGGGGTACGTGCCAAGTGCAGGCAGGTAGGACTAGTTTAGCTTGGGATTATGGTCGGCATGGACTGGTTGGACCAAAGAATCTATTTCTATGCTGTTGAGAGCGTCCTGTTGAATTACCCCATTGGGAGTAATCAGGTTATCCCCATGCTGCCACCTCCCCACCACTTTGAAGCACTCTCCATCTCTCAATGCCACTGTTCCAAGTTAGAAAGCATCCAGTTCAGGAGTAGACCACTCCAGTGAAAATCATTGTGATTTTCACAATGTCCCACACGGTGTGAGTTCCTCACCTTCATTCGAGTCCAAAAACAGGTTCAGTGGCAGCATTCCCACTAATGTTCTGAAACCGGAAGTGAATGCTGGGAATGGTGTCAGCACACCAATCACCCTGTGCAAAACCTACAGAGTTTCAAGAGAATATTGCTCAATAGTAAAAAAAATACCATCCAATTATTTCCAGTATAAGCTTTGTAAAACATGGCTTTACCGAGTTACTCAGGCTCATTTTATCTGTCGTAAATTAATTCACACAGGAATTCAAGGGAAAATGTATTTTTTTCCTGTGTTTTCATGATTAGGCTGCGTATCATAAAATGCCTCTAGTTACCCTCATGTCCAACACCTTCTACTTCCTGTTTAGGTACAGCAAGTATAAGCACTCTGCTCTACTAGCAACAGTGTTTGGTTCTGTGCAGCCTAGTGTAGGAATGGTAGATTGACATTGAAGGGGAGCAGTGCTGATTCACCAGAATTATACCTCAGTGAAGGGGCTAAACAGTTTGGTGATTGTCTGTATAGGTTACTTTTTCCAGTTTAGGGGTATTTTTAATCAACCTGCTATGACACAAGTCTGCAGCTGGTGAGTTTGGAATCTAGTCTCCTGGTTTAGAGGTAGGGGCACTATCACTGAACCACAGAAGGCCACAAAACGTCATTCCCTGAGCAGGAATTGAAACTGTCCATAACAGTGAAATTCAGGAGCTTGTGCTAATTGTAACATTTGGGATGATTCAAGGAGTTGCTGGGGTGAAGAAAAAGGGAACTGTTTCCGAGATTGTTAAGAGTTTAGATTGATCAGGACTAAATGTAGAGTTTCAACTTGGGGTGAGATCAGACAGCACATCTTCACACAGAGGGTAGTAGAAACCTGGAACTTTCTCCCCCCACAAAGGTTCTTGATATGAGCAGGGGTTGGGGGTGGGGTCTAAGATCGATTGAAAAATCTCAGAGCTGAGATAGGTGGATATCTCACACATTGTTAAGACACTGGTATTGAAGATGATGGAGCCAAAACGGGACGTAAACGGTGTAACCGTCCGACAATTACAGGCTTGAAGGGCTGAATGGCCCCTTGCTGTTCCCATCAGAATTATGCAGTATAATAAGGTCATTTCGGGAGACTTACTGGTGCAAGAAAAGCATAGACTCGACTAGGTCGTGAACTGATTAGCATCGTTGAGTACTTTTGTTCGTTTAGATACTGGGGAGGTTCGGTCCGGTGTGGGGGAGGGGAAGCTATTTGTCCCGGTTGGCCTGCGCGGTGCACGGTCACGTGATGGCACCGATGGGGAACGCTCGCCAACCGGATTCGGACTCTGGGAGAGCGCCGCCCGGACCCGAGTTACCAACAAGTGTCTTTGCGGTCGCCAGGTGAAGAAGAGGCAGCTCCAGCTGTTCCCGCCTTTTGAAGACTATGACCGCCTCAACATCGGCAGCGTCACGCAGTCTCAGTTCCACCGCGTGCTCGTGGGGCTGGACCTGGAAAACCTGCTGAGCATGCGCGACATCCGGGTACTGTGCCACCGCTTCCGGGTTACCATTGGCAACCGCCACGACGTCAACTACATTGCGTTCTGCGACGCCGTGTACGACGCAGCCTGCATGGACAAGAGGAAACCGTGAAGGCAGCGCTCGGAGCCTCACCTCGAACTGTTCCCAGCAACCTTCACCCTCCGATCCTTACAACCACCCCGCCATTTCCTGCCACCGCTCCCCCACCCCCTTCCCTCCGTCCCGTCCATCTCCCATCTTCTCCATCCATCCTATCCCATCCCTTCCCTCCATCCCCCCATCATGTCCTCTCTGCCCAACCCCTTATCCTGACCATCATCATCCATCCTATCCCAACCCTTTCCCTCCATCCCCTATCTATCATGCCCTCTCTGCCCAACCCCTTATCCTCTCCATCCATCATCCACCCTCTCCATCCATCCTATCCCATCCCTTCCCCCCCATCATTCGTTCTCTATCCATCCCCGCATCCTCTACATCCATCCCCCATCCCCTACATCCATCTCCATCCCACCCCCACCCTATATATCCCAATTCTCTCCCTCCATCCCCCCCCCCATCATTCCCTCTCTGTCCACCCCCCCATCCATCCCCCATTCTTACCCAATCCCCTCCATTCTTCCCCCTACCCATCACCCCCATTGGTCCCCTCCCCCCCAATTCCCTCCCTCATCCCCTATCTCCATCCCTCATTGTCTCCGTACATTCCCATCCCCCATTTCCCCTCCACCCCCTTTCTCCAGCCCCCTACTCCCCTATCCCCTTCCTCCATTCCCCCATCCAGCATTCCATCCCTCCACCCCTCCCCCAATTTCCCCATCCCATCACCCCTTCCCTCCATCCCCCCAATTCCTCTCTCCATCCCCCAGTGCCTTGGTTTCCACAATTGAGGAATGATCAGCAAAAGCTGAGGACAGAGTAACAAAACTCAACTTTCACTTTAAGCAATGCAAACAGTGCCCAGAATTCATAGAATATAGCAAAAACTTATTTTTGACTTTCAAAACTCTATGATACCTTCCATAAAATTCAGCGAATCAATTCTACCAATGGTGTTTCCAAGGTGTGATTTCTTTCCTCATGTTTCTTTTCGTTGAAATAGTTGTTAGATTATAGTAATCAAGAATCTGAACCTTGCAAGATTTTCCTCTAACCAAGAGAAACACTGCTCAGCACTTGATGAACGATCTCAGTGAGGGAGTGACCCACACAATTGGGTTCAGTGTAGCCTTCACTTCATACTGGCTCAGAGGGTTAGCTGCATTCACACCAGGTATCCTGAAGGGTCCTCAGGTTTTCAAAGTGAGATTCAAAAACACTTCTGTGCTTGGTGATGGAAATTCAACAGCAGTGGTTTACTTCCTGGGCTGTTTCCTCAGTTATAGCTGCACTTTCCCAGGGCCAGCACTGGGAGACCCACTTTGGGAAGGCAGCAGCTCGGAAGAGGAACTGCCAGCAGCAAATAGGCAGCACTCCTTCCTGGCCTTATCCCAATCTTGGCACTCAGTCTGGAAAACTTTGGTGGATGCCTCTGTGACCTTGTTGTTGAGTGATGGCCTGAGAATTGCTTCTGGCTGTGAATGAGTCATACTTGGGTTCAATGGGCTGGGCTGAGAATTGATTGAATCCTTGGGAGGCACCATACCTGAGGGAGATTCCACAAAGACAGGATTCCAACACGATGAGGTTGGGAATCGATGTCTGAGAAGCCAGCAGCAAAAATACAGACTAAATGGGTTATTTTTGACATTGTGCCGGAGCTGTATAATGGCAAAATATTAAAATACATTGAAATCATATAATAAAGTCGACTAAAACTGAAGACATTAGTTTTGACTGGTGATTACACTGCAGGTAGTTAAATATTTGCTGATAAGCCAATGTAAATAGTATTCAGCTGTGAAAGCAACTTATGCAGCTGCTGTCTGTGTCGTGATATGATAAAATACAAGGAAGTGACAATGGCCATTCTGCCCTTCTTGGTTCATTCCTGCTGACACAGGGCCTCAATTCTCCTGAATTTCATTTTTGTTGGAGTCATTCTGGCCCTATTTCTCTACCTGAATCCTTATCCCATTGACAATTGCCTCCAATGAGAAGGTCACCTTCCTTCTAGGTTGTCCTGACATTTTTCCAATCCTATTTTGACAGCCTGGCTCCTAATCTGTGACCCCAGCCACTAAGGAAGTCAAGAGCAGTAAATGTTGCTGCAGTGGTTCAAGAAGGCAGCTTACCATCACTTTCTCAAGGATAAGTAGAGATTGGCAATGATGGCCGACCCACCAATCAATAAGACCATGGCTGACCTTTTGTTTTCTGAATTTAACATCCCCATGAATAGTTGACGACCTGCCTGTCAACAATCCATCTACCTCCACCTTAAAAATATTCAATGACTCCTTTCCCCACCACTTCCCGAGGCAGAGGATTACAAAGTCCCACAGCCCTGCAAGAGAAAATAATTCATCTCATCTTTTTCCTGAAAGAGTGACCCTTAATTTTAAAACAGTGTCGATTGCTTCCATGCTCACCCACGAGAGGAAACTGCATTTCCACATCCAATTTGTCGAGACCTTTCATGATCTTATACACTTCAGTCAAGTCACCCTCACTCCTCCAAACTCAATGGAAACAAGCCCAGCCTGCTCAATCCATCCTCATAAGACACTCTGCTCATTCCCGGTTATTAATCTAGTAAATCTTTTCTGAACTGCTTCCAATGTATTTACATCCTTAAGTAAAGAGACCTAAACTGCACACACTGTTCAAGATGTGGTGTCACTAGTGTCCTGTGTAACTGAAATGTAACATCGTAACTTTTATGTTCAATTCCTCTCTTATTAAAGGACAGCATTCCATTAGCCTTCTAGATTACACACTGTACCTGGTAAATTTAGTGTGAATCACATCACAATCCCTCTGCACCTCAGAGTTCCAAAGTCATTTCCATTTAAATAATTCCCAGCATTTTTTTTATTCTTCCTGCCAAAATGAACAATTTCACATCTTCCCACGCTATTCTCCATTTGCTCAATTTTTGCCCACCCAGTCAACCTGTCTGTAGAGTCATAGAGTAATGCAGCATGGCAACAGGCCCTCAGCCACAACTGGTCCATGCTGACCATGGTGCCCACTCAGCTGGCTCTAATTGCCCACATTTGTTCCATGCCCCACTAACCCTTCTCATCCATGAACCTATCCGAATGTTTTTTAAATGTTGCTATTGTACCTGCCTCAACTATTTTCTCCAGCAGCACATTCCGCCTCTGCACTACTCTCTGCATGAAGAAGTTGCCCCTCAGGTCCTTCTTAAATATTTCCCCTCTCACTTTAAACCTCTGACCTCTAGTTTTCAATTCCCCATCCCTGGTGATAATTGATGGCAATCAATGATCAAAATATCCAGTTAAGTTGCACCTATTTCCATGAATTTTCTTTGTAGAATGTTTCACAGACTCACATGGCATTAGTTTATTTTTTCAAAGACAAGGAGAAGTCATTACAGAGATGGAGATCTTGGCAGAGTTGACAGCAACTGACGATATCTTCAATGTGGCTCATAATTGGGTATTCATAATTTGTGTGATGACACACAATTACCTGCCTATTATATAACACATTTTACTCACCCCAAGTTAAAGTTGTCCATAAATTAGGCCAGTGCACATGATCAGATAGTCAGAGGGATTATGAATGATGGCAGCAAGGTAAAAATAAGTTATATCAACATAACGGGAAGGTAATGATTGGTGAGTTGCTGGTGAGTGTTTGCATACTGCCGTTTAATAAATCTTGAATTTATTTCTGTTCAGCTTAGTTACATTAATAAATGAAGTTGTGGCAGGACATCTCAGTCCTGTGGAATGCATGATCTGGTTTGGAGGCAGTCTGTGGAAGGCTTGTTTGGCCAAGCCCAGGTATGGGGGGAACTGCCTTATGAAGAGAGGTTGTGTAAGTTGGGCCTGATTTGAAACACATAAAATTCGTAGGAAACTTGACAGAGTAGACACTGAGAGGTTGTTTCCCCTTGCGAGAGGGTCTAGGACCAGAGAACATGAGAAATCACACATTTATGACAGAGATGAAGAGAAACTTCTTCTCAGAGGGTAGTGAATTTGTGGAATTCTTTACCACAGAGGGCTGTAGAGGCTGGGTCATATTCAAGGCTGAGATAGATTTTTAATCAGAAAGGGAATCAAGGGTTGGGGGGAAATGCAGGAAAGAGGAGTTGACGATGATCTGATCAACCATGTTCTTATTGAATGGTAAAATGGACTCGATGGACAGAATGGCCTAATTCTGCTTCTATGTCATATGGTTTTATGGCATTATGGATATAGTTCTGGGCAAGGATCACGTGTCAGAAACATTTAAATAACAGTGATCATAGGCTTAAATTTAATCACTTAACTAAGGTTGACAGTTACTGCTGCATCTCAGTGACAGCAGTAGTCCAAGCAACCATCATTCTCTTCATGTGCTGTATACATTATTGTCCTTACGTAAACTCTTGAGTGCACTGCCTGAAAGAGAAGTTCAACTGAAGTTTTCAACTGGAGCCACTGGATATCTATTTATACAGAAATAATATACAAGGGTGTAGGGAGAACAAAAAAGGCACTAAGTCATGATACGCATTTGCAGAGCTGGTGCAGACACAATGGGCTGAATAGCCTTCTTCTGCATTTTTATGGTTTTTCCAGCAATGTGTTAATCATCACCACTGCTCACTGTGCTAAAATATGTTTCTTCAGGTTCCCTTTGATTCTTTAGACAATATGCTAATCTCTATCTTCTGATTACTTACTTTCCTTTTCCTGGAAGAAATTCCTCCTTATTTGGTTTATCCACTGCATTCAAGCCTTTGACTCCACTATCAAATCTCCTCCTAAACATCCCCACTGTCACTACCACAGATTATAACTTTGATCACCTATATAGCCAAAATATCTGCAAATGCAAATTCAGTGGCTGTCTGGAGAGATGCTCCAGAATGTCACATTTGATGCGGTGACCAAGAAGCTTCAAAGAGATAGACAAAATTGGAGAAATGAGTGACTATTCCCAAGACTGAATATAATGAGAAAAAAGAAGCAGTCTGGGAGAGAGATATATTTTGTGTCTTCCCCTTTCACATATACACAAGAACAAGGGTTAAAAGTCAATTCAACCCTAGTCAGTGTGAACTGGTGGAAGGAGGTATACTTGTGAGGTGAGGGGCTTGTTTGTACCAGTGGGCTAAAATCCTTTACTTATTCACCTGGATCCAGGCACCGAGTATGGTCACAGTTCACGAACCACCCAAAAGTCATCACTGCATTGTAGGTACACGAATCTCTCACTCTGAGTGCTAGAAGGCAGCTAGCCAGCAAACCAGAGGAAACACAACTAGAGAATTTCAATTTCCTGTAAAGGCAAGAATACAGAAACTGACTGCTTGACTCTAATGCTCCGCCATCTACTCTTGACAAACAATCTATAGACACTGATCTGTATGTCTCATAACTTTTATCTTTTTTGAACTCACTTTTCATGTCTAATCTTTGTGTAGTTGCATATGTTCTAGAGTTATTTCATCTCACATTTAGAAACTAACAACCTTAATCTTTGATAACTCAAGAAAGCCTTGGTCCTTTTAAAATATGAATTAATTTGGTCTGGGAGAAAGAGAACCACAAGGGAGCAATCTGTTGTTTAAATTAACCATGCTGCAAACAACTGAGGGGACAGTTGAATAAACAGGGCAAATGGGTTCATTCCTCTTGACCAAGAAGCTTAATAATTTGACTTTTCCCTTGAACTGTAATATTCTGGGCTATCTCACCTAAGGAACTGGTTGTCGCAAATTAGTAATCTGAGATCTGGTTGTAAGTTCACCCCGAGGAGAATGACCTCAGCTTCTCCTGTGTCAATGTAACTAGAAACTCTCATCTTTGGTATCATTCTAGAATTGGTTCTACTTAATACATAAGCTGGGAAGTAGAGCTAATTAGATGGTGTTTTTGAAGAGCTGACATCAACATGATGGACTGAATGATCTCCTTTACTACACTGCAGTTTTATAGAGAGGGCCCCAATATTTGATGCCTATGTGGAGCTGAGTTTCCAGGCCACATCTGAATCTGTAATAGGGGAACTACAATTGGTCAGGTGGCTAAGTCAGGTGGACTGCTCCTAATTGACATCCTACCTGAAAAAGGCATGGGATGTGGGAGATTGCTGAAGGAGGGGACTATTCAGGGTTATCCCACCAAATGGTTGTACTGAATCATACTGACTACTGAAAGATAATCCATCACACACTGGTTTAGGAAGCTAAACGTATCTCTAGGCTATCTCAGAAATTAGAGGGAAGTAATATATCTAAAGAGTATTCAGAAATGCAATTCCATATTTACCAACCACATTACGTAAACTGGGCAGAGGAAAGTTATTTTTCTTCGGATGTGGGCATTGCTGGGCCAGTCTGGCATTTGTTCCTCATCCTTAATTGTCCATTGAACTGAATGCCTTGCTGGGTCCATTTCACAGGGCAGCTAAGTTAATTACATTGCTGTGGACCTGGAGTCACTTGTAGTCCAGACTGGGTGAGGACAAGTTTCCCTCTCTAGGATCAACTTTTACAGCAGTTATCATGGTTATCACAACTGTGAATAGCTTTCAATTCCAGAGTTTGGCAACTGAGTTGGAATTCCAGCAGGTACCGTAGAGGGATTTGAACATGCATCTTTGGATTACTAATACCACAATGTAAAGGATGTGTGGTAACCTGAAAGAAATTGGTGTGCCTCAGCGATTCTGCAAAATAGGAAACATGAGACCTTTCCACAATCAAAGAGCTTGGGAGCAAACAAACCTATAAGGTAAATACTGCACCTACTCCAAATCTGGGGGATATTGATAACAGTGAAAACACTATACTGCTCCAGGATCTAGTTCCACCTCACTTACACTGATGTGGTTGGCATATACCTACGAGGGACATAAAACAGGGTGGAATGATGGTAATAACTGAATAAACTAAATATTGACTTAATCAAATGCTGCTGCAAAAGTCTTGCTCACTAGGACATTGTTTCATTACAATCATGTAAGCTCTGTCAGATTGTGAAGACAATCCATTGTTTGGAGGCCAGATAGACAGTGAGTGAGAGTACCACTGCATTAAGGGGCAAGGACACAGGGTGCAACATGAGATGGTGGTGGCGAGACAGGTAACCCAGCTTTAGTACATACCCCACAACTCCAGGTTGGATGGAACCGACCGTACAAATCAGCCAATGATCCTATTCCTGGCCACATTTTCTAAGCACCTCAGCTAATGCCATTGCATACACAGCTATGAGATTAAAATAAATAGAAACTCGATGACCAGCAAGGACACGATGGTCCGAGGAGCCTTTATCCATGCTAGAAAAGCAATCACCCTCTATGGCTCTCTATCCTGTGGAAACACACAAGCTAGTGGGAAATATGGCAGAAATAAGAACAAAGAACAAAGAAAATTACAGCACAGGAACAGGCCCTTTGGCCCTCCAAGCCTGTGCTGATCTAGATCCTCTATCTAAACCTGTTGCCTATTTTCCAAGGATCTGTATCCCTTTGCTCCCTGCCCATTCATGTATCTCTCCAGGTACATCTTAAATGATGCTATCGTGCCCACCTCTACCACCTCCACTGGCAATGTGTTCCAGGCACCCACGACCCTCTGTATAAAGAACTTTCCAGCATATCTCCCTTAAACTTTTCCCCTCTCACCTTGAAATCGTGTTCTCTAGTAATTGAGTCCCCCACTCTGAGAAAAAGCTTCTTGCTATCCACCCTGTCTATACCTCTCATGATTTTGCAGACCTCAATCAGGTTCCCCCCAACCTCCATCTTTCTAATTTCAATCATCCTAATCTATCCACCCTCTCTTCATAGCTAGCGCCCTCCATACCAGGCAACATCCTGGTGAACCTCCTCTGCACTGTCTCCAAATTATCCACATCCTTTTGGTAACATGGTGACCAGAAATGTACACATTATTCCAAATGTGGTTGAACCAAAGTCCTATACAACTGCAACATGACTTGCCAACTCTTGGTTTTCAATATGCCGTCCGATGAATGAAAGCATGCTGTATGCCTTCTTGGCCACTCTATCAACCTGCGTTGCCACCTTCAGGGTACAGTGGACCTGAACACCCAGATCTCTCTGTGCATCAATTTTCCCCAGGGCTTTTCCATTTACCATATAGTTCGTTCTCGAATTAGATCTTCCAAATGAATCACCTCGCATTTGGCTGGATTGAACTCATCTGCCATTTCTCCGCCCAACTCTCCAATCGATCTATATTCTGCTTCATTCTCCACCAGTCCCCTTCACTATCTGCTACTCCACAAATCTTAGTGTCATCTGCAAACTTGCTGATCAGACCATCTCGATCTTCCTCCAGATCATTTATCTATATCACAAACAACAGTGGTCCCATGGCAGATCCCTGTGGAACACCACTGGTCACAGTTCTCCATTTTGAGAAACTCCCTTCCACTACAACTCTCTGTCTCCTGTTGCCCAGCTCGTTCTCTATCCATCTAGCTAGAACACCCTGGACCCCATGCGACTTCACATTTTTCATACGCCTACCATAGGGAACCAGGATTTCAGTTCGCTGTCTCCTCAGAATTAATTTGCTCTTTTTTTGATCATGAGCTCCCTTGGGGATTGTAAAGAAAGCTTGACTGGAACATGAGCTCCTGTTGTTCGGTTCCAAAGGCCAGTCACGGAGCAGTGCAGGAATATGTGTCCCTCATTCCTGAGAGGTTAATGTTTACCCTGTTTCCTTTGCTAGTCTGGTAAAGCAGCCCATTTGGGCCTGTCTACTGCTGAGAGGTTTGCGGATTAAGAGGAATCATCCTCACACCAGATCAGGGTGTGGAGCAGTGTTTGTTTTACTATTATTTGAGGACAGGAAAGCTCAGAAGAGGTGTGGTCCACATCGACATTTCATTTTTTGAAAGTGTGATGACTTGTGTAATTTTGTCAGCACAACATCCTTGCCCCTAACCTGGAGTGATAGCCCCTTCCAAACCCAAGACCATTACCATCTAGAAGAACAAGGACAGCAGGTGAATGTTAAGTCCCCAACTGTAGGTTCCGGAAAAAGCCATAGACCATCATGACTTGCAATTATATCTCTGTTCCTTCGTATATCTGTTCGTTCCCAAGGTCAAAATCTTGGAACTCCTTCCGTGACAGTGCCTACACTAAACGGACTGCAGTATTTCAAGAAGATAGCTCATTACCTCCTCCTCAAAGGTAATTGATGGATTGGCAATGGCCCAGTCAGTGATGTCCACGCCCTGAGAAAAAGCAGCTTTTGAAAGTATCAGCCTGGCCACTTCCCGGGTAAATGGAGAGGGATAAGTTGATCAGAGCTGCCATGCTCAGTGCCTCCTGCTGTGATATACATGGGGCGAAAGCAGAAGGGTGAGCAGCTCTGATGCCAATCATATTCCAATACTTTGCCAACACACAGCCACTTTGAGAAGGTCCTGTGTTGTGCGTTGTGCCCATGGAGACTATCAATCACAAAAACTTATACTTTCCTGGTCAACCTCCTGGGAAGAGGTGGGTACTTGATTTTTGTACTCGACTGGCACTCTTCTTCTCAACTGGAAAGCTAAGTCGACCTTCTTTAATATTCTTCCCTTTTTTTTCCTCTTTCTGGAAGGTTTCCTTTCATGAAGAGGTGGCAGCTTCGTGGTCATGTCACTAAGCTTGTAATCTAGGGATTTGAGCTTAATGGAAGGAAACTGGTCAACACTACCTGATCTGGCCTACCTGTGACTCCAACTATATGAGTGACTCTTAACTATGGTCTGAAATGACCCAATGATGCCCTCGTCCTATGGACATGTTGAAAAAAATTTCAGGCAGATTGCTTCTGACCAAAAGCATTGACATGGAGAATGGGCGGACTACTTGGCTGATGAGGCACCACCTTTCTGACTTCTGCCCTTTGAACTTGATCAAAACAAAAGCTTAATTGCGACTCTCTTCAACATAAATTGGCTTTCTTTCTGTTATGGGTTGGCCATTTTGGCCTCAGTTCAACATATGGGCTCAGTGCCATAATTTGCTGTGCTCTGATTTGTTGCTCTGAATTGCTGCAATTGTTATGTTGGGTGTGAAGGTTTGCAACTGCAGTAACTACCATGTCTTTAGTTATAAGTCAGCAAAAAGTTTCAGCAATGTATCTTTCAACCTGTGCTTGAGGCAGTCTGTATTTAATGCGTGGTAGCTTGAGACCCACATCGAAATGTCATAGGAAATTTATGGTGTTTGTCAGCTTGTCAACCTGGAATTTCTGCTGAGTTCCAGTACACTTATGTAGATTGCTCAGGAGATATGAAGTCCCCAGGCATTTCCTCTTCTTCCCGAGTACTTGTGTCATAGACAAAAGCGTGCTTGGCATCATAAAGAAGGAGACACTTGGTAAAGTTTCTCATTTTCAAGACATTAAATACATTTTTTAAATGCATGAGCCTGTCTGCTTATTGTGCTGCAAATGACAATGGTGATTTTCCAGTTGAAATTCTAAGGGATAATGATCTGATTTCATAATACTTGGAGGACTATTGGTCCAATGAACCACCTTGCTTATAAGACAATAAGTGATAGGAACAGGAGCAGGCTAATCGGCCCTTCGAGCTTGCTCCACCATGTAATAAAATCATGGCTAATCCGAAACTCCCCACGCCAACGTTTCCATATCTTGCATGCAAACCTCAATTCGCTGACTGGTCAACAAACTATCTCAGCCTTAAGTATGTACACAAGCACTCTGCCCCCACAGCTCTCTGCGGCAAGGAATTCTAAAGACTCTCAACCTTCTGAGAGAAAAAAATTCCTCCTCATCTCCGTCTTAAATTGGTGCCTCTTAATTCTGAGACTATGCCCTCTGGTCCATGAGGGAAAACATTGTTTAAACATTTACCCTGTAAAGCCCCTTAAGAATCCCATATGTTTCAATGAGATCACTTCACATTCTTCTAAACTCTGGCAAGTAGAGTTCCAATCTGTTTTGCCTTTGCTCATGAGGCAATCCCTCCCAACCAGCGATCATTCTAGTGAACCTTCCCTGAACTGCCATGACTGAAATTATATCTTTGCTTAAATAAGGGGACCAAAGTGCTCACAGTACTCCAGATGGTCTCAGCACCTTGTACATTTGCAGTCAGACTTCATCCTCTTGTGTGAGACAGCATGGTGGCTCAGGGGTCAGCCCTTCTGCCTCACATTGCCAGGGACCTGGGCTCAATTCCACCCTTGGGTAATTGTCTGTGTGGAGTTGCACATTTTCCCTGCATAGGTGTGGGTTTCCTCCCATAGTCCAAAGATGTGCAGGTTAGGTGGATGCGCCATGCTAAATTTCCCATGGTGTGCAGGGTTATAGGATTCTCTTCAGAGGGTCAGTGTGGACTCAATGGGCGAAACAACCTGCTTCCACGCTGTAGGGATTCTGTACTCCAACTGCCTTGAAATAAGGACTAGAATTCATTAGCCTTCCTCGGAACATAGGAGCACAGAGCTAATCAGCCCTTAAGCCTGCTTTTCCATTCACTAAGTTGAAGCAGATCAGTGGCCTAACTCTATATGCCTGTTTTGGGCCCATATCCCTTGATATCCAATCGTAATAAAAAAAATTGTCTATCTCAGATTTAAATCTAACAATTGATTTAGCATCAACCTCCATTTGAGGAAGACATTTCCGAACTTTCACTACTCTGTGCATATAGATGTGTTTCTAACATCTCTCCTGAATAGCGCTAATTCGTAGACCATGCCTCCAGGTCTAGATTCTTCAACAAGTGGAAAAATTTATCTTTAGAACCCTCATTTTTCCTATTAATATTCTGAAGACCATAATTAGATCACTCCTCAATCTACTAAATTTTAAGGAACGAAGACCCAATTTGTCTAATCTCTCCTCATAATTCAACCCCTGAAGCCCAGATATCATCCTTATAAACTTGCAGCGAAATCCCTCTACGACCAAAAATCCTTCTTAAGATGTGGTGTCCAAATCTGCTCACAGTATTCCACGCGGGGTCTACCTAGAGTTTTGTATAACTGCAACACAACATCTACATCCTCACACCCCAGCTCTTTAGATATGAAGGTCAACATTCCATTAACTTTCTTGACTATTTTCTGCACCTGTCTGCGGCATTTTAAAGGCCTTTTCTGCTGAACCCCTGAATCTCATTGGACGTCCATTGTATTCAATTTTGTGCCTTCCAAAATGGATAACCTCACATTTGCTTATATTAAAATCCATTAACCAGCCTTGACAACATTAGTGCCTTCAACAGGAAAATGAAAAAAACAGAATGTGTTCATGTTTCATGTCTCTGATAGATATGGCTTTCCACTTCAGTATCATTTCTACTTTGAATCGGAGACTGCATTTGTCATAAAGCTACAGACCTTTTTCTTTCAAGATATAATTTTAAAAACAACCTACTGGTTAGAACTGCTGTAAAATGGACTGAGACAAGATAAGCTGCTCAAAATTGCAAAGCCACCTTCCAAGGGAACACAAACAAATCCCCTCAGGGAGATTGCCACCTTCCAAGGGAACACAAACAAATCCCCTCAGGGAGATATGAAACGTGGGGCTTCAACAATGGATGCATCCATTGATACCTATCACGATACCTCAGGAAATGGATCATTAACAAAGGTGAAGTACTAGATACTAACACAATGGCTGTCATGAGCAGGCCCTCCAAAAGACCCTCTTGGAGATACACATGGAAACTAGTATATCAAAGGAGGATCTAAGAGTATTTTGGAAGGTCATTGAAGAGATGCAGTTGTCTCCATTTGCTCTCTGTGGAGAAGCTAATGCTGGGTTCCCGCAAAAACAGCTGGAGAGAAAAATCATCAAAGATCTGAGAATTTTCAATAAGTGCAACATTTGCTCTGATTGACTGCAATCAAGCCTGCATCAACGAATCAACATCAGTCTCAGGTTCAAAGCTTATACCTCAGCGACAACCTGAGGATTCCAAACGGTGCTTTTTTGAAATTTTCCTTTGTATAAGACACTATTTCCCTTTAACTTTGTGTATGTGTGTGTCTATGTGTTTGTATGCACCCAACTGATTGTGTGAAGGCTGTGTGCTTAATGGTACATTTTTATTTCTTTCCTCAAGTTACTAATTAGTTAATAAATATTTATTTTCTTTGATGCAAGAGAACCTTGTTAATTGGGTCTTCATTGCTCAGAGCAAAAATAGTTTACTACATTTTCAATTACTGAGATATAAAAATAAAATTGCTATAGTCTTACCAGACCATCGGGCTGCTCTCTCTACTGAGAGAGATGACTGGTGTTGGTTTAACCATGCTCCAGGTGAGGGTAAATGGTTAATAAGGAGACTCCTGTATGGTAACCTTAGCTGGTGTGGGAATTGACACCATGCTATTGGCATCACTCTATGGTGCAAATGTGTTGTTCAGCCAACTGGCAAAAGAACCCAAAACTTTATTGTGACCAGCTCAAGGAGATTGAACAGTCAGGAGCCATTCACCCTTTCTCACTTGAGTCATAACATGGGGCTATGAAATGTAAAATTGCAGAGGTAATTTGCAGGGAAATTAGACAGTTAAAGAACAGTAATACTTGGAAATGATCACACTGGTTGTACCAGAACACTGTTCTGAGGTTTACAAAACAAATCAGACCCGCAGCAGGCTGAAGAAATACTGACATGAGCATTGTGCAAACACAGGGCAGCTGGTGCTGTGGAGACGTTGCGAAGCACTTCCTGATGAGATTGCTTTTGACTTTGGACAGTGGCTTTGCTGAAATGCACTGCTTTGCAAATAGCTGAGGGCTTTTCATAATCTTGCATCTTAATTCATTGCCCTCATGTTTTTCCAAAGTCACACATATTACCAGAAACAGGCAGTGGGAGGATGCTTGCAAATGGAAATAACATGGGGTAGTGAAGAGAGGTGTGCACGCAACCTTCACTGCTTCAGTCAATACTGTTTCCTTCTTGTATTTAATTTGCAAAGGAATTGTTTGACATCATTTTTGAAATGTCTCATCAATTGGAGCCCTCAGCTGGAATATTGTGTACAGTTGTGGGCACCACATTATAGGAATGGTGAGAATGCATTGGAGAGAGAGTGCACAAGTGATTTACAAGAATAGTCCCACGGATGAGAAGCTTCAGTTATGAAGAAAGATGTTGGGACAGCTTTCCTTGGAGGCAAGAAGGCTGAAAGGAGATTTGATGAAGGTTTACAAAGTGATGAGTGGGCTGTATAGAGCAGATAGGATTTAAAGTGAAAACCATATTAACCAAAGGTGATGTGAGAGAAAAACTTTCTCACTCAGTGAATTCTTAGGGCCTGGAATGCACTGCCTGGAAAAATAGTGGAGGAAAGTTCAATTGCAGTATTATTGTAATGATTTGCGTGGAAATAGTGCAGTAGTGTATGGGGTAAAAACAGGAGACTGGTGCTAGGTAATGATGCTTATTTGAAGTGCCAGTGTAGACATGATGGGCTGAATTATCTCCTTAGTAAACCTGTGATTCTGGGATTCAATGGATCGCAAAACCTTCCAGATTGTCTTGGATTGACTTAAAACATCCAGAGAGATCATTTTAAAGAAGAGCTGGGAATCCTTTAATGGCACCCTGATCAATATTTATCCCAGAAGCAACATCACTGAAATAAAGTAGATTACTCCATCATTATTATTCCTGTTTCTCTCTCTCTCTCGCCACAGGTGCTGCCAGACTTGCTGAGTTTCTCCAGCATTTTCTGTCTTTGTTTCGGATTTCCAGTATCTGCTGCACTTTTATGTTACATTCTTCTCGGGTTCTCTCGCTGCCTGTTTTCAGGGGAGGTAATGGCCTAGTGGTATTATCGCTGGACTATTAATTAGGGAGACCTGGGTTCAAATCTTGCCACAGCAGATGGTAGAATTTGAATTCAATAGGGGAGAATGGAACAAATTTGGAATTATGAGTCTAAAGGTTATGAGCCAATTGTTGGAGAAAAGCCCATTTGGTCCTTTTATGGCAAGGAAATCAGCCATCCTTACCTGATCTTAAAATGCACTCTGTGCAATAAATGCTGGGCTAGTCAGTGATGCCCTCAACCAACAAACAATAAAAAATGCCTTTTGAATGCATTTTCCTACAAAAGTGGCCATACTTCGGGAAAAAAAACTACATTGGCTGCAAAGCCCGAAAGATATGAAGTGCTTCATCTCAATCAAAATCATGATTCTTTTTTGAAAGATGTTTTCTTTTTTGGGGTGGGTTATCAGATTGCACGGACGACATTTATTGTCCATCCCCACATGCCCTTGAGAAGATCCAGGCCACTTCAGAGGAAACAGTGGTGCAGTTATAAACTCATGGCACTGCTAATGCAAAAGTCCAGGCTAATTGTACTGTACGGACAAAAGCTCACTTATCACCATTACAAGTGGTGATATTTCAACTCAATTAATAAATTCTGGAATTGAAAGCTAGTCTCAGTAACGATGACCAGTCAATGATCAAAGATTGCATCAGGTTCACTAATGCCCTTTAGAGAAGGAAATCTGCCATTCTTACCTGGTCTGGCCTCCATGTGACTCCAGACCCACAGCTATGTGGCTGACTCCTGACTGTCGTTCTTCACCCAGAGAGTGGGGAGTCTGTGGAATTCTTTTGTGGAGAAAGAGGTTGAGAATAAAACATTGACTGCTTCCAAGAGGGAGTTAGATATAACTTTTAAGGATAAAGGGATTAAAGGCTGTGGGGAGAAACTAGGAACAGGACACTGAGCTGGATGTTCAGCCATGATCATATTGAGCAGTGCAGCAGGCTCAAAGGGGACTGAAAGGCCTTTTTTTTTGCTCCTGTTTTCTATGTTTCTATGAAATTATCCTTGCAAACGACTCAGTTCAAGAGCAATCAGAGACAGGCTTCTAAAATTTGCCAGGGATTCCCACAGCCCACGAGAAAGAACGATAAAGCAACCCATGACCTTATTGGCTAGTGATATCATTATGGCAAAGAGGTGACTGGGAAAAGAGATCTTGAGGCCTCTTGTCTAGTGGAAAGATGCATGACAGACTCCCAGAAATGGGGAGGTCATGATGTCTACCCCATTCCCAATGACCATGTGCAACCTTCCCATGAAGCTAGTGCCAGGTGCCCCTGCCATCTCTCTCAGTCAAGTGCTGGGTCCTTTTGAAATGAGTAAACTGGGTTTGAATAATTTATATAGAATCCCAGCAGTGATTTTAGACTCAACTCATGGACTGGCAATATAGCCAGAGAGCCCAGAAGGGCTGTGGGTGCCTACCTGTGGAATGGCTGTGCTATTACCACACTTGACACTCACTGGACCTATCCTCCTTTGGATCCAGATAATGCATGTTCTCTCAATGTAGCATGCAGCCTAATTATTGCTTCTAATCTCATGTTGCCACCATTTTAATATGGGAATCATGGTAGCCAATTTATGCATAGCAAGTTTCTACAACTATTAATGCAAGAGTGATGGGAGAAACTGCATTAATGATTAGTTGAGAACTGAACAGCAACCAGGACACTGGGGATAACTGTCTTATTGTTCCTCAAATACTGCCAGAGGATCTTTTACCTAAGGTGGTAGACAGAGCTTTTGAGTTAACACCTTATCCAAGCAAAGGCACATCCAACGTGTGGGGTGGCACAGTGGTTAGCACTGCTGCCTCACAGTGCCAGGGACATGGGTTTGATCCCACACACGGGCAACTATCTGTGTGGGGTTTGCATGTTCTCCCTGTGTCTGAATGAGTTTCCTCCCACAAGCCTAAGATGCACAGGTTAGGTGGATTGGCCAAGCTAAATTGCCCGTAATGTGCAGGGATGTGGAGCATAGGTGCATTAGCCATGGGAAATGCAGGGCTACAGGGATGGGGTGGGTCTGGTTGGGATGCTTTTTGGAAAGCCAGTATGACTTAATGGGCTGAATGGCCTGTAGGGATTCTATGAAGCCATTTCATCTAATGAAGTGGCAGCACTCTGAAAACTTGTGATTTCACATGAACCCCATGTTATGTGACTTCCTGCTTTGTCCACCCCGGCCCAACACTGACACCTCTATAATAATAAAATGTGAGGCTGGATGAACACAGCAGGCCCAGCAGCATCTCAGGAGCACAAAAGCTGATGTTTCGGGCCTAGACCCTTCATCAGAGAGGGGATGGGGTGAGGGTTCTGGAATAAATAGGGAGAGAGGGGGAGGCGGACCGAAACGTCGGCTTTTGTGCCCCATAACCCTCTCTGATGAAGGGTCTAGGCCTGAAACGTCGGCTTTTGTGCTCCTGAGATGCTGCTTGGCCTGCTGTGTTCATCCAGCCTCACATTTTATTATCTTGGATTCTCCAGCATCTGCAGTTCCCATTATCACTGACACCTCTACATCATTGCACAGGAATGCCAGACTTGATTGTGTGCTAAAGAGCTGGGTTTCAACCCTTGAACCTCAAGCTCTGAGGTGAGTGTGCCTGCTCCTGAGAACACACCTGTATCAATGCAAGGTGAGGATATTCTCATACTTTCAAAACCCAACTCTTTATTCCCAGGAGATGTTTTAATTTGTGTTGACTGGAGAGTAAGAATAATGGAACAGACAAAAGCAGAGAACCAAAAGTCATCAACATTATTGTGAAGGAAGCTGACACATTTGGAGTGTACTGCATTCAACAATATAACAGCAAAACAATTGAGGTCAGTGTCAAATACACTAGGTTTTTTGATTTACTGAATTTATTTCTAACAGTCTAGAATGTCAAAAACTAATGCAGAACTAAATACAGTACATTGTCCATTCTCCTGCTGAATAAAGTAAAACACAAACTATCTGGAAAATAGGCCCAAAAACAGCGACATCCATTTTTAATCTTCCGTGTCTGACAAGAAAAGTACAATTTTGGCCCAAGGGCCTGCATAAGGAGGTCAGCCACATCTCACCTTCTTTTGAGGTAGGGTCTGCAGAAACAGCAGCTCCAACAGAGCAATGGGAGAGAACACAATCAATTATTTAAGGCGCTCCACAAAAGAAGTAGAGGAGACATGAGGATTTTGTTTTTTAACACAGTGGGGAGTTGTGTTCTGCAATATAGTGCCTGATTGGAGATTCAACTGCACATTACAAAAGGCAATTTGATAAATGCAACAAAAGAAGGGGTTCTTGCGGTACAGTAGTAACAGCCCTATCTCTAAGCCAGGAGACCTGGGTTCAAGTCCTAACTACTCTAGAAGTACAGAACGATTGATTAGGAAAATATCCAAACAGTACAAGGGGAAACAAAATACGGGGTATGGGTAACAGAGAAGTGCCAAACTAGTTAATTGGCTTTTTCAAAGAGAGAGCACAACCACGATGGGCCTAATGGCCTCCATCTGTGCTGTGAGATTCTACAACAACATATTATCAATTTTCAAAAATACCTAAGATGAGTAAGTTTAATGCCACCTTTTCTGCACTGCAGGGAGTGATCAATCTGTACATCAGTGAAGAAACTGTATACCTGGGTAGGTTGCTGTGCTGTGCTACCCTAAATCCCCTTCCCCTCAAACAGACCGGTCCCTATCCCTCCCCCCTCTCCATTAATTGAATTGCAACTTAATCAGACCACAGTCCAACAATTAAGGAAGTGTTTTACAATCTTTACTTTCATAAAACCATCTCCAAATGGGAGCTCCTGTGTCATTTGGGCCAAATCCTCCCCTGAAACTCATGAAAGGGTCTAGAGATTCCAGCCAGGCAAGGCAGGGAGCTGGGCCCCATTTGTGGATCCACTGCAGACTGCACGTGGCTGCTGGCACTTCCCTGAGAAACTGCTTTGCTTGTTAGTTGCACTGGCTATCCTCTCTCCTGAGGCACCCAGTGTAACTCCAAGGCAGAAACAAGGGATACCAATTTTCCCCCAAACATTTTAACTGTGTTCCGCCTGTTTGTTTAGTCCGACTCATACACCACAGACACCCCTAGCACAAGCTCACCCAGTGGCAGGGCCTTGCAGGGCTGGGATTACGACTTCAGCTGTAGGCCTGAAGCCTGACCTCCCGGACGTCTGGCTGCCATTGACCACAAACAAGCCAAGGATCCAGGAGTTGACTGAAAGACAGAACAGTCTGGCTCACCTTCTTTAGGCCTTTCCTTCCCAGGCTGTCCTCTGATTGACCAAAGCCAATAGTTAGTGAGAAAGGCTCACTATTACCTAGGCCTTGACACTTTGTAGAGTAGCTGGAAGACAATGAGGCAGGACGGCCAGAGATATCTCATGTGATGGGTACTAGGAACACCTATGGCGGACACAATGATAAGTGGAAACTCGACTGTCAAAGGCCTCAGCCTTGTCTTGTCACTTTGTAGCTGGGAGCTATGTTGCCCAGTGGCACTTGGAGGGATATGGGGGCAGTGATGCTCCTCCCAAAGGTTCACAATGTGCTAACTGACTATTCGCTAAGAAATATTAAAAAAACCAACCTGTGGGCTCCAAATGAGAAGAAACATTTTGATACAGGTAAAGAGATTTACACAACATAATATAAGTAATGCAGAGAATGGAGTGATTCCAACAGCCTGTAATCCTGTGGCCTGTCTGCACTTGGCGATCCGTACGTCATTTATCAAATGTGGCCATATTTGTACCCCTGGGTTCAGACAGAATTGCGATCTTCTCATCATCAGGTCTACTAATCAATGCATAGAGCACTGTTGAGGTTATATAGTAAAATTCGAAAGAAAATGACATGATAAAGATGTAGAAATTTGTGGCCAAGATCCATTCACAGATGGCTCCTATGTGTTGTTTCTTGGTGTCTGGATGGACAAAAAAGGCCAAATCTGGAGAAGAGTTAAGGATAAGTCACAACAAAGGGCTGATTTACTGTTGAAGAGTAAGCACCAGTATCTCCCTCCCTCCTTCATCGCACAATTCCTCGACACACTCCATTTCCATTGAAGAGATCTCCATAGTCCAGTCATTGCGGGACACGTTCCTCACTTTTCTGAGACATGGCCATGCTTTGACATTGATAGATATACAACTGAGCTCTACACATGTCCTTGTATCAGAGTATCTCATTCATACGAAAATGTCTCTGGTTGACTTGCCCCTTGGCCCAGAGGTAACAGAAAGAGGAATTTGATGTAACTAATTGAGTTGCTACAATCAAGAATGCACTATCTCTGATCCCCTTGTCTCTTCTTCTCTGCCTCTCATTTCTCTTCCCCCTCTTCTTCCCATTCTTTTACCTCTTCCTTGCCCATATCCTTTCATTTTTGTCTCATCACCTTCTCTTTCCTTCTCCTCATTGCTCCTCTCCCCTCCTCTATCTCCTCCCATCCTTGGCTCTTCTTTCTTCTTCCTCCCTTTCTCTTTTCACCTCTTCTTTCTCTTCCCCTCCTATCTCCTTCCCTTGCTCCCTGTCCTCTTGTCATTCTTTGAATCTGCCAATTGAGCATTTCTAATGCCGGATTCTCAATCGTTTTGCGTCAGCATTCCCATAAGCAAGATGGGTGAATACCGACTGTTTACTCCCTCCCTTGGCAGTCTCCCCAGTCCCCACGTGAATGAAGCCAGCAGCTTTCTGTGTGCTCTGCTGCTGCCAAATCCCCTGTGAATTTGACCAGTTCTGCCGCTGGAAGCAACTGGTAAATGGAATTTGGACTGAGCATCAAAGCTAGGGAGTAATTCCACCAAAGGGAGCATCGCAGTTAAACACATTGTAAAAACTGAAAGGACTGCAGATGCTGTGAATCTGGAGCAAAAACAGAAGTTGCTGGAAAAGCTCAGCACGTCTGGCAGCATCTGTGAAGAAAAGAATCAGTTAATGTTTCAAATCCGGTGGCCCTTCAGTTCTGAGGAAAGGTCAACGGACTTGAAACGTTAACTCCGATTTCTTTCTTTACAGACGCTGCCAGACCTGCTGAGCTTTTCCAGCAACTCCTGTTTTTGTTCCAGTTATACACAGCCCTATCCTGACATGCCATCCATGTACAACTACTGCCTAGCAGCACTGACAATCCCAGATAGCCTTATTTCTCCTTCCAGGTCTACATGGGACAAATGAGACAAATCAATTGAAGAATGGGAGATCATGACAAGAGCTGGGAGAATCTGTTTTCAAAGAAAAGAAAAATGAATTAAATGGAAGGAGCAGGGCTTGTAATTGGCCGGCTCTTTCAGAGAGTTATCATGGGCAATAGGCTAAAAAGTCTCATGATTCATGTTCATGATTCTTTAGAAACACGCTCTTCAAAACCTCTCTCTGTTGTTCTACGTAGCAGCCGGGAGCAGTACTAGAGAGCAACCTCGAACATGGGCAGCCACGGCCAATGAAGGATACAGCAAATAGAGAAAACCACTTGGAAAATGGCCAGAAGTGCACGTAGAGGTGCCAAGAAGCACTCCTTCCCCGTCAAATGGAGCCTGAACGTTAACGCTGTCTGTAAAATGGTATAAATGCAACCACTGACAAAACACAGTGTGGCTCCAAAGTAGTGTAGCACCATGAGAACCGATGGCTGGAAGAGAAGCAACTCATATTAGGGCAGCCAAATATGTCATTTCATTACCAATGCAATGTATTCAAATCCAAAGTAAATATCACCAATGCACAAAGTGGCGATTGCAGCAAATCCCAGAAGAACTGACTTACTGTTAAGTTGCGTTGAGCTAATGAAATAAAAGAATTTGTCAAGTACCGTTCATCTGACCAACACCTCACGTTCCATTCTGCCCTTGCCCCATCCTTTGTCATCATTCAAGCCCTTCCCATCCCATTCCCATTTTCTCATTATTCATCATGTTGATCTCAGCCATTCCCAATCACAATCTCAATCCCCTCCTCTCGCCATTCATAGACCGCAGTCTCCCGACAACCTGCCCTTCAGAATTTTGATTTACACCACTTCCCACCTATTTCATTGGTAGAAGCCTTTAAACCAGGGCCATCTAAGTCTGTACAGAACACCCCAATACTTTGGAGAAATGGTCCCAGGGCCTCCCTGATCAGTACTTCCTCTACAACTAGGAAATTGCCTGAAGCCAGCAGTTTGTAGAATGAGTAACAGCACAGTGTTAGCTAATAGAAATTTCTGACCAGCTACAGGTGAGGCGCGCACACACACACATACACGCACACACACACACACACACACACACACACACACACACACACACGCACACAGACATATACGGAGAAGCTCTCTCACACACATACATACACATACTGACTCACACACAGTCAGACATGGTCACACACACACAGACACACACACACAGATACAGACTCATACACTTCCACACACTCACACACTCTCACAAATACACAAACACTCACACTCTCAGATTCACACTCACAGATACACAAATGCACACCCAGACAGATTGAGTCACTCACTCACATACAAACAGGAAGAGTCACAGATACCATTTTGAGTGCGAGCAGCAGCAGAGCGGCGTTTTCTCTTTCACAGAAGAAGCGGGAGCAGCGGAGGAAGTGACGAGGACCAGAGGGGCAGCCGGGAAGGAAAGCAGTGACCATATATATCAGCAAGGCGGCTAAACCCGAGACTCTACAACTGTAGTGTCTCCCACTCGCCCTCCTCCTCTACCCGAGTTAATAAGGTAAGGTTCATTCTAAACTTTCTCTATTGAATATAAATTTGTTATTAACTTTATAGCAACTTGAACTAAGCTTTCTACTTTAGTACTGAGTGGGTGTTCAGATAAGTGGGGTATGGATGCTAGGGCAGTTGCTTGCTCCTCCTGCAGAATGTGGCAGGTGGGAGACATGGCACACATCTCCGCTGGCTACATCTGCGGGAAGTGCACCCAACTCCAGCTCCTTGAAAACCGTGTTAGGGAAATGGAGCTGGAGCTGGATGAACTACGGATCATTCGGGAGGCAGAGGGGGTAATTGAGAGGAGTTACCGGGAGTTGGTCACTCCTAAGGCTCAGGACAAGGATAAATGGGTTACAGTTAGGGGGAGGAAAGGGGACAGACAGACAGTGCAGAGATCCCCTGTGGCCATTCCCCTCAGCAATAAGTATACCGTTTTGGATACTGCTGGGGGGGATGACCTACCAGAGGAAAGCCATAGTAGTCAGTTCTCTGGCACTGAGCCTGACACAGTGGCAAAGAAGGGAAGGGGGCAGAATAGAAAAATACTCGTGGCAGGGGACTCGATAGTTAGGGGAATCGACAGGAGATTTTGTGGTCAGGATTGGGATTCCCGGAAGATATGTTGCCTCCCTGGTGCCAGGGTCCGGGACGTCTCCGATCGGGTGTATAAGGTTCTAAAAGGGGAGGGCGAACAGCCAGAAATCGTGTTACATATTGGCACTAATGATATAGCCAGAAAAAGGATTGAGGATATAAAAAGTGATTTCAGGGAGTTAGGATGGAAGCTGCAAAGCAGGACGAACAGAGTAGTGTTCTCTAGTTTACTACCAGTGCCACGAGATAGCGAGGCGAGGAACAGGGAGCGGGCGCAGCTTAACACATGGCTGCGCAGCTGGTGTAGGAGGGAGGGCTTCAGATATGTAGATAATTGGGATGCCTTCTGGGGAAGGTGGGACCTGTACAAGAAGGACGGGTTGCATCTGAACTGGAAGGGGACCAATGTCCTGAGTGGAAGGTTTGCTCGAGTAGTTCAAGAGGGTTTAAACTAGTATGGCAGGGGGGTGGGAACCTGATCTGTATACCGGAGGTGAGAGTTGATGCAGGTGAGGCAGTAGCAAGAGGTAGACCAGCTAGTGGGAAGGATTTTCCTGGGAAGGAACCAAGGGATCAGTTAAAGTGTGTTTGCTTTAACGCAAGGAGTATCAGGAATAAAAGTGATGAACTTAGAGCATGGATCAGTGCCTGGTGCTACGATGTTGTGGCCAATACAGAGACATGGGTTTCTCAGGGGCAGGAATGGTTGCTGGATGTTCCAGGATTTAGAGCATTTAAAAAGAATAGGGAGGGGGGAAAAGAGGAGGGGGTGTAGCACTACTAATCAGAGAGGGTATCACAGCTACAGAAGCTTCCATTGTCAAGGAAGATCTGCCTACCGAGTCAGTGTGGGTGGAAATTAGGAACAGCAAGGGAGCAGTCACCTCGTTAGGGGTTTACTACAGGCCCCCCAATAGCAGCAGGGAGATTGAAGAAAGCATAGGTCGGCAGATTTTTAACTTTCCCAATATTGATTGGAACCTCCTTCAAGCAGAAGATTTGAATGGAGCTGTTTTTGTAAGATGTGTTCAGGAGGGTTTCCTAACGCAGTACATTGACAGGCCGACGAGGGGAGAGGCCATTCTAGACTTGGTGCTCGGAAACGAGCCGGGGCAGGTATCAGATCTTGTGGTGGGAGAGCATTTTGGTGATAGTGACCATAACTGCCTCACATTCTACATAGCTATGGAGAAGGAGAGGATTAGGCAAAATGGGAGGATGTTTACTTGGGGAAGAGGAAACTATGATGCAATTAGACATGAGTTAGGAAGCATGGACTGGGAGCAATTGTTCCATGGTAAAGGCACTATAGACATGTGGAGACTGTTTAAGGAACAGTTGTTGCGAGTGATGAATAAATATGCCCCTCTGAGACAGGCAAGAAGGGGTAAGATAAAGGAACCTTGGATGACGAGAGCGGTGGAGCTTCTTGCGAAAAGGAAGAAGGTAGCTTACATAAGGTGGAGGAAGCTAGAGTCAAGCTCAGCTCTAGAGGATTACAGGCAGGTGAGGGAGGAGCTCAAAAATGGTCTGAGGAGAGCCAGGAGGGGGCACGAGAAAGGCTTGGCAGAACGGATTAGGGAGCACACAAAGGCATTTTACACTAATGTGAAGAATAAGAGAATGGTCAAAGAAAGAGTAGGGCCGATCAGGGATAGCATAGGGAACTTGTGTGTGGAGTCTGAGGAGGTAGGGGAAGCCCTAAATGAGTTTTTTGCTTCTGTCTTTACGAAAGAAACGAACTTTGTAGTGAATGAAACCTTTGAAGAGCAGGTGTGCATGCTGGAATGGATAGAGATAGAGGAAGCTGATGTGCTGAAAATTTTGTCAAACATTAAGATTGACAAGTCGCCAGGCCCGGACCAGATTTGTCTTCGGCTGCTTTGGGAAACGAGAAATGCAATTGCTTCGCCACTTGTGATGATCTTTGCATCCTCGCTCTCCACTGGAGTCGTACCTAAGGACTGGAGAGAGGCAAATGTAATTCCTCTCTTCAAGAAAGGAAATAGGGAAATCCCTGGCAATTACAGACCAGTAAGTCTCACATCTGTCGTCTGCAAGGTGTTAGAAAGGATTCTGAGGGATAGGATTTATGACCATCTGGAAGAGCATGGCTTGATTAAATGCAGTCAACACGGCTTTGTGAGGGGCAGGTCATGCCTCACAAACCTTATCGAGTTCTTTGAGGATGTGACTAGAAAAGTTGATGAGGGTCGAGCTGTGGATGTGGTGTATATGGACTTCAGTAAGGCATTTGATAAGGTTCCCCATGGTAGGCTCATTCAGAAGGTCAGGAGGAATGGGATACAGGGGAACTTAGCTGTCTGGATACAGAATTGGCTGGCCAACAGAAGACAGCGAGTGGTAGTAGAAGGAAAATATTCTGCCTGGAAGTCAGTGGTGAGTGGGGTTCCACAGGGCTCTGTCCTTGGGCCTCTACTGTTTGTAATTTTTATTAATGACTTGGATGAGGGGATTGAAGGACGGGCCAGCAAGTTTGCAGACGACACGAAGGTTGGAGGTGTTGTTGACAGTATAGAAGGCTGTTGTAGACTGCAGCGGGACATTGACAGGATGCAGAGATGGGCTGAGAGGTGGCAGATGGAGTTCAACCTGGATAAATGCGAGGTGATGCATTTTGGAAGGTCGAATTTGAAAGCTGAGTACAGGATTAAGGATAGGATTCTTGGCAGTGTGGAGGAACAGAGGGATCTTGGTGTGCAGATACATAGATCCCTTAAAATGGCCACCCAAGTGGACAGGGATGTTAAGAAAGCATATGGTGTTTTGGCTTTCATTAACAGGGGGATTGAGTTTAAGAGTCATGAGATCTTGTTGCAGCTCTATAAAACTTTGGTTAGACCGCACTTGGAATACTGCGTCCAGTTCTGGTCGCCGTATTATAGGAAAGATGTGGATGCTTTGGAGAGGGTTCAGAGGAGGTTTACCAGGATGCTGCCTGGACTGGAGGGCTTATCTTATGAAGAGAGGTTGACTGAGCTCGGACTTTTTTCATTGGAGAAAAGGAGGAGGAGAGGGGACCTAATTGAGGTATACAAGATAATGAGAGGCATAGATGGAGTTGATAGCCAGAGACTATTTCCCAGGGCAGAAATGGCTAACACGAGGGGTCATAGTTTTAAGCTGGTTGGAGGAAAGTATAGAGGGGATGTCAGAGGCGGGTTCTTTACTCAGAGAGTTGTGAGAGCATGGAATGCGTTGCCAGCAGCAGTTGTGGAAGCAAGGTCATTGGGGTCATTTAAGAGACTGCTGGACATGCATATGGTCACAGAAATTTGAGGGTGTATACATGAGGATCAATGGTCGGCACAACATCATGGGCTGAAGGGCCTGTTCTGTGCTGTACTGTTCTATGTTCTATGTTCTATATACACACACACACATGCACGCGCGCGCACACACACACACGCATGTGCACACACATGTACGCACACAGACACACACATGCACACACACACACACACACACACACACACACACACACACACACACAGATAGAAAGACAGGCAGAGTTTCACACAGGTACATGCACATGCTCACACAAACAGGCAGTCACATGCAAACAGATAAATACAATTCACATGTCTATAATCACAAAACAAGCACTAACCACTATTCACAAACCAAGGATGAAAATCACCACAGCAGAGGTGAATTGCCACAGTTGCTCCAATGATGAGAGATGTTAGCTGAAAGGTTAGGTCAGAGAAATTGGGCTTTTAGTTTTCAGAGCAACACCTTGATTGAGGTGTACAGGTTGTGAGAAACAAGGTTAGGTAAGGAAAACTGTTCCCACCATCTGATGGTACAAGGATGAGGGGACAGAGATTGAAGATTTTAGGAAAAAGATGCAGGGGGACGTTGGAGGAAGAACTTCAGGAAGTACACAGCAAGTGTCATTTTATTCTTTCACAAGATGTGTGACTGGTAGGGCCAGCTTCTCTTGCCAGTCACGTGGGTTGATTTGTTCTGGTTGGTTTCAACATTCCTGAGGGTCATTTGAGCTGCACCTCTGCAGGCAAGTGGTGAGAATATGATGATGTATGCCTTGTATATGGTGGGCAGACATTGGAAGTCAGAAGGTGAAGTTTCAGTTTCTGCTTGGTTTTTACAGCTGCAGTATTTATAATGACTAGTCCAGTTCAGTTTCTGATCAATGATAGTCCCCAGGATTGTGGGGACTCAGTATTGGTAATGCCATTGAATTAGGTTAGATTCCCTACAGTGTGGAAACAGGCCCTTTGGCCCAACAAGTCCACACTGCACCTTGGAGCATCCCACCCAGACCCATCCCCCTATAACCCACACAGCCCTGAACACTACAGGCAATTTAGCATGGCCGATCCACCTAGCCTGCACATCTTTGGACTGTGGGAGGAAACCAGAGCACGTGGAGGAAACCCATGCAGACACGGGGAGAATGTGCAAACTCTGCACAGACAGTTGCCCGAGGCTGGAATCGAACTCGGGGCCCTGGCACTGTGAGGCTGCAGTGTTAACCACTGAGACACCGTGCCACCCGGGGGGTTGAAATAAATGGAAATTCTCTCTTGCTGCAGATGGAAGTTGCTTAGCACTTCTGTGGCATGGATGGTACATGCCAACTTGTCAGCCCAAACTCAGATATTGTCCTGGTCTTATTGTAAATGGATAGAGGCGGCTTCAATATCTGAGGAATCGCAAATTGTGCAATCATCAGAGAACATTACTTTTTCTGACCTTATGCTGAAAGGTGGATTATCAATGAACTGAATGTGGGATACCCCCTTGATGAACTCCTCTAGTGATGTCGGTGACTGAGATGATGGGCCTCCAACAAAGTCATCAAAATTTATCTGGGGGAGGTCAGAATGTGGAGTAGAGGTGACAGTTGGATCAGTCCTGCTCTTATGAAAGGGGCTGAGTGATCTATTCCTACTGCTATGTTTGTTTGTAACCAGGTCCCTCTCCCTTTGTGCCAGGTATGAGTTGGGTTTGTCCTGATTCCTATGCAATTTTGCCAGGGCCCCTGGGTGCCACACTCTGTCAAATGTTATCTGATGGAAACAGTAGTCACTCTCACCTTCCCTCTAGAGCTCAGTTCTTTTCTCCGTATTTCAATGAGGGTTATACTGAGGTCAGTAGCCAAGTGGTCCTGGTAGAATCCAAAGTGAGCATCAGTGAGCAGGTTGCAGCGGGGCAATTGGTGCTTGACAGCACTGCTGACCAACCCTTCCTTCACTGATGATAATCAAGTGTAGACTCAACAGGCAGAAATTAGATTTGTCCTGCTTTTTTAGGACAGGACAAACTTGGGCAATATTCCGCATTGTTGGGTACTTGACAATGTTGAATGTGTGTTGGAAGAGTTGAGTTGGTTCCATCCATGAGTCCCCAACACCATTATCAGAGCCCACAGTCTTCCAGCACCTTCTTTATATCACATGGGGTGAATCAACTTGGCTGAGGAGTGGCATCTGTGAAGCTGGGACCTCAGGAGGAGGCTAAGATGGAACATCCACTCAACGCTTCTAGCTTCCTTTTTACACTGATGTGCTGGCCTCTCCCATCATTGAAGATAGAGATATTTGTGGACTCACTTTCTCCTGTTATTTGTTTAATAGTTCACAATCAATCACAACTGGATATGGTAGGGCTGTAGAGCTTAGATCTGATCCTTTGGTTATAGGACCAATTAACCTCGTCTATCAAATGCTGCTTCTGCTGTTTTTCATTGCTAGGTAGATCCTTAGCTGTAGCTTCACCAGTTAATTCCTCATTTTTTAGATGTGCCTGGTTGCCATCCTGCACTCTCCATTGAAGCAGGGTTGATCCCCTGGCTTAATGGTAATGATAGAGTGGGGGGAAATGCCAGCTGTGAGATTACAGATTTATTTAAATAAATTGTACAGCTGCTGATGGCCTACAGATGCTTGTGGTAGCTGATTTGGAGCTGCTAGATCTGTTCTGAATCTATCCCACTGAACATATCAGCGATACTACGCAAAACAATGGAACGGCCCTCAATGTGAAGACAGGACTTTGTCTCCATAGGGAATTGTATGGTGGTCACTTCTACACAGACACATGCATCTGCAACTGATGATTTGGTGAGAACAAGGTCCAGCAGGTTTTATCCTCTGACAATGGAAAAACACTCACACATTTTAGTAACAAACTCATTAAAAGGTTCAAAAAGGTATGCATACAGTTTGCAAGAAATGTTAAAATCACAGACAATATGACTGTGTCAACTATTAGTTTTTTATTAGTTGTCCAGCATGGTTACTGTACTGAACAACACTGTACCAGCAAATAAATAGGAACAAATGTTCTATTCTACCAATGTTAAACCCCAATCACTGACTCCCCTTTACTAAAGGAAGCCAAATGCCAGCAGCAATCCAGAGTCCAAAAATATGTAGGTTAGGTGGATTGGCCAATGCTAAATTGCCCATTGTGTCCAACAATATGCAGGCTAACTGGATTAGTCATGGGAAATGCAAGGTCACAGAGATAGGGTAGGGGGGGTTAGTCTGGATATGATGCTCTTCGGAGGGTCAATGTCGACTTGATGGGTCTAATGGCCTGCTTCCACATTGTAGTGATTTTATTATTCGACAAACTGTCTATGTTAAGACTTGAAAAATGTGGGTTCATAATCTAGCTCCTCAGTTGGGTGGTCACCCTGAATAGAGCTTATCGTTCTCACCCTGCAATGAACCATCTGTAGTCCCATCACAGACACAAGCACTTACATTACAGTTTCCAGCGATGAAGCCTCCTATGGAGCCAAAGAAGCCTATAATCATAGCGGCCTTACTCAGCAGAGCCTCGTCTACTTTCCGTTCCACTATCTGAGCGTGTCGGAAAATGCACACCAAAGCAACTGGAAGAATGAGAGCATGGAGCAGATTAACAAATGGGCTACTCTCCCTAAATTCACACCATTTATCAAATGCTGCCTCATGTACTTACTTCTTGCAAATTTGACAATTGAAGTTTACAGCACCGAGGGAGGATATTCAACCGACCACTTTGCTTGGGCAATCTAATTACTCTGTATTGACATTTGGGTCAAATGTTCAGACATTATTCCTTTACATGAGGTGGTGACGTCTGTTTCAAATGTGACAAACCATTGTATGTTCTAATAAACCAACTCTGTGGATCATTAGTGCCAAAACAAACTAGTTGGGCTAATTATTGTTTTCTATGCTGCAACCTCTGCACATTTCTATGTGTATGTGCAAAGTCTCTCTGGTAAAGAAATTCTACCCAAAATAACTTCTCATTTTGGTGGCAAGTTCAAACTTGCATCACTGAGTTTCCCTAGAATTGCTCTGTCTCCTTGTTTCCGTCTCAAAATCCTTCAGGAAAATCCATGAAATCTTCTCTTAACCTTCCCTGCTCCAGTGGAAGCAGTCCCAGTGCTTGGTAGCATCTCCATCTAATCAATTTCTCATGCCCACTGGATCCAACAACTTCAAAGTGTCTTCCAGCGTATCTCCTTGACATGTCATTATCAGACCTGGTGGTTCAGTGGTGATCATGCAAGAGCAAACCAGAAGCTGCTAATGATCCAGGAAATTTAGGGATTGAATCCCACCTTGCAAATAAGAACATTATGTGAATCACAGGAAGTCGATCAGCAGATTAAAATTAGGACAGCAAACAGTTTGGTGGTTGTTATTCTGAAAGACATGAAACGTAAGATGAAGTCCTACTACAATCACTAAGGGGCTCTGTGATGCTACATCTGATGAATTACGTACATATTTTGTCTCCTCACTTAAGGAAAGACATATTTGCGTTTGAATGAGTGCAATGAGGATTCACAACCTCATTCCTGGGATGAGGGGATTGTACCATGAGGCGACATTGAGTAAATAAAGCCTATATTCGCTGGAGTCCAGAAAAATGACTGGTGATTTCATTGAAACATGAAATTCTTTGACTGGCACTGAGAAGTAGTTTTCCTTGGCTGGTGGTGGTTTTGAATATATGGACACTGTCTCAGAACAAACATCCTGCCTTTAGAACTGAGACAAGGAGAAATTTCTTCACTCAAAGAATTGTGAATCTTTGGAATTCTCTGCAGAGAATTGTGGTGCTCAGTCATGAATTATATTCGAGACACAGGCAGATTTTTAAATAGCAAAGGAATCAAGATGCGTGGAATAGCACAAGAAGATAAAACCAAGGCAGAAAGGCAGTCATGATCATATTGAATAGTAGAGCAGACCAGGCCAAAATGTCTTTTACACCACAGAATGGTACTTCCCCTAGCTTTATTCTCTGCATGAACGAGTATATTTTTCTTGTTAATTAAGAATACCAATATCTTAATGCCAATTGGCACTGCATTTGGTGTGCCTTCGGATTTTGGAACCAGATCAAAAGTGAATAGGATGAGGCTGCCTGAAACTGTTTCATAAACAGCCCTTACACCAGAGAGAATGAAAATCTTTCTGCCATCAGTTTGTCATAGAGTTATAGAATCATAGGGCATAGAAAAAGACCCTTCAGCCCACTACATCTATGCTGCCCAACAAACACCAAACTACATTGATCCCATTTACCCAACCTTGGTGCATAGCCTACCATGCCCCTTGGCATTTTAAGGGCACATCCAGATGCTTCTTAAATGTTGTGACAGTACTCCATCAGCCTCTCAGACAGCACATTCCAAATTTCAACCAACCTCTGTGTGAGAATATTTTTCTCAAATTTCCTCTAAACCACTTATGCTGCAGCTTAAACCTGTGCCCCCGGTAATAAACACATCAGCTATGGGGGAAAGGTTCTCACGATCTACTCTGTCTATGTCTCTCAGAATTCTGTATACCTCAATCAGATTCCTCCTCAGCCTCCTCCGTTCCTGGAAAACCAAACCCAGCCTATCCAGTGTCTCATCATGACGGAGACTTTTCATTCCAGGCAACATCCTGGTGGATTTCTGTGCACCCTCTCTAGTGCAATCACATCCTTCAAAAAGTGAGCAAACAGAACTGCACATAGAATTCCCACTGTGGCCTAACCAATGTTTTATAATGTTGTAACAAGACTACCTTGTTCTTATATTCTACAGTTCACGTGATAAAAGAAAGCATTCTGTATTCCTTCTTCACCAGCATACTGACACCTTCAGGGATCTGTCGATTTGCACACCAAGGTACCTTTGATTCTCAGTACTCCCTACAGGCCTAACATTCATTGTATAAATCATTCCCTTATTTGACTTCCCAAAATGCATCATCTCACACTTATTGGGATTAAATTCCATTTGCCATTGCTCTGTCAAATTTACCCGCTGATTAATATTGGACTGTAGCTTGAGACCATCCTTCTCATTGTCAACAACACCATCAATTTTCATGTCATCTGCAAACTTACTAATTATACCTTCTACATTCACATTCAAGTCGCTAATGTCCGTAAAAATAATCACAACACTAATCCATGTGGTACACCACTGATCTCTTGCTCCCAATCACAAAACCAATGCTCCACCATCACCCTTTACCTTTGAGTTGCAAGTCAATTTCAGATCCAGTTTGCTTTGGATGCCAAGGGCCAGCTTCAGGCCAGTCTTTTATAACCTTGTCAAAGGCCTTACTGAAGTCCATGTAAACCAGATCCACTGCACTACCATCATCAATATCAAAAAACTCAAATTAGTCAGCAAAATCTCCTTCTAACAAATTGAGAGCTGAGTCCGCTCTGGCTCCAGCTTGGAAGATAACGTGCGATATTGGCATGGCATGGTGGTTTAGTGGCTAGCACTGCTATCTCACAGCGCCAGAGATATGGATTTGATTCTACCCTTGGGCGACAGTCTTTGTGGAGTTTATATATTCTCCCCGTGTCTGGGTGGGTTTCCTCCGGGTGCTTGGTTTCCTCCCACAGTCCAAAGGTGTGTAGGCTAGGCGGATCAGCCATGGGAAATGCAGGGTTACAGCGATGGGGGATGCTCTTTGGAGGGTTGATGCGAACTTGTAGTGAGTTAAATGGCCTGCTTCCACACTGTCGGGATTAAACAAAATTGTTGCAAAAGTAAGGGCAATGCACCACTCTGCAATGTGGCCCTTCCCAGCTTACTGTTTACCTGGAGATTAAGAATGTTCTGACCTGAAATTATCCAGCATCAATTTAACTGCGAGAATAAGGTTATCCCTGGCAAAGCCCCTCCATTGCTATCATTCAATGAGAAAGCAACACTTTACTATTGCAATCAATCCCAAATCAGCATACCCCTAACAATGGCAACCCATTCCTTCATCAAATCAAATCTTGAATAAAAAGCCAACTTTATAAAACCATTCAGAGCAAATGGATGAGTTTTATTTGCACAGTACATACTTACATAAAACAGAGACTGCATTAAGCACTGCACTGTAGAGAGAGTTTTCAGGAAGGTTCATTCCACTGGTGCTGTAATGAATAGGAAAGTACGAAAAAGGATTGTTTGTTATTCATCAGGAAGAGCGCACAGGGAGATGAAATGCGCACAAATTCTGTAGCATCAGTGCAGCTGTGAATGAGATCACAGAATCCACTCTTGGATTGTACTTTATTTAGTATACTGTTACTGATATACCCCAGAAAACAATCACACAAGTCAACACACTGGCTGTTGGATAAGAAGCCCTGAGTACTTGGCATTGTACAGAGAAATTACATTGTAAGAGAAACAACGCTTTCATCTTGCACTCATCGGGGCACAAGCAAGAATGCCAAGTTTCAAACAGGCACAACAATTTATATAACTAGAGGCAAAGGAGCTGACCAGCTGGCAGATTGACTCTGCTTGGCCAAGGCTCCATCATGGCGAAAGGAATATTTTTGAATATTTTGCACATTTAATGTGACGGTAGTATAAATACTTCATTTGATTTTGTCACACATTCTGTAATCAAATGGCACAATCCATCCTGCACAAATCATCAGCTCTTGTCATTGGCGTATTGAGGAGGCAGAAACTGGAAATGGCAAGTGTTTGGGGCAGAAGAGGAAAGTGAGGGTTGAAGAATTTGACTTGTGCTGCTAACACTTCACAGAAAACCTTAATAACTGGAAACTCTGCTGATGATTGAGGCCAGAACAGTATCCAATTTGCACATTAGTAGTCAGCTTTAGAACGGAACTGGTGTCATCACTGCTACTCAAAGAGCAATAGCTGAAATCATGTGATACTGTCTTAAAGTAATTGAGCTTTCTGGCTTCTAACTGATGGATAAACTTGAATGAAGAAGGCAGGAGCAGGATGAGACCATTCGGACCCTCAAACTTGTTCTACCATTCTAAATAATGGTCGATCATCTATCTCAATGCCATTTGTCAATGGCATCCCCTATCCTTTGATGTCAATCTTATCTTGAAATGTATTTATATTTATCCTGAACACATGAAGTCTCCACAGTCCTGTGAGGTAGAGAATTTCAAAGATTTGCCATCTTGCCTCATCTTACCCCAGAAAAGTTTCCTCCTTTCCACTTTGGCCTTGCAATTGTATAATGACCCCTTAACTCTATTCATGTGCAATTTGGCTCAACTGCACCATATGCTTCTCTTGAACTCATTACTGGACTTCTTAGTTAAAAAGATAAAAAAAAAGCTTGTGTTTATATGTCCAGGCACAAAACGTCAGCTTTCCTGCTCCTCTGATGCTGCTTGGCCAGCTATGTTCATCCAGATCTACACTTTGTTATCTCAGATTCTCCAGCATTGGCAGTTCCTACTATATAGCTCCTGTTTCAGACAATGGGCTGCCCCAAGCCCTTTGACAGCCAAAGGAGGTATGTCTGAAGTGTGGCTGCTGTTGCTAGATCCATTATAGCTAATTTTTGTACAGCAAGCTCCCACGAATACCAATAAGATAATGACTGGATAACCTCTATTTGTGATGTCTATTCAGGGATAATTATTGATCAAGAAGACCTGTCTTGTTCTTCTTCAAATTGGTCTCATGGGATCTTTTACATGGTAGACAAGACCTCAGTTTAACTTCTCATGCAAAAGGTAAAGTAAATATCTTATTTTTATGGTCCCTAATTCTAGTTTCATCCACAAGTGGAAACATCTTCTCTGTGCTGATCTCAGGAAACATTGTGATCATTTAAAGACTCCTATCAGGTCTTCTCTATCAAGAGAAAAGAGATTCAGCCTGTTCAAACATTCAGACCCTCCGGTTAAGGTATCATTCCAGTACATCGTTTGTGCATCATCTCCAAAGTTGCTTTGTTCCTTTCACAATAGGAATACCAGACCTAGGCACAGTGCTCCAAATGTGGTCTAACCAAGGTTCTATACCAGTTTATCATCATAAACCTCTGTTCCCCTCTCCCTCATTTGCTTGGCAGCATTCCCTTTAAATGTATCATTACTATTTGCTTCAACCTCTTCCTGTGGTATGGAGTTCACATTCTCACTGTTCTTTGGGTTAACAGGTTTCTTCTGAATTCCCAACTGGATTCCTTGGGATCTATTTTATATTGACAGCCTCTGAGTATATTCTTCTTGGAATGAAACTGAGGGATCTTGACAAGGTGGCTGTAGAGAGGATCTTTCCTTTTAGAACTCAGGGTTGCTGTTTCATAACAAGGGGTCACCCATCTATAGATTCATAGAGTTAAAAGCACAGAAACAGACCCTTTGATCTAACTCATCTGTGCTGACCAGATATCCTAAACTGATCTAGTCGCATTTGCCAGCATTTGGCCCGTATCTCTCCAAACCCTTCCTATTCATATACCGGAGATATTGGGAACGGCAGATGCTGGAGAATCCAAGATAACAAATTGTGGAGCTGGATGAACACAGCAGGCCAAGCAGCATCTCAGGAGCACAAAAGCTGGCGTTTCGGGCCTAGACCCTTCATCAGAGAGGGGGATGGGGAGAGGGTTCTGGAATAAATAGGGAGAGAGGGGGAGGTGGACCGATGATGGAAAGTAAAGAAGATAGGTGGAGAGAGTATAGGTGGGGAGGTAGGGAGGGGATAGGTCAGTCCAGGGAGGACGGACAAGTCAAGGAGGTGGGATGAGGTTAGTAGGTAGGAAATGGAAGTGCGGCTTGAGGTGGGAGGAGGGGATAGGTCACCTTCCAACCCAACCTCAAGTTCACCTGGGCCATCTCCAACACATCCCTCACCTTCCTGGACCTCTCTGTCTCCATCTCGGTTAACCAGCTAGAAACTGATGTACATTTCAAGCCCACCGACTCCCACAGCTACCTAGAACACAACTCCTCCCACCCACCCTCCTGCAAAAATTCCATCCCCTATTCCCAATTCCTTCGTCTCTGCCACATCTGCTCCCAGGATGAGGCATTCCATTCCCACACATCCCAGATGTCCACGTTCTTCAAGGACCGCAACATCCCCCCACCCGCAATGGTCGAGAATGCCCTTGACCGTGTCTCCCGCATTTCCCGCAACACATTCCTCACACCCTGCCCCCGCCACAAGTGCCCCAAGAGGATCCCCCTCGTCCTCACATACCACCCCACCAACCTCCGGATACAACGCATCATCCTCCGACACTTCCGCCATCTACAATCCGACCCCACCACCCAAGACAATTTTCCATCCCCACCCTTGTCTGCCTTCTGGAGAGACCACTCTCTCCATGACTCCCTTCTCCGCTCCACCCTCCCCTCCAACCCCACCACACCCGGCACCTTCCCCTGCAACCGCAGGAAGTGCTACACTTGCCCCAATACCTCCTCCCTCACCCCCATCCCAAGCCCCAAGATGACTTTCCATATTAAGCAGATGTTCACCTGTACATCTGCCAATGTGGTATATTGTATCCACTGTACCCGGTGTGGCTTCCTCTACATTGGGGAAACCAAGCGGAGACTTGGGAATCGCTTTGCAGAACACCTCCCCTCAGTTCGCAATAAACAACTGCACCTCCCAGTCGCAAACCATTTCCACTCCCCCTCCCATTCTTTAGATGACATGTCCATCATGGGCCTCCTGCAGTGCCACAATGATGCCACCCGAAGGTTGCAGGAACAGCAACTCATATTCCGCTTGGGAACCCTGCAGCCCAATGGTATCAATGTGGACTTCACAAGCTTCAAAATATCCCCTTCCCCCAATGCATCCCAAAACCAGCCCAGCTCATCCCCGCCTCCCTAACCTGTTCTTCCTCTCACCTATCCCCTCCTCCCACCTCAAGCTGCACCTCCATTTCCTACCTACTAACCTCATCCCGCCTCCTTGACCTGTTCGTCCTCCCTGGACTGACCTAGCCCCTCCCTACCTCCACACCTATACTCTCCTCTCATCCTATCTTCTTTACTTTCCATCATCGGTCCGCCTCCCCCTCTCTTCCTATTTATTTCAGAACCCTCTCCCCATCCCCCTCTCTGTTGAAAGGTCTAGGCCTGAAATGTCAGCTTTTGTGCTCCTGAGATGCTGCTTGGCCTGCTGTGTTCATCCAGTTTCACACTTTGTTATCTTCTATTCATATACCCATCCGAATTTGAAGTGATGTTGTCTGAACTGCAAGTCTGTGCCTCTGGGTCACTGGCTCCAGCAGCATGACCACTCATAGACCCAAAACTGTATTTGTGACTCTCTGACATATTCCCTCGCCAGGGTGTGGAATTTCAAGACCGGGAGCATTCTTTTAAGGTGAGAGGACGGAGATATAACAAAGACATGAGGGGCAAATTTTTTACACGGAGGAAGATTCATGTATAGAATCAACTTCATGAGGAAGTGGTGGATGTGGATATAATTACAATGTTTAAAACACATTTTGATAGGTACATGAACAGGAAAGCTTGGAGGGATGTGGCCCCTGAGCAGGCACGTGGGACTAGTTTAGTTTGGGATTATGTTCAGCATGGACTGGTTGGACCAAAGGATTTGTTGCTGTGCTGTTTAACTCTATGATTCTATGAAATATTATAATTGTACCCACCTTCACCACATCCTCTGGCAGCTCATTCTACACACGCACCACCCTCTGCTGAACAACTAGTCCTCAGGTCCTTTCTAAAACTTGCCCTCTCACCTTAAACCGATGCCCCTTAGCTTGGACTCCCCTAAACTAGGAAAAGGACAATACCTATTTACCCCTTCCATGCCCGTCATGAGTTTGTAAACTTCTACCAGCTCCAGGGGAAAAAAACCCCGCCTATTCAGCCTCTCCCTATAACTCAAAGTCTCCAGTCCCAGCAAAATCCTTGTAAATCTCTTCTGCACCCAATCAAATTTAGCAAGATCCTTCCTGCAGAAGAGTTACCAGAATTGTCAGTTGTGTTCTAAAAGTGGCCTCAACAATGTCCCAGCACACCTGGCACTTTTCCCTGCAACCGCAGGAAGTGCTTACACCTGCCCCTACACCTCCCCCCTCATTCCCATCCCAGGCCCCAAGAAAACTTTCCACATCAAGCAGATGTTCATCTGCATATCTGCAAATGTGGTATACTGTATCCGCTGTTCCAGATGTGGTCTCCTTTACATCAGGGAAACAAAGCGAAGGCTTGGGGACCGTTTTGTGGAACACCTACGCTCGGCTCGCAACAAACAACTGCACCTCCCAGTCACGAACCATTTCAACTCCGCCTCACATTCCTTAGACGACGTGTCCATCATGGGCCTCTTGCAGTACCGCAATGATGCCACCCAAAGGTTGCAGGAACAGCATCTCATATTCCGTTTGGGAACCCTGCAGCCCAATGGTATCAATGCGGACTGCACAAGCTTCAAAATCTCCCCTCCCCCAGCCGCATCCTGAAACTAGCCCAGCTTGATCCTCCCCTCCCTAACCTGTATTCTCTCCAGCTATCCCCTCCTCCAACCTCAAGCCCCACCTCTATTTCCTACCTACTAGCCTCAACCCAGCCTCTTGACCTGTCCGTCCTCCCTGGACTGACCTATCTCCTCCCTAACTCCTCACCTACACTCATCTTTACTGGTTCCACCCCTGCCTCTTTGACCTGTCTGTCTCCTCTCCACCTATCTTCTCCTTTATCCATCTTCTATCTGCCTCCCCCTCACTTCCTATTTATTTCAGAAACCCCTTCCCCTCCTTCATTTCTGAAGGAGGGTCTAGGCCCAAAACATCAGCCTTCCTTCTCCTCTGATGCTGCTTGGCCTGCTGTGTTCATCCAGCTCTACACCTTGTTATATCAGATTCTCCAGCATCTGCAGGTACTACTATCTCTCAACAATGTCCTGTACAGCAGCTACATGACATCCCAGCTCCTACACTCAATGGTCTGAGCAATGAAGCAATGTGCCAAATGCCTAGTTCACTACCATATTTATCTGCAATTCCACTTTCAAGGAACTGTACATCTGCACCCCTAGGCGTCCTTGTTTGGCAACACTCCCCAGGGTTCTACCATTAACTATATAACACCTAGATGAGGAGAATTTCTTCCTCAAAAGGGATTATAAGTCTTTGAAACTTTCTTCCTCAAAGGCAACAAGTAGAGTATTCGAACATTTTTGAGGCCAAGGTAAATAAATTTTTAATGAGCAAGGGAAAGTGAAAGGATACTGGGGTCGTGGGAATATTGAGTAATCAGTTCAGCCGTGATCTTGTCAATTGATGAAGCAGGTTCGAGGCGACAATCGGCCTACTCTTACTTCTCATTTGTATGTTTGTATGTTCTCTGTAAGAGGGAATATTCTGTCTGTATCCATGCTATCGTCATTTTAAGGACATTTATTAAATCATCTCTCAGCTTTCTTTTGTCAAGAGAAAAAATGTCCAGCTTGTTGAATCTTTTCTGACATATAAGCTGTCACATTTCTGAGATCATCCTTGTAAATTTCCTCTGAACCCCGTCTCGTGCATTTATATTCTTTAATAGTACAGCACACAGCTTACACTCAGTAGTCCAGGTAAAAACCTGGCACAATGTTTGTGCTTTACACTTCACTCCATTTGGTTGGTTTCATTCTTTTTTAAGGGCTTTCCAGGGATATGGAACAATGTGGACCATAAGGAATAGGAAAAGATTTAGGCCATTCGGCCCATTGAACCTGCTCCACCATTCAATAGGATCATGGCTGATCCGACACGCTGCACATCCACTTTCCTGCCATTTTCCTGTGAATCCTGATTCCCCGACTTATCAAAAACCTATTTACCTCAAAAAATATACACAGGGACTATCCCACCTTCCCGACCCTCACAGCTCTCTGTGGCAAGGAGTTCTAAAGACTCACAATGCTCTGAGAGAAGAAATTCCTCCTCACCTCAGTCTTAAATTGGTGCCCTCTAATTCTGAGACTATGCTCTCTGGTCCTAAACGCTCCCATGAGGGGAAAACATCCTCTCGGAATTTACCCTGTCAAACCCCTTAAGAATCCTATACATTTCAACAAGATTCCCTTTCATTCTCCTAAATTCTAATGCGTAGAGTCCCAACTGGTTGAACCTTTACTCTAAGGCAATCTCTCATTACTGGGGATTATCCTAGTGAGCCTTCTCTGAACAGCCTCCAGTAAAATAATTGGTGTATTTGTTCCATGAGACCCCTTTGCTCTTTCACTCAACTTAACCTGTATCTTCCAATAATGTGACTTTCTCAACCTCCTTATCATTTCCATCTCTGGGAACATTCCACATAATTCACTCACATGATTATTTCTATGAAATTATCAAATAATACAAAATCATTACCTTAGATACCATCTTCATAGCCTTTATATAGGGTGGATCCATACTGCATAGGGTCATTTTCTAAAGCTCCTTCCTGATGGAAAGAGCCATGTAATACTTCCTAGCTCATTTGCGTCCTGACTTCCATTAGAAGAGCTCAATGCTAGGCACACAGTTTCACACAACATCTCTAACATGCAGGTTAAATCCACGACTGAAACAGTCTCCCCAGAAAAACAAGTCCTACACTGTACACTTCTTATCCCATTACCAGTTCTTCTGAATAAGGAGTAGTGGGAAGGAGAGAGAGAGAGAAAGAGAGAGTGAGGGAGAAACAGAAGGTAGTGGGGTAGGGGACAGAAAGAAAGAGAAACAGGCTGTTTGAGTTATTTCAAGGTGAAAAAGATGAAAAGAGGAAGTAAAACACTAGGACAGAAATATCACGGTGGCTCAGTGGTTAGCATCACTGCCTCATAACACCCAGGGACCCTGGTTTGATTCCACCCTCGGGTGACTATCTGTGGAGTTTGCACATTCTCCCCGTGTCTGTGTGGGTTTCCTCTGGGTGCTCCGATTTCCTCCCACAGTCCAAAGATGTGCGGGCTAGGTGGATTAGCCATGAAGGGTTGCAGGGTGAGGGTAGAGGGGTGGGCCTGGATGGGGTGCTCTGTGGAGGGTTGGGTATGGACTTGATGGGCCGAATGACCTGCTTCCACACAATAGGGATTCTATGAATAAAAAGAAAGAAAATCTTTATGTGGTGCATTCATCATTTGATGGGGTGGCGAGACACATGAGTCATGATTGAATGGCAGAGCACACTGAATGGCCTAATTCTCCTCCTATATTTTATAGCCTTATGAAAAAATGTCCAACTGCCTTCCTGATCCTATCACGATACCCAAACCCAGTTTCCAATGTCAGTCTTCATCAGCCAGATAGTGGGTTGTGTCTAAGCAGGTGGAGGAGGTAGGGAGGGAGGGAGTGGGGCAAGGGCTCAATATATCATTTTTAAACATTCTATTAGATCATTTTAAGGAGGAACTGGGGTGATTCAATATCTTTTCATGTGCCCAGAAAGCCACTAAGTGTATGAACAGCTAAAGAACATTGGATGATTAGATGGACAAAAATAATGGTGAAAGGCAGGAGAATGGTACTGGGGAATGATGCCCATTTGGAGAGCAGGTACAGGCAGGATGGGCCAAAAGGCCTCCTTCTGCACTGTAACACTTTTGTGAAGTGCAGCCAGTGTTGGGAGGAAGGTTCTATGCACACTGATGGGTATGACAATCTGCTTCCAGGAGCCTCTGCTGTGCACAACCCCGGAGTTCCACACTGTGGGTAACACAATGAGAGGTAACATTGGTAAACACTGTAAGGTGTGCACTGCAATAGCCCACAAACAGCGACCTGACAATAACCGGATAATCTGTTTCTGTGTCTTTATAGTTGAGCAATAAATGTCCAGCAAGACACCAGGGAGGGTTGGCCTGCTCTTCTTCACTCTGAGAAAACCTGTAGGAACAGAAGTAGGCCACTCAGTGCATCAAATCTGCTCTTGTCTTTTCCCCATGACCCCTGATTCCCTTACTGATTAAAAATTGATATCAGTCTTGAAAATATGACATTATTTATGTTCATCTGAGAAAGATGAAATGATCTCTCGTCTGAAATTTGGCACTCCCTCAGTACTGAGGTAGCAGGCCAGATGCAGTGTGATTTGGACCCACAACGTTTTTAAGAGGCAGACCTACTTAACACTGAGTCATAGCTGCCAGCCTTTTAAAACTGGCTGTTTTAAGGAAAAAGGGACAAGTGTGTACAAATACGAAATTAGAAAGAAAGGTGGCGAAAAGAGGAGAAGATAAGAACTTGAGGCATAAAAGTGGTTAGTTTGGCCCAAACAGATGTAAGACAATAGGAGAAGGGGGACAGCAGCGTAGGGTGTGGGGGTCGGGAGGCAGAGAAAGTTTCAAGAACAATCTTTGTTTTGGAAGTTACATGAAATCACTGAGATTTGTCGAGGTCTGTTGAACATTGTTGCATGTCAAACTCCGAACAGGCCTTGTTTCAAGGCAGTCTGATTAAATTAGTGATATAATTTCATGTACAGAACTCAAAACAAGCCTCTAAGCCAGAAGGTCATGGGTTCATGCCACTCTGCTGGATGTTACAACAAAACCCAGGTTTACACTTCGGTGGAGAACAGAAAGCATACCGAACTGTGGGAGCTAACAACTTTCAAATGAAACCTCAGCCACAAGTGATCTATTAAACATTTGATTTGATGTATTTATTTGATGTGATTTGGTTTATTGTCACATATATTTTGTTGCAAAATGCATTGGAAAGTGTTGTGTAGTGTCGCCAGTTTCTGGCGCCATCTTAAAACACAGAATATAAAGTCAAAAAAATTAAGAAATGACACAGTATGGGGCTGGAAGAACACAGCAGAACAGGCACCATGAGAGGAAAGTTGACATTTTGAGTTCGGACCCTTCTTCAGAAATGAAGTCCCGACCCAAAACATCAACTTTCCTGTTCCTTTGCTGCTTGCCTGGCCTGCAGTGTTCTTTCAGCTCCATACTGTGTGATGTCTTGACGCTAGCATCTGCAGCTCTTGCTGTATCTAAAAAAATAAAGAAATAGTGTTCAACTTTAGAGTTCTTCTTGTTAGGTGCTCACCAATGGGCCTGGTGGCCAGCCATGAGTCCTCTTTGCCATGCTGCCGCCATTCTTTGGCACCATCTCGCCTCCCTACCACTCTGAATCCTCGCTGGACCTCACCAACACAGCCGTCACAGATTCCACATTGACCCAAAATTGACCAAGCCGCTACCAGAAGTCCAGTTCAGGTCCACCTTGCCGATACTGCCAATGCCACCAGGTCTCATACTGGGCCTAAACTTGCCTTGTTCAGGGGATGTGATTTTCCAGTAAAGTACAGCAGAGGAGCTCTTTTAATGCAATAGGCAACATATAACCTTCAATCAACACCACTAAACTCAGACAAATGTTTATCTCTGATTGCTGTTTTTTGGACCTTGACATTTGAAAGATAGTTGCTGCATTTCTTTCTCTATAACAAAAGTAATTCAACGGTTTTCAAGCAGTTCAGGGAGCCTAAGAATAGAGGATAGACAAGAACGTACAAGTCCTTCCGAAAGTGTGCAGTAGCACTGTGGTGTGGAGGTAATGGTGTAGGCCTAGAAATCTGATATCTGTCTCTAATTGTATCGGGCTGTATGTCCAAATCCCACCATGGCAGATGGTAACGGTTTGAATTTAGTCAAAATGCTGTGGAATTAATGGGTCAGCCCCATGGTGAATGTTTGCTGAATCTTACACTTTTTTTGGCATAAGTATGAATTGCATCTTTTTTTTAGTGGCTTTCTCACCGCGAGACCTGATGAGTTTTCTCAACTTATTTTACCAAAGTCACCTCATTAACCACCAACCCCTTCCCTATGGTGATCCAGTCGCCCAATTTTAGATTCCATTGTACCACATACTGTTCCCGCAACAACTCGCCTCTGCCTGGATATCTCAGAATTGACCTGTATGTTTGGCATCTTGATAAACCCATTGTGACCCTATACAAGTATTGTCAGTCTGGGGCTATCCTGCACAGCTCCTAATATTTGACCCAAATATGGCAGATGGAAGGTGGGTATCTCTGCCCACTGAGCAGGCAGGGTTCCGGAGGACCTGGTCGGTGGGATGGTGCAGAGCAAAGATGCCCTATTGCCCAGGACCACCTCACAAGGCCATGGCAGTCCAGTCTAAGATTGGCACCTGGGTCAGTGCAGTCTCAGCTATCTGGAGGAATGCCCAGCATAGGAAGTAGGTCAGCGAACTCTTCCAGTCTGTCAATGTAAGTGCCACCATCTTCTCTCCAATACCTCTCATTCTTTAATTGTCTAGAGAATGCAGATCCATTTGCCCAATCTCTCTTTGTGGGACAGTCTGCAACCCTTTGTTTCAAACACATTCTCTCCAGATTGTTTAGCCAATGCCTTCACAAAAAATTGAATATTTACTATTTTCTTTCAACTCGTCATAGACAATCTCATTTGTTTAATTGGCCCTGCCTCAGGCTTGCTCTCACTCTCTCCCTCGGCTGAATGTCCTCAGCATTGACCTCCATTTTAAGCCAAAGATGACCTTCTGTTCGTTTTATAATCCCGAGCTAATATTTTCCAACTCCATGGCATTACCTTTGTATCTGCATCAGCTGATGCACTGCTGAAATGCTTGTCTATACCATTATTATTTGCAAAAAGTCATACAGCACAGAATCAGACCTTTTGGTCCAACTCATGCAAATGGCATTTTGGAGTCAACCACATTGCTGTGGGTCTGGAGTCACATGTAGGCCAGACCAGGTAAGGATGGCAGTTTCCTTCCCTAAAGGACATTAGTGAACCAGATGGGCTTTGCCTGACAATCAACAATGAATTCACTGTCATCATTAGATTCTTAATTGCAGATATTTATTGAATTCAAATTCCACCATCTGCCATGGCAGGATTTGAACCTGGGTGCCTAGAACATTATCTGGGTCTCTGAATTAACAGTCCAGCGATAATACCACTAGGCCATTGCCACCCCGACGGCAATAGTAGAAGGATGCAGTGTAGGAGAACAGAATTACAAAAAACAGTTCAGGAGAACAAAGTTACATGAGAATGCAGTTACAGGATAATGCAGTTATATGAGAATGCAGCCAGAAGACACCATGTTTAATTAGACTGTATGAGGATACAACAGAACACAACTACAGGAGAACACAGTTGTAGAACACACATCAGGAGAATACAGTTATAGGCAGATGCAGTTATAGGAAAACACAGCCACAGGAGAACAGTGTTATGACTGAATGCAATTACAAGACAATGCAAATGCAGAAAAGTACAGTCGTAAGATAAAGCTGTTATTGGAGGACAGTCTTTTACCTGAGTGCAAATAGTTGAGAGTGCTGTAATAGGAGAACACAGCTACAGCAGAATGTGGTTACAGGAGGACACATTTAGAAAACCTTGCAGTCTTGTTATGACGTTGTTAGAGGTGGAAGCTCTTATTAGAGAACACAGTTAGGAGAGAACACTATTATGAAAAAATGCAGCTTGACAACAGAATTAGGGGACGGTGCAGTTTTATTTCACTGTTGTTGGAGGAGAATGCATTTATGTCAGAACACGTTAATAGGAGAATGCAGTGACAGGAAAGTGCAGAAAAGGAGAACACACATATAGGTGAACACAGTTATGAGAAATTCATTAACAGGAGAGTAGAGACACAGGAGAACACAATTATGGAGGAATGCAAGCAAATGCTAAAAGTAGTTTAAAATCAAGCAGTTACGTGGGAGAATTGTTCTACCAGAGAGTAATTGTACAGTAATGCTGTGAGAGGAGAACATGGTTACAGGAAAGTGCAGCTGCAGAACAGAAAGAGCTGCACTACTTTGTTACATTGTAGATCAGTGAGAGTGCTGTTATAGAACACAGACGTAGGAGAACACAGATATAACAGTGTGGAGCTGGAGGAACATAGTAGGCCAGGCAACATCAGAGGAGCAGGGAAGTTGATGACTCACTCACACACACACACACTCACTCACACACAGACACACACACTCACATTGCCTGCGATAGACACAGTTGGTGATGAAAAAGAGACTGCAAATCATTATCGAGAGAAAAATAAACTTAGATTCACAACATCAATTAAAGGCTAAAGGAGGAGAGGATTTGTTAAAAACAAATTGCCTGATTGGCCTGTTTGGGTTGAGGGAACAAGAAGTTGATTGAAGTGCTGCAGCAGATGTGCAATGAGGCTATCTGAAGGAATTGGATAAGAAAGATCTCTGAGGGCGTGTATGGATGGGAGCATGCGGAATTCAGGGGAGCATGCTGGAGTGGGTAAGCAAGCAGAAGGAGGCGGTGGGTGCTTTTCAGACTGCAAGGTGGTGAACTGTGACGTTCCACAAGAGCCGTGTCTGCAGTTGCCCCAGTGACACCCACACCATTGTAAATGGCACACACTTCAGCAAAGCGCTGAAAGCATTCAAAATGGTTCACACAAGATCTCCCAGGGATGCCGGGCTTTGGGAATGTCGGGCATCAGAAATGAGGGACCTCGGGACCAAGGTAATTTGAGAGTGAGGGATCTCAGGACTGAGGGGTGTTGGGAGTGTAGGATCTCAGGAAGGAAAGACTTTGGGAATGAAGGGCCCCAGGTTTGAGGAGAGGCTAGAAAACTTTGGGCTTTTCCCCATGGAAGAGTGAACATCAGGAAGTGCATGGAAAGAGATTTATAAGATGGAGGGATTTTGATAAATTAATTGGAGTGAGTCATTAACCCGAGGTCACAGGCTGAAAATCATTGCAAAAGACGTCGAGATAAGATGAGGGGAGATTTTTCACAGAGTTGCTGCATACAGAATGCTAAACTGGTAAAGACATACAAATTGATTCTGTTAACAATTTAAAAGGGAAACAGACAGATACCAGGGGATGAGAAATTGATAGGGTTACAAAAAACAGGAAAGTGAAACTAAATCCAACGTTCTTTCTCAGAGCCAACAACAACACAAGGAGCTGAAATGCTGTATGTTTCTCTGATTTTATGACAATAAATCCCACTCTGTTTTCCTTTTCATAGGAGGTATGTAAACTCAGCTCAATAATGTCTTTCTAATTCCACACCCTTTAATTTTCTCCAATAATCTCCTGCACAGTCTCTGGTCAAAGTATTTTCACATTTCCCAATTCCACTCATTTCATGATAAGGATGAATTAAACCCAGAGTTTTGGCTGAACAGAGGGTGAAGAAGGGAGGCCTAATAGGAGAGCACTAACTGAGTTCAAAGGTGACAAAAGATGATGGCTTCAGCGGCTGATCAGCTCAAGAGGTTGAACCTCTGCGTGTAAGAGAAGGTGCTTTTGGAGAGGGTGTGGGTTTGGAAGTTCAGCTCAGGGCAGTGAGGGGAATGGAATCAGTGCCGAGAGGGTGAAGTTTATGTGAGGGACTGAATGTGATCCTGGGCCTTCACAATGTTATGTGCAGTTCAGGTCTCCTTATCCGAGCAAGGACGCTCTGGCTCGGAGGGGTTTCCTGGGGAATGCAGCACGGATGTGTGATTAGGGACTGGGTCAGTTAGGACGGAAGTTTAGAAGAATGTGGGGTAGGTGGGGAATGAATCTCATAGAAACCTATAAAATTTGAACAGGACTGGACGACGTGAAAGTTAAAGAGAAGAGGGCTCAGTTTGGGGTATGAAAGTTTCCAGAACAAGTAATAGGACACAGTATGGAAAGGCTCAGGAATCTAATTTCAGGCACAGCAAATAGGGAGACAACTAGAAGAGGGCTCATGTTAGCGTCTTTTCAGATATATTTGGACAGGTACATGGATGGGCAGGGAGCAAATGGACACAGGCACTTAGAAAATAGATGACAGGTTAGACAGACGATCTTGATTGGCGCAGGCTTGGAGGGCCGAAGGGCCTGTTCCTGTGCTGTAATTCTCTAAGAAAAAAAAAGATCGGGACCCTTCTTCAGAAATACTGCGTTATCTCTGACTCCAGCATTGGCAGTTCTTATTATCTCTGTAGGAGAACACAGTTATGGGAGAGATCTATTGGACAAGAATTCACTTAAAAAAAACGTACTTATACAGCAGTACAGGTACAGGAGAAAGTGGTTGTAGAAAAATGAAATTAAAGAAGAACACAGTTATACAAGATCACATTAATAGGAGAACATGGTAACAGGGAAATGTAGTTACCAGTCATCACAGTTAGAGGAGAATATGGTTAAAACTGAATGCTGTTGCGGGAGACCACAGTTGCAGGAGCACACAATTTTTGGAAAATTGTATTACAGTGCAGTATTGGAGTGCAGTTTCACACACAGTTATAGGAGAATACAGGACAGTGCAGTTTTGTCACTGTGCAGCGCAAGGAGAATGTAGTAACGGGAAAGTGCAGTTAAAGGAGAACAGAATAATAGGAGAACAGAATCTAAGGAGAACGCAGTTACAAGAGAAGGCAGTAATAGGAAAGTGCAATATAGGAGTTAGAGAAAAATACAGCTATAGCAGAACACAGTTATAGGAAAGAGGAGTTCAAGGATAGTGCAATTACAGGAAAATTCAATTTCAGGAGAACACAGTATTAAGAGATTGCACTAACAGCTCAGTTCAGCTCCAGGAGAACATAGTTACAGATCAAAAATAAAGAACTGCAGATGCTGGAAAACAGTGCTTTCTCTTCACAGATGCTGCTAGACCTTTTGAGATTCACCAGCAATTTCTGTTTTAGTTACAAGCAAATACAGCTTTAGAAAATCTTAGAAAGATGATTGAAGTCCTGGGACCAATGTTATGGATTGAGAGTCCTTTGAATGTTTGCAAGGGTGTTCCATGCAAGTCATTTCCAGGGCATGTTGGACAGGGTTGAGTGGGATGCACAGAGTGACAGGTTGATTACAGGATTCCAGGCTCAGATGAAAGGGCACGGACAGGGAATCACATAATTAGGCAGCAATTTTTAGGATCACACTTGAAAGATCATTGAGCTCAAATCTATCTTATGACCTGCTTTCTGTAATCAGGGTGAAGTTATTACTATGGCAAAGTCATTATTTTATTAAATAGTGTAAAACTCTAACAAACCTTCCTTTGTGTTGACAGCAGAACTAAGACTGACTGATGAATGAAGGAAGACAATTGATGGAGAGCATCGAGGTGGCCCTGGATACAGCAAACAGCAGATTACAGAGTAACCTGAGATTTGTCTGTTTCAAATTAAATCTGTTCTGGTCTCATTGTCAGAATATCAAGCACATGCACAGAGCACTGAGAGGCAACAGTTTTTCCACTGTGCCTGGGTGCAGCTGACTGCAGACACGTCATTCTATTCTGTCCACTGCACTCAGCAAACACAGGATCAGCTCTCTGTGGCTCAGGTCCATCAATTCACTCTGTCACTGTGAACTTGCATACAGCCGGATCCCATAAACACACACTCACATGTGCGCACACTGGATTGTTGTGATCTGCAGCACACTGCCTGGGACAGGTTCAATAATAACATTTGAAACTGAATTGGATAAATATCTGAAGTGAAAAAAGTCACAGGGCAATTGAAAAAGAGCAGAGGTGCGGGATAACTACATCAAAGAGCCAACATTGGAATGATGGGCAGACTGGCTACCTCTATGTTCTATCACTCAATAGGTAGGACTTTCCCCATGTGCATTGGAACCACACGGATCGGCTAGGCCCGTACCTCCCAGACTAGAGGGAGCTACTTTTAAATGAGGACAGCTCCTTCTCCTCCCAGACGGTAGCCAAGAAGAGAAGCACACTCTGAGCTATTACTGCAGTGGTTGTTAGCCGAAAGGATAGGATCCTCCAATTGGATGGGCACCCCACAAATTTTTTTTCCGAATTGTTGCAAACATGTGTGATGCTTGTATCACCCTCTTTAGAGGTGTCCATTCTGATGACCACTCCCATCCTAGATTGCCTTGAGAAAGCCACCTTCCCACATACTAGGAAAGTGCTCCCTGGCTGGAACAATGGCCACATGGTGGAAAAGTCACACCTAATTATTATTTATCATATCCCATCAGTGGGCAGTGGGCAACATCCCTGTCCTCCTCTGGAATGTATTCCTGTTGGTGGGAAAACAGCAAGGAGTCATCCCTAACACAGCTCTTCACTATTTTCCCAGTTGCCCACCACTGTCTTCAACCAGCTATCCTACACCATGAACGTTCTTCCTAGGATCAATGACCAACTGCCCTGTTATAACATATACCTAATAGGATGGTGGAAAATGAACCAAAAGATCTCTTACAATTTAACAACCCTCCTGTTCCTACTCCACTTTATTCAGTTAATATCACAAGATATTGGTTTCTCTCTTTCATGGAATGTGAGTGTCACTGCCAAGACCCAACCCTAATTGCCCTTGGACTGAGTGGCTTGACAAGTCATTTCAGAGGGTGGCTAAGAATCAACCATATTGCTGTTGGTCTGGAGTCACATGTAAGGGAAGGATGGCAGAACTCCATCGCCAATCCAGACCCACTGTATTGGGGGTGGGCAATAATTGCTGGCCTAGTCAGAAACACCCCTCATCCCATGATTAAATAGTAATAAAAAATAGCATTAGAGAATGTAAGGCCCACCACTGCTGAGATAAGAATTTGATTCCAGATTCATTAATTGATTTCAATGCTTTGGTAGTTATGAACATAAAAACAAGGAGCAGGGATAGGCCTTTTAGCTCCTCCAGTCTACTCTAATATTCCATAAGAAGAAGGTTATCTCCAATTACAAAGAGATCAATGGGGTGAATGGCCTGAAGAGTGGCAGATGGAGCTTAATTTGAATAAATACAAGATTTGCATTTTGATAAAACAAACGATGGCAGGACCCATACAATAAAATATAGGGCCTTGGATTGTGCTGTAGAAAGAGAGATCTAGGGGTTCAAGTACATAGTTCCTCAAATTTTATGTCACAGGTAGACAGGATAGTCCCACTTGCCTTCATTGCTCAAACCTTTGAGTGAAGGAGTTGGGACATTATGTTGAGGCTGTACAGGACTCCATTCACCTCTTCTGGAGTACAATGCCCAGTTCTGGTCTCCCTGTTATAGGACGTATATTTTTAAGCTGAGAGGCTTCAGGAGAGATGTTGCTGGGAATGGAGGGTTTGTGTTATGGGGACAGGCTGGATGGGATGCAGCTTCTTTCACTGAACCATGGAAGGTTGCAAGGTGATCTCATAGAGGTTTATAAAGTCATGAGGAGTATTGATAAGGTGAATGGCAGGTGTCTTTTCTCTGGGGCGGAGGATTTCGAAACTGGGGGTGAGAGGAGAAATTTTAAAAATACATGTGCAGCTTTTTTTTTATGCAGTGTGGCTCTTGTGTGGAATGAACTTCCAAAGAAGTGGTGGATGCAGGTACTATTACAATGCTTAAAGGACATTTGGATAGGCATATGAATATGAAATGCTTGGAGGGATATGGGCCAAATGCAGGCAAGTGGGACTAGTTGAGTTTTGGATTATGGTCAGCGTGAACTGGTTGAACCATAGGATCTATTTCTGTGCTGCATGACGCTATTACTCCAAGCTCACATTTGAACAGATTATAACTTCAAATCCACATTCCCAATTGCCTCTTTCCCACCTTCCACACACTTACTTAACAAAACTCTTTCCACCTTGTCTCTTGAGCAACATTCAAGGACCAGGCTTCAATCGCCTTTTTAGGAAGAGAGTTCCAATGACTCTCAACCCTCTGAGTGAAAAAAAAACCTCATCTCTGTTTTACTGAGGCAACTCCTAATTTTTAAACAGTGGTTACTCCTTCTAGATTCTTCTATAAAAGGAAATGTCCTCTTCACATCTACCTAGTCAAGACCCCTCAGGATTTTATGTTTCAATCAAATGAAGCTTTTTATTTCTAACCTCCAGTATATACAAACACAGTCTGTCCAATCTTTCTTCATAAGATAGTCCATTCATTCCAAGTATTAGCCTGTAAACCTTCCCTGAACTGCATTTATGTCTTTCCTTAAATTCTCCAGATGTGGTTTTATGACTGCCCTCTATTAACTGAAGTATAACCTCCCTACCTTTATATTCAAATCTTCTCACAATAAAATGTAATAATTTACAAGCTTCTCTAATTATTTGCTGTACTTGTGTATTAAAACTCTGAGATTCAAAACAGTCAATCATCATTAAGAAAGTGTGGAACTGGATGAACACAGCCGGTCAAGCAGCATCTCAGGAGCACAAAAGCTGACGTTTTGGGCCTAGACCCTTCATCAGAAAAGGGGGAGGGAAAGAGGGTTCTGAAATAAATAGGGAGAGAGGAAGAGGCAGATTGAAGATGGATACAAGAGAGTTGCAGTGGGAGAGAGATCCCCTGAGGTTTGTCCAGAGGGAGGAGGGTAACTTCTTCAGGTTAGGCTCTGATACAATTTTAACCTCACTGCGAAGCCTCTTCCAGGGATGCCTAACCTGAAGAAGTTACCCTCCTCCCTCCAGACAAACCTCAGGGGATCGCTCTCCCACTGCAACTCTCTTGTATCCATCTTCAATCTGCCTCCTCCCCTCTCCCTATTTATTTCAGAACCTTCTTCCCCCCCCCCCACTTTTCTGATTAAGGGTCTAGGCCCGAAACGTCAGCTTTTGTGCTCCTGAGATGCTGCTTGGCCTGCTGTGTTCATCCAGCTTCACACTTTGTTATCTCGGATTCTCCAGCATCTGCAGTTCCCATTACCACTGAGTCAATCATCATTGACTGGTGCATTGTCCATGGCAATGCTTCTATAAATCAAACTCTATTTGTCAACTGATCAATGCTTTTTTCTCATACAGTACAGGTGTTGGCTTTCTCCCATAAATGATATTCTTGCAAATTGTCCTGATGAATTGAAGACAGAAATCTTGGACATAATGTGTGACTTCTTTTCAGCAACATACAAGGTCTGCATGACCAAGTGGCCATTTGAAAACAAAGGTGACACAGCCAGCTGCAGTGGAATTTGACCCTAAGCTCCCAGAGAATGTTCCTAGCTCCCTGTGTTAATATTACCAGCAGCTCCCCATCAGGTCAAGTTAATACTTAATGATCTGAGCTCTCCAGTGCTGTTGAAGCCACAGCATTTACACTTTAGGGTAGAAGGTACAGAGGGTGGCATAAAGAGGCAATCATTGCCTGAGAACGGTCTCTGAGTAATGTTCATACAAAACCAGAACCACCCACACTAAGCATTTTGTTACATTCTTCGTGACACATGAACAAACTAATTTTTGAGATGGGCCTCTCCACTGTTGAAAGCACGGGCCCCACCTTCTTCATGTTCATGCTGCAAGGCAGTACATTACTCATCCAACTCTACCAAGAAAGGCATCATCCTGCTGGAAGGTGATCTATTTGTCCTAAGGTGAGTGATCTATGAGTTAATGTGCTTTCTACCACATGGCCAGTGGTCTGCAGGTTTGGTGAACTCACCAGCATATGGTGCTCCAAAGAAAAGTGCCCCCACTGCTTAGATCTTAGATGTCAAACTCTCCCCAGGACTGCCCTGGAGTCTCCAGAAATTCTAAATACCTTTCGTGGACACTTCCACCAGGCGAGAAAAGTCAGAGAGGTATTAACTTTCCTTTTTCTGCATCTTGTTTTCAAAGTTATGACTTGAAAAAGTATTGGCCGTGTGACAGGAGATCATGTGATCAAGTCTTCAAGAACGTGTCCAGCCAAAATTGACAAACTTAAATCAATTCAATGCTGACACAACTGCAGCAACAGTGGATCCCAGTAACAACTCCAAATATCCACACACGCCCATTAGTACAAGCACTCCACTTTGTGGAAGGTCAGTGTGCAGAACAATCAGACTGAGACTGATTTGACCTCCTCTTGTGACCCCACCAACGAAAGATGCTGTGGCCGGCATTTAGCTGGAGTCTTGCCAGTCTGTATACCCAGCTCTCCCGTCTCATCTCGCTCCTCGGCTTTCTTGTCGAGGTGGCACAGGGGAGGGGATATTGTGGGGCTGTGCCCCTGTACAAGAGGTGAGGCAATTCACTCAGAAACCAATCTGAGCCTGTTAAGATGGTCCAGTTGACCTCTAGATTCCCTTTGTAATAGGCACCCAGTAGCCCTTAGAAGACCTTTGCTCAGCAGCAGAAGTGATCCCACAGGCCCCTATAGGGGCTGTGACACCTACCCCCCCACCACCTTCCTCCAGGTCAGGCCATATTTTAGAGGATTTTAGAAAGTTGGAGACCATGAAGTACCCAGTTGCATACTTCCCATTACATTCTTCCTCAAAGTGCAATTCTGTCAAAATCCCAACCATTCCCATTTCCCTTTCTCAGGGGTGGGTCCGGGTCCCAAAAACAGATCCAACCTGTGTTTCCATGCCCTGGGGAGAGAATCCAGGCCTCCATCCCAAAATGGCAGAAATAAGCCAAACTCAATATAGGTTTGCGCGCAGCGAACTGATCAGCTCAACTGGAGAAGGGATCCAACTCAGGGGAAGCAAGGGGGCATTTTAATCTTCTGCATGGTGGGAGAGGAGGTTAAATTTGAGAGCCTAGCTCACGACAAGCTTCCTTGTAACTGGCTATTGCAGATGGCAGGGTTATAGAACTACATGCTCCAAGCTCTCAACAGATCTGAGTCAAGCACAAAATCACAAATGCTGAAGTCACAGCAATATCATAACTCACTTCAGAGGCTCAGCTACATATTTATAAAAGCGTATCCCATCAGTTTCCATCATATATTTTTAAAACCCTCCATCAAATCAACCCGCAATCTCTTCCACCAAAGCACAGTTACCGAGAACATATCCTCTTGTCGTGTCAAGTCTACACATGGAGTCGCCGCTCAGCTTACCTTACAAAGGGCATGTTTTGAATAGAGCAACATCTCACCGAGGCATCAGGAGAACAGGAATGATTGTACATCCTGCAGGACAAAGACCAGGCATTGACTCAAACAGCATGCTCCACATCAAACACATTCATTTCACCATGACAGATATTCAAACAGAAACATGGAACACTGTGGATGTTGTTCAGCTGAAATAAAAATAATCACAAGAAATGGTAGAGAAACTCAGCAACTGCCCATGACCAATGCTCTTCTTTTCTCCACAACCATTACTACCTCCTTTGTCTCTTGTCTGCTGGCATGATTGATCCAGGCTCCCTCTCGCCCTCAATCCTTCTCCTGCCTTCACTTGCTTCTCCCCTGCATTTCAACAGCTTAAACACACAACATTCCCATTTCTCTTCGGTTCTGAAAGAAGAGCTGTTGGTCTTGAAATGTTAACTCTGACTCTCCCTCCATTGATGCTGCCAGAGCTGCTGAGTTTCTCCAGCATTCTCTGTCTTAATTCCAGTTTTCAAGCTGTTCAGATCTAACCAAGAATGACTAACATTTAGCCCTGAAATTGGTTATTCCTTTAAACCAATCTCATTAGATCCATCTCCAATCTAATTTGACATCCAAGGAACGTTAGGAGCAAGAGTAGGTCATACAATTCATTAAATGTTTTCGACCATTCATTTAGATCATACTGGCCCACACCTTGTCAGTATTAATCAATTTGATCGATATTCTTTGATTCCCTTATCCAGCAAAACACCTATCTATCTGAACTTCAAAGCTATCAACGTTCCCAGTATCTAGAGCACTTTGGGAGACAGAGTTCCAGATTTCAATTATCCTTTGAGCAAAAGGTGCCTTTCTGGAATCACCCATTTCGACCTTTTCGCTCGTGCCCACTTTTGCCCAGGAATCCCAACCAGAGAAAATGGTTTCTCCAATCTATCATTGTCAATTTAAGGAGCTTGATGGGAATACCTGTCAAATTTCTATACTGAGGAATACAAGCCAAATTTGTTCAGCCAGCCCACAGAACTTAAATCTGCCTACTGTCCCCTCCTCAAATTCAATGCACCCTTCCTAAGGTGTGAACCTCAAAACGGAGCACAGCACTCAAGAGGGTTCTGTATAATGTTTTGAAAAATTCGTTCTGTTCACTTGACATTACTATAGTCATTTGTACCAACGCAGGAAGTCTGTAGAAGCTGTTTAATCAAAATAAACCAGCTCTGTTTGAGTAATTTTAATTCTGGATCACCTTGGCTGTATTTCATCCCAATAACATCACATGGTGGGATCAAGGCTACATGAAGGCTTCGCCTTTGCCCTTTCGTATTCCAACGCCTTCTACCCAAAAATCTTGGCATGGTTCAATTGAGCAGCTCCCTATGGGTTAACACAGCGTGGAGCTGGAAGAACACAGCGGGACAGGCAGCATCAGAGGGGCAGGAAAGCTGACGTTTTGGGTCAAGACCCTTCCTCAGAAAACAAACCCTGTGTGTGTAGTTTTCAATAACTGGGGCTATGGTACCTGAGGTCAGCATTACCCTAAGAATAGCGCACAGAGGGCATCAGGCAGTTGCAGCAACTGTAGTCATCCTCGCCATTGTTTCAAATTACTCCCTTCATTATAACATTAAAAAAATGGCAACCTACCAGTTGTACAATGGGCACACATGGCCATTCGCCAGGGCAAGACCGTACCTGCCGAGAGAAAGAGAAACCATTCAATGCACACATGACAACAGCTGTCCTGCCCACACACCTCAGATAATTTTAAGTGGCATTGAGTTTCAGTTCATTTCTTCATTGCAGTACTCACTCTCCACCTCTCGTTCATTAGAACTGTTTTGGAAACTGAGTTGCATGATTTGGGTTGTACTGCCAGTCAGTACAAAACATGCATATTGTTCTGTTGGAGTTGAATTGCTGAAGGCAGTCTCATCGAGAAAATCCAGGTTCACCTCTTATTGCTCACCCGTCAAAAATAGGAGCAGAAACAGGCCATTTAGCCCGTCAAGTCTGCTCTGCTATTCAATGAGATCATGGTTGAACTGATAATCATCAACTCCATTCTCCTTCCTCATCCCCTAACCCTTGATTCCCTGACTGATTAAAAACCTGCTGCCTCAGCCCTGAGTATAATTAGTGCCTCAGTCTTGACAGCTGTCAGTGATAAAGAATTCCACGCTCTGACACTTCCACCCATTGAAAAGTAAAGTGAAGACTACTCACAGCCAAGCAGATACCTTTCCTTGTCAGACATTCTGACCCCCAGCCCATAGTCCTGGGGTTACAATATGGAATAACATCTCTACTTCTACCTCCTCCTCTCTGCCTTTCTCTCCCTGTTTGGGATAGGATTTTTCCTAAGGCCTTCTGAATCCCACTGTCAGGCTCAGATGGGGGTCTGAAGTTTGTACTGGATGGAAAGGAGTCACTTTTTGTGATTTTCCTGGAATTAGTCAGCTAACAGATAGAGGGTAGACTCTAAAAGCTTGCAAGCCATTCAGATTCCTTGCAGCTTGACCACAACAGGTAGGTGAGAGAGAGAGGGCATTTTCTCCACTGGGCAGCCATGTGGTACCCAAGCAGGCAGGTAGTGGGCTTTTATATAAGCTTGGGGCATTGTCTCACACCCACTTCCAGCTTGCTCCAGTCATCCACCAAATGACCATCTCCTGATACCCAAACTGGTCTTTGCCCTAACGTGACTGCAGAACCATAGCAATGCAGTTGCCTCTTAATCAACCTCTGAAATGGCCCGGTGAGTCACTCAGTTAAAGGGTATTGAGGTGTGAACAACATATACTGGCTTTGCCTGCCAAACCCACATCCCATTATAGAAAAAGGGAAAAGAAATTAGTTAAATTACTGTCTGGGACAATTTCGACTTTACTCAATATTTGTGAATCCACAGTATAATTGGTGCTAAAATAGTGACATTACTGAGAGAGTGTCAGATCGAAGGGATTGTTACTCTGGTTTCCAAAGTTGATGTGAGGTCATACATCAGTGTTTGCTCTGTACTTTAGCTAAATTAACGTCTTTGGCAGGGCACCAACTCTCAAAATACACGAGACACATTCTGTCATGAGATCAGCTGAAAGCACAGAGGAATACTGAATAAATGGACATGATATCCCTGCAAAAACTCACACACTGAGTGCTTTAACATAGAAAACAACCCAGGATCCTTCAGCGAGGATGGGGAATAATGGGTTATAAGCTGAAAAATAAGGAGGAGTTGGAGGTTGTTTATTTCAGAGAATGGAAACTTAACATGAAGCTGCCAAAGGTGGGGGTAAAGGAAGGGTGATGAAGGAGACAGGGAAGCTTAGTGTGATGCTGTGGGCCTCATCGTCCTTGAGAAAGGATGTACTAGCACTGGAGGGAGTGCAGAGGAGGTTCACGAGGTTAATTCCAGAGTTAAGAGGGTTGATTTATGAGGAAAGATTAAGTAAACTTGGATTATACTCTTTGGAATTTAGAAGAATTGAGGGGGTGATCTTATAGAAACATGTAAAATCAAGAAGGGAATAGATAAGATTGAAGCGGGGGGGGGTTGTTTCTACTGGTGGGTGAAACTAGTACTGGGGGCATAGCCTCAAAATGAGGAGGCAGATGTAGGACTCAGCTGAGGAGGAACCTTTTTTCCCAAAAGAGTGAATCTGTGGAATTCCCTGCTCAGTGAAGCAGGTGATGCTATTTCATTGAATATTTTTAAGGCAAAGATAGATACATTTTTGAACAATAAAGGAATTAAGGGTTATGGTGAGCAAATGGGTAAATGTGGCTAAGTCCACGAAACGATGAGCTATGACCTTATTGAATGGTAGAGCCTGCTCGAGGAACCAGATGGCCTGCCCCTGTGCCTATTTCATACGTTCCTATGTCCTACCATGCTTAACACTGTGAAGTGTTTCACCTGAGAGGAGGCTCCACGCAACCAGCTTTTACGTTGTCACTGTATCCACTTAATGCTGCTGAGGGGCAGGTAAAACTAAGAGCTGCTAAACAAGAATGGAGAGACCTTCACGAGGAGCTCTCTCAGCCTCTTGAATCTGTTTGCAGCATTCAACTAGACCATGACAAAGTTGGTGCACAGGAAACATGGTGACAGCTATCTGAGCTCTCTCTCTTAGTTTATTCCCTTGTGGGATGTGGGTGTTGGCAACAAAGTCAGCAACTCTGCCCCTGACCTGACTGACTTGCTCATCCATTTCAGAGGGCAGGTAAGAATCAGCTATCTTGCACGGAATCAATTGTAGGCTGGACAGGGGAAGGATGGTACACTTCACCCTTCAAAAGGGCATTAGTGACTCAGATGGGTCTTCACATCAGTCAGTGATAGTTATCATGGTCACCAGTAGACTTGTGAGATTGATCTTACATTTGGTTACAAGATAGTTAACAAAAAGCAAACACTACACTTGAAAAATGCTTCTTATTAAATTCATCCAGATAAACAAGGAAGTTCAAAAGCAAACCAGTAAAGGGCTAATTTTGCACTGAGTTCTTCTTTATACGCAGTGATGAATAGATTTCCATGTTAGCTTTGGTTTACAGCTGCATTTTGTTCCTCTGAGTCAGAAGACACAGATCCCAGCCCAACTCCAGGATTTAAGTATGAGTAAGCTCAACTGACAGGCCGAGGGAGTGTTGCATGGTCAGAGGTGCGGTTTTCAGACGACTGTTAAATTGAGGGGGAGAAAATGACTTTGTGCACATTTTTTATAAATGATCAGGAGTCATCTGAGTGTTCTGCCCAATACCTTTCATTAAAGCAAGTTCATAAATGGTAGATTATTTATTACTCATTCCACCATGGACTCTGCACCATGCAAATGTTCTGTCATTTTCCCACTACATTGATTACGCTTAAATGATATTTACTTTACTATGGACTGTGTTGGAGTCATGAAAGGTGTTACATCAATGTGAAAATGTGAATTCCAACATCACGCCCTGTCCGCTGCCAAGACAACAGATATCCACTTTCCATAACCCTGTCTTGTTTCCGTTCCTACCTCAATTCAGCTGCTGTGAATACTCTCATTCACTCTCTGAGTCAATGTTGCTCCTGGCCACTTCTGATCCCCATTCACTTTAACCTTGATCTTTCTTCAAAACCCTGCCGTCCCTTTCCAAGCATAACGTCATCACAACAGTGTTATGGCACCAAAGGAAGCCATTTGGCCCATCATGTCTGCACTAGCTTTACAAATAAGCACCTCGACCCACCTTTTCCCACCAGTCCTATTTAAATAACCATCCAAATGTTCCCATTTGTGAATGGAGCACAACTTCAAAATGTCTCCAAATTAAGATAGAGATGAGGTGAAGTTTCTTCTCTGAGAGGATCAGTAATCTTTGGAATTCTACTTGCAGAACAGTGGAGATTGGGTCACTGAACGTATTCAAGGCTACATTAGATTTGCATTCTATGGGGGAATGTGGCTGCAAGGAATAAAGTGAAGTGAAGTCATGCAGAACTAATATTATAGCATGGCAGAGGGGGTTTGAAGGACCAAATGGCCTACTGCTGCACCTATTTATATTTGGACCTACTCTCCTGTGTTTTGACTGAGCAGTTTTGTTAGCTGTGGTGTTTCATCAGGAGTGACGTGGCAAAATCTCCTGTCCGACTGCACACAGCATAGAATTTTGCTTAAAAATTATAGATACTACAATGTTTCAAGATGAGAATACTAAAGCCAGTATTCTAATCACATGAGCTGAGACAGAGAAAGGAAAATAAAATCTCTTTTTCTGGATTGCAATCCTTAGACACATGTTAGAATAAATTATTGTGCAGCAAAACAGAAAGCTCAGAGTCATGTCAGATGTGGCTTAGTTGGTTTCACTTTTGCCTGAGTCAGAAAGTTATGGCTTTAAGACTCTCTGCTCTAAGTCAAATACAAGTCTCACCTGGTTGTGTAGTCCTAATGAGACAGGGCTCGTGATCCACAGACCTAGGTTAATGCTTTGGGACCCTGGTGGACATGGAATTGAACTCAATAAACCTGGGATATAAAGTTAATCTCAGCAGCTGTGACTATAACCAGAACCAATATCTATGGTTGTTTAGAATCCATCTGTTTTACTAATCTCATTTAGGGGAAGAATTCTGCAAATGTTACCCATGTTTCCAAACCTACAGCAATGTGGTTGAACTATCTTCCTTCTGGAATGGTGACCCAAGCTATTTATTGCAAAGGCAATTTGGGATGGAGGCAAACATTGACCTTGTCAGTAATGCCGACATCCCACGAGCAATACTAACCCTATATCATTACCACTGCACCACTAGGTTAGATGTGCATATGACTTACAGAAGAGAATCTTAAAGCCACAACTTTCTGACTTATGCAGAAGTGATACTTAGATCCCATGAGATGCTGTCATTCAGTTAGATTGTTAAACTGAAGTTCCGTCTACCTCTCAGGGAGTGTTAAACGTTCAACATTAATCATTTCAAACCAGTTATTATCACACTGCTGTTTGTGGAATTTCACCGGATGGGCTGCCATGTTTTCCCACAAATGAGTACACTTGAAAAGGTTCAAGGTTTGGGAGGGAAAGGTTTTTTTCTTGAGCTACAAACAGAAAGTTTCAGGTGACAGTAGCTGCTAAATCTCTACAGTGCTGTTTTTTAAAAAATCATTTGTGGGATGTGGCCGGCGTTTCCAGCCCATCCCTAGTAGCCCTTGAGAAGGTGGTGGTGAGCTGCCTTCTTGAACCTCTGCAGTCATCCTGCTGTGGGTTGACCATTAGGGAGGGACTTCCAGGATTTTGACCCAGCGACAGTGAAGTAACGGCTGTATACTTCCAAGTCAGGATGGTGAGCGACTTGGAGGTGGTGGCTTTCCCTTATTTCTGCTGCCTTGTTCTTCGAGATGGAAGTGGTCATGGGTTTGGAAGGCGCTGGGAAGAAGATCTTTGGTGAATTTCTGCAGTGCATCTTGTAGACAGTACACACTGCTGCTACTGAGTGTCGGTGGTGGGGGGAGTCGATGCTTGTGGATGCAGTGCAATCAAATGGGCTGCTTTGTTTTGGATGGTGTCAATTTTCTTGAGTGTTCATGGAGATGTACTCATCCAGGCAAACTGGGGAGTTTTTCATCACACTCCTGACTTGTGCCTTGTAGATGGTGGACAGGCTTTGAGGGGTCAGGAGGTGAATTACTCATCGCAGTATTCCTAGCCCCTGAGCTGCTGATGTAGCCTCTGTGTTTATGTGCTGAGTCCAGTTGAGTTTCTGGTCAATGATAACCCCAAGATGTTGACAGAGGGGGTTTCAGTGCTTGTAACACTGTCGAATGCTAAGAGGCAGTAGTTAGATTGTCTCTGATTTGTGATCATCACAGCCTGGCATTTGTGTGGCGCAAATGTCACTTGCCACTTGTGAGCCCAAGCCTGGATATTGTCCAGATCTTGCTGCATGTGAACATGGGCTGCCTCAGTATCTGGGGAGTTGTGAATAGTGCTGAACATTGTGCAATCATCGGCGACTATCCCCACTTCTGACGTTATCATTGATGAAGCAGCCGAAGATGGTTAGGCCTAGGAGACTACCTTGAGGCACTCCTGCAGTGATGCCCTGGGGCTGAGATGATTGACCTCCAACAACCACGACCATTTTCCAATGCGCCAGGTATGACTCCAACCACTGGAGAGTTTGCCCCCAATACCCATTGATACCAGCTTTGCTCGAGCTCTTAGATGCCACACTCAGTTGAATGCAGCCTTGATGTCAAGGCCTGTCACTCTTAGCTTACTGCTGAAACTCAGCTCTTTTGCCCATCTTTGAATCAAGGCTGTAATGAGATCAGGAGCAGATAGGCTCTGGCAGAACCCAAACTGGGCATCACTGAGCAGGTTATTGCTGAGCAGGTGCTGCTTGATAGCTCTGTCACTGACACCTTCCATCACTTTACTGATGGTCGAGAGAAGACTGATGGGGTGGTAATTGGCCAGATTGGATTTGTCCTGCTTTTGTATACAGGACATATTTGGGCAATTTTCCACATTGTCGGGTTGGTAACGGTGCTGTAACTACTGGAACAGCTGGGCTAAGGGAGCGGCAAGCTCTGGAGCACAAGTCTTCAGTACTATTGCTGGAATGTTGTCAGGGCCCTTAGCCTTTGCAGTGCCCAGAGTCTCCAACTGTTTCCTGATATCATGTGGATTGAATCGAATTGGCTGAAGACTGGTATCTGTAACGCTGGGGACCACTGGAGGAGGCCGAGATGGATCGTCCACTCAGCACTTCCGGCTGAAGGTTGCTGCAAATGCTTCAACCTTATTTTTTGCACAGTTGTGCTGGGCTCTTCTATCATTGAGGATGGGGATATTTGTGGAGCCTCCTCCTCCACAAGTGAATTGTTTAACTGCCCACCACCATTCACAACTGGATGTGGCAGGACTGCAGAGCTTAGATCTGATCCGTTGGTTGTGGAATTGCTTAGCTCTGTCTATCACTTGCTGCTTTTGCTGTTTGGCATGTAAGGAGTCCTGTTTGGTGGCTTCACCAGGTTGATACCTGGTGCTGCTCCTGGCATGCCCTCCTGCACTCTCCATTGAACCCAAGGTTGATCCCCTGGCTTGATGGTAATGGTTGAGTGGGGGATAAGTCGGCCGTGAGGTTACAGATTGTGCTGGAGTACAGTTCTGCTGCTGTTGATGAGCCACAGCATCTCATGGATGCCCAGTCTTGAATTGCTAGATAGTGTGCGAAGTCTGTCCCATATAGCACGGTGATAGTGCCACACACCATGATGGAGGGTGTTCTCAATGTGAAGGCAGGACTTCATCTCCACAGGGACTGTGTGATAGCTGAAGATGAGGTATAAACGTTGTGAAACCACCATACAGGACTATTTTCACACCAAACAGCATAAGCAGAAAGTGATAGACCGAGCTAAGCGATCCCACAACCAATGGATGAGATCTAAGCTCTGCAGTCCTGCCACATCCAGTTGTGAATGGTGGTGGACGATTAAACAGCTCACTGGAGGAGGAGGCTCCATGGAGGATACAGTCATGGACAGATGCAACTGTTCATGCCAGATTGGTGAGGATGAGATCAAGTATATTTTTCCCTTTTGTTGGTTCCCTCACCACCTGCCGCAGACCCAGTCTAGCAGCTATGTCCGTTAGTAGCTGACCAGCTCGATCAGTAATACTGCTGCTGAGCCACTCTTGGTGGTGGATATTGAAATCCCTCACCCAGAGTCCATTTTGTGCCCGTGACATCCTCAGCTGAGAAAGGACAGTACATGGTAATCAGCAGGTGGTTTTCTTGTCCATGGGGTCTGAAGTCAATGTTGAGGACTCCTAGAGCAACTCCCTCCTGACTGTATACCACTGTGTTGCCCCCTCTGCTGCGTCTGTCCTGCCGTTGGGACAGGAAATATCCAGGGATGGTGATGCTGATGTCTGGGATATTGTCTGTAAGGTGTGATTCTGTGAGTGTTACTATATCTGGCTGTTGCTTGACCAGTCTGTGAGACAGCTCTCCCTACTTTGGCACTGACCCCTAGATGTTAGTGAGGAAGACTTTCCAGGATTGACAAGACTGTTTCTGTTGTTGTCTATTCTGGTGCCTAGGTCAATGCCATGTGATCAGTCGGGCATCCTCTGATCCAGACTGAAAACAGATAGCGTCTCAACGTTCACTTCATCTCCCCCCCGATTATGATCCCATGAAACATCTGGGGGTGTCGTTTATGAGCACTATCTAAATGCAAGCAGTTGTTCTTGGTCCTGGAGGTAGTGCTGGAATGAGACTGGAGACTCAGACACTGCAAAGGGAACTGTTTGGGATGGATAAGTTGATGTGGTCTGGATGGCATTTCTTGTGCGTTATATCTCATGATATAAAATGTCACAATCTCCTGTTTGCCTGAGGCTATCTGTTCAAGCTGCTGCTTTCTGTAATGTTTAACTAAACTGTGGGATTTTTTAGTCATGAATGCACTGCAAATATATCTTGTTCTAGCTATTGATGCATTGACCATGAACTTCCTTATTAAAACATACAGTGAGTAAAGCAATACACAAAGCTCCCTTATTCACTTTGATACAGCACAACTTGAAAGTGTCTTTCATTCCCAATCACATGCTTGCCTGGTTCTCTTTTGAACTAATGCCTAATCTATCCTTGCCTTACATTTGTAACTCCCTGTTCATTTACTGAAATATCAATCCTTCGTGGTACCATAAATTCCCTTCCAAGCCATTGGGATATTAAAGATACTCTACTAAAATGATTTGAATGACCAGTACCAGTTGTAACTGCCCAGATACTGATGCAGTTCCTGCCCAATTGCAGCAAGATCTGAATATCATCAGGCCTGGGCTGTGAATTGGCAAGAAACATTCGGAACCAAGATAATAAAATGTGAGGCTGGATGAACACAGCAGGCCAAGCAGCATCTCAGGAGCACAAAAGCTGACGTTTCGGGCCTAGACCCTTCATCAGAGAGGGGGATGGGGAGAGGGAACTGGAATAAATAGGGAGAGAGGGGGAGGCGGACCGAAGATGGAGAGTAAAGAAGATAGGTGGAGAGAGTGTAGGTGGGGAGGTAGGGAGGGGATAGGTCAGTCCAGGGAAGACGGACAGGTCAAGGAGGTGGGATGAAGTTAGTAGGTAGCTGGGGGTGCGGCTTGGGGTGGGAGGAAGGGATGGGTGAGAGGAAGAACAGGTTAGGGAGGCAGAGACAGGTTGGACTGGTTTTGGGATGCAGTGGGTGGGGGGGAAGAGCTGGGCTGGTTGTGTGGTGCAGTGGGGGGAGGGGACGAACTGGGCTGGTTTAGGGATGCAGTAGGGGAAGGGGAGATTTTGAAACTGGTGAAGTCCACATTGATACCATATGGCTGCAGGGTTCCCAGGCAGAATATGAGTTGCTGTTCCTGCAACCTTCGGGTCGCATCATTGTGGCAGTGCAGGAGGCCCATGATGGACATGTCATCTAGAGAATGGGAGGGGGAGTGGAAATGGTTTGCGACTGGGAGGTGCAGTTGTTTGTTGCGAACTGAGCGGAGGTGTTCTGCAAAGCGGTCCCCAAGCCTCTGCTTGGTTTCCCCAATGTAGAGGAAGCCGCACCGGGTACAGTGGATGCAGTATACCACATTGGCAGATGTGCAGGTGCAGGCCACAATGATGCCACCCGAAGGTTGCAGGAACAGCAACTCATATTCCGGCTGGGAACGCTGCAGCCATATGGTATCAATGTGGACTTCACCAGTTTCAAAATCTCCCCTTCGCCTCCTGCATCCCTAAACCAGCCCAGTTCGTCCCCTCCCCCCACTGCACCACACAGCCAGCCCAGCTCTTGCCCCCCACCCACTGCATCCCAAAACCAGTCCAACCTGTCTCTGCCTCCCTAACCTGTTCTTCCTCTCACCCATCCCTTCCTCCCACCCCAAGCCGCACCCCCAGCTACCTACTAACCTCATCCCACCTCCTTGACCTGTCCGTCTTCCCTGGACTAACCTATCCCCTCCCTACCTCCTCACCTACACTCTCTCCACCTATCTTCTTTACTCTCCATCTTCGGTCCGCCTCCCCCTCTCTCCCTATTTATTCCAGTTCCCTCTCCCCATCCCCCTCTCTGATGAAGGGTCTAGGCCCGAAACGTCAGCTTTTGTGCTCCTGAGATGCTGCTTGGCCTGCTGTGTTCATCCAGCCTCACATTTTATTATCCTGGGATTAAAAGTCTCAGGATGACCATGAATTTATAGCTGATTGTCTGATTCACTAACAGGGAAGGAAATATACACTGCTTTTGGCCTAAATGTGACTCCAGACCTGTTGCAATTTGTCCTAACAAGCCATTAGATTCTATTTAAATTCTGAAATGTTTCATAAAAAAGAATGAGATTGAACAGATCACCTACATATCTCTTAGGCACCAGAAACCACATCAACAACCTCAGACTGTCAACCCTGCAAAGCCCTCCATATCAACATCAGGGGCCAGTGCCAACATTGGGGGAGACGCCATACAGATTTGTCAAGCAACAGCCTCCTATAATCATACCCCATGGAACTGTACCTTCCAGACAATGCAACCATCATCCCATGGTATGTCCTGTCCTACCAGTAGGTCAAATCCAGCAGAGGTGGCAGCACAATGGTATATAGTCTGGAAGGTGATACCCCAGAAGTCTCATGGCATCATTCCAAACAGGAACAAGTAAATTTCCTGGTCATTGTTATATATCATGCCTCAGCTGATGAGTTGGTACTCGTCTGTGCTGGGAAATGCTGAGGGTTCCAAGGGTGCACTGGGGCTTTCAACTTCTGTCGCTAAGAGTGGTTCAGCAGCATTTCTACTGACAGAGCTGGTAGGTTCAAAAGGACACAGCTGCTCAATTGTGGCCGTTGGCGTGGGAACCAACAAGATGGACAAACATACTGGACCTCATCCTCGCTGCCGATATCTCCGTCCATGACAGTATCGGTAAAATTGACAACGCACAGTCCATATGGAGACGAAACCCTACCTACATACTTAAAATACCTTACATTGTGTGCACTTAAACACAATCTGCAACCTCATGGCCTGGTATATACCACCAAACCAGGTGTAGGACGGCATGTCAGGAGAAGCACCAGACATACCTGAAAATGAGGTGTGAACCTGGTGAAGCTACAGTACAGGACTACTTGTGTGCCAAACAACAAAAGTAGCAAGTGATGGACAGAGCTAAGTGATTCCACAAACAACAGATCACGTCTAAGCTTAGCAGTCCTGTCACATTCATGAATCAGTTAAGTAACTGGAAGCTCCACAAAGCCCCATCCCCATTAATGAGGAACCCAGCATATTTGCAACAATCTTCATTCAGAATTACTGAGTGGATGATCTAATACAACCTCTTTCATTAGTCACCAACATCACAAATACCAATCTTCAGCTAATTTGATTCACTCCATGTAGTCTCAAGAAATACACAATAGACAATAGGTGCTGGAGTAGGGCATTCAGCCCTTCGAGCCAGCACCACTAACTCTAACGGTTAGAGGTGCTGGATAATGTAAAGGCTATGGGCCCTGACAACATTCTGGCAATAGTACTGTAGGCTTGTGCTCCAGAGTGTGCTGCTCCATTAGACAAGCTGTTTCAGTGCAGATACATCACTGACATCTACCCAACAAGGTGGAAAATTACCCAGATATGCCCTGTACATAAAATTCAGGACAAACCCAACCCAGCCAATTACTGCCCCATCAGTCTTTTTTTGATTCATTCATGGCAATGTGGGCATCACTGGCTAGGTAGCATTTATTGCCCAGAGGGCAGTTAAGAGTCAACCACATTGCTGTGGGTCTGGAGTCACGTGTACACCAGACCAGATAAGGATGGCAGTTTCCTTCCCAAAAGGACATTAATGAAACAGATGGGTTGTTCCTGACAATCGGCAATGGATTCATGGTTGTCATTAGATTCTTAGTTCCAGATATTTTATTGAATTCAAATTCCACCATCTGCCATAGGCAGGATTCAAACCTAGGTCCCCAGGATGTTATCTGGGTCTGTGGATTAACAGGCCAGCGATAATACCACTAGGCCATCGCCTCCCAGATGACACCTTTCTCAACCACCAGTAAAGTGATGGGAGATGTCATAAACAGTGCTATCAAGCAGCACCTGCTCAGCAATACCTTGCTCAGTGACGCCCAATTTGGGTTCCGCCAGGGCCACTCAGTGCCTGACCTCATTACTCACCTGGTCAAAAATGAAAAAGTGAGCTAAATTCCAGAGGTGACACAAGAGTGAATACCCTTGACTTCAAAGATAATGGGAACTACAGATGCTGGAGAATCCAAGATAACAAAGTGTGAAGCTGGATGAACACAGCAGGTCAAGCAGCATCTCAGGAGCACAAAAGCTGACGTTTCGGGCCTAGACCCTTCATCAGAGACGGGTATGGGGAGAGGGTTCTGGAATAAATAGGGAGAGAGGTGGAGGCGGACCGAAGATGGAAAGTAAAGAAGATAGGTGGAGAGGAGAGTGTAGGTGGGGTGGTAGGGAGGAGATAGGTCAGTCCAGGGAAGACGGACAGGTCAAGGAGGCGGGATGAGGTTAGTAGGTAGGAAATGGAGGTACAGCTTGAGGTGGGAGGAGGGGATAGATGAGAGGAAGAACAGGTGAGGGATGCAGGGACGGGCTGGGCTGGTTTTGGGATGCAGTGGGGGAAGGGGAGATTTTGAAGCTTGTGAAGTCCACATCAATACCATTGGTCTGCAGGGTTCCCAAGCGGAATATGAGTTGCTGTTCCTGCAACCTTCAGGTGGCATCATTGTGGCACTGCAGGAGGCCCATGATGGACATGTTGTCTAAGGAATGGGAGCCCCTGATATCAAGGCCGCATTCAACTGAGTGTGGCATCAAGGGGCCCCAGCAAAACAAAAATCAATGGGTATCCGGGGTGGGGGGTAACTCTCTGCTGGTTGGAATCATTTCTATTCCAGAGGAACATGGCTGTTGCTGTTGGAGATCAGTCATTTCAGCTCCAGGATACCTCTCGAGGAGTTATTTAGCATAGTGTCTTTGGCCCCACCCACCTCAGCTGCTTCATCAATGATCTTCTGCTCATTGTAAGGTCAGAACTGAGGTATCCATTGATGTTTGTACAACGTTCAGCATCACTCTTCAGATACTGAAGCAGTCCATGTCTAAATGCAGCAAGACTTGGACAATATCCAAGTTTCAGCTGACAACTGGCAAGTAACATTTGCACAACACAAGTGCCAGGCCATTACAATCTCCAACAAGAGAGAGTCTAACCATCAACCATTGATATTCAATAACATCACTGAATTCTCTACTATGAATATCTTGGGGGTTACCCCTAACTAGAAACTGAAATGGGCTTGCCATATAAATAATGTGGCTACAACAGCAGTCAGAGACAGGGAATCGTGCAGCAAATAACTCACCTTCTGATTCCTGAACTCTGTCCACCATCTACAAGGCAGGAGTGTGGTGGAGTATTCCCTACTTGCCTGGATGTGTGCAGCTCCAGCAACACTCAAGAAGTTTGACACCATCCAGGACAAAACGGACCATTTGATTGGCACCATATCCACCAACTCTCACTCTCTCCATCACCAATGCTCTGCCGCAAAAGCGTGAACTATCCACAAAATGTGCTACAAAAATTCATCAGGACACCTTTCAGACTCAGAACCACAACTTAGATAAGGACAAGACAAGGGCAGCAGATGCATCGAAACAATACTGCCCACAAGTTCCCCTTCAAGTCACACACCATTCTGACTTGGAAATATATTGCTCTACCTTCATTCACATTGGATCAAAACCGTGGAACTCCCTCCCTAACAGCATCATAGTTGTACCTACCACATAGGGACTGCAGTAGCTTAAGAAGACTGCTCACCATGACCATCTCGCAGGCAATCAGTGATGGATAAAAGATAATGGTCCAACTAGTGGCAGCTATACACCAAGAATTTTCTTTTTAAATTGCTTTTCCTGGGATCCATGACTTGCAGTGTTATTGAGCTGTGGTTGGGTCTTGAAATGATTGAATCTGACATTGTTTGAGGGAGAGAAGAATAGGTCCAAGGCTAGTATTTTAAACTTAAATAAAAACCATTATGATGACACGAAAGTAGAGCTAGCTAAAATGAATAGAAAAATGAACTCACAGGATTAGTCAATAAAGCCACAGTGACAGATATTTGAAAGAATTCTTCAGAATACTCAGAAGAGATGCCTTCCAATGAGAAAGAAAATATCCTAAGGGAGGAGCTAACATCATGGGTGATTAAAAAATGTTAAGGATTGTGAAAACACCTACAAGGGCCATGGAGAAACACCATCTAATCTCCAAGTGAAACTCATTGAGTATGAGTTCCTTTGATATGGGCATTAGTCTGCCTAGCTGGAACGCATCACCTGAGCCCTTTGTGAAGCAGACCCAGGGATGTGTCTGCGGAACTATCTATTCCAGACTGAAACTAGTCTATGGATATAGTGTAAGATAATAAAGTGCTAAGCTGGATGAATACAGCAGGCCAAGCAGCATCTCAGGAGCACAAAAGCTGATGTTTCGGGCCTAGACCCTTCATCAGAGAGGGGGATGGGGTGAGGGTTCTGGAATAAATAGGGAGAGAGGGGGAGGCAGACCGAAAATGGAGAGAAAAGAAGATAGGTGAAGAGGAGAGTATGGGGGTGGGGGGGGGGAGGTAGGGAGGGGATAGGTCAATCCAGGGAAGACGGACAGGTCAAGGATCTTTTGTGCTCCTGAGATGCTGCTGGGCCTGCTGTGTTCATCCAGCTTCACACTTTATTATCTTGGATTCTCCAGCATCTGCAGTTCCCATTACCACATATGGATATAGTGTTCCTATTTTGGTGTTCAACAAGAAATGATGTTCCTCTCCAGTCGGGTTTCCTGAGTTGTTATAAAGGTAACATTAAATTTAAACATAAGGTGTATCATTGTGCAAAGCTGAGTGGCAGGTCAGAAGATTAAATGGCATACAAAAAAAATGCTGATTAACTAAAATATTAATGAGGAAGGGAAAATTGAAGGATGAAAGAAAGCCAGTTAGAAATATAAACACAGATAGTAAGAGTTTCTGTAGACATTTAAAAAGGAAAGGGGTTAATAAAGTCAACAGCAGTCTTATAGAATGTGAGCTTGGGGAATCAATAATGGAAAATGAAAAACAAAAACAAAAACAAAGGGAGAGGCATAGATAGAGTCGATAGCCAGAGACTATTTCCCAGGGCAGAAATGGCTAGCACGAGGGGTCATAGTTTTAAGCTGGTTGGTGGAAAGTATAGAGGGGATGTCAGAGGCAGGTTCTTTACGCAGAGAGTTGTGAGAGCATGGAATGCGTTGCCAGCAGCAGTTGTGGAAGCAAGGTCATTGGGGTCATTTAAGAGACTGCTGGACATGCATATGGTCACAGAAATTTGAGGGTGCATCCATGAGGATCAATGGTCGGCACAACATTGTGGGCTGAAGGGCCTGTTCTGTGCTGTACTGTTCTATGTTCTATGTTCTATGTTCTAAAAACAAAAATTCCTGGAAAGGGTCAGCAGGTTCACCAATTCAGAAGAAGGGTCACTGATTTCTCTCCGCAGAACCCGAAATGTTAACTCTGATTTCTCTCCGCAGAACCTGAAATGTTAACTCTGATTTCTCTCCACAGAACCCGAAATGTTAACTCTGATTTCTCTCTGCAGGACCCAAAATGTTAACTCTGATTTCTCTCCACAGGACCCGAAATGTTAACGCTGATTTCTCTCCACAGATGCTGCCAGACCTGCTGAACCCTTCCAGCAATTTATGTTTTTGTTTCTGATTTCCTGCATTCATAGTTCTTTTGATTTTGTACGGAAAATAAGGAGGAGCAGGAGAATTGTAAAGGTATTTGGTATCATTCTTCAGTAGTAATATAAGAATCATTCCAAAAATAACTGTAGACAAGGAAATGGAAGGGAGAGTGAAACTCAAAGAAATTACAATCACCAGAGGAGTGGTACTGAGCAAATTGTTGGAGCTACAGGTTGACAAGTCTCTGAGTTCTGATACATTTCATTCTGAAGTTAATAGGGTCTTAAAAGAAGATACTAAGTGTGATAGTTGAGGTATTGGTTTTACTTTTAAAAATTCCCAAGAATTGGGGAATATTCTACATGAAAGACAAATAGTGAATCTACCAGTTTTATTCAAAAAAGGGAGACCGAACGTTGGATACTCCATGCCAGTTCGCGTAGCGTCTGTCATAGGGAGGGTTAGTGAGCTGCTATTAAATCTATTACAGCAGGGCACTGAGAAAAATACAAGGATAATGGAATCCACAGTTTTGTGGAAGGAACTTATGTTTAAATTATTTATTAATTAGTTGAGAATATAAGATATGACATGGATAAAGGGGAGCTGATGGATGCACTGTGCTGGATTTCCAGAAGGGATTTGATAAGGTGCCACATCTTAGGTTATTGCAGGAAATAAACAGTAGCAAAATATTCTCATGGCTAGCCAATAGGAAACAGATGGTAGTCATAAACAGATCATTTTCTGACTGGCAAGTTGTAATGAGTAGCGTGCCATAGGGATTAGTGCTTTTTATAGTTTAAGTAAATGACTTAGACAGTGAGGCCAAAGGTATGGTAGCTAAGTTAGCTGACGACACAATGATAGAAAGGAAAATAAGTCACAAAGATGACATAAGGAAGTTACAAATTGATAAAGATAGGTTACGCGTGCGGACAAACATCTAGCAAATAATGCTGGAAAATGTGAAGGTGTCCATTTTGGTAGAACAGATAAAAAAAATGCATACTAGCTAAATGGTGAGAGACTGGAGAGCTCTGAGATGCAGAGTGATCAGGGAGTCATAGTGCATAAAGCTCAGAGGGTTAATTAAGAAAACTAACAGAGTCATACAGAACGGAAACAGACCCTTCGGTCTAACCAGTCCATAATCCTAAACTAAACTAAACTAATCCAACCTCCCTGCACTTGGCCTATATCTCTCCAAACATTTCCTTTGGGAGCTCGTTCCACACATAAACCACTGTGTAAAATATTGCCCCCCACGAATGCCCTTGAAGATCCTCTTCATCAATTTTATGAAATCCAAAATAGTTATCATCTCATCCTTTACTGTTATATTGGCAGTATCCTTTCTCTCTCTCTTGTGACAAGCGATAAAAAAGGTATTTATTTATTGTGAGAAGAATTTAATTTCACACTATTAAGGTTATACCTCATTTATACAGGGCGTTGGCGTGAACACATCTGGAGTACAATGCACAGTATTGGTCATCTTACTTAAGGAAGGATGTAAATGTATCGAAAGCAGTTCAGAGAAGCTTTATTAGATAAATTCTAGATAAATAGGCAAGTTGTCTTATGAGGAAAGGTTGGGTAAACCAGACTTATATTGACTAGCGTGTAGAAGGGTAATTGATGGTTTGATTGAAACATACAAAATTCTAAGGTATCTTGATGGGGTGGGTAGGGAAAAAATGCTTCCTTTGATTGGAAAATCGAGAATTAAGAGTGACTGTTTAAAAATAGTGGGTCCTCCCTTTAAGAAAGAGATGAGACATTTTTTTTCTCATATAAAATCTTTGAGACTATCTTCCTCAAAGGACTGTGGAAGCAAAGGTTTTGAAGCTTCTCAAGGGAGAGGTAGATGGATTCTTGGCGAGGAAAGTGATAAGTTCAGCAGGAACATGGATCAGAACGGCCATGATCTTCTTGGATATTGGACAAGCTCGAGGGGTCCAGTGGTCTCCTCTTTTTCCTAGACTGTCTGGATGTTTATATGTCTTTAACATTAGACAGCAATCAGTAAGTGCATAAGGAAGTACTTCAAAGCAAACAGCAGAAGAAAAACCCAGGAAATGAGAGCTACAGTGACAAGTTACATTTTGAAAGAGTCCACCTGTCTCCCTCAAAGAGGGTAAATCTGACAATACTTCCAGCTCCCTTATCCCCAATTCCTCCCACTGGTTTCATTTCTCACTTCCTGGGCAGTATTTTCTGTGGTGGCAAGAGAGGGTTGGCTTCTAATTAGGCAGGATGGTAGCGTCGTCAATCTCTGATGTCTTCCTGTCTCCCCCCCCCCCCCCCCCCCCACCACCCCGCACCCTCCCACCCACAGAATTAAGTTCTGGGCATGATGCCCCTCCCTGCTGCCAGTTTAGGCCTGTGACCCCAGGCTGGCCAGTTTCCCCTGGTGTGCCTGACAGGTAAAAACCTGTGGGCAGCTTCTCATCTCAGGTGAACGTGGATCCTCAATCACTGCCTGGTCATTTGCATTGGAGGTGTGCCAGAGTGCTGTGTGCCTGCCCTTGCTTCTGATCCTCAGCCAACTGCAAGCCATTGAAGGAGGTGATGGCACAGTGGTAAAATCACAGGCCTAGTAACCCAGCTTAACATCTGGGGACATGGTTCAAAGCACGTCATGGCAGATGGTGAATGTTGAAGTGAATAAATCAAGTCTAATTATTGTTTAAAAAATATCTGGTTCACTAATGTCCTTCAGGGAAAGAAACCTGTCATCCTTGCCCGTTCTGACCTACCTGTGACTCCTGACCCACAGCAATGATGTTGATTCTTAACTGTCCTCTAGGTAATTAGGGCTGTACAAAAAATGCTGGCCCAGCCAGCGTTGCCTGTGTCCCAAGTACTAATAAAAGCAAAACAGACCCCAGCCTGCTCCACTTCATGTTCTGCTCTCTGAGATCCTCATAGGCCTGAATCTTCAAGTTCTGTTTCCAGAAGAAACTGCAACCTTGCTCCTGGCACAGCTGAGTGCGAGGGCTGCCGTCCCCTGACTCTCGCTGACCCCCTCCCCTCCCATCCCTCCCTCCTGGGCCAGTCTTGTTGCTAAGGGAAGATCCCTGCTCTGGTTGCCCTGCCACTGCCTGATGGGTGTATGCTACACCCAAAAGAGGTAATGCAGGCCTCTCACCAATTCTTCCATCGTCAAGTGAGGCCCCTGATGCCTCAAGAAAATTCCACACTATATTTTGACAAATTCCAACTACCTTTCTGCTTGAGGGAGAATCTAATTTTTTTTGCAACTCTCAACCATGCCCATTCCCAATATTTTTATTTCTCCCTTCTTGATCCTCTATTTTCCTTAATCTTGAAATCTCCTGGATTTTGTTACTCTGTATCTCTTTCTCCCTCTCTTTCTTTCTCCCTCCCTCTAATTTTGTTCTTTATTGCCACTAATCACTCTCCTGTTTTTTCATCATCGCTTCTGTCACCACTTCAGATGTCAGATTGGTCTTCCTGGGAGCCAATCCAAGGAAAGCAACAGTGTCCTGGGCAGTGTCCCTGGCTGAGCACTCAGATCCTGTGTGAACCAACTGGCAGAGGTATTCACAAATATCTTCAACCTGTCCCTCCTACAAGTCGAAGTCCCCACCTGCTTCATGAAAACAACCATCATCCCCGTACCTAAGAATGCATGTGCAATGTGCCTGAATGACGAGCATCCACTGACCTAGATATTCATGGAATGCTTCAAGAGGCTGGTCAGGGCCCATATCAATTTCTGTCTGCCAACCTGCCTTGATGCTCTACAGTTTGCCTACTGATGTAACAGATCCTCAGAGGATGCCATTTCCCTCACCCTGCACTTATCCCTGGAACATCTGGACAACAAAGACACCTATGTCAGACCCCTATCATTGACTACAGCTCTGCTTTTAACACCATTATCGTTCCCAGACTGATCTCAAAACTGTGTGACCTTGGTCTCAGCTGTGCCCTCTGCAATCAGATCCTTGGCTTTTCTGACCCATAGGCCGCAATCGGTGAGGACGGGTAACTGCAACTCCTCCACAATAACACTCAATACTGGACACCCCCAAAAGATGCATTCTCAGCCCCCTACTGTACTCCCTGTACAGTTATGTCTGTGTTACCAAATACTAAACAAACACCATCTCCAAGTTCACTGACGACACCACCACATCAAACAACGGCAAGTCAAAATACAGAAGGGAGTTAGTGGGCTTGATGACATGATACAATAAAAACAATCTGTCTCTCAACCTTAGCAAAACTAAAGATCTGATCATCAACTTCACAAAGAAAGGAGAACACGCCCCCATCTACATCAACGGAACTGAGGTTGAAAGAGTCAAGAGCATTGAGTTCCTCAGAGTGATGATTACCGATGACCTGTCCTGGACATCCCACATTGATGGGGCAACCAAGAAGGCACAACAACGCCACTGCTTCCTCAGGCAGCTCAGGAGATTCGGTATGTGCATAACGTCCGCCGCCAACTTCCACAAATGCATCATTGAAATATAATGCCCTGATGCATTACAGCCTGGTGCGGTAAATGCTCTGCCCAGGGCTGTAAGAAACTACAGAAGGTGGTGTGCACAACCCAGACCATCACGGAAGCCAACCTTCCATCCATGGACTGTATTTACACGGCTCGTTGCCGTGGAAAAATGGTGAATGTCAAAGACCCATTGCACCCTGGTAATGACCTCCTACAACCTCTTCTGTCAGGCAGAAGATACAGAAGCCTGAACACACACACCAGCAGGTTCAGGAACAGCTTCTTCCTGGCCATTATCAGACCGCTGGATGGACTTTCTAGCTTCAAATAACATTGATCTTGCTAACGTTGATCTCACCTAGTGCATCCCCTGTGCAATGTAACTTGTATGCCTGTGTCTAAGTCTTTTTAATCTGTACATCCTTTGCTGTGCCACTCATAAAGAGAGCTTTTCACTGAATTTCAGTACACGTGACAATAAATCAATAAATCTCTAGTGTCAGCTCTTTAGTTGTTTGTCATCTCTCTATCTCCCCTTCTTTCTTTTCCCATGAATATGTTTTAGTTTATGAGGTTTTCATGTAAAGATCCCAGTATTCAGATAAATCTGAACTCTGTTCCCTGCTTGCCAGCAAATTCTGGAGAGCACTTTGATGAACACACCCAAGAAATGACTGTCTCCTCCCCGGCAACCACATAACTTCCACACCTTAGCTCTCCCCCTTATCCAAATATTTCACAACACAAGCATTGATAAGTTCTAATTAATTTTGTTACATTTTATCACAGGTTACGTCAGACAGAGGCCAGAGGATTTAGATGTGACAATTGTGACACTGGCTGTTGCTCCTAATTAAGTGAAGACCTTAGTAATTAACAGTTAAACCAAATAAGGTGACTCATATTAACACAGTGAATGCTGCTCTCCTTCAGGTAAAAGGCAGCTCAGGAAGCCTTGGAAAGGGTGCAGAGGAGATTTACTAGGATGTTGCCTGATATGGACGGAAGGTCTTAGGAGGAATGGCCGAGGGACTTGAGGCTGTTTTCATTAGAGAGAAGAAGGTTGAGAGGTGACTTAATTGAAACATATAAAATAATCAGCGGGTTAGATAGGGTGGATAGGGAGAGCCTTTTTCCTAGGATGGTGACGGCAAGCACGAAGGGGCATAGCTTTAAATTGAGGGGTGAAAGATATAGGACAGATGTCAGAGGTAGTTTTTTACTCAGAGAGTAGTAAGGGAATGGAACGCTTTGCCTGCAACGGTAGTAGATTCGCCAACTTTAGGTACATTTAAGTCATCATTGGATAAGCATATGGACGTACATGGAATAGTGTAGATTAGATGGGCTTCAGATCGGTATGATAGGTCGGCACAACATCGAGGGCCGAAGGGCCTGTACTGTGCTGTAATGTTCTATGTTCTATGTTCTATGAAACTGACTGTGACATACCCGGCAATGTAACTGGGATGGATTCAGGTCTCCAGTCTTTACAAAGCTGTTGATTAAGCCACATCTTGCACCCAGTTGTGATCTCCACCTTTTAGAAAGGGGAAAATAGTCTTTGAGATGGTGCAGAGGAGATATAACACAATAGTTCCAGGGATGAGAGATTTTAGCTGTGGGGAAGCCAAGACTTATTCTCCTGGCAGTGAAGGAGGTTGAGAGGAGATGGATGGAGATCCATGTGATAATGATGATCTTATTCTAGACAAAGAAAAGCTGCTCCCTGTGCGTCATGTTACTTGGACTAGCAGTGGCAGATTGATTTAAGGTTTTGGTAAGAGATGCTGAGCAATGGGGGATGACGTGAGGAATAACCTTTTTATATAGGGAGTTAGAATGGTCTGGAACTCATTGTTTATGAGGATGATGGAAGAGGAAATGATCAATGATTCGGAAGAATGAGTGCTGCAGAGTAACAAAAATCGAATGAGGGTGTAGGACTGGCTGGACTGCTCTTCAGAGAGCTAGCAATGGGCTGAATGTCTTCTTCCTGTGCCATAAGTGACTCTAGACTAATTCTGGTGGTAACATCAGATGAGCACCTGTCTCTAACTGATACCCCATCCACACTTTCCTGCCATTGGGCACCAAATGCAAACATCTTGTTTTCCTGTGAACTGCTTTTCCGTTAACAAATTGGGTGATTGTTAACTGTCAGTCCAATTGTCTTTCTCCCAAGTCCAATGCTTTTGCAACCGGTAAACTAAAGTGTTCAAAGAAAACAAGAAAACTGACATTATTTATAACATATATGATTATTCTCTCTCAGTGAGAGCCTGCTGGTTTGTATTTGGAGAGTCACAGTGGGCACGGCACAGAAGGAAGCCATTCAGCCCATCAAGTCTGTGCTGGCTCTCTGGGAGTATCTCACTCAGTGCCATTCTCCTCCATCCTCCTGGTAACTGTGGACATTCTTTTGTTTATAAATATTAGAACATAGAACATAGAACAGTACAGCACAGAACAGGCCCTTCAGCCCACAATGTTGTGCCGACCATTGATCCTCATGTATGCACCCTTAAATTTCTGTGACCATATGCATGTCCAGCAGTCTCTTAAATGACCCCAATGACCTTGCTTCCACAACTGCTGCTGGCAACGCATTCCATGCTCTCACAACTCTCTGTGTAAAGAACCCACCTCTGACATCCCCTCTATATATTCCACCAACCAGCTTAAAACTATGACCCCTCATGCTAGCCATTTCTGCCCTGGGAAATAGCCTCTGGCTATCAACTCTATCTATGCCTCTCATTATCTTGTGTACCTCAATTAGGTCCCCTCTCCTCCTCCTTTTCTCCAATGAAAAGAGACCGAGCTCAGTCAACCTCTCTTCATAAGATAAGCCCTCCAGTCCAGGCAGCATCCTGGTAAACCTCCTCTGAACCATCTCCAAAGCATCCACATCTTTCCTATAATACGGCGACCAGAACTGGACACAGTATTCCAAGTGCGGTCTAACCAAAGTTTTATAGAGCTGCAACAAGATCTCATGACTCTTAAACTCAATCCCCCTGTTAATGAAAGCCAAAACACCATATGCTTTCTTAACAACCCTGTCCACTTGGGTGGCCATTTTAAGGGATCTATGTATCTGCACACCAAGATCCCTCTGTTCCTCCACACTGCCAAGAATCCTATCCTTAATCCTGTACTCAGCTTTCAAATTCAACCTTCCAAAATGCATCACCTCGCATTTATCCAGGTTGAACTCCATCTGCCACCTCTCAGCCCATCTCTGCATCCTGTCAATGTCCCGCTGCAGCCTACAACAGCCCTCTATACTGTCAACGACACCTCCGACCTTTGTGTCGTCTGCAAACTTGCTGACCCATCCTTCAATCCCCTCATCCAACTCATTAATAAAAATTACAAACAGTAGAGGCCCAAGGACAGAGCCCTGTGGAACCCCACTCACCTCCGACCTTTCAGGCAGAATATTTTCCTTCTACTACCACTCGCTGTCTTCTGTTGGCCAGCCAATTCTGTATCCAAGCAGCTAAGTTCCCCTGTATCCCATTCCTCCTGACCTTCTGAATGAGCCTAACATGGGGAACCTTATCAAATGCCTTAGTGAAGTCCATATACACCACATCCACAGCTCGACCCTCATCAACTTTTCTAGACACATCCTCAAAGAACTCGATAAGGTTTGTGAGGCATGACCTACCCCTCACAAAGCCATGTTGACTGTATTTGATCATAGATGGTCATAAATCATATCCCTCAGAATCCTTTCTAACACCTTGCAGACGACAGACATGAGACTTACTGGTCTGTAATTGCCAGGGATTTCCCTATTTCCTTTCTTGAAGAGAGGAATTACATTTGCCTCTCTCCAGTCCTCAGGTACGACTCCAGTGGAGAGCGAGGATGCAAAGATCTTCGCAAGTGGCGAAGCAATTGCATTTCTCGTTTCCCAAAGCAGCCGAAGACAAATCTGGTCCGGGCCTGGCGACTTGTCAATCTTAATGTTTGACAAAATTTTCAGCACATCAGCTTCCTCTATCTCTATCCATTCCAGCATGCACACCTGCTCTTCAAAGGTTTCATTCACTACAAAGTTCGTTTCTTTCGTAAAGACAGAAGCAAAATACTCATTTAGGGCTTCCCCTACCTCCTCAGACTCCACACACAAGTTCCCTATGCTATCCCTGATCGGCCCTACTCTTTCTTTGACCATTCTCTTATTCCTCATATAAATGTAAAATGCCTTTGTGTTTTCCCTGATTCCTTCTGCCAAGCCTTTCTCGTGCCCCCTCCTGGCTCTCCTCAGACCTTTTTTGAGCTCCTTCCTTGCCTGCATGTAATCCTCTCTAGCTGAACTTGACCCTAGCTTCCTCCACCTTATGTAAGCTACCTTCTTCCTTTTCGCAAGAAGCTTCACCGCTCTTGTCATCCAAGGTTCCTTTATCTTACCCCTTCTTGCCTGTCTCAGAGGGACATATTTAGTCATCACTCGCTACAACTTTTCCTTAAACAGTCTCCACATGTCTATAGTGCCTTTACCATGGAACAATTGCTCCCAGTCCATGCTTCCTAACTCATGTCTAATCGCGTCATAGTTTCCTCTTCCCCAATTAAATATCCTCCCATTTTGCCTAATCCTCTCCTTCTCCATAGCTATGTAGAATGTGAGGCAGTTATGGTCACTATCACCAAAATGCTCTCCCACCAGAAGGTCTGATACCTGCCCCGGCTCGTTTCCGAGCACCAGGCCTAGAATGGCCTCTCCCCTCGTCGGCCTGTCAACGTACTGCGTTAGGAAACCCTCTTGAACACACCTTACAAAAACAGCTCCATTCAAATCTTCTGCTCGAAGGAGGTTCCAATCAATATTAGGAAAGTTAAAGTCACCCATTACAACAACCCCACTGCATCCACACTTTTCCAAAATCTGTCGACCTATGCTTTCTTCAATCTCCCTGCTGCTATTGGGGGGCCTGTAGTAAACCCCTAACGAGGGGTTTCAGAGAACTGTATAATTCATGGATGTTTCAACTGACTCCAGGGCAATCCAGGAGTGGTGGGGCTCCTCCCCATCCCATCCTCCCCACCCCAGTTCCGGCTTCAGGCTGTTGACATGACACAGCAAAACCTGGCCTGCTCAGTTTGAGCAGTCAACAGGCCTCACTTGCACAAATAATGAGATCAAATAGGAATCTGTTATAAAGTGTCAGTAAAACGAATTGGACAATTCTGTTGTGAGCTTTCCCTTATCCAACAGATACAAGGCCAGTGTCTTTTGTAACACAAACAATCACCACATTGATGCTTTTTGAGAGCTAAGTCACTGAATTCTGATTAGAGAGGGATTCAAAGAAATTATCATAGGCGTCAAGGAGGTGCAAGAACAAAAGCAGCTACACAGAATGCAAACAAAATTAATATTACAGTCATTTCAACTCAGGCCTTGACAGAAGCAAGGTGGTTGTTTTATTAAGAACTGAATTTTGGAACCATATTTTTTGTAATGGCTGACTCATCTCTCACAGCAGGAAATACAGTTCGAATTGCCACAAGATTTTCTTATTGTGTCTAATCTCAGACCTGCTGTCAATATTTACCCTGGCGTTACTCACTGACTTGTACAGTTCTACCAGTGGGCCATTTTCAAAAAAGTAACATACAAGAGGACTGTAACCAAACCAAGACTCAATTCTCTGCACAGTCAGTCCTTCAATTCCATTATACCCCCAAGGGCAGCTGTGAAATGCCAATCAATGTGTACCCTGGCACTAAATGGGCCCCATCTGGGTAACATTCAGCAAATGGGACTAGTTCAGTTTAGGAAACCTGGTTGGCGTGGACAAATTGGGCCAAAGGATCGATGACTTTCATGTCAGAGCCAGAACATTGAGGTTTCAATCCCGCTCCAAAGACCTGTGCAGATATTTTGAACTGAACTGAATTGAATGATTTATTGTCACTTGTATTTATTAGATAAATAGTGGAAAGTGTAATATATCAGCATGCTCTAGCGCCATGTTGACTTACAGAAGATATGAAGGCATAAAACTGAAATTAAGATGTAATCTTTAAATATAACTAAAAACAGAATTCATCTCTCCCTTCTTGTGCTGCACTCGATACTGAGGGAGGACAATATCTCCACAACAGTTTCTGGGCCCACCAATGCCCCTGCATCACCGTCCATTCCAAGAATGCCAATTCGGGCCTTCTGCTGAATTCCAAAGCAGTACTGAGGGAACACTGTTGTTGAAGGGATAAAGTGGGGAAATGGGGCAGGAGGTGAGGGGAAAGGTGACCATCAGCTTTGCCAAGGAGTAGGTTTTAAAAAACTTCTTAGGCGGGGGGAGGGAGTTCCACAGTCTGAGGCCTAGGGAAGGCCTTCAAGCAGCACAAAAAGGAACAGAACAAAAGGAGCCAAGAGTGAGGGGGAGTGCAAGGCCACAAGAGAATGGAAAAACACTGACTTGCTGCTGGTATTTGCTTAAACTGATGAAGAACACTTGTTGCAGTAGGAGATTGTGGTGTAGTGGCGATGATACTGGGCAACAGTCCCAATGTTCTGGGGGGACTGCCTCAAACCCCCCCAGGGTCTAATAAATTTGAAAGTGGTGTTACAACTGGGGAAGGAATCAACCATCCTTACCTGTAAGAGGAGAATAATAGTGAGTTTGTTCGCAGCAGACAACTTGAACATGGGGACCAGTGCTAGAGCACTTTAATTGTAATTCTATGTGAATTTTATGGGGCCGTAAGTGACTCCTAATAGCCAGCTCATAGCACTGTTGTTAGTTTATTGTATTATATTTTAAGTCTATAGACATATTTGATTTATGCACTCACTGGAATGTTGAGATTCTGGTTTAGTCGGGTCTGTTTGCAGATTTTTTGCAGAATCTCATGGGCAATCCTATCCTGTCAGTACTGCCTTCCCATAATTCAGCAGGTTAGCTGACACTCCACAGTCCCAGATTACAGCTGTCACACTTTCATTGCCTTTATTATCCAACCACGTCAACAATAGCAGTTACACCCTAAGAGAATGACTCACCACAGAAGGATACCATTCGCGCCTTCACCAAGTTGCCAGCGGTTTGAAAGGGCAATCCAACTAGTCCCACCCCCTTGCTCTTTCTCCATTGCCCTGAAAAACATTTCCATTTCAATATTTATCCGATGTCCCTTCTTAAAGTTGTTTTTAAATTTGCCCTTTAAGTAAATGCATTCCAGGTCACAACAACTAGGCCACTACTCAATTACAATCTGTATCTCTGCTCCATTTTGCCGCCTTGGGTTGTTATTGGATGGTGTGAGCGCATTTTTGAAGTTGATGTTTTATATTTTCCAGAGATAATGGGAACTGCAGATGCTGGAGAATTCCAAGATAATAAAATGTGAGGCTGGATGAACACAGCAGGCCAAGCAGCATCTCAGGAGCACAAAAGCTTTTGTGCTCCTGAGATGCTGCTTGGCCTGCTGTGTTCATCCAGCCTCACATTTTATATTTTCCAGTTTGTTTATATCCTCATCGTTGCAACTTGCTGAGCGGAAGAAAATTCCCACCTTTTATCTGTTTTCTTTGCCTTGAGATTTGTGCCAGCATGGTAACACAGTTGGGTTAAATGAGCCTCACAAAGTCTGTGACTCTGATTGAATTGTTGTTCCTTCTAATGCTTCGCAGTTCTGAACGTAAAGGCTTTTACAGCATTATCAATTTTGTTTTGTTCTCAGAAATACGGTCCCTGTCCTGTTGCCCTCATGACATGGTTACCATGACAATACATGCCCATCCTGTTTGCCAGGCCTCCATCCTCCCTGTCACTGTACAGTGTCCAAGCAATCTGAAGGTACCAATGCAAGGCTAGTATTTCAAATCTACCTCCCTTGTACTGAAATGTGCCTGGCCACTGTACGTTCAGTCCAGTGTATTTTTCTTAATGTTTCTAAGGTACAGCTTGATTCCATCATCACTCACCCTTCCTCTGCCCCTTCCCCACCAGTTTTCTGCCTTCCCTTCTGAAGCCAATGTCTCATGTAAGGGTACAGGCCTGTGGTAACAGTTATCTCCTCTACCTCATCTCTTCATGGACATGCATTCACAATCAGTGCCACTGCATTATCCAACTTTAATGTGGGTCTACCCACAGCACACGGACTGCAGCAGTTTAAGAAGGCAGCTCACCACCTTCTCCAGGGAAAATAGGGATGGGCAATAAATGCTGATGATGGAATCAGGCTGTAACCTAGGAACATTAAAAAAAATCCACTGCACTGAACTTGCAGTGGCCAGGCACACTTCAGTATAGGGAAGGTAGATTTGAAATTTAGCTGGTTAAGCCAAATGTTGCCCTCATCCTTGAAAAGATCTGTATTTACACAGTGCCTTCTGTAATCTCAGGCAACCTAATGCATCTTGTGGCCCATTCATTGCTTTATGTGAAGTTGGGTGTCGGAAATGCAGCTGCCAGTGGCTGTTCCTCTAGCTAATGATCAGATAATCTAGTTTCTGAGAGCCTCACTGAGGGACAAAGATTGACCAGGAAATCAGAGATAATTTTCCCGCTCTGCTTCAATACAGTGTCATTGGGATCATTTGTATTTATTTGTGAATGCAGGCAGGTGTCTGAAAGGCAGACTTCCAACAGTGGAGCACCTCTCAGTCCTACATTACACTAATATCTCTAAAAGGGATAGCCTTCAGGTACTAATGAGCGCATGTTACCAGCTGAGACCTCCATTCCTCACTCCATTCCCGCTAGCTTCAGCGAGAGGATTTGCTTTACCTGCTTCAACTGGTGGGTATTAAATTCAACTGTAACACCCTTCCTGTTGCCATAGTGATAATCAATTAACTTGACACAGGCATATGTTCCGGCACACAGCCTTCACCTGTGATTGAACTACTCAGAGGTCTTCCCAGCCTGGATCTGGGGTGAAAACAGGCTAACATTATCTGTGAGTGTAAACTCCCTTCAAGCAATTAAATGCATTAATTTTTGCTTCAGTACATTCCATATGGCAGGGATTACATTGAAGGGTCACTGCTGACAAGATCTAAAGTGATTCATTAATCTTATTTTCTTGCTTACTTGTGGGATGTCGGCATCACAGGCTGGGCCAGCATTTATTGCCCGTCCCTAGTTACCCTGGAGAAAGTGGTGGTGAGCTGTCTTCATGAATTGCTGCAGTCCGTGTGCCGCAGGTTGATCCACAATGCTCTTAGGGAGGGAATCCTAGGGTTTTGACCCAGTGACACTGAAAGAACGGCAATTGGCTTCCAAGGCAGGATGGTGAGTGGTTTGGAGGTTTTGGTGTGTTGCTCTGGTCCTGTAAGATGATAGTGGTTGTGGATTTGGAAGGTTCACTATTTCAATTTATAGCTTTCTCTTTGCCAATAACATTCAAGCATCATGCCTATAAATCAAAACTGCTGCTCATAGATCAGTGACTGGAAGAGCAGGCAACAAAACTTGGCCATTAATCCTCTAAAAGACTACATTGATCAACTTGTCAGCTCATTGTTCTTGTGGGGATTTGCCTAACATTCCCCAGGACAGATTCTACCTAAGGCTTTCTGCCTTAGAGATACATTCCCTTTACCATTCCTTAAACAAATTATTGCAGCCCTGGAAGCTAGATGAAAATCATAGATTCATATTCCTACAACAGAAACATGCCCTTGTGGAGTTACATTATACTAGAGGGTTATAACCTAACCCACCCCTCGGATAACACACAACATGAGAACATAGAAGCATAAGAAATAACAGCAGACCATTCAGCCCTCAAGCCTTCTCCATTATTCTTCTAGATCATGGCTGTCCACTATGGGCTGGAGTATGTCTAATTCCACAGTAGATGTAAAGCTAGCAGAGACTGAGCACAATTTACTGCAGAGAAGCCCTACCTGTTACTGCAGTATTTGAAAGATGGAAGACAGTGAAATGAGCAGGGGTACAGGGATGGGGAGAAAAGGCAGAATATTGGCAGTAGGGTGATAGAATCATTGCATACAAGTTGGACCAAATGTTCTCCCTCTATGATGATTCTGAATCTAGGCACAATGCAAGCCATTAGCTAGGATCATTATACAACACTCAGCAAACCTGACCGCCTGCAGTACAAACAGCGGAGGTACTGTCGATACAGACACTCAAACCAAGCCAAGGAAGGAACAATTTGCCCACTCCAACTCGTGGCACTTTCCAAACGACCGCAGCCAAGTTCCCAAAGCTCGCTTTGGGTTGTTACACACAAGTGACACAGGGCAGCAATCTTTGGTGCAAACTCGGAACAAAGTAGGAGAGTTTTTTTTCTAGAAAAGCGTAACTGCTGGCAGAAAGAGTCAGGTGCTTCGAATTGAACGGGATGGTTTAACTTTTTCCCACATCCCCAGCCCCCAAATCCACAGACACTGGCTACAATCAAGGCTTTGCTAAACAACATTATTCTGGTAACAATATCACTTGTAGGAGCCAATGTTAAACCCTTATAAGCCTGAATCAACAAGAATGAGCCCTGGAGAACGTCTGACATTCCCTTTAATGTTAAATTGGTGTGAGAGGTAGAAGGGATTAACCATCGAGCGTCAGCAATAATCTCTGCCTTTACATAGAAAATCGTTTGGGATTAAACACAATTCTCTTAAATTTCTATAAGATGGAGTGTCTTTAAGAGATAAAGGCAAAACAAACATCAAGAAATGAATTTCAGAAATCAATGTCAGCACTTACATATCATCCCAAGAAAAGGGGTAGTCAAATTTTGGGGGCAGACTGCATTTAGTCACTACACAACAACGTACACACGATTCTCATTTAAACGTTTAAAAGGCACGACTACATCTCCTGAATTGCTTCTCATGAAGTTTCGAAAGTCATTGAGAAACAAGAAAGACAGGCCAGAGCTGGGGATCCCAGAAAGGTCCCCCTCTCTGGGGAATGAGATTTTAGTTTTGAAGGTGAGCGCTGGCAGGAGATGATTTGGACTCTGAGAATGGCAGAGAAGAAGAAAGGAAAACAGCGAAGAAAAAAAAGTTTGATTTCAACCCAAAAAGAAAGGAGAAAGAGAGAGAGGGAAGTGGGATGGAGGCAGGGAACAGGATGTAAGAGGGAGTGGGCTCAGGAATGAGAGGAATTGGTGCTTACACTGTCCAGGTTCCCGCGATGGACACCACACTGGTCAGCAGAGGCAACAAAAGCCAGCAGCTCATGTTGGTTCCGGGCTACACAGGCGGCAGCACACACGATCACCCCCTCCTCAGGCAGAAGCATCGGAGGGGGACTGACTGGCAGCAAGGAATCCCTCTCTAGCCGCGATCAGCTGGGACACACACACACACACTCTCACACACACACTGACAGAAACGATCCACTCTTTAAAAAGCAAGCACACACCCAAAGTGCAACTAGCCTGAGTCAGGAGGAAGTTACATCTGTCTCGCTCCTCTCTTTCTCTCACTCCCTCTCTCTTTTTAAATGCAATATTGCTTTGCAGACACTAGATTCCAAGGCTGCAGGTCGTCCTCGCTATATCTAGACCCACACATTGCCACTGATATTCATAAAGCTGAGATTTTTTTTAAAGGGACAGTGCGGCAGGAATTAATGACTAGACAAGAATGTCCCGTTTAACGGGGCTGCCATCACAATCCAGATATTCTTGCCACTCACACACACACATGCACATTGGTTGACACCACTGCTGGGAAGTTTCCTCTGTTAAGTAACTGCCCCATCAGCTTCCCCATCCTTGCTGCCCATCACCAGGGTCAATATGACTGGAAACAACACATATTGCTGGAGAAACTCGGCACATCTGGCAGCATCTGTGGAGAGAGACAGAAAACAGAGTCAACGTTTTGGGTACAGTGTCTCTTCATCAGATTCTCATCAGTAAAACCAGAGACTCCTGCTGCCCCACTCTTCACTGTTGATCTGCAAGCCTGGAATATGGACCATAAACAGTCTATTTGACTGAAATCCTTAACTCATTTCCACACGGGTCACTTCAGCCTCGCAGATTCTCAAGTCTATATAGGAGGAACCTGCATTAGCATAGCACCTGTTACAGCCCATGTCCCATACCTTGTGCTTCATAGTGAAGCACTTGTCTTTAGGAAAAAAGTGTCACCATTGTTGTGACAGCAGCTGTTTGGAACACTACAAGCTTAACGTCATCATGGCCAAAGAATAAACGTTGACCACTCATCAATTTCCTGGATCCTTTTACAAATAGTTTTAAACATTAAAATGTGTGTGTGTGTGTGTGTGTGTGTACGTGTGAATGTTTGTGTGTGTGTGTGTGTGTGTGTGTGTGCGTGTGTGTATGTGTGTGAGAGAGACACACTGATCCCCTGGGCATGGGGATGGTGTGTGTGTGTTTTTGTGTGTGTGTGCGTGTGAGTGTTTGTGTGTGTGTGTTTGTGTGTGTGTGTTTGTGTGTGTGTGCATGTGAGTGTGTGTGTGCGCATGTGAGTGTGTGTGTGTGTTTGTTTGTGTGTGTGTGTGTTTGTGTACATGTGCGTATGTGCATGTTTGTGTGTTTGTGTGTGTGTGTTTATGTGTGTGTGTGCGTTTGTGTGCATGTGTGTGTATGTGTGTGTGTGTGTGTGTGTGTGTGTGCAGGAGTGGGGCGCGGTATCCCTTCTGCTAGATGACAGAACTTTGGTTTAATGTCTTATCCTGCTCTAATATCACTATGTCCCCAGCGACTGACCTCAGCCCTCTCCATGACAGCAGTCTAAGATGAAGAAACCGAGCTGTTTGAAAAATGTGACCTCATATACACACCATCACCAAGAGCACTTTCTGCACCTCACCAAATTTAGCCAACTTTGCTTCCATCTCTGTTGAAGTCCATCTCAGCTGAAACCCTATCTTTGCTCCTTTGAAACTGGTTTTATCCAGCACTCCTGGGGCAGCATGGTGGTTAGCACTGCTGCCTCATAGCACTGGGAACTCAGTTTGATTCCACCCTCTGGCGATGGTGTGAAGTTTGCACATTCTCCCCATGTCATGTGGGTTTCCTCCAAGTGCTCTGATTTCATCCCACAGTCCAATGATGTACAGTTTAGGTGGATTGGCCATGCTAAATTGCCCATAGTGCCCTGGGGTGTGCAGGCTATGTGGATTAGCCATGGAAAATATGAGGTAAAAGGGATAGGGTGTGTCTGGGTGGAATGGTTTCTGAAGGGTCAATGCAGACTTCTTGGGCCGAATGGCCTGTTTCCACCCTGTAGGGATTCTATGATTCCTCACTGATCTTCCAGTTTTTACTGTCCATAAGTCTGAGATCATTCAACACTGTCTTGCTTGAGTGAGTCCTGTTTATGTATCTCTGCTCACTGATCTACATTAGCTCCCAGTTAAGTGATATCTTTGTTTCAATTTTCACCCTTGTCTTCAAAGCCATCCATTGTCTACACCCCTCCCTATAATTCCCATACAGCTCCACAATCCTCTGGAATGCCTAGTCTCTGGTGTATCCCCATCGGAATCATGGTGGCCCTTAGCTCTGGAATTCCCTCCCTACACCTCTCATATGCCTGTGTCCTTTATGACCAAATTCTGAAGAGCAGCCAAATCCAATGGGAAATATTAACGCTGTTTCTCCCTCCACAGATGCTGCCAGATCTGCAAATTTTTCCAGCCCTTCCTGTTTTGATTTCATCACCTGCATCATTTTGCTTTTATTTCAGTATCTTCTTAAGTGATTTGGTGTTATCTTGGGATAGTTTATATATAAATGAAGTTGTTGTTAAGCAACCACTAAGTTCCTGATATTGTTTTTAAAAGATATATTCACCCATAGGATATGGGCATCTCTGGCCAGGCCAACATTTATTGCTCATCCCTAATTGCCCAGAGGGCAGTTAAGAATAAACCACATTGCTCTGGGTTTGGAGTCCCATGTAGGCCAGTGCAGGTAAGGATGGCAGATGATTTCTCTTTCCTAGATAGCATTAATGTTTTCCCCCAACAAGTAGCAGTCATTTCATAACCATCATTAGACACATAAGACCAGATTCACTATTGATTCCACCATCTGCCAAAGTAGGATTTGAACCCAGAGCCCAAAGCGTCAGCTTTCCTGCTCGTCTGATGCAGCTTGGCCTGCTGTATTCACCCAGCTCTACACCAGAACATTAGCTGAGTTTCTGGATTAATAGTCCAGCGATAATATCACTGGGCCATCAGCTCCCCAGTGATTCACAGCACTTCAGGAAATGTTTCTCTCACCTGCCTGCAGCTTACCAAAACCTACTTGTCTTGTTTATTTTGAATGTCGTTTTTCACAAAAGATTGGAGAAGAAACAAATTACCCCTAAAATGTTTGGATTTTAAAAGCAAATTTGTTCTTGCACAACCTAAAGGAAAAAACAGGGACATTTAGCAGTGTCTTAACAGATTGTTATAGGGGCAATCAAATTCTGCCTGAAGGTTATATCACAAGAGAATAGTTAGAAGCCAGTGCTGTTTTCATTTGCCAAGATGTGGCGAGCCACAGCAAATTTATCATTTCATGTCAGTCTGTAGGCAAGGTAGACAGTTTGAACTAATTGAATCTGATCTTAACAGTTGCTCCCTATTGTGAATTCAAACAATTGATCAGACCTTCCCCGGCCTCAGCTCACCAAGTCATTTCTCAGGCTGCCTTTGAAGAGCTAGAAGCACAAACACTCTGATCCTTTACCAAATACAAGGATCTGACCACCTGACTTGTTCCATAGCTGCCTCTTTTAATCGCCACAGTCTGATGCAATTCCAATATTGACCATGTAGTATGAAACCAATTTGGAGAGTTGGAGTTGTTGCAAGCAAAAGAATACTCAAACCTTTCACAGAGGAATTCCTCCCTTGTGCGGCAGACAAAAGGCAGGGACCAACTCAGAATTTAATTAACCAAACCCTTCTTTATTTAAATCTTTATATACTAATACATTCATTGCAATGTTTGCTTTTTACTTCGTCTAACTTTGACTAACTCACTTCATTTAACTTGATTTTACTATAGCCTTGACTTAATCCACATTTAACCCTAACTCTACCTTTAACTCTGTAACGTTAGCTTAAATCAAATTCTACCCCAATTTGAGTGAAGCCCACTTTGTTCCCCTTGTAGGTCTCGGCTCATGTTTCATTGTCTTATTTTCATTTGATTTATTATTATTGCAACATGTACCTAAGTACAGTGAAAAGTTTTGCTTTGCGAGCAGCACAAGCAGATCATAACAAGCAAGGACACACAGATTATACACTGATTGAACAGAGCAAGGAATACAAAGTTACAGCAGCACAGAAGGTGGACAAAAGCAAGATCTATACTAGGTCTGAAATTTGAGAGGTCCATTCAGCAATCTAGTAACAGTGCAGAAGAAACTCGAACATGTTGGTCCATGTGTTTAAGCTTCTGTATCTTCTGCCTGATGGAAGAGGTTGGAAGAGATTGCAACTGGGGCGGGAGGGGGCTTTGATGATGTTGGCTGTCTTTCCACGGCAATAGGAAGTGTAGTCAATGGATTGGCTCATGTGATAGTCTGGGCTGTGTTCACATATTTGTGGAGTTTCTTAATGGTCATGGGCTGAGCAGTTGCCGTACCAAGCTGTGATGCATCCAGATAGAATGCTTTTGATGGTGCATGAGTAAAAATTGCTGAGGGTCCTTCTGGACATGTCGAATTTCCTTAGCCTCCTGAAGAAGAATAGGTGTTATTGTACCTTCTTGACCATCACATCTACAAGGGTGGTCCAAGACAAATTGTCGGCAATCATCACTCCCAAGAGCTTGATGCCCTCAACCCTCTCCATCTCAGCTTCATTGATGTATACGGGGGAGTGCCCTCCCCTCTTCTTTCTGAAATCAATGATCAGCTCTTTAGTTTTGCTGACATTGAGGGAGATGTGCTTTTCCAAAGCTGTCTAAAAAGTTTCTTTTGAGAAAATTCCTCTGTGCTGCTACCTTATCTGAAGACATGCTCTGTTTCCAGAAAGGTCTCTGCCACTCACCCAAAGAATTGATCAAAGCCTGATCACATTGTTCAATCTGCGCCAATGGAGTTTACTGGTAAACAACTGAGTCTAGTTTCTGAAACGTGGCATGTAGCGTGAAAGATTCAACTCGATCGAAGACATATCCTGATTCATGCCGTGTCCTTCAAACAGATCAGATGAGACCAATAGATCCTGTCTCTTCTAGTTAATGCAGGGTACTGACTGCAAGGGCTCAAACCAGTGAGCTGACCACGCAGCACATTTTACAAGAGGAGTGGAGACAAAACTGCTTCATGGAGGCTTTCATGAATTCATGAAATCCCTACAGTGTGGAAGCAGGCCATGAAGAGCATCCCACCCAAACCCAGCCCAACCCTGTAACCCAGCATTTCTCATTGCTAATCCAGTCAGCCTGCATGTTCCTGAACACTGCTGACAATTTAGCATGGCTAATCCACCTAACCCGCACATCTTCGGACTGTGGGAGGAAACCGGAGCATCCAGAGGAAACCCACGTAGATACAGGGAGAACACATAAGCTCCACACAGACCATCACCTGGAATTGAACCCAGGTGCCTGGCACTATGAGGCAGCAGTGCTAAACACTAGTCATTGCGCTGTCCCTTTTGTTTTTTTTTTAAATAGGCCACTCAGCCCATTGAGTCATCACCAACCCTATGAAGAACATCCCACCCAGTCCCATCACTGTAACCCTGCATTTCCCAGGCTAATCCACCTAGCCTGCACATCCCTGGACACTATGGGTAATTTAGCATGGCCAGTTTGCCTAACCTGCACATCTTTGGACTGTGGGAGGAAACACACGCAGACACAGGGCGAACATACAGATTTAACACGGACAGTTGCCTGAGGCTGGAGTTGAACCTGGGTCCCTGGCACTGTGAGGCAGCCGTGCTAACCACTGAGATACTGTGCTGCCCCATTTATTTACAATGTTAAAGATACTTTCCAGACAGAATAGATTGGTGCATGTGAATGTTGTGTTTATATAAATCCCTAGGTGACGTCTTGTTCTGTCTCATCTACCCCTGTGACATTACCCAGAAATGTGCTGTAGGGAGTAAGTGTGGGCCCCAGGAAGGATGCACTTCATGTGGAAAATGCTGAAGATGGAAATGATCCCAAAGGATTGTGATAGGCACATGTCTGATGGAGAACTAACATGAATCTTCAAGGGTTTGGAAGATGCATAAACTGGACTGTGTGATCCTGGGAAGGAACTGATTGATTTTAGCCTGGAGAACATTTTAAAAATCTGTCTGGGATAACTGCACAAATAAAGCTTTTGGATGTGATGGGAGAATAGAGAGAGGATTGTGATGTAAAGTTGAGCGCTCTTGAAGATGGCACCAGGATACACAGAAAGGAAGAACTTCGTTTATATAGTGCCTTGTGTGGCCTCAGGACCTCCTAGGACATTTTCCAGCCAGTTCGGTATCTTCAAAGCAGAGTCACTTTCTAAAGTTGGAAACGTTGGGGCAAGCTAATTTGTGCTTGATTACCAGTCCATCCTTTTCATTCACCCCATCCCTTTCATTCACTCCATCCATCACCGATGCATGGTGTATGGATGGAGTGAATGGTGCAAGGTGTATTGTCCACAAGATGTACTGTTGCAAGTCACCAAGGCTCCTTAGACAGCACCTTCCACACCCATGCCCTGCCCCATCTAGACAAACAAGGGCAGTATACGGAGGGGAAGACCACCCCATGCAGGTTCCCCTCAGGGAGGCCATGACCCAGTGGTATTAGGGTGGAGACAAAGACAGACGTGTCACCTCTGGCTCCTAACAGTCCTTGTAAATGTAACTAATTAGTCAATGTAAACTCACATCTGTTGTTATCATGCAATAAACTACATCTTCTGTAAGACAAGTGCCTCTGCTTACTAGGACCCAATAGTGGCTTATCATCACTGCTGATTCTCTTAGCCCTTATGCTTAGTCTGGAAAGGAGGATTGGTGGCAGCACGTTACTCAAATCACAATCCACCAATGGTTGGTTCCGTGACGGAAAAAATTTGGATTCTGTAATGGAAAAATTGAATGTCTGCGCCTCCACTCTTACAACTCGCCAGCTTTCCCATTAGTCAACACGGTGGAACTTCTATCATCATCCTCATTAGTCCAAATACACAGCTCCTTCAAAGCGTACCACATTGACAATATTCAAACATGTGGTGCTAGCTGACCTTAATCTTCTGTTTTAATAAATGTTATTTTCATGGGATGTGCTTGACCCTGGCATGGTTAGCATTTATTGCCCATCCCTAATTGCCCCTGACACGAGCAGTTTGCTATTTCAGAGGCAGTTAAGAGACAACTGCATTTGCCTTTGTGTCTGGTGACACATGCAGGCCAGACCGAGTAAGGATGACAGATTTCCTTCCCTAAAAGATATTGGTGAAGCAGGTGGGTTTTGATGACAATCAATGAGGTCTCTGAAACTGAGATGCGTTTTCAAAAACCATTTTTTTTTATTTTAAAATTGGCCGAGTGCCTAATGAGCATTTAGCTGAGCCTCTGGATTGCTCGGCTCATGCTGTTACCACTGCACCACCCTCAGCCCTGCTTCCTTATTGATGTCTTCCTGGTGGCAGTGCTCCAGAACAAAGGCATTCTTCCTCAACTTCACTGAGGCTCTTTAATGAAATTGACATGCTTCCTGTCTGCACTGAACAGCAAGACAGAGATGCAGTAAATATCCAAGTGAGTGACCATTATGAGAGCAAGCAAACAGACCAGAGGTCTAGCCTGGTGTAGTCCATGAGGGAGTGTCCTTGAGCACACAGTGTCCTTCTGCAGAATTACTGTGAGAAATACTGGGCTAGTCTGAAAGTACGGAAGTATGGAAGTGTTCTGTCAGTGGATGGGAGATGTGCCAGGAGAGTTATCAGACACTGGCACATGTCATCTGCCAATGTCCATGCATGTGGCAGTGTGTGCCCTAAGATGTTGGTTCCGAGCATGGAGATCTTTCAGAGAAGGTGATGAGCTATGGCCACCAGGTACCCCCTCAGATTACCATGTTGAGAATTGTTAACATTTGATACATTAAGTAAGACAGGAAGTTGAAAATTTATAAGGAGTTGTGACATTAATATATAATCCGCCTTAATTGGTAATGTGCATAGCCGAGTGAGAAATGCACCTCGTCGCTCAGTAAATGCGTGAATGATGGAACGAGTTGGTCCTGATGTTGAGATAAATCTTTCCAGACTTGCTGTCCAATTGTGCCACAAATCCCACCATTGCTGACGTTGCTCAGAACCCTCTACAATTTTATCCTAAATCTTTCTCTGTCTCTCAGCAATGAAGTAACCAAAGCCTGGAAAACAGCTTGAAGTCCTCTCTCAACAGTTGCTCCAAGTTGTTGCCCCAAACTTCATAATTGCAGTACCAACTGCACCCCGACTTCAGTGGGGTACTGAAAGAATGCAGAAATAAGGAGACTGGAGAACAGAAGATCTCAGAGTAAGCAAAGGGCTCCCTTATTGAATCCTGTGGAGTGCTGCCATCATATTCCCCAACATTTTCCTTCTATGTAAAACAACAATGTTGTATCTGTCTGTACCCGTGCGTAAGAGTTTAAGAAGAGTGTTAGAGCTTCAGCTGATAGGGTTACATGTTGACAATTCATAGTTTTGGGTTTCGAATTGCTGTCTTTGCAGTTTCTTATTAAGCACAGAGAGCTGGTCACTGTTTTCTGTTAAGCTGAGCTCATCGGTCAGGAAAACTCAGGATAAGTATAATTTAACGTTAGTGACGTGGTGGGGCTGGAGTGTCTATGTACTTCTCAAGGTGGATCAAGGTGCTTCACACAGTGAGATACCAGCAATGGACAATGATCCTTGAGCCAGTTACTTCAGGAGATTGGTTGCTGCATTAAAACTGTGGATGACAACCTTAACCTTACAGTTCTCATTGATTTACATCCATAACAAGATTTCGTCCCACAGTCAATCAGCCACAGTCGCAGGAAACTTTGATAAACTGTTCTCTCACTAGTTATAGAGTCACAGAGTCATACAGCATGGAAGAAAACCCTTTGATCCAATCAATGTAGGCTGGAAAAGCACAGCACGTCAGACAGCATCATCCTGATGAAGGTTTTCAGCCCGAAATGTTGATTCTCCTGCTCCTCGAATGTTGTCTGACCTGTTGTGCTTTTCCAGCTCCAAGTTTATTGACTCCAGCTTCCAGCATCTGCAGTCCTTATTGTTATCTTTGATCCAACCGATCCATGCCGAACATAATTCCAAACGAATTTAGCCCCACCTTCCTGCTCCAGGCCCATGTCCCTCCAAACCTTCCCTTTTCATGCACTTATCAAAGTGTCTTTTAAACATTGTAACCGTACCCACATCACCCCTTCCTCAGTAAGTTCATTCCACACGTGAACCACCATCTACATAAAAAAATTGCCTCATATCTTTTTTAAATCTCTCTCCTCTCAGCTTAAAAATATGCTCCCTTGTCTTGAAACCTCCCATCCTAGGGAAAATACACCTACCATTAACTCTATCTATACCCATCATGATTTTATAAACTTCAACAATGTCACCTTTCAATCTCTTACGCCCCAGTGTAAAAAATCCCAGCCTATCCAGCCTTTCTTTATAACTCAAGCCTTCTGTACCCGGCAGTATCCTGGTAAATCTCTTCTGAGCCCTCTCTACCTTAATAATATCCTTCCTGTGACATTGGCGACTAGAACTGGACACAGTACTCCAGAAGAGATCTCACCAATGTTGTATATGCTCTCAACTTGAGATTCCCAACTCCCATACTCAAAGGACAGAGCAATGAAAGCAAGCCTACTAAATGCCTTTTTAATCACCTTATCTGCATGCAACTTGAAAGAACTATGTACCTAAACCCCTAGATCCCTCTCTTCTATTGTAATCACTAAGGTGGATGGATATTAGTCCTGCCTATTGGAACTCATGCCATATAATCTGAAGGTTCAGGCCTACCTCAACACTTAAGCACACAATTCATGCTGATATTCTGGTCCAATACTGACAGAATGCCGCATTGTTGGATCCTAGTATCCTAGAATCACTACAGTATGGAAACCGTCCATTCGGTCCAACAAGTCCATACCGTCCCTCTGAAGAGCATCCCACCCAGACCCATTCCCTAACCCTGCATTTCCCATGTCTAACCCACCTAACCTGAGCACTGTAGCATGGCCTATCCACCTAACCTGCACATCTTTGGACAGTGGGAGGAAACCCACGCAGACACGGGGCGAATGTGCAAAATCCACAGAGACAGCCCCCGAGGGTGGAATCAAACCCAGGCCCCTGGCGCTATGAGGCAACTGTTCTAACCACTGAGCCACCATGTCACCATCTTCTGGAAGAGATGCCACACCAGAGCTTTGTCTTCTCTCTGAGGTGGACGATAATGATACTAAGGCACTATTGGAAGACTTCCCGATTGATAATTTATCCCTCAACCAGCTTTACTTAACAATAGTCTGGTTACTTATCTCAAACTTTGTATAAATTAGTTGCCGTGGTTCCCTGTACTATAACAGTGATAGCACACTTTGAAAGTCCTAGATTGGTTATAAGGCACTTTAGAATGTCCCAAAGCTGTGCAAGGTGCTGTATGAATGCACATTTTTTCTGATGGCTCATTTATTTTTTAAGATACGTGACATTGATACTTTTTTGAATGCTACCTTGTTTTCTAAAGATTTATTTTTTCATATTTATTCATGAAAGAAGGTTTCGGTGCCTGAAAATAGAATGTTATTTTCGTGCCAGCATCCCAAGACAGTTCCAGCAGCGAAACGCAGTGTTACATCTGTCTTCCCCACATCAACACTCCTGGAAATGTTATAAATTGTCTGGCCATTCCATGGATTTTCTGGGTTAAGCAATGTGAAAGCATCACTGTATCCCTTGTGTTCACCTATTCTGTCATCTTTATTGTATATCGTAACTCTGGGGAAATGGGCATGAATCTTTGCAAACCTCATGTTGGGTGAATTTGACAGTATGAACCTCATTCGCTGGCACCAGTGCTTCTTCTGAAAGACAAATGGATCAGTTTAATGAGACATAATCACATAGATTATTGTAGTCATTGTAACGAGGTCAGCCAGGTGGACCACATAGAAAATGAGTTCCCTGATGGGGCTGTAAACCTGGTCCAATCAGGGATCCCTGGCTGACAGATTGGAACAGGAGTGTCAGTCATCCTGTTCACTCTGAGAGCTGGCTCTGAGGGAGCTGGATCAGCGTCAAGGACATGTCAATAGTGATGGGATACTGACCTCTGTGGAGTTATTTCAATCATCAAGTTGCTACATTTTACAGTCAGAAAGTCATGTAACGAGTAACTGAGTCAGTAAAAATCAACTCAGTGACCATCCTTCAATAAAGCAAATAATGATACAAGAAGGACGTGCCCTTTTAGTAATGTTTTTGAACTATTAGCATTTTCTTGATTCTGATTCAGGTTTGCTTGAGCTCTCTTCTGTTCATTTGGTCTTCCATATCTCTCCAGATGAAGCTCCCATCCGACCTTGAACCTGGGCTGTGACTGGCAGGAAGTTGCCATTTTGACCTCCTTTTCATGTTGGCATGTGGCCATGTACAACTGCCATTCCCTCCAGTTTCTGCCTCCAGCTGCATCCCCTCCCCTAGTAACCCAGAAACTAGCTGTTTTTCAGGCCGTTAAGCTTTTGTGAACACTATAAGGCAGGCGGGGAAATTCTATTGTGTGATCTGGGGAAAGGCAGCATTTCATAGTTTGACTGATGTAGAGTTGACAGAAACACACATTCCTCCCTACATCAGCTCTGATTGGAAAAGGAAATATCAACTCTACAGGCGTTATCTCCCCAGGCACGGAATGGCATAGGCTTTGATGGGAAATCTGGGAGATATGTGTGAGAAATTGAGTGAAGCCTTTCTCAATATCGGGGCGAAGAGTTGCATTTTCAAACTGAGTTCCAGATGTTGAGACGAGATTCTTGTTACTGGTTGGTGAGAAGCTAATTAATGGAGCATAACGATCATTATCACTCTCAATATTACTTAATCTCACCTTGTCAACACGCATTCTCCACTCTAACTTGCCAGATAGACCCAGGAATTACCGACATAAAAGTCAGAATGGGTACCTGGTACTCAGCCCAGTGTAACTTAAAACTAACATGCCAGCATCAATCCTAGCCACACCCATGGTCAACCATCCCATAATAACTGTGCATCAGGCACAGAAGAGTATTCTGCCTTGGTGTAACATTTTGCTGCCATCTTTATGGTCTCCCTCAATCAGATGACCAATAGAGGCCCAGTTAATGTCCATCTTCTCTGTTGCAGGCCTAAACCCAAACATGACTGGGCTAGGACTATGCAAATTCATCCCAGATCTGGCTGGAGATAAGGAACAGCACCACATCTGTTTTCACACACTGTATCCCAAAAGGAAGAACCAGTATAACCTGCGAATGAGGTATACTGGTCCGACTTGTTTTGTATCCCTCCGCAAGTGCTCCAGTAAGTGCTTTTCCCGTTGTTACTGGCTTTTTTTAACCGCTTTTTCCCACTGGGATAGGTGGCTAGGCGTGCAATATGGTGGGTGGGGTCAATTCATTGAGAGACACAAGTGTTTTTGGTAATGCCTGTAAAAAGTGTCCAGGCCTCAGGCCTAAAAACAGGCCTCGCCAGAGAGAAAATCAAGGTCGAGGCACCTGTTTGAGGGCCCACTTATAAGACTGGCCTGTCCTAATGAGCCAAATTATGTCCATTTCTGGCCTCCGGTCAGTCCCCCTGCCATGACTGTCACCATCGCTGCCCCGAGTGCTTCCCCTCACTCTCTACTAATTGCTGCCCCATTGTCCAAGTCATTCCCTCCCTCAAGGGGGCTTCTACATCCTTCTCTCAACCTACCTGAGGAACACTGCAATCTAGAGGTGATATTATCTCCACAGCTGAGCACTCTAGTGACACCCGGAGGGTGTCTGCTCCACATAGCCTGCTCATTCTGGCATGAACTAATTTGTAGACTGAAGTTTATACACAGAGAGGTGGAGCCCTGAGTTGAGAAGACAATATTCTAAACCCCCATGCACTTTCTCCTCCACAGATACTCTTGTAACATCAATCTACGCCATCAAAACCCACCCCTTTCCCACTTTTAGAGTCATAGAGTCTCTGCAGTATGGAAACAGGCCATTCAGCCCAACAAGTCCACACTGCCCCTTCGAATAGTATCCCACCTAGACACATTCCCATACTCCTACATTTCCCATGTCTAACTGGCCTAACCTAAATATTCCTCGATACTACAGGCAATTTAGCATGGCCAATCCACCTGGTCTGCACATCTTTGGATTGTGGGAGGAAACCGGAGCACCCAGAGGAAACCCATGCAGGCACGGGGAGAATGTGCAAACTCCACACAGTCAGCCGAGGGTGGAATTGAACCTGGGTCCCTAGTGCTGTGAGGCAGCAGTGCAAACCACTGAGCCACCTTGCCACCCATCAAGCTTTCAATTTGTATTTTTATACAGACATTCCTCAATCAGAGCTAGCTAGGGACGGTTGGCCTGTATAGAGAGCTGTATTCAGAGATTATTTTGTGTTATGTGTTGGGTGAAGGAGCTCTTTCAAAATAGGCATTTAGAATATTACAGCTCAGAAGGATGCCATTCAGCCCATCATACTTGTGCCATCTCTTTGGAAAGATGTACTCAAATTTACCCCACTCCCTCATTCTTTCCCCACATGAGCTTGCTAGTGAAGCACGTTATGGGATTAAGTAACCAAGATAAATCAATGGAGCTATGTTACAGATCTGCCAAGATTTCAACCTAGCTGTGGAACAGACTAGAGGGGTTAATCCAGCTGACGCTGACGCTGACGCTGACGCTGACGCTGACGCTGACGCTGACGCTGACGCTGACGCTGACGCTGACGCTGACGCTGATCCAGCTCCCTCAGTGACAACCCTCAGAGTGAACAAGATGACTGGCACTCCTATTTATATCTGTCTGCCAGGGCTCCCTGATTGGAGCAGATTAAAGACCCAATCAGGGAATTCATATTGTATGGGTCCACCTGGCAGACCTTGTAAGAATCGTTACACACACTTATTGTATCTAAACCAGTTATATTGATTGAACCATTCAATTAGTGCCTAAGGGCTCCTTTGTGAGTGGACATTCAATTGAGGTTTTCAAAATGATGACAGGTTTGAATACTGTAGATAGTGAGAAACAATGTGCACTGGCAGGTGGAATGGTAACCAGAGGACACAAGTTTGAATTATTAGTGACTCTGTAATGGCTGCAGCCTCTAGGCTTTGGACTCCTCACAAGTGAAAATATTTTCTCTACATTTACCTTGTCAGAGCCTCTCCACACATTGAAGATCTTTATTAAATCGCATCTCACTCCTTATCTGTTGCTGGCTTGTTCAGCCTTTCTAATGTTACAGCCTCTTACATTTGGTATTCTTTGAGTATTTTCAGGGACAGCGTACTTGGTGAATGTATCAATGTCAAATGGAAATACAGGTAGTGCGTTTCGTTAAAGTGAGTTGGCTGTTACGCACTTGATGAATCATGGATGCTGTTTGGATAATGCAAACTTTCTGCTAAACAGGTACAGCAATTTTCTATGGCAATTTTCTATAGCGCGAGGTCACACAAGAATGCAACTATTGCATTATAGGAGAACTACCTGTAATGGAATCCATTCAACTCGGGCCTGTTCAACCTGATCAGTTTCTAACAGAGTCACCAGTTTCTCCCGACTGCTGAGGTGAAATTTATATTTAATTACATAACACGATGATATTTTTACCACTCTTTGAGGCACAGCATCGTTCTCAATCTTCTGTGTGAACCTTGACCATATCACCATGACTATTGTCCCTCCCCATTTTCCCATGGTCACATTGTTCTCTACATGAGAGGCCTAGCTCTATATAATTCCTCACAGCTTATTGAAGCATTTATGTGGCTGAGTCAGCAGATTGGGGCTTCATGTCCCATTCTGAGACTTTCAGCCCGGCCTGACCCATGGATGCAGTACTGGAAGAAAGATTTTCACATTGGCTGCCTGTGGGATCATGCTGTGCACAAATTTCCTGCTCGCTTTCCCACATTACGACAGTGAATATACTTCCAAACAGACTCATTGACTGTAACATTCATTATTACTTGCTAAATTCAAGAAAAGATGGTATAAAAATTCTAATCTTTCATTTCCACCTATCCTAAGGCCAAACCCAATTTGCAGAGAGCACACAGTTCATTAACTTCAGTTCTGTTGGTGTTTTAGCTCATGAGAGTGATTGGATATTGCAAAAATCACACAGTAGACATTATCAACAATTAACTCATAACTGCTTTGAATCAGTAGAGTAAGTTCAGATGAACTTGCACTTTGCATTTGTTTTGATGTAGCAAAATCACTTCAACAACTGTTAATACAAATTCAATCCTCCATTCCCCAGAAACAACTGATGATTCCAAACACACCACAGACTTTTCCCAGTTTTACAATGTTCACCATTTCCCCGTGTGAATCTGCTGCATTTATTTATGGTTTATGGAGCATTTAGACACAGTTGTTGTACAGTCTGACAAAATCGTACACATCTACGATTTAACAGGATTTATCAAATATTATTAAACTATTATATACAAATGTGTAAAATTTACAAACATTATTGTTTTTCAGGCCAAGTTGCAGAAGAATATCTTGTGACTGTCAGCTGGAAGCTACTGTGTTCGATAGGCACCTGTTTTGGTGGATGATGCACTGAATGAACAATCAAGATACTAGGCATAAATCCCTTCACCACATGCTGTTTTACTTCCCATGCCTGTCATTACTGAAATATCTCCTGGCCAGGAAGTGTATAATGTACAGATCAGGTCTACTGGTGTCCTTCCAGGCGATAGAGTTAGTGGATTTGGAAGGGGCTTTCGAAGGAACCTGGGCGAGTTGTTACAGCATACTGCCACTGCTGTGAATGGTGGAGAGAGTGGGTTGTATAACGCAGTGGGCTTGAAAGGGTTAATGCCAAAGATTACTTTAAGCTCCACCCATTCTGATGATGCTAAAGGGTTTGTTTGGGAAGAGGCAGAGCATTTTGGGACCTCAAAGGAGCAGATCCCTTGTCCTTGGTCTCATGATACTTTGATCTTACTTATGTAACTTTTACTTGACTGCTATCTTGCAAAGACTACATGTTGTTCAAGGCAGAGCCTCTCCTCATTTGACTGTCAAGTGGTTTTTCTCTAACACTTTAGACCAAGTGGAGTCTGTAGAAGAGGAAATTGTAGCAGCCAGCCACCCAACCTCTGTTGGCATTGCATACTCATACAACAGGCTGAAAATTTAAGGTGGTGCCAAATACAGTGGGAAGCTTTGTCCTGGCTAATACTGAACAAAAACCAAAAGAACTGCAGATGCTGTAAATCAGGAACATGAACAAAGTTGCTGGAAAAGCTCAGCTGGTCTGGTAGCACCTGAGTAGGAGAAAACAGAGTTAACGTTTCAGGTCCGGTGACCCTTCCTCAGAACAGTTCTGAGGGTCACTGAACCCGAAACGTTAACTCTGTTTTCTCCTTCACAGATGCTGCCAGGCCTGCTGAGTTTTTCCAGCAACTTTGTTCATGTTCCTGGCAAATATTGAGCTTCTTGAGTGTTGTTCGAGCTGCACTCATCAAGGCAAACGGTAAGTATTCCGTCTCACTCCTGACTTGTAGATGGTGGGCATGTTTTGGGGTGTCAGGAGGTGAGTTACTCCCTACAGTATTCCTAGCCTCTGACCTGCTCTTGTATCCCCTGTGTTTATATGACTTGTTGTTTCAGTTCAATTATTAGTTAACAGTAACCCCCTGTGTGGGCATGTTGACAGTAGGGAATTCAGTAATAATGTCAATGGGAGACCGTTGGATTCTCTCATGTTGGAGAAGATCATTGCCTGGCACTTGTGGCACTAATGTTACTTGCCGCTTAACAATCCAAGTCACAATTTGGTACAGATCTTGCTGTATATGGACATGAACTGCTTCAATATCTGTGGAGTTGCGAATGGTGCTGCTGGGCTTCAGCTCAACTTAAGTCTTGTTTCTATATTCCTGTCCTTAGCCTCAGATTCAGTGCTATAAACATTGGTCATAATAATGTGTGTGTGTGTAGTGTTATGTATTGATCTTTTGTATTTATATATTCCACTGTCGGTGACACCGAACAGCTCTGTGTGCAGAGATGGATAAAATGGGTGGCAAAGGAGAGGAAGGCAACAACAACTGAAGGATCAGCTGGGCAAGGGTTAAAAACAAATGCATTTCTCAGCATTTTGCTTAAAGACAAGGCCTCCCACCTGCAGTTGTGGATAAAGGAACTCAATGTCTGCCTGAAAAGATAAGAATTGAGACTGTTTACCTTTGAGAAGGCCTTGGAAAGCAGGAAAGTTGTTTTTTCCTTTGCTTTGTCAAAGGTTGAACTTTTAGAAACCTTGAGAAAACTGGAACAACGTGCAAGAAAGCCTCAGGGAGGAAGACAGGCAACAGCGAATGCAAATATATCCAGCCACAAACGACAAAGAATTGGAAGAGTCTAGGCCCGAAACGTCAGCTTTTGTGCTCCTGAGATGCTGCTTGGCCTGCTGTGTTCATCCAGCCTCACACTTTGTTATCATACATGTCACTTTTGTGTGATATTCTGAAGAGGGTGTAAGAATCAGCTATAGTAACATACTACATATTATGAGGGTGGCAAAATGCTTGGTGGTTGGCACTGCTGCCTCACAGCGCCAGGGACCTGGGTTCGATTCCACCCTCAGGCAACTGTCTGGGTGGAGTTTGCACATTCTGCGTGGGTTTCCTCCCACAGTCCAAAGGCGTGCAGGTTAGGGTGGATTGGACATTGTCTATAGCATCCATCCAGGGATAAGCAGACCAGGTGGACTAGCCATGGGAAATGCTGGGTTACAGGGATAGGGAAGGACAGTCGGTGAGGGTTTAATAGGATGAAAGCCCCATTTCCACACAGTTGGGATTCTATGATTATAAACATGAGGAACTTGAGAACAGTTCGATCATCATGGAGTAATGGACTGGACAACTAGTCAAGTCTTGGAGAGATCAACCACCCGAGGACAGTCTCATGTATGTGGTAATGCCAAATGCCAGTTGTGTGAGGATACTTGTAGAGGACATATTCTCAGTAAAGGGGTTTGATTGATTACCTGACCTACCTGTTTGTGCCATTGTGTACATGGAGTAGAGACCAAACCCAGGTGGGGAAAGGGCTCAACATAATGCAATCAGCAAACATCCCCATTTCTGAACTTATGATGGAGGGAAGATCACCGATGATCAGCTGAAGATGGTTGGGTCTAGAACAACTCTTGTGGTGCAGTGGTAATGTCCCTACCTCTTAGACAGAAGGCCCATGTTCGAGCCCCACGTCCCCCAGAGATGGGTCATAACATCCCTGAATAGTTTGTTTGGAAAGTATCTAGTCTGCAATGATGTCCTTGCTGAGATGACTGCCAATAACCATTTTCCCTTGTACTAAGCATTAATCAATTCAGAGTGCCCCCCAGATTCCCAATGATTCCAGTTTTGCTCAGGCTCCTGGATGCCACACTCAGTCAAACTCTGACACTCTGTCCTCACCTCTCGTACCTGGACTGTAGGCAGAATACAACCCCTCCACATGGAGACTGTCACTTGGTATATATTTCTATCTCAGATTTTTAAATGATGATAAGGTGGCTACAGATGTAGTTTATTTACAAGAGCAAATGATCGTACATTTCTGATCGTACAATTGTTTCTTTAAAATGTGTACATGGCGCGTTAAAAAATATTCGACAACTTATACGGTCTAATTGTTTGTCACACACAAAAGAGACTTAGGCCTTATGAAGAACCATGTGCCAGCAGATAGCACCGTGGGAATATCAGAAATTGCTGTCACTGTACAGTGTGCCTGGGCACTTTGTATGCTTGTACAACAACCTAGCACCTTTAACATAGCAAAAATGTCCCAAAGGAAAGCTACCAACAAAATTGGCACTGTGATGAAATACTAAGACAGGGAACGATAAGTTTTGTCAGAAGTTTTAAGGTGCATCAGGAAGAGAAGAGGAAGAGAGATAGATAAAGGCAGAGACAGAGAGGTTTGGTGAAGGGTTTCCAGAACTTAGGGACTAGTTGGCTGGAGGCACACAAAAATGGGGGAGAAATGAAAAGAAGCATGCAAGAGACCGAGATAACACAGTGTGGAGCTGGAGGAACATCAGAGGAGCAGGCAAGTCTGAAGAAGGGTCCCGACCCAAAAGGTCAGCTTTCCTGCCCCTCTGATGTTGCCTGGCCTGCTGTGTTCCTTCAGCTACACACCATGTTGTCTATGACTCCAGCATCAGCAGTTCTTACTATCTCCACACAAGAGACTGGGATTGGAGGAGTGCCGAGATATTGGAAGGTTTTAGGATTGAACGAGGACAAAGGACCCAGGGAAAAATGTGGACAGCGAAGTTCAATGGATTCATGGGTCAATACCAAAGGCTTCTGACAGAATGTGGGCCGGGCACATCCTCTCAGAGAGGGAGAAGAGCAACGGAGCCAGAGGGTCAATCAGTTAAAAACGACACAGGGAATGAGGGAAGGAGGTAGATGCGGGGCCAGGGCAGGGAAGGTGGGAGCACACAGATCCAGGGTGAGGTTTCTGCACTGGTTAACCTGCTCTAGCTACCGACAACTCTCCAGCAAGTGGGAATGTTAATATGTTAGAAACCGTGGTCACCCATGTTCAGACTGGAAGTGAAAGGTAACAGGAAAACACACAGAAATCAGCTACCAATAAATGGAAATGACACTTTAAAAAGTGAACTTTATCATTTCAATTTGAATGTTGACCTGTCCCATTTACAACGGTCTGTGTTACAAGCAACTTACAGGCATCGAATGCCTTTCACGATACTCTGAATGGTTGAATCACTTGCTGCCATAAAATATATAATTCATTTCTGTTATAAAAATCAAATTTTTATAAAAAAAATTACATTTCATAAAAATGTTGCAAAAATACCATTGGAGAAAAGGAGAGGTTTGGTCCTTTTGCGATGGCTTTCGTGTGACAGTATCCCTGGTTTGCTCAAGGATCTGAGGTATTTCATGATTTATTTCCCCCTCCATTGTAACAGGCAGTAATGCTCCACAGATACCCCCAGCCCACATCCCTACTCGGGGTCCACCAATGTTTTACAGCAGAGTTAATAGCTCGACCTGTCTGTGGAGATTTCGAAGCTTAGATCACGGTGATGGCCTCTTGGGTGCGGTTGATGCCTGAGCTGGGGGCCACCATGTTGGTCTCTGCTTTACAGTTTGTCTTCTGGTGTCTCTTTGCCAGCATTTCAAGGAAGGTGTTTTGAGTGATGGAGCTGAATTCCATGGCAAAAGTCCCGTAGAAAATGAGGATGATGATGGTGAAAACCCACTCGCAGATAGCTGCCGCGTGCTGGAGCTGGGAGCTCTCCTGAATGAAGAAGACCCCACCTGGAAAGATGGTTAAGGAATTTATAAACTGGTGATGATTTTCTCGATTGTATTTGGGATAGGATTTGGGGATAATGGAGGTGATACTCCTGAAAGAGGTGCACTGCAGAAAGGATACTCATAACAAGATTGACGAAGGCCACAATGGTGAGGAATGCTCGGCAGTGGCCTATTTGGTAGTCCAGGGAGTTCTTTGCTATCCTGTAAGTGAGCACCGATTGGAAACAGATGAATAGCATACTGCTGGGGAACCCTACTCCAGCGCCAACATAGTGCAGCACTTTGGCATTGTCAACCTGTGGGAACAAGACAGTTCAGCTGTTAGACAAACATCACCCTCTTCCCGTCGCTTTCACACGCTGAGCTTTCAAATGATATGTCACAAGAGTCTAAAGCCCAGTGAATGAAGCCCAGTCCAAAGCCACAATCTTTCCTAAAATCAAATGATCAGGCTATGCAAACTGATTGGCTTACGGACTATTATGTTCTGCTTTTTTTTGTCAAATTATCAATAAGCCAAAATCCTAGAGTGCAACATGTTGATACAGACTCCTACAGTGCAGTTCCACTGAGCAAAGGGCCAAGTTTCAAGTCCTATCTGCTTGCAATAACATCTCTGAACAGGTTGATTAGGAAAATGTCTCCAATGTACTGATCTAACAGAGCGGTATCCCACGGGGCAAGTACAGACGAAATGTTACAGCATGGAAAGTGTCCCTTCAGTCCATCGTGTCTGCACCCTAGCCCACTGTCCAGCAACCAATCCACAGTCTGTCAGACTACAGCCAGATGCAGGTTCCTTTTCCATAAGATTTCTGCCTCAGCCAACAAACTGGGCAGCGAATTCCACTCACCCACATTTCCAGGCAGCGAGCTCTAGATCCCTGCCACTTTCTGGCTAAAACATCTTTCCTCTTGTCCCCTCTAATCCTTCTACCAATTACATCAAATCTGTGATCCCTGGTGATGTGAACCAACATCAATTTTCTTTCATTATTCATTCACAGGGTGAGGGTGTTGCTGGCTAGGCAACATTTAGTACCCATCCCTAATTGCCCAGAGGGCAGTTAAGGGTCAACCACATTGCTACGGTTCAGGAGTCACATGTAGGCCAGACCAGGTAAGGATGGCAGCTTCCCTCCCTAAAGGACAGTAGTGAACCAGATGGGTTTTCCCCCCAAACAATCAGCAATGGAGTCACGACCATCATTAGACTCTTAAATCCAGATATTTATTGAATTCAAACCCCACCACCTGCTGTGGGCAGGACTCGAACCCAGGTCCCCAGAATGTTATCTGGGTCTCTGGATTAACAGTCCCCTGATAATACCACCAGGCCATTGCCTGAAACAGAGATCATGTTTCAGGTCCAAAGTAATATGCTTTGCTTTCACGGAATTGCTCTTGAGCAGTAACACCTATCAGACAGCAGAGGGCGGTAAACACAACGTACTGCACCAACAGGCCTGAGTGATACAAACAGCTACAGAGCATATCATCAAGGTCAAGGATTATGACAGCAATGCTCTGGTATCCACAGGAATTGTGTCCCAGATACAGATACAAAAAGAAAACAAGCAGAACCTAGAATCTACAAAAAGATTGCAAGATGCAATGGGTCATTTTGAATTGAGGAGAAATATCTTCACGCACAGGCTGCTGACCCTGTGGAACTCTCTACCACAGGAAGCTGTAGACATGAAGTTATGGAATATTTTTAAGAAAGAAACAGATAGATTTCTAGAAATTCAAGGTGTCAGGGAGCATGGGTAGAAAGCAGGAGTGTGGTGTTGAAATAGAATAGCAGAACAGACTCAGTGAGCTGAATGTTCCAATTTGGTTCCTATTTTTCTATGTTTCTAAGAGTTCTCCAGCTCAGAGGTTCCCAGAATGCCAACAGGCACAAACTCTACCAGGTAGACCAGCCATACAAACAGCAAGATCTAATGTCCTGCAAGCAGTTGGCAGCACTCAAACATTCAGAAGTGTTCTTTTTTATAGTTCATTCCTGGGATGAGGGTGTCACTGGCTGAGCTAACATTTATTGCCCAGAGGGCAATTAAGACTCAACCACATTGCTGTGGTTCTGGAGTCACATGTAGGCCAAGACCAGGTAAGGATGGCAATTTCCTTCCCTAGTGGATGTTAAGTGAACTAGATGGGAATTTTTTTTTCCCTGCTGACAATTGATTTGTGGTCATCATTAGATTCTTAATGCCAGATATTTTATTGAATTCAAATTCCACCATCTACCGTGGCAGGATTCGAACCCAGGCTCCCCCAGACATTATCTGGATTTCTGGATTAACAGTCCAGTAATAATACTACTATGCCATTGCCTCTCCCAGTGGTACTAGACAGGTAGAGTTAGCTATTGATGTTGTGTAAGTGGAAGATAATCCTGTATCTGCTGATAGAAACATTGAAACTAGGCGCAGGAGTAGGCCATTCAATATGATCATGGCTGATTCTCCACCTCAATGTCTCTATGTCTCTACACATCAACTTTTTCCCTATACCTTTCAATGCCTTTAACGTATAAAAGATGTATCTATCTTCTTCTTGAATATATTCAGTGATTTTCCCTCCACCGCTTTCTGTGGTACAGAATTCCACAGGTTCACAACTTTTTTAAGTGAAGAAATTTTCATCACTTCAGTCCTAAATTGTTTAGCCTATATCCCAAGATTGTGTCCCCTGGTTCAGAGAAAACAATCTCTCTACATCCAGTCTTTTCAGCCCTGTTGGAATTTTAAATACTTCTAAACTCCAGTAAATGATAGAATCCCCATATTGTGGAGGCAGGCCATTTGGCCCATCGAGTCCACACCGATCCTCCAAAGAGCACGCCCCCCAGACCCACGCCCGCACCCTATACTGTAACCCTGCATTTCTCATGGCTAATCTGCCTAACCTGCACATCTTTGGACTGTGGGAGGAAACCCACACAGACATGGGGAGAATGTGCAAACTCCACAGACAGTCGCCTGAGGCTGGAGTCAAACTGATGTCCCTGGCGCAATGAGGCAGCAGTGCTAACCGCTGAGTCACCATACGGCCCCAAATACTGAACTAATCTCTCCTCACAGGCCACTTCTGTATGTCTGGTATTAGCCTAGTGAACCTTCACTGCACTCCCTCTGTGGCAAACATATCCTTTTTCAGGTAGGGAGGCCGAAAAGGTTCAGGTGTGGTTTCACCAAAGCCCTGTATAATCCTTACTTCTGAATGTAAATCCTTGTGCAATAAAATGCCTTCCTAATCATAGAATCCCTACAGAACAGTTAGAAGCCATTCAGCGTCCACCAAAGAGCAACGCACCATATCCCTGTAAGACCATATTTACCATAGTTAACCTGCCCATCCTGCACTTTAGCGTGGCCAATCTATGTAGCTTCACTTTTGGGTGGAAACTAGAACAACCAGAGGAAAACCACGCAGACACAGGGAGAATGCACAAGCTGCACACAGACAGTCGCCGAAGGGTGGGATCAAACCAGGGTCCCTGGCACTGTGAGGCAGGAGTGCTAACCAGTTAGCTACCCCAATGCTTGATGCACCTTCAAATGATGTTGGCAAGGTGTAGATCAGAGTGGGGGAAGTGGGTGCTTGACAGTACGTGAGAGAAAATAGGAGGCCTAATTGGAAATGTACTCAAGCAGGTAGGAACTGCACATCAGAGATAATGGGAACTGCAGATGCTGGAGAATCCAAGATAACAAAGTGTGGAGCTGGATGAACACAGCAGGCCAAGCAGCATCTCAATAGCACAAAAGCTGATGTTTCGGGCCTAGACCCTTCATCAGAGGAACTGCACATCCCTCCGTGATGAATGTTGAAGGAGAAACCTCGGAGGATGGTTTAGCTGGAAATCCATGGAGAGGTTGAGCAGTATGAGGAGTATGTAGCTTGTGACCCTGGTATTGCAAATGAGTGGCAGGGAAGACTGGAGTAAATAGGCAGGGTTTACAGGAGATCAGGGCAAGGAGCTGGGAGACATCAAGAGGCTCAAAGACCTGAAAGAGTGGAGGGAGATTTGAAATAAGATTATCAACCTCTGAGAGAGCCCTGTACCCTCTAAACATTAATAATAAATCATTAGAATACAGCCTTGGGCATCCCGAGGAAAATCAAACAGAAGCATTAAAACATACCTTTCCAATAGGTTTCTTTCAAAGTTTAAGTTAGTTATAAACATTTTGATGGACACCGGAAAATTGTGAAATCAACTAGAGAAGAATTTCCAGCCTTTCCAATTGGCATACCCAAGGTTTTGGAGAAGTTGGGGCTTAGAGAAGACAAGGCCGAGAGTTGGTGTGGCCGAGATGTTCCAAACCATGTGGGATCTGAATGGTGCAGAGAGGAAGGAATGGTTCCCACTGAGGGAGGGATCGGGACTGGGACGGCACAGGTTTCAGGTCAGTGCCAAAAGAAGAAACAGAGATTGGAGGAGAAATGCAGCGAGAGGGTCAGATCTGGAGCGGATGGCCTTACAGTGTGGTGGAGGCAGGCCCACTCAATTCTTTTGAAAAGGAGCTGGATCCTTTTCTGAAACTGAAGCATTTTCAGGGCCATAGGGTAAAGACAACAGAGTGGCACTTAGAGATAGTAAGAACTGCCAATACTGGAGTCAGAAATAACATAGTGTGGAGCTGGAGGAGGACAGCGGGCCAGCAGCACAGAGAAGCAAGAATGGCACTTAGTTCCTTCAAACAGCCATCTCAGATAGGATGGGTGAATGGTCTCCTGAGCAGTGACTATTCCAGGATGTTACATATGGCTAGAATGTGGGAATTGGGTGCTGGGTGTCAGGAAGTTATACAATGGAACTTCCAGGGAGGCATCCAATCAGAGACGGCATCCTAACATTTGATATAGGTGATAGGTCAGGATGGAAGGATGGAGGCTGCCTTTCTGAGAGTGGCAGAGAGAACAGATGGGCTTTGGAGGGCACAGGGACAACATCCCTATCTCCAGCTCCATTGCAGAGAGGCAAGACTAATTGATAGCTCTTCCAAAGGGTGAGTACAGACACATTAGACTGAATGGCCTCCTCTTTGGTGCTGTAAGATTTGGTCATTGTCCTTACTGACGTGCTGTGCATACACAGCCTTAATGATTTGTTCAGCCATTTCATATGATGTTTTTGGGCTAGAATTATCAGCATATCTCTTTAAGAATGATATCAAAAGGCCAGTTAATAAATGTGTCCTGAAGTCCTCTCATGGCAGTAATAAAACTTTTCAAAGACACAACGAGGGTATTAACATCAAAGTATAAATGTATGTGTGTGTGTGTGTGTGTGTGTGTGTGTGTGTGTGTGTGTGTGTGTGTAAGTGCATGTGCATGCGTGTGTTTGTGCATGTGTGTACGTGTGTTTGTGCGTGTGTGTGTTTGTGCGTCTGCGCGTGTGTGTGTTTGTGCGTGCGTGCATGCATGTGTGTGTATGCATGTGGGTGGTCAGGTTTTAAGACTGAGAATTTGTTTAGATCTGTACTCCAAGTGTGAGTCTCTTGCATTACAATCACTGCACTGGTGTTTAATGAGTTAATACAAAATCCTGAAAATCTCAATCCAAGTGTAGTCAGTGCAACAGTCACAACAGTTACCGGCAAAAACATTTCCATATGCTGAGGAGAATATTTACTGTTCACAATTCATTCAGACAAAAACACCTCACAGAGTGTAATTATTTATAAGTAACTACTTATGAGCCTTGGCCAGGACACTGGGAGCAGTCAGTTCCAAAATCTTTAAACTGTGAGCATTAAAAAGGCCACTTCTGCCTTTCAGCTTGATCTTTTTGATCTCAGAGATAAGCCAGACAGAAAATAGTTCCAAGGTTTCTTTTCAGGTGGCCTGCTGTGTAATATTGAGGCAGCAGATGTGAATCAGTCCAGACGCTAATCCCTTTGTTTCATCTACTAGTTTTCATCTTACACTTAGACTGAAGTTCACTTTTGAGGATTTTCTTTATTTGTTCTCAGGGTGTGAGAGTCACTGACTAGGCAGCATTTAGTGCCAGTTCCTAACCGGCCTTAAGGTATTGGTTGTAAGTTTACATTCTGAAGCATAGTGGTTCATGGATGGTAGGGACCTGTTCGAATGGCTGTTTGAGGGTTGACCCAGTGACAATGAAGGAATGGTAATATAGTTCCAAGTCAGGCTGAACTGTGACTAAGACAGGAAATTGCAGGAGATGATGTCCCCATGCCTCCGCTGCACTTGTCCTTCTGGAAGGTAGAGGTCATGGATTTGGATGGTGCTGTCTATGAAGTAATGATCTTCCAAACGGTGTTGTATAAGCTAATGGTTCTGAAGGAGCTAACACCGGAGCTGAATTTAGCACCACTCAATCTGATGGTGTCACACAGCCTTTGGCTGGAGGAGAGGCAGCAGCTCAAGGTCCAAAGGCTCTGGCTCCTGACAATCTCTGTAATAATGCCAAATCAGTGAATGCAACTTGGACCTATTACTATTGTGCAATAAGTTACATACTGTTTTGTAAGACAAGTGCCTCTTCTTGTTAAGACTCAATAGTGGTCCATCCTCTAGTAGGGTTCTCTGACACAGCAAAGAAGGCAGGATTGGTGGCAGCACTCTATCCCAACCACCAGTAGTTGGCACCACAATATGCGATAGCTGGTACACATTACTATGGAGTAAATAAATGTTGAAGGTGGTGATCGATGTCAGTCAAGCAGGTTGCTTTGTCCTGGATAGTGTCAAGCTCCTTGACTGTTGTTGGAGCTGCACTCATCCAGGCAAGTGGAGAGTATTCCATCACACTCCTGACTTATGCTTTGTAGATGGAATCATTGTACCTCTACAGTGCAGATAAGAGGCTATACGGCCCTTTGGGTTCACACTGACCCTTCAAAGAACAACTCACCCAGAACTGTAGCCCAGCATTTCCCATGACTAATCCACCTAGCCTGCACATCCTTGGACTCCACAGGGCAATTTAACATGGCCAACCCACCTAACCTGCACATCTATGGACTGTGGGAGGAAATCAGAGCACCCAGAGGAACCCCACAGAGAAAAAGTGCAAACTCCACATAGACAGTCACCCAAGGCTGTAATCGAACCCAGGTCCCTGCCGCTGTGAGGCAGCAGTGCTAACCCCTGTGCCACCCCTAATGTTTCAATTGCCACAATTATGCTGGGCTTTTGTGAGGCCACACCCTGAGTAATGGGTGCAATCTTTGAGGTGCAATCAAAATTTAAGGAAAGATACATGAGTACAGTCCAGGTTCATGAGACTGGCCCCTAGAATGTGGTTGTCTTATGATAGGAGGATGAGTAAATTGGATCAATACTGTTTGGGTTTCAGAAGAATGAGAGGTGATCTCAATGAAACATTCAAAATTAGGGATGTTTAACTGGGAGAGCACAGACATTGCTTACTGTGGTCAGGGAATCTCGAAACAACTCTCAGGATAAGGGGGTGGCCATTTTGGGACTGAGCCATAGAAACTACAAGCATAAGGTAGAGGGTTGGACATGGTGGGATGCTTTTTGGAGGGCTGGTGTAGACTTCATGGGCTGAATGGCCTGTTTCTGCACCAGGGATTCTATGATTCTTTGGTGATTGTACTTAATTCCTCCACATTCTTTAGTATTAATGGGATGTTCAAAGTAACTTCCACCATATAGAGGGTGTAAAGTGAGACTGCTTTATAGGGATATTATACAGTGTGTATAATCGGGGTGGGGAGGGTGGGTTGGTGGTAGAATTAAGAAGCTCTGGAGTACAAGATGTCACCCTCCAAATCATTGACAGAATGTGCCAACAGTTTGATGGTAGAATTCAATAATTTTTGAGGGCACCTGAGCAATGACACACCTTTTGCTTTACTCCACGCTGCTTTCCGTGGAGTATTATATATAGAATATTTGAATTAATTTCAAATGCTCATTATAACCCACTTTTCAAAGGGTGTACAGTGGACGAAGCAAGCTCAATAACTGTATTTATACTCAGATAGTAGCCAGGAGGCAGAAAAGGACCAAAGAAGGGCTAGCATTCCAAACTCCCTTTTTCTTTCAGAAGCATTTGAAGAATTTTGTTTCCTATTTTCCGTGCCACCATTTATTGCTTGACCCTAGTTTATCCTTGTGAAGGTGGTGGTGAGCTGTCATCTGGAACGCCTGCCATCCACTTAGCGTAGCTACCCCCGCAACGGTGTTAGAGGGAGGGTGTTCCAGAAATTTGACCCATGTTTATGTCTGTTGGACTCCAGCTTATACAGGAAATGAGGAAGCCTGTCAGTATTATTTGTGGCTGAGAAAGTTAGGCTTACACAGTTCAGTCCCCTTTCCAGTTTCAGAGAAATGGGTAGAGTCAAGTGGGAAGACAGAAAACTCAGCTTTCAACCACCTGGGGATGGTGGGACGGAGGGTAAATTGTCAACAAATTCTATCGATGATTTGGAAGGGGACATCCTGTATTCCAGCTAAAGACCAAGGGAAGGTCTTTGTGGAAACAAAGGGGCTCATGGGATTTGGGATGCATGGCATCGGGACCCACCTTACCAGAAGCCAGACAATGGCAGCCATGTTTTTGCAAAGAAAGCCCCATAATTTTCTGTCCCTTCCCCCCATGCTCGCAGTCCAGTTAAAGACAGCAGGGGGTGGAGTCTCTGGATTCTGGTAACCCAATCACAGGGCTGGCAGCTCAGGCATCTTGGAGAGATAGCTGCAGCTGAGGCAATTTGGAGACATTGAGGGCCACTCCAGCATACATATAACCTCAAAGGCATGAACTACAATGAACAATTCAGAAAGGCCAAGCAAACAGACCCTCCCTGGCAGTAAGTAGAGGATGGTGAAGGGTAAAGGAATGAATAAACAACAGGCAGGAAAGAGATTGAAATTTTTGGTCTGATAAAAATAAGGATAGGTGGAATTTCCACTTTTACTGTGGATACTATAATGCTTTAATTCTGGCTAACATGACTTAAATATACAAGCAGATCCTGTGCTGACATGTTTCAGTGTTGACTGCAATTACTATTCAATGGAAGGCTCCATGATGATTATCAGTGATACTGTAATGATGGCATCATCTGGCACTTTATTATAGAAACTTCTATTTCATCCCTTCAAGAACCAGAAACTCAAGATACTCTCACATGAAAGGCTACTTCACAATTCCTGAGGATCAAGTTCTACATTTCCCAAAAACAAAATAAAGAACTGCAAATGCTGGAAATCTGCAATTAAAACTGAAATTGCCAGAGAAAGTCAATAGTTCTGGTAGCAACTGTGGAGAGAAAGCAGACTCAATGTTTCAAGTCCAGTGACTCTTCTTCAGAACCGATAGCAGCTACATATAAATATATATGTATCTCACCTTTTCCTAGCTACTATTCAGAAATAGTCACTGGACCCAAAATGTTAACTTTGCTTTCTTTCCACAGATGCTGCCAGAGCTGCTGTGTTTCTCCAGCTATTTCTGTTTCTGTTCTACATGTTCCAGTCTGTTCATGGCAGACTTGGTTAGCATTGTGATCTGTGGTTAAACTCTATGTGCATTTGTATAGAACTTGACAACCTGAAGTGAGCTTGGGACCCCAAGTGGGGTCATGAGCTAAAACTTTGGGATAGCAAGTTCCAAGGCAGTAAGGGCCACCTCCATCGGCCCCCTCCCAATCCCACCCCGCCCCGTTCTCACTGAGGGGGTGCAAAAACGGTCAAGCCTTTAAACAGTAGGAAAGATTTTGGAAGTACCTGCGTTCTTTATTCATTCATTCTAGGATGAGGACATCACTGGCTAGGCCACCATTTATTGCCCATCCCTAATTGCCCAGAGGACAGTTATGAGTCAACCATTTTGCTTGGGGTCTGGAGTCACATGTAGGCTAGACCAGGTAAGGATGGCAGCTTCCTTCCCTAAAGGACATCAGTGACCCAGATAGGTTTTTCCAATAATTGGCAATGGATTAGACTCTTAATTCCAGATATTTATTGAGTTCAAATTCCACCATCTACTGTGGCAGGATTTAAACCCAGGTCCCCAGAACATTATCTGTGTGTAGCAAGTACCTCAAGTATATTAAGTACCAGTGTAAGTTATATCTCATCGCATGGAGTCAACTCTTCACTATCCGCAGGGAAGACAGGCAATGTTTATTAAATAATCATCAAAAGGATAAATGAGGCAAATGTCAGACTTCTATCCAAAAGGATCTGCAGCAGAGAATAGCTCAATATCTTTGACTGATATATGATGTGCATGGTTTAGGGTTATATTCATTAGAGTTTGGAAAAATGAAGAGGGATCTCATAAAACCTACTAAATTCTAACAGGACTAGACTGGGTAAATACAGCAAGGATGTTCTCAATGACAAGGGAGTCCAGCACTAGGGTATAAGAACATAGGGTAGGCCTTTTAGGACAGAAATGAGGAGGAATTTCTTCATTCAGACAGTGGTGAGCCTGTGGAACTCTTTGCTACAGGAAACTGTTGAGACCAAAAACTGAAGACTTTCGAGAAAGATGCAGATATAAGGCTGCAGATATAAATACACATAAGCAGATATAAGACTGAAGGGATCAAAGGGTATAGGGAGAAAGCAAGAACAGGTGACTGAGTTGGACAATCTGCCATGATCACGTGGAATGGCAGAACAGAACTGAAGGCCAAATGGCCTACTCCAGCTTCTATATTCAACGTTTATGTGATCTATAAAATAGATAGATATTCATTATTCCATAGTTACAAGGTAGGGCATAAATTATACCCTGGTTGGGTTTGGGGCGGCTGTAAGACTTTGCTTTGGATATATCTGGGGTATGGGTTGATGTCACTGGGGTAAGCAGGGAATGGAGCTGTTGCTCAGTAGCCCAGGCCAATTTGGCCACTCGGAACAAGATCACTGTAAACATGGAACATGGAGCAGGAGAAACATTTTTTTTTGTGGTCAGGCAATACAGAAGTGCACAATCCCAGCATTGTTCTCTGAGCCTCAGTCAGGCTGGATCACTCGAAACGTTGGAAGCAGTTCCTGGCTCAGAGCAGATAAGGTTACAATTTGGTCCAATTCGCTGCAAACGCCCCTTTTGTCCATGGGCTCAGTGTTGACACCTGTTGTTCCACCACTGTTCTATTTATAGTCAGAGCGAGCTGGGCATTATGTAGCTTACGAGCACTAATCTAACCACAGGCAGAATTATCCACTATGCAGCAACTGTGCCAAATCAAACAGTCATAACCAAACCTTTATTTGCCTGTATAGGGGGTTACAGTGTGCTGTGAAACAGGAGGTGCTTGCAAACAGCTCAGTGGGCCCACTCACCACAGACAGACAGCTTAGAAAGTCTCCAGACTGAATGCACCAACACACTCGGCTGCAGCTGTAATCACAAGCTGCCCTTTCACTGCTGACTGCCATCACCTTTAACGCTTGTGTCCACCTTGTCTTAGAGCCCAACTCTTGAAAGGAATCCCTGTGCATTCAGATTGCTGGGACTTGTAAAGGACAGAGGCCTGGCCCGCAGATGTTTACAGAATTTCTGGAATGAAATAACTTTACTGTTGCAAAACTACTACATTAAAGCGGCAATGACTACGAAAGGGAGAGCTGGACCTACAGCAATGTGGTTGGCTTCTTTGGCCAGTTAAGAGTCAACCACGTTGCTGTGGGTCTAGAGTCACATGTAGGTCACACACCCAGTAGGGATGGCAGATTTCCCTCCCTAAGGGTCATCAGTGAACCAGATGGGGGTTTCTACAAAAGTCAATAATGATGACCATGAGACTGGGGGTTCGATGTTAGGAGTCCCATGCTTGGTTCGCTTTCGATGGTAAGGCAAATAAATGGCGCTAAGTCACCAGCTCACTACCTTCCGACCCATCCCTGAGCTCACCCCATAACATACATTGATTTTGAGATCCACCCACCATATGTCAATGGGTAACAACAAATAGTTATGAGGAGGTGAAAGCATAGTGGTAACGTCAGTGACCCATAATCCAGACAGGCAGAGTCATATCCTGGCGACGTGGGCTCAAGTCCCACCATGACAGATGGTGAGATCTGAATTAATGAAAATCTGCTCTAATTGTGACCATGGCAGGCCAAGGAGCATCCTGGGAGCACAAAAGCTGACGTTTCGGGCCTAGACCCTTGGGTCTAGGCCCGAAACGTCAGCTTTTGTGCTCCCAGGATGCTCCTTGGCCTGCTGTGTTCGTCAAACTCCCACAGTTGCCATCATCTCTAATTGTGACCATGTTGGTTTCTACAAGAAGCCATCTAGCTCATTAATGTCCTTCAGGGAAAGAAATCAGCACATTACAGCTAGAGGGAAGCACCTTGTTCTTGGCTTGTTGGTTCCAACCAAATTCTCTGCTGGTGAGGGCGGTAGAGTTGGTGCTGCTGCTTCTTTATACATTTCTACACTGGATTGCAATTCAAGATTTTATTAATCAAATGTCAATTCCACCAGCTACTCTCGGCTTTTATCTGTTTGTTCGTGCGATGCTTCAAGGCTGACTTCATTGCCCAACCCTTGATGCTCTGAGCAGTGCTTCTTGGTGCTGTCATAATCAGCAGGGAATGAATACCTCATGGCATGTGATATCACTTTAAGAGAGAGCGTACTAACGAGCAAGGATCCGGAATGTAGAAAATGTGGCACAGTGGCTCAGTGGTTAGCACTGCTCTCACAGCGTCGGGGACATGAGTTTGATTTCACCCTCAAGCAACTGTCTGTGTCAAGTTTGCACATTCTCCCTATGGCTGTGCGGGTCTCCTCCCACAGTCCAAAGATGTGCAGGTGAGGTGGATTGGCCATGCTAAATTGCCGATAGTGTACAGGAATGTGCAGGTTAGGTCCATAAGCCATGGGAAATGCAGGGTTACAGGGGTAGGGGACTGGGTCTGGGGGTGGTGCTCTTTGGAGGGGTGGTGTTGACTCAGTGGGCTGAATGGACTGCTTCCACACTGTAGGGATTCCAGTAGCATTGTGAAAACTTGCACAAGTGATCAGAGATGAAGACCAAAGATTTCAATCTCCTATACAAGTGAAGGAGAAATATCATATCTTTCACTCTGTTCTGACTTTTGTCAGTAGGGTGACCATCTCCCTTAGGAAATAAAAAGAATTGAGGAAATGTCTCCAGCGGTAAATTTTGGCTTGTTGGAGCATTTGTCTTTTCTTTTCCAGATTCTCTTAAACTAAGGCAGAAATCCACTTTACAGCCACATGTCATGCAATTGTTTTTGCTGCTGGACTGTCCTATTTTAGTCAGAACATCCTTATCAGCAGCACTAAGTAACAAAAAAGTTCAAGACTCCCAAACTGACACAATAATGTTATACATACAGGATGGCCATCAATAATTACAGTAAGGAATTCAATTCAAAGTAAACTTCTTTAGCCAGTTAGTGTTTAGAATATGAAATTGGTTACTGTGAAGTAGGTGTGTGATTTATCTATATTTTAGTTTTGTTTAATTTGAGTCTGAGTTTGAGCTAGTGGCTAGTTCTTAAACTTCTGTACCTAGGTATGTGTACCTTAGATGCTGCTGTGTATTGGAACATTGCAAACTTTTCACTGTACACCTCTGCTTTGGTATTTGAGGACCACAAAACAATAAAGTCAAAATCTAAAACAAAAACTAAAAACTAGATTTTAGTCTGTGTATTTCAAGGAATTTAATGACTAATATCAATTTTACGTAGGCATGGTGGTTTATCTTAAAAACAACAGTCTGAGAGATATCGTTCTTGGAAAAGTTGAGCATTAGGCTTTCAGTTTAAAAGGTTTGGATATTGTGTATTTTATTAGCTAATGGAAAACATCCACGGCTCAGGAAAGAAAAATGTTAAGGTTTTCAGTCTGATAGTTTGCATAAGTCTTGGCTGAAGCTGAATATGTAAAACAGATACTCGTGTGCATACGTGTGTGTCAATTCTTTTGAAAAAACACCTTTTCTTTTTATTAGAGATAATGGGAACTGCAGATGCTGGAGAATCCAAGATGACAAAGTGTGAAGCTGGATGAACACAACAGGCCAAGCAGCATCTCAGGAGCACAAAAGCTGACGTTTCGGGCCTAGATCCTTCATCAGAGATGCTGTGTTCATCCAGCTTCACGCTTTGTTTTCTTTTTATTATTTTATTATTTTCTTTTTATTAACTGTGTCTATTATCTTGTGCCAATTTACGTGCTGTGGTTTCTTGGAAAATAATGCCTTCCTTGAGTGCTATGGCTTTAAATTTAACAAAGTTTTGAGGATATTGATGAATTCTTCTAATTTTGCTTCTGTATGAGTCAGACTAACCATGTCAACATAAACACAAAATGTTAGTGGAAGGTACAGCTGCCACAGTGCCAGTGGACCACGCTGTCATTAGAGTGAGAGTGAGAGAGAGAGAACTGATGGTGGTTTCACTTGAGGGTCACCACACCTCAGGCAATGGTTGAGGTTGAAAAGCAAAGTCCTTTGTGGTTACCTCACTGGAACTGAACCATACTGTTGGGATCACTCTGCATTGCAAAGCAGCCATCCAGCCAATTGAGCAAAGCAACCCTCCACGAGCAAACTATGACATCCAACAATGGAATTTTTGAGAATGAATTGGCTTCTCAAAGCCAAACAGTAGCAAGTCACAAGAATTCACCCCATAGATTTAAATGTGTATGTTTTTTTATATTTGAAGATACTTGTTGTTTTATTCAAAAAGCACACAATTTACAGAAAGTCAAAGTGGCAATTTATAAATTCCTACTTGAGAAATAAAACCAATCTGGCTCCAAAACAAAACACAAACAGATTCTAAACAAGGCCTCACACCGAACATGCATTGTCTGACCTAAAATGTCACCTCTCCTTTACACTGATTAAACCTTTAGTTCACTCAGGGCAGTGACTTGAAAGAAATTCAGGGATTTACATAGAGGTACTAATCAATTAAAACCTTCTAAATGATTAAGGATTTAACACCATCTTAATACATCCTCATCAGTGATGTGACGCTTTGATCTTTTACTTATAATTTCTATATCTGATACAACCTCTCTCGCTAACACCTGAAGAAGCAAAGGTTCCAAAAGCTTGGGTTTTCAAATAAACCTGTTGGATGATAGCCTGGAGTGGTGTGATTTCTGACCTTGATGGAGTGAGGTAGCAAAGGCTTAAGTTAAAGCATGACTACTAGCAGGGACCTTTTGAGCCAAATGACCCATTTCTGTGCTGTCAATACAGTGAGAGAATTAATATGTTGAATTATTTTTTAAAAAGGCACTGGTTTGAAACAGTTGCTTTAAATAGGAAGCAACTTAAGTTCCTAAGCCAGGTTTGTTCTATTTGAAGGCCAGATGTTCATGGAAAACTGTGAGGTGCATTTAAGGAGAAGATTTAATGTCAAGGAAGCAATCTAGGCACAGAGTCAATTTTGAAATTAATCTGACAATCTCAGTGAGAACTAACCATACAGACAGTAAAAAAGGGCACAGCTGGTAAAACATTAAGTTGAGCCAATTTCTCAAAGGATAGTGATAAAATCTATCTAGAATCAAATTGACAGGAATCTTATTCACAGTAAAATATCTTTCTGATTCGTAAACTTTGTGTTATATACAAAACATTAAACATTAAAGTAACACCAACAGCCAGACAAACTTCACATCTGAAGTTAAGTACGTGTCTTGAGGCCATAGCTGTGAAAGATAATCAATGTTCTTGTACTTAAACCACTAGGCGAGCTGTTAAACTGAAGCGAACAGAGATTTCCTTAATGAGGGAAAAACCTTTCTAAGTCTCTAACATTGCAGTTCAATTAATAACAGCTCCACATTTCAACATCTGTGGAGACACTGCTTGTAATCTCATTTCTCCAAAACTAGTTTCTCTCATTTGGGCTCACAGCAGTTAAATGAGGAGGTTGGAGGAAATGATTGCAAAATGCAACACATCATCTGACGCCAGTTCTGGGAAAGAGAATGGTAGTAAGGCATTGTGTATGAAACAGACAGATGATTATATAGCTCCTTGCCAAAAGCCATAGGGCTAACAATCCCACTCCACTTTAACAGGCTGAGTGGCCTTATGTGACGGCTCTGCAACTCTGCAATCTTTGTGCAATCTTCTTTCCATTTTGTCAATACTGTCCTTGTCACTGCAAAATGGTAAAAAGAAACAGCTGGCTGACACTGAAACCTCTCTTGTACTCAACTTTGGGAGCTGAGCTAACATTTGGACAACGTGCATTTAAGCACTCAGAATTAGCAGGGAGAGGATCTATAGTCAGGGAGTCAACCAGGCTGGGCAGGTAAGTGTCATTGATTTGGAGTGCAGTCTATGGATCGTACGGTTCGGAGGGAATGAATGACCCTTTTCCTATTTCCATAGCTCTTTGGCTGCTGTTACCTACACAGAGACACACGTTTGTTCACAGAAGTTTCCTTTGAGGCCCATGGTGGAAGTTCAAACATATCTTGTTGTTTCAGTTACAAATACCCCTGAGCAACATGAGGTTACAGCTGGGTGTACAGTGCCCCCTGGCCTTGCACCACCTGTCTGTTAGTTGGCAAATGAAACCAGGTTCAAGGAGGGCCATTTAACACTGCTGGCAGCACGATATTGGAAAACCATACCCCCAACTCTACACTCATTGTGCTTATTGCTGGTGAGTAAGTAAAGACACTGTAACTGAAGTGTACAGTAATTGGCTGTTGTTCTGCTGAAAGCAATGATCAATTTACAACTGACCCTCTGCCCATCTGACTAATGTTCTGGCCCAGAAAGCGGGTGTAAACACTGAATGCTTTCAGACAGTATTTCTTCATCTGTTTCCCTGTCAAAAGGTTTAACTCATCTTACAAAATCATACCATCTCAATGGAAGACGGAAGCCATTCACAGCGATACAGGAACTGCAGTGGGCCATTCTGTCCCTTGAGCCCACTGCACCATTCAACTAGATTACAGCTGATCTCAAGTCCATTTACTCATTAAGGATCAATGTCCTTCTACATCCACAGGGTCCATCTGAGCTATCTGAGTTCATCCCTCTATGATGACTGCAGCTCACAATTGTGTTCTTTGAACAATTGCAGGTGTCCTGTCTCCATTACTCAGACTGGAAGTTGCTCTGCACATTGGTCAGTTCCTATGTTCCAATTTGACTCCCTTACCCAAAATGGATGGTAATAACTTCAGGATAGGGCAGTGACCTTCCCAATCCTTTACCAATAGAGACTGCGACTGGTGCCATTTGAAATGGATTCCCTTTCGGCATGGAAGTGGACCCTGACTGCCATTTTAAGGCAGAAACTAGTTGGAGGCAGAACAGTGGAGCCATTTGGCAATGGAACAGAAAAGGTTCGCCAGCAATAAAGCTGAGAGAGGAGCTACTGTTTCTCTGGGACAATAACCCTCAGGAATTGTGATTAATCTCTCCCAGCTCATCTCATTGCCCATGCCAATGACCTATCTTCCTACTAACAACCTTTCAACAAAAAGAATCAGCCTCATGGTTGAATGTCTATCTCCCTTATGTCTCACTAATTGGAACTGGGTGAAATTTTGAAGGTGCTGCCTAACCAGAGCACTGTACAGTTTAATCATTATCTACTTCCTACGCCCATCTGTAGCTCATCAGGCTTTGCTGGTTATCATGTTTGAGGAACAGCTTTTGTGCTAAATCTGTTCAGCATTTTGGTCCTTTACCCTATTGTGACACTACTTGTGGAATATGTTCTTTATTTTGTCTCTTTGTTGTGCAGTCTTTTTTACTCATCGGCATTAAATTTCAATCGCCTTTCCTCGGTGGACTTAATGAAGAAAAAGCTATTCATTGTCGAGAGGCTGTCACCGCCCTGGGCACTGCAGCCTGTCTGAAAAGGTCATCCGTCTCTCAAAGTCCGCATTGTCTAGTGTGTGACACAGGTGTCATACTGAGGGAGTCCTGAACTGTCAGGGATGCTGTTTTCCAGATGAGACCTTAACTTATTCCATTACGAGAGATAGTAGGAACTGCGGATGCTGGAGAATCTGAGATAACAAGGTGTAGAGCTGGATGAACACAGCAGGCCCAGCAGCATCAGAGGAGCAGGAAAGCTGATGTTTCAGGCCTGAACAAGGGTCTAGGCCCAAAATGTCAGCTTTCCTGCTCGGCCTGCTATGTTTATCCAGCTCTACACTTTTTTGTCTCCATCAAGAGAGAGGTCTGTGATTAAGGGAAGGTAGATTTAAAATAATTGATAGGAAGATTAAAGAGAAGATGAGAAAAAGCTTTCCCACCCAGGGCTTGACAGGGGCCTGGAGCTCACCTCCTAAGAAAATACTTGAGGCAGAAACCCTCATCCTGTTTAAAAGATGTCTGTACCTGCACCTCAAATACTGTAAACTGCTGGGCTTAAACACTAAGCACCAGGGACTGGGATCAGGCAGCTCAGCCAAAGCAGACATGATGAGCTAAACGGCCTCTTTCAGTACTGCACGCTTTCTATGATTCGCCTACATAATTGTGCCGTCACTTGCCACTTTGCTTTGTGTGGGATCCTGCTGTGCGCAAATGAGCTGTCATGTTTCTTACATCCCAACAAAAGACTACACTACGAAAACTAACCCATCAACCCGAAAGCATTTGGGGATATCATGGGAATGTAAAAGGTGCTACGTAAATGCCATTTCTTCCTTACTGTTGCCTCCCAAAGTGTAGTCAGTGCTGTCACACAGTTATTTGATGTGAATAGGTTAGCACCTATTTAGAATAATGGATGGGCAAGCAGTAACAAAGGGATTGGCAAGACTTATTTCTAAGCGTAGAAGTTTTGTTTTCAATTTTACCTGGAAGTTTCCCACGATGATGAGGCCTGCAGCACAGATCCAGCAAGTGACCAGCGCTGCTGTGTTCAGCAAGGAGTTCTGGTGTCTCTCCATCACCTGAGCATAACGTAGCAAACCCACCAACATCACTGAAACAGAAAGACACGCGTCACTTCAGCTGCCCCATCGTTTATCTGGAACATCTCACATGATGATGACGGAAACCTCTTTTCTGTCAACGTGGATCACGGAGGGATCCATCCACCCAATGTTCCTTGTTTGTACCACCCACCACTTACTCAACTGACAGTTGTTCACCATGAAGTTAAACAAACATTGTGTAGCTTCCCTCAAGAATTCCTCCAAACATCTAAATTAGGAGCAGCCATTCTATAAGCTCACAGATGTTTCAATGAGGGCCTCAGCTCCACTATTCTGGCTGCCCCTATACTCTTTGACTCCTCATCAACCAAGAATTTATTAACTCAGCCTTAAAAGTGTTCAGTATCTCAAACTCCAGCTGTTCTCTGGGGAAGATCCTGAGTGGACTTGACTGGGTAGATGTGGAAAGGAAGTTTCCTCTTGTGGGAGTATCTGGAACTAAAGTTTAAAAATAAGAGGTCACTCACTTAAGACAGGCATTGAGAATCTTTGGAATTTCCTTTCTCAAATGGCAGCAGATGCAGAATCATTAAAATTTTTTTAAGGCCGATGGAGATAGATTCTTGATTACCAAGAAAGATGAAAGACTTATCGGGAATGTAGAGATAAAGTTAAAATCAGATCAGCCACGATCGTATTGAATGACAGAATAGGCTTGAAGGGTTGAGGACCCTGCTACTTGCTTAGATCCTTGTACCTTCCTAAGCTCCAGGAAAAAAACATAATGTTTCAAGTCTGGTACGACTCTGCTTCAGAAATGGAGAACTAGTTCAAAAGAAGAGTCATATCAAACTCAATGCATTAACCCTCTTTCTCTCTCTCTCTACTGATGTTACCAAATCTGCTGAGTTACTTGAGCATTTTCTGTTTTTATTTCAGATTTCCAGCATCCACAGTATTTTGTTTTTATTTGAGAGACGAATTTCAGTTTGTTGAACCATCTCACGGTCACTCCTTCTGTCAGCAACAAGTCCTGAAGTCTCCTTGAGATTCCTTGCCTTTCGACTCTGCAAGTCAGTAAGGAGCACTCTCACCTGATTCAAGATGTTAAGGGGCTCAAATCCCAAACCAGAACTTGGGCACAGAAATCAAAACTGATGCAGGTGAGGGAGTTCTGCGCTGTTGGAGGCGTTTTCATTTTCAGATTGGATTAAACCTGCACTTTCAGGAGGACAAAGGGAATCAAAGGCACTCTTTCAAACAGAGGTGGGGTTCTCCGCAAACATTGCTGTCTGTGCAAGCGTGCTGTGAGCACATGGCTGCTGTGTTTCCTACACTGCAGAAGAGACTATACTTCAAATGTATTACATTGACGTTAAAGAGCTTTCAGGGACCTCCAGTGATTGAGGAAGGTGCTGTAAGAAACTGGAAAGCTTTGAGTTTCTACATTCATTATTTATTGTTCGACAGATATCCATTGTGGCATTGGAACAGGAAGTTACTGCGATGGGTTTTCCGGACCATATGCAGCAAATGCGGTGGCTCTTGTGGGTGGGGTGCAGTGGGAGCACTGTAGGAGTTGGGGAGCAGTTGGAACTGGAGGAAAGCACAATGAAAGCAATGTGATCAGTTTAAATGGATGGACAGACGGCTGGGTTTTCTCAACAATATAATGCCCTCTGTTTAAATTTTCAAAAGTTCGCTACACCAAGGGGCAAGAACAGGTACATTCTCACCACTAAATTAAGTCACAGTTGGCTCCTTTATAGAGGCTCGAAAATGTTGGGCAATGTTCCATGGCTATTCACTGAAGGAAATGAAAGGTGAAGGAGACAATGGTGTAGTGGGATTATCACTTGACTCTTAATCCAGAGACAGTGGTAGCGTTCTGGGGGCCCAGATTTTTGTTGTGCCATGGTAGATGGTGGAATGAGAAATCAGTAACATTCTGGATTTAAGATTCCAACAATGACCATGAAACCATTGTGAACAGGCAGAAAAATCCATCAATTCACCAATGCCCTTTCGGAAACGAGACCTGTTGTCCTTACCTGGTCTGGCCTACACGTGACTCCAGACCCACAGCAATGTGGTTGCCTCTTAACTGCCCTCAGGGTAATTAGGAATGGGCAATAAATGCTGCCTTGTCAGCGGCACTCTCATCCCGTGAGTGAATTTTTAAAAATGTCACAGTACTAAACAGGAGATAAGGCAGATTAACCAAATACTTTGTTAAATCAGAATCTAGAATTTGTAGAGCACCTGTTACAGCCTCAGGATTGCTCAAAGTATCTCACAGACATATCAGCTCTGTCTTAAGTGCAGTCATTACTGAGGCATAGCAATGGTCATGAGAGACATACACCTATCTAGACAATTAACGTCATTCACCCTTGGAATCCTAATACCAGCAAAAACTTACACATCAGCAATTTGTACAGCAAAAGCCAATTCCATTATTCCCTCTAGCTGGTTTGTGAGCTATGACCCATTGTTTCAGAAATTGTGCTGACTGCTCCTAAATGGCCTCTATTCTCTTAATGGCGTCTTCTAAAATGGAGCTGCATCGATGACTCATAGATCATCCAATTAACAAACTCTGTACTTACTGCAAGTGGATTACCAACATTTGACAAAACCTTCCCGGTTCTGTCAGACACGGAGATCCTGTTGGGGGAATGACAAACATGTACAGCAAAATGTACGGGGAACGTAAGAGATTAAAGATAGCTCTGGCCCACTACCTAGTAGCTTAGGGCTAAAATGTGCCTTCAGTCCACCTCTCCACTCTTGCCTATATTCCTCCTGGGTTCTCTCTTCTCTCTGAGTTCCAGCCTATCTCCACTCCATTTTATTCATTTCCTCTTCATCACTTCCATGATAATATTCACATAAGTGATTTTCCTTTCAGAAAGAACATCATTAGCTGTAGAGATTATGAGCAGAACTATATAATTGCTTGTTCTTTTTTCATTTCCTGTTCTCTGTAATATTCTAAAGCAATAACATTTTCTCTTGAATTAATTCATGGACTATGGGCTTCCCTAATAAAGCCAATAACTTTTGTCAATCTCTACGTAAGAAGGTGGTAATGAGCCACTTTCTTGAATACAACTGAGTGGCTTGCTAGGCCATTTCAGAAGTCATTTAGGAGTCCACTACATGTAGGTCAGACCAGATAAAGACAGCAAATTTCCTCCCCTAAAGAAAACTAAGTGTACCAGATGGGTTTTTATGACAATCCAGTAGTCTTTTTAGTCAAGAAACCGCACATAGTCCTCAAGCGGGAACCTGGCCATGATTATATAATGAAAAGATTACTTCTACTGAATTTCACTCTATTCCTCTGTCTCTACAGCCTCTTTGTTTTGTGAAAGTAGACAATGACTTGACATTTTGTGAGGTGTATCCACTACAACTGCGAAGATCTCTTTCTTGATTGTCTAAATCAATATTGTTCCATTTATCTTGCGCTTCCTCTGAAATTCCACATTCCTAAATGCATGACACATACGTTTAGATTCCCTACAGTGTGGAAGCAGGCCACTCAGCCCATTCAGTTCACACCGACTCTCCGAAGTGCATCCTGCCCAGACACACCCCATCCCCTGGCAACCTTACATTTCCCATATAACCAGCACACCCCAATACAATGGGCAATTTAGCACGGCCAATCCACCTAGTCTGCACATCTTTGGACTGTGGGAGGAAACTGCAGCACCCGGAGGAAACCCACACAGACACAGACAGAATGTGCAAACTCCACACAGACAGTCGCCCGAGGGTGGAATCAAACCCAGGTTCCTGGCGCTGTGAGGCAGCAGTGCTAACCGCTGAGCCACCGTGCTGCCCTTTCTGACTTCATTAAACTCCCGCAACCCTGAATACAAGAAAATTTTTGCTCAAAAAGCTTTATCTGATCACCATTTCCCAAATATTATAATACCTGGACAAGGGCAACCCAATTATCCAAAGTCTCAAAGCCTTTGAAACATGGATAGACTGAATGTTTAGCATCAAGAACTGAAACTGGAACTATTTTGTCTGAAAAGATGCAATAAAATGCACTGCTTGAAGGCAGAGTCAATGGGACGAAGAGGTGAGGTAGACAGAGTTTGCTGGACAAGCAACATCAAGGAATGGGCAAACAGGAGGCAGTGAGGGCAGTGCAAGTGGTTGGTGTAATATTCCATTCAAACCTCGATGAGAGGAAGGAGTCTGGAAAAAGACCTCCCATCAAACAATTGTCTCACTGTCCTTGTTCAAATAGCCTGACTGGGTATTGTCACTGCTTCTGATATTAATCATGAGATAGGTACATAGCATTAGATTTCCATATATGAAAGATATCACAGGATATTAGAATAGTACAGGAAAATGGTATTGAGGCAGAAAATCAGACAATATCTAGGTGGATGACACAGGTCTGATGGGCCAAATGGCTTATTGTTCCTGTTTCCTATATTTCTCTGAGTTTTTTTTCTGAAAATATGCTTCTCTCTTTTTTGGTTCCTCCAGTGCCACACCCCATGTGCTGCTGGATAAATGTGTTGATGGGGTTTTGGAAGTGAGACAAAATTTGGTGGGGGAAAACCAACAGGGGTGCATGATCTGTGAAGTCTGCTCAGACCTCCTGACTTCTGATGACTGTTGCTCTGTGTGATTGCAACTGACATCTTTTGGCAGCATTTTTCTTAGGATCTGTCCCAAGATACTGAAAAGAGTTTCTGGAGACTCCATTCTTGTCCACAAGACCTTACTCCACAGAAAGGGAAGAGTTCACTAGATTGGGCCTCAAGTTCAATGCCTTGGGGTTTTGCAACTCATAACCTTTCAAGAAATAAAATTAGGGGCGGGCAAATGCCTAGTGCTGTTTTTGCTAGACTATTAATCCAGAAACTCAGCTAATGTTCTAAGGACCTGGGATCGGCCAATCCACCTAGTCTGCACATCTTTGGACTGTGGGAGAAAACTGGAGCACCCGGTGGGGTGGCAGATGGCAGAATTTGAATTCAATAATTAGAAAAAACTTGTGGAATGAAGAATCTACTAATCACCAAGAAATCATTGCCAATTGTCAGAAAGAGCCACCTGGTTCACTGATGTCCTTCAGGGAAGGAAATCTGGTTTGGCGAACATGTGACTCCAGGCCCACAGCAATGTGGTTGACTCTCAACTGTCCTTTGAAATGGCCAAGCAAGTCATTCGGTTGTACCAATCGCAACAAAGTCTCAAAGAAATGAAACCGGACAGATCACCTAGCATTGACCTAGGCACTGGAAAAGGTAACAGCAGAAATAGCCCAGTCGACTCTGCAAAGTCCTCTTTATGATAGCTGGGGGTTAGTGCCAAAATTGGGAGAGCTGTCACACAGACTGGTCAAGCAACTTCCTGTCACAGACATACTCACAGAATCATACCTTATAGACAATGCCCAAGACACCATCATCACCACCTCCGGATATGTCCTGTCCTACCCACAGAACTGACCTAGCAGAAGGGACAGCACAGTGGTACACAGTCGGGAGGGTGTTTCACTATGAGTCCTTAACATTGATTCTGGACTTTGTGAAGTCTCATAGCTTCAAGTTAAACATGGGCAAGGAAACCTCCTGCTGATTACCACGTACTGTCCTCCCTCAGCTGATGAATCAGTCTCTCCTCAATGTTGAACAACACTTAGAGGAAACACTGAGGATGGGAAGGGCACAAGGTATACTCTGTGGGGGGGGGGGGGGGGGGGGATTTCAATGTCCACCACCAAGAGTGCTCAGCAGCAGTATTACTGATCGAGCTGGCCGGGTCCTAAAGGACATAGCTGCTAGACTGGGTCTGCGGCAGGTGGTGAGGGAGCCAACAAGAGGGAAAAATATACTTGATCTCATCCTCACCAATCTGCCAGCTGCAGTTGCATCTGTCCATGACAGTATCGGTAAGAGTGACCATCGCACAGTCCTTGTGGAGACCAAGTCCCACCTTCACGTTGAGAATAACCTCCATCATGTTGTGTGGCACTATCACCGTGCTATATGGGACAGACTTCGCACAGATCTAGCAATTCAAGGCTGGGCATCCACGAGGTGCTGTGGGCCATCAACAGCAGCAGAATTGTACTCCAAAACAATCTGTAACCTCACGGCCGACTTATCCCCCAGTCAACCATTACCATCAAGCCAGGGGATCAACCCTGGTTCAAAGGAGAGTTCAGGATGGCATGCCAGGAGCAGCACCAGGCATAGCTGAAGATGAGGTATCAACCTGAGGAAGCTACCAACAGGGTTACCTGCACGCCAAACAGCAAAAGCAGCAAGTGATAGAGCTAAGCATTCGCACAACCAATGGATGAGATCTAAGCTCTGCAGTCCTGCCACATCCAGTCATGAATAGTGGTGGACAATTAAACAACTCATTGGAGGAGGAGGCTCCACAAATATCCCCATCCTCAATGATGGAAGAGCCCAGTACATTAGTGAAAAAAGATAAGGCTGAAGCATTCGCTGCAATCTTCAGCCAGAAGTGCTGAGTGGATGATCCAACTCACCCTCCTCCAGTGGTCCCAGACATTACAGATACCGGTCTTCAGTCACTCCATGTGACATCACATAACAGCTAGAGATGCTGGGCACTGCAAAGGTTATGGGCCCTGACAACAATCCAGCAATAGTACTGAAGACTTGTGCTCCAGAACTTGCTGCTCCCTTAGCCAAGCTGTTCCAGTACGGTTACAGCACGGGTATCTACCTGATAATGTGGAAAATTGCTGGCCAATTACCACCCCATCAGTCTCCTCTCGATCATTAGTAAAGTGATGGAAGGTGTCAGTGACAGAGCTATCAAGCAGCACCTGCTCAGCAATAACCTGCTCAGTGACGCCCAGTTTGGGTTCTGCCAGAGCCACTCCGCTCCTGACCTCACTACAGCCTTGGTTCAAAGATGGTCAAAAGAGCTGAATTCCACAGATGAGGTGAGAGTGACAGCTCTTGATGTCAAGGCTGTACACAACCGAGTGTGGCCCCCTTGATTGGCATTACATCCACAAGCATCCACTCCCTCCACCACTAATGCTCAGTCGCAGCAGTGCATACTATCTACAAGATGCAGTTCAGAAATTCACCAAAGATCCTCAGACAGCACCTTTCAAACCCATGACCACTTCCACCTAGAAGGACAAAGGCAACAGACATAAGGGAACGCCACCTCCAAGTTCTCTTCCAAGCCACTCACCATCCTGACTGAGCAAAACTGGTATAAGTGGGTATCGGGGGCAAACCCTCCGGTGGTTGGAGTCATTCCTGGCACATAGGAAGATGGTTGTGGTTGTTGGAGGTCAATCATCTCAGCCCCAGGGTATCTCTGCAGGAGTTCCTCAGGGTAGTGTCCAAGGCTCACCATCTTCAGCTGTTTCATCAATGACCTTCCCTCCGTCATAAGGTCAGAAGTTGGATGTTCACTGATGATTGCTCAAGGTTCAATACCATACATGATTCCTCAGAGACTGAAGCAGTTCATGTTCAAATGCAACAAGATCTGGACAATATCCAGGCTTGGGCTTACAAGTGGCAAGTGACATTCGAGCCACATAAATGCCAAGCTGTGACCATCACCAACAAGAGACAATCTAATCACCACCCCTTGACATTCAATGGTGTTACCATCACTAAATCCCCCGCTATCAACGTTGACCAGAAATTCAACTGGATTTACCACATAATCACAGTGGCTACAACAGCAGGCTAGAAGCTAGGAACACTGCAGTGAGTAATCCAGCTCCTGACCACCTTTAAGGCACAAGGTAGGAGTGTGACGGGTACTTCCCACTTGCCTGGATGAGTGCAGCCTAATCACACTGAAGAAGTTTGACACCATCCAGGACAAAGCAGCCCCCTCGATTGGCATTACATCCACAAGCATCCACTCCCTCCACCACTAATGCTCAGTCGCAGCAGTGCGTACTATCTACAAGATGCAGTTCAGAAATTCACCAAAGATCCTCAGACAGCACCTTTCAAACCCATGACCACTTCCACCTAGAAGGACAAAGGCAACAGACATAAGGGAACGCCACCTCCAAGTTCTCCTCCAAGCCAGTCACCATCCTGACTGAGAAATATATCGCCATTCCTTCACTGTTGCTGGTTCAAAATCCTGGAATTCCCTCCCTAATGACATTGTGGATTAACCTACAGCAGGAGGACTGCAGAAATTCAAGAAGGCAGCTCATCATCACCTTCTCAAAGTCAACTAGGGATGGACAAGAAATGCTGGCCAGGCAGCAACACCCACATCCCACAAATGAAGAGAAAAAAAATAAACTGGGGAGCTGAAAGACTGGATGCGCTATGACCTGGGTGTCCTGCTACTTCCTTCTCCAATCTGCACTCCGACTAGGACAGAGTCCTTCTCAGGCTCAGGCTCTCACAAATCACAAACTAATGGGTGATATCTGTCAGTGGATTCAAACCAGGGCTAGAATGATAGCATCCCTATAATGTGTAAGCAGACCATTCAGCCCATCGAGTCCACACCGACTCTCCAAAATGCATACCACCCAAACTGACCCCTTACCCCATCTCTGTAACCCTGCATTCCCCATGGCTAATCCACCTAACCTGCACACCTTTGAGCTGTGGGGAGAAACTAGAACACCCAGAGGAAACGCAGGAAAAGTGATGGCTTAGTGGTATTATTGATAGACTATTAATCCAGCGACTCAGGTAATGTTCTGGGGACCCAAGTTCAACTCCCCCCATGGGCAGATGGTGGAATTTGAATCCAATATAAAAAAACCAGGGATTAGAATCTACTGGTGATCATGAAACCATTGTTGATTGGCAGGAAAAACCCATCTGGCTCACTAATATCCTTCAGGGAAGGAAATCTGCCATCCTTACCTAGTCTGGCCTAGATGTGACTCCAGGCCCACAGCAATGTGGTTGATTCTCAATTACCCTCTGAAATGGCTTAGCGAAACCATTCAGTTGTACCGATCACCACAAGGTGTCAAAGCAAGAAAGCAGCTCTCCACCACCTTCTCAAGGGTAATTAGGGGCCAGGCAATAAATGCTGGTCAGCCAGTGATGCCCACATCCCACATTATGAATAAAAAAAAAGGCATGGAGAGAATGTACAAACTCCACACAGAGTTACCCAAGGGTGGAATCAAACCTGGGTCCCTGGCGCTGTGAGGGAACGGTGCTAATGACTGAGTTGCCATGCCACTTTTGGGTTGTTCAAATAAAAACTAAGAGACATTGACTTCCTTGTGCGGAGAATTTATTGGCTATCTAAGTCTGGCAGCTGTATTCACAATCACAGCTGTTCCCTTCATATACATGTAGATGTCAGTTAATTAACAGCCGTAACCTGTCTCCTGGCTAACCTTAATTACTTCTCTGTTTATTCCTTTAAGTTACAACATTGCAAAGACTTTTGGACAGGTACACGGACAGGAAAGAAACAGGAGGATATGGGCCAAGCGCAGATAAGTGGAGCTAGTTTAGTTTGGAAAACTTGGCCAGCAGCAATGATTTGGATCCAAGGGTCTGTTTCCATACTGTATGAATCTATGACACATTGTTGTGGAAACTATTGATGTCTTCCCCTCTAATCCACAGCAGGAAAACTCCTGACATGCATCCTCCTGAATTGCCTACTTCCAGCCGCTGAGAAAATGCCCCCCAGAGAGAAAATTTGGCTTTACATCTTCCAGAATAACCTCCGACATTGTCTTTGTTGCCAGAGAAATTCGTGGAAAATGTCAAGGGTGCCACAAGGGACGCTCCAGTGCACTTATCAACTGGACCAAAATTTAACTCAGTAAACCACAAGGTTTGTCAATTGTGCTCTAAAGGTCTGAATGTTGAAAAAAGGCTCATCAGAGTGCTGCAACTGCTTCATGACAATATGCGTGGAACCGTCTTGCGTGGGAATTTGATAGAGACATCTTCAAAATCCAGATCAAGCAAGTCTGTAGGATTGCACATACTGTAGCATGGGGCATATTTACCTGACAATGGCTCTTCACCTCATCAAAGATCAACTGCCCTCTGGTGTCAGCATTAGAGACCACCAAGGAGAAAATTCTTGAACCTCAGTCAGCTCCACGCCAGAACCAAAACTGACCACCAGAGACATATACAATGTACAGTGCGCATGTAGCGACAAAGGCATTGCCCACTCTGTACCAGGAAGCAGTTGCTGTCATGACACTCCTGAACTGAAGCGAGACCTGAAGTGTATATCAGTGACACATAAAAGAACCAGAGCCATTCCATCAACAAGACCGCCACCCGCAACCACACCACTGCTCCCCCCACCCCCCCAACAACCCATCAGATCCTCCAAATTCAGTGGGAGGATCATCGATCAAACACTAGGCCAGTTTCACAAGCAGTAAGGAAGAACACATGCAAGATCAATTCCAACAGATTAGAACCTGCATCTTGCTCCAACCCCAGTCCCCAGAACCTGATTTCTTAATTCTCAAAAGGCCAACTTTCCAGAGGACAGAGAAACTGCAAAAAAAAACCTCTCTGAATCTCACCTTGAAGCATAGCTGCATTGACATTAACGAGTAGAAGGAACTTGCTAACTATCGTTCAACACGGCGACAACTTGTGCATCAACTTGCATCAATGTCTTAAGTTCAAAAATCTTAACAATGAGGCAGAATCACAGCAGGGAAGTTTAAAAAAAAAGAACCGATTCCTACACTGCAGATTCCAGTGCCTGCTGGAACATTCCGGTCCATGATCTTCTTGACTTCTTTGCTCGGCCAAATTTTGCCATATCATGTAACTCTCCAGTGTGCTTCACTGTTTGGTGTGATCGGAGACTCAAGAATCGCTCTGTTCAGTCTCATGAAGACATTCAGCAGAAACTCACAACAACCTCAAATTAAGGGACAATGAAGATTGCTGCAGAGTAGGAAATACAGCAACCAATTTGTCCACATTTCCCTCCCATAAACAGCAATGAGATATTAAAATAAAACAGGCCCTGTAGGTAACACAGTGTGAAGCTGGATGAACACAGCAGGCCAAGTAGCATCAGAGGAGCAGGAAAGTTTGACATTTCAGGTCGAGACCCTTCTTCTTAAAAAAAATGGTCCTGTAGGTGCTGGAAAATGAATAAATAGAGCTCCCTTACTCTCATTCAAAGAGGTGTCACTCATCTGAGACGACAAAAGGTCATCCCAAATATTACTAACTCCCGATAATGACTGCACAACAGGGAGGGCTAAATACGCAACAAATGATGCTACAATAGGGGATAATGATACATAATTAACGCAGTATCACACTAAACAGTTAACAATGTGCAATGATATACTTCTTCAGCTTTGTTTCTGAGTTTTATTTGCACTACATTATATTATTGGAACAGCAACCAAAAAGTGTACAAAGTTTGATATTAACCTGAGAATAATAACAGGTTATTCATAAATCAGAGCTGGTACGATGCATCAGAACAGGCCTGTGTCAGATTTACTTACTGTCTGTGGGGAGACAGTTAAAGAGTTCAGCACAAAAGCACAATTCTACAGTCCCATTCTCTCAATAATTTGGAATCCCACTCTCATAAAATTGGCTCTCTGCTGTCAAATCTCAGGATACTTTCAAAAGTCCAAAATTCATTTTGTCTGCAAATGTTTGCCTCCACGGCCAAGGTTATCATTGCCCAATGTCTGGGATAATAAAACTCAGGGCAGACAAGGAACCCTCAAAGCATGACAATAATACCAGATGTCACCCTAACCTCAATTTCTTGATCTTGGTAGATTACCATCACACATACTCACAGTAGTTCAGAGTAAACCATGAACTAATTGCAAAAACAACATTAGTAAGCAGCCACAAAAATAGAAATTGCTGAACAAGCTCAGCGGGTCTGGCAGCATCTGTGGTCAGAAATTAGAGTTCATGTTTCAGGTCGAGTTCTTTGGAACTGTAATTTAGTAATTAATTCACGGTCACTTCTCTTCCAGGCATGCACACCTTGAAAGTTCTGCTCCTCTTTCTGACAGGATTTCCATTCCAATCTGTTGTCTTGTCAACTCTGATTTCTCTCCACAGACACTGCCAAAACTGCTGAGCTTTTCCAGCAATTTCTATTTTTGTCTCTGATTTACAGCATCTGCAGTTCTTTCGGTTTTTACAAGTAAGCAGCCCAATAAAATATTGATAATATTACTCGAGTCACAGGATTGCCTGTAATATGACTTGAGTTTGCATTGTGTCACAGAGAGTAACAGTTTGGGGAATTATCAGAGCATCATCAATTACAGATCACACCAAACAGGGAAAAACGCAGGGAGGTTTTTTTAAGGAGGCAACCTTAGGCCTGGCAAAGAAATCAAACTTTTCCAAACACTTGCCAAGGATTTTTTTGTTGCTTGTGGGCATTGTTGCTGGGAAAATGTGGCAGGTAGCTGATCTAACAGGTATTTTTATTGCCGTGCAGGTGTACACAAACAGGAACAAACCCCTCTTTAAACAGCAGTCTAGCCATCACCCAGGTAGTGGTACATGATGGTGTAGTGATTAGTAACCCAGGTTATTGGAGACATGGGTTCAAATCCCTTCAAAGTCACAAAGCAGTTGGCAGAATTCAAATTCAATTCATAAATCTGGAATATAAAGCTAGTCTCTGTGACCATGAACTTACCAAGCAAACCCCATCTGATTCACTAACGACTTTTAGGGAACAAAATCTTTTGTTTCTTACCCAGTCTGTCCCTACATGTCAGTCCAGACCCTTGGCAGCGTGGTTGACTCTCAGCTGCCCTCTGAAATGGGTAAGCATGCCCATCAGTCTAAGGATGATCAGGGATGGGCAACAAATGCTGACCCTGCTAGTGAGTCCAACACCCCAAGAAAACACATTCAACACTTCCCAATGGTGTATTGTGTGACCAGGATGGATTTTTTTGGACTGAATAGTCTGCGTTGGTGCTGTTAATACTATTCAGCACCTTTTTTAAAAATTCATTCATTGGATAAGGGCATTGCTGGTTAGGCCAGCATTTATTGCCCATTTCTAATTGCCCCAAGGACAGTCAAGGGTAAGAGCGCTGTGGGTCTCAAGCCACATTTAGGCCAGGCCAGTTGGGGATGGCAGTTTCCTTCCCGAAAAGATATTAGAGAATCGTATTCAGTTTTCCTCACAATTGACAATGGTTTCATGGTCATCATTAGACTCTTAATTCCAGATTGTTATTTAATTCATATTGGACCATCTGCTATGGTGGGATTTGAACCCAGGTTCCCACAGTCTCTGGACTCAGAGTCTAGTGATAATACCAGCAGGCCATCCCCTCCTCTGGAGGCTGTACGGCAACAAGCCTGACTAGACAATCTGATGTCTCTCTGCAGTCACAATATTTCACCTATTGTCTCATTAATGTCTTCCCCCATCTCCAGCCCTGTAGCAAAGACCAGCTCATCAGAGTTCAGGACAGTTGCATAGGACAAACTTTGGGATAGTAGGAACTGCAGATGCCGGAGTCTGAGATAATAAGATGTAGAGCTGGATGAACACAGCAGGCCAGACAGCATCAGAGGAGCAGGATGACCGATGCTTCCTCAGAAAATGCTTTCTTCTTTCTTTTTGTTGCAAACACTCAGCATTTTGAACTGGAAGGGCTTGTTATACACCATTATCTGAGAGGCCATACATGGGCTTGAACACACGGTAATCATAGAATCCCTACAGTGCAGATAGATGCTGTTTGGCTTATTAAGTCTGCATGGATCCTCCAAACAGTATCCCAACTAGACCCACTCCCCCACCTTAACCCCGTATTTACCATGGCTAACCCATCTAGTCTACACATCCCTGGAGACTACCAGTCAGTTTAGCTTGGCTAATCCATTTTATGGTAGAGGAAAAGTCACCACTGAAGCAGCCGAAGGTGGTCTGGCCTTGGACAGAGGAACTCCAGTGGCAATGCCCAGGGGCGAGGTATTAGTTGTGCTAGGACCGACCCCAAATAATGGAAGAGCGCTCTGATTCCCATTGACTTTGATTTTAATAGAGTACGTTAATGCCACACTCAGTCAAGTGCCCTGAGTATTTTGAACTCCAGCCACAAGAGAACCACAACTCTGTTTAACAAATCTAGTCTCCCTCATTCTCAGCCTCAGTAACATTCCAGCTTTTAACATCAAAGACCACAGCACTTACCAGAAAAAGTGGACAAGTTTCCACATGCAGAGACCCAGGGCCAATTGCTAATATTACATTTCTCAAGGCAAATGCTTCGTAATGAACAATTTACCTCATGTGACATTTTGTTTAATTCCTTCCTTATATGAGTGTTGCTAATTTGAGTGCAGCTAGCATGAAAGCTCTGGTTTGCTGTAAGCTCACATTGCTGCACAGTTTAGACACAGCATTATGCGTGAATAGGAATGGGCACAAGTTATGATCTGCACAGCAAAGCTCTGGATTTTCAGAATTTCCTCTTAGAGGACAGCACAATGGCTCAGTGGTTAGTACTGCTGCATCACAGTGCCCGGGACCTGGATTTGATTCCAGCTTTGGACGACTGTCTGTGGGTTTCCTCTGGGTGCTCCAATTTCCTCCCATAGTCCAAAGATCTGCAGGTTGGGTGGATCAGCTATGGTAAACACAGGATTATAGAGGGTTGGTATGGACTCAATGGGCCAAATGGCCTACTTCCATACTGTAGGAATTCTATGATTCTAATCAGTGATGTGGGTGTTGCTGGCTGGGCCAGTATTTATTGCTGTCCCTAGTCGCTCTTGAGAACGTGGAGACAAGCTGACTTCTTGAATTGCTGCAGGTTGACTCACAATGCCCTGAGGGAAGGAGTTCCAAGATTTGGACCCAGTGACACTGAAGCAACGGCGCTATGTCATAGAATCCCTACAGTGTGGAAGCAGGTCCTTCAGCCCAACAAGTCCACACTGACCCTCAGAGTACCTACCCAAAACCATTTCCCTATAACCCATCTAATCTACACATCCCTGAATGCTACAGGCAATTTAGCATGGCCAATCCACCTAACCTGCACATCTTTGGACTGTGGGAGGAAACCAGAGCACCCAGAGGAAACCCACGCAGACACGGGGAGAATGTGCAAACTCCACACCTACAGTCGCCTGAGGCTGGAATCGAACCCGTGTCCCTGGCGCTGTGGGGCAGCAGTGCTAATCACTGTGCCACCGTGTCACCCTGATATTTCCAAGTCAGGATGAGAGATGCCTGGGAGAGGAACTCGTAAGTGATGTCGTTTCCATGTATCTACAGCCCTTGTCCTTCCAGGTGATAGAAGTTACGGGTTTGGAAGGTGATGTCAAAGAATCTTTAGTGTACTGTTGCAGTTTGCCTTGTTGGTGGGACACACTGCTGCCACTGAATGCCAGTGATGCAGGAAATGAGTAGAGAAGGTGGTGCAAGTGCCCATCAAATGGGCATCTTTGTCCTGGATGGTGTTGAGCTTCTTAAGTGTTGTTGGAATTGCACTCATTAGGTTAAGTGGAGAATATTCCATCACACTCCTGGCTTTCACCTTTTAGACAGTCGACAGGCAATTGGGTAACAGGCTGAGAGTTAACTTGCTGCAGGTGATGAGCCTGGGTTTCCTGGACAGCAGGAGGCTGGCAAGAAGGATGGCGGAATAGTGAAGCCCAATGTTAACAAAATTGAAGGCTGCAGAGACAGGGACAGAGCCAGGTGATACCATGGAAGAGGTCTTAGAGATGGAAGAGATGTGTGTTTGGAGGGACAGGCAGGGATCAAATAAGTGTTGTGTTCAGTTCTGGTCTCCCTGCTGTTGGAGGAGTGTTGTGGAACTTGAGGCGGTTCGCAGGGGATTTGCAGGTATATTGCCTGGGCTCCAGGGTTTGGGCTGTGCTTTGGGATATTGGGGGGATGGTGTCTGGGTTGCTGAGTTGTCTGGGGCTGGTTTCCCTCGAGCATTGGAGGCTGCAGGGTGACCTTGCAGAGGTTTATAGAATTGTGGGGAGCACAGATGGGGTGAGTGGCCGTGGTCTTTTCCTCAAGGAGGGGGAGTCCGGGTCTAGGGGGTGTGGGTTTTGGGTGGGAGGAGAGGGGTTTGGCGGGGTCTTAAGGGACAGTTTTTTCATGCACAAGGTGGTGCTTGTGTAGGGTGAACTGCCAGGGCGGGTGGTGCAGGCTGGTGCAGTTGCAGCATTTGGGGCATGGGTGTGCATCTGGATGGGTCTTTGAGTAGCGGTGGGGTGGGGGTTTGAGGATGTGGGCCAAATTATGGCAAATGGGGCCAGATTAATTTCGGATATCCGGTCAGCATGGAGGAGTCGGACCAAAGGGTCCATTTCCATACTGTACAACTCAATGACTCTATGACACTGGGGTTGTGCAGAAATTTGTTCAGATTGAGGCAGGGACCAACAGAGGGGATGGAATCAATGGCTGGGGGACAGAGTCTGTGGCAGGCACCAATGGTGCCTTTGGCTCTCCCAATAGATAATCAGTTACAGCCAACAAAGTGAGACTCTTTTGGTCAGATCGGAGTCCAGTCTCAGGAATTATGGTGATATGTGGGCAATGGGTACCGCAACACAGTGCTTCTTTGACCCAACTAATGACCCAGAGGCACAAGTTCAAATCCCACTGGAGCAGATGAGGAATTCCAAAATAAATTCAATTAAAATCTAGAATATTAAAAAAAGTCTCAGAATGAAAGCCATGAAACCTGTACCAATTGTCCCTATCTGGTTCATTGATGCCTTTTAGAAATGGAAATCTGCCATCCTTACCTGGTGTGGCCTACAAGTGACTCCAGCAATGTGGTCAACTTGTAAACTCTACCAGTCAGTCAGCCAATGAAAGAAGATGGTTCACCACCAATATCTTCAGAGTAATTAGGGAAAAGCAATTAACACTGGTCTTGCCATAGTGCCACATCCCATGGATGGATAAAACATTCATGCAGAAGCAATACATTTCGCAAGCTTTGCTTTGGGTTTTCCTTGAAGCCAAAAGTGAAATAATTCCTCCACAGTAATGGTGATTCTGTGTCAAGGTGTGGTCAATTTTCGAAGTGAAACGATTCCAAACTGGCTTGAAGGGCTTCCACTCTCCGGACGACTAATCTTTTTGCATGTTTTAACTGTACGGTGTGTCTGATCAGCTCAAATTCGACACAATGCAAAATTGCAACATAAATGCTGTTTGTGTTTTGCTGCTGCACCAGTGCAGTGCACAAGCAGTTCTCCGCCTAAAATCTGATGAAGATAATTGACATACCACAGCCCAGTCAGGATGCGATAATCTCTCACAGAGAACTGCCTGTTCATCTAACACTGACACCGTAATGTAGCAGGAAAAGAAACTTGCTCTCAAAGTTTGCCACCAGCAACTTAAAACAAAATTCATGCACCCCTCCTAATCTTTATTGTTGTATATTCAGGGGAGATGTTGGCCTAACAGTATGATCGTTAGGTTGTCAATCTGGTGACTGTAATAAAGATCTGTGAACCTCGGTTCAAAGCCCACCACAGCAGAAATGGAAATAAGGATCTAATGATGACCGTGTGGCACACTAACTTTAGGGATGGAAATTTGTTGTCCTTAGGTCTGGCCTACATGTGACTCCAGATCCACAGCAATGTGGTTGACTCTTAACTGCCCTCGGGGCAATTGGGGATGGGCAATAAATGCTGCCTAGCCAACGATGCCCTATCCCATGAATGAATAACAAAAAAATTTATCCCACTGGTGATATCACTTGCTCTGACCTTTGTTATACACAGATTTAACTATAAATATCTGATACATGTGTTATGTTTTCCCCTAACCTTCTCTTATTTCTGCTGACGTACATTGCCAATTCACAGCCTTGGTTGGAAGGTCCATTAGCAGTTGCTTGGATTTAGGGAGAGAGAGAGTTCAGAGAGAGTTTGAGGGAAATTCCTTTCAGCCAGATGGGCAGTGGGAATCCGGATCTTATTGCCTGAAAGGGCCCAGAGGCCCTCATAACACTTAAAAATGACCTAGAAATGTGCTTGATGTGATACAGAGCAAGTAGGATGAGGCTGGTTCACCCAGTGCAAACACGATAGGCTAAATAGTCTCTGTCCATGCTGTAAATCTCTGTGATTCAACCATCCCCTGGGCATAGTGCACTTGATATTAACTCTGCTAGGGGGTGGATTTTAAGTGGGCCAAAATCCCAGCCTGTGTTTCAGTTCCCTGTTTACTCATGGTCAGGACGAACTTGGCAGTCGAGTTGGTCTGGGCTGTGGGAAAACAATCGGGAAAAAGATGATCTTATCTGTTTACTGTAAAACCTTGGTAGACATCCTGCGGATGGCCTGATATGGAGGACAAACGTGTGTACAGAAACTGCCAATACAGCTACAGCTCATGGAAACTCACCACCAAAACAAAAAGATAATATGACATTGCTTTCACACCATGAAAAGTGTCGAGCGAGCGATACGGTCACTCACCCAGCTCCAGCTGTGCCTAGGGGCAAGACTTACCCATGAAGGACCCGACGCTACAGATCAGACTGAAGAGGCAGCTTTCGGGAGGGAAGGTACCACACTTACTGTAGGGGGAAGGAGAGAGAGAGAGAGAGAAAATGGTACTGAGCATCACAGACGTTTCTTGTGCAAACAAAACCAGCAGCTGCATGAACTTTCACCTAATTCTCATTCTGCTCAGGGTTCTTTGAAGGGCATTTTAGGAATTTCAATCTCTGGAGGAACCAAAGCCCTTGGGTCAATATATTTCCAGCCCGAGACAGAGATAAAATGAGAAAATAAAATTGAGGAGCACAAAGGAAGCAAATGACTGAGTGGGCATGAGAGAGAGAGTGACAGTGAGAGCTAGATACAGAGAGATTAAAAACTTTTTAAAGGTCCCTCTAGCTTACTTAGGCCAGGTACGGTTTGCCTGGATAGCACGTAAAACAAAACTTTCCACAGCATCTTGGTACATGTGGCAATAATAAATCAAATCAAGCAGATCATAAAACCACCAGAAGGTCAGAGAATGTTGGAACAGAGACATTCAGAATTGTCTTCATTTCACTATATATGTATAACACAAATAGCTAATGATCCAATTAAAGTTGGATAGGAAATCCGAAAGAGGATTTACAATATCACCTGCTTTCTCCTCACTAAATCATTACAAGATTTTGATTGCTGAATTGAACTGAAAGGCTTTCAACAGATTTTCACTCCTGTGACCATGTAATGAGACTGTCTATCACACAATCCTGACAGAGCTTCTTGTTTCATTTAACAAAACTAAAACTGAAAGAACTGCAGATATTGGAAATCAGAAACAAAAACAGAAATTGCTGAAAACACTCAGCAGGTCTGGCAGCGTGTGGGCGCTGAGAAGTCAGAGTTAACGTTTAGAGCCAGTGACTCTTCCTCAGAAGGGAGGATCACTAGGCCTAAAACGCTAACTCTGCTTTCACTCTGCAAATGCTGCCAGACCTGCTGACTTTTTCCAGCAGTTTCTGTTTTCATTTGCTGGGCACTGGCTCCTTGGAAAATAGTGGCTGGGCAGCTGAGGGCTTAGGGCAGGGAGACTTTTGGTTTAAGATGAATTGAGAAATGCTTGCAGCTGCAGCACTATCTCTAGGTTGGGAAGGTTACTCTAGCCCTAGAAAAGAGGAAAAATGCACCCTCTGAAACTGTGGAGGAGTTCGGGCAGTCTACATGGCTTGACAGAGCTTCTTGGAATCAAAGCAACTGTTTATTCACATGCTATCAACTCTCCTAAGAGTCTCTCTACCATGTACCATCACTGACTTGGCCACTGTTTACGTATTTAATATTAACCCTTTATTCCACGCAGCCAGTTTCAGAGTTCAGAGGCTCGCAACTCGCAAGTTTGAAGAAAATCAGTCCCAGTTTTCACAGAATCATATTGTACGGAGGGAGGTCATTCAGTCAAACCTGCCTGTCTCTTTTAAAGAGATAGCTAGTTCATGCCGCTTCCTCCTTCTTTCCCCATAACTCTGCCTATGTTTGTTCTCCATCTATTTACAGAGGAACAAATATAGGCCATTATTTTCTCGTAACCCTTCATTCCCACAATCAGTCTTTGAATTCAATCATGTCCTTTCAGAAATAAAGCAGCAAAAGGTACAAGTTATCGGTAGCACTGTGGCTCAATGATGTGCACTGCTGCCTCACAGTGCCAGGGACCCAATTTGATTCCAGACCTAGGTGCCTGTCTAAATGGAGTGTGCACATTCTCCCTGTGTCTGTGTGGGTTTCCTCTAGGTGCTCCAGATTCCTCCCACAGTCCACAATTATGTGCAGGTTAGGATGGATGCTAAATTGCCCATAGTGTCCAGGCCCAGGGATGTGCAGGCTAGGTAGGTTAGCCATAGGAAATGCAGGTTTATAGGGTTAAGGGGATGGCTCTGGATGGACAGCTCTTGGGAAGGTCAGTATGGATGCAATGAGCTGAACTGGTCGGCTTCCACGCTATAAGGATTCTATGATACGCTAGATATGGCCTCATCAAGGCCCTTTATCCACTGACATTTTGCAAGTTACAACTGAATCTCATTCTACAAACCTTTCAGTCAGTGCACTGGTAATGCTTGTGTGTGAATGAAATGGAAAGCCTATCCAGCTCTCACCAACAGCAAGACTAGAAAACTTATGCTAATCTGGTAACACCTTAGCTTCTGCTCTGTTCACTTAAAAGAAAATAATACTTGGGGAAATATTTTGATTTTCAGGTTAACGCTATCAGATACGTGCAAGACAGTCCAGACATGTGCCCTATTTAACCCAGACTTGTACCTGAGTGACACCAGCAAAATCTTGACAAGACACAAACTAAAATTTAGGAAGACTTGAGTATTACTGAGAAAAGAAATATTTTGTCAAAGTTTTTCATCTTCCAATCATCAGGACAGTTTCAAGAATACCAATATAAAGTGAACACAACATACACGCCGCATGAGAGATCAATGCCTGAAGTGATAGTGATATTGCAATGGAGAATGCACCAGTTCATGACGCTCAACAGTTAACTGTTGAGCCTTTTTAATTTTTTTTTGATCATGCATGTTATCTGAGGTATGCTGGGCACATTTTAGGACCAAACACTGACAGTCTCATGCCTGTTCATGAGTCTGTATGATACAAAACAAGAACTGATCTGATCAGGATAGCCATCATCCCTCACAAAAACAGAAGTCGCTGCAAAAGCTCAGCAGGTCTAGCAGCATCTGTGAAGAAAAAGAAAATCAGAGCGAACATTTTGGGTCCAGTAATGCTTCCTCAGAACTGTGTATTCAAACACTCTTACTTGCAGTTGTAAATTCAATTATATCATCTACACACTGGAAAAGATAAGGGGTAGGATGCTGCCTGTGTTTAGGTGTTTCTCATTAGTTGGTGCATTCTTCACAGCAACACCACTACTTAGCAGAGTCAAGCAATCTGAACTCTATATGGTATAAAAACTTTCTGCTATTTCTTGTGGATTCTCCTGATGACTTCAGGGTGACCAATTTTGACAAGTTGCGCTTTTTTACGTCAATATTCAAATTCTGTCCTACCAAGCGGCTATTTTGAATTCACATATCAGATGAGAAACTTGACGGCACCAGTCAGCATGAAAACACACAAATGAACCCTGCTCATATTGAAATTCCTCAAGTATCTATGTGCCAACTGTTAACCAAATCTATAACAATTATGGGTTGGGTGTGTGCACATCTCAACAGCATGTAGACCAAAGACTATACACTGTTATACAAACATCAGCACATCTATTGTCCCAACATGTCACCCTTATAGAAATTAATCATCAAACTACCTAAATGTACACACATTACAGATATGAGCAGAAATATTTCAGCTATGTGTTAAGCAAGTAACATTTATCAGCTAGCTATATAGTCACCATCACAGGGATTCAGGCACGTTAAGCAAGTGAGCAAAAAAAACTTGGCAGATACAATGTGGGAAAATGTAAATAGAGAAAGACTGCAGAAAGCTAGAAACAAAGTGATTTGGAAGTCCCCGTCTACAAACCACAAAAAACCAGCAAAACAAATAAAATAGTTAATTTTTCCATTCTGGGTATTTAAAGCACATGCTGCTTCTCACAGATGGCAATTAATTTCCTTACAACTTAATCAGTGGGGTTTGATGTCAGCCATTGGTCAGATGTGGAATGGAAACTAGAACCCAGGCAATGACTAAGTATCAATTCAATAGCAACTTGACCTTAACCAAACACAACACAGACATCAGCTGGAATTCTATGTGACTTCAGCAAGGCATCAGGAACCCTGGTATCAGGTACTGACTAAACTTCATAGAGATGTACCGGTCAAGTACTGTACATTGACAAAACATTTACCAGTGAACTCAGAGGAAAAAATCTTGCCATTGATGAAGTCATTATCAGTAATCCACTGAACAACTGGACATTGACAAAATAATTTTCAGTGATCTACTGAGGAATAGCTGGCCATTACCTAGACAATTACCAATAAACTACTGAACAAGGACTGGGTAAAAACAAAGTTGCTGGAAAAGCTCAGTGGGTCTGGCAGCATCTGTGAAGGAGAAAACAGAGTTAATGTTTCGGGTCCGGTGACCCCTCCTCAGAACTGAACATTGCCTACACAATTACCAGTGACCTACTGAACAAGGACGATAGCATTAATTGTTCCCACCTCTACTACAATTTCAGACAGTGAGTTCCAGATACACACCACCCTCTGGGTGAAAATATTTTTCCTTAAATCCTCTCTAAACCATCTATTCTTTACTTTAAATCTATGCCCCCTGGCTGTTAATCCCTCTGCGAAAGGGGAATGTTCCTTCCTGTCTGTTCCCCACATCCCTTTGTACACAGTACCTTGGGATGTTATGCTGCCTGTAAAAGGTGCTACTTGACTGCAGGTTGTCCTCCACGAACATGATATTAAGGTGCTTGTGAGGCTTAGTGGCAGAGTTGTCACATGGGTACCCCAACCAAGCGCACGTTTCTCTAAACTGGGCTCAGCATTCTATGAGTGCAGCTCTTTGTCTGATTGGCCCACAGCTAGGTTTCTAAAAGTAGGTGCTAAACCCATTTCTAAAAAGGCTAAGGCTATATTAACTTGACATCCTGTGTGGTTATCAGCAGGGTACATGTGGACCCTCCTACCGAACAGTTCTCTCTAAACAAGCCCCCTCTATGAGACCACTATTTGACCTACTGTTTTATATGCTCAGTATGTCGCAAGTCTGCAATGAGCGCATCAAGAAATCTATGGATGTTTTCAATCTGGAGAGGACTGTCCCAGTGGTCAGTCAGCTTCTGTCAATTCGGAAAAGTACTGTACAGTTTCCACGCAGGAATGGCCCATGCCTGAATCATCAACTTGGTCAAGTTCTTGACTGACCAATTTGGCATCTGCTCGAATTTCGTGTGTCAGGTTCTCAATAGTGGTGCAGCATTCCCAGTCCTAGATCAGTTTTCCTGAAAAATTTACAAAAGATTGCATATTGCCTGTAAAATATGTACATGTAGTGCTGTAATAGGATACGCTGTACAGTAGTCTGGGATCGTGTATACAGTACCTGTAAACAGTATCCTGCACTGTGTTCTGTATAACAGATTACCAGTTACTATAACCCTGTAATAATAGATATTGTGTACGCAATATCCTTGCACGGAATGATGGTGTCTCCTACATTTATGCAAATATATTAATCGAATTTAATACTGTTAAAGGGGCAAACTGTGTTCCATTTACTGGATCAAATTTACAGGGAGACGGAATATCGGATGATCGATAATAAATGTTTCCTATAATCACTGTCAACTCCTACCCAAAACTGAGGCCGTGGTTTTGACAAAATAGCGGGTTGGAGAGTGCAGCAGAAATCTAAAGCTGGTATAAAGTGACAGTTTGCTCACACAGGCTGTGGCGCAGATGCTTTCCCAAGGTTAAAGTTGAAGCAGGTTGCTGGCACAGACTGTTGCCAACCCCATGACATGTATACCTTGCTGGCATTGATCTCTGGGGCAGCATAGAGAGAGCGCCTGATGCTGTCTGATCTATAATGAACCTCAGGACTGTGCCCCATCGTGTTGGGAGCTATGTGTGTCCATTAATCAGTGTAAATCTTGAATCACTGACAGTAAACACATCCGTGTGAGCTGCTTCAAGAGTTAGTCTCCAGTCAGATGAGGGTGTTATTTAAAATAAAATCCCTATTCATATACAATGGCCCACAAAATTTAATCATGGCATTCCAAATAAATACATATGCACATAGAGTTGGTCTGTGTGCAGAGAATCAGTTTGACCCAGCCACCTATACCTGACCCTGATCTACTTCAGCACCCTCAGTGCCCCCTACCCCACCAGTGTGTCAGTCAGATTAGCCCACAGATTTCCAAATGCCTGCAGCCTCAGGGGTCAAATTAAATCCAGTGTGCACATGGAGCATGGTTGGAGACTGCCCAAAGTCTACCTGAGATTGCAGCCGTTCCTCCCGGCTGTCTTGGTTTATGCTCAGTCCCTGGAATTGGAAGAGCGTGTTTCTAAACAATCTGCACTTATTACAGTGCTTTTACCCCACAATTAGTGTGCCGCATTGATAGCAAGGCTGAGATCAACCAAGTTTTAAACAAAGGCGTTATGAGGAAAAGGCAGGAAAGTGGAGTCGAGGATTACCACAACGGCCTTGATCTCATTACACGGTGGAGCAGACTCAATGGGCTGAATGGTGTACTTCTGCTCCTACATCTAATGGTCTTTGCCAATGAACTGCCGAATATGCACTGGGTAATTAGCGATCTACTGGACAAGTACTGAGTATTGACAAAATAAAAACCAGTGATCTGCTGGACAAGTGCTAGTTATTGATTAAACAATTATCAGTGGCAGACTGGAAAAGTACGTGGTATTAATTAGCAGTGATCTCTTGAACATGTCCTGGCTATTTATGCAATAATTACAGTGATCTACCAGACAAATACTGGGAGTTGAATCATAATTGCAGTGATCTACTGATAAGTACTAAGTATTTAGGCAATAATTACAGTGATCTACTAGCCAAGTACCGGTTATTGGTGAAAAATTACAGAGATCTACTGGACAAGTAGTGGGTATTGATTAATAATTCCCAGGGAACGACACGGGACACACTAAAGCACAAGTAGAAGAAAATGACTGAAAATGATTGGACAAATACCCGATATTGTCTTGTAACATTGCAGATGAAAGCTAGACAAATGCAGTGCTTGACTACATATTAATCAATCAGGCTGTTGCAAGATGCTGATCAGTTAGACCTGGATAACATTGACCTTAAGTCATGAAATCTTTAATGGGAACTGTTCCAAGAACATGCAGTCATAGAGTCTTGCAGCACAGAAACAGACCCTTCGCTCCGACTCATCCAAACAGACCAAGGTTCCTAAACTGAAATAGTCCCATTTTCCTGTGTTTGACCCATACGTCTCAAATCTTTTCTGTTTATGCACCTGTCCAAATGTCTTTTAAATGTTGTAACTATACTCGCCTCAATGACTCTTATGGCAGCTTGCTCCATGTACACACCACCCTCTGCATGAGAAAGCTGCCTCTCAGCTTCCTTTTAAATCATTCCCCTCTCACCTTAAACCTCTAGTTTTGGACTGAAAAGTCCCAGCCTATTCCAGCCTCTTCTTATGACTCCAACCTTCAGACTTGGTAACATCTTGGCAAATCTTTTCTGCACCCTTAGAATCATTGAGAGTTGGCATCTGGCAGTGTGTGCAATCAAATTACATTATAATCCAAGACAGACCAGTTACCTAAATGTGGCCCTGAGAGAACATGTCAGAAGAAGAAATTTGCATGGCAGTGGAAAAACAGCAGTGGAAACGGTCTAATTGGATAAGTGAGTCAGCACACACACAATGGGCAGAATGGTTTCCTTCCGTACTGTACAATTCAACAAAACACTGGCACTGGTGAGGAGCAGTCTCTTACCTGACCAATGGGATATCATCTAAGGTGCAACATACTTTGGGTCCTCCCTGCACAGAGACCAGGCCACATGATTCGTTGTAAATCCTGCAAAGACAAGAGCAACGTGTTTGTGAGCCAATTTGCTTCATCATTTGCACTGATACCAGAATCAGAAAGGAAATTCACTTTCTCTTCCAGAGCAAACAAACAATCAGCTTTTCTCACAAGTGCAGAATGCAACATTATAAAACACGAGACAGCAAGGTCTCAGCTGGGTGAACACAGCAGCCCAAGCAGCATCAAAGAAGCAGGAAAGCTGATGGTTTGGTACTAGACCCTTCTTTAGAAAACATTAAAAAAGTTATACAAAACACTACAAAAATGATAAAACACGTTCTACTCTTGCAGTCGCTGCTGAAATCCCAGGTTAAATATTGACCAGAAAAATGTCTGGCAACTTACAACGTTAATGGCATGTATATAACAGCTTCATGCTTTGAATAAAACCCAACAAAACATTACTAACCTATCTTAAATAATATAAATAAAAACACACACAATACAATAGGGAAAGCTTATATTTTTTTCTGCTTTGGAGTTAATAGGTGGTTTAGTATAGTTGTTGCTAGAGCAGACAAATGTCTACATTAATTCAGTGCTAATTAACCCCATGTCCTACTTAGACTATCTCTCTATAGGCAGCTGTTGAACTTTAGTCTTCAAGGGCCAGAACAAATATAGCCAGTTAATTTTACACCCATGATCCAAAACTTAGATGACATGCGAAACATAACAGGCTTTTCTCCTGTGATACAGACATTGGTGGGGCCAGGCAAGGGAGGAGAACAGAATTTTTACTCATAGTCACCTCGGTCTGGGCAGCAGTTCAAAAGTCACCTGGGCTACAGTGGCTTCTTCTGTCAGGCCAAGAGGGTCTTTATAAATACATAAAGAGCAAGAAAATAACTATGGATAGTGTAGGGCCCCTTAGGGACCACAGAAGTAATGTGGGTAATTTTTGAGAGTGACGGATTAATCAGGGAAAGTCTGCATGGATTTGTCATATTTTACAAATTTGATCATTTTTTTCAGGAGGTAACCAGGCATGTTGATGAGGGTCATGCATGTGATGTGGTCTACTTGGACTTCTGCAGGGCTTTTGATAAGGTCCCTCATCACAAACTGATCAAGAAGTTAAGAGGCCATGGGATCCAAGGCAAAGTGGTACGCTGGATACAAGATTGGCTAAGAGCCAGGACGCAGAGGTTGAGGGGAATGGGATGTATCTGTGCCTGGAAGTCTGTTTCCAATGGGATCCCGCAAGGCCTGGTGCTGGGGCCCTTGCTGCTTGTGGTGTACATTAATGATTTTCACTTAAGTGTAGGGTATATAACCAAGTGTTTAATTGATTACATGAAAATTGGTCGAGTGGTAAATAGTGAGGAGGATAGTTGCGAACTGGAGAAAAGTAACAAGAAATTCAACCCAGAAAAGTACGAGGTAATATGCCTAGGATCAAGAAGACAAAGGAGTGCACTATGAATGGTAGGGTGCTGTGGACTACTGAAAATCAGAGGGATCTTGATGTGCATATCCACAAATCCCAGATGGCAGCAGGGCAGGTAGATAAGGTGGCTAAGAAGGCATATGACATACTAATCTTTATTAGCTAAGGATCAAAATACAAGAGCAGGGAGGTTATGTTGGAACAGTATAACCTGTTGACTGGGCCACACAACTGGCATACTGCGTGCAGTTCTGGTCACCACATCATAGGAAGGATGTGACTGCACCAGAGAGTGTGCAGAGGAGATTCACTAGGATGCTGCCTGGGCTGGAGGGTCTAAGCTAGAAGGAACGATTGGATAGGCTGGGGTTGTTTTCCTTGGAGCAGCAAAGGTTGAAAGGAACCTGATAGAGGTATATAAGGTCATAATGAGCACAGTTAAGGTGAATAGGAAGGCACCTTTTCCTTCATTATATGGATATTAACAAGGGGGCATAGATTTAAGATAACAGGTAGAAGGCTAAGAGGGAAGTTGAGGAGAAATGTTTTCACTCAGGTGGTGACACGAATCTGGAACTCACTGCCTGGTACGGTGTTTGAATAAGAAACTTTGAATATTTAAGCAGCATTTAGATATTAATTTGCTTTACCATAGCCCCAGAGAAAAGGGCTAAGAGCAGGGAAATGGAAATAAGTGCAGTCAAATCTCTACTAATCAGCACGGACATGACTTTTGGATAGACCTCTGATACATTAAAGTAGATCTTTCTCTACACCTTGTCTGAAGCTGTAACACTATAATCTGCATTCTGTACTATTATCTTAGTGTATTGATGTAAGGTAATGATTTGCCTGGATAGCAAGCAAAATAATACTTTTCACTGTCTCTCAGTACATGTGATAATAATAAATCAAATCAAATCAACGCAGTGCCCTGCAGTTTAATCCTCAGTTCCTGAGACTCCAGGCCAGTCCTGGAGTGTTGGCAATGCAACGGTGAATGGAGTTGAGGTACAGATAAAATACAATTTAATAAAATGGTACAAAGGACTGAATGGCCTATACCTGTTTCTAATTATCCTAAAATCTGAAGAGTAAAGGGCTCAGGATCCAATCTAAAACATGGATGGATTAATCATTGCTTCATTTGCCTTCTTTTTGTTTTTTTTGCTTCAGGTAAACCACAGCTTAAGCCAACGCAATGCTTAAAATAAAGAAATAGTGTGTGAGGTTTTTTTCTAAAACAGACCACAATCACTCCTTAAGTTATTGCTACAATTGAGAAAGATTGCCTGACAAGTTAAGACAAATCTTGTTGTGGGAGTTAAATGCAAGAGCATTGAAATGGGGAAGGCTGCCAAAGCGTTTGGGTTATTATCCTCACTGGCAGAGGTGAATTGGCATATTGTTTGGTCCAGACCAGGGGAATCAGCCAATCAGCTCAATTTTGGCCTGCAGCTTTGGCTCCGTCATGCACAGCCTTAAGATAATTGCCAAAAGTACCAGAATGGAGATGAAGAGTTTTTTTATTTTAACATAGTATGTTGTTTTGATTTAAAATGCACACCCTGTAAAAAGGTGGTAACAGATTTGATAGAAACTATTAGAAAGGAATATGCTGAAAATCTTGCAGGGACATGGGAAAGTGATCAACAATGCAGCTAACTGGATAATTCTTTTAAAAGGCTGACATGGTCACAATGGGCCAAATGGATTCCTTCATCAGGATGGATCGTCGTTTTGGGGGCTTGCAGGTTGTGTGTGATCAATGTCCCCACTGGATGTTTAGGTGAGTTTCCTTCCATAACGTAGGACTGTAGGCTGAGTGTGCCTCTCCCACACAGAGGCTCCCTGCTAATTTTTTAGCAGATGAACCCACTGACTTCAACTTACAAAGTCACCGCTGTAGATGGGCTTTGGAGTAGCACCAAAAATGACAGGGAAGGTAGCTTGTAGGAACTGTTCTAATTTGGATAAACTGCAATAGTTCCATTGAGCAAGAAGTTTAAGACTATGGAGCTGAGTCTCAAATGTAGAGCCAGGCCTCTCAGGTTTGAAATTGGGAAACACATATAATTATACAATTTTACAGTACAGACGTAGGTTATTTGATCCATCATGTCTATATTTGCTCCTGAAAGAGACACCTGGCTAGTCCCACTCTCTAGCCCTATTTCCACAGCCCTGTAAATTCATCATTTATGAACATATATCAAGCCGTCTCTCGAAATGTCCAGTAGAAACCCCTCTACCATTTTCACAGGCAGCACATTCCAAATTTTAACAACTCTCTGAGTAAAGAAGTTTCTCCTCATCTCATTCCTAGCTCTCTTGCTGACAATCTTGAAGTTGTGGCCCCTAGTTACTGACATACCAACTTGTGGAAACAGAATATCCTTCTTTACCCTGTCAAAATTGGTCATAATTTTGAACCCCTCCATGAACCCTCACCTCTTATTCTTCTCTGCTCCAGAAAGAATGAGCCCAATTCCTGTAATTTTTCCTTGCATCTAAAATCCCTCAATTCTGGTACCATTCTAATAAATTTCCTTTGCACTCTCTCCAGGTCTTGGTAACACCCTCCTTAAATAAGATGACCAGAACTGCACACAATACTCCAGAAATGGGCTGACCAATGATTTACAGAGGTGCAACATTACTTCCTTACTTTTACACTCTACACCCCTATTTGTAAACGCAAGGATCCTATAAGCCTTCTTCACAACAATTTCAACTCACCTGGCCACCTTCAGAGGATCATGCATGTGGACCTTGAGGCCTCTCTACTCCTGTACTCCCCCCAAAGTTGTTTCATGCAACCAGTATTATTTCTGTGTTTCTCCTACCAAAATACATTATCCTCACATTTCTCTGAATTGAAATTCATCTGCCACGTGTCTGCCTATCTGGCCAACTTGTCGACATCCCTCTGAAGTCTCTCAACATCATCCTCATCACTCAATATTCTCCCTAGTTTAGTATTATCTGCAAAGTTAGAGATTTTGCGCTCAGCACCGTTCTCCAAATTGTTTATGTAAGTCTGAAAAAGCAACGGTCCCAACACCATGGGGAACACCAATTTTAACTCGTCTCCAATCTGAAAAATATACCTATCTTCTGTTTCCTACCTTTTAGCCAACTTTAGCCAAGAATCAATCAATACCAAACATTTCTAATTTGCTAACCGACCTGCCATGTGGCACCATATCAAATACTTTCTGAGAAGCCTAATATGCAACATTCACAGTGTTACCCTCATCCACTGCCTGTATCACCTTGTCAAAGAACTCAATTTGTCAAATGTGACCTGCCCTTGACAAAGTAATGTAGACTGTCTAACATTAACTTATGTTTCTCTAAGTGTAAATTTACCTTATCCCATAGTATAGCCTCAATCGATTCCCTCACTATTGATATCAAGCTGACAGGTATGTAGTTCCCTGGGTTATCTCTTGCCCCTTTCATAAACAACAATGTCATATTTGCAATCCTCCAGCCCCATAGGAGTAAATCCTGTGTTCAGAGAGGCCTGGGAAGTTTCTGTCAATGATTCTGCAATTTTCTCCCTTCCACCTCTCAACAATCTGTGATGCATCCCGTCTAATCCTCGTGACTTCTCTACCTGGAGCGGTGCCAGCCTTTTTTTTAAGCAATCTTCTATATCTATCTCTATACTGTTCAACTGCTGAGCCCCCACAATTCAATGGGGTGACTGTCACCATCACAATTTGGGAATGACAAAAGCAAAATATTCATTCAGCAGCTCTGCCATATCCTTTGCTTCAGCGAGCAGCTTACCCTGCTTGTTCCTTATGGGCCCCACTTTATCCTTCACTAATATGTTACTAATAATATGTCTGGAGAAATTTTTACTGTTTGTTTTAGCACAGCCTGCCATCCTTTCATTATGCTTCTTAGCCTTCCTTATGAGCCTCTCTTCTGCATTTGAGATACTTTTCCTGATTTCTATTGGTATTGTTAGTTTGGTATGCATTGTATGCCTCCTTTTTCTTCCTTATTTTCTCATCAATATCATTAGTCATCTAGCTTTGGATGCCCCATATTTATTTCTCATGGGTATGTGCCTAGCTTGTACCCCATCCAACCCTCTTTTAAAATTCTCCTACTTTTAACCCCCGTTTTATCAATCAAGCTGTGTTTCCAATCATTCTCCAGTTCAACTCTTAGACCTAAACGTGTCTAAAATAAACCATCAACAGCAAAAGGGTGTCATAGTCCCATCAGAATGCGGGTAATGCTTGCTAAAAGTGTGTGTGGAGTCTTTGAATGAGGGGAGGCTTGAGCAACTACTCCATTGTTCTGGTTCAACAGCAAACCCTTCTTCTCTTACCACGTGCCCTCAACACACTGGAAGGATTTCCAGATTGATATTCAACCTGCGTGGCAACATTTCAATGCAACTTCAATGATCATCTAGTCCTGAGATGTGAATTGAACCCAGAGTATATGGCCCAGAGGCGCGGACGCCACCCACCACACAACAAAAGTCGCATTTGGAACTCTCCTCTGTAAGTGACAACTGAAGTTCAATAAATTGTTAATTTAAAAGTGTGATTGGTACATCTTTATGAGCTAAAAGTATGAGATGCAAGCACACAGATCATGAGATAACAAGGTGTACAGCTGGGTGAACACAGCAGGCCAAGCAGCATCAGAGGAGCAGGAAAGCTGACATTTCAGGTCAAGACCCTTCGGATTCTTTTTTTTACAGGTGTCAGGTCTTTACAAACATAAAGTTAAGATTAATATAAGAACACAATGTTATACATAAGTTAAGCCTTGTTGTTCGTATCTTATTGAGGAAATACTTTCTCTATCTCTTCCTTTTTCCTCCTGGAGGTACTGTGCCCAGCTTACTGCCCTCCCTCAACACCACCATCTGCTGTTAGAGGTCCATTACAAATTGATATGGGGCGGAAGCGGATAAATAGAGTCAGATGTTAGATCAGCCACGATCTTGATGAGTGGCATAACCAACTCAACAGGGCTAACTAGCCACCTCCTGTTGCTAAAATGGGTTTTGTACAGCAGCAGTAAGTCTACAATGGCTAAGGAAGATGTGAAAGAAAGATCAGTGAAGCCAATAGGCTTAGCTTTACACAACAGAACAAAGATGCGCACATCAATGAAGCATGAGATGTCCCTATAAAGAATTAACCCAAACTAATCCTATTGCCTGGCTATTACTCTGTAAGCCTCTGTCTTCCTTGGTTCCAAATAGTTGTCTATTTTCTCTCCAAAGATTAAATTATCTCTGCTTCACCAATTCCCTGTGCTTAAGCAATTCATGTTCTACCAACTCTCTCAGTAAGAAAAGCATCAAATGACAAATTGATGATTTCTCCCATCAAAGACTGTCCAGCTAGAGGATATAGATCTTCCTAGACCCTATATCCTAACCATTCATACTTTTAAAATGCTTAGTTAAATCTCTTCTTAACCTTCTCTGCTCAATGAAAATAGTACCAACATCTCAGAGTTAGCAAAACTTCAAACACACAAAATTAGCGGCAACCCTTTGATTTTGGTTGGACAAACTGCGAGGCAGGACAATGGGAGTGGTTGGTGAGATACAATAAGGCATTCTCCCCAAGAATCTGTTATGGGGTCACAGCTTTCCAACACATAATAATGGTTTGGGTAGAAGGTTAGAGAGTTATAATGTGAAGCTTCTGAATTACACTTGGTTAAGTAGCACAGGAAGTTGTGTGGATAGCAGCAGGAAGTTACAAAATAACAGGGACAGGTCTAATTGAATAAGCAAAAGCAGTAACAAAATGAAATTCATTGTGGGTAAGATGTGAGATTGGAACAAAGAAAGATAAACAAGAATACTTTCATAACAGTGAGAAACATGTGAGTATTGAAGAACAATGAGATTTGGGTACACCCATACAACTAATGGACAATCACAAAAAGTAATTAAATGGTAAATGGAATATTGCAAAATAAGCAAGACTGACATGAGAAAAAAATTCCTTTACACAGTGAGTGGGTAAGGTCTGGAATGCACTGCCTGGAAATGTAGTGGAGACAGGTTCAACTGAGGCATTCAAGGTGTGCTTCACCTGCATAAACATCCCAGAGGCTGACGGGTTGCCCTGGAAACAGACTCAGGGCTTGGAAACAGTGAAGAAGGAAAAACCCAGCCCCGTGTTTCTGACTACTTGTAAGCATCTGATCGTCAGGCAGTACATTTGTGTCTGTGTGCATCTCTTTGATTGAGAGTACTTTTGTGTAAGTCAATAATTGCTTGAGTGTGTGTGTGTGTGTGTGTGTGTGTGTGTGTGTGTGTGTGTCTGTCCGTTAGTGCACCAACAAGTGTACTTGTGTGTTTCTGAGTGTATTCACAGCCCCACGTGTTTGTGCATGTGTGCATATCCCTGTGTGTGTGTATTGGTTTGAGAGTGTGTGTGTGTACATGTCTGGTTGTTTGTAAGTTATGTTTGTGTGTGCCTGTACTTGCCTGTTTGTTTCTGTTTTGAGTCCGCGCCTGTATGTGCTTTCCTCCAATGTTCCTTATTAACTGCGCTTATTTCGTTTCAGTTCTGATCAGGGCTTTTCTGTGGATTACAAAATCCTTTGCTCCTTCCACAGTAACCAGTTTTCAGTGTGTTTTCAACACTTTCTGTGTCTACTTTCCATTTCTTGCAGTGGTGGTTTGATTTCTGTTTCAGAAATTGGCACAGGTTTAAAAACAACAAGTTGTGGCATGTTCAGTATCACTAGGTTAAACCTGGGAGGATTTTGAGCGCTTTCATGACACACTCACTAATAATACAGAACGCAGGCAGGGAGGCTGCACAGCATCAAAGATACTTGGGTTGATGTTGTGTGTAAAATATGTTTTACAATGTTTAAGTCAAAAAACTGCCATTCACAAAGGAATCAGAATGAAAATCTGAGAAGGCAGCATTCTTTCTGGCAGAAAGGTATGAATTTTTGGGAAATTCTCACAACGTTCGGGAAGTACACACAAGAAATTAGCATCAAGTCCCTTGCACCCAAATCACCTATGGGCACTAAAGTACAGTGATGATATAGGAGATGAGGCCATGAGTCAATCTAAAATTCTCACACTGGCTCTTTAAACCCCTTCATGGCTTCCCTCTTCTCCAGATTGATATACAGTAGCAGATATAACGCAGTGTAGAGCAGGAGGAACACAGCAGCCAGGCAGCATCAGAGGTGCAGGAAAGTTGATGTTTCAGGTCGGGACACTTCTTCAGAAAATACTGTGTTACCTCTGACTCCAGCATCTGCAGTTCTTACTATGTCTTGGTATGCAATAGCATTGCCCAAAGTCAGTGCGAGGATCAAGCCTCCCTTGACCTACATCAATGACCTAGACTGGGGCATGCATGGCACAGTTTGAAAATCCGTGGGCTATATGAAAGTTTGAGGTATTGTACATGATCATTTTAATCTTGAAAGGGGCACAGACAGGTTGGTGGAATGAGCAGGCAAGCAGCCGATGAAATTTAATCCTCACAGCACAATCACAAGGAGTCTGGAGAAAATTTCAGTGGGGCCACAAGTACCCATGAAGTCAGAGTGGAGGTTTTAGAGGCACACTTTACGTATGTGAGGAATTTACATGAGAACATTTCGTTCAGTTGTCATGTTTGTGGATAGGTTTGAGGATTTTGGATATGCTGCCTAATGCTGTGTGCTCCTTCCTCAGGCCTCCTACTGGCATTAGGCCTATTGCAGGAAACAAAATATTTGGAAAAACATAGAAGTTTATGCCAGCTACAGCCTAACCTCCCACACTCCCTGACACTGCAAATCAAGATCTTGGAAAGTTTTGAAATAATTATGGCTACTTAACAAAAAATTTACTGACGATAAAGTTGATGTCAATCTACCTACTGAATCATAAAATTGGGGAACATGGTGCAGTTTGCCTTACACTGAGCATGAGAATTTCCAAGGGGAATTTTACACCATGCTGTACTCATGCCTGGGAGCAAATGGCTTGTGCAAAATCCTGGAAGTCAGAACAAAGTCCTTCAGTGTGCGCAATGCAAATCCCTGTAGATTTCAGCAACCCTGAAGTTTTCTACAAACAAGCAAACATTTCACCACAATAGCCGTCAGAAATCAGCCTCTAACCTATCAGTTGTAGATGACCACTTTAAATAGCAATGGTGGGACCCTTGATGCTGCTGAACATATATTTAGCTTTTTGAGGGTAAGCACTGAGCTCCAAGATGACACTTGGTATCAATGCAGCATTCCATTGTTGACTGACACCACGATTGTTGGAGAAACACATTGGATATTGCAGAATTGTTGTTCACCATTGCCTCTTCTATAATGAGTTTAGAAACAGTAGCCACTAAAACATGTTCTGTGAAACATAGTGTAAGAATATTTGGATTGTGGGTTTTCAGCATTGTAAGAGAGCTAGCTACCGTAAGAAGCAGCAAGGAAGAATGACAATAGCAGTTTACAATTTTGAAATAACGACTGTGTCAGGATGGCTGTGAATTGTTCAGCTTGTAGTGCTGTGGAAATGAAAGGTGATATGGGACAGACTTGGAATTTCTTCCAGTCTCTGTGACAAAACTATGAAATAACTACAAACTTAAGTAAGAAACCACAACAAATAAAGGCAGTAGCTCCAATTTCAGTGCGAAGGGAAAAGTGCCACTCATGTATTGTAACCCAAAGCTCACTGAAGAGTAGAAAAGCCAAATTGGAGAAATTCTGCGGGCACGAAAATCCATGTTGAACCCTCCACTAATATTCCTTATAAACAGTATGAGGTCAAGCATCAGAGCTCAGCAGAGGGGGATAGTATTGATCAGTATAATATTGATCACTAGACAATAATCTGATCTATCATCTTGGAACAAGAAATCACACCATGAGCAGACATCTGCTAAGAGAGGAAAGACTTACTTTCGATAAAGATTTTGAAAAGTGCAGAAGTTCTGAAGCCATAAACCACAAACTAGAGAGTATTAATCTGAAAACAGATGATGCTTCAATCTGTCTGAGAGTTTTTCTGGTCTCTGCATTCAGATCAATTTGACCAGCTTTCTCCAAAGTTAAATCTTCCTTCGATTGCTAGAAATCTAACAAGCCTCATCAATAATTCCAACTTTAATTCTGTCTCTTATGAATTTAATTTCAAAGCTCCACAGTCACAGTCCTCCACTAATCTACAGAGATTATTAATGAAATGATCCATGAATTTCCTGGAAGTGTAACTCTTTGGTTCAATCTTGCTTGTTGAGGAGTTTTATTTGTTCACAGATTAAAGTGATTGTCGAAAGCTTTGAGACAGCAAGAACTGCCGATGCTGAGATAACACAGTGTAGAGCTGGAGGAACACAGCAACCAGGCAGCACCAGGGGAACAGGAGGGACGTCCCAACCTGAAACGTCAGCTTTCCTGCTCCTCTGATGCTGCCTGGCCTGTTGTGATCCTCTAGCCCCACACTTTATGGTCAAAAGTTTTGCCAATTTTATCAAAATAATCTGCAAATCCTTTAATACTTTAGCAATTTACTCTTATCAATTATACGACCACTGAATACAATAGTGTATTAATTTTTTCAGCTTCAGGCTTAGTGTTTCATTTTGAGACAATTCTGTTTCACAAGAATTACTTTCTCTCATCTCCAATCCTCTATCTGATTAAGCCATCTTTGACAGTGAATTGTTCAAGTATTAGATTTATCCTGTGTATGTTTATTTACTCTTATTACTGTAAAGCTGTTTTATACGTGTAGAAGCTCAATGCTTTTTATAATCCAACTCCAAGCTTACAACATTGTTTAAATTCTGAGATAGTAGAAACTGCTGATGCTGGAGTCTGAGATAACAAGGTGTAGAGCTGAATGAACACAGCAGGCCAAGCAGCATCAGAGGAGCAGGAAAGCTGATGTTACGGGTCCAGGCCCGAAATGTCAGCTTTCCTGCTCCTCTGACGCTGCCCGGCCTGCTGCGTTCATCCAGCTCGACACATTATTTAAATTGTTGTCTTAAGATTTATTCAGACTTTTAAATTTGTATTTTAAGTTTTGTATATTAAATTTTGTGTTGTAGCAACCGTGAACTATTTGTAAGTTTTAAATTTCTGTATTACAGCAATGCTGAATGATATTCTTCCCAAGGAAGTGTAAGTTTTGTTTTATTTCTTTTAAAGTTTAAAATTCTGCTCAGCAGCAATACTGAGGGTCAGGAGATGGGAGGAATGGTCAGGTGGTGGGGCATGGACAGTGAGCTGCATCGGAGCTGGTTAATGGTCTTCAAGACTGTGTGTCAGCAAGAGGACCAGTCAGAAGACCATAGGTGCAGAGGGAGGCCTTTCAGCCCATCAACCTCACGGTCTGACAATCCTCAAATCCACTTGCCTGCCTTTCCCCAATAACCCTCGATTCTCTTCCTAATTGAAAATCTGTCTATCTCAGCCTTGAATATACTGAATGTGATAAAGAATTCCATAGATTCACTCCTTTCCAAGAGAAGAAATTCTGCCTCACAGTGCCAGGGACCCAGGTTCAATTCCTTGTTGAATTTGCACATTCTCCCTGTGTCTGCGTGGGTTTCCTCTGGGTGCTCTGGTTTCCTTCCACAGTCCAAAGATATGCAGGTTAGGTAGATTAGCAATGGGAAATACAGAGTTACAGGGATAGAGCAGGCGGAGTGGGTCTGGATGGGATGCTCTTCAGAGATCAGTATGGGTTTGGTGGGTTGAATCGCCTGCTTCCACACTGTAGCGATTTGATGATTCCATGAAATGGATGACCCCTTACTTTGAGACTGTACCATCTGGTCCTAATTCCAACAAGTACAGACCCAACCCACTCAAACTCTCCTCATAAGATAGATTCCTTCATACCTGGGATTATCCTATGGAACATTCTCTCAACTGCCCCAGTCTAGTACATATTTTCCTTAGACAAGGGACAAAACTGTTCACAGTTTGACTGGTGCCTTGTATCATTTTAGCAAAACCTCCCTACTTCCATTCCCTGTGAAATAAAAACCAACAACTACAAAATCCCTCTGCCACGGCATCCTGCAGCCTTTCCCCAGGTCAATAATATTCAACTCCTCTATTCTTCCTGCCAAAGTGTATAACCTTACATTTCCCTCACATTATATTCTTTCTGCCAAGCTTTTACTGACTCATAGCCTTCTATACCCGTCTGCAGATTCGGCATCATTCTCAGCACTTGCCTTGCCACCTAACTCGGTGTCATCTACGAACTCATTGACAAGAATTCACTTTCATCATCCAAGTTATTAACATATTTTGTACAAATAATTGTAACTCCTGTACTGATTCCTGGGGCATTCCTCGAACACTAACTTTACTGCAGGTTACTATCCTGAAAATGCCCCCCCATTATGCCAACTCGCTTTCTACTATTGAGTAACCAATCCTCTATCCACCCTAATATACTAGCCCAATATTGAGTTAGCTCAATTGGCTAGACAGCTCATTTGCGATGCAGAGTGATGCCAACAGTGTGGATTTAACTCCTGTACCAGCTGACGTTATCAAGAATGTCCCACCTTCTCAATCTCACCCCTTGCCTCAGCTGTGGCAATCCTCAAGTTAAACAGCCATCTTTCTTTAATGAGAAAGTGGTCCTCTGTGACTTAGTGGCTTTATTTTAAATTACTACCCCCAGCACCATGGGCTCTTATCTTATTAAGTAGCCTTATGCAATGACTTTCTGAAATCCCAATATATGACATCTTCTGCCAACCACCACCCACCACCACCCCCGCCCCCGCACCCCATGTAACCTCTTTAAAGAATTGTAATAATTTGCCAGGGAGGATTTTGCCTTCATGAAGACATGTTCAATCTGTTTGATCTTATGATGTATTTCTAAATGGTCTGCTATTGCATCTTTTAGAATACTCTATCATTTTCCTAATGAAGATGTTACACAAGCTAGAGTTACCTGATTTCTCTCCTTCGCTTTTTGAATAATATTGTAACATTGGTAGTTTTCCAGTCTTCTGGGACTGTCCAAAATCTAAGGATTCTTGGAAAAATATTACCAGTGCAACCACTATCTCTGTAGATACTTCTTATAAAATTCCAGGATGCAACACATTGATTTTAGGGGATCAGAGATAGTAGGAAACTGCTGATGCTAGTGTCTGAGATAACAAGGTGCAGGGCTGGAGGAACACAGCAAGCCAGGCAGCATCAGAGGAGCAGGAAAGCTGACATTTCGGGTCAGAACCCTTCTTCAGTAAAAATAGGGGACTTTAGGCCCATTGTTTTCCCAAGAACCTTTTCTCTAGCTGTTGCCTTCAGGCTAAACCAGGTTCACAAAGAGCCCTCAAACAGAATTCACCGTTGCTGAGTCAAAATCCTCAGAATTATGGGTCTACCTACACCACACGGTTTTCAATGGTTCAAGATGGCGGCTCACAAACACCTTCTCCAGGGCAACTAGGGACAGGCAACAATTGTTGGCCTAGCCAATGATGCCCACATCCCACAAGTGAATTTGAAAAAGGCCCCTTGTTTGTATGTCCAAAGAGTTTACTCTGAGGCACTAGCCCATGGCACGTATTTTTCTGGTGCGTGGTGTACATTCAACACAGAATGGCAGATCACAACCATTTTGGAAGCTTAGGCAGCCATTTTGCTCCCGCTGAAAAATGGGAGCAATGGCACCAAATTTCCAGACTTTAACAGCAAAGTGTTCACAAGAAAGCTGGTCGCGCCTATAAAATTGCATTACGTCAATCCCATTCCTAATCACCTCAGACTTTCAGATTGCAAAAAATGTTAATCTTTTGAAAAGTACATCGTCTACTGAAGGGTATTTTCACCTCAGAGATGATGAGGACAGCTTCTCCCTTTATGTTTCAGAGCTCCATGTGGAATTTTTCCTCAGGAACACCATTTCTCCTGCCTCCAAAGCATTTACCTCTTTTGACAAGAAAAGGGAGACCTTTGGAATTGCAAGTATTGGGGAAGATTGCCAGAATTCGAGAAAATCTAAGACACTGATGATGAGTTGGGAAAAACAACGAAGAGAAATACAGGCATAGTATGGTCCCTAGGAAGAAATACTATATTCTCCTGCAAAGGAGCTACAAAGGATATGTTTGTCCTAAGCAGGAAGAAAATTCCAATACCCAGGAAGAAAAGAATCGTAAGCCTGAGTATCTTTTCAGGGTACAACTTACTTGAGTTGACCTACCAGAGGAAAGCCATAGTAGTCAGTTCTCTGGCACTGAGCCTGACACTGTGGCAAAGAAGGGAAGGGGGCAGAATAGAAAAGTACTCGTGGTAGGGGACTCGATAGTTAGGGGAATCGACAGGAGATTTTGTGGGCAAGATCGGGATTCCCGGAAGGTATGTTGCCTCCCTGGTGCCAGGGTCCGGGACGTCTCCGATCGGGTGTATAAAGTTCTGAAAGGGGAGGGTGAACAGCCAGAAATCGTGTTACATATTGGCACAAATGATATAGCCAGAAATAGGTTTGAGGATATAAAAAGTGATTTCAGGGAGTTAGGATGGAAGCTGCAGAGCAGGACGAACAGAGTAGTGTTCTCTGGTTTACTACCGGTGCCACGAGATAGCGAGGTGAGGAACAGGGAGCGGGCGCAGCTGAACACGTGGCTACGCAGCTGGTGTAGGAGGGAGGGTTTCAGATATGTTGATAATTGGGATGCCTTCTGGGGAAGGTGGGACCTGTACAAGAAGGACGGGTTGCATCTGAACTGGAAGGGGACCAATGTCCTGGGTGGAAGGTTTGCTCGAGTAGTTCGAGAGGGTTTAAACTAGTATGGCAGGGGGGTGGGAACCTGAGCTGTATACCAGAGGTGAGCGTTGATGCAGGTGAGGCAGTAGCAAGAGGTAGACCAGCTAGTGGGAAGGATTTTCCTGGGAAGGAACCAAGGGATCGGTTAAAGTGTGTTTGCTTTAATGCAAGGAGTATCAGGAATAAAAGTGATGAACTTAGAGCATGGATCAGTACCTGGTGCTATGATGTTGTGGCCATAACAGAGACATGGGTTTCTCATGGGCTGGAATGGTTGCTGGATATTCCAGGGTTTAGAACATTTAAAAAGAATAGGGAGGGGGGAAAAAGAGGAGGGGGTGTAGCACTACTAATCAGAGAGGGTATCACAGCTACAGAAGCTTCCATTGTCGAGGAAGATCTGCCTACTGAGTCAGTATGGGTGGAAATTAGGAGCAGCAAGGGAGTAGTCACCTCGTTAGGGGTTTACTACAGGCCCCCCAATAGCAGCAGGGAGATTGTAGAAAGCATAGGTCGACAGATTTTGGAAAAGTGTGGACGCAGTAGGGTTGTTGTAATGGGTGACTTTAACTTTCCTAATATTGATTGGAACCTCCTTCGAGCAGAAGATTTGAATGGAGCTGTTTTTGTAAGGTGTGTTCAGGAGGGTTTCCTAACGCAGTACGTTGACAGGCCGACGAGGGGAGAGGCCATTCTAGACTTGGTGCTCGGAAACGAGCCGGGGCAGGTATCAGATCTTGTGGTGGGAGAGCATTTTGGTGATAGTGACCATAACACACTCTCATTCTACATAGCTATGGAGAAGGAGAGGATTAGGCAGAATGGGAGGATATTTAATTGGGGAAGAGGAAACTATGATGCGATTAGACACGAGTTAGGAAGCATGGACTGGGAGCAGTTGTTCCATGGTAAGGGAACTATAGACATGTGGAGATGGTTTAAGGAACAGTTGTTGGGAGTGATGAGTAAATATGTCCCTCTGAGACAGGCAAGACGGGGTAAGATAAAGGAACCTTGGATGACGAGAGCGGTGGAGCTTCTAGTGCAAAGTAAGAAGGTAGCTTACATAAGGTGGAGGAAGCTAGGGTCAAGTTCAGCTAGAGAGGATTACATGCAGGCAAGGAAGGAGCTCAAAAATGGTCTGAGGAGAGCCAGGAGGGGGCACGAGAAAGGCTTGGCAGAAGGAATCCGGGAAAACACAAAGGCATTTTACACTTACGTGAGGAATAAGAGAATGGTCAAAGAAAGAGTAGGGCCGATCAGGGATAGCATAGGGAACTTGTGTGTGGAGCCTGAGGAGGTAGGGGAAGCCCTAAATGAGTTTTTTGCTTCTGTCTTTACGAAAGAAACGACCTGTGTAGTGAATGAAACCTTTGAAGAGCAGGTGTGCATGCTGGAATGGATAGAGATAGAGGAAGCTGATGTACTGAAAATTTTGTCAAACATTAAGATTGACAAGTCGCCAGGCCCGGATCAGATTTGTCCTCGGCTGCTTTGGGAAGCGAGAAATGCAATTGCTTCGCCACTTGCGAAGATCTTTGCATCCTCGCTCTCCACTGGAGTCGTACCTGAGGACTGGAGAGAGGCAAATGTAATTCCTCTCTTCAAGAAAGGAAATAGGGAAATCCCCGGCAATTATAGACCGGTAAGTCTCACGTCTGTCGTCTGCAAGGTGTTAGAAAGGATTCTGAGGGATAAGATTTATGACCATCTGGAAGAGCATGGCTTGATCAAATACAGTCAACACGGCTTTGTGAGGGGTAGGTCATGCCTTACAAACCTTATCGAGTTTTTTGAGGATGTGACTAGTAAGGTTGATGAGGGTCAAGCTGTGGATGTGGTGTATATGGACTTCAGTAAGGCATTTGATAAGGTTCCCCATGGAAGGCTCATTCAGAAGGTCAGGAGGAATGGGATACAGGGGAACTTAGCTGCTTGGATACAGAATTGGCTGGCCAACAGAAGACAGCGAGTGGTAGTAGAAGGAAAATATTCTGCCTGGAAGTCAGTGGTGAGTGGGGTTCCACAGGGCTCTGTCCTTGGGCCTCTACTGTTTGTAATTTTTATTAATGACTTGGACGAGGGAATTGAAGGATGGGTCAGCAAGTTTGCAGACGACACAAAGGTCGGAGGTGTCGTTGACAGTGTAGAGGGCTGTTGTAGGCTGCAGCGGGACATTGACAGGATGCAGAGATGGGCTGAGAGGTGGCAGATGGAGTTCAACCTGGATAAATGCGAGGTGATGCATTTTGGAAGGTCGAATTTGAAAGCTGAGTACAGGATTAAGGATAGGATTCTTGGCAGCGTGGAGGAACAGAGGGATCTTGGTGTGCAGATACATAGATCCCTTAAAATGGCCACCCAAGTGGACAGGGTTGTTAAGAAAGCATATGGTGTTTTGGCTTTCATTAACAGGGGGATTGAGTTTAAGAGTCGTGAGATCTTGTTGCAGCTCTATAAAACTTTGGTTAGACCGCACTTGGAATACTGCGTCCAGTTCTGGGCGCCCTATTATAGGAAAGATGTGGATGCTTTGGAGAGGGTTCAGAGGAGGTTTACCAGGATGCTGCCTGGACTGGAGGGCTTATCTTATGAAGAGAGGTTGACTGAGCTCGGTCTCTTTTCATTGGAGAAAAGGAGGAGGAGAGGGGACCTAATTGAGGTATACAAGATAATGAGAGGCATAGATAGAGTCGATAGCCAGAGACTATTTCCCAGGGCAGAAATGGCTAGCACGAGGGGTCATAGTTTTAAGCTGGTTGGTGGAAAGTATAGAGGGGATGTCAGAGGCAGGTTCTTTACGCAGAGAGTTGTGAGAGCATGGAATGCGTTGCCAGCAGCAGTTGTGGAAGCAAGGTCATTGGGGTCATTTAAGAGACTGCTGGACATGCATATGGTCACAGAAATTTGAGGGTGCATCCATGAGGATCAATGGTCGGCACAACATTGTGGGCTGAAGGGCCTGTTCTGTGCTGTACTGTTCTATGTTCTATGTTCTATGTTCTAATTTTGATAATATGTTTCTCAGGATAAACATTTGGGAATGGTTTACATCAAAATCTCATTGTTTTTCCTTTAGAGCTACAGTAAACAGAGAAAAGTTTAACACTGCAGCAAGAGCTAACACCAGCTGTTTGAGGCCATTACATTTTCAAAAGAGCTGCAGTAGGAACCCAATGATTTCATTCCCATGACAGACAACAAATGGTAAACATATTGCCTAAGCTTCTCAACTAATTTAATCTGGGCACACAGACCTCCAATACAGTACACACAACCCAGTTATAGAGCTCCAATACAGTACACACAACGCAGTTACAGAGCTCCAATACAGTACACACAACCCAGTTACAGAGCTCCAACACAGGATACACATCACAGTCACAGACCTCCAATACAGTACACACAACCCAGTTACAGATCTCCAACACAGGATACACATCCCAGTTACAGAGCTCCAACACAGGATACACATCCCAGTTACAGATCTCCAACACACTGTGTACACATCCCAGTTACAGATCTCCAACACAGTATACACATCCCAGTTACAGAGCTCCAACACAGGATACACATCCCAGTTACAGAGCTCCAACACAGTATACACATCCCAGTTACAGAGCTCCAACACAGTATACACATCCCAGTTACAGAGCTCCAACACAGGACAAACATTCCAGTTACAGAGCTCCAACATGCTGTGTACACATCCCAGTTACAGAGCTCCAACATGCTGTGTACACATCCCAGTTACAGAGCTCCAACACAGGACAAACATCCCAGTTACAGAGCTCCAACATGCTGTGTACACATCCCAGTTACAGACCTCCAACACAGGACAAACATCCCAGTTACAGAGCTCCAACAGAGGATACACATCTAGTTACAGAGCTCCAACACACTGTGTACATGTCTCAATTACAGAGCTCCAACACACTGTGTACATGTCTCAATTACAGAGCTCCAACACACTGCGTACACATCCAGCTACAGAGCTCTGACACACAGTGTACATGTCCCAGGTACAGAGCTCTGACACACTGTGTACATGTCCCAATGACAGACCTCCAATACATGCACTGCACTTTTCACTCTTTACACATCCCAGTTACAGAGCTCCAATACATTGTATACACATCCCAGTTACAGAGCCTGAATAAGTACCCATCTCTGTTACAGAACCTGAATGTGTACACATCCCAGTTACAGAATCTGAATGGGTACCCATCTCTGTTACAGAGCCTGAGTACAAACCAATGAAACCACCAGGAGTGGAGGCCATTGCGATCAGTAAGACTTAGTCACAAGAAACCAGTTTGAAGTCAATAGAAGGTGCCAAGAAACAAGATTACATGGCTGGAGGAAATCTGGGGTGTACATGTGGGTATCAGCTAAAAGAATATCAGCATCGTCCCATAGATGGATATGGACAGGAAGAAGTTGTTTTGATTATACATAAAAAGCTAAGGCCAGATTGGTGCTGAAGGATTCGACAAATGACTGGGTGAGCAGGAAGTGAGAGTAGACACCCTGACAGCAGAAAAAACAAATTTAAGGATTTTAGCAACACACCCATTGATATCAAAGCAACATTCGTTTGCACAGGGAATGACTTTAAACAGAAATATTTTCAAAGCTTCCAAAAGATGCTGGAGATACAGAAGGGAAATTACAGAGGTTGAATAAATGTATCTACGGGTTACATAATATATGCAGGGCTAGGTTTTTTGGTGGGTTTGGCCTACTAAAAAATATGTTCAACTGAAAGCAGATCCAGCAATGGTTTACTGGGACAGTGAAGAAAAATTAGAATTTATTTTCATAATGCATGTCAATGATTTCCTGAGGTGGGGACCTGAGGCATTTGAAAAATTAGTGAGGGGTAAAATGTTAAAAGAATTCAAAACTGGAAATCAGACTTCGCGAACATAAGAACTGGGAGCAGGAGTAGGCCATTCTGCCCCTCAAGCCCAGTCCACAATCCAATAAGATCCTGGCTGATCTAATCTCAGCCTTTCCTGCTGACTCTCCATAACCTTTTGACCCAATACTCATTAAAACACTATTTCTTCCTTAAATTTATTCAGTGTCCTAGTGTCCACCCTGGGGATATTCCTTTTTGAGAAGTAATTCCTCCTCATCGCGGTTTTTAAATCTGCCACATCTCAGACTAAAACAATGACCTGACTTTCTAGATTGCCCCACAAAGTGAAACATCCACTTGGTCAATCCCCCTTAGTATGTTATGTACCTCAATTAGATTTCCTCTAAACTCTAGAGAATATTGGTCTAAATTGCTCAATCTGTCCTCATAACACAAACTTCTCATCTCTGCAGTCAGTCTAGTAAATCTTCTCTGAATTGCCTCCAATGCAATTACATCCTGAAATAACTCCATAAAAGCCAGTGTCCTGTCACCAAGTCACCCGTTTTTTAAATGGGCATAGTACAAGACACTGACCCAGTTAGCTCAGAGCCAGGTCCTAAGCTGAGCAGAACCTCTGACCCTCCTTATGTGTGTCAGCCAGGGCTCCCTGATTGGACCTGGTTAACAGCCCCAATCAGGGAACTCATATTCTATGCAATCCCCAAGCTCACATCATTCCAATCACTGTACATCCTTCTTCAAGTAAAGGGACAAAACTCTACACAGCTTTTAACTATACATGAGCACATATCAGACAAAATAGAGACTAACCCTGAATCTTACCTAGAAAATCTTAACGGGATCCTGATCAAATTGTGCCACACTCAATATAAGAAGTGTGCTAAGGAGGCAGCGAATCAGTGGAGAAGTTTAATTGGGCAATTACACTAGATATGCACTCAAACCCAGCCGGATTAGTGTTGTGATATATGGGAATTCAAATTTTATCTTTCTACCTACTTTTCTAGTCGATCTATTCAGAGGTACTATAACAAACCTCTGCAGCAGGTAGGATTTGAATCTGTCTCTTTCGATCCACGAGTACGAACATTACCACTGCAGCACAAGAACCCTAAAGTACGGATCATTAATCTCTTATTAGGAAGCTAGCAAGCTTGGTGACCATGGGGATTGAACCTGTGTTATTGGCACCACACTGTAGCCAGCAGAGTTAACCAATCAGGGGGATAGCATGTGTATTGGAATTAAACAACATGTTGAAATATGCTACAGCTATAAGAGTACTAAAGGCAATTAAGGCATTGAAGGTCCTGGATGACCCAACAGGCATGAGAATAGTCAGTTTTAGTGAAGCATCACATGTAAATCTTCCTGATGGTTATTCAGGTACAGCAGGATTCATTGTATTTTTAAGGGGGAGAAACAAGTTTTGTCCCTTAGTGTAGGAGCTGAAAAGTAAAAGAGAACAATTAAAAGTGCGTCAGCTGCAGAGATACTTACACTGGTTGAGACAACAAATATGGCTCTGCATTTATCAAGTACTCGGGAGGGACTCCTTTACAAAGAGTATTTGGAACAAAAATGTGCCTATAGAATGTTTTATTGATGACTGTTTGCTTTGGGACAATGCCCACTCAACTGGAAATGTCATGGAAAAGAGATTCAGCATAGATCTAATGAGTGTGAACAAGATGATGGAAAGAAAGGAGATTTTGAAATAAAATGGGTCTACAAAAGTCACCAGCTTGCGTATTGCTTTACAACAAGTACTTGTTAAAAAAACTTGTTGGATGTCCTCAAAGAGAGGTGCCTTTTTTCTATCATGAATGGTGAGAACAAAGATTTGTTCAAGCCATATTAAACCATTTTGTTTTAAGAGGAGGTTAGAATATAGAGACTGACAAAGTTTGTTTGTATAATAGTACAAAATGACAATACATTGTACATTGTATCATTGTGTATGAATAGCTTCTTTTATTAGGGAGCTAAAAAAGGAATCTGTTAATATCAAATTTTGTTAAGAGGATATTGAATACAAAGGAATTAAATAATAAGGCACACAATTCCTAAGAATTTACTAGATAATTGTATAAATATGCATGTAAAGAGCCTATCAGAAGGATAGCAGAATTTTGTGGTTAGTGGAGCTAAATATATCTATCTAGATTCTGACTAACTGGCATTTACTGTCCAGCCTTTAACATGGGGTGTGGTGGAGGGGAAAGTGGGAAGGGTGTTTAAAACTGCAGAAAACCATTTTCACAAACAGTGATTATTAATACAGCAATCAGGCCTCAGGGAACTGGGGACTAAATCACGGCCACTGAGGGGATGAAAAACTACTTTAAAAGGGCCTCAGAGATAACGGGAACTGCAGATGCTGGAGAATTCCAAGATAATAAAATGCGAGGCTGGATGAACACAGCAGGCCAAGCAGCATCTCAGGAGCACAACTCAGGAGCTCTCTGATGAAGGGTCTAGGCCCGAAATGTCAGCTTTTGTGCTCCTGAGATGCTGCTTGGCCTGCTGTGTTCATCCAGCCTCACATTTTATTATTTTAAAAGGGCCTCATAGCTGTCAAAACTTTCTAGGTGTTTGTCTCAAGGATTTGTAATAGTGTTTAAAATAGACAGTGTGGGTGCATGGGGTGTTGGATCCATTGTAAGCAGTTAACTTATGTGGACTGTACTGATTGTGCCAGTTCCCTGAGTGTGAGATGTGTAAAGGGATAATATTTGCATTGGCACCAGTGTCAAACTGACATAACCGGCACGTTCTCCACTCCTTTGGGATATATCACATGGACAAAGGTAAAGGTGTCAGCTTTTCTAAAGGTGTCCATGCAGTAGGTCAGGTTTACCATGTGTACAATGTAACGGTCTCTAAGTGGTAATGTTGTGGTTAGCACTTGGACTTTGTGGAAATGATGGGTGCCATAGACAGAACTAGGGAAGCTCTTTGGCATCATTCCTCGGTTGGCCCTTCTTCACATGTTGCTGTGGAGCATTAGACTGTGCTTTCATTTTTGTGAAGCAACTCGACTTTCTACACATTCTAGCCCAATGTCATCCAACAGAACGTAACTGTCACCTGTCACGAAATGCTGGGCACTCTCTTGGCTGGTGAGAGAAGTCACATCTCACATAACGTTCCAATCAGCCTGTTCATGGCTGGAATATTTATTCCAGAGTCAAGCAGTTCCAGATGTCATTGGCCTGGCACAATTACTTCAACCTTCCATTGTTCTTCTAGCACAGTGTCAATGGGATTTACTTTGGGTTTGTGCCTTTCAGAAAAGTTTGATCAATGTGGGGGCAATGATCAGATTGATAAGCCTTTTGGCTCAGTCACAGAGTCATAGAATCGACTTTGATGTAATCATTGTCCACATGTTCGGGTAAATACCCCTACCTACAAATTGCTCAATGGTTTCACCTGAGCGTTGGAGGTACAACATGAACTCAAGCCAATGTATTCTGAAAGTGATTTGAACTGAGTTGGTGTTTTAAGATCTGGAAACTTGTCAGGAGTTTTGTGGTCATCATCTGAAAAACTGGAGGATTTTACTTTTCTTTTCCCTTTAGTGCGCAAAATGAGAAGAAGTTTAATCGCCAGTCATTCTTTGTCAGCTACCTGATGATCCATAAAGATTAATACTTTTTTCAAATAACTGAAATTTTGACAGAATGTCAAAGGTGTGCCAATCCACAGTTAAGTACTTGCCTTCCATTTCTCTTTGCAGTCTGTTCATTTTTTTAAGAAGTAGAGTGCAGTGTTTGATTATTTCTTTTGCCAGCTTTGTCCTTCTCTTCTCTTTTTTAACCTTTTCTGTCTCTTTTTCTTTTCAATTTTTCCCTCATTTTACTCTTCAAAAGTAACAGACTGAAGTCTTCCAATGGCAGTGACACCAAAATGGAGATCCCAGCAATGTCACATGTAACTCTTTTGGAGTTTTCATGCAGATTTCCTTTTTAACAATGTTGTGAAATGGACGGACATCCGTGCAGAGGAAGCAGACAACCAGAAGAGCAGCCTTTTTATTCAACTATAACTGTGCCTCAAATGCCCTGATGAAGAAGAGTCTCTCTGCACTATCTTAGGAGTCCTGGAAATCCAGAGGGGTCCAGAGGAATTTTGCAGGGTTAGGCCACCAAAGATAGTGCAGAAGCATGACCTTCAGCAAAGGTCAGCTACTTACAATCATAGATCCTGAAAATAAGGTCTACTAGAAACTAGAAAGGACTGTAATGTTAACTTTTAACTTTATTTATTTTTCTACTTATTCTAAGAATAACGGTAATGCTTCACTTTTAACTTTGTTTCTCTATATGACGACTTTTACCTAAGTTTTGTACCCAGGTACCTTTCAAGAACGATGGAAGTTTGAAGAAATTGTGCCAGGCCAATGACATCTGGAACTGCTTGACTCTAGAATAAATATTCCAGCCATGAACAGGCTGAGTGGAACATTATGTGAGATGTGACTTCTCTCACCAGCCAAGACAGTGTCCACCATTTCATGACAAATAACAGTTATGTTCTGTTGGATGACATTGGTCTAGAATGTGTAGAAAATCCAGTTGCAGTAACATTGTGTACCAATCATTGTATTCTTATACAACTGTGCTTGACTACATGACAATAAAGCTTAAATCAAATCAAATCAAGGCTGCTGCACATCTGTATTAATTGTATTGGAACTTCAGCTCTAAATTTGGGCAAATCGGTCGGTAATTTTTAGGAAAGAGACTTTTCTCAACTGTAACATTGTTGTCACCTGTTCAGTCTTCAGCATTCACTTACTGCTACTAACTATCAGTCACAATAGGAGGTTGTAGGCTTGCTTGCCGAGCCAGTCGGTTTGGTTGCAAAAGTTTTGTCACCTTGCTAAGTAACATCCCAATCTACAAATCCCCTTGAAATCTTTAAATCACAATAAGAATTTAGTGTTCCCTTGCTGCCATCATGATGATGTTCATTTCTTACCATTTATTAGCCACACACAACCTATACCACAGACGTTGAGTCAGATATCTTGAAACTTATTTACACTACTAGTCAGAAGTCTGTAATATCACAAGCTTACATACATAGTCTGGGTTCAATGCTTATTAGTGTGACTATATATTTCACACACAACCAATCAATTGACTACACTAGTTTCATTACACAGAGAGAGGGGCTGAAGGTGAGGCAGTTACCTTTATTACTGGAGCGTCACATGTTCTGATACCATGGAACTGTCTTAAAGATACAGGCCTGTCAAGTCTGGAATCTATGCCATAATACAACAACATGAACAAGTAAAATAATCACCTTCAGATTGAATCAGGTCCTATAGAGAATTATTGGTTTTCAAACAAACTCAAGTCTGGGGTAAATAGTTTTAAGTTTAATTTTTAAGGCACGCTTGACCTCTCTGCTACATTCCTGAGCCATTAAGAAAACATCAGAGTTCAGGAAGAATCTCATTAGTGTGGCGTTGGCTGTACACTCTACTGTAGAGGCTGAAACCACCCAAGCTTTTCCATTCAGTTCAATGAATACGAGCCCTCAAACAAGCTGCAGGTCAAAGACAGTTATGTCTTTCGAAGCACATGGAAGCTAACCAGAGTTCAGATTAGCATCCAGCCTAGTGTATCAGAATTGTGCAGCTGCTTGGATTTATGGGGTCTGTCATTCAATGGGAGACATTTACCAGCAACCGATTAGCTGCCAGGAATGCAGTGTGGCCACTGTTCTGTTTTAACATGGACTGGATAAGAACGAGGTGGAGGGAGGGAAAGAAAAAGAGAAGGAGATAAGAAAAGCTTATATGTGCATGCATTTTCAATGTAATAAAACATTCCAAGGCACTTCACAGGAGTACCATAAAACCAAATATGATACTGTGCCAAAAAAAATTAGGATAGTTGACCAATTCTTTTTATTCACTCAGTGATGTGGATTGGGCCAGTATTTATTGCCTGTTCCTAGCTGCCCTTTGACAAGGTGGTGGTGAACTGCCTTCTCAAACTGGTGCAGTCCATGTACTGTAGGTTGACCTATAATGCCCTTAGGGAGTGAATTCCAGGATATTGACCCAGTAACACTAAATGAATAGCCATATATTTCCAAGTCAGGATGGTGAGTGGCTTGGAGAGGAACTTGCAAGTGGTGGTGTTCCCAGTATCTGCTGCCCTTGTCCTTCTAAATCGAAGTGTTTGTGGGTTTGGAAGGTGATGTCTAAGGATCTTGTGTGAATTCCTGCAGTGCACCTTGTAGACAGCACACACTGCTGCTACTGACAGTCAGTGGAGGAGGGACTGGATGCTTATAGACATGGTACCAATCAATCAGGCTGCTTTGTTCTGGATGATGTCAAGCTGTTTGAGTGTTGCTGGAGCTGCAACCATCCAGGCAAGTGGGGAGTGTTCTATCACACTCCTGACTTGTGCCTTGGAGATGGTGGACAGGCTTTGGAGAGTCAGGAGATGAAACAGGCAAGTTCAGGGAAAGTGGAGAGACAGCGATCTACAGGCAGCGAATTCCAAAGATGAATGCCGAGGAAACTGAGTATCCATCACCAAAAGGACAGCAATTATAATTGGGAAAGCACGAGGCCAAAGTTAGAAGGGAGCAGATATCTCAGAGAGTAGTGGGATAATAGGATATTTTTATTTATTCATTCACAGGATGTAGATGTCGCTGGCTGGACTAGAATTTTGTTTTTTTCCATTATTATCTGGACTGGAACCAGCTTGCCAGGACATTTCAGACAGACAGTCAGTTGAGAGTCAGCCATATTGCTGTCAGTCTGAAATCACACGATGCTCACGCCGAGTAAACATGGACAATGAATACGTATTATAGCAACTGTCAGTAAGCTAGCTTTATATTCCAGATTTCTTTTATTAAATTGAAGTCAATTTTCATTGTCTGCCATGATGAGATTCAAACTCACATCCCCAGAACATTAACCTGGGTTTCTGGATTACTATGCCAGTGATGTTATAACTACGTCACTACCTCTTCTCTTACAGAAAGGGGAAGGTCATGTGTGGATTTGAAAACAAGATTGAGAATTTTAAAATCAAGATGTTTCCTGATTGGAAATGAATTAGCAAGCACAAGCAGCAATAGTGTATTTGGACTTGCTGCAAGTTTAAGACCTCAAGTTGACCGAAGTTAGAAGGTGGGAGACTGACAAGGAGCACTCTGAAATAGAAACATGGACAGGGGTAGCACAGGATTCCAATGTCAGAGGACTAATAGCTGGTTTCATAGCCCCGACTGAGAGTCAAGGTGATGCCCTTCTTCCTATGTGCCAGGTACAACAAAACTGACGCTGAGAATTATGGAGTATGATGAGAAGTCCAAAGTCTTGGTTCATGTTGGAGCCAAAAACCAAGCATTAGTAAAAGCAAACTCATTACCGTAATACCAGAGCAATGGGCTGTTCCCTCATCAGAGAAAGAGATGACTGGTGATAGTTTAATCTGAGGGTCGCCATGTATTAGGTGAGGGAAGAGGTTCAGTAGGAAAGTCGTTCATGGTAACTTCAGCTGGTGTAGGAATTAAACCCATGCTGTTGACGTCACTCTGCATTATAAACCAGCTATCCAGCCAACTGAGCTAACTGACCTTCCCCTGAGGATCAGATAGGTCTGAGAGGTAGAAACTAGGAGATGGATGAAATAGCAGCATCTCAAAGGCAGCAATAAAGACCTTCTCACACATGCTCATCAGTATAAGAATAGCAACACGACTGGAATAATTGTCTGGCTGCAGGGATAACATCGGAGGGAAGGTACCAGATTCCAGGACTAAGACAGGTACAGCTTGTGCCTGAATGAGGAATCTTCAAAGTCCTCACAAAGGAAACAATCGCGGCAGATTAGACTGAGATAGCAACGAGGAAGAAGCAAAAACTAAAATGAGTAAGGTTGGAGAGGCAAAAGTACAACAGAGAAAAATGAAACATGCAGGAAATGATTAAAAACCAGATCAGAAGAAAGGACAAGTGAAAAAGGAGGTATTTAAGAAGGTACAATCAAGATTTAAGTGACCACACAAAAGATTGGAAACAGAATTGAAGAACTAGACACATGCATCATGAGGGAAGGGCACAATCTCAATCAGGAATTTCCTTTATCTTATTTTTTATGTATTCTTTCATGGGGATGTTGGTTCAATGATAAAGCCAGTATTTGTTCACCATTCCTAATTATTCTTGAGCTGAGTGTCTTGCTGGGCCATTTCAGAGGGCAGTTAAGAATCAAACACAGTGCTGTGGGTCCTTGGGTCACTTGTAGGCCAGACTGGGTAAGAATGGCAGGTTTCCTTCTCTAATGTGAGCTACAGGGTTTTTCTGACAATCAATGACAGTTTCATGATCACCATTAGTGAGATTAGTTGTTCTCATTGTAGATTTATTAATTTAATTCAAATTCCACAGCAGTGATGGTGAGATTTGAACTCATGCTTCAAAACATTAGTCCAAGCCACCAGGTTACTGTTCTAGTGGCAGTAAGATATGTCAGAAACTCCTATTTTCATGCCTAAAGACAAGCTCGCTCGGTGATTAGCACTGCTGCCTCAGCACCAGGGGCCCAGGTTCGATTCCAGCCTTAAGTGACTGTGTGGAGTTTGCACATTCCCCCTATGTCCGCGTGGGTTTCCTCTGGTGCTCCAGTTTCTTCCCACAGTCCAAAGATAGATTGGGCATGCTAAACTGCCCATCGTGTTCAGTGATGTGTAGTTTAGGTGGGTTATAGTGGATGGGTCTGGTGCTCCGAGGGTCGGTATGGACTTGTTGGGCTGAAGGGCCTGTTTCCACACTGTAGGGAATCTAAAATCTAAACATTGTTCCTATAGAAAGATGACCAGAATTGTACGCAGTATTCTAAAAGTAGTCTCACCAAATGTCCTCTGTAGCAGTAACATGACATTCCAACTCCTATACTCAATGTTCTGGTCAATGATGGCAAGCATGCCAAATGCCTTCTTCACCACCTTTTCTGTCTGTGACTCCACTTTCAAGGAACAATGCAGCTGCACCCCTAGGTCTCTTTGTTCAGTAACAGTCGCCAGGGCCCTACTAGCACCTCACCCATAGATGTCAATGATACAAATATCTCAGTAACGAGCCTCGCAAATCCCCTCCCTAGCTTACCACGGAGTTCTGGGAAACACCTCAAGGTCCTGGGGATTTATCTACCTTTATGCATTTTAAGATCTCCATCACCTCCTCTTCTGTAATATGAACTCTTTTCAAGTCATGCCTATGTATTTTCCCAAGTTCCCCAGCTTCTATTTCCTTCTCCAATAGTAAAACACAGGTGGACTGATCCTGTGATGAACAGCTTGTGCTGCCGTTTTCTAGCCAAGTGACCAACATTAGAACAGGCGAAAGTCAGTCCCAATCAACATCTATCAATATCAACATAATCTATCAGAAGGCACATGGGGACTGAGCAGATATTGTCAGTTTGATGTGGGCAACTCCACAGGATAGATATAAAAACACAGGAAATGGGAACAGGGCTAGCACATTTGGTTCATCAAATCTGCTCCAACATTCAATGGATCATAGCTCATCTTCCACCTCAAGGTCACTTTCCTGTACTTTCCTCATATCCATTAATGTCTATCAATCTCTGTCCTGAAAATACTCAATGACCAAGCTCCCCAAATCTTCTGGGGTACAGAGTCCCAAAGATTCACTTCCCTCTGAGTGAAAAACATTAATCCTCAGCTCCACCCTAAATAGCGTACTCTTTACTCTTGTGTATCCTGGCCCTAGACTAACAACCCCTCAACCCCCAACCCAGTTTGCAATCTCACACACACAGCTGGGAAGCCCAAAACAGCTGTTTTCCCCATCCCTCTACAACAAAGAGATAAATGCCAGGGTACCATACCAGTTATCCACAGGGCAAACATGGTGATTCCGTACTGCCACCGCATACCTGTTCAAAACAAATCAGAAGGCAGTCAGTCAATTGGTCATTCCATTCCTCCATTTCTTTCCTCAGCACCACCAGCAACTCGGCACGTCCCAGCGACGGCTAGTGGAGGGTGCAAACAGAAATCTCAAGTTAACTCACATAGACCCGAGAAGGCCATTCAGCGTTTCAAGCCCAATCCAGCTTTCAGTTTCTGATCTGCTTCTTAACTCTGCCTGCCCACTTTGCTTCCTGAACACTTGATGCCTTAGCTTAACAGAACTGTATCTATCTCAGTTTGACCACTCTGCAGCATTTGGGCAGCATGGAGAGACAACAGTTCGAAATTTCTGCTCCCCCACTGACATTAACCTGACTGCTGATGGTCTAATTTTAAAGCTGTGTCCCATTATCCTGAACCCTGCCAGCACAGGCCAAGGTTTTCCTGTGTACAATTTGCACCTTTCACATTTAATTTACATTTGACGATAACTGAACAGTGACGCAGGCACCAGTGTGCCTGTGCAGTTTTAAACAAAGTGGTAACGATAACCCACTGTATAGTGAGAGTTGATGGGAATTCACTCAAATAACAAAAGCTAATCAGTGTCTATATTGTATAACTTCAATTTTCTGCTATATCAGAATAATTCATGTACAAAATGTTCTGTCCTGGAAAGAGCCTCGCATCCAACAGATACCATCATATCAGCTTAGCTCAATGTCATTAGGCCATAGGTTCAGCTTCTGTTGTCGGATGGGGGGCCTGTAATCAAGGCTGACACTTTAGCACAGACTGAAGGAGCTCTGCATTATTAAAGATGCAAACAGTACAAATGTTGAACCCAAATCGTACACAACCTGGCAAAAGGATGTAAAAGATTGAATGACATTACATGAGGAAAAGCAACTTACCATAGTACCTGTGTGGCAAAAAGTGAGTATGTGGGGGCAGAAAGTGATTAGGAAGGCAAATGGAATAAGACATACAAGTCAATTAGAGACTATTCAACCCACCCGAGCTTGCTCCAACTTTCAATGAGATCGTGGCTAATCATTAATCCTCAACTCCACTTTTCCCATTAACTCTTAGTTCCCTTACTGATTAAAAATCTGTCTATCTCAGCCTGGAATATAATTAATAAGCTAGCCTCTAAGATCCTCTGTGGTAAATGATTCCACAGGTTCACAACCACCTGTTGTCTTTTCTTGCAAGGCAGATGACAGTAAATCAGGAAGGTTTTGCTAAAATTGTGCATGCTGTTGGTTAGACAACATCTCAAGTACTGCGATCAGAGATAATGGGAACTGAAGATGCTGGAGAATCCAAGATAACAAAGTGTGGAGCTGGATGAACACAGCAGGCCAAGCAGCATCTTAGGGTCTGATGAAGGGTCTAGGACCGAAACGTCAGCTTTTGTGCTCCTAAGATGCTGCTTGGCCTGCTGTGTTCATCCAGCTCCACACTTTGTCATCTCAAGTACTGTGTAGAGTTTTGTCTCTTTACTTGAAAAAGGATCAAAAGGCATTAGAAGTAGTTCAGAGGAACTGATTTAATTTCTATCACATGACTTATTCCTGGAATGAAGCAGTTATTTCATAAGGAAAAGCTTGATGTTATGATCTTATAATATTATATTCTTATATCATTATGATCTTATGATGTCTGATCTTAAAGGTTCCAGTGGAATTTAGTGTAACTATAGCAGACCTTTATTAATATATAAAATCCTGAACAGAGTTGACAGGATGGATGTTGAAAGAATGTTGCCCTTTATGGGAGAGACAAGAAGTAGAGGATACTCTTTAGGAATAAGAGACCTCCGATTTATCATGGAAACGAGAAGTTTCTTTTCTCTCAGATAGTCATGAATCAAAAGGATTTACTTCCCCCGACACCCGTGGAGGCAAGTCTTTTGATTATTTTTTTAAGGCTGAGTTAGATTCTTGACCAACAAGAGAGTCAAACAGTATAGGTGGATAGGAAAGTGGAGTTGAAGCCATTATCAAATCAGCTGTGATTCTATTAACAGGCAGAACAGGTTCGATGGGCTGAATGGTTGACTTCTGCTTATAATTTGTATGTAACGACTAGAGGCAAAACAGAGAGCTCTTGTGGTGCTGTGGTACTGTCCCAACCTCCGAACCTGGGCCTCCCAGCTCAAAGTCCCACCTACACCAGAGGCATGCAACAATACTTTTGAACAGTGTATTTATAAAATACCTGAAAGCAAAACTGAGAACTCGGTCATTTAGCTCATTGTAGTTGGTGAGACTTTGATGGCAAATGTCTGCCATCTTTGACTTCAATATAATCAACCGCACTTCAAAAGTACTTGATTTTGAAGCACTTTTGAATTTCCAATGGGTGAAAAGTGTTAATGTAAATACTATGTTTTATCCTGTTCTTGCCAACTGGGTAGTCAAAAGATTCCTGGCTGGTTAGTAAGAGAGAACCCTTCAGTTGCTGGTCTGGCAGAGTCCAAGTACCTCGCTTGGTTGCACTACTGCCTGGGAGCTGGATGACCCTGGGTTCAAAACTGATTCTGGGTCGAGTTGGCCACAGAGAAGCATTCACACAGCTCAAAGTAAATTCTTAATTAGAGTGAAAATTTCTTCTAATGTTCCATATCCTTCTCCAAAGAGAGTAACGAGTGTAAAGATACATTATTACAAAATTGTTTTTCAATCAAGATAATCTTTAGGAAGCAGGTGACGCCAAAGAAAATGAAGTTTGCTTTTTGGATGAAAATGCAAGCTTGATTTATTCTAAGACGTCTTTGCAAATTACTGAAAGTAACACCAACTTCTGGAACCTGTGAGAAACCCTCAAGTTTGTGCTTTCAGTTCCCCTTAGGCTTGGGAGCAATAATGACTATTTATCTTGGAGTTGGCTCCCAGTGATAATGACTCAGTTTTCAACTTAAACATCTTTTCACTGCAGTCTACAAATGTTTAACCAGTTCCACATTAAAGGCAGTGTGGCAGATTTTAAATACAGACATAGATCCAGACATTATTTGAGAACAACCACCACCTACAAGGCACAAGTTAGGAGTGTGATGAAATACTTGGCTATGTGACAACAATACTCAGAAAGCTTGTCAACATTCATAGCAAAGCAGCCTATTTGTTCAGTTCCCCATGCACCACTTTAAACATTTACTCCGTGCCCCTCTGATGCACAAAGGTTGCAGTGCATACCGTCTAGAAAATACACTGCAACAGCTTGTCCTGGTTCCTTCAACAGCACCTTCCAAGCCTGCCATCTCTACCACCTCGAAGGGCAAGGGCAGAAAACGCAAAAGAACACTGTCTGCAAGTTCCCCTCAATGTCACACGTTATCCTGACTTGGAAATCTATCCCTGTTCCTTTGCTGCCACTGGAGTATCTACAAAATGTGGACTCCCTGGTGGTTTCAAGAAGGCAGATCACCACCACTCATTCCAGGGCCTATTTAGCAACATCCACAACCCATAACTGAATAAAGAAAGTGGAAGGGAGAAAGTGTGACACAAGGCTGGGGTGTATGATTTCCAGATGGCGCTCAGGAGACGTTTCAAAGCTCTGGTCTTGTATCCAGAGCTGACTGATTTAAGGGATATTTCCAACCCTCTATTTAGTGAGATAGCTGAGGAGGTGTGAGCTCTGCAAAGCAGCAAACAAAGCCAGAAAAGGCAAAGCAGAAATGTATTGACAGGCAAACAGGCTGATTCTGGAAGGACACAGCTCTGAGCAGAGAGGGAGAGTGGAGGGAGTGTCATGGTGTTGGAGAGTCACCTGGAATTGATACCTAGGGGGAGGACACAGCTCTGAGCAGAGAGGGAGAGTGGAGGGAGTGTCGTGGTGTTGGAGAGTCACCTGGAATTGATACCTAGGGGGAGGAGGGGAGTTGAATTTATCATGTTATCATGTTCAACAGGGAGGCCAATCATGGAGCAGCAGGGAGATTTGTGAGAGAGGCTGAGTTAGAGAACACTTCTCTCCTCCTGGCCCACAAGGAGAGCTGGAAAATTCTTCAGCCACTGGAACAGACTTGCCTCGCCTTGGTACAGTTGCTGCATTCCCACTGTCCTGGAAAACCAGCCAGCAGGCGACAAACCAAAAAATCTATTAAACGTTGAAGCATGCAGACTAATCAAAATATTTGATTGACTGACCTGCTTCTTGACAGCAGGTTAGGTATCTTTCCCTGAAGATGAAAACTTAACCCACAGCCTAACAACTGGCTATTGCAGCTTCCTCAAACAATTCAACAAAGTGCTGCAGTTTGTAATCCAACAGGAAATTCTTTTGCTCTAAACAATTTCTATTTGAGACACAAACCTCACTCCAAGATTCCCAAGCCTTGATTACTTTATCAGGCTTTGAGGAAAAGCATTTCAGGCTAAATCTTAAACTTCTTCAAAACAGACACTATCAGGAGTGTCAGATACACTGAATCTCACGCTGTGTGTATTAGTACATAGGAAATTATATCTCTCGGTACAGGCCTACAATTTAATGAGGGGACTTGAAAGCAGGCGTCTACCTTTGGGTAAGCTGTGTTTCCTTGAGGTTGATGAGGTCTGATCCATTGGGAGTTGGACAAAGATCAACTGAAGAAGGTACTCGACATCTAACAATAGAATTCCAGGTTCAAACTTTCTAAGCTGGTCCTGAATCTTGCTAAAGGGGAAAGTAAACATTTGCATGGCCTATGAGGAAAAGCCAAGGCAATGGTGTAAGTGAGTAAGCTAGCTTTTTCAATGAGACAGTCAGAGAGCAGTAGGATTCTCCTCTAGACCTGCAAGAGATTTCACTCCAGCAGCTCTCATTTTCAACAAAAAGAAGTTTGTTTCCCTTCTCTAGCTGCCATGGAGAGATGGACAGGAACTTACTGGGTTTATAATCATTTTGAACAGTTTCCTTTGAGAATGAACTTTAAATTTCACCTAAAGAACTACATTAGGACAGTATCAGAGTTTAAGATTGCACCTATCCTACAAATCATGATTACGGTAACTCTCAACGTCCACATCAATTCAGATACATCTGAAGAATACTGAGTTTCAACAGACATTAAGTATCAGCAGAGAGAGATTCCTTTACTATGTCCATCCGCAAAAAATTAAACCAAAACAAAAATCCCAATTTCATTTCTTCATTTTGAATGCAGAGGAACCTAAATGTCCTTGCACATGAACCACCGCACATTAACATTCAGTTTTGAGCAGTAAGGCGATATGGGAGCAGGGCAGGAAATTTGAGTTCATGTACATGTTTTTCCATGATAGCGAATGACGCACAATGTGACCTACTCCTCTACCTATTTCTCAGGTTTTTATCGACATTGATGGTGCACTTTCCAGCAAGTAGTGAATTTATTGATCTGAGTGGGATTTCAGGTTGTATGCTCAGCAGTTTCACACACCAGGTGGCATCCTAAACCTCAATGGCCTGCTAACATATATTCGTTACGAGCTGTCAATAAGCTGTTTATAATGATGCTCATCGTCAAATAATGGTCTTCAGGCACCAGCTGAAATGGGTATTCTTCCCTCGCATCTGTGAATAATTCTGAAGGCTTACTTCAACTACTCTAGAAAGACTCATTTGCATTGAAACGTTAGTCACCAGCTCCTTTTTAAAACTGTACTATTTAGTTTACATTGTCTCCCTTTACTCTTCCTCACAATAAACCTTAAGGGTAGATATTGTTAAGGGCAGGAAACACAGACTGAGTGACCGCATTACAGAGCACTGATGTTCTGTCCATAAAGATGACCCTGAACTTCCTTTTCTCTGCCACTTCAACAGCCACCATATTCGCTGGCCAACATTTGTATCTTGGGCTTGCAGTAGTGCTCCAGTGAGGCTCAGCGCAAGCTGAGAGAACAGCATCTCCTTTTCTGCTTGGGGACCCCACAACCTTCAGGACTCATTGTAGAGTTTAATCAATGTCGAGCCCGAACACCTGCTTCTAGGTCTATTACCTGCCCACACCCAGATCCTATATGGTCTGCTTTCAGTACAGCCGATCTATTTTTGACTATTCATAGTCTCCATTATCACCTATGTGGCTTCTCTTCTTCCCTAGCTTACCATCAACAATCCCTTTGTCTACCTATCCTTCTCTCTCTTTCTCTCTCTCTCTCTCTCTCACTGAGCTTCCTCTCTACCTATATGCTCACTTGTACCCCACCACACCCCCAGCAACCACCTCTCCCCGCTTCCCCCCCCCTCACACACACACACACACACCATCATCAGCATAAATGCTGCCTTTTCCTATCTGCTACCAGTTCAGAAGAAGGATCACTGGACTAGAAATGTTGACACCGTCTTCTCACCCCAGAGATTTCCCACTGCCAGACCTGCTCAGCCTCTCCAGCAATTGCTGATTTTGGTCATTTCAGAACTCCAGCGTCAGCATTTCTTTGTTTTCAGATGTTGATCAGCCTGTTCAGATAAGTTATGGTACATCTCTGGAGCAGGTGGGGCTCGAACCCGGATGTGCTCAGGGTTAGGGGCAACATCACTGCGCCACAAGAGCTCCTAAACTTGCAGGGTTGTGTCCCAGGCCCTTTCATTTTCAACTGCTTCATCAATGACCTTCCTGTCATCATAAGGTCAGAAGTGGGGGTGTTGGCTGATGCCTGCACAATGTTCAGCACCATTTGCAACTCCTCACAAACAGAAGCAGTCAAATGAAACAAGTTCTGGACAATATCCAGGCTTAAGCTGCTAAATGGGAAGTAACATTCAGGTCATACAGGACCCAGGCAATGACCAGCTCTAAGCAGAGAGAAGTTAACCATCACCCCTTGACATTCAATGGCATTTCTGTCACTCAATTTCCCCACTATCAACATCCTGGGGTTAGCATGCATCAGAAACTGAACTTGACCAGCCATATACATACTAACACACAAGAGCAAGTCCAAGGCTCAGAATTCTGCAGTGAGTAAATCGCCTCCTGACTTCCCAAAGACTGTCCACCATCTACAAGGCACAGGTGATTGGAACACTCCTTCATTGTTTAGAGGAGCGTGGATGCAACAACACTCAAGAAGCTCAGCACCATCCAGAATGAAGCAGCCCACCTGATCGGAACCTCGAACCTGTTCTCAAGAGCAATAAATGCTGACCAACCAGTAACACGCACATCCCATGAACAAACATTAAAACAACAACTTTGCACAAACAGCCTATGCTCAAATACAACATGGCAGGAATGTCTGTAAACATTTAAAACCAGCAAAAGTGGTTATAATTGCAAATGATCATTAAGGGATTTGGAGATCTTTAGTAATTCTACCTAATTCCATTAAATTTTTTTTCCATATGTTACTTTGAGTATACCTCGAAATCTGGAGTTGAGTAGCATAAAGGGCACCTGGAGCCACTGATTTAATTCAACCCAGCTCTAAAATTAAGGTAAATGATAGCTCTCCTGAGCAGTCCAAGCTGTAAGTGATCAGTCGAAATAAAAGGTTGTATCAAACCAACCACAAAACAAATTATGCAGTTCTCAAGCTCCAGTCTAAATGTTATCGCCTATCTGTTCACATTCCCAGCACTTCAAAGAAAAACAGGGGAATTCCTCCCTCCCAATGTCCGGTCAATGTTTGCCTTTAAACAGCATCAGCTGATTGGGAAACATATCAACCCAACACCAAGCACAAAACTGTGTTGAAGTAACTGTGTTGAGTGATTAATGTGGGCTAATCGGCAACCCTCCTCTCTCTATCTCGAGAGAGACTGGTACACGTGAACATACCTCTTCTCCACCCACTCCCAACAATATGGGTTCAGCAAATTAAAGTTCATCACTGCACTTCAAAACTATTTAAACATAGGACTTAGGAACAGGGAATACTTTCCAGCCCCTTAAGCCTGCTGCAACACTCAGTAAGATCAAGGTTGATCTGATTGTGCTCTTAGCTCACATTTTCCTGACAGGCCTTTGTAATCATAGCCTCATAGAGTCACACAACACAGAAACAGACCCTTCGGTTCTACAGATCCATGCCAAAAATAATCCCAAACTAAACTAGCCCAACCTGCCTGCTCCTGGTCCATATCCCTCCTAAACTTTTCCATTCACCTTCTTACCAAAATGTCTTTTAGACATTATGGTGCCCGCATCCAACACTTCTTCAGGAAGTTCATTCCACACGCAAACCACCCTGTGTAAAAAAAATTGCCCTGTCATGTTTTTTCTTTAAATCTCTCTCCTCTCACCTTAAAAAAAATGCCCCCTAGTCTTGAAACCTCCATCCTAGGGAAAAGACACATACCATTAACCTTATCTATATCCCCCAAGATTTTATAAACTTCTATAAGATCACCTCTCAGCCTCCTACACTCCAGTGAAAAACGTCTCAGCCTATCGAGCCTTTTGTTTTATAAATCAAATCTTCCATCCCCAGCAACATCCTGGTAAATCCCCTCTGAACACTCTCCAGCTTAATAATATCCTTCCTGTAACAGAGTGACCAGAACTGGACACAGTATTCCAGAAGAGGCCTCATCAATATCCTGCACAACCTCAACATGACTTCCCAACTTCTATACTCAAAGGACTGAGCAATAAAGACGTGTGCCAAATGCCTTTTTAAGCATATATGATGCAAACTTCAAAGAATTATGTGCCTGAACCCCTTGGCCCCTCTGTTCTTCAACACAACCCAAGGTCCCACCGTTAATTGTATAAGTCCATTGCCTATTTGTTATACCAAAATTCAATACCTCATGTTTATCTAAATTGAATGTGATCTGCCATTTTTCAGTCCATTGACTCACTTGGTCACAATCCCTTTGTAATCTTAGAAAACCTTCTTCACTGTCTACTATGCCAGCAATTTTGGTGTTGTCTGCAAACCTACTAACCTTGCTTTCTATACTCTCATCAAAATCATTTACATAAATGACAAATAAAAGAAGAGCTAGCTCCCTCAGAACACTGCTGGTGACAGGCCTTCAGTCCAAACAGCAACCCTCCACCATCATTCTCTGTCTCCTGTCTCCAACTGGCAAGCTCACCTTGAATCCCACGTGATCTAACTTTACTATCATGCAGAGCCTTGTCAAAGGCTTTATTAAAGTCCAAGTAAACAACATCGACAGCTCTGCCCTCACCAACCCTTTTGGTAACTTCCTGTAAAAACTCAATCCTTGATTCCTTTGTCCATCAAAAATCCATCTAGCTCAGCCTTGAATAAATTTAAAGACTCAAATGCCATAGTGCCCTGGGGAAGAGGATTCCACACTTAAATGACCATCTGAGAGAAAATAATTCTAATTTCCATATTAAAAAGGAGACCTCTTACTTATTAATCACCTTCCCTCATTTTAGTCTTCCCCACATGAGGACCCATCTTCCAGCTATTGACCCTGTCCAGACCCTTCAAGATCGTGAGATAACACGGTGTGATGTTGGATGAACACGGCAGGCCAAGCAACATCAAAGGAGCAGGAAAGCTTGATGTTTTGGGTCGGGGCCCTCCTTCAGTCCCGACCCAAAACATCAAGCTTTTCTGCTCCTCTGATGCTGGTTGGCCTGCTGTGTTCATCCAGCTTCACACCGTGTTATTTCAGATTCTCCAGCATCGGCAGTTCCTACTACCTCCCTTTAAGATCATACCTGTTCCAGTAAAGTCAGCTGACCTGAAAGAATTTTGGGGACCTTTTATGGTGTGTTTCTAACTACAGATTTTAATTCAGTGAATCATTTGATCTGCTTGAAGGCAAGGTTTACAGTTGAGTATCCAGTCAACTCTTGTTGGTTGCCTTGAGTTGCAGGCACGACCACGCTGATTCAAATGTCTGTCTCATGGGACAGGTCCATTTCTTGCCTTAACAACTCCCTCTATTCAACATCATTTGCGTGAGTCTAAATTTTCTGCTGAAATTATTTCAGGTCTCAGTAAGTATTTTAATTAAGAACAGGAAATTTGAGAAGTGTTGGGCAGTGGCTGGGAAGGGTTTTGGAGCCCCAAATGAGCAATTTGCAAGCCAGGTCTGAATCCCCAATGGGAGTTACACTTGACATGATGCCAAACCAAAATGTTGCAATGCTACCCCATCTGGGAATCTCAGTTAAGGTGACCATCTCCAGTTGCACCTATTCCTGGAGGTGATATCACATGACTGTCCCACCCTCTTAAACCACATCGCTCTCCTCCCTCGATCTTCACATCACTCCAAATACACTGCTGTTAACGTACACTGGTAGTGAAGGGAGTGAATGCTGAAAATGATACATATGGTGTCATTTAGGTCAGTTGTTTTGTCCTGGATGGAGTCGAGCATCTTGAACATTGCTGGATCTGGACTTTTCCAGGCAAGTGGGAAGTATTCTATCACATTCCTGACTTGTGTCTTTGGAGACGTCCATTTGAAATTTCCTTGTCTGTTTCTTAAATGAGAGGACATTTGCCCAAATGGGGAATGCTTTAACTTAAGACACAGAAAGGGAAGGTTTACATGACACGCCAATACAGATTGTATCAAACATTGGTAACAGCATGGCCTGTGTCAAGCCACAATAACAGTACATATAGTAATGACAACAGGACGCAGTGAAGCTTGTAATGAGAGAAGGTGACAGTGATGAGCATCAGGAGTAAGTGGCAGTACAAATAAAACCGACAGTGAATGACAGATTGCTATGATCTGTCAATGTCCCTGTTTTAGTGGGGTCCCACTCCACATCATTATAATCAACGTGCATGTTATTTGTAGACTGTGGTCTTATCTGTCACATATTGTAGATTCAGTCTATAGAGTCACTGGGTTTCAACTCAATCTGTGCCGTCACCAACTCTTGAGGAAATCTGTACTGCGAGCTCCTCTCACTTGTCTGCATTGTCACCTAGTCTCCCCAGTCACCTCTCGTTGGTCTGATCTCCACTACCACACAAACTATATTAATAGATGACCATCCAAACTCCCTGTTTCGCAAAGAATGAGTTACATTTAAATAGCACCTTTACACAGTATAAAGAAATTGAGAAATAAATTGAGCCACATGAGGAGATATTCAGACAGACATCCAGAAGGTTGGCCAAAACAGTTAGATTTTAAGAAGCGTGTTAAAGGATGAGAAAGAAAAGTAGAGGAGTGTATAAGCTTTGAGGAGGAATTTCAGAACTTGGGGCCTATTTCACCAAACACAGATGGCATGGCAGGGAAAATTATGGATGCACAATCCTCCAGGTTTGGAAGGTGACCGATACCTCAGGGGCTTGTGAGGATGGAGCAGATTACAGTGATGAGGCAGGATGAGGCTATGGAAGGATTTGAAATCAAGGATGAGAATTTGAGAATTAAACTGTCACAGGACCAGAAACCAATGCATGTCAGTGAGCACAGAAGTTGATAGGAGTAATAGGACAGAGTGTAAGTCAGGATATGGGATGCTGAGCTTAGCACAAGCTGCACTTTATTTAGATTTCAAGGTCGGTGGCTGTGCCAGGATTGCAGGGGACAGTTGAGTTGAGAGTGAGCATGAATGAGGGTTTCAGAAGGTGATACTGAAGTGAAGTCAGACAATGTCATAGAGGTGGAAATAAAGGATCTTAGAGGCAGCATGAGTCGGTGGTCAGAAGCTCATTCTCAGGGTCAAGTCCAACACCAAAGTTACAAACAATCTGGTTCAGCTCAGACTATTACCAGTGAGAGGGATAAAGTTAGCAACAAGAGAACAGAATGCGTGGCAGAAATAGAGACAAGACTCCAATCTTCCCAATATTTTGATTAGTGGAAACTTCAGGTCAGCCAAAGCTGCTATCAGGCAATCAGGGATGGTGGAAAGGTTGAGACAGTCGATGGGGATATCTGTAGATGTGTGGAAGCTGGTATTAAAACAGAAAGTGTTGGATAAACTCAGCAGGTCTGGCAGCATCTACGGAGGGAGAAACAGAGTGAGCATTTCAATTCCTACATGACTCTTCTTCAGAACTGATGGGTTTTGTATCAGAGTAAAAAATGGTGGAGAGGAACAAGTGGAATAGAAGGGAAGGTTACAGGTCAAAGGCTGTAAACTGTTTAAGCAGAAGTAAGATGTCATTCTGCAACTTGCACTGGACTTCCCTGGAACAATGTAACATGCCTAGGGCAGAAATGTTAGCACGAGAGCAAGATGGTGTATATTAAAATAACACAGTACCCCTAAGATGTGATGGGCACGTTTGCAGACTGAAGAGAGGGAAGCCTCAAATTGTACACCCAGGCTGTGCTTCAGACACAAACCCTCCTTCATTTTGGTAATACTCCTCCCTTGCTAAATCCTGTGTCTCATTTGCACGGTTTACTTGCAGCAGAGATGACCAGTTTTTTTTTAAAAATAGGATCCCCACAGTATGGAAGCAGTCCATTCAGCCCAACAAGTCCACACCAACCCTCCAAACAGCATTCCACCCAAGACTCTACTCTATCCTTGTACTTCTATGCCTAATGTATCTACACATCCCTGAAAACTACAGGCAATTTAGCATGGCCAATCCACTTGACTTGCACATCTTTGGACTTTGGGACGAAATTGGAGCACCTGGTGGAAACCCACACAGACACAGGGAGAATGTGCAAACTCCACACAGACAGTCGCCCGAGGCTGGAATCAAACCTAGGTCCCTGGCGCTGTGAGACAGCAGTGCTAATCACTAAGCCACCGTGCTATTAACACCCACTTTGCAACTGTACTTTTCCTCTTCTCTGTAACAATTACCACTCCCTTTGCCATTTGTTTTGTGACATCTGTGAACTCTATTTGCCCCTGTCCTACAACCTTTTCCTGACCTTCCCTTCTGTTTCACTCGCTCCCTGCTACCTTTATCAACAGCACAAGACCATCACTTTCCCACCTCTCTTCAGTTCCGATGAAACATCACATTGGACTTGCAATGTGAACTCTATTTATCTCCCCAAAGACACTGCCAGATCGGCTGAGGTCCTTCAGCACTTTCTGTTTTATTTCAGCTTTCCGCCTCTGTGGGTTTTTGCGTTTCTTTTAATGTGGAAGCTGATGGCGGGTTTTCAGAGATCTGCAAAAGGAGCTGAGTGTGGATGAAAAATGGGAGGGTGAACCTTGGAGGAAACACTAGAGGAGACCACGCAGGAGGAGGTAGAGAAGCCATTGTAAATGATTCTCCAGCCAGCACTCAATGGATCAGGCTGGATGACAGGCAGAGGTTTTGGAGAAGGATAATGCAACCAGATCAAAGGATGCAGCCAGGCCCCGAAAGATTAAGCAGGGATAGTCTACTGAGGTTACAGCCACATAGGCTGTAATTTGTGACTGAACAGCATCAAGAGGAGATGGCAGTACAGTCAGTCCTGAGAACAAACAACAGTACAGATAGTATTGAGAGTCAACAATACATTCAACAAGATAAGCACTGGCAATGAAGAGAGCAAGTAGATATTTATAGAGTGCTGAGGGCTGCAACTAGAAGCTGCAACAGTGACTGGTGATAGCTGCAAAATATCGAGACAGGAGTGAGGTGGAGAGAGTGTACTGTTTATTAGGAGGCAGTAGGGTGTGTGTGTGTCTGTGTGTGCATGTGTGTGTGATTGTGAGAATGTGACCATGTGTGTGTCTGTGTGAAGTTGCACGCAGCTGTCTATGTGTATCTCCTGTACATGTGTCTGAGTGTCTGTATATGTGTGCAGATGTATGCTTCTGTGTATCAGTCTGTGTATGTGTCTGCATGTATACACACTGACACACTTACGTCTGTGTGTGCACATGCCTGCAAGTGTGTGTCCTTCTATGTTTCTGTATCTACATGTACATGTATCTGGGTAAATCTGGCTGAGTGAGTGTCACTATGTGTGTGGGACTGTGAATATATCTGTGTGTGTTTCTGTTTGTGTCTGTGCGTGTACCTGTGTGAATGCCTGTTCTTTTGCATATTTCTTTCTCTCTCTCTCTCTCTCTGCCTGAGTGTCTGACGGTGCAGGATACTCACACGACCCAGAGCGCTGTGATGGTGGAGACGGACAGGCTAACGGGCAGGATGACCCAGGCTGTCATTCCAGGAGGCAGGCGGTGTCTGGCACGGTCCGAGACATGAGGACGAGCTTATCCTGTCACTGCAAACACAACCAGGGAGCGGGAATCAGAAAATACCACCGGAGCCAGGGCAATGCAGGAACGGTAACAGCCCACCGACTCGTCCCCTCCTTCAAAAAAAGTCACATTTATACTTCTGCCTGTCTTGAAAATAGTCCTGAAATATTCCTAAACTCCACATTTTGAAGCTGAGCCTGTTGTTTACACTGAGGTGGGGGTCGCTCCATTTAACTCTGCAAGCAGAGGTCAGGGTCTGGGAGTGAGCAGCGCCGGGTCCTCCAAATCCCGCAGAGTTACAACCTCAGCCCCCACCCCCGCAAACAACCTCCGGCCCCGTCTCTCCCCTCCATCACTTACTGATGTCGCCCTCGCACGGCCCCGGGGACCCGCGGATGCTCCCAGCCCGCGGGATGTCTCAGAGCTCCGGCAGCAACTGCAAGTCCAGCGACTGACTCACCGCTGCCTTCCGAGCGCTCCAACTGCAATCCGCCGCGATCAGCGCAGCGCTAGAGGGCTCCCCTGAGACAGAGATACAATCACTGTGGGCCGGGGGGAGGGAGAGAAACTGAGGCACGGTGACTGCGAGAGACACGGGCAGGGGGAGAGATAGAAACTAGACCGAGAAATCACTGGGAGAGACACGGGCAGGGGTGAGATGTAAATTAACTGAGAAATACTCACCGGCGGGAGAGAGATATAAACTGTTTGAGATATACTCGCTGGGAGAGACACGAGCGGGGGAGAGATATAAACTAACTGAGATAGACTCACTGGGAGAGACACAGGCAGGGGGAGAGATATAAACTAACTGAGATAGACTCACTGGGAGAGACACAGGCGCGGGAGAGATATAAACTAACTGAGATAGACTCACTGGGAGAGACACAGGCAGGGGGAGAGATATAAACTAACTGAGATAGACTCACTGGGAGAGACACAGGCAGGGGGAGAGATATAAACTAACTGAGATAGACTCACTGGGATAGACACAGGCGGGGGAGAGATATAAACTAACTGAGATAGACTCACTGGGAGAGACACGAGCAGGGGGAGAGATATAAACTAACTGAGATAGACTCACTGGGAGAGACACAGGCAGGGGGAGAGATATAAACTAACTGAGATAGACTCACTGGGAGAGACACAGGCAGGGGGAGAGATATAAACTAACTGAGATAGACTCACTGGGAGAGACACAGGCGCGGGAGAGATATAAACTAACTGAGATAGACTCACTGGGAGAGACACAGGTGGGGGAGAGATATAAACTAACTGAGATAGACTCACTGGGAGAGACACAGGCAGGGGGAGAGATATAAACTAACTGAGATAGACTCACTGGGATAGACACAGGCGGGGGAGAGATATAAACTAACTGAGATAGACTCACTGGGAGAGACACGAGCAGGGGGAGAGATATAAACTAACTGAGATAGACTCACTGGGAGAGACAGGCAGGGGGAGAGATATAAACTAACTGAGATAGACTCACTGGGAGAGACACAGGCGGGGGAGAGATATAAACTAACTGAGATAGACTCACTGGGAGAGACACAGGCAGGGGGAGAGATATAAACTAACTGAGATAGACTCACTGGGAGAGACACGAGCAGGGGGAGAGATATAAACTAACTGAGATAGACTCACTGGGAGAGACAGGCAGGGGGAGAGATATAAACTAACTGAGATAGACTCACTGGGAGAGACACAGGCGGGGGAGAGATATAAACTAACTGAGATAGACTCACTGGGAGAGACACAGGCAGGGGGAGAGATATAAACTAACTGAGATAGACTCACTGGGAGAGACACAGGCGGGGGAGAGATATAAACTAACTGAGATAGACTCACTGGGAGAGACACAGGCGGGGGAGAGATATAAACTAACTGAGATAGACTCACTGGGAGAGACACAGGCAGGGGGAGAGATATAAATTGAGATACACACAGGACAGGCAGACTGACAGAATACTGGTGAGACAGAGATATTCTAATTGGGATAATACAGACAGTGAGAAAGAGACTGAGAGATAAACACAGGTATAGAGAGATATAAACGAACAGAGACATACATACTACGAGGGAGAGACAGACATCAGAATGGGGGGGAATTACAGACACTGACAGAGAGTATAAGATACACTCACAGGCAGAGAGTCAGACACCTGGGGGGTGGGAGAAGGGTTGGGGGGGAAAGAGATATAGGTTGGGGGCATGGCATGAAAGGGGGAAGGGGAGGGAATTGGGTGTGGGGGGCAAAGAATGGGAGAGAGACGAGTTGGGTGGGGGGCAAAGAATGGGAGAGAGACGAGTTGGGTGGGGGAAGAAGGGGAGAGAGACGAGTTGGGTGGGGGGGTAGAAGGGGAGGGAGACGAGTTGGGTGGGGGAAGAAGGGGAGGAAGACGAGTTGGGTGGGGGAAGAAGGGGAGGGAGACGAGTTGGGTGGGGGAAGAAGGGGAGGGAGACGAGTTGGGTGGGGGGGTAGAAGGGGAAGGAGACGAGTTGGGTGGGGGGGTAGAAGGGGAGGGAGACGAGTTGGGTGGGGGAAGAAGGGGAGGGAGACGAGTTGGGTGGGGGAGGGAGACGAGTTGGGTGGGGGAAGAAGGGGAGAGAGACGAGTTGGGTGGGGGGGTAGAAGGGGAGGGAGACGAGTTGGGTGGGGGGGTAGAAGGGGAGGGAGACGAGTTGGGTGGGGGGGTAGAAGGGGAGGGAGACGAGTTGGGTGGGGGAAAGAAGGGGAAGGAGACGAGTGGGGGAGAATGGGAGGGAGACGAGTCGGGGGGGAAGAAGGGGGGTACGAAGGGGAGAAAGATGTATTAGGGGGAGAAGCGGGGATCAAAGGGGGAGAAGAAGGGCTGGGAGGCGAGTCGAGGGGAAGAAGGGGAGGGAGATGAGTTGGGGGGGGCAAGAAGGTGGGGAAGAAGCGGGGAGACGAGTCGGTGGGAGTAGAAGGGGAGTGACAGGAGTCGGAGGAAGAAGGGGAGTGAGACGAGTCGGTGGGAGTAGAAGGGGAGTGACAGGAGTCGGAGGAAGAAGAGGAGTGAGACGAGTCGGGGGGAATAGAAGGGGAGTGACAGGAGTCGGAGGAAGAAGGGGAGTGAGACGAGTCGGGGGGAATAGAAGGGGAGTGACAGGAGTCGGAGGAAGAAGGGGAGTGAGACGAGTCGGGGGGAGTAGAAGGGGAGTGACAGGAGTCGGAGGAAGAAGGGGAGTGAGACGAGTTGGGGGGAATAGAAGGGGAGTGACAGGAGTCGGAGGAAGAAGGGGAGTGAGACGAGTCGGGGGGAGTAGAAGGGGAGTGACAGGAGTCGGAAGAAGAAGGGGAGTGAGACGAGTCAGGGGGAATAGAAGGGGAGTGACAGGAGTCGGAGGAAGAAGGGCAGTGAGACGAGTCGGGGGGAGTAGAAGGGGGGTGACAGGAGTCGGAGGAAGAAGGGGAGTGAGACGAGTCGGTGGGAGTAGAAGGGGAGTGACAGGAGTCGGAGGAAGAAGGGGAGTGAGACGAGTCGGGGGGCAAGTAGGGGAAGGAGATTAGTTTGGGGGGAGAAGGGGAGGGAGACAAGAGGGAGAGAGATAAAATAACTGGGAAAACATAGTGTGAGAGGAACTGAGAGATTCAGTGTCAGGGAGGGAGACAGACAAGGAAAAGGCACAGATGGGAAGAGAGATTAACTGGAAAAATACAGACAAAGCAGTGAGAGATAGAGGGGTATGAAGTACGAGGTAAAGCTAACACAGAAAGTGCCTGAGGGAGAGACAGGTTAGCTCGTCTGAAAGAGATTAAGTAATGTACATGGGAAAGGACCGAAAGAGGGATAGCAAAACTGAGAGAGAGAAAATAAAAGTAAACTAATTGAAAAGACACTAAGAAAGGCAGATAAAGAGAGTGAGACAAATATCTAGGAGACTGATGGAAAAACTGAAAGATTAACAGAGAAACTGAGATGAGATTAGGTTAGACTAGATTCCCTACAGTGTGGAAACAGGCCCTTCGGCCCACCAAGTCCACACCGCCCCTTGCAGCATCCCGCCCAGACCCATCCCCCTTTAACCCACACACCCCTGAACACTACGGGCAATTTAGCATGGCCAATCCGCCTAGCCTGCACATCCTTGGACTGTGGGAGGAAACCGGAGCACCTAGAGGAAACCCACACAGACACGGGGAGAATGTGCAAACTCCACACAAGACAGGTACCCGAGGAGAAAGACAATGAGAGTTGACAGTCTGATGGAGAGACAGAGACTGAAAGACAAAGACTGAGTGTGTAAAGAGACAGAGGGAGAAACTGAAACAATGACTCAAAAAGAGATACTGAAAATTTGTAGAGCAACAGATTATGAAAAAAACAGAGAGAAGGAGAGATAGTAAAAACTAGTGATTGAGAGACTGGGGGGTACATGATGGACCACTGAGAGACAGCAAGGGCGATAAAGAGAGTGACTGAATCCTACTTCGTTCAGGGGCACTAACAGAGAGAGAGAGAGGTAGCGGGGGGGGGGGGGAAGTAGCATCACATGGTGAGCAGCTGGAACCCTTGATCCCCAATTCTGTGGTAGGGGATTGGACTGGAAGATGCTTTCTACAAAAAAAATGCCTGGGAAGTAAAGAAACACAGGATTTGGTGGCAAAAACAAAGTTGCTGAAAAAGCTCGGCAGGTCTGGCAGGATCTGTGAAGGAGAAAACAGAGTTAATGTTTCGGGTCTTCAGAACAGTTCTGAGGAAGCGTCACCAGACCTGAGACGTTAACTCTGTTTTCTCCTCCACAGATGCTGCCAGACCTGCCAAGCTTTTCCAGCAACTTTGTTTTTGTTCCTGATTTACAGCATTCGCAGTTCTTTTGGTTTTTATACAGGATTTGTTGATTTTTGCCTCCACCTTCTATGTTAATTAAGGGGAGGAAATCTCAGATTATACAGTTCCAAAGAGGTCACAGTCTCCAGGAAGCGTGCGCTGGAGCTCAGGGGTTGTCGCCCTCATTTGTGAGTTCATATCACACACCAAAAATCTGAGCCAATCATTTAGATCAACACTTTCCAACAGTACCAGAAGACAGCTACAATGTCAATGTTGGAATAAAATAAATTAAGGCCTCACTGTCTGCACTCTCAAATGGAAGAGACGCCTTGACACAATTTCAAGGAAGTGCAACAGACATGTCCTAGTCCGCTAAGCAATATTTATTCCCTAACTGATGTCATTAACAACAGACAGGGATATGGGCTAAAGGCAGGAGACTGGCACTGGACAGTAGATCCTATGCAGGCATGTTGGGCCAAATGGCCTCCTTCAGTGTGTAACAATTCAGAGATTATATTGCCGTTTTGGGGGAGCCTGCTGTGTTCAAACTCTGCCCCATTTTCCTATATTGTGACAGCGAATACATTTCAAAACGGTGTTTTATTGGCTGTAAAGCACTTAGGGGATGTCCTGAGGTTGTGAAAGAGCACTACAAAAATGCAAGTCTCCCAGTTACCTACAATTGAAGTCTGTATACCTTAACTGATCCATCCAGGCAGCTCCTCTACTTTGCCCATCGTTGCAGCAGTTAGGTCCAATGGTTTTTGCTTCCACTGTTCGCTGGGTTCTGTTCAGGAGTCGAATATCTGGTGTGTAAAGAATCTTCTAGTAAAGCTAGTGGTGAAGCTACCTTTAACTAGTTCGAACCCATGTCCCATTTGCATAATTATATTGAAGGATCAGTCATTTCCATTTTCTTAATTATGAGATACATAAGATCATCTCTCAGACGCCTTGATCCAGACTAATATAAACTAGCATTCTTGTGTATCACATGTAACACCTAAAGTGAGCCTATGATTATATTACTGACTGATACATGGGATTAGTGGAGACTCCACTTTGCTGCCACTATGACGACTTGAGCAATGTGCTTCTCACTTTGAAAGTCATGGATCTTTGTCAGGACAGTGTACGCATAGGGGAAGCTAGGTAAACACATGGAGGAGAAAGAAACAGAAGGATAAGCTGTTGATGAATACAGTGAGGAGTTGATGTGGGGTGTAAACCCTGACATTGTCAATTGGCTGCTCTCTTTCCTCAGCAAGAGGTTTGTGGGTCTGAGTCCCATGTTGGAGGCTTAGACCCAAAGCAATAGTCTGGCACTCTCATGTACACTGATGGAATGCAGCATTGTTCAAGGTGCTAACTTTCAGATCTGACATAGATGAGACTGAAGTAATCCAAAAATATGTGGCATGAATCGCTGAGGTGTATATCATTGTCACACCTTTGATCAAAGATGGGACACACTGCAGCAAAGGAGAAAGGTAAAAGATTTAAGATTTTATGGTTCACTTTAACTGTAAGAACCAAGTCAATTTTAATAGTTTTAACCAACCTGTTCAGGCACACATCCAAAGCAGGTGGAACTTAAACCCAGACTGGCTCAGAGACAGGAACACTACTGCCACACCACACAAGTGCTTCACTTGCAATTATAGACTGCGTTTGGGAGGGCCAATCTAAAAGTTTACTAATTCTGATTAGATAGAAGACCTGATTAATGTTCAAATATGTTTTCTCAAGTTTTACAGAACATATTAAGTTTATCATAACTAGTGTAAAGGGAATAATATTTAATAAAAGCAGTGGTATCAGTCCATCCACTTTGAGACGTCAGTTTGTGACACTGAGTGATTGGCACACATCTCTGGTCTTGTTCTGGTAACTGAAACTCCTCTTTTATCTTCAGTCAATTCAACAATGTAATTGAGTTACATTTGGAGCTTTTTCTGCCTGTTTTTTCAGCAATCTGTACGGTACTGTGCAAAACTGTTACATCCACACAGTGGTTTTTACAAGCCTGTCACTGAGTATCTCTGTAACCTTCTCCAGCCCTTCTCTCAGCACTCCACTTCCTTCTATTTGTGACCTTGAGTTCACCACTCAGGCCCTAAGCTCTAGGATCAGTCTTTGTGCTTCAGACCATGAGATTATTGTTAGTTTTTATTATTACCAGGTATTTTCCCAATCAAACCTGTTCAGTGATGTCATTACACACCTCTACAGCAGATGTGACTTGAACCTGAGTGTCCTGGCTCAGAGATAGGGACACTACCATTGTGCCATAAGAGCCCTTTGTATTACTGTTATTATTGTCATTAATCATGTAAGCATAATGCTTTCTTCATGAACAGAGGCATTTCAATCTAATTGTTTTCAATTGGCTAAGTAGTATCCACCCAATTCCTTATTGATTTCTTTAAAAATAATAGCCATCTTATAGCATCATTCACTGAAATACCAATCATTTTACAAGATCATCCCTCAACTCACAAACCCAAAGTCTCATTTCATTGTCCCTACTGGGTGTCAGGGAGCAGAGGTTTGGAAACTCTGCTCTACTGCAACCAGAGCTGTGCTTCAAAACAAGTCTCTGGGTCGAGATCAAGAGTTCACAGACCGGACTGTCTCATCTTTTGGATGTTCTTTATCATCCTAGACCATAAAATATGACAAGCAGTTACCCGGTGTCTTTAACACACAGTAATACTGCAACAGACATTAAGCAGAAGTGATCAGACAAAACTTTGTCACGTTTTTAAGCTCAGATGGGCAAAATCTTAGTCAAAATTGTGAGATTTAAGGAGCACCATTAGGCGGGCAGACAGACAGCTGGCAAAGGGGAGACGTATAGCAAGAACTGATTCCAGAGTTTAGGGCCTGAATGCTGAAGTCAGGGTCACAAATGGATGATGCAGAGTACTGAGAAGGTTGTAGGGCTGGAGAAGGTTACAGAGATAAAATGGGGCACTCCATACAGAGGTAGTTTATATTATGTGAATGTAATAGCTTTGCACAGCACCATACAGCTTGGTGAATAACCAGAAAAAGAGATTCCTGATGTAACTCAACTAAGTTGTTGAACTAGTCTTGGGTCTTGTGATAACAACACTATTGTTTTAAGTAGATAGTCTGTTTGAATTGAATGTGTTGATATATAATTTGTCTGACCCAAACAAAGCATATGTGCCAAATAAATGTGATTGAGATTTCATCGATAGGACAGACATCTTTATTGGCGAGGTGTTGGGAGGGGAACTCAATGGGTGTTGGGCATGGCTAGGTGCTGGCAATGTCCTTTTGAGCCAGTAGATTGTGGGTTCAATCACTATCCCAGCTAGACTACACATTGTGACTGCTGACGCTCCTGTGCAGTAGTGAGGGAGTGCGGCACAGTCAAAAAGTGCTGTCTTTCAATTGAGTTACATTTCACATCTCTTCTTCTGATTATCCACCAAGCTGCATGGTATTGTACAAAACAATTCCATCCAGACAATTTACAAGTGGCTGTGTGTGGAGTATCCCATTCTGTCTTTGTCACCTGTTTTTTCTGGTACAACCTTCTCAGAATTTTGCGTTTTTCCATTTGTGGCCCTGACTTCAACTCTCCATTGTTTATTAACACACAGCAGCATATTAACCTTTCCCTGTTTTATTGCATTTGATTGGCTGCCAGAAAATCTCACTTATGCTTGCTGTGTTTCTACACTTTTCCTGGAGCATTGTGCAAAGTGGTTGACTACCAGGTAGACTAATTAATGGCCTGACAGACATGGCAGGAATGTGTCTGCCTTCGCATTGTTCCCTTTATGTAGTGGATGGTGTATTGGGCTCTGACAGCTAATGGGCGAAGGAGCAGAGCCTTCTCCTCCAATCACACACAAATATCCCACTGGATGTGAATCTGGATCTGCAGTTTCTACTCACCATTCCTGTCTGGAGTGGGAATCGTTTCCTCCACTTCCTGACTCAGAAGCACACAAGCTGCTATTGTGGCAAAAGCTTCTTTCAGTCTGAGGTTCCAAAGCATCTTATGTGTTCCTCTCCTGGCTCAGTTTAGATAAAAGGTGCTGCCATGTCAAGGAAAATGGTCCCAAATTCGATACCAGTGCTGAAACACTGGAATACTGCAGAATTAAAAAGGATTTTGGTCCCTCATGACTATCAGAGGATTAGAGGACAGTTAGAGACAGTTAGAGAAGATAGCCATTTGACCTGGATGTATGCTGCTCATGCAGGATCAAGTAGACAAGAGAGCATGGACCCATATCCCAACATAGGTTAACAATAAATTGTTTTATTTGGAATTAATACCTTTCAGGCGTTTCACAAATATAAGAGTGGGTGTTGAACATTAACTGATTTGGCAAAGGTGATCAAAGTGAAAGATTCTGAAGTAGGCACCTGACCATGAAGAGGAATAGTAGCGAGGCTGGGGGACATTTTCACACTGATGGACTGACAGCTGGAGGCTCTGTGGAGCAGAGGACAAGAGATAATAAAGAGGATATCAGACGAAGAAGAAGACAGCAACGGAGCAACAAATGTATAAAATAAAACTCTCAAAAGCCAGGGGCCATTAATATTAGATAATTTTGGAAAACATCACAAATAAACTCAGAAAATATCTTCTGGCAGAGATTTTGAACATGCTACCACTTGGCATATTTGAGACAAGTTACAGACACTAATAATGCTAAACCAGAAAGACGGATGAAATCAGAGAGATAGAGGGACACGTCGATACAGGGAGGAGAAGATTATGTAAGCAGAAAGATGTAAAGATCAGCTTGACCTGTTGTGTTGAATGGCCTGTTCCTCTGGTATCACTTCTGTATCACACGTAGAGCTGGAGGTCATTGCAAAATTGCACATGAAAGAGAGGGACTGAAAGTTCATCTTGAGCAATAACACCAATTTGTAGCATCCCTGTCTATAATATGCCAAACACTGTCATACTGACTTCAATTGAATTGTTTGAGTGAGTCGATTAGTGAGCAGTCAGTATTACTACCTGTTACATATGAGCCCAAAGACTGAAATTTTGTGCTCCTAAGATGTTGCTTGGCCTGCTGTGCTCATCCAGCTCGACACTTTGTTCTCTCGGATTCTCCAGCATCTGCAGTTCCTACTATGTCTTCTACCTCAAGTGTTTTGATTCGGGAAGAAATAATCAGGGCTGACAGTTTCAGGAGGACAGGGAGGAAAATGAAGGAGTGAATATATTTACGTAGGCTGGGGAAATTCAGCTTTAAAGACAAGGTCAGGTTTTCTGTCGTCTGAATGGACCCATCTCCCTCATTGATTGTTACCGTGATCTCTTCAAACGATTGCAAAATCTGAAAAGTGGACAGGAAATTATCCAGTTTTAGCTACTTAATAGGATTGTCTGGCAACCAGGAAGTGAAGGCATTGATCAGTACTGCCCAGATGCCCTGATGAGTCATCAGTTTAAGGTAATAATCTTGCACAGAAGGATGAAGATATTGACATTACAGGAAGCACAGAACTGCATGTCTTCAACAGAAGACAGTCAGATAGAGGTATAAGTGTGTAGTCTGTTTCTGAACAATAATTCCTGAAGCTAAGCTGCAGAAAGCTATTATTGCTAAGGAACAACATGAACACTGGTAAAAGAATAGAAGTATCCAAACTATTGAAATGCACTGACAATAATAATCAGGAATATTAATAGCAGCTATAGCAGACAGCAAGAAAACAGTGAGCTGCTTATACAAGTAACGTTTCTGGATATTTTGTTTTCTCAGGAGTAAAGCACAAGCAGTTTCACAGAGGCAATTATTAGCTCTTAATATAACATAAGATATACACACCACCTTATCATATTACTTAAGACATCCTAAACCTACTCTATTCCATTCCTCTTGTGTTCAGCTCTTCTGTCCAAGTTTGGATCAAGTAATGAGATCAGAAGCTGAACGGCTCTGGTGGAACCCAAACTGGGCATCAATGAGCAAGTTACTGAGTAAATACTGTTTGATAGCACTGTTGCTAATCCCTTTCAATACTTTGCTGATGATTGAGAGTAGTACGAAGGGCCAGCAATTGGCCAGTCTGCATTTTACCTACTCTTTGTGGGCAGGGCATACCCGAGTATTTTTCCACATTGACAGGTAGATGTCAGCATTGTAGCTGCAGTGGAGTAGATTGGATGGGGGTGTTCTGAGTTCAGGTGGATAAATCAGATGGACTGAATTTTCTAGCAATAGCACTGAAGACTTGGGGCTCCAAATCTAGCCATACCCCTTGCCGAGCTGTTCTGGTACAGCTAAACACGAGTATCTGTCTCGCAATGTGGACAATTGCCCAAAGCTATCCTGCCCATAAAAAGCAGAACCAGCTCAAACCTGCCAGTTCCTGCCCAATCAGCCGACTGTCAATCATCAAAAAAATGATGGAAAGGATTGTGAATGGTGCCATCAAACAGCACATGGTAAATGCGATATAATGTGGATAAATGTGAGGTTATCCACTTTGGTCGCAAAAACAGAAATGCAGATTATTCTCTGAATGGTGGCAGTTTAGGAAAAAATTGAGGTGTTATGAGACCTGGGTATCATGGTGGAAGTTGCCAAAGGTTGGCATGGGGGTGCAGCAGGCGGTGAGGGAAGCTGGCTTTCATAGCGAGAGGGTTTGAGCATATGAATAAGGATATCCTGCTGCATTTATACGGGGCCTTCAGGAGGCCACACCTCGAGTATTATGTGCAGTTTTGCTCTCCTTGTCTGAGGAAGGAAATTCTTGCTATTGAGGGAGCCCAGCGAAGGTTCAATAGATTCCTGGGATTGCAGGACTGACAAATGAGGAAAGACTGGATCGACTGGACTTGTATTTGCTGTAATTTAGAAGAATGAAGGGGTGTCATATAGAAACACGTAAAATCCTGATGAGGAAAGAATGTTCCAATGTTGGGGAAGTCATGAACTAGAGTTTACAGTCTAACAATAAAGGATAATCCATTCAGGACCAAAATGAGGAAGAATTTCTGCACTCAGAGAGTTGTGAACCTGTGGAATTCTGTCCCACAGGATGCTGTTGGGGCCAGTTCACTCGATGTATTCAAGAGGGAGCTGGATATGGCCTTTGCGGCTAAAGGGATCCGGGGATATGGAGAGAAAGTGGGAATGAGATACTGGATTGCATGATCAGCCATGATCATACTGAATGGTGGTGCAGGCTCGAACAGCCAAATGGCCTACTCCTGCACCTATTTTCTATGTTTCTATGTCATAACCTGCTCATTAACACTCAGTTTGGGTTCCATCAGGGCCAATTAGCTTTTGACCTCTTTACAGCCTTGGTCCAATCAAAAAAGCTGAAGAGTTTAGAGTGATTACCCTTGACATCAAGGCAGCATTTGACCAAATATAATATCAAGGCGCCCAAGTAAAACTAGGGCCAAAGAAAATCAGGGAGAAACTCGTTATCAGTTGGAATCATACCCAGTGAGATGGAAAATGGTTGTAGTTCTTGGAGGTCAAGCATCTCCATCTCAAAACATCTCTGCAGGAGTTCCTCAGGGTAGTGTCCAAGGTCCAACCACCTTCGGCTGCTTCATCAATGACCTTCCCTCCATCATAAGATCAGAAGTGGGGATGTTTGCTGATGACTGCACAATGTCCAGCAGCATTTGCAATTCCTCAGATACTGAAGCAGTTCAAGTTCTTATAGAGCGAGACCTGGTTTGGGCTGAAAAGTGACAAGTAAAATTCACATGACTCAAGTGCCACATAATAACCTTCTCCAACAAGACAGAATGGAATCATCACCTCTTCACATTCTACAGTATTACCAACATTAAATCTCCCAATAGCAATATTCTGGGCATTACAGCATCAGAAAATGAATTGAACAAGCAATATTAATACTATGACTACAAGAGCAAGTCAAAGGCTAGGAATTCTGTGGACAGTAACCCACTTCCTGTCTCCTTCAAGCCTGCCCACAGTCTACAAGGCTAAAGTCAGGAGTGTGACAGAATAGTTCCCATTTGCCTGGATAAATGCACCTCCAAAAACACTTAAGAAGCTTGACAGCATCCAGGACAAAGCAGGCCATCTGATTGGCACCATCACCATAAACAATCACTCCGTTTCCACCACTCCCACCAATGTACAGCAGTAACAGCGTGCACCATCTACAAGATGCATTGCAAAAACTCACCAAGGCTCCTTAGACAGCAGCTCCAAGCCTGAGACCTATACCATCTAGAAGGACAAAGGCAGCAGATGGATGGGAACACCACCACCTGCAAGTTCCCCTTCAAGGCACTCATCATCCTAAGTTGGAAACATATCACCATTCCTTCAGCGTCGCTAGGTCAATATCCTGCAACTCCCTCACTAAGAGCACTGTGGGTGTAACTACATCACATGGATAGTAGCTCACCTTCTTTAGGGCATTGGCAATATTGTATATGGTGATCGCTCTGAAAAGGTTAATGTTCACATCACATTGTCTACACCCATTGCACTGATGTCACACACAGGCAAAATGTTTTACTGTAGTTACTGGAGGGACCATATATGCACCAGCCCCTGAAGTTCCTTACAATTACTCCTGGCCATATGTGGTTGTGTTTATTGTTATTTTAGAACAACATGTCTTCTGTAGATAGTCTGCAGAGGTGTGTCCTCTGCCGATATTCTAGATGGACCCCAGGCATAGCAAAAACAAAGGATTGGGGGCAGCAAGCGATCTGAAAAACACCCTTGTCCAGTACATACTTGTAGAGATGGAAAATATCACAAAACTTATCTTGGAGAGTCCTAACAGCACAAGTGGTGCAGCCAGTATCATCCGCATCCTGTGAACAAATAAGAATGAAAGAACTGTAAGGGCAGGATTCCTGGGAGGCTGGAATTTGTGCCACTTCCCATTGTGTCAGCACCAATCTTCCTCCACGACCATTTCTGAGGAGGCCACCTTAAGGGGAATTTTCCAGTCGGAAGGCAGGGCCCGCACTGTGGCTGAAATGCAGTCAGTGAATATCAGATAGTGATGGGGTGGAATGGGCCAGGATCGGTATGAGTTGCCCCATACAGTCAAGGAACAGCAGCTTATGGCTGATCTTCAAGCATATGTTTTAGATTTGATTTTCCAAGGGCACCTGTACATTATAGGGCTCTGTCCCAGTCTCTCCCTCTCTCTCTGCAAGCCTCAACAGTTTCCACTTCAGGTACTGGGCTGCAAATGTGTTCATAATAGAGGCGCTCCTGTTGTCTCTCCAGCTTCAGAGGACACCTACCAGACAACAGATAGCCCTAGACCTAATTTCCATGCTGGTTGACTGTTACCAAATTATTGCAGACCTGCATTTGATCCCAATGTCAGGATTTCAATTCCAATCAGACATTCTAGCCTTGGGTGCATTGATGATCATACTTCAGATATATGGAGAAAATTGATTCATTCTGAAAAGCTCAAGCGATCTCAAAATAATATTGCATGAATTTTGAATGCTGGTGGCAATTGAGATTGAAGAGTGAAGGGACAACTCTTTAAAACTGAGATGAGGAGGAATTCCCTCAGCCAGGTGAATCTGTGGAACTCTCTGCCACAGAAGACTGTGGAGACCAAGTAATTAAGTATATTTAAGACAGAGGTAGAAAGATTCTGGATTAATAAGGGGATCAAAGGCTATGGGAGAAAGCAGGAGAATGAGGTTGAGATATCAGGCATAATTGAATATTGGAGCAAATTCAATCAGCCAAATAGCCTAATTCTGCTCTTATATCCTGTCAACAATGGCATATTCAATTAGCAGGAAACCTAAAATCAGAGAGATAATGAATTCATCAAAAATACATGTTGGATCCCTAGCTTAAGGCTGTTTCACATCAGGAGCTACTATGTGTAGAGAAATGTACCAGATGCTATTGTAACCAGCGCTGTCAGTTAGTAAAGTTTATATCTGCCATTGGCATCAGAGATGCAGTAAATAGGGTAGCAACTGAATGGTTAAAATCTTCGGGTTATGTATATGCGAAGGAAATGTATCAGCTATTGCCTCATTAGACTGCAGAAGGTGCATTTAAATAATGGCTGTTTTTATGTGGAAATGCAATTTAGTTGTTTTGAGAAAGTGTTTGTTGCTAACTTGTGTCATATACCAGTTTGAACACAGGAGTATGTACAGAACTAACACTTTCCTTGCATAGAGATAGTAGGAACTGCTGATGCTGGAGAAGGGTCCCGACCCAAAATGTCAAACGTTCCTGCTCCTCTGATGCTGCTTGGCACGCTGTGTTCATCCAGCTTCACACCATGTTATCTCACTTTCCTTGTATATTGTGGTTTTAAGTTTAATGCAGGAGCTTAATTCTTTTAATCCTGCTTCTGTGAGAGCCCGAGTATGCAACATATGAACTCAAATACAGAGGTATTGTCACACCATCACCCAACAAATGAGTCACTGAAAATGAAAAGGAGCCTCTGACAAACAAAACGTAAACTCTGAAAATTATAATTTCCAATTCTGGGCACCAAAAGGGTATGAAGACTTTGTACAGGGTTCAGAAAAGATTTACTAGAATGGCTCCAGGGATTAAGGATTTCAGAGGAGCTGGGGCTACTTTGAGAACAGCCAAGAAACCAGAGAGGTTTTGATGGAGGTATTTAAAATGATGAAGTGTTTAGATGAAATAATGAGAAATTTTCCATTTTCCATTAAATATTCAGATGAACCCAGATTTCACTTCACTTAAATTTATTGCAAATAGAGGAAACACAAGGAAAACTCTCAGACAAAATATGCCTCAGATTTGGATTGCACTCCCTCTCCATTGAGGCACATTCATAGTCAAAAAGAAACTGGATAACTACTTGGAGAAAAGAAATCAGAGAAACATTGGGTGAGGGCGTAGGGAATAGAGGTGGGGCTGACTTAATTCCTCTTTGAACAAATTGATGCAAATGGGCTGAATAGCTTCCCTCTGTACTGCACTGTTCTATTGGAGTCAAAACACATCGCAAAGATGCCTGATAGAAGTTGATGAGGGGTTAAAAGGGGCAGGACAGGGAGGGGAGGTAAGGTGCCTAGAGGAAGGAGAAGACCTTGAGCCTTTAATTCCTCTCCCTGGTCCCCCACCCCTTCTCAATGAGTTCAGAAGGTCAGAACAGCTTGAATCCCATTCCTCATACTAAAAATGAAGACAGATGGCTCTGAGAAAGTGGCATCATGGCAGGTCACATTGTCACATTCTTATTTCAAACGTAAATGAATCAATCACACATAGGAATCAGTGAAACTATAATCTGTGTCCCTTACTCAAAGACAATGCATACATTTTGTTCACTGGGAGACTACATACAATATATTTGACTTTGATCACTGTTGCCCTGTTGAGACAGCAATTTTAGGGATTTGAAAGTTAATGTTATTATATGACATCAGACAGACAGCAGGCTCTCCTACAATAAATCCTAAAAGGAAAGAACAGCACATTTGAGCTCAAAGTCCCAACAGCAAGTCTCAAGAATTCCGGTGCAATTTCTGTTTGCTCCAGAAATTCTAGGCCAAGAGGGACAGCTCAGACCATCAATCTTTTCTCTTGTTTCAAACAGCACCTTTCAATTACTCGCTCCTTGAATGGACAGATATGAGCATCACCCAGTGGTGAAGCTTTGTAAGTCACTGTGTCTAAAAAAGACTAAAAGAACAGAAGTTAAGGACACAAGAATGTAAGTATGCTTAGAAGAGACAAATAAAGATAGAGGAAAGGAGAATGGGAGACAGGAAATTAATACTGGCTGAAAGGAGGCTGAAACAAGTTTTAGAAAACATTTTTATTTTAATTCACTCGCGCGATGTGGATGTACTGGCTGGCCAGCATTTATTACCTGCCCCTGGTTGCCCTTGAGGTGAGCTGCCTTCTTGAATTGCTGCAGTCCATGTGCAGTACCGTGAGAGACTCAGAGCAAAAGAGAGAGAGAAACAGAATGGTATAGGAAGCTATCATTCAAAAAACAGAGGTCAGAGCTGAACAACAACAAACTTAAATGAAATGAAAGGCACTTCCCATGAGTATTAGAAAAGAAAGTGTGCCATGGAACCAGCGAAGGAAGTGTTACGTCTGAAGAGCATAGCTTGGTCAAAGAGAAAAGATTAAAGAGTGTCTGAAAGGAAGAAAGTGAAGTCGAGGGGTGAAGGAAGGAAATTACAGAGGTTGGCACCTCAACAACTGAAAGTGACACCCTCACTGGTGAAGAATTTCTAATTGGAGAAGACCTGAAGTCCAGAATTAGAGCACAGCCGATATCTTGGAGGGCTGTGGAGCTGGAAGAGATTACAGAGACAGGGAGGGACAAGGTCAGGGAAGGAGTTGTTAATAAAGATGAAAACCTCAAAAATCAAGATGTTGCTTGAATGGGAAGCAGTGTCAAACAGTGAGCACAGAGGCAACAGGTGATCAGATCAAGCACGGTTAGCAAACATTTGAATGATCACAAGTTTACGGAGCGTAGAATGTGGACAAGCAGTGAGCAGTCCTTTGGAATGGCCAAGTCTAAAGGTTAAAAAGGTAGGGATGAGGGTTTCACCAGCTGAGATGGGGGTAAAGTCAAGCTATGTTACAGAGACTGAAAATAAATGCTGATATGATGGTGTAAGTACGTGGTTAGAAGCTTATCTCAGAAGGAAAGGTGAAACAACCACACATCAACGAATACCAGTCACGGTTGTACACAGAACAGTTTTTCCGCCGCCTTCGCCTCCACGCCTACTTCTTCAACCGGGAACCTAACCCTCCCTCCACTGACCCCTTCAGCCGCTTCCAACACAAGTCCTCCTCCTGGACACCACCCCCAGGCCTCCTACCTTCCCTCGACCTCTTCATCTCTAACTGCCGTCGAGACATTAACTGCCTCAACCTCTCCACCCCTCTCACCCACTCCTACCTCTCCCCCGCAGAACGGGCAGCCCTCCGCTCCCTCCGCTCCAACCCCAACCTCACCATCAAACCCGCAGACAAGGGTGGCGCAGTGGTAGTATGGCGCACTGACCTCTACATCGCCAAGACCAAACGCCAACTCTCCGATACCACCTCCTACCGCCCCCTTGATCATGACCCCACACCCGAGCACCAAACCATCATCTCCAACACCATTGATGACCTCATCACCTCAGGGGACCTCCCACCCACAGCCTCCAACCTCATTGTTCCCCAACCCCGCACGGCCCGTTTCTATCTCCTTCCCAAAATCCACAAACCTGCCTGCCCTGGTCGACCCATCGTCTCAGCCTGCTCCTGCCCCACCGAACTCATCTCCACCTATCTGGACTCCATTTTCTCCCCTTTGGTCCAGGAACTCCCCACCTACGTCCGTGACACCACCCACGCCCTCCACCTCCTCCAGGACTTCCAATTCCCTGGCCCCCAACACCTCATATTCACCATGGACATCCAGTCCCTGTACACCTGCATTCCGCATGGAGATGGCCTCAAGGCCCTCCGCTTCTTCCTGTCCTGCAGGCCTGACCAGTCCCCCTCCACCAACACCCTCATCCGCCTCGCCGAACTCGTCCTCACCCTCAACAACTTCTCTTTTGATTCCTCCCACTTCCTACAAAGGGGGTGGCCATGGGCACCCGCATGGGCTCCAGCTATGCCTGCCTCTTTGTAGGTCACGTGGAACAGTCCCTCTTCCGCACCTACACAGGCCCCAAACCCCACCTCTTCCTCCGTTACATTGATGACTGTATCGGCGCCACCTCTTGCTCCCCAGAGGAGCTCGAACAGTTCATCCCCTTCACCAGCACCTTCTTCCCCAACCTTCAGTTCACCTGGACCATCTCCAGCACATCCCTCACTTTCCTGGACCTCTCAGTCTCCATCTCAGGCAACCAGCTTGTAACTGATGTCCATTTCAAGCCCACTGACTCCCACAGCTACCTAGAACACACCTCCTCCCACCCACCCTCCTGCAAAAATTCCAACCCCTATTCCCAATTCCTCCGCCTCCGCCGCATCTGTTCCCACGATGAGGCATTCTATTCCCGCACATCCCAGATGTCCAAGTTCTTCAAGGACCGCAACTTTCCCCCCACAGTGGTCGAGAGCGCCCTTGACCGCGTGTCCCGCATTTCCCGCAACACATCCCTCACACCCCGTCCCCGCCACAACCGCCCAAAGAGGATCCCCCTCGTTCTCACACATCACCCCACCAACCTCCGGATACAACGCATCATCCTCGGACACTTCCGCCATCTACAATCCGACCCCACCACCCAAGACATTTTTCCATCCCCACCCTTGTCTGCTTTCCGGAGAGACCACTCTCTCCGTGACCCCCTTGTTTGATCCACACTGCCCTCCAACCCCACCACACCTGGCACCTTCCCCTGCAACCGCGGGAAATGCTACACTTGCCCCCACACCTCCTCCCTCACCCCTATCCCAGGCCCCAAGATGACTTTCCATATTAAGCAGAGGTTCACCTGCACATCTGCCTATGTGGTATACTGTATCCATTGTACCCAGTGTGGCTTCCTCTACATTGGGGAAACCAAGCGGAGGCTTGGGGACCGCTTTGCAGAACACCTCCGCTCAGTTCGCAATAAGCAACTGCACCTCCCAGTCGCAAACCATTTCCACTCCCCCTCCCATTGTTTAGATGACATGTCCATCATGGGCCTCCTGCAGTGCCACAATGATGCCACCCGAAGGTTGCAGGAACAGCAACTCATATTCCGCTTGGGAACCCTGCAGCCCAATGGTATCAATGTGGACTTCACCAGCTTCAAAATCTCCCCTTCCCCCACCGCATCCCAAAACCAGCCCAGATCGTCCCCTCCCCCCAGTGCACCACACAACCAGCCCAGCTCTTCCCCTCCACCCACTGCATCCCAAAACCAGTCCAACCTGTCTCTGCCTCCCTAACCTGTTCTTCCTCTCACCCATCCCTTCCTCCCACCCCAAGCCGCACCTCCGTCTCCTACCTACTAACCTCATCCCACCTCCTTGACCTGTCCGTCTTCCCTGGACTGACCTAGCCCATCCCTACCTCCCCACCTATACTCTCCTCTCCACCTATCTTCTTTTCTCTCCATCTTCGGTCCGCCTCCCCCTCTCTCCCTATTTATTCCAGAACCCTCACCCCATCCCCCTCTCTGATGAAGGGTCCAGGCCCGAAACGTCAGCTTTTGTGCTCCTGAGATGCTGCTGGGCCTGCTGTGTTCATCCAGCCTCACACTTTATTATCAAGGAAAGGTGAAACAGACTGGTTTAATCTCAGACTTGGACGGAGCTGGAGGGAACAGTTCCAAGCAATGTTTGGACTGGAGACGGAAAACAATGGCTGCAGGTTTTCCTAATATTTAATATCTGCATCTATATGCAAGCCATGGTCTAACCAATCAATAGCCACTTATAATACAGTGATAGAACAAGACTTTTATGTCATGATATTAGGAAGTGAGAAGACACCAGTCAGGAAAGAGCACGTGAAGAGAGAAATCTTAGACACTACACTAGTGAATTGTAATTGATAGCCTCTGGATGGACAGATGTAAATAAAAGAATGTTACAGCACTTAAGCAATTGAACAGCCTTACTTATAGATTAAGAGCATGCAGCCTCAAAGACAAAGTAAGTGACACACAAATGCCAGTCCAGGTCAGTACCTCAGTGATTGGGCAGCAGCATTGACTTAAAGCACCCAATACTGACCCTGCTACACAGAAAAGCTGCAGGGGGTGCTCTAGAGCCATGTATTGATAAGAAAATTAGGCCCAGCCTATTTACCCTCTCCCTTTAGCTCAAACCCTCCAACCTGGCAACATCCTCGTAAATCTTTTCTGAATCCTTTCAAGTTTCACAACACCTTTCCTGTAGCTGGGAGACCAGAACTGAACATAGTATTCTGAAAGTGACCTCGTCAATGTCTTGTACAGCCACAACATGACCTCCCAACTCCTATACTCAGTGCACTGACTATGCAAGTTTATTATTTTTAAGTTTCTTTTTATATTTACCAATTTTTCTAATCACCCTGGTCAGTGATGTTATTACTCACTTCTGGAGCACACAGGATTCCAACCCAGGTCTCAGTCCAGGAGTAGGGACACTACCATTGCAGCACAAGAGGGCCCACCGTGCAAGTTTACTTCCCACAAATTGTTCACATGTGGTTAATCACATTGTTAAAACTGTTTTTATTTAAAATTTAGTGAAGCAGGTGATGGTTATTTATTAACTGAGCACATATATATCTTGCATTCCTTTCCAACTCTGTTTTGAATTCGCCCATTTTCCCCCACTTTTGATGGTCTACATTGCCCTTGTACATAAATTAATCAATTGGAGAATACGGATGATTTACTGGTGGTGTTTAATAAATGAAAAATTACTATGAATGATTTTGTGAATTGAAAAAATATTTGTTCTGTGTAAGAGCGATCCCGGATGAAAAAAAAATTACAAAAAGGCATATATAGTTGGTGGTGGGACGGATCAGATAGCTCAGATGGCTGGATGGCTGATTTGTGAGACAGACTGATGTCAACAGCATGGATTCAATTCTTGCATTGCCTGAGGTTATCATGAAGAACTCTCCTTCCCAACCTCTTCCCTTGTCTGAGGCACGGTTTCTCTCATGTTAAAGAACCACTAGTCATTTCTCTCTAACGAGAGAGCAACCATAAGGTCTGATAAGACCATGGCAAATTTAGCTTACCTGAGCAGATTGTGTAGAATCTTTATCTAAAATAAAATATGTGTCTTGCCCAAGATTGGCATGCGGTAATAGAACTAGGACAGTCATAATGGGCCAAATGGAATCCTCCTGTGCCACAATAATTCTGTGACTCTATCAAAACCTCCAGTTGTGGGAATTTAAAACCAAATCTGACAGAGATAAAGAAAATACAAGTTGAAAATACAGTTAAACGGACTGAAGAGTTCAGCTCAGGTGTGGGTGAATGAGGATTGCTAGCAACTCAGCCAAGAGCTAAATTGTGAATGGATGAGAACAGAGGGTTAAAATAGCACACCCCAGAAGATCACCTCCAAGCTCAAAATTGTTTTTTAAAAAGCAGTCATCTCTCCATTCCCTTTATATTACAGGCCCCTGGAGTTAAAGGTCCACATGCCATGACCTTATTTGTCACTGTGCTCCAGCCTTTAGTGATATGTGGGCACACATAGCCAATCTGTTTTTCTACAGCTCCCAGCCTCTCACCAGTAAGAGAATATTTATAGAACCATCACAGCACAGGAGGAGACTATTTGGACCATCATATCTGTGCTAGCTCTCTGCAAACGCGGCTCCATTTCCCACTCTACAGCCTTTACCCATAGCCTCGCAGATTATTTTGGTTTCAGGTAACTGCCCAGTTCCCTTATTGTAGACATTTTTAAAATTTAAAATTCCTCTACTTCACACTCAGAGCATCCCAAATCCTAACCAATTAAACTTCACCTCACGTTGTTGATACTTTCACCAACCATTTTAAATCTACATCCTCTGTTTCTTAGTCTTCCTGCTAACAGCCTTTCTCTTTCTTCTGGCTAGAATTTGAACACCTCTACCAAAACTCCTCACTTCTCAGCATGGAAAAATCCAACTTCTCCAATGAATCTGCGCAGATGAACTTTCTCATCCCCAAGACTGTTCTCCTGAGTCTTTTCCGCACCCTTTCAAAAGCCTTCACATCCTTCCTAAAAAGAGATGTTGCAATAGGCTCCAATGAAAAGGCAGATGAGCCTCTGATGTATGCTATGATGTCTTGGTGACCTCAATAATCATGTGATTGAGACTCTGCTAGAAGGTTGGACCTGGAACAGCCGTAGGTGTGGATTTCTGCTGTTATGTCATCAGGTATGTATTGTTAATAAGCACTGTTTGAGGAAATAGCCTGAGGTCTGGTATTAGCTTATCTGAGCTCAATGAACATATGATGCTCAGAATTGGAACAGTGCTCCCGTTTAAGTTGAGCCACATTTTAATGCAGATTTATGACTGCTTTTGCACCACCCTTTCAAAGCTCAAAAGCATTATTTACCACTTTTGCAACCCACCCTGCCACCTTCCATGATTTGTGCACTTCAACATCAGTCTCTCTGCCCCTGCACCCCGTTTAGTGTCCTCCCTTTTCTCTTATATCTCCTCCAAAGAGACCTTGGAGTGCAGGTTCATAGTTCCTTGACATTGGAGTGGCAGGTAGACATAATAGTGAACAAGGCATTTGGTATGTGTGCCTTTATTGGTCAATGCATTGAGTATAGGAGTTGGAAGGTCATGTTGCAGCTGTACTGGAATACTGCATTCAATTCTGGTCTCCCTGCTATAGGAAGGATGTTGTGAAACTTTGAAAGGATTCAGAAAGTTTTACAAGGATGTTGCCGGGGCTGGAGGGTTTGAGCTATAGGGAAAGGCTGAATAGGCTGGGACTATTTTCCCTGGAGAGTCAGAGGCTGAGGGATGATCTTATAGACATCTATAAAATCATGAGGGCTGTGGATAAGTAAGGGAGTCAAAAACTAGAGGGCATAGGTTTGAGGCGAGAGGGGCAAGATTTAAAAGGGACCCATAGGGCAACTTTTGCACACAGAGGGTGGTGTGTGTATGGAATGAGCTGCCAGAGAAGGTGGTGGAGGCTGGTACAATTACAACATTTAAAAGGCATCTGGATGGGTACATGAATAGTAAGGGTTTAGGAGGATATGGGCCAAATGCTGGCAAATGGGATGAGATTTATCTTGGATATCTCGTTGGACCCAAGTGTCAGTTTCTGTATTGTATATCTCTACAACTCTTGCTGGATCTTCCTACTGATATGAATAACTTTGCAGCAGCAAGTTTCCTGCCTGAAGATTTGTCTTTCTGGGAACCAAGGTGGATGATGTCGCCCTTTAGACCCCAATTTCCATAATTCTGCCCATTTATTCATTCTGTCCATGGCTCTCTGCAACTCACACTGCCTGGCAATGGCTCAAAATTGCGGTGTTATCTATCAATTTGATGATGAGCTGGACCTCCCTCAGAGAAGGTGGCTCCACAAGATGGTGCTATTAGCAAACTTTTGCCACTTTAATGAAAACAAATGCTTTCCCTCTTATGGTCCAGATGAGCCAGCAGCCCTTCCTGCCTCTAGATTTCAGCAGTGAGCCATGGGCTCTGTAACATTGTAAACATCTTGTTCACATCTATCCCTGAAACAAAGGACTGCCAATTGGGATCCTTGCACGAGTTTGTTTAAACATTCAGAACCCACACAGTTGGGAACACTTCAGGTCTCAGACCTGTGGTTTCAGCCATCTGAGGCACCTCAGATATTTAAAGATGATATTTTTACGATTGCTCTTCAATGCCTGGGTTATCGCACATGATAAATTCGCATTAAAAGTAAAACTCACAAGCCTCATAAATGTGTTTTTCCAATACTGGGCAAACTTCAGTCCACAAACACACAACTAAGAACTTTAACCATGAATGGAAGCAGCCCACTGTCATTATAGAACTAATGAAGGTCATATCAAAAAGCTGTTGTAGGCTGTTCTCCTTGAACAGAAGGCTAGGAGGAGGGCTGATAGAGATTTTCAAAATCTTGAGCAGTCTGGATAAAGTAAACATGGAGAAACAAGTTCAGAGAATGCTGGAGAAACTCAGCCCCTCTGGCAGCATCTGTGCAAGAGAGAGAGAGAAACAGAGTTAACATTTCAGATCGAATACAACTTCAGGGTAGTACAGAGAAAGAGTTCTCATTCAAAAGAATCAAGAAGAGGGCACAGATTTAAGATGTAAAAGAAACATCAAACACTGCAGTGATTGTAACACAATCAGCAGCTGAACCATATAAAATATGAATTTCCTGATTGGCACTGTTAATCTGGTTCAATTAGGGAGCTATGGCAGATATAAAAGGATTGCATGTCAGGGATAGTGACAATCTCGTGTCTGACTCTGTATGAGACAGTGCTATAGTCAAGACATTGTAGTTTCCCTGATTAAGATTTGGGAGCCTAGTCTCAGAATAAACTACCTCAGGATTCAAATGTGGAATGAACTGCCAGAGGAAGTGGTAGATGCAGGTACGGTTACAAAATATAAAAAACATTTGGACAGGTACATGATAGGAAAGGTTGAGAGGGACATGGGCCAAATGCAGGCAGGTGGGACCAGTTTAGTTTGGGAAAATTGGTCAGCATGGATGATTTGGACCAAAGGGTCTGTTTCCATGCTGTATGACTCGTGACTGTTTACATATAAATAAAAGGTGACTAGATGGTCTCTGGAGTTATTTGAAATACAATGTGAGAAAAAGATATTTGCAAGTAAGCAGTTAGGAAGTGTAGCAGAGGCAGGTTCAGCCAGGGTATTCAAGATGGCATTGGATGACGATTTAAGGAGAAACATAAGAAAATGGAGAGAAGGCAGGAGAATGGCACTAAATCATGGTGCTCATTCATACAGCTTCTGTTGGCAAGATGGGCCATTTGGCCTCATTTGCACCATAAGAATACAACAGCATACAGCATTATACACGTTGTGTTTGGATGTTGTGAAGATGCCCCAGGTACTTCACAGCAATGTGATCAGACGAAAGTTGACAGTGAGCCAAAGGTAGAGATACTGGAATTGATGCCCAACAGGTTCGTCCAATACATGGGTTTAAGGAGGACTTTGAAGGAGGAAGCAGAAGTAGAGAGGTGGAGTGCTTAAGGGAAGGAATTCTGAGAGCTTAGGGCCTAGATGGTTTAAGGCATTGCTGTCAATAAGGTGGAAGTAAGGAAAAGCCAGATTGGAGGAGTGTCAACATCAGACGGTATGGGCGGGTGAGCTTTCTCATGTTTCCAAGTGAAATTGGAGCCTCCACCACCATAATCCATGGCTTCAGGCTACAACAGGCAATGTGTTCTCACAGTAACTCAGACTCCATAGGCAGGCTGGATGGCCAGTGTGAATCAGTTTGGTGCCAACCCCAAGAGATTTGACTCCCATTTCGTCTGGGGTGGAGTCAGGCCTGTGTCCTTGTCCCACCTGTGACAGAACTCCTGGCACAATGGGTGAGACTTTTTTCAGGCAGAGAACTCAAGAAGCAGAGGAGAAATAGGCAACTGGTCACAGTGGGTACAGATACAGGAGTTGGGCAAGGAAACAAGCTGGGCAAAAATGTGTAAGTCAGGTGGATTGGATGTGCTAAATTTCCCATAGTGTTCAGGGATGTGTAGGTTAGGTGCCTTAGCCATGGGAAATGCAGCGTTACAGGCATAGGGTAGGGGCATGGGTCTGGGTGGGATGCTCTTCAGAGAGTCAGTGTGGACATGTTATGCTGAATGGCCTGTTTCCACACTGTGGGGATTCTATGGCTTTGACATTTTCCTCAATTGCTTAGAGAGATGTCCCCTCATACACACAACACGAGCCTGAGCAGTCAAGTCTTGTGAAAGTGCAAAAGTTTCTTGGCACCAAGCCAATCTGCTGAGGTATTAAAAATCAGGTTCAGGATTACAGTTAGATCACAGACTCATCTAAAATTCAATTAGATTAGATTAGATTAGATTCCCTACAGTGTGGAAACAGGCCCTTCAGCCCAACAAGTCCACACGGCCCCTTGCAGCATCCCACCCAGACCCATCCCCCTATAACCCACACACCCCTGAACACCACGGGCAATTTAGCATGGCCGATCCGCCTAGCCTACACATCTTTGGACTGTGGGAGGAAATCCACACAGACACGGGGAGAATGTGCAAACTCTGCACAGACAGTCGCCCGAGGCAGGTATTGAACCCAGGTCCCTGGCACTGTGAAGCTGCAGTGCTAACCACTGAGCCACCATGCCGCCCCTGAATTGACTCCAAACATTTCTGTCCCATTGCAAAAACCTATTGAAGAAAGTTCCAATGTACACAAATGTCTTTAAAAAGAACAGGTGGTTTGCAATAATTGTGAATAATGCAAGGTGCTTGCAGAACATGTGTGGTCACTTCTTGTTTTGATTTCAGTTTGAGGAAGGCGGAGATCTGGATTCTAGTTAGTACAATTTGGGCTTTTTCTAACTGATTTTTTTCTGATGTGATTAGATGACTCAGTTTTGTGAACAAATTTTATTACCCAGAATCTGTATCTCTACGTGATGAAAGGAATTTAGTGGTGTAGTGTTAATGTCAGTGTGTTGGTAATTCAGAGGCTCAGGCTAATGGTGACATGGCAACTGGTAGATCTTAAATTCAATTAATAAAAGCTAGAATCTATCACACTGCCCATGAAAATATCATCGTTTATCCCAAAAACCCATCTGGTATAATAATGTCATTTAGGGAAGGAAACTGCCATTCATCCCTGATCAGGCCTACATGTGGCTGCAGGCCTACTGTAATGTAGTAAACACTAAATTTCCCTCAGTCATGACCAGGCAAACCGTTCAATTCAAGGGAATTAGGGGCAAGCAGTAAATGTCAGCCTTGCCAGCGTTGCCCACATCCTGTGAAACAACAAAAATATATTGGATTAACAAGGTGTGGAGCTGGATGAAATCAGCAGGCCAGGTAGCATCAGAGGAGCGGGAAAGCTGATGTATCGGGTCTGGTCCCTTCTTCAGAAATTTTCTGTGCCACACTGAGGAAATGGCCTGTCTTGGAACCTAAAGCTCTAGGTTTAAATCTCACTCTAGGACTTAACAACCAAGGTTTTATTAGAGTATTAGTTTGCAAGCCCCTCTACCATAGAGCAGTGGTAATGTGGGGGGAGAGATCCTTGGTCAGCCCTGTAATGGAAAAATAAATTGGATGCTCTACGGACAAGTTCGAGGCTCAAATGTCAAAGTGCACGTTGTCAAGGGCTGGGCCAGATGGCTTGGATGGTTGATGTGAATTAGATTAGTGCTACTGACATTGAGTTTCAACCCTGTTCCAGCTGATCCTGGTCCCACCTCTCTTGCCCTACTCATGCTATTGTTTGTGCCTCTGCATGTAGCATTGCCAGTTGGTTAGCTCAGTTGGCTGGATAGCTGGTTTGTGATACAGAGTGGTACCAACAGCATGAGTTCAATTCCTGCACCAGCTAAGGTCACCATGAAGGTCCCTCCTCTTCAACCTCATGCCTTGCCTGAGATGGGGTGACCCTCACGTTAAACTCACCATCAGTTGTCTGTCTCTAATGAGAGAGCAGCCTATGGAGGCTTTACCTTTACCTGGCTTGGAGCAGAGAATCTGGGAGAAGGTGGGGCATAAATGTGGCAAAAGAATCTGTCATGACATGAGAAAACTTACCCCACCACACACACACACAGTGTCTCAGTCATTAGCACTGCTGCCCCACAGCATTAGGGACCCACGTTCAATTCTACTCGTGGGCGGCTGTCTGTGTGGAGTTTACACCTTCTCCCCATGTCTGTGTGGGTTTCCTCTGGGTGCTCCGGTTTCCTCCCACAGTCCAAAGATGTGCAGGTTAGGTGGATTGGACAATTATTGTTACCCTGTGGTGCACAGGCCACATGGGTTAGCCAAGAGAAAAACCCTATGTGGTGGCATAGGCCAGTTGGATTAGGTGCAGAGTCAATGGACTGAATGGCCTCTTTCTGCACTGTAGGGATTCTATGAATCAATGATGTGGTTCTCATCTGGGATGCACTTCCTGAAAAGGTAGTTTGTATCCAAGTCTTAAATTCTGTGCAATGTAATATTACTGATAAATGGTCTGATTCCTTTATTAAAATAGAGCACGGGAATTTGATAGTCACAAGGTTAGTATTAGCAGTGCAATGTATGATCTAAGTCACATTAATCTCGAGGGAGATACTATTTACTTTAGCCTAAGTTTACAGCAGGAATAATTTCGGGTAGATCATTTCTATTTGAGACATAGCATTCTGCACTTTAGCACAGAAAGCTGTTTCTGCTATTTTCAGGACTTCTCTCCTCATCATTTTCTGTTATTATGTTCCTCTCACTGCTCGTTGACCCAGGAGGATGGTGCAGCCTAAACAAAGGCTTATTTTTGCGGTTCTAAATAACATGTTTAAGCAAGGACAGCTTGTTGGAGACACTAAGTAAGAACTAATTGGGTCAATGTTCTCACACGAGTTTCTGAAAGGACCTTCAGTGACTGGGTTCATGCTGCATCATAGCAGCATTCCGTCTCACTGTGTTAAAGGTCTGATGAGTGTTTATCCGCCTTTCGACCAAGACTTGGATTGTTGTGTTCAAAACAAAAATTTATGCAGCATTCTTGAAAGTCACAAGGGAACGTAACAGAACTGATCACACCACTCTGCTTACACAGGGGGCCTAAATATCCAAAACGCTGGAAATCTGAAGAATAAACAGAAAACACAACATCTGGCACACATATCATTTCTCAATTTTTCTTATTCACTCATGGCATGTGGGTGTCACTAGAAAGGCCCAGAAAGAATTGCCTTTGAACTAATGACTTCTTTGTCCATTTCAGAGGGGAGTTAAGAGTCAACCTATTTCTCTGAAGTCACATGTAGGTGAGACTAACTGAGGACAAAGATTCCCCTTCCTTAAATTACATTTGTGAACCAAAGGGTTCTTACCACAATCAATCATAGTTGGCAGTGGTGTTACTTAGTTTGGAAACATGGCTGGTGTGGACTAGTTGGACTAAAGAGCCTGTTTCCATGCTGTATGGCACTATGGTTATAATTATTGAGTACCTTTACTCTATTAATTGCATTCAAATTCCACCAGCAACTATGGGAGGATTTGAACGTGTGTCCTCAGAGCACAGCCCAGACCCAAGCATCATGTCCAGTGACACAGCCATTATGCCAACGTCTCCCTTCCTTTGGTTGTGCGTGTATCTGCATTCTGCTAACATTTATAAACAAGGTGTGACTTGTACCCAGACGGTATTCCTGATAATGAAACCTTGCGCCAGCTCTGATTCTCTTTCGGACCCAAAACGCTAACTCTGATTTTTTCTTCACAGATGCTGCCAGACCCGCTCAGCTTTTCCAGCAACTTCTGTTTTTGTTTCTGATTTACAGCATCCGCAGTTCTTCTGCTTCTTGTCCACTATTCTATTGCACCTTTTGCACATGTTCAGTCACTATGGTCAGAGGAAGCGTATAATTCTCTTTACACACACACACACACACACACACACACACACACACACACACACACACACACACACACACACACACACACACACACACACACACACACAGTCAGACTTCAGCAATTTGAGATCATAATCTTTGCCTTCTCATTGAAGAGCCATTTCAAGTTGATTTTCCTTTATCAGAAAGCACTGTTTGTGGGACCCTGCAGTGCACAGGAGAAGTTGCTGTGTTTTCCGTGCAACAATGGTGACTGCACTTTACAAAGTATTTCAAGGCAGCGAAACGATTTCAGAAACTCTGCACTTGTGAAAGGTGCTGTATAAATACTGGTCTGTGCTTGCACAGAGCTTTTCCAGTTGGATTGGTTTCAATGTAGCCCAAAGAGCTGCCCTGCTTTTTTTCTTTTTCTTCAAGTTGGCTGGACCTAAGTCTACGCAGTTCCTTCTTACATAGCCTCACTTACATAGCCTCACTTACATAGCCTCACTTACATAGCCTCACTGCTCATATTCAAGTTTCCCACTATCTGCCACTCAATGCCTTCTTTGTCTCTATTAATATCTTCCTCCTACTTTTCCCCATCCTTTGCAGCCCCTTCAGTATGGAGGGGCATATTTCTTTTTGTCAAACACTTATACTCTCCGATAAAAAAACCAAAAGAACTGCAGATGCTGTAAATCAGGAACAAAAACAGAAGTTGCTGGAAAAACTCAGCAGGTCTGGCAGCATCTGTGAAGAAAATAAATCAGAGTTAACATTTCGGGTCCGGTATACTCTCCTGTTCCATTCTCATTCCAACAGTCTGAGATCATCCTGCTTTCAAATGTTTCTGTGTCTTCAGATAGCTCTTTTGTGACGTCAACGTTACTAATGGTTTCAGAATTAATTCATTCCTTTGTGTTTGGTTCAACACCTGCGTAAGAGCAAATGCAAAACACTGTGCAGCTGCATGTAATCTCAAAAAGTGGATGGGGCGCTTACATTTGCTTCATCAAATGCATGTAAACAGACTCTCACAAGGTAAAGATTTAATAGCCACCTTACCTTGCTTTGTGAAATTATAATGAAAGCAGTTTTCCATGATAAAAAGATACTATCATCATTCATAACAGCTTGACCCACTCCCATTCATTCTGGTCGTGACCTAACATTTCATTCTAAAGATGGGACAACTTAAGGTAATATTTCTTCTAATTCTGCTATAATACAGAAGGACGTTCCATCCCTGAGATTTAGTACAATTTCCTTGTGTTTTTTTAAATTAGGCTACAAATTTAGCATGAAATTTTATTCTCTTTACTTCCATGTTAATTTCTTGTTGATAATAAATTTGACTTATATTTTTAGCCTGAGTTTTACAGTCTGGCAATATGATTTCAAACAACATATTGGATATTTTGGGCACATGTCATTCCATGTGTTCACTTAATGAAGGGGAAAAGAAATATTCACCCGCATTCCATCCACAGAAAACATATTGGTATCACCTTTTGATCACAAGAGGTATAGCTTTCCTTGTAGAGACTCCAATGGCGTTGGAAATATAAATGAGGCAAATTGAGAAAGCAAGTTAAACTGTAGGAGGTGCAGTATTCAGATGGGATGTTAAAAAGATCACCCTCCCCTCCACTCCTGCCATCAGCAAGATGACAAAGATTCCACAGAACCATCCAAGCAGCAAGCATCAACACCTCACCTCTAAAATGTAATCTTCTTCTCGACATGCTGACGAAGAATATCTCCAAAATCTGCTGAGCTGAGGAAGTCTTATTTAAGAAACAAATCAACGTTACTTCACTTACCACAAGGCTGCAAAGCATGTGATATCACAACACTTCCTGTGGTGATGTAATGATCGAATGAGCAAATCACAGTTCTGAAATGTGAGATTTTATGAGTGAACAGAAAAAAGCTTTCTTCACAGTGTTGTGGTCCTGAGGTGCTGTCTCTGCCTCTGGGCCTGAAGGTCTCAGGTCAAGTTGTCCCTACTCTAGATAACATATGTGAACAGGTTAGTTTAAAAAATATCTACAATCCATTACATCTGTGCATCTATTCTGGCTAATATTTAGCCATTTGTATCAGATAGAAAGGGAGGTGATGGCATAATGGTAATATCACTGGACTCATAATCCATAACCCAGGTTTTATTGAATATAACTGCTAACAGAGGGTGATAAGAGAGGACATCTCATTGGAGCCTATTGCCCCAGGCTCAAGTTCCAACTGATCAGACTTCACTATTACATAGAAACCAAAACAGAAGTTGCTGGAAAAGCTCAGCAGGTCTGGCAACTCTGTGAAGAGAAATCAGAGTTAAGGTTTCAGGTCACGTGGCCCCTCCACAGAACTGAGGAAGGGTCACCGGACCCGAAACGTTAACTCTGATTTTTTCTTCACAGATGCTGCTGGACCAGCAACTTCTGTTTTTGTTTCTGATTTACAGCATCAGCAGTTCTTTTGGTTTTTATCCACTATTCTATCGTACCTTTTGCACATGTTCGGTCACTATGGTCAGAGGAAGTGTATAATTCGCTTTACCCACACACACACAGTCAGACTTCAAGTTCTTATCTCATCAAAGGACCACATACAAAACTGCTGCTGTGTCTACCTACTTCTCAGAAATAACATTTCAAAAGCCCCTCGTGGACTTAGGAGGATCCTGTGGAGGTGACAGATGACCTAAATACAAGCTTTTTCTGTCTGTCAGCTGGGGCTCGGGGGGCAGGACTTTTACGAGGGGTCCATTCCAGGGGCTTGAGCACTCCAAAGTCCTGTCTGTTCTCTCAGGTGGGTGGAAAAGATGCCACAGCATGATTCTGAAAATGAGCAAGAATGGTCTTCCCAGTAAACTGACCAACTTACGTCCCTCACCAACACCCAAAACTATGGCCGTCTGGTTCTTTCCAGACTGCTGTTTATGGGAGCTTGCTGTGCATAAAGTGAATGCTGTGTTTCCTGCATTCTAACAGAGACCCTCAAAAATATTCTGTTAGCTCCATATCCCTGAGGTCAGGAAATATAAATGCAAGTTCATTCCTTAGAATGTGGAATGTTAAGGGATGATTTGATTGAGAATTTTAGAATTTTGAATGGAATCAAGAGGGCAGCTGGACACAAACTTCTGCTGCTGCAGCTCATAACTGATCATATTAAAATCAGACCTGCTACATTCAACGCAGCACTTAGGGAAGACTTTTAGTGAAGCAGTCTAGAAACTTCCTCCCACCAAAATTGATAGATGCTAGCTCAATTAATTATTTGAAATTAATTGCAAATAAATTAATTACAAATTGATTAATTTCACTTTCAAGGAGATAGATATAATTCTTAGGGCTAAAAAGATCAAAGGGCATGGGGAGAAAACGGGAACTGGGTACTGAGTTGGATGATCAGCTTTGTTTTCATTCATTCAAAGGATGTGGGCATCACTGGCCAGGCGCATTTATTGCCCATCCCAAATTGCCCAGAGGGCAGTTAAAAGTCAACCACTTTCCTGTCAGTCTGGAATCACATGTAGGCCAGACCAGGTAAGGATGGCAGTTTCTTCCCTAAAGGACATTAGTGAACCAGGTGGGTTTTTCCCCACAATGGATTCATAGTCATCATTACACTCTTTAATTCCAGATATTTATTGAGTTCAAATTCCAACATCTGGCAAGGCAGGATTCATATCTGGGTCCCCAGAATGTTATCTGGGTCTCTGGATTAATATTCCAGTGATAATACCACTTGGCCATTGCCCATCTTTGCTATGATCAGACTGAACGGCATAGCAGACATTCAGCGACCTGAATGGCTTCCTCCTGCTCCCATTTTCTATGCTTTAATCCAAGATTGATAGGTTTGCTGCTGCAAAGTAGGGCAGAACAGGCTCAAGAGGCTGAATGGCCTAACTTTGTCTCTCTGTTCCAAAGTCCCTATCTTTCTTTCTGTAAGTCACTTTGTCTGCCAGGGAAAGGTTCCAGCTTTCAGAAAGACTTCAGTTTGTGTTCTGTGGTGGTGGTCACGTACACAGAGAAATCTCTGTGCATGCTCTTACTGCTCACTGATATGATTAACTTTCCTTCCACTTTGCTTCCCTTGTGTTTCATGTCCGAACAGTGGCCTCCCACACAAGATAAAGACACACAGAGGCCCCGCACACTGTGACCTGTGATTTCGGGTACAGCAGCAATAGAAGGAAATAAGGCAATCATGCAAATCGTTAGGGAATGAACAGTTTGCAAACTGAAGTCTCGTGGCACCTTGTCATTAATGCAATAAAAGCCAACAATTGTGTTTCTCATTTACATTTCTTGTGAATGTGTCGCAAAGTTTACATTGATGCATTGCTGCTGTCTGGTCAGGTTTTGTATTGTGTTCATCCAGAGTTTCAACTGACTGGAGAGGAATGTCTGTTTTCCCAGTGATGGTATAGTCAGTTCAAACCCCTCTCTCTTTCAGCTTTGGATCCTGCGTTTGAATACAGCACTAAAAGATGGAATGATGTCAGCTCCAAATATCCTGAATGTTATTAATTTGACTTGTCTCAATTCTGCTGAAGCCCTGAGTCTGCAGACCGCAATTAGATGACTGAATTAGAAATCCTGTCTGCTATCCACAGAGATCACATAGAATTAAATGGAATTACATAGAATTTACAGGCCCAGAAATTGGTGTTTTCGCCCAGGCCTCCTCCCAAGCTATTTATTTCATCCACACCTATCAAGATACTTCTTTCTCCCTTATGTAGTTATCTAATTTCCTCTTAAATAGAATGCTCCTCAATCACTCAATAAGAGAACAATTTCTGGCTTCTGAGAAAAGGTGTTTATTACTCAACTTTGAAGGCCTTTCTTGTTTAGATGAGGTGGACAAAGCAAGTAGTTTAGTCTGTTTCCACAGCTGGTTTATCCTGGAACAGGTGTGAGTAGATCTTTAGTACTACCTTTGAGATGCTGCTGTTTAATCCATCTCCTAGTTTCTATCCCTCAGATCTACCTAATCTTCAGGGGACGGTCAATTAGCTCAGTCATCCAGTTTGTGATGAAGTGTGATGCCAATAGTATAGGTTCAATTCCTGCTCTGGCTGAGGTTATCACGAAGAACTCTCCTTCTCAACCTCTCCCCTTGCCTGAAGCATGGTGACCCTCGGGTTAAACTACTTCCAGTCATCTCCTTCTCTATTGAAAGAGTGGCCCATTGGTCTGGTAAGATGATGGTAACTTTATCTTTTACTAATCCTTGGTTATTGATTTCAAATGACCCAGGAATTTGGACTGCTTCTCATCCTACCTTATAATTCTGAGCATCAGTTTTGTTGTATCTGGCACGTAGGAAGACCGGCATCATCTTCACTCTTGGTTGGGGCTTTGAAACCAGTTGTTAGTTCTCTGACACTGGAATCCTCTGCTACCCTGTCCATGTTTCTATTTCAGAGCGCTCCTTGTCAGTCTCTGACATTCTACTTTCTGTCAACTTGAGATCTTAACTTGCAGCAAGTCCCTGTACACCATTGCTTCTGTGCTCGCTAATTCACTCCCAGTCAGGCAATATCTTCATTTTAAAATTCTCAATCTTGTTTTCAAATCCTGAAACTCATATCCCAATGGCATAGTGGGTGAACTTGCATGGATGTGGACTGCAGCGGCTCAAGAAGGCAACTCATCACCACTACCTTCTGAAGGGCAGCTGGGGATGGGCAATAAATGCTTGCCCAGCCAGCGATGCCCACATTGCACAAGTGAATAACAATAAAGTTACCAGAATGTCAGAAAGGCTTATGTTGAGGGGCACCACTTGGCATCAAGCTTTGTCTGATCAGCTGGATTTACAGCCTGTTTGGCTACATTAGGAAAGTGCCTTCAACAACCAACAGGTTCTAGGGTTGGGGCTCAAACACTCTCCACTGGCACCACAAGACCAGCCTTGAATTATTTGTGATGTGGATATACATCGAGCAAAAACAGGTCAGTCTGGAATTATTTATAATTTGTTCAGGGGATGTGGGCACGGCTAGCTGGGTCAGCATTTCTTACCCATGCCTCATTGCTGTGGGTCTGGAATCACATAGAGGCCAAGCCAGGTGAGGGTAGCAGATGTCCTTCATTGAAGGGCATTAGTGAACCAGATAGGATTTTTATAGGCAATTGTTACAAAATCACTATTATATTAGCTTTTAATTCCATATTTGGTTGAAATAGTACGTTCAGCCCAAGCAGTCAGTGCCGAACATGATACCAAACCAACTAGTCCCAGCTGCCTGTTCCTAGCCCATATCCCTTCAAACCTTCCGATTCATGCGCTTATCCAAATGTCTCTTAAACATTGTAATTGTACTCACATCCACCACTTCCTCAGGAAGTTCACTCCACATGCGAACCATCTTCTGTGCAAAAAAAACTTACCTCTCATGCCTTTTTTAAATCTCTCTCTTCTCACCTTAAAGATGTCCCCCCTAGTCTTGAAACCGCTTTTCCTAGGGAAAAGACAACTATCATTAACCCTATCTATAGCCCTCATTATTTTATAAACTTCTACAAAGTCTCCTACGCTCCAGTGAAAAATGTCCCTGTCTTTTCCACTCAAGCCCTCCATACCCAGCAATATCCTGGTAAACCTCGTCTGAACCCTCTCCAGCTTAATAATATCCTTCCTGTACCTGGGCAAACAGAACTGGACATAGTATTCGAGAAGAGGCCTCACCAATGTCCCGTACAACCTAAACTTGACCTCCCTGCCATTGTGGGATTTGAAACCATGTCCCAGATGGATTAACCTGGGTATCTGGATAACTAGTTCAGTTTCACGACTACACCCACCAGCACCACTTCTAACTGGCATAAAAATTAGAAAACACAGACCAGGGAGTGGGACAGAGAATGAAAGTGACAGATGAAAGGTAATTTGGCTTATTCTTGCAGAAACAAGGTGTTTTGTAACTTGATCACCCAAACTGTCTTTGGCCTCACCAGAATGCCCCCACCTCCTGCATCTAACCAAAGTCCCTCATCCCTGGTGCCATTTGAGTAATTACAAAAGCAAAATACTGTAGAGGCAGAAATTCTGAAATAAAACCATTTGGTTTTAAACTGCATCTGCTATGAGTCTTTCCATTTCACTAGCCTGTCATTATCCTCCTGGAGTCTGTTTACCATCGTCCTGACTGTTTTGAGATGTGTCCCACTTGCCAAATTGCAAGTACGCTCCAGTTCAGGTTATTAACGTGTGTGAAAAAGATCAATGGAGCAAATATTGACCACTGGGCCATATGAGCTCATATTTTCTTTTTAATTGAATAATAATGGTTCACCACTGCCCTCTGCTTTTAATCTCTTAGGCAGTTTTGTATCTGTGCCGTTTGCTGTCCCTTTAATCCCATGGGCTTCAATCTTGCTAACGAATCTGCAACATGGTACTTGATTAAATGTTTTTTGAAAGCACAGAGAGTACAACATTAATTACACATTACCCTCATCAATGCCCTCAATCAAAGAATTTAATCCACTTGGTCCACATGACATACCTTTAACAAACTTGTGCCAGATATCATTTACAAACTGATAGTTTTCCAAACCAATTTTGTCTCACAGTATTGTCACAAAGTATATCCTCACCACTCATAGTAGGTTACCTATCCTGGAACCACCTGTTTGATCTCGCTCCTGTATTCGAACAGGATCCTGACTTCACTCTCATAGACTGAAGGTGTGTGGGAGAGGCAATGTCGCTGAACTGGTAATTCAAAACCCAGGTCAAATGCTCTGGGGACATAGGTCAAAATCCTGCTAGATGGTGAAATTTGAATTCAATAAGAGTCTGGCTGTCCCAGTGGTAAGTGTGAACTATTAATGGAGAGTGGGTAAGGTGAGATCAACCATGACTGTATTGAAAGATGGAGCAGGCTTGAAGGTCTGATTGAACTATTTCTGCTCCTTGTTCTAATGTTTAGGAGATTGCGACCTGAACCTCTGCGGTCCCTACCCTCATTTCCTTCAACAAGCTAGAATGTGCCCTGCGACTGGATGATTATTTTGTTTCGAGTGCTGCCAGCATCTCCGTTCTTCTTACAGTTCCAGGTGAATCTTCTTTTTCCACATCTCCAAGTGTTTCTAAACCTTTCCTGTAATATGGAAGCAGATTGGAGCACGGCAATAGCAGAAGTATCAAGGTAAAGTCAACATAGTCTGACCAGCGCAGGGTGCTCTCTCAATGGAGAGATGACTAGCAGCAGTTTAACCTGAGGGTTACCATGCCTCAGGTGAGGGGGAGAGGTTGAGCGGAAGAATTCTTCATGGTAACCTCAGCTGGTGCAGGAACTGAACCCACACCTTGGTGTCACTCAAGATTGGAAACCAGTTGTCCAGCTAACAAAGCTAATCAACCAAGGGGTGGCACATTGGCTCAGTGGTGCCTCACAGCGCGAGGAACCCAGGTTCAATGCCGCTCTCAGGTGACTGTCTGTGTGGAGTTTGCACATTCTCCCCGTGTATGCATGGATTTCGTCTGGGTGCTCCAGTTCCCTCCCACAGTCCAAAAGATGTGCAGTCTAGGTGGGTTGGCCATGCTAAATTGCCCGTAGTGCTGAGCGAAGTGTAGATTAGGTGGGTTATAGGGGAATGGGTCTGGGTGGGATGCTCTGAGGGTTAGTGGACTTGTTGGGCCAAATGGCCTGTTTTCACACTGTAGGGTTCCTATGATATTCAACCATCACAAGGGAATACATTAGGGTCAGAGCACAATGGGTTCTATTCCCCTTTTGAGCTAAGAATGATAAAACCGTCGTCTTGTTTTAGGGGATAGTTGTAATTCAGATACTACAGGAGAGGTCACACCTCTTTAAAGGACAAGATTACCAACTCACTTTTAACATGACCCTGCAGGTTTAATCACATGGCTTTATATTTTATTGGTGTATGTATCCAAAAAAATAGGGAAAAACAACTGCAAGAGAATACTGAACCTTCAACTGAAAGAAGCAAACGCTGCAGTTTTCAGGTGGTCATGTGCTGAGTTCTTCATCTGAACCCAGACTCACCTCATTTCACATCCAGTGACCTCATACCGCTCTAAAATAATACTTTAACCCAGACAGCCCTGAGGTTCTGTCAGTGATTTACAGCTCTGGTTCATCCTTGTGCCAATACCTGTGATTGTTATCAAAGTAATCAATGTTGTTGAAGATAAAGTACCAGCTGGGAATTGACACTCAGGTCCTGTGTCAGACGTGGCTCCGTTGGTAGCACTCTCACTTCAAAGCCAGACTCCCTGTTCCACTCTGGAGTCCAGAGCACAGAAATGTAGACTGACACTCCCAGGACAATTCTCCCCTGTATATGGGCTCATTTTAATCCCTTAACAAACTTCACAAAAGGAAAATCAGATTTAGTCAGTCTCACATTGCCATTGTGGGAGCTTGCTGTGCGCAAGTTAGCTATTGTGTTTCTTGCATTACAACAGTGACTGCACTTCAAAAAATATGGCATTGGCTATGAAGCACTTTGAGGTGTCCTGCAGACATAGAAAGTACAATATAAATGCAAGTCTTACAGTAAAATGGAAATCCTGTTGAAGGGTCACCCTATGGGCATGGAGGGGGTTTGTGACATTGATATTCCATTGGTTACACTTAACTAACCGTATCCAATCGAATGGGTAAAACACTTACCAATTTTGTTGTTACTTAAGCACAACAGTCACAATCATTGTAATTTTCTATTTACTAATTAAGCAGTAAAGTATACCACTGACACTAATTATTCTCTTCCTGTTCAATAAGGCTGTTTGACAGTTGATAGCTAAACCATATTCTGCTTTAGTGTTTATTCTGCCATCTTATTAAAGCAAAAATACTGCAAAGATGAAGGCATCAGATAAAACCCTGATCTGAAAAAATGCAAAGGGGATTCTCTCCTCAATCCACGGCCACCTTTCAGATTTACCTGGGTAAATCAAAAGCATTCTACAACACGAGGAGTAGGAACTCACTTACAGACATCAGAATCTCAAATCCCAAGGAGGGAACCTTTGCCCCTGTCATTCTTCAGCTGAGCTGTTAAACCCGAGGCCCCGCCAGCCTCTTGGGTATGGTTTGAAGAAGCGCAGGCCTTCCCACCACCACCCCCAGTGCCCTGACCAACATTTATTCCTCAGATTTTCTGATCAGTCACCGACAGTATGTGGCACCTTGCTGTGCACATATTTGCTCCTATGTTATATCAGTGCCTTGCCCTTCATTGGCTATGAAGCGCTCTGTGAAGTTCCAACAATGCAAAAAGCACCACATGAATGCAAATCCCTTCCTTCTCTGCATATTTCACTTTGATAAGGGAGGACTTTTTGACTTATTTGACATTCAGATAGCTACCTTTGCTTTCTGTTTAGGTAGCCCATTGTCACCCATTCAACCATGAGACATCGCCAGCCCTGCACATTGCATGCAATCTCCATTTGTCCTGTCACCAAAGGAGCAGATAAATTGGGCACAGTTGATTAAGATATTGATTAAGTTAGGGTACCCACTCTGCGCAGTGTCGAGTAACCCTGTTATAGGGAACATCTCACAGTCGCAGAGACAGTATACACAGATTGGCTAATGTGACAGCGTGGATAAACGGCTTTACTCATGAGGGAAAAGAGGAGAACCCAGGATTATATACCGTGCAACTAAAATTTTAGAGGCAATCTGACTGAGCTAAAATTTGATTAAAAAGGGGGAAAGAAATCTACTTTCCCTGGTTCACGAGTCAGTGACAGATTTTTATGCCTGGATTTGTTACAGATGGAATGTATATTTACATCTGAATGTCAACATGGTAGAACAATGGTTAGCACTGCTGCCTCACAGAAGCAGGAACCTGGCTTTGATTCCAGCCCTGGGTGACTTTCTGTGTGGAGTTCGTATGTTCTTCCTGTGTCTGCGTGGGTTTCTGCTGAGTGCTCCAGTTTCCTCCCACAGTCCGAAGATGTATAGGTTAGGTGGATTGGCCATGCTAAGTTACCCTGTAGTGTTCAGGGATGTGCAGGCTAGGTGAATTAACCAGAGTTATTGTGGAATCATAGAGTCATAGAGATATACAGCAGGGAAACAGACCCTTCAGTCCAACTCATCCATATTGACCAGATATCCAATATAAATCTAGTCTCATTTGCCAGCATTTGGCCCATATCCCTCTAAACCCTTCCCATTCATATATCCATGCAAATGCCTTTTAAATGTTGTAATTTACCAGCATCCACCACTTTCTCTGGCAGCTCATTCCATACATCCACCACCTTCTGCATGAAAAAGTTGCCCCTTTAGGTCCCTTTTATATATTTCCCCTCTCACCTTAAACTTATGCCCTCTAGTTTAGTACTCCCCCTACCCTGGGGAAAAAGACCTTGCCTACTTACCTTATCCATGCCCATCATGATTTTATAAACTCTATAAGGTCACCCCTCAGCCTCCGATGATCCAGGGAAAATAGCTCCGGCCTATTCAGCCTCTCCCTATCGCTCAAACCCTCCAACCCTGGCAACGTGGCGGGGGGGAACCAGAATTGCATGCAATACTCCAAAAGTGGTCTAACCAATGTTGCAGCATGACCTCCCAACTCCTATACTCAACGCACTGTCCAATAAAGGCAGGCATTATGGGGACAGGATGGAGAGGGGCATAAGTCTGGGTGGGATGTCTTCAGAGGTCTGGTGCAGATTCAATGGGCTGAATAGCCTCTTCTGCACTGTGGGTATTCTATGATATCAAAAGTACCTGGAGCAGGACCTCCACAACAACTTCATTAATGGGAAACCGATACATTGATGGTGAGGAAAATGTGAAAGAGCATGAGGAAAAGGCAATGGGAATGGATGACCAACTGCAGGGATTCCAATACCCCTTCGAATGGTCGAAAATTCTGTGATTCATCATCACTTTTTGACTTTCTACTCTTACAGTAACCTCAGTGGAGCTTCAGTCTTATTTGACACTGTGAACAATGTTCAATACATTAAACAAGCAGCGAGTTGCAACTGAAGGACTGTTTGAAATCAACTGTTGGTTCTTAGAAAGATTGTGGACAGTATGACCTTTAAAGGGAAGGAATATTGTTACTTCTCTCGTTTTGTGATATACTGTTGCATTTTGGGTTTGGAGGAGATGGTCTGGCAGCTATTTGAGGAATCAGTCCTTGAGAACCGAGTTTATTTTTCCGCTTATCTGCTCAAGCAGCTTTTAGAGAATGCTTAAAATGAAATACTTCTATTGAGAGGCAAGTGGCATTTTTGTTTCCCTCAGATGCTCAAGGGCAATTTCACAGAGTCTGTAACCCCACCCAAGGAGATATTTTTGGCTTTTTTGCCAAGGAATTCTGTTTTTGCCAGAATGTCGACAAAGCAATCTGCCAATTTTCACTGGACAGCAGCACCAAGAATCCGAACTGAAATTTCTGTCCACCACAGGAGGCACTAAAGCAAATGAAAAAGGTGGTGCTATGTGAAGGCTCTGACTGTAGCGCCAGCGTACTGCTCCCAGCACACTTCAGAAAAGTGACTGTCTGAAAACAACTCTCTCATTAGGTCAGAAGTGAGGCTGCTCACTGTTAATTTCACATTGTTTGAAATCTTTCCCATTTAGCACGGTGGTAATGCCACACAAATGAGGATATCCTCAGTGTGAAGACAGGACTTCATGTCCACAAGGACAATGATCGCTCTTAACAATGCAGGCAGAGACAGATGCTGCCTGGCATGCTGTGTTCCTCCAGCTCCACACTGTGTTATCTCTGACTCCAGCATCTGTAGTTCTTGCTATCTCTGACAGATGCAACTTTCCTGCTGCTCTGATGCTGCCTGGCCTGCTGTGTTCCTCCGGCTCCACACTGTGCTATCTCTGACAGATGCAACTGTGAATAGGTAGATTGGTGAGGACAAAGTCAGGTCCATCTTTCCCTCTTATTGGTTCTCCCACCACATAGCACAAACCCCATTCTAGCAGCTATGTCCCTTAGGACTCAGCCAGCTCAGTAGTGGTGATACTGAGTCACTCTTGGCGATGGACATTGAAGACCTTCAGCCAGAGTACATTTCATGCATTTGCTACACTCAGTACTTCTTCCAAGTGGTGCTAAAGACAGAGGAGTATTGTATCATCACTGTGAGCAGAGCCAATCGGAGCTGGATAACAACTCCATCATTGTCAAGGGATGCACTATCAGTAACAACTTGAGGATTAAAAAAAAATTTCCATTGACATAAGAAGGTGTGGAGCTGGATGGACACAGCAGGCCAAGCAGCATCTGAGGAGCAGCTAAGCTGACGTTTTGGGCCTAGGCCCGATGGAATGGTTTTCATAGCCACCTGATGTCTCAAAACGCTTTGCAGTGTTTTTGAAGCCTACCCAGTACTGTGAGAAATGCGTGATTAGTTTGTACACAGCAAACTCCCAAAAAACATCAATGTGATAATGACAAGGCAATCTGTTTTTATTTGAAATTTATGTTGAGAAATTAATAAATGAAAACTGCACTGGTCTCTTTCAAAATCGTGGCGTAGGACCTCTTATACTTACCTACCTATCTGAGGGTCTTTTATGGAACAGACCAGACAAGACCCCCCACAAAAGTATATTATTGGAGACAGGCTGGACCCTAACTTCCATGCTTTTAAAAATGCAAGGGTGAGTGCTGAGTTCCAAATGTGATATGACTGGTCCACCGCCAAACTTTAATCAAAACACACTTTGTTCTTACAACACAGTTAAAATACAACAAAAAGAAGAACTGGCATAACTTTATTCTATTGAAATACTTAACAAGATAATGCATTATTTAACCACTGATCATCAGCTGTTCCAATGTAGACAACATCCCACAAACACACCCTTTGGCAAAGGCAGTTCAGCAACCCAGTTATTATTCGCACACGCTGTATCTCTCCCGTCCAGTAGGAAGAAACCTGAAAGCCCTTTTTGATTTTTAAGAGGAAATACACTCAAGATTTCACTTTTGCAGCAGATAACTCACGCTTTCAGCTCTAGCAGCCAACAAAAAACACCAACTAACTAAAAGCCAAACTAAAGACATTTTAGGTCTATATAAGCCTAACCCCAACTACTCATGATTCTTTTGTCTTAAGTTAGTTTGTTTTAGAGTTACAGAGTCATACTGTATAGGAGAACCTTCAGTCCATGCCACCCATAATCCCAACTAAACTAGTTCCACCTGCCTGCACCTAGCCCCTATCCCCGCAAACACTTCTTATTCATATACTTATCTAAAATGTCTGTTAAACATTGTAATTGTAACTGCACCTGCATCCACCACTTCCTCTGGAAGTTCTTTCCACAAATGAACCACTCTCTATGTAAAAATGCTATCTTTCGTGTCTTTTTAAAATCTTTCTCCTGTCACCTTAAAAACATGCCTCCTGGTCTTAAAATCCCCCACACATGGGAAAAGACACACGCCATTCACCTTAGCTATGTCCCTCATGGTTTTACAATCCTCTGTGAGGTCACCCTATACTCCAGTGTAAAAGATCCCAGCCAATCCAGCCACTCATCATAAATTAAACACTTTACTCCTGGTAACATTGTGGTAAATCTCTTCTGAACCCTCTCCAGCTTAGTAATATCCTTCCTATAATAGCACGACCAGAACTGGACACAGTACCCAAGAACAGGCCTCACCAACGCCCTGTACAACCTCAACATCACGTCCTAACTCCTATATTCAAGGGTCTGAGCATTGAAGGCAAGTATGCTAAATGCTTTCTGAACCACTCTGTCTTATATGTGACTCAAACTCTGCAAAATTATATCCTGAATCCCTAGGTCTCTCTGTTCTACAACACTACCCAAGGCCCTACTTCTAATTGTATCAGCTCTGTCCTTGTTTGTTTTACCGAAATGCAAGACTGCACATTTATCCAAATTAAACTCTATCTGCCGTTCCTCAGTCCATTGAGCCAAATGATCAAGATCTCTTTGTAATCTTAGATAACTTTCCTCAGTGTCCACCAAACCACCAGTTTTTGCATCATCCACAAACATACTGACCATGCCATCTATATTCTCATCTAAATCATTTATTTAAATAACAAACAAAAGTGGACCCTGCACTGATCCCTGTGGAACACCGCTGGTCACAGGTCTCTGGTCTGAAAAGCAACTCTCCACCACCACTGTCTCTCCGATGCCATTAACTTACCCACCACTGAAGTCAGACTCACAGGTCTATAGTTCCCAAGCTTCTCCTTACATCCCTTTGTAAACAAAGACACAACATTAGCCACCCTCCAGTCATCCACCACCTCACCCATAATTAAAGACGATACAAATATTTCTGCAAGGGGCACTGCAATTTCCTCCCTAATTTCCCACAATGTCCTGGGATACATGAGATTTCAGAATCCCTACAGTGTGGAAACAGGCCCTTCGGCCCCACAAGTCCACACCGAACCTCGGAGCATCCCACATAGACCCATCATCTTACAACCCACCTAACCTACACACCCCTGAACACTATGGGCAATTTAGCATGGCCAATCCACCTAGCCTGCACATCTTTGGACTGTGGGAGGAAACCGGAACACCCGGAGGAAACCTACGCAGACACGGGGAGAATGTGCAGACTCCACACAGACAGTCGCCCAAGGCTGGAATCAGGTCCCAGAGATTTATCTACCTTTATATTTTCTAAACCTCCAGCATTTCCTCTTCTGTTATATGATCTGCTTTCAAAACATCAAATTTACATCTCTGAGTTTTCTAGCTCCATTTCTTTCTCCACGAGAAAAACTGACACAAAATATTGACTTAATATCTCTCCCACCTCCTGGGGTTCAACACAAGGATGACCTCTTTGATCTTTAAGGGGCCCTACTGTTTCTCTAGATGCTCTCTATCTCTTAGCATACTTGTAGAATCTCTTTGGATTATCCTTAACTTTATTTGTCAAGGCTGTCTCATATCCCCTTTATGCCTTCTTGATGTCCCTCTTAAGCATGCCGCTACATGCTTTATATTGTTCAACTGATTTATCTGAAACTAGTTGACTATAGCAAACCTATGATTTTTTTTACTCTTGACCAGAACCTCAATATCTTCATTCATCCATTGCTCACAAATCCTACCAGCCATATCTTTCACTCTCCCAACTGAGCAATGTCTGACACAGGGTCTGAGTGTCAGTTCCCAGCTGGTACTTTATCTTCAACAACGTTGATTACTTTGATAACAATTATAGACATTGGCACAAAGATGAGCCAGAGCAGTAAATCACTGACAGAACCTCAGGGCTGTCTGGGTTAAAGTATTATGTTAGAGCGGTATGAGGTCACTGCTTGTGAAATGAGGTGAGTCGGGGTTCAGATAAAGAATTCAGCACATGACCGTCTGAAAACTGCTGTGTTTTGCTTCTTTCAGCTGGGTTTCGTTCTCCCCTTGTGTAGGCTTTGCCCCTCCCTATTTGTTGGGTGCATAAATTATAATAAAATAAAAAGACAAACAACATTATCTTAAGCATCATGGTGATAGGAGCTGCATGTTACCAGATTGCTACAGTGATAGGATCTGTATTCGGGTTCAGAGTGCAACACATACCCCTAAAGTTCATAGCCAATTGGAGGTCAGTGAGAGACAGTGGACATACCTCCTCCCTTCTGATATATGGGACAGAGTCTGAAGGTTTGGTGGACTAAACTCCATGTGTATGCTTTCCATGCAAAGGGCAACAATATAAGGGAATGAACATGTTAGTAATGATGATGTAGCTGATAAGGGTAGGTGCTAGCGTGGTGACATTATCACTGGACTGACAATCCCAAACGCACCAGCTAATGCCCTGGGCACTTGGGTTCAAATTCTACCAAGGCAGATGGCAACATTTGATTTCAATGGGGATAAAAACATCTATTGAATTTGATTAGATTGAGTGCAGCCCGTCTCTACTATCTACGGGATCTGAAATGCTCACCCTACGCCTGGTAACACCAGAGTCAGAGTTCTTCTCTGGTGCTAATGTGGTTATGGGTCACTAGTGACTGCCACATCGGGTGACAAATTCCAAGTGGGAAAATTAGGTTCAGCCATTTGGCTTGTTCTAAAGATGAGTCATACTTGACTCAAAGCACTAACTTGGCTTCTGTATCTGTAGCTATTACAAGACTGGCAGCATAGTGGTAACGCCACTACAGCAATAATTCAGGAGCCCAGACCAAACCCCTGAGGACAGAGGTTCAAATATGCCACACAGCTGGTTGAATTTATATTCAATTCTGGAATTGCTTTGAAGTACAGTGGTGGTATCACTACCTCTGGGCTGCGAGACCCAGGTTCAAGTCTCAACTGCTTCAGAAGTGCATAATAAAATACCTGAATAGGTTGAGTAGAAAATATAAATTCTGGAATTGACAATTCATCTCAGTCATGGTGATCTTGAAACCATCAATTGCAGTCAAAAACTGTTCTGGTTGACTGTCGTCGTTTAAGGAGGGAAATGTTGTCATCCTTACCAGGTTTAGCTTATCTGTGGCTTCAGATTCACTACAATGTGTTTGACTCTGAATTGCCCTCTGAGGTGGCTCGCACAGAATTCATGGAAAATTAGAGGTGGGCAACAAATGTCAGTAACGTCAGTATATCTTTCGCAAAATAGGGGGGACTGTGATAGGCAGATTTGCAATTGGTAAAAAAAAATCAAAGGTTATTGGCAAAAGGCAGGAAAGTGGATTTGAGAATGATCACATCAGCCATGATCTCATTGCATGGCACAAGGGACTTGATGGGCTGAATAGCCTACTTTTGTTCCTACATCAAGTGGTCAGGTCCACCGTTGCTCCAGCAGTTTGCCCTGTTGATATTTAATGTTCAGAGGGGCATTAATTGCCTTAAGGGGACATCTCTAGCCTCATCTGTGTGGCAAGTCCCACTTCTAAGACCGGTTGGCCAATCCACCTAGCCTGCACATCTTTGGACTGTGGGAGGAGACCGGAGCGCCCGGAGGAAACCCACGCAGACACGGGGAGAACGTACAGACTCCACACAGAAAGCAGCCCAAGGGTGGAATCAAACCTGGGTCCCTGGCGCTGTGAAGCAGCAGTGCTAACCACTGTGCCACTGTGCTGCTCACAACTATTAGCCGTTTGATTGGCCAATTGATTGCCTGCAGTGCTCAGGGATGTGTAGACTGGGTGGGTTATAGGGGATGGGAGAGGGAAATTCAGGCCATGAAGATCAGGGTTATAAACAGTGCTCTCAATGAGTTCCACCAAATACTGTAACAATTTAATATAACATTTATCCTGTCTTGTTCCATTTATCTTGCTGTTAATTCATGGGACATGGGTGTCGGTGGCTGAGCCAAAGATTATTGACCGTCCCTAGTTGCCCCTTAAGAAGGTCATGGTGAGCTGCCTTCTTGAACTGCTGCAGTCCATGTGCTGTAGTAAGACCTACAATGCCCTTAGGAAGGGAATTCCAGGATTTTCACAGAATTGCTGCTGTGCAGAAGGAGGCCATTCAGCCCACTGTGTCTGCACCAGTTCTATTCCCCAGTGCTAATCTCCTCCCCTTTCCCCATGTCCCTGCACACCACTTCTAACCAAATAATCATTCCCTGCCTTCTTGAATGCCTCAATTGAACCACATTCGCTGGCAGTGCATTGTAGACTGTAAGTACTACAAAAACGTTCTTTTCTCAGATTCATTTTGACCTGATGACATTGAAGGAACGTAGTGAACACCCATATACTACATTTGCTGGAACTTTGTGTATTAATCCTTTGAACTAATTTGACCTAAACAGACAACATTCAAAAGCTGATCACAAGCTAAAACAAAACTCCTTTCAAACAAGCTGGGTTAAAACAAAAATTCTCTCTCTCTCTTTCTATCTCTCAATCTGTAATCCTTCTCCGTGTTTCCCTCTCTCTGTATCTTCCCTCCCTTTCTCTCTCTGCCGCCTCCTTCTCCCTCTATCTCCCTCTCACTGTCTTCCATTCTGTATCTATGTTACCCCCTCTCTGTGTCCCCCTCCCCGACACACCACCATCGCTCTCCCCCTTTCTCTCTCTCTATGTCCCACTCTCGCTCTCTATGTCCTCCCCCTTCCCACCTCTCTCTGTCTGTCCCTCTCTCTCTCTCTCTCTCTCATGGTGCCAGAAGAGAGTCTGCAGCAAGTTATCATTGGGAACAGTCTGAACTGTTTCCAGCTAAAGCTGTCATATGTTGTGGTTAAAAAAAAACTCTCATAGCTTGAGGTTGGGGTAGACAGCACCTTCTGGGGTTTGTCCAATTAGCAATAGGTGGCACGGTGGCTCAGTGGTTAGCACTGCAGCCTCACAGCACCAGGGACCCAGGTTCAATTCCAGCCTCGGGCAACTGTCTGTGCAGAGTTTGCACATTCTCCCCGTGTCTGCGTGGGTTTTCTCCGTGTGCTCCGGTTTCTTCCCACAGTCCAAAGATGTGCAGGTTAGGTGGATTGGCCATGCTAAATTGCCCATAATGTTCAGGGGTGTGTGGGTTATAGGGGGCTGGGTCTGGGTGGGATGCTTCAAGAGGCAGTGTGGACTTGTTGGGCCAAGGGGCCTATTTCCACACTGTAGGGAATCTAATCTAAACTATTATTGAATTATAACGAGAAGAGGCACTTGTCCTAATGAGAAGATAAACTTTATTGGTTGTTAGCATTAGGTACGAGTTACACTGGCTAGTTAGGCATACTTACAAAGACCATCAGAAGACAGACTAAAATAAAATAAAGAACTGTGGATGCTGGAGATCTGAAACAAAAACAGGAATGACAGGAGAAACCCAGATAACAAAGTGTGGAGCTGGATGAACACAGCAGGCCAAGCGGCATCTTAGGAGCACAAAAACTTGCCCTGCTGTGTTCATCCAGCTCCATACTTTGTTAACAGGAATTCTCCAGATTTTGCCATTCCCATTATGACTGGAGAAACCCAGTAGGTTTGGCAGCATTGGTGGGAGGAAAGCAGAGATAGCGTCTCAAGTCTGGTGACACTTAATCAGATCTGTAGGATGATGACTGTCAACCATTGGGACCTTCTGTCAGACTTCCCTTCTCCACCCCGAGAGACTGTGAGACATTGTCAGATTGAGTGGAGCTTAATGTAGCTTCAACATTAATTCTCTCAGAACCATTCACCACTGATGGAACAAAAGGATGTGTCAGTCAGTTCAGGCCAACTGAGTAAAAGTAAAAGTAGACTAAGTTGCAAGGTAATGTAATGAGTGGAATCTCGTGATCAGTTTCAGTTTATTTCTCCCTTGTGTAGCTGAAAGAAGAATGTTCTCTGCTAATAAAAGGCTGGTTCTCAGCATAAATTCGGGATTCACATTGAAAAATTGTAGCAGCATCCCAAAAGTAATATAGAATTGCAGCAGTGATTCCTTCTGGGAGCTGACTCTTGTCTTTCTACAGCACCTTTCATGAACTTTGGATGTTCCAAAGCAGTTTATAGCCAATTAATTACTTCTGAAGTATATTCCCCATTGGAATGTAAGAAATGCAGCAGCCAATTCATAGTAGGGTATATAGTGAGGTTCCAAGAACAGCAATGTGAGAATGGAGGCAATAAAACATTTTTTCAATCTGTTGGGAAACCAGGATAGCTCTCCCACTTGTTCCCAGTTAGCACGTCTTTTGTGACCATCTGAAAGGGCTGATGAAGCATCGTACAAAGGTCTGGACCAAAAGATGATGACAGTGCAACACTCCTCAGACTGTCAGCTGAGATTTGATGCTGCAGTCTCTGGGGTGGGACTCAAACCCTGACTTTCTGATTCAGAGCAAGGGTGGACCGTGGCTGACATAAAACAAGAAACAAAGCAGCAGGCATTAATGAAAGGATAAAATGGAAAACATACAGAAGGAGATAATAAAAAAGGCAGGAGGATTGTTTGTTTTTCAGCCCCTTTCTCCTGCCTTTTTCCCACAACCCTCGACCCCATTACTAATCAAGCACCTATCTAGCTCTGTCTTAAATACACTCAATGACTTGGCCTCCACAGCTTTCTGCAGCAATGAGTTCCACAGATTCCCCACCCTTGGGCTGAAGAAATTCCTTCTCATCTCAGTTCTAAAGGGTTGTCCCTTCATTCTGACACTATGCCTTTGGGTCGTAGTCTCTCCGATAGTTAGAAACATCTTCTCCACCTCCACTCTATCCAAGCCTCTCAGTATTCTGTAAGTTTTAATGAGATGCACGCCCCTTGCCCCCTCACCATTATCCTAAACACCATTGAGTAAGACCCAGAATCCTCAACAGCTCCTCATATGATGCATCCTTCATTCTTGCCCTTCATTCTCAGGGTTACTCTTGCAAACCTTCTCTGGACCCCCTACAATGTCACATCCTTCCTTGGATGCAGGGCCCAAAACTGCTCACAGTATTCCTAACTGCCAACTGAACCTGCATGTTAACTTAAAGAGGATTCTGTACTAGGACTCCCAAGTCCCTTTGTGATTCAGATTTCCAAAGCCTTTCACTGTTTAGGAAATAGTCCAAGCCTCTATTCTTCCAAACACATAACCAAAGTGCATTATCTCACACTTTCCACACTGTATTCCATCTGCCACTTCTTTGCCCACTCTCCTAGACTCTCCTAGACTCCTTTTGCAGTCTCCTTGCTTTGTGGACTACTACCTGTCCCTCTGTCTAGCTTTGTGTCATCTGCGAACCTCGCAAAAATACCCTCAGCTCCTTCATCCAGATCAGTAATGCGTAATGTGAATAGTTGTGGAAATCCACTCGCCATTGACTGCTGTCCTGAAAAAAATCCCTTTATCCTCACGCTGTCTTCTGCTAATCAGCCAATCCTCTATTCAGTCCATGATCTCGCCCTTAAAACAATGGGCTCATGTCTTATTTAGCAGCCTCCTGTGTAGCACCTTTTCAAAGGCCTTCTGGAAATCCAAACAGATCATGCCCACTGGCTCTCCTTTGTCTATCTTGCTTGTTACCACCTCAAAGAATTCTAACAGATTTTTCAGGCATGACCTCCCCTTGACAAAGCCTTGCTGACTCAGCTCTATTTTACCATGCACTTCCAAGTACTCCACAATCTCTTCTTTAATAATGGACAGTAAAATCTTAGCACAGGCCAGGCTGACTAGCCTATAGTTTCTGCCTTCCTCCCTTCTTAAACAGGGGTGTTACATTAGCTATTTCCAGCCCTCCGGGACATGCTGACTCCGGTGAATCTTGAAAGATTACCATCAACGTTTCTACAGTCTCCTCTGCCATCTCCTTCAGAAATCTTTGGTGTAGTCCATCTGGTCTAGGTGACCTATCCACCTTCAGACTTTTCAGCTTCCCCAGCATTTTCTCTTTGGTAATGACTCACCTCTGACCCCTGACTAAATTGAAGTTTTAGTATGTTACTGGTTCTCCCAATCAGTAACTGATGCAAAGTACCTATTCAGTTCCTCCACCATTTTTTTGTTCCCCATTACTACTTCCTCAGCCTCATTTTCCAGTGATCCAATGTCCCTTCTGGCCTCTCTCTCATCTTTTGGATATGTAAAGAACAAACTCTTGCAATCTTATTTTAAATAACTTGCTAGCTTGCCCTCATGTTTAACCTTCCTTCCCTTATTGCTCTTATAGTTGTCATCTGCTGGTTTTTAAAGGATTCCCAATCTTCTGTCTTCTCAATAATTTTCTCTGCATTGTATGCTTTTTCTTTTGCTTTTGTGATGTCCTTGACATCCTTGTCAGCCATGGTTTCCTCATCGTCCCCCTAGTATGGCTCTTGTTCCTTGGAGTGATTTTCTTCTCTCCCTCCCAAATTACCCCCAGAAAATCCTGCCATTGCTGCTCCACTATCTTCCCTGATAGGCTCCCCTTCCAATCAACTCTGGCCAGCTCCTCCCTCATGTCTTTGTAGTTACCTTTACTCAATTGTAGTACCATGACACCTGATTCCAGCTTCTCTCTCTCAAACTGCAGGGTGAATTGGACTAGTGTGCTTTCTAGTCCAATGAAGTACTCTATCATGTTACGGTCACTTTTTCCAAAAGATCTTCTCACAACAAGGTTATAAATTAACCACTCTCATTCCACAAAAGCAAATCTAGGATAGTCTGCCCCCAAGTTGGTTCCTCAATACACTGATCTAAAATTATTATGTACACACTCCAAGAATTCACTCATCACAGTATTATTGCTAAAGTGGTTTGCATAGTCCATGTGTTGATTAAAGTTACTCGTGATTAATGTAGTACCCTTGTTGCATGCATCTCTAATTTCCTGTTTGATGCCATCCCTAACTTGCTAACACTATTTACAGGTGTATAGAGAAGACCCACTAATGTTTTCTGCCCTATGTTGCCTCTAAGTTCCACTGATTCCACATCTAAGTTTCCTGTGCCAATATCCTTTCTTACTATTGCACTGATGTCAAGTTTCACAAACAACCCCATCCCACCTCCTTTTCCTTTTAGCCTGTCCTTCCTAACAGCTGAATACCCTTGACTGCTCAGTCTCTAAGTGTGGTCACCCTACAGGCATTTCTCCATAACTGTAACTGTATCATACCAACTATTTACACTGTTAATTCATCTACCTTATTTCGAATGCTGCCTGAAAAAGTGTCTTTACACGTGTTTCTTTGGCAGGTTTACACATTTCTTTTGTCCTCCAGCCCTGTTTGCAGCTCACCCTCATTTCCTCTGCCTTCTACTCTTGCATTTCCATCTTTGTTTCCCTCACTCTTGTCTCCTCTATTAGATCCTGCCGCTGCTGTTTTAAACTACTCCCCACCGTAATAGCAAAATCTGTTCTGTGGGATATTAGTCCCAGTTCTGACAGGGTGCAACTTGTACTGGTCCCACCTACCCCAGGAACAATCCCAAGGCCTTAAAAATCTAAATCCCTCCCTCCTACATCGTTGCTCCACTAATCATTCATTTGGTCAATTCCCCTGTTCCTGATCTCATTAGCACGTGGCACCGGGAGTATTAATGAGAAAAGTTCTGTTGAGGTCCTGCTTTCTTATTTATTTCTTAACTGCTAATATTCTGCTGGTAGCACTCCATCGCTCTTGTTACCTACATCTTTGGTACCAACATGCCTCACAACCACTTGTGGTACTCCCTAACGCTTTCAGAATGTCCTGCAGTGATCTAGAGTCATACAGCACAGAATAAGGCCCTTTGGTCCAACCAGTCCGTGCTAACCATAATCCCAAATTAAACTAGTCCCACTTGCCTGAGTTTAGCCCATATCCCTCCAAACACTTCCTATTCATGTGCTTACCTAAGTATCTTTTAAACTCCTTGACCTTGGCATCGGGGAGGCAACACACACTGTCCAGAATAATCCCCTCAGCTGCAGGGAAGTCTATCTGCTGCCCTTATAATGGAATCCCCTATCACTATTGCACTGAAACCACACCAACAAACACCACCCCCCAACAACCCCAACCCCAACACCATCACCACTCCCCCACCGCCACCATCCCTCAATATCACCACCACCACCACCTCCCCTCCCCAGTCAGCACAGCTGCACTACTTAAAGTGCCTTGGGCTTGACTCAAGCTGCATTTCCCCGAGAAACCGTTTGCAATGTTCAGAATGGAAAAGCTGATAGAAAGACAGAGGGTGCTGGGGACTCCCGCGCTCCCCGCCTGATGGTTTTTCTCTGTCACTCAATCATTTCCTGCCTGTGCACTCTTTGCCTGTGAGGTGACCACCTCAGTATACTTGCTACTCATGGAGATCTCAGCCTTCAGAGCCGTGAACTCAGCTCCGATAAAAATGAATTAAAGTCAGAAACTCCTTATCTTCAATGCTTAGCTATTTGTTGCATACACTGAGGAGACAACTCTGCCTTGTCAAAGCCAGACTCTCACCTGAGATTCTCACCTTTGGTATTTCCAATCATTCCTCCTCACAAACAGTTCTGACCAAAAAAAAAACTCGACATAAAACCTACTGGTGAGGCATACCTGACTCTGCCAGCACTAGAAGGGTTATATTTCTTCCTGCTTACATGACTGCCGCAGGAAGAACAATTTCCACTGCATTTGATATGGGAGCAGGTGAGGCAGCATCATGGGGTTGTGTTAACAAGTCTATTTATTCCACAAACATATTTGTCCAAAAGGTCCCCATTGCAATACACCTTATGTGGAGAGCAATTCTGAATGCTACACTCCGTGTATAACAAGGGATTGTGATAGTGAGATTCCCTGTATAAGAAGAGATGCTGAGAGTGAGACTCCTTTCGCAAAAACATCTCAATAACTAGACTCCCGTCACATGGGTATTCTCGTGGGATTCAGAGCCTCCATTATAGTGGTGCAGTTTCATACTTTCCTCCATGTTCAGCGTCCTCCTAGCTCGTCTTCCAAAGAAAAGTTTTCCATGATGAAGTCTCCCCTACCTATGGTGTCCTTATGATTCAGAGGACACAGGTGCAGGAACAGGAAGCTATGTGGGAGACAGCAATAATGTAGAAGCAAAAACAGAAATTGCTGGAAGAGCTCAGTAGGTCCGATCAGCAGCATCTGTGGAGCGAAATTAGAGTTACTTTTTGGGTCCAATGTTTCTTCTTCGGAACTGATGGTATCTAGGAAGAAGTTGGTTCTTATGCAGAAGATAGGGTAGGGAGACCCGTTCAGGAGTAAACGATAGGTGGGGTTACAGCCCAAAGAGAGGTTAGAACAATTGAACAGGTAAAGAAGTAGATGACAATCAACCTCAGAGAATGAACAGCAATAAATCAGGACCATTAGTGGCTGACAATGGGTTGTGTGTAGCAGCAGACCATGTGATAACATGGCCTGATATGTGGGATTTGGAGTAAGTATATGGGAGAAGGTGCCTCAAGCCCTAAAATTGTTGACACAAAAACAGAAATTGCGGATAAAGCTCAGCAGATCTGGCAGTATCTGTACAGAGAAATCCGAGTTAACGTTTTGAGTCCAGTGACCCTTCATCGGTTCTGCTGCCAGACCTGCTGAGCTTTTCCAGGAATTTCTGATTTTGTTTCTGATTTCCAGAATCTGCAGTTCTTTTGGTTTTTACCGGAAGTTGTTGAACTCAGTATTGAGTCCAGAAGGCTGTGGAGTTCCTGAGCGGAAAATGAGGTGGTGTACTTCCAACTTGTGCTGAGCTTTGCTGGAGCACTGCAGCTAGCCCAAGACAGAAATGTTGACCAGGGACCAAGATAGTGTGTTGAAGTAGCACGCAACTGGAAGCTCAGTGCCTTGTCTGTGGATAAAATGTAGGTGTTCTCTGAAGCCATCACCCAGTCTATGCTACGTTTCCCCAGTGTAGAAGAGACCACATTGTGAACAGTGAATGCAGTAGACTAGATTGAGTGAAGTGCAGGTTCACCTGGAAGGTATGTTTGGGCCCTTGGACACCTCAGATGGAGAAAGTTAAAAAGCAGGTGTTACACATTCTGTGGTTGCGGGGAAGTTGCCATGCGGCTGTGGCCGGGGGCAAGGTGGTGTTGGTTGGGAATGAAGGAGAGTTTCCCGGAGGGAACTGTCCCTGTGGATGGTTGATAAGAGACGGGAGAGGAATATGTATCTGACAGTGGCATTCCACTGGAGATAGTGGAAATGGCAGCTAATGATCCTATGGATGTGGATACTAGTGGGATGGTAGGGGAGGAGTAGGACCACCTGATCACTGCTGAGGGAGGGAAGCGAGTGGGAGTGGGTGAAGTCTGGGAGATGGCTCAGACCCAGCTGAGGGCCCCTTCAACTACAGTGCAGGGGAATCTTCAGTTGAGGAAGAAGGTGGACATTTTGGAGGCTCCCTTGTCAAAGTTATGACAGAGGTGAAGGAACCGGGAGAATGGAATAGAGTCTTTAAAGGATGCAGAATGTGAGGTTGTATAGTCAAGGTAACTGTGGGAGTTGGTTGGTTTGTAGCGGATATTGGTGGCTAGCCTACTCCCAGAAATGGAAACAGAGATGCCAAGGAAGGGAAGAGAAGAGTCAGATATGGACCAAGTGAAGGGGAGAGTAGGATGGAAATTGGAAGTGAAATTGATCAACTTTTCCAATTCCGAACAAGAGGGTAAAGCAGCACTGATGTTGTCAACATACCGGAGAAAGACTTGTGGGTAGAGGCTGGAATGTTCCACATGCCCCACAATGAGACAGGCATAACTGGGGCCCGTGTGGGTACCACTGCCACCCTTTAACCTGAAGAAAGTGAGAGGAAGTTGTTCAGGGTGAGGAGGAGGTCATCTAGGCAGAGGAGGGTGGTGGTAGAATGGGACCATTCAGGTGTTTTTTTACAACGAAGAAGCAGAGATCCCCGAGACCATCCTGATGGGGGGGTGGACGTGTAAAGGGATTGTCCATAAGACCATAAGGCCATAAGACATAGGAGTTCAAGTAAGGCCATTCGACCCATCAAGTCCACTCCGCCATTTAAATCATGGCTGATGGGCATTTCAACTCCACTTCCCTGCACTCTCCCCGTAGCCCTTGATTCCTTGTGAGATCAAGAATTTGTCAATCTCTGCCTTGAAGGCATCTAACGTCCCGGCCTCCACTGCACTCCGTGGCAATGAATTCCACAAGCCCACCACTCTCTGGCTGAAGAAATATCGTCTCATTTCCATTTTAAATTTACCCCCTCTAATTTTAAGGCTGTGCCCATGGGTCCTAGTCTCCCCGCCTAACGGAAACAACTTCCTAGCGTCCACCCCTTCTAAGCCATACATTATCTTGTAAGTTTCTATTAGATCTTCCCTCAACCTTCTAAACTCTAATGAGTACAATCCCAGGATCATTAGCCGTTCATCATACGTTAAACCTACTGTTCCAAGGATCACCCATGTGAATCTCCACTGGACACGCTCCAGGGCTAGTATGTCCTTCCTGAGGTGTGGGGCCCAAAATTGGACACATTGCCCATGGTAAAGAGGAGGTGACTGGAGCCCATGAACTGGAAATTCTAAAACTGACACAAAGCATCAGAGCAATCGTGGATGTAAGTGGGAAGGAACTGGACAAGGAGAGGAAAAATAGAATTAAGGTAGGAAGAGATGAATTCGGTGAGGCAGGAGCAGGAGGAAACAATAGGTCTGCCCAGACAGTCCCACAGTGGATTTTGGGGAGGAGGTAGAAGCGAGCAATGGGGTTCTGATGGGTATATGGGCTTAGGGTAATGGGGGGGGAGGGGTGGTGGGAGAGCACCAGATGAAACAGGGTTAGTGACCATGGTGGGGTCATGGTCCAGGGGGAGATAGGAGGAGGTATCTGAGAGCTGGCACTCAGCGTCTGCAATGTAGAGGTCAGTCCGAAGACAACAACACTACCAGCCTTGCCAGCAAGTTAATTACGTCAGGCTTAGATCTGAGAGCACAGAGCACAGTCAGCTCACGGGGGGACAGGTTGGAATAGGAGAGTGGAGCAAAGAACCTGAGGGGACCAATGTCGGGTTGAGTTCTCGATGAACATGTTGAGTGCAGGTCCAAGGCTGAGAGACATGTCCAGGTGAAGGGAAAGTGTTGGAGGTGGGCGAAGGAGTCTGTGGGACAGGGAGACAATTCTTGTCCAAAGAAATAATGTAGAAGGTTCTGCCAGCAGGTGAAGAAGGTGAGAGGAGGCATTTATGGAAGATAGAAAGGAATAGTTGAACCATATGATCTGTTTCTGTATTGTCTATTTAATATAAAATACAGAATAAAAACAAACTAAAAAATAACTACAAGAAAGTACAAGGAGAGGCATAAGGAACTGTATTGGAATTTTTCAAAACAAGTTAAAAGATATGTCGAGAAAGGGCCATACAAATATATGAATATTAAACATGGAACCAAAGCAATATTCCAAGATAACTATAACAGTAACAGAAGAATTTTAAGGATGATTCCCATTTGAACACAAGGAAACTCATGGGTGCATGAAGACAGGAAATAATAGGTCCTGTTTTCTATCTATTTATACGATAACCCGCTCAGGAAATCAGCTACGCCAAGGGAGCAGAAATTCCAAAAGAGAGGAGTTGTAAAAGGAGGAAAAAACAAGGAGAACTAGGGTTGGAATATTAAAAGATTAGACCACCATACTAGTTAGGAGCAGAAAGCTATTCAGCCCTTCGATCCTGCTAGCATGTGATTAGATCCTGGCTAATCTAATTGTGACCTGCACTCCACTTTCCTGCTCGCCTATAATGCTCTTAGATTATTGATCTCAGTCAAACTAACTTAGTCCCACAAATATTGAAGGACTCTGTCTGCTGTCTGGGGAAGGTACTTTCACAGATTCCTAATTCACCGAGAGAAACATTTCTCCTCATTTCCATACTAAAAACGAGACTCCTTACTTTTGAGCTGGCAATGCTGGAGTCAGAGATAACGTAGTGTGGAGCTGGAGGAACACAGCAGGCCAGGAAGTGTCAGAGGAGCAGAAAAGTTGACGTTTTGGATTGGGACCCTTCTGCGGAAAGCTTTCAACCCTAAACATCAACCTTCCTGCTCCTCTGATGTTGCCTGGTCTGCTGTATTCCTCAAGCTCCACATTGTCTTACACAATGCTACAGATCTGGTTTTAACAATGAAATGGAAGTTTATTTTGCAAAAGAACTGAAGATAAAATAGAATAAGCCAAGCTATTAAATGAAACACAACTTGAAAGCTTCAAAAATACAAGGTTAAAATGCAATCCAATCTATTCTAGCACCAACCCTATCACTTTACAGTGCTCAAACATCAGAGAAAATTCCTTCCCTATCACATTATCCTCCCATTCTAGTCTTCAGATTTTGCTCGCTTCTTCCTTGATTAGGCACACAACTAAGCTTAAATGAATCTCTTCTCGGTTCTGCTCAAACTCTCCAGTCTGGAACTTTTACACTAAAATCTTTACACTGAGGTAATTTATTTCCTAAATGTTCTGAACTAACTCCTCTCCAGAAGAAAATGTTTTACATGTTTAACTTCAAATACTTCTGCAAACTGAAACCAAACGTTTTTCTAGCTTTGGATATCCCCTCTAAGCAAAAGAAACATCCAGATCCTTCTAAAGTGAAAGCATACTAATGCTTCTCAATGTTTATTCTGTCTGCTCATAAAACTCACCTGATGCAAACAAATTTCCATTATCACCCCAAAGAGACACTCTCTCGTTAAGGTTTTAACCAAGAATCATGACTCCAGAAATACCAACAGGTTAATCATTAAACTCTCTCATACACACAGACCAAAACTTACCTGTCACTAGTTCAAAGTACAAATTCTAAACTAAATTGTATAAAATATCTAAAAATCACACACCACACATTGCATTTTTCTCAAATAAGGAGACCAAAACTGTACATGGAACTTTATAAATAGTGCACTGTACAACTGTGGTAAAACTTTTCCAGTTTTATATTACTGTCCCTTTGTTTAAAAAAAGTTAACATTCTATTTGTTTTCCTAATAACTTAAGAACATGGGAATATAGGAATAGGAGTGGGCTGTTCAGTCCATCAAGCCTAACCCATTATTCTAGATCATGGCTGAGAATCTCCTTATTTTCACCTTCATGCATTATCTCCCCGTCCCTTAATGTCATTAGTCTCAAAGCTCTTATTGAGTTCTGACTTCAACCTACTCAATGGTTGAGCTTCATGGTCCTCTGTGTAAGGAATTCCAAAGATTCATCACCCCCGAATGAAGAAATTCTCCTCAACTCAGTCTCAAATGGCCTGCCACTTATCCTGACATTATGTTCCTTGGTGCACCAGCATAGAACGAACATACATACATACATAATAAATACATTAAAATTGAGACAGGTTAGAGGATATGCTGGCTGGGTTAAATGACATAGGGTAAGAGGAAGCTCACTGCCAAACACTGCCAAAGACCAATTAGATCGAATAGCTGTGCTGTAAATTCTATGTAATTCTATATAAACTCCCCAAATAGCAATGTGATAATAGCAGGTATTAATCGTAACCAGAAATTCAACACAACCCAAAGTAGTGCCAAAGGTCAATCACTGTAACATACAAACTAGTATATATAAATAACTAAATACAACCTTGCCAAAAATTTAATTATGCACCTAATGACACACACAATTGCTGACAGAAGGGTGGTGAATCAGGACGCCATGGCTCCATCTTTGATCCTCCCAGTTTTCATTCGAAAGGCACAGTTGGAGGAGACTCACAAAATACAGCTGGTGGGGGGGACAGAGGGAGCCACATTGGAAATATTCACGGAGTTTGTGCATTCCTGTAACATCGTCTCTCAAAAGCAAGTCATCAGTTATAAAATCAGCCATTCAACATCCGTGCAAGCCTGCAGATCCTCTTTAAGTACTAGCATTGGCTTTGAAAAAGTTGAATATTGCTGAGGACAGAGACACTGTAAAAACTTTTTGTCCTGCATTCATCAGGACAGAATGAACTAAATTTCAAAGGTGTTAATACTTTATGCTGCATGAGAAAAGAGGTGCAAAAGAATTGGCAAGTGAATGCAGATTGATATGATATTGGCAATGAGAATACAGCAGGGAATGTTAATTGGCCAATCTTTTGTTGAAATGCAAACCAGGTAACTCAATTCAGATTGGTTAAGGCATTTCTATTGGAATATACCAGGGTCTGGTTGTTCTCTAAGCTTTTGTTTCACTGAAAAAATGTGCAATGCTTTAACATTTTTTTTTGTTTAAAGAGGACAGGGCCACTTAAGAATAAGCTTCTAAACTTCTATTCTGTTCAGTCATATCAAAGTTCTATGCTACCAAGTGACTGCTTGATGAACTTAGCCAGAAACGCAATGCTGCATATTATACAGTACACGATGCTAGAAAGGAAAATGATCGTAAAATTCTGGGGAAAATAGGATCGAGCTTATAAGAGCAGAAACCGTGTGGAAACATCATAACCCACAGGTTGGGTTCCAACTTCACTTTGACAGGAGATAATGGGAACTGTAGATGCTGGAGAATCCAAGATAACAAAGTGTGAAGGTGGATGAACACAGCAGGCCAAGCAGCATCTCAGGAGCACAAAGGCTGACGTTTCGGGCCTAGACCCTTCATCAGAGAGGGGGATGGGAAGAGGATTCTGAAATAAATAGGGAGAGAGGGGGAGACAGACCGATGATGGAAAGAAAAGAAGATAGGTGGAGAGGAGAGTATGGGTGGGGAGGTAGGGAGGGGATAGGTCAGTCCAGGGAGGACGGACAGGTCAAGGAGGCAGGATGAGGTTAGTAGGTAGGGAATGAAGGTGTGGCTTGAGGTGGGAGGAGGGGATAGGTGAGAGGAAGAACAGGTTAGGGAGGCGGGGACATGCTGGGCTGGTTTTGGGATGCATTGGGGGGAGGGGAGATTTTGAAGCTTGTGAAGTCCACATTGATACCATTGGGCTGCTGGGTTCCCAAGCAGAATATGAGTTGCTGTTCCTGCAACCTTCGGGTGGCGTCATTATGGCACTGCAGGAGGCCCAGGATGGACATATCGTCTAAGGGGTGGGAGGGGGAGTTGAAATGGTTAGCGACTGGGAGGTGCAGTTGTTTACTGCAAACCAAGCATAGGTGTTCTGCAAAGCAGTCCCCAAGCCTCTGCTCGGTTTCCCCAATGTAGTGGAGGCTACACTGGGTACAATGGATACAATATACCACATTGGCGGATGTGCAGGTGAACATCTGCTTGATGTGGAAAGTCATCTTGGGGCCTGGGGTAGGGGTGAGGGAGGAGGCGTGGGGGCAAGTGTAGCACTTCCTGTGGTTGCAGGGGAAGGTGGCGGGTGTGGTGGTGTTGGAGGGGAGTGTGGAGCGGAGAAGGGAGTCACAGAGAGAGTGGGTGGAGTTGAAAAAATGTCTTTAGTGGTGGTGCCGGATTGTAGATGGCGGGAGTGATGGAGGATGATGTGTTGTATCTGGAGGTTGGTGGGGTGGTATGTGAGAACTAGGGGGAATCTCTTTTGGAGGTTATTGCAGGGGCGGTGTGTGAGGGATGAGTTGCGGGAAACGCGGGAGACACGGTTGAGGGCGTTCTCGACCACTGCATGGGGGGGAAGTTGCGGTCCTTGAAGATCAAGGACATCCAGGATGTGCGGGAGTGGAATGCCTCATCCTGGGAGCAGATGCAGCGGAGGCGAAGGAATTGGGAATAGGGGATGGCATTTTTGCAGGAAGGTGGGTGGGAGAAGGTGTATTCCAGGTAACTGTGGGAATCGGTGGGCTTGAAATGGACATCGGTTTGTAGGTGATTGCCTGACATGGAGACAGAAAGGTCCAGGAAGGTGAGGGATGTGTTGGAGATGGTCCAGGTGAACTTGAGGTTGGGGTGGAAGGTGTTGGTGAAATGGATGAATTTTCGAGCTCCTCCTGGGAATATGAGGCAGCGCTGATACAGTCATCAATGTAACAAAGGAAGAGGTGGGGTTTAGGGCCAGTGTAGGTGCGAAAGAGGGATTGTTCCACATAACCTACATTTTGACAGGAACTTGTTTCATCCATTCCTTCATCACCATTGAGACAATATCCTGGAATTTACCGGCACAGTGCCATTATGGGCCCCACCAATTAGCTCAACTTTAGAAGAAGGCCACCCATCTTTTTTAAGGTAACTGAGGATGTGTAATAAACGTTATGTTCCCAACTCTACCCAGGTCACGACAGCAAATTATATTTTAAAAGTAATTTTAGCTCAGACAATTGTGATTAAGGAGTTGCTGGACACTGGTAAGGTTCCTCAGAACTGCAGGCAAATAAGCATTTTAAAAAGCGTTACAAAGATAGTAGGAACTGCTGATGCTGGAGAATCTGAGATAACACGGTGTGAAGCTGGATGAACACAGCAGGCCAACCAGCATCAGAGGAGCAGGAAAGCTGACGTTTCGGGTCGAGAGTCTTCTTCAGAAATGGAGGAGGGGTAGGGGATTCTGAAATAAATAGGGAGATGGGGAAAGTGGATAGAAAATGGATAAAGGAGAAGATAGGGTGAGAGGAGACAGACAGGTCAAAGAGGCAGGGATGGAGCCAGTAAAGGTGAATATAGTGGGGAGTTAGGGAGGGAATAGGTCAGTCCAGGGCGGACGGACAGGTCAAGGAGGAGGGATGAGGTTGGTGGTCAGGAGATGGGGGTGGAGCTTGAGGTGGGAGGAATGGTGAGGGAGGCGGGGACTAGCTGGGCTTGTTTTGGGATGGGTCGGGCAAGGGGAGATTTTCAAATTTGTGAAGTCCACATTGATACCCTTGAGCTGCAGGGTTCCCAAGCGGAACAATGAGATGCTGTTCCCGCATCTTTCGGGTGGGGTCATTGTGGCAATGCAGGAGGCCCAGGATGGACACGTTGTCCGAGGAGTGGGGGGAGGGTGGGGGAGGTGAAATGGTTCATGACTGGGAGGTGTGGTTATTTGTTGCAAGCTGAGTGTAGGTCTTCCAGAAAGCGGTCCCCAAGCCTCCACTTGGTTTCCCCGATGTCGAGGAGGCCACAACGGGAACAGCGGATACAATATATCACATTAGTATATGTACAGGTGACCATCTGTTTGATCTGGAAGGTCTTCTAAGGGCCTTGGGTCGGGGTGAGGGGGAGGTGTAGGGGCAGGTGTAGCACTTGCTTCGGTTGCAGGGAAAAGTTCCGGAGGTGGTTGGGCTGGAGGGGAGCGTGGAGCAGACAAGGGAGTCACGGAGAGAGCGGTCCCTCCGGAAAGCACATAGGGGTGGGGAGGGAAAAATGTCTTTGGTGATGGGGTCAGATTGCAGATGGCAGAAATATCAGAGGATGATGCGTTAGACTTGGAGTTTGGTGGGGTGGTACGTGAGGACGGGGGGTGATTCTATTTTGGCTATTATTGTGGGTAGGGGCTGTGAGGGATGAGTTGCAGGAAATGCGGGAGATACAGTCGAGGGCATTTTCAATCACTGTGGAGGGGAAGTTGCGGTCCTTGAAAAAAGAGGACATCTGGGATATGCGGGAGTGGAATGCCTCATCTCAGGAGCAGATGCGGCGGATGTGAAGGAATTGGGAGTAGGGGATAGTCTTCTTACAGGAAAGTGGGTGAAAGGAGGAGTATTGTAGGTAGCTGTGGGAGTCAGTAGACTTAAAATGGATATCAGTTTCCAGGTGGATGCCAGAGATGGAGACTGAGAGGTCCAGGAAGGTGAGGAATGTGTTGGAGATGGCCCAGGTGAACTTGAGGTTGGGCTGGAAGGTGTTGGTGAAGTGGGTGAACTGTTCAAGCTCTTCGTGGGAGCACAAGGCTGTGCCGAAACAGTCATCAAAGTATGGAGGAAGAGATGGGGGATAGAGCCGGTGTAGCTTTAGAAGGGGGATTGTTCCATGTATCCTACAAAGAGGCAGGCATAGCTTGGGCCCATGCAGGTACCCATGGCCAGCCCCTTTGTTTCGGTGGTGGGAGTGGGAGGAAATGAAAGAGAAGTTGTTGAGGGTGAGGCGAGTTTGGCCAAGCGGATGAGGGTGTCAGTGGAGGGGGACTGGTCGGGCCTGCAGGACAGGAAGAAGCGGAGGGCTTTTAGGCCATCTGCATGGGGACTTCCCTGTCCAACTGGCCTGATCAGTCCCCCTCCACTGACACCCTCATCCGCTTGGCTTCATCACTCACAGCATCGAGTAAAGGAGTTGGGCCATCATGTTACAGCTGTACAAGACATTGGTAAGCCCACATTTAGAGTACAATGTACAATTCTAGTTGCCCTGCTATAGGAAGGATGTTATTAAACTGGACCTTGTGCAATAAAGACTTACGAGCGTGTTACCAAGAGTAGAAGGCTGAGTTATAAAGAGAAGCTGAACAGGCTTTATCTTGACGTTATTCCCTGGAGCATAACAGGCTGAGCGGTGACCTGTTGAGGTTTATAAAATCATGGGATGCATGAACAGCGTGAGTAGCCAATGTCTTTTTCCCAGGGTAGGAGAGTCCAAAACTAGAGGGCACAGGTTTAAGGTGAGAGGGGAAAGATTTAAAAGGGACCTAAGTGACAACTTTTTCACACACTAGAGTGGTGCATCTATGGAAGGAGCTGCCAGAAGAAGTGGTCGGTGGAGGTCGAGCTCGGATCTCTAAACGTCACTTGGACTGATACACGTATTGGAAAGGTTTGGATGGATATGGGCCAAACACAGACAAATGGGACTAGTTCAGCTTAGGAAACCTGGTTGGCATGGACGAGTTGGGCCGAAGGGCCTGTTTCCAATTAATGACTCCATCTCGTCTCTTCACAAATTCCAGCCAATTCAGAATTGTTGTCACCTACATCCAGTTCCACCACTCAGCTCCACCATCTCTCTCTATAACCTACCAAAGCAGCTCGAGTCACAGCTCCTCTGAAGCCTCACCACACGTTCTGCCAGTATATTCAATACCAATGCAACCCATTACTTCCCCCTTGCCTTCTGATTACTGTTGGTTTCCATCACCTCTTGTCTGTACTCTATTGTCAGAGGCTGATTTTCATTGAATTCCCCTTGCTGTCAACAACTCTCTCTTCCTAAAACTTGAAAAAGAGGAACATAGGAACAGGAGTGGTGATAGGCCATTCTGCCCATTAAATCCATTCCACCATTCAACTAGATCATGGCTGAATTTCCACGTCAATACCACTTTCCTGCTCTATCCACCTCAATGTCTTTAATATCTCAAAATCTATAGATCTCTGTCACGAACATACTCAAATGTCTGAGTCTCCACAAATCCCTAAGGTAAGGAATTCCAAAGTTTACGAGCCTCTGAGTGAAAGAAAATACTCCCCATCTCAGTCCTAACTGGTCTTTTTCTGTTATGAGACTGTGTGCCCTGGTTCTAGGCACCACCTCCCATGCCAGCCCCCGCTACCCCCTCCCAACCAAGTCCCCGTCCCCACCTCATAGCCAGGAGAGACATCCCTCCTACACTCCCCTGTTGAGACGTGTTAGACTTCTGTTTACTTCAATGAGATCACCTCTCATTCTTCTAAACCATGCAGAATGCAGACTCAATGCACTTACTTGTTTAAAATGTTTTTATCCATATGAAAAATTTTGAGCAATGGCACGCTGGGAAAGGAAACCTCTCCTTTGTCGGAAGCCCAGTCTTTTGGTGGGTTTAAGTTTCTTTAGGTGCAAAATGTCGAGAAATTTGGAAGAGAAGCTGCTCTACAGAGACAACCAGAGACCAAAGCTTATCCCACCATCACCACAGTTGACATGACAAAATTAAGTTGGGAAATGTTGACTTAGCCCAAATGTGATGTGATGAAGGAGAGGATAGAAACAGAAAATGTTCAGTGAATACAGAACAGAAACAAATCATTTGGCCCAGCTGGCTTATAATAGTACAAATTCTCCATGTGATATGATGTATTCCCAAAATATATACAGATTAGGTGAAGTGGCCATACTAAATTGCCCACAATGTCTAGGGATATACAGGCTAGATGGATTAACTTAGGAACTGCAAGGTTTGAGGAATAAGGTAACAGGGTATCAGAGATAATGGGAACTGCAGATGCTGGAGAATCCAAGATAACAAAGTGTGGAGCTGGATGAACACAGCAGGCCAAGCAGCAGCTCAGGAGCACAAAAGCTGATGTTTCGGGCCGAGACCCTTTTCTGATGAAGGGTCTCGGCCCGAAACGTAGGCTCTGTGTTCCTGAGATGCTGCTTCGCCTGCTGTGTTCATTCAGCTCCACACTTTGTTATCAAGGTAATAGGGTATGTCTGGATGGGTTGCTCTTGAGAGAGTAGTAGTGGGCTTGATCGGCCGAATGGCCTGCTTCCAAACTACATGGATTCTATGCTTCTATATGAGTCTCCTCCCACCTTACTTCATCTTACTCTGCATGCTTTTGTTCTTTCCTTCCTCATGTACATATTTAGTTTCCCCTATATTGCATTTAGCCCATCTGCAGCTGTGGCAGTTACTGTTACTGTGAACTCCACCTTCTAACCAATGTCTGAGTAAAGCAACTTTCTCTTGAATTCTCTATTAGTGTTTCTCTTGTATTTGTGTCTCTTAGTTTTGAACTCTCACATGTGGAACATTTACCTCATGGAATGGCTCCATCATTTTAAAAGTACTCAAGGGGCCATTTCTTGTATGTGCTGCAGAGTAAAGTACTACCAGCTAATGCTTGGGTACAATGCTGCCTCCAATCTACTCTTTCAAACTAAGAGTGTAATTGCATTCACAGCCCCTGGTGGGGCATCGTAACAAAACCACATCCAACAGTTCACAGGAACATCAGAAATGAACGGAAACTTACAAAACCAAAGTAACATTATCCAGGGTGTACTCCAGCCCCTGTGGTGCCCTTGTCTCTAAAAACCTGTATCATGTAGGTGGAACCCTCGTTTCTGAACTAGGTCTAGGGACCTATTTAGCTACCATGTAGAGAATGATACACTCGTGAGTCTTAATGAGAAGAGGCATGTATCTCAACAACAAGGTGCAGCTTAAACATGATAGTAATAAGTACAAATTACATTGGTTAGCTAGACATAATTGCAAAAATCTGTTGGAAGCCAGAGATCACGCATCTAATACTACTGGGGTCTTGAGCTGGACTCCCAAGGCTGTATGGCATCCTCAAATTGATGGAACTCAATGCACTTGCCAATAATAACCCTTTCAGAAACATTACCATACACAACATCACTTTTCCCTTTTCTCAGACTGCAGGTGGGGAGGGAGAACACTTCCACTTTTCAGTGATTCCCAATTTTTACAGAAAAAATCTGAAAATCCAAACATACAATTTTATATGAAATAATTGTTTTGAAGGGATTATCATGTAAAAAGACTGGTAAAGAATCAGGGAGAGATTTCAGAATGATCAAATTGTCTTTGAAAAACGATGTCTTTGAAATGCGGATTAATAGCTTCAGTATGGGAACATCTGAATATGTGGCTGTCCCACCCAGATCGCTGTGTACCTCGAAGGCTTCAATAATATTCTGTTCTATAATTGTACTTAGCAATTCTCTTAATTGACAAAATTCGTTTACGCAACAGGGACATTTTCTGACTCTGGGATGATTGCCACCCATTAATTTTCTCAATTCATCTCAATTCGATCTCCTAATCTGACCAGCACTGGCCAAACTCCTTTCTGTTCACTGAGGCAGATAGTTTGGTGCGATGGTTCTGCAAGCTGAGGATGCCAGAAGTTCAGGAATGGAAACTTTCTGTTGCTGTTCATCCTCTTACAGTTTTCAGAACACCTCGATTTTAAAACCCTCACTCTTGTTCCCATATCCCTCCATGGTCTCACTCAGCTCTTCCTATCTCTGTAATCATTTCCAGCCATACAATTCTGCACAACCTCACTATCATGAGGACACAGTCCCTGGCCCTAGGTTTACACCAAACAGCTGAGGAGTAAAAGATGGGGGAGCAAAGGATAAAGCAACAGACATCCTCTTTCTAGCCAGGCCGTCTATAATTGGTTTATCCTACTGAGACCCCAGCAAATACAATTCCCAATTCCACACTGGAGGAGGCAATGGCTTGGTTGTATTATCACTAGATTGTTAATCCAGAAACTCAGTTAATGTTCTGGGCATCTAGGTTCAAATTTTGCTAATGGCAAATGCTAGAATTTGAATTCAATGACAAATCTGGAATTAAGGGCCTAGTGGTGACCTTGAGGCCATTGTTGGAAAAACCCATGTGGTTCACCAATGTCCTTTAGTGAAGGAAATCTGTCATCCTTACCTGATCTGACCTACATGTGACTCCATACCCTCAACAATGTAGCAGACTCATAACTGCTTTCTTGGCAACGAGGAATGGGCAATAAATGCTGGCCTCGCCAGCAATGCTTTCATCCCATGAACGAATTAAAGCATTCTACATCCCACTTCCACCCTTGTCTTCTGCCATTCACCATCACAAGGTCGCCTTGGCAATGAATTAAAGTCACCACAAAATTGCCTGCTCCAAACCAACTTTTCTCAGACAAACCCTCACAATGGTTGACACGGTGGTTCAGTGGGTGGCACTGCTGCCCCACAGTGTCAAGGACCCAGGTTCCATTCCAGCCTTAGGTAACTGTCTGTGTGGAGTTTGTGCAAACTCCCTATGTCTGTGCGGGTTTCCACCAGGTGCTCCTCCCACATCAAAAGATGTGTAGGTTAGATGAGATAACAAAGTGTGAGGCTGGACGAACACAGCAGGCCAAGCAGCATCTCAGGAGCACAAAAGCTGACGTTTTGGGCCTAGACCCTTCATCAGAGAGGGAGATGAGGAGAGGGTTCTGGAATAAATAGGGACAGAGGAGGAGGCAGACTGAAGATGGATAGACAAGAAGATAGGTGGAGAGGAGAGTACAGGTGGGAGGTAGGGAGGGGATAGGTCAGTCAGATAGGTGGGATGCTTTTTGGAGGGTCGGTGCAGACTCAATGAGCTGAACAGCCTCTTTCCAAATTACAGAGCTTCAACGATATTTGTCAACTTGACTTCAGAGCTCTTGCACTGTCTTTGCCTTTCTTAGTGACTTCAACACAGTCAGTGCAAGGCTGCTCACTTTCAGCAGAGGTGATGGCACACATATGAGCAGGGCAACCTTGAGCCGCTCAGAGTCTCAGAGGCCTGGTCAGCAGTGATCTGGGTGACTGGCTGACAGGCAGACGGGCAGCATGGAGAGGATGAAAAATTATTATCCTAAGGGAGGACCACAGGCTCAAGCTTGATAGATGCACCACCATTCCCCGATAGTGGCGCTTCAGTGATGCTAGTAATCTGTTGACGGACACATTGTTGGGCTGCTGTGAAGTTTCTGTAAGTGCGTTTCAATAAAAAAGATTCATTTGTGGGAAGTGGGTGCTACTTGTTGCCTGCTCCTGATTGCCCTTGAAGTGAGTGTCACGCAAGGCCATTTCAGGCAACAGTTAAGAGCTAACAATGTTGGTATAGGTCTGGAGTTACATGTCAGCCATGCTGAGTAAAGATGACAGATTTCCTTCCCTCAAGGACATCAGAGACTTAGACGGATTTTTTACCACAATTGATGGCATTTGTCAATGGGAGACTAGCTTTCAATTCCAGATTTTAACCACCTGCATTTAAATTGCACCAGTTAACATGGTAGGATTTGAACCTGTGTCTCCAGAGTATTAATTGAGGTCACTTGGTTGTTAGTCCGACATTTCGACAGGGCCACCATCTCCCCTGAGTTTCAATATTCCCAATAATAATAATCTAACTACAAAGGCAGCACGCCTTCCAGCTGAAAGTTTCACTCTGCGCTTCTATTCCAACAGCCAGACCATAAAATTATAGAATGATTCCAGAAAGGGAGGCCATTTGGTTCCTCATATCTCTGCTGACTCTCTGCAGTTCATTTCCATAGCCAAACAAATCTTTTCTCTTCAGATAACCAAACAATTCCCTTTCAAATGCTATGATAATATCTGCCTTCACCCCATTTTCAGGCAGCAGATTCCAGGTCCTAACCACTCACTGTGATTTCTTCACAGGCCACCCTCTTGTTCCTTTGTCAGTCAATTTCAATCTGTGTCCTAGGCTTCTCAAGCCTTTCATCAATGGAAATGATTTCTCCCTATCCACGCTCTCCCAGTCCCTCAAGATTTTGGGAAACCTCAGTCAAACGGTTCAAGTTCTCTTCTCTAAGGGGAACAGCGACAGCACCTCCAACTTAGCTCATAACTCAAGGCCCTCATCCCTGGAGCCATTCTTGTAAATCTTCCCTGCACCCTCTCTAAAATTGCCCTTTCCTTCCTGAATGTGCTGCCCAAAAGTTGAGGCTATACCACAATCTCCTTGCTTTTGTACTCTGTTTTTCTTTCATTTCAATGAGGAATTGAGCGGCTACAATTTTTTAAAAGAACTCAGGATTCCCCGATTTATCTGTCTCTTCGGCCCAGATTGATAGTAAGCACAGATCAGGTTTATTACAAATAAATAGACTGTAGCTACAGGTAAATAAACACGAACCATATAATTCTACTACTTAAAACTCTAATTCCTTATAAACATCCTCTTATGCACATATACAGATAGGGGAAAAAATGGGTGTTAGGGGCAGAGGGAAAAACTTGGAAAGCCATTCAGTGGTTCCTATTCACAGGATCTGCTGAGGTGGTTCTTATGCTGATCAGAATGCTGTTTCTTCATTTCCCTTCCCCAAATGCTTTCCCTCATTTCCAGGAGGCAAGGAGGTACAGTCTCAACTGCAATATTGTATCCACTTTTGGGCAGCACGTTCAGGTTCACACTTATAAAGGTCTCTGATTTACTCATTAAAATTTACAGCAACTGCTGAGAGGAACATAAACTTCTTCCGGCCTACAGTGGTTTTTACTGCAGAGAACAGAGAGAGTTCCTGAGCTGGTGGAGATCAGCTGATGTCTAGATGTCTAAAATTACAGAATGATTCCAGAAAGGGAGGCCATTTGGTCCATCATATCTCTGTTGACTCTCTGCAGTTCATTTCCATAGCCATACAAATCTTTTCTCTTCAGATAACCAAACAATTCCCTTTCAAATGCTATGATAATATCTGCCTTCACCCCATTTTCAAACTTCCTACCTTGTTCAAAATCCCAAGCTACTCAGCTACCTGAGAACCGATCACATAGTTGCTGGCAGGCTGAAGGCCCTTTGGCATTAATAGCTGGTGACTAATCCATAAATCAATCAGCTACAGTACTTGTTGCCGGTTGAATCTCCATTTATACAGACTCTTTGGCTCCAGCTCTTCTACACCTTCTCCAATTGCTATAACCAGCGGCTGTGTAAACAGTATTTATATGCGCAATGAGCATTAGCTTATTTGCTTTTAGAAACATACAGTAATCCTTCAGTGTTACTTGATTTTGAAACTTTCTTTTCCTATTTCAGTGCATAGTTAAAAATACAGAAAAAAAATAAAAAGGTAGATGGTTTTTACAACATCTTCAACTTCTTGCGCCATTGGTCAGCGTTCTTCTGGCACCAGAATGCACTTTGACTTTCAGAGGTACAGGCTAAATTTAAATGGGGTGAGCTCTTATTGAATGTGAGCCTGTTGAGGCATTCGTTTACTCAACAGTGCATTTCACACTGGGCTCGCACAGAGTTAGCATGCTGCTTGCTTTGGAAAGAACAGGGCATGGGTCAATGACACCCCATCATCCCGCACATTTTCGAGCCTTAACCAATTTTTCCGCCAGCAATCCAGGGTAATATTCACTCAGTTTGAGGTCGTTTGCCTACTGTCTCAAAGAAACAGAGTGCAGAAAGCTAAACGCACAGCTTATCTTACATAACAGTCAATATTTATGCAGAAGAGCAGGCTTTGTTAGTCTGAAAAGAAGCTGAAACAGCAACTTCAAGCTCAGATTCGCTTGTGCAGCTGTCAGGCTGGTTTTGAACTGAACAATCTGGTTTTGAAGCTGTTTAAGCAGATAAATAGTACAAGTGTCAGGAATCTAAAATGAAAGCAAATAAAAAATACAGATGTGTACACATGAATAATGAGATAGAGCAGATTAATGTTTGTTACCTTCACTTAGATTCGAATACTTAGTTTTCTTAAACGGGAAGTATGGGACATTCTCAGCAGTTAAGGCCATACTTGTGAGAGGGAAATAATGCCAGTGGGCTGAATCTTATCACAAATAGCTGAGTGTCGTTTTTGTCTTCTACAAGAGGGCCAATAAATTTACTCACATGAGCGTCCCAAGGTAATCTGATAAACTGTTTAATATTGCCTGTTGCCTAAGCAGATGTACTTGCCGCTGCCCAGATATCCTGAGGCTCCTGGTGCCAGTGACTTCTTGGAACCCCAGCCATGCAGTTGGGACTGCGTTGGTAGCCCTGAGTTGCCCTTCACAGTGTATGTAGTGAAACAGTAGCCACAAGCTAACACTTCCCATGGCACAGAGATGACAATGCTGTCACTTCCATGCGCATACAACTGCATATTTCTACACCAATTAAGGTTTAAGCACCAGATCACACAGCATACCTGTCCTTAGCCATATCTGTCATACAACCTTCTAAGTCGCTTTTTCTTTTTCCCCAATACCTAGTATAGCCTAGCATCTTCTCAATATTCAATACGGGTCCGTCAGACGCAGCAGAAGTCTTCAAACAGTTCAAAAACAGTCACTTTTATTCACTAACACCAATAGCAAACAGAAATCAAGCAAACAAAATGTTGTCTGTGCTTTGGACACTTCAGCCAAGTTTATGAATTACAAACACTTTACCTAAATACTCTAGTTGGCGAGATGGACAAAGGGGCATAGAATTTGTTATATAGTTCAACTCAATTTTATTAACAAAAGTTCCTTGTTAAAAATATCATGTGAGCATTTCCCAAACTCCTCCAATATTTACTCTTCAGCCAGCACTATCAGTCTAAGATAGGGTATTACCTGCACTGGTCCACATGTTTGAGCTGGTCCATTGAAATCTCCTTCCTCTCTGATGTAGATCTGGCTCTCTTCCACAAAGGTGGGTCTCACAGGTCAGGACAGATCTTCTCCAGGGTCCTTGGGTTGCTGCATGGTCTTCTGCTACAAGTCTTGCTGCGCTACAAGTCTTGCTGCAAGTCTTCCCGGAGGGTCTTCTCTGAGGAGCTGACTTATCTCCTTTCACCCGGATCCTCCTGAATTTTCTGTGGCCTTTGGCCTACAAGATCATGAGCTGAGTTCAAAGCATCCAATGGGTTCGGGTGAATGCCCTTCATTGTTACTATCCCAGGGAGATGTAAAGTGCGCGTCCTCAGGGCACTAGCTGAAAGTCGAGGGGTGTAGAAATCTGGTTGAAACTCTTCTAACACATGACCTTTGTTCTAGTTGAACCTTTGTGATCCTTTGACCTTGGTTTCCAATGTTCTCTGTAGCCAATAGCTGCTGGCTGTTGTTTAATTTGGCCAATTTTCTGTCAGGCTCGATTTCTCTGGTTGTGGGTCAATGTACAATGTCCAATTTTGGACCCCAGGTTGCTTTTCCAGATGAAGCTGCATTTACCTTGCAGAACAGAAACAGACTGCTTCCATATCACACATCAATAATTTTACAGGCAATGAGTGCCCAGCTCTCAGTTACTGGAACCAGTCATCAATGAAGCCTAGCTTATAGGACCCAAAGCTGCTACACTCTGTCAAGCCGAAAGCGATGTTCCTCATATTCAATGTCCTCATCTTCCTCCACTGAAGACTGCTGCTCTCCCAGCTCTTCAGCATCCATCACATCCCTTCTTCCCTTTTTCCAGTTGAGGAGAGCACAGCAAACTAGGATTAAGAAGCACCTGTTCTCTGCAGTGTACTGCAAAGCCCCACCAGACTGGAGCAAGAACTTCATCTTCACTATGACCCTGCTCAACGAATGGCTGTCACTGCATTGACATGCTGCCTTAGTCAGCAGCTCGCTAACAGAATCATCAGTCATAGGCACAAAGGGAAGTAGTCCTTGGTACCCCAGTACCTATCCTTGTAAGGAATCTGGGCCGTCAAACACAATCTGAACACGACAGTTCTCAAGGATATCGGGATCATGGCTGCTCCCAGGGTATCAGGCTCAAACTTCTAAGAAATAGTACTGAGGATCACGGATCATTTGCACATTGATGTAATGAAATCATTTTCTATTGATGAACTCAGCTGCAATCTGAATTGAGCCTCTCAGCAAGGATTGAACACTCAATTTCAGAATTCTTGGCTTTGCAGGGTGCTTAAAGCCTTTCAGTGTGTTTCTTTTTGACTAGCTCAGCAACTAGCTGGCTTCTTGCATGCAGAGTGAGAGAATCCTTTACCTGCACCACAAGAACAACTAGCTGACTGTGAAATACACAACACATTAGCACTCAAACACAGGCCAGTACACAAGGGTATCTCAGCTCACTGGCACATATAAGCTGCTCTTGTCGCTACACACACACAGAGGGATTAAACTGACTTTTAATCTATTATCCTATGTATTCTTGAAAAGTGGAAAAAGACAAATAAGTCTCTGGCCCAGCCTACTGTCTTTTTTTTATTATCATGTTTACAGCCTAAGATACAGATCAGTTTGCAAAGCATTTCTATTTTCTAACTGCCCATACAGGTGTTACATTCCAAAGTGTCTCTCTGTGTCCAAACATCAACTGATTTTACATCCAGTTATTTTTGACTGCATGTCCCTTCTAAAGTAGTTATAAAAATAATATAAATATGATAAAATGTTTTAAGAATAATCATATGTTGCAATTACACATGACAATTAAAAGTTCAATATGCCTTTAAATAATCTGAGATTATGATCTATGGTCATGATACTTTGCCCACACAATAACAAAATGAGATCCATTTTCATTTCTTTACAAAAGATAAACAAAAAATGAATTTATAAAAACAAACACTCGCACATTCATCTCCTACCCACAGTCAATTATATATCTCTTCAGTTTTAACCAGCTGTGTCCAGGTTCTGGGCAGCAGTGTGCAATCACTTCTGATTTCTCAACAACATGGATGATTTTCATGTCATACGGTTGAAGAAACAAACTATAATGGAACAGAGATAATGGGAACTGCAGATGCTGGAGAATCCGAGATAACAAAGTGTGGAGCTGGATGAACACAGCAGGCCAAGCAGCATCTTAGGAGCATAAAAGCTGACGTTTTGGGCCTTTTCTGATGAAAGGTCTAGGCCCGAAACATCAGTTTTTGTGCTCCTGAGATGCTGCTTGGCCTGCTGTGTTCATCCAGCTCCACACTTTGTTATAATGGAACAACCTGGCATCCTGGGTCTTATACTTCTCCACAGAAGTTAACATCCAGTGGTCAATTTGGATCTGGTCTCTCTATATCTATCTTGGCCGCATACCTCAAAGTGTTTGAGAGCCAGCAATATCCTGAGGGGTTCCCTCTCTGCTAAACAGTACTGTTTCTGATGGCTGTTTTAAAGTATCCTCTTTGTGAAAAATGACAGCCCCAATTTTACTCTCATCAATGGTTACTTTAAATATCTGGTTAAAATTCGGAACCGCAAACACAGGCTCACTTGTTAAAATGGTCTTCAGCTTTTCAAAAGCAATTTGGCATTTCTCGGTCCATGCAATTTTTGCCTTTCTCTACAGGAGATTGGTGAGTAACATGGCTATTGTACTAAAGTTTGGGATGAATTTTGGTAGAACTCACACATTCCCAAGAACTTCATGATTTCCTCACTTCTTATAGGAAGTGGGGGGGGGGGGGGGGCTATGCCATTGCTTGTACCTTTGCAGTGTTGGACAGTACTCGTTCGTGATGCAATTTATGTCCTATATAGATCACTTGGGCCTAAGCAAACTTGCTGAACTTGATCTAAGGTCAGATTATTGTGTTTTCCAGAAGAAGGATTCCAGTTGCTTTATGTGTGCTTCTCAGGTGTCGCTATAGACCAGGAGGTGGTCTAAGTAATCCAAGCAACTGGATAAAACTGCCACCAGTTAATTTGGCAGCATTTGAAGTCCAGAGTCCAAATGGCATGTCCTAGCAGTGGTACAATCTGTCTGAAGTTATGAGGTGGATATTCCTTTAGTGTAGGCAGCCACGGGAACTTGCCTGTACCCCTTGGGTAAACCTATCTTTGTAATTTAGATTGTTTTATCTATGCAATCTTCCAGCCAGGGTATTGGGTCAGAATTGGCTCTGATCACTGAATTAACTTTCCAGTAGGTAATGCAGAGACTGGTAGAGACATCTGATTTGGAAAAGAGCTTGGGAGCTTCAGCTACTGCCATAGAACTCAACTAACTGGTGTTCCAATATTTAGCTAACCTCCTCTCAAACCTACGCCAACATTTGTGAGCCAAGCCAGTCGGCATGTTGATTAATAAGAGAGGCCTCTCCCACATCATTGTAAAGCCAGGCTGATGCTTCCTGACTTGTCTCTGCATTAGCTCTTAAATACACTAACCAACCTCCTTATGTCTGTTCACTGCTCTCTACCAAGATGCATGAATAATTAGTCTATGTTTGCCAGTATTTCTATATTGATCAGCTGTGTAGTCAGGAGGAATAATGTGGACCTCACCTTTGGCTTTATGCGCAGCTCCAAATGGAATGCAAGCACATTTTCATTAGTTGTTCCTCTGCCATGCTTGGGGAATGCTCCTTCTCCAAAGAGTATCATTCCAGTGGTGAAGCTCTATTTCTACAGTCATCATTGTAACAAACACAACCATTCATTATCCCTAGACATGATGTCACTAACCTATAAATGGTGTGGAGTGATTTGTCAGCTCGATTGGCTAATATCGCTTCAGCAGATTTCTTCATTCACTTCTTTTGTTTCATTCTAGAAAGCCACTCATGTGCAAAGTGATTCAGTTTCTATTAGTTAGAACACTGTTTTTCCCCACACTGAATGTGTTTCTTTTTCTTTCATGCTTAGAAAACCCTCAATCTGCTCCGCTCCGGTGTCAACAGCATTTTCCAGCTTCTTTCAGGTCATTCAAACTCAGAAAGCTAACTCTGTTTCTCTCTTCACAGATATTGCTGAGTTACTCCAGCACTTTCTCATTTTATTTCAGATTTCCTGCATCTGCAGTATTGTACTTTTTTTACCTTGTTCTAGGGACTATTGGGAGACATGGGGAAAGAGGTCTGTCACCTTTGAGATCCTTAGATGTTCTGACTTTCCCCACCCGAATATTAAGGTATCATCAAATTGGATGGAACTTAATGCAGATTTCAGTATAAACCCTTTCAGAACCATTACCTTATACAATAGTTGTGGTGGGTGCATAACTGACCGAGCAAACTTTTCCCCCTATATTTCTGAAATCATGTTCGAAAATGGCAGCACTTGCTTGTATATAGCAACTCCCAAAGAGGGAGATGGTGGTCTAGTGGTCATTGGAGTAGTAATCCAGAGACAGAGGGTAATTGGTACAAATCCTACGACAGCACCTGGTGGAATCTGAATTCAGTTGATAAATCTGAAATTATAAAGCTATTCTCAACGGGCAATCATGAAACTACCATTGATTGTCATTAGAACCCATCAGTTCCCTTTTGTCCTTAAGGAAGGAAATCTGCCATCTTCACCTGGTCTGGCCTATAAGTGACTCCAGACCCACAGCAATTTTGATGACACCAAACTCTTCTCAGTTTAAAATCAGGAATGGACAACTAATGTTGACCTTGCCAGCGATGCTGACTTTCCAAGAAGCAATAAATTAAACTAATTAACTTTTTTTAGGGAATTTGCATGCAGCAAGGTCTTACAAACAGCAAAAGGTTAGCAAAAAAGGAAAATCTAGACACCAAATGAGGTAGTTGAGATTTGATAACTTCACTTATTCCAATTTTCCCTTTATAATCACTCTGGTCAAAACTACAACTTCCCATTGCACTTATATGACTGAAACACAGGCAGCAGCAAACGGGGGAGTCGATTGAACATTGAAAATCAAAGTTCTGTAACTTCTGTGCAAACTTAATTCTGTTTTCATTGGATCTGAGCGGAGAGGCTAGTTTTGTTTTGCATGCAGACTAAATTTATCAAGAAAATTTATTTACAGGTAAGGTAATTATACAGAGGCAGAAAACATGAGTCCATAAGATGTAGGAACAGAGAAAGCCATTCATGCTGTTGAGTTTACTTCGCCACTCAGTCAGATCACAGCTGATCTGATAATCCTCAAATCTATTTTGTGATGATAATATGGCTGTAAGAGGTGTAATTTGTTATGGATTTTTTTGTGAAGAAAAGTTAAGACAAAGACAAAGAGCAATCTGCTCAAAACCAATAAAGTAAACAGCTTATGAGGCCTTGGGATTTTTTAAAAGTTGGAACAATAGAAGTAGCCTGAATGGGTGGGGTCAAGCTCCCACAGAACCGGGATTTTTGGTTTTAGCTTTCAGCAGTTTCTGGAATCTTAGTGAACTTTCTCTGTATTGCCTCCAATGTCAGTATATCTTTTGATGGAGAAGGGGCCCAAAAAAGTTCACAGTATTCCAGCTCTGATATGACTCGTGTCTTGCATAGCTGTAGCAAAACCTGCTTATTTTTATACTCCATTCCCCGTGAAATAAAGATCAATGTTTCATTTGTCTTTCGTATTACCTGCTGAACTTGGATGCTAGCTTTTTGTGGTTTTTGATAAGGATACTCAAATACCTCTGTACCGTAGTTTCCTGCAGTCTTTCTACATTTAAAGAATATTCAGCTTTCTGCCAAAGTGCTTAACCTCACATTTCCCCCCTTTATACACCATCTGTCAAGTTTCTGCCTACTCACTTAACCTGTTTGTCTCCCTCTCCAGACTCTGTGCCATCCTCACCACTTACCTTCCCACTTTTTTTTCCTGCCATCCACAAACTTGGTGATATTATATTCACTTCCCTCATCGAAGTCGTTAAAGAATTGTAGCCCCAGCCCCAATTTCTGTGACATAACACTTGTGAGAGGTTGCCATCATGAAAATGCCACCCCTATCCCAACACACAGCCTTCTATTAGTTAGTCAATCAGCTATCCTAATGCTAACATAATCCCCTCAAAATCAAGGGCTCCTGTCTTATTAAGTACAGGCAGTCCCAGCTTGTGAACAGGTTCCTTTTTTGAGGCTCCTCGATTTGTATGCAAGTGGGAACGCAATGTAAAATCACCATTCATGTGTACAGGAAATATTCATACATCACATCTTCAAAACTATACCCTGTATGGGAATCGCGTTCATAAGAACAAGCATTCATAAGTCAGACATTCATAAACTGGGGATTTCCTACAGTACCGTAATGCTTCTAATAATTGGGTATAAGCGGCTTGTTTTTAGTCAAAGTTCAACTTCTTACCTTTATTTTTTCTAATTTGTTTGCGGCTGAGTTTCTGGTGAGACATTATAGAATCCCTGGAGTGTGGAAAGAAGCTATTCAGCCCATCAAGTCTGCACTGGCCCTCTGAAGAGCACCCCAGCCCCAACCCTGTCCCCATGAGCCCACATTTACTATGGCTAACCCACCTAGCCTGCACATTCCTGGACACTATGGGCAATTTAGCATGTCCGATCCACCTAACCTGCACATTTTGGATGGTGAGAGAAAACTGGAGCACCCAGCAGAAACCCATGCAGATACAGGGAGAACATGCAAACTTCACACAACCACCCAAGGCTGGGTCAAACCTGGGTCCTTGGCACTCTGAGGCAGCACTAACCATCGAGTCGCTGTGCCACCTCCCATTATATGGTTAAGGATTTTGTGACAGCACTCAAGATAACGCAAACCTTGAAATCACGGGAAGTAGGATCACCACCAGCATATGCCATTTTTGAGTGTTTTGTGGCACAGTGGTAGAGTCCCTGCCTCTGGTCAATGATCTGGCTCCACTTCCCAAGTGACCCAAAGTGAATCAGTTCACTAAAATAACCATGTCATCTTATTTTGTCAAAGCAGGCATGTCTGACAATCAAATAAAACTCCTCTCAAACATCAAGCAATTCACAAAGAAACCATTAGTAGCAGATAAAGAAGTGAGGTGTGAACAATGTGTTTGATTAATTAAATGAATTATCTCATTAGAGCCTGCCATTTCTTTGCTAATTTGCATCTCAATTTGCCAGATTGCACAAGTTTGGAAAGAATACTAAATGGAGTTGACCTGAAATGGGACTGAGTTCTATTCATCCCTGTCCTTAGATGGGGGCTCACTCTCTCGGTGACCATAGGGATTCCTGCGGTCAAAATGGAATCCAGCAGTACAAACACGGAAGCTCTGGAAGTTCTGCAACAGGGATGGAGACAGAGGATCTGACAGTGGCAGAACCATTCTGAGGATCCAAGGATATTCCCACTGTACCAAACCAGACTCTCAGCATGTAGTCATTTGGAAGAAAAGCAAAAGGACATCTAGGCTTTGTTCCTCTGCGAAGAGAGAAGTCACCACCACTTTCCAAGTGGAAACCCTTAGAAGTGGGTGTGGCTAGGGAGGGATTATGCTCCGGATCTAAGCTGTCTAAATGTGACAGGGTGGGAATGGAATACCTGACAGTGATTCTGAGAGGGCCAGAGGGAGAGTTGTCAGTCTCACCTCCTGTGTTTTTTTTCTGAAATTCCCTGTTACATTCCCATCTAAGTTTTAGATTTTTAAAGAATCAAACTATTCAGGCATGTGAACAGGCACAGCTCTGCAGCAGGTTGGATTTAAACCTGTTCCTCTGGCCACCACCACTGCCCCACAAGAGCCTTTGCTCCAAGTTTGGAATGAACGCAAGAGGAAATATAAAAGGGTTTAGTTTCTGTAGTAGATAATTTGAATCCATAAAGCAGTTATTTAATAATAGAATGATACAGTATACTGATTACTTCACAGCTGGAGTTATATATGCAGTTCTGGTCACCACATTCCAGAATACAAATCATTCTCTCGGGAGAGTGCATTGAAGATTTACAAGCATGTTTACAGGGCTCGCAAATTGCAGGTATGAGAAAGATTAGATCATTTGGGGTTGTTTTCCTTAATATAGAGGAGGTTAAGGTGCAACTTCATTAAGGTATACAATAAAAAAAAGGGGGACTGAGTAGAGTAGACAAGGAAGATCCTGTTTCCCCTAGTGGAGACATCAATTACTATGGGGCACAGATTTAAGGCGAGGAAAAACATTTTCACCCAGAGGGGTGGTGGGTATCAGGAATTTGCTGCCCAGTTTGGTTTGTTGAGGCAGAAACCCTCAAGTCATTTAAAAGGAACCTGGATCTGCCACCTGAAATTCTGTAACCTACAAGGTCAGGATCAGGTGCTGGGAAGTGGGATTAGAATGGATATCTAGCTTATTCATACAGTGCAAGCACATTGGGCAGAATGGACTCTTTCTATGCCATAATCGTTCTGCAGTCAGGCCTCTCAGTTAAATGTTTACAGGCTGCTAAAAGGAGCAAATGTAAAATGGCAGAAGCACTAATCTTGCACAATCTACTCTACTCTAACTACAGACATGGTGCCTGAGGCTGTGAGGAATACAAACATTGCCTTTTGCTTTAGAAACGGATGGACTGAGCAATGACAGCCTAACCTCAATGGTGGGCCAATTTTTAGCAAGAATTCTGAGGACAGTGTAAAGCAACATTCAGAATGGTTGGATTAGACGGATTGCTCTTCTTGGAAAAGAGGAGATTGCGGGGAGAATTATGAGGGGCCTAGATGGAATAGATTGGAAAAACTTCTATGAGCAGATAACCAGAGGGTACAGATAAAAGAATAGAGGGGATTTGAGGAGAACTGTTTCCACCCAGCGGGGGATGGGGATCTAGAACACACCGAAAGGATAGTAAGAGCATAAAATTCTCATTTCATCCAAAAGACATGTTGCAAACTATTGGGCTGTAGGGTCATACAGTGATGGTGTCTCTAGCTATAGGCCAGAAGGTCTAGATTCTAGTCCATCTCAGGTTGTGACACAGAGATGTGTCATGATACTTCCAAACAGCTTGATTTTTGAAAAATTCATTAGGGTTTACGGATCAAGAGTTGAAAAATAGGAATAGGTTGAATATCTCTGTTCAGGGCAATACATCTGTGATGGGTGAATGGGCTCCAGTTGTGGTTCTATGATTAAAGAGCAGAATCCATTCCCAAATCTCCCCAGAAAAGGGAGGGATATTTCCTTTTCCTTACTGATCAAATTCCATCCTCATATTTCAGCAACAAAACTCATAAAAGCCCTGGGTGTCTCTGGAATATTTCATCAACTCTAATGAACTCTTCGATGTACATCTATTCAAAGCCAATTTTAAACTATATTGCATTTTCTTTTACAGTTACATAAAAAGAAATCAGCATAGATTTGAACTCCAGACAGAGTGGATATGAAACCAGTGGAAAACTATCTGTCAGAGGCAACCTTGCCCCTTTCCCACTCTTCAGTGTGAGGAAAAGAATGTTTTAATTTGCCGGCCTCATCTACTAGAAGATGCAATGCCCTAATGGTATTATCGGCAGACTGTTAATGGAGAAACTCAGATAATGTTCTGGGGTCCAGGTTCAAATTCTGCCATGGCAGATAGTGGAATTTGAATTCAATAAATATCTGGAATTAAGAATCTAAAGACGGCCGTGAATCCATTGCTGATTGTTGGAAAAACCCATCTGGTTCACTAATGTCCTTTAGGGAAGGAAACTGCCATCCTTACCTGGTCTGGCCTACATGTGACTCCGGACCCACAGCAATCTTAACTGCCCTCTGGGCAATAAATGCTGCCTAGCCAGTGACACCGTCATCCTGTGAATGAATACAGAAAAATAAATGTCATCTTAACTCTGAAAAGAAAACCAAGCTGCTCAGTGGACCGGAGTTGGATTTACAATGTCACGTCCCCGCATGAGTGTAGCTCCAACAATATTCAAGAAGCTGAACAATCCACAACAATCTATCTCAATTAATTAGCGCCTCACCTGCATCCTTTAAAATTCATACCCTCTACAAGCAATGCGCAACCCTGGGTGCTTTCTACAACATGGGAACAGGAGTAGGCCATTCAGCCCTTCAAGCCTGTCCCACCATTCCATGAGACCATGGCTGATTTGTGGCCTAGCTTTGGCCCAAATCCCTTACTACCTTTGCTTAACAAAAATTCGTCAATCTCAGATTTAAAATTAACATATGATCCTGTATCCACTGCCAATTTATGGAAGTGTTCCAAGCATATTGCCACCCATCACATGTAAAAGGTGCATTACAACATGTCAACAAGGTTCCTTTGACAACAATTTCCAAACCTGTAATCAGTACCCTCTAGAAGTACAGGACAGCAGATAAGTGGGAACACCATCAACTGCAAGTTTCCCTCCAAGGCACTCGTCACTCTGACTTGGATATCTATCGCTGTTCCCTCAATGTCACTGGGTCAAAATCCTGGAACTCCCTTTTTAATGGCATTGTTGGTCTACTTAGAGCACACAGTTTGCAGTAGTTCAAGAAGACAACTCATCTTCACCTTCTCAAGGCCATTCAGGATGGACAATAAATGCTGGCCCAGCCAAGTGATGCCCATATCCATGAAAGAATTCTGAAAAAGGTCATAATCAGTGACCCCATGGAAACAGTTCCTGGTGGTTAGTAAATGCCCAAGACTGGGGTCAGAAAGGCAAACCTTCAAGCAGGTGTTTGGATAAGGGGCGTATCAAGCTCTCCTTGCGCTCCTGCTCCTCCAGCACCACAAAGTTAAAGTAAAAAACTAAACTTCCAACTCTGTGTCTCTTTACTGGGGAATCCATTTTCTGCAAGGTTTGACATTCTGTTGAATGCAAGACAGTTCTCAGCTCAGGACTGGCATTACAGTAGATGTTGGACCCGGGGCCATTATTGTAGCTGGCCTGCATATATAGTGATAGGACCCTGCTTTGTCTCCAGTAGGTTATCACAGGGAGAGGCAGTGGGACAGGAGGGAGGGAGAAAATCACGGTATTGATTCTGCATTACTGGAGAGGCGGAATCTGGGAGAAAATGTTCCAGTTTTTTTGTATAAAGCAGCTCTGTTTCAGTCACAATCAAAGTACCTCTCGACCTTTCACACTCGTTTCTTTAATGCTACAAATTGCCTGGATTCTGTAGACCGTAGTTGGTCCTGGTTTTCTCCAGCAAGCAATAACTCATGCTTCTCCCACTTCCTACTCCACTCCCAGGTACTAAAACTTTAGGATTTTGTATTTTCCCAGCAGCAGGCAATCTGCAATTTCTTAATAATTTTGGAACAAAAGCTTGCTGACAGCTTCTTTGTTGCCCCTGCATTCTCCCTTAACCTTTTTAATCTTCACAGTTACCTGCATTAACCTTTCACCTAGGTTCCTCTACTATATGAAAGTGTTTGACCAATCCTGATAAAGTAACTCAATCCACACCCGGCAACAAACTCCCTGTGACAGTCATTGTTGCAGCCAAGCCGTGACGGCACTTCAACACATTTTCAAACCAGGCCCCATTTTTCTCAATATCACAACAGTTTTAAAAGAGCGAGGTCCTAGACACAGACTAAACACACAGTTCTGAAACACCCTCCCTAAAAGCATTGATGCTCTGTCTACACAAAATTGGACTGCAGCATTTCACGAAGGCAGCTTCTCAAGGCAATTAAGGAGGCGCAATAAATACTGGCCCTGCCAGCAATGCCCACATCTCACTAATGCTTTTTTTTGAAAAACGGGGGAAATCTGGAATTATAGTTCAGAAGGAACACCATCTCTGGGCCAGGAAGATCCCAGGTTGATCCCTACATTTTGCTGAGTTCTCTGGGCTAACAATGGAGCTATGGGGAAGGAATGAGAAAGTTCAGTGAATGGCTTTTACTCTCAAACATGTCCTTGGCAGAAGGTTAGCCAACTGGAAATCATCACGAACATTACCCAGATCCGCATTGTTATTATTCTTATGCCCTTAGGTCCAGTTCATTTGAGGATCCAACTGTTTGCAAATCTGTGGCCTGGGCTGAGGGAAGGTCCACTCCCTCTTGTGGACCAATCTGAAGGTGATCCAAAATGTATGTCACCAAAATCAGGAGCTTGGGCAGTTTCAGAAGGTCACCCTCATTGGTTAAATGTCAGTCACACAAACATATAAATTAGGAGCTGGAGTAGGCCACTCAACCCCTTCAACTTCATCATTTCCAGGTTGGCAGATGTGCCGATGGACCTATCTGTATCAACATACAGTCATAGAGTCAGAGAGGAAACAGGCCCTTCAGCCCAACTCATTCATGCTGACCAGGTTTTTTAACTGAACTAGTCCAATTTGCCTGGGTTTGTCCCATATCCCTTTGAAACTTTTATATCTAATGCACCTGTTCAAATGTCTTTTAAATGTTGTAATTGTACTTGCTTCTACCATTTCCCCTTGCAGCTGGTATGTACCACCCATGTAAAGTTAAATCTATGCCTTCCAGTTTTTGACTCCCCTACCCTGGAGAAAAGTTATGAGGAAGGGTCATCTGACCCAAAACAGTAGCTCTACTTTTTTCTTCACAGATGCTGCCAGACCTGCTGAGCTTTCCCAGCAACTTTGTTTTTGTTCCTGGAGAAAAGACCTTGGCTATTCACCCCATTTATGCCCCTCATGATTTTATTGACCCCTCAGCCTCCCATGCTCCATGGAAAAAGTCTAAGCCTGTCCAGCTTCTTGCACCCTTTCCCAGTATGATAACATCCTTGCTATTGCAAGGTGACCAGAATTATATGCCTTACCAATGTCTTGTATAACATGACATCTCAACTCCTGTACTCGATGCTCTATCAATGAAGGCAAGCATGCCAAATGCCTTCTTCACCACTAAGTCTAACTGTGGCGCCACTTTCAAGGAACGATGCACCAGAACCATAACTTCTGTCTGTTCAACAACACTCCCCAGGACCATATCATTAACTGTGCAAGTCCTGTCTTCGTTTGTTTTACCAAAATGCAACACCTCCCATTTATGTGAATTAAACTCCAGTTTTACACAAAGTTGTCCTATCAGCCTCATTCATACCAGACCAATATCAATTACGAAATCATTTACTGCTAGTCTATTTATGTTATTAGATAATATATAGTAGCTGTTAGTACAATTGTTATTTGTATTAACTTTAATCAATCAAGTGATTAATGCAATTGTAGCAGGGTTTGTTTTAATATCATCTGGCTTCAAGCTTGTTCACATTTTTACAAGTTTGAGTGTGCAGGCTGCTCTGTGTCTGGCATTTCTGGACCCTGGTGTTGTACAGTTCCTCCTTAAAACAAGTTAGACAACTCCAACCAGAATGTGCTGAATGAATTTGCCCAGGTGTTTCACAAACCAAAGTGGTCAAATCATTATGAACGCAAGGCAGTACCAATGCAAAACAATTCCAGTTTTTTCAGGAAACAATTTACAACAGCTTCCAATACAAAACAATGCTATCTCTAATCTTATTCAGCCCCTTAAATGTACAATGCTTCCTGAGTCACTTGTAGATTTGCATAGCCATTCTCTACCTCTCTCCCTCTCCCCTTCTGCCCCTCTCCCCTTTTCCCCCTCCTGGATGGTCAGTGCGTCTCTGCCTTCTGCCATGCTGTTCTCTTCACAAGGTCCAAGAGAGCAGTCTGCAGGCAAACCATTTTAGGTGGTTTTCTGGAACTTTCTATAGTCCTGGCCAATCAGGAAGACTCGTTATTGTTTGTTTCTTTGTGTAGCTTGACCTAGTGCCTTTCTTCTGGGTCCTCCTTTGTTCGGTGGATAAATAGTTGGGAATATGTCTGTCCGGAATAACTATTGCCTTTTACATTATGTTAACGTCATTAACACCTGGCTGCTGTGTTTGCACTGTGCCCAGTGTGTGGATTTTGTGACTTCACAGTTTTTCATGGTCAAGGTACCCAGCATCCTTTGCTGTTTGGCCAAGTTATCAATCTAAATGTGTTTTAGCATCTCAGGAGGTTGCTACACCACCTATGACCAACCAACTTCACGTAGGGTTTATTGGAGAGTATCAGGTTGCTTCTGACCAATGCTCATTAACTTGAAATGTTAACTCAGTTTCTCTCTACACAGATGATGCCTGAGTTGCGCAGTATTGTCAATATATTCTGGTTTTGTTCAGACCAACTGATCTATGCTTGTGTCTATATTCAACGAAAGCTTCCATCCACCTTATTTCATCTCAGTTGGTAGTGCTCATGAGTCCGATCCCATTCCAGAGTTTTGAGAAGAACATTCTAGTCTGACGTTTCCAGTCAGTATTGAGGAAAGTGCCACACTACTGATGGTGTTATATTTCAGACTAATGTTAAACCAAGTTGCCACGTAACCATTCAGATGAGCAGAAATGATTCTATGGTATTATGTCAAGGAAAAGCAGGAGAGTTCTCCCTTAAATAAAAGCAAGTACTGTGGATGTTGGAAATCTGAAATAAAAACAGAAAAAGCCAGGGAAACTCAGCAAGTCTTGTTGCATCTAGAGAGAAAGAAACAGAGTTAATGTTTTGAGATCGATCTGACTCGTCTTTGGAGCTGAGGGGGCTAGGAAGCTTTTTATGCTGTTGGCAAATGGAGAGGAGCTGATAACAATTTTCCCCAGAGCAAAAGACAAAAGGAGTACTAATGGTAGTACAGGAGAGATATATATGCAGAATAGATCTTAATGGCAGGTGTGAATGGTATAAAATAGGTCAAAAAAACCAAAGAACTGCACTTGCTGGAAATCTGAAACAAAAACAGAAACTGCTGGAGAAACTTCAAGGTTTAGTAGCATCAAATAGAAAATAGAACAAACCATTGCAAGTAAGATACAGGGGGCTAGATGTGTAGGGAAGGGAGTATGATAAAAAGTGGAGAATCGTCATCGTCTGTGGTTTTGAGTCCTGGAAGCTGTAAAGTGCCTAAGCAGAAATGAGGTGCTGCTCCTCCACAGATAACCGTGGAGCTGGATGAACACAGCAGGCCAAACAGCATCTTAGGAGCAGGCCTGCTCCTAAGACGCTGCTTGGCCTGCTGTGTTCATCCAGGTCCGCACCTTGTTATCTCGGATTCTCCAGCATCTGCAGTTCCTATTATCACTGCTCCTCCACCTTGCTTTGCTGCAACACTGCAGCAAGCCTGGTCTGAAGAGCTGGTACGGCAGCAAGGGGCTCTCCAGTTAATCTTTCAATTAACGTTAAAAAAATTATCTTGTTGTTATTATATTGATGTTTGAAAATTGTTTGTCGCAGCTTCTAGATTACAACAACAACTACACTCCAAGAGTTCTTCGTAATGTCCTGAAATTGTGAAAGACAATATAAATGCAAGAGATAGTAAGAACTGCAGATGCTGGAGAATCTGAGATAACATGGTGTGGAGCTGCATGAACGTAGCCGCCAAGCAGCATCGGAGGAGCAGGAAAGCTGATGTTTCGGGTCCAGACCCAAAACGTCAGCTTTCCTGCTCCTCCAATGCTGCCTGGTCTGCTGTGTTTACCCAGCTCTACTCCTTGTTATCCGAGATATTGCATGGAGTTTGAGAGTTTGTCAACAGGGCACAGGTTCAGTCTCATAAATGACACCTTTGAAGCTTACTTCAGAAGGACAAGTTTGAAATCATGTAGAATCCCTGCAGTGCAGAAAGAGGCCATTCAGCCCAGAGTCTACACCAACTCTCTGGATGACATCCCACCCTATCCCCATAGCCATACACTTAACATGGCTTACGCACCTACACATCTCTTGATACAATAGGGCAATTTATCACGATCATTCCACTTAACCTGCATGTCCTTGGTCTGTGGAAGGAAATCAGAGACCCACGCAGACACAGGGAGAATGCGCAAACTCCACACAAGACAGTTTCCCAAGGCTGGAATCAAACCCGGGTCATTGGTGCTGTGAGGCAGCAGTGCTAACCGTTGTGCCATCATGCCACCTCTAAGTAACAAACACATGCTATTCAAAAGATGCTGCTCATTGGGAATGTTCAGCACACTGTAATATGGAATGTATAGACTACTGTAATAGGAAATATGTAGGATCCTGTAATAGGAAATGTTTGGGTTATTTTATCCAATATTTAGGATGCTGGAAAGGAGAATGTGTAAGCTGCTCAACAGGGAATATGTAAGGCTCCGCAATATAGCATGTGTAGGATCCTATAATGGAAAATGTACAGATTTCTGTAATGGGGAATGTATATGAGGCTGCAATTGGAAATGTACAAGTGGGGATTCTATAGAACGACACAGTGTTGTACTTAAGGAGTGCATGGGAAACTTGTAGAATTCTATAGTGAAGATTGCGTAGAGTGCTGTGTATGGGGGACGTGTCAGTGCTGTAAAGGGAATTGTATAGCACACTATAATGTGGAACATGTATTGTTGTGTAATGGGAAATGTGTAGGTCACTGTAATGTGGGACATGTAGCATTCTGTAATAGGGAACGTGTAGCATGCTGTGATGGAGAATGAGGTGCTGTAATGAGTCATCCCCTTCTTTCCAACCTTTTCTCATCTCGGCCTTAAAAAAATCCTTCCCACTCTCACCCAGTCAGCCATGCCAACTGTATTATAGTTTAGCATTTAATTATTTGTACACATATGGCAGAGAAGTTGCTGACTTTGGCATCAAAAGGGATCAGCTAGAGTTGAGAGAAGATGCTGAACTTGACGTATAACATATGTTATGCACCCTCTGTTGAAAGCACACTCAGCAGGAGGAATGTAATATCCCAACCTTTGAAGAAAATGAGGATGGTGTGTGGCTTGCAGGGGAACCAGCAGCAGGTGGCATTCCCACATATTTGCTGTCCCTTCTAGTTGGTAGAGGTCACAGGTTTATAAGGTGCTGTTGAAGGAGCCTTGTTGAATTGCCGTAGATAGTAGACAGATTGTGGATGGTACGCACAAATGACAATGTATTATTTCTGGACAGCTCAGACAAATTGAGCTGCTTTGTCCTTGGTGGAATCAAACGTCTATATTGTTAGAGTTGCCCTCAACAAGGCAAATCATGAGTATTTCATCACGCTTCTAACTTGCGCCTTGTCAAAAGTGAACAGGCTTTGGGAGTCAGGACGTAAGTTATTCATATGATGAAATCCATTCTTGGCCAACTGTAAAAATATGCCCTTTAAAATGCACTCAGTTCCAAAAGTACTACATTTCACCATTTCAAAATGTTACTAACATTCAATTCTGCCCAACAACAGGGAAGGGGCTTATTGCTATGTTTCAATAGGTCATCCAGGACAGTTCAGAGGTCATGAAAGAGGTGTTCAAGGGTCAAAGGCAGAGAGTGAGAATCAACAATCTGTGATCAGATTCTGCTGTTAGTTGTACTGCTGGAAGGGCAGTGGAACTACACAGATTCTCTGCTGAAACGCAGTGAGGAGTCAGTAATAGATGGATCACTCTCTGCCAACATTAGAACTCAGGCAGATGTTCTGGGAATTAGTAGGCAGCTAAGCATTGCACTCAAAAGACATTCTGGAGAGCCGAGAAAGTGGGTCTACGTGGGTGGAAACTGTGAAGGGCTTAGAAGTAGTCTGATGCCATTCATATCTCAGTGTAGCTCAGAAAGTGGGAGTGGAAAAGCTCACAGGCAACATCTGCTTAATGCAATAAACAAGTTTGGAGCTTGGGTAAGGGACCAGGGGCAGCCTAGCTGGCTGAGGCTAAATGTTGGTGGAAGAACTGGCGTTACACTTATGAATGAGCACTGTATTGCAGTTTCAGAGCACAGGTGGGCTTAGACCTTGGAAAGGAAAATGACTAACCACAGCAGAAGCAATCACTAGAACAGTTCTTGACAGACTGACTCTTAAGATGGAGTTTCAAAGCCAGATTGGGAAAAGTGAAGAATTCTGATCCCTTGAAAGGTTAATGAGATTTGGTGACCTAGTGTGTAACTAATGTCTAAGGGGAATTGTTGACAAATCCATGGGATTTGCAAATTGTTTGGCTGCTCTCATGCCGTATTGTAAAGTCTTTTGTTATTTTTGTTTAAAACCATGGAAACGTTTTGTTCTCATTCGTGGAATGCGAATGAGCATTTATTTCCCATCCCTAAAATGTCCACAGGGCAGTTAACAGTCAAACACATTACTGCAGATCTGCAGTCACGTGTAGGTCAGACCAAGTAAGGATGGCAGATTTTCTTACCTAAGAAAATTAATGAACTATAGTTTTTTTTTCCTGACAATAGACAGCCCCTTCACAGTTATCATTCGACTCTTAATTCTAGATATTTTGTTGAATTAAAATTACGCGTTCTGCAACGTCAGGATACAAACTCAGGTCTGCAGAACGTTCTCACACGTTCTCACACACCACCCTACCAACCTCCGGATACAACGCATTATCCTCCGACACTTCCGCCATTTACAATCCGACCCCACCACCCAAGACATTTTTCCATCCCCTCCCCTGTCTGCTTTCCGGAGAGACCACTCTCTCCGTGACTCCCTTGTTCGCTCCACACTGCCCTCCAACCCCACCATACCCGGCACCTTCCCTGCAACCGCAGGAAATGCTACACTTGTCCCCACACCTCCTCCCTCACCCCCATCCTAGGCCCCAAGATGACATTCCACATTAAGCAGAGGTTCACCTGCACATCTGCCAATGTGGTATACTGCATCCACTGTACCCGGTGCGGCTTCCTCTACATTGGGGAAACCAAGCGGAGGCTTGGGGACCGCTTTGCAGAACACCTCCGCTCAGTTCGTAACAAACAACTGCACCTCCCAGTCGCAAACCATTTCCACTCCCCCTCCCATTCTCTTGATGACATGTCCATCATGGGCCTCCTGCACTGCCACAATGATGCCACCCGAAGGTTGCAGGAACAGCAACTCATATTCCGCCTGGGAACCCTGCAGCCATATGGTATCAATGTGGACTTCACCAGTTTCAAAATCTCCCCTTCCCCCACTGCATCCCTAAACCAGCCCAGTTCGTCCCCTCCCCCCACTGCACCACACAACCAGCCCAGCTCTTCCCCCCCACCCACTGCATCCCAAAACCAGTCCAACCTGTCTATGCCTCCCTAACCGATTCTTCCTCTCACCCATCCCTTCCTCCCACCCCAAGCTGCACCCCCAGCTACCTACTAACCTCATCCCACCTCCTTGACCTGTCCGTCTTCCCTGGACTGACCTATCCCCTCCCTACCTCCCCACCTACACCCTCTCCACCTATCTTCTTTACTCTCCATCTTCGGTCCGCCTCCCCCTCTCTCCCTATTTATTCCAGTTCCCTCCCCCCATCCCCCTCTCTGATGAAGGGTCTAGGCCCGAAACGTCAGCTTTTGTGCTCCTGAGATGCTGCTTGGCCTGCTGTGTTCATCCAGCCTCACATTTTATTATCTTGGAATCTCCAGCATCTGCAGTTCCCATTATCTCTGCAGAACGTTAATAGTCCAACGATAATACCACTAAATCATTGCCTTCCCACGTTGATTTACTAAGTCGCCTGGATCTCACCTTTTCGATTTGAAAAATAGTTTTTCTACTAGTTCCGGGCCAGATCGTTACACGTGGTCTGATCTGGGATGATAACGGTTTGGGTTTTGGTGTCAAATACTGGATAGTATTCCAGTGCAGCGCCTGAAAAGCGTTAAATAAATGCAAATCATCATTGTTTATAATTCCTCTGTATTTTTTCCACAATTGTTTTTAGACCGCGAATCTCGGTCACAGGCACACACGCTGGTTCCAACAAACAACCTGCTTCCCTTGTCCTCCTGGGGATTACATGACCAGAATTTTCCAGGGATAACAAGAGTCCCGTCAACACTGGAGGTAATGGTAAGGTTGGGGTTTATCTCATAAAACAGCGAGGCAAACAAATCCCGGGGGTTTGTTTAATACACATTGAGTACATGGTCAACATGGGTCGGGAGTGGACAGATTCAGTGAGCCAGAAGTGGGACGTGACAATTGTCAAGTTGCTTCTCTCTCAGTACTCACCTCATTTTGCAGGAAGTCCCGCCCCATAAGATCTTGTGACGGAGGAATGCAGAGGGTTACTATCGGACAAGCTGGAATTGGCCGTCAGCCAAGCAGCAAACATGTTAAGACTCAGGGCGCACAATATGGCTTTTGATTACAAAGATCAAAGTGAACGGGAGGACATTTCGCTCCCGCCTCCCTTCCAGCGTGATGTGACCACGTTAGAACCAGATGCTGGACATTGCTTACAATTTAGTGAACGGTTTGGGGTGATTAAGATTCATTCTTTAAAATTAAGACGCGCTTTAAGCCACATTAATTCATGTTTGATGTATCCTGCTGCAGCGCTGAGCGATTAACCTCGTTGTGAAACATCAGAGTGTATATATATATGTTGTTTCCCCAGACAATTTATTTCTTATAATCCACCAAACCGCAAATAACTGTTTCCGCCTGCAGTTAGTTGATATTGAATCAATCTGACGGCTGGGGGTTTTTTTTTCTTTAAAAAACTCTGAAAGTGCAGAGTTCTTTAAAAGCGTGCCTGACCCGATGGAACATTGTGCAAATTAAAAGTATCTTGTGATTTTCAACACCCTTTAAAAATCTTTAATCGTGATTTCATTTTACTTCCAAAACCTGAATTCTGGGAAGGGGGTGAAATAACTATTTTTAAAACAAAGTGTGGATAGGGAAATAAAAACGAAAATGCAGCTTAAAATGACTATAATCTGAAGGGTGAGCACTAGGACCTGCAGGAGATCCTGGCACAATGACCTATATTTTCCTTGGGTTACTCCAGGCCATTGACTCCGATGGTTGAGGTACTGTAACGAGATATTACATACCTGGAAGTATAGTTGCCTTACAGCAAAGATAAATGCCAGAAAGGGGGCAGTATACATGTGTGCACAGTTCTCTTCAAAATATCAACCCCACCCCCCCCCCACCCCCCGTGTTTCTGTACTGGATATAAGGCACTATAATAAAAAAAGACATGAATTGAGAAGGGGGCGAACCTTTCCACAGCCCCCCTCTCCCCTAGTGGGCTGTAGAAATTGCATTGCGTTGCGCATACATTACAAGTGTAATTACATGTGTGAGAGTGTTGCAAACATAACATGCCACCAATGTAGAACCAATCAGAGATGGAGTGTGGTGGCACCAAAGCTAGCCGGACCAATGAATGCAGGGCAGATCTGTCTTCCGAAAAGTAGGAGCCAGCTGCTTTATTGATCATCTGCTTTCTTTTCTTCCCACCCCCCCCTCCTCCACACCGACACTGACATTCTTCACCGGCAACAGCCAGAGAGCATTGCAGCAAAGCAACGTGGAGGAGGTGGGAAAAAAAGGGAAATAAATCTCGGGATCTGCAGCTTCCTTCCTTCCCTCTGCAACATGAGCAGCGCCGAGCCTGCGACCTCGCCGGAGTTCGTGGACGACCGGCCGGTGGATGATTCCTTCGACACCACCTACAGGGAGAAGCAAGGAGCCAAGCCGGCTATGAAGCTGGTGTGGCGGAACATCATCCTGATGGGGGCTCTGCATCTCGCTGCTCTCTACTCCTTCGTTCTGGTGCCTTTCGCGAAACCGCTAACCTGGCTGTGGGGTATGACCACCTACCTCTCTAATTAATAACTTGCATTTTTAAAGAAAAACCCTAATCTAATTATATTTAAGGGTAGTTATCTGAAAAGAAAGTAAGCGCAATCTATCCGTATTTAAATCCGTTGCTAAATGTAATATATTAATTGCAACTTCCTTTTTTCAACAAATAAATGCAACTGCATTTTTTCAACCATTCAGATCAATGTCAGCTCTGCTTTGAAAGAAATGCGTTAGAATGCAGCGATAACTCTTCATATTGAATATGGTGGTGTGGAAATGAACCCGGTTAAAACAGCTGGATTTCATTGGATCCGTGTCTCGATTTCTGAATGGCGCACGTTTTCTGTATTTTTGCTGCGTATTTTCGAGTCTCTCAACGTGCCTTTTGTTCTCTCTCTCCCTTCCTTCTGCCCCAACCCCCCTCCCTTTTTAAAAGAGGTGGGAATGGGCTGCAGGCACAAAATGGATGTTTGCGCCAGACCTTGAACGGCTGTGTTGTAGTCTGTGTGGTTTAAAGCGTGACTTTGTATGTTTTATTCCTTTTGCAGCCGCCTTCTGCTTTTTGCTCAGTGCCCTTGGGGTTACAGCGGGTGCTCACCGATTATGGAGTCACCGGTCTTACACAGCGACCACGCCGCTCAGGGTGTTCCTGGCCATTGCAAACTCAATGGCGTTCCAGGTAAAGATAAAACCGTAAGGGGGTGAAAGAAAGGTGGGTGGTGGGGTGAGCGGGAGACGGATCAATCTGCACATTCTCAGCATCCGGGGGGGGGGGGTGGTGTTAGAATATGTTAATACCCTTTTTTTAAAAAATGGAAGGGGAAAACGGGCTGTGGTGTGTGTCTGCCTCAGAACTTGTCTTCCCTGTCCCCCCTCGTGGGTTTTCCTGCATTGTAACCTCCAATACAACAGTATTTGATTCCCAAATTTTGTGTCTGCTGTTTAGTAGTCATTTCCAACCCATTTGAAGAAAATATTAAGTGATAGCTAACTGCCTTCCAGTGTATACAGGCAAAGATACATGCAGGCTCTCATTCATTGTGTCCTATAAATCTCGGATGACATCTGCACAAATACCAGCAATAGTTTACTATTCCATAGTAACACCTTAACTTACAAGGAAAGCTCCCCATTGTTTCCAAACTCCTCTATGCTCTTAACTCCCTTTATAAATTTTGACAACCCTGTTGGCACTTAGTGACACTCTAATCCTGACCTTTAGCCCTCAGCTATATGTGGTCACGCCATCCAGGAGCCGATGCTGAACAGTTAACTCCCTTTGGTTGGAGTTGCATCTTTTAAAATGCACCCCTCTCTCTTCTGAAGTTTCTGGTCACCTCCTTATAATATCTCATTATTTGGAATTTGCTTCCATGTGTGAGAGAGAGAGAGTATTACAGTGTGCAAAGAGGCCTTTCAGTCCCTCTGGTCATTAAGGACCTAGATCCTAGAATCTCTACAGTGTGGAAACAGGCCCTTCAGCCCAACAAGTCCACACCGACCCTTCCTCCTGTAACCCACCTAAGCTCCACATCCCCGAACACTACAGGCAATTTAGCATGGCCAATCCACCTAGCCTGCACGTCTTTGGACTGTGGGAGGAAACCCACGCAGACACGGGGAGAATGTGCAAATTCCACACAGACAGTTATCCCTCACACACCTGACTTGTACCTGGTTGATGGTGGACAAGCTTTGGGGAGTGAGGGGTGAATTACTTGCTGCAGGAAGCCCACAGCCTCTGACCTGCTGTTATAGCCACTGTATTTATCTAGCTGGTCTGTTTCAGTTTCCGATCAATTGTAAATCCTAGACCTGTCTAACACTTAGCCCTGAGTGTTGTATACTATGGCATTCCAAGTGATCATCTAAATATTCTTAAATGTTGTGATGGTTCTGATCGCTATCGCACTTTTCAGGCAGTGGTTTCTAGGTATCCTCCGCCCTCTGGGTGAAAACTATTCTTCCCTAAATCCTCTGTAAGCCAATTGCTCTTACTTTAAATCTGTGCCCCCTCCCCCAGCCCCTCGCAGGCTCTTGATTCCCCCTGACTAAACGGAAGCATTTGTTCTTCTCTGTGCCCCATACCCCTTTGTACACTGCCTTGGGACGTTATGCTGCCTTTAAAAGGTGCTACTTGACTGCAGGTTGTCCTCCACGAACACGATATTAAGGTGCTTGTGAGACTTAGTAGCAGAGTTGTCACGTGGGTACCCCAACCAAGCGCATGTTTCTCTTAAGTGGGCCTAGCATTCTCTGAGTGCAGGTCTTTATCTGATTGGTTCATAGTTAAGTTTCTAAATGTAGGTGCTAAACCCATTTCTAAAATAGCTAAGGCAATACTAGTTTGACATCCTGTATAGTTAACAGCAGAGTACATGTGGACCCTCCTACCCAATAGTTCTCTCAAAACAAGCCCTGTCTGAGCCACTATTTGACATATATTGAGTATATAAAACAGCATATCTCAAGTCTACAGTGTGAGCATAAAGAAATCTATAGATGTTTTCAGTCTGGAAGAGGTCTGTCCCACATTACTTGGCCAAGTTTTTGACTGACCAATGTGGCATCTGCTCTAACCTTGTGTTTCAGGTTCTTGACATGGTGCAGCGTGCCTAGTTCTAGATCAGTTTCCCTGAAAAATATACAAAAGATCATGTGTAGCCAGTGAAACCTGTACATGGTGTACTATAACAGGGCATGCTGTACAGTTGTCTGGGATCATGTATTCAAATTTTAGGATACCCCCATCTTGTACAATACCCTGTACTGTGCTCTCTATAACAGATTACATGTTACCATAACTCTGTAATAAAAGGTATAGTGTATGCAATATCCTTGCATGGAAAGATGGTGTCTTCTAAGTCTATGTAAATGTGTAGCTGTGTACATCTAGTAAATACAACAGTATGCCATAGGTATAATGTTATTTTTATTTATAAAAATATTTTGTATTAGAAAAGGGGGCAATGTTATGTCTGGCATACTGTTGCACTTACCAATTGAACCTACAGGAAGAGTAGTGGATAGGAACACTGGATAGATGTCTCCTGTGCTCACTGTCAACTCCTACTTAATTGAGTCTGTGGTTTTGAAAAACTAGTGGATTTGAATGTGCATAGAAAACTAAAGCTGGTATAAAGTGATAGCGCTCTCAGGCTGTGAAGATGGAAAATGGAACAAATGGAACAGTTGCTGATTCAGAATTCTCTTGAGGTTAACATGCAGGTTCAGCTGGCACTTAAGAAGGCAAATGCAACGTTAGCATTTGTTACGAGAGGACTAGAATACAACGGCAGAAATGTATTGCTGAGGTTGTATAAGACTATGGTCAGGCTGCATTTGGAATATCGGACCTGATCTTTAAGGAAGGGTGTGCTGGCTTTGGATGGTTCAAAAGAGGTTCACGAGAATGATCCTCGGGATGAAGGGCTTGCCTTATGAAGAGCAGTTGAGGGTTTTGGTCTCTACTTTAGAGATTAGAAGGATGGGGAATCTCATTGAAATTTGCAGAAAACTGAGAGGCTTGAATAGAATGGAAGTAGAGAAGATGTTTCCATGATTCGGAGAGACTAGAATCCAAGGGTGCAGCATCAGTGAAGGCACACTTCTTTAGAACTGAGATGAGGAATTTCTTCAGCCAGCGAGTGGAGAATCTGTGGGACTCACTGCAACAGAAGGTTATTGGCAGCCAAGTCAATGTATTTAAGACAGTAATGGATCAAAGATTACAGGGACAAGGCAGGAGAATGGGTTTGAGAAACATATCGGCCATGTTTAAACAGCAAAGCAGATTCGATGGGCCAACTGATCTAATTCTGCTCCTGTATCTTGTGGTTCACCCAAGATTAAAGTTGAAGCAGGTTGTTGGCACAGACTGCCAACCCCATGAAGTGTATACCTTTGCTGGCATTGATCTCTGGGGCAGCATAGAGCACCTGGTGCTGTCTATTCAATATTGAACCTCTGGACTGTGCCCTGTTGTGTTGGGAGCCACATGTGTCCATTAATCAATGTAAATCTTGAATCACTGACACTAACACATCTGTGAGCTGCTTCAAGAGTTAGTCTCCAGTCAGATGAGGGTGTTATTTAAAATGAACAGTGACCCACAAAATTTAAACAGGGAATTCCAACGTCAAAAATAACAAGAACTATTGGTGCTGAGAATTTTCAAGAAAACCAGAAATAGTTGGAGAAACTCAGCAGGTTTGGCAGCATCTTAAGAATTCTGTTCAGAAGAAAGGTCACTGGACTCTTGACATTAACGTTGTTGTTGTTCTCTCTCTGCAGATGCTACTAAAACTGCTGAGTTTCTCAAGTAGTTTATTTTTATTCCAGAAAAATAAATGTGTGATTGGAGTTGGTCTGTGTGCATAGATAGTTTGACCTCCTCAAGTATACCTGACCCTGATGTGCTTCATGACCTCTGTGCCCCCTACCCCACCAGTGCCAGTCAGATTAGCCCACAGATTTCCAAATGCCTGCAGCCTCGGGGGTCAAATTAAATCCAGTGTGCACATGGAGCATGGTTGGAGACTGCCCAAAGTCTGCCTGAGATTGCAGCGTTTCCTCCCGGCTGTCTTGGTTTATGCTCAGTCCCTGGAATTGGAAGAGCGTGTTTCTAAACAATCTGCACTTATTACAGTGCTTTAACCCCACAATTAGTGTGCCGCATTGATAGCAAGGCTGAGATCAACCAAGTTTTAAACAAAGGTGTTATGGGGAAAAGGCAGGAAAGTGGAGTCGAAGATTATCATGTCAACCATGATCCTATTGAATTGTGGAGCAGAATCTGGCCAAGTGGCCTCCTTCACTTGTATCTAATGGTTTTTTGTGCTGTTATCCCTTTCCAGCTTATGTGGGCCAGGAAGAAAGATTCACTAGATGTGGGAAATGGTGGATGGTGCGGGAGGGGGGTGGAGGTAGGAGACTGCCCAACCCCCGAGACTGCAATTATTGACTCTTTGTAACACTGTCTCTTCCTTTTGTAGAATCATATTTATGAATGGGCTCGGGACCATAGAGTACATCACAAATTCTCTGAAACAGACGCTGACCCTCACAACGCCACGCGTGGCTTTTTCTTCTCACACGTCGGCTGGCTGATGGTCCGGAAGCATCCAGATGTGATCGAGAAGGGGAGTAAGCTGGACCTCAGTGACCTGAAGGCAGACCCTGTTGTCATGTTTCAGAAAAAGTTAGTACTTTTGCCTGTTAGTACGTTAGGGCACAGCGATCCTCTGGCCAATGAATTTGGTCAGGTTCACTCAGGTTCCGAGTGAGCGCCAGCCTACATTGCTCCTACCTGAGGTAGATACCATGCAAAATATTGGTGATTGTGGAACCAGTGATTAAATCCCATTGACTCAAAAGAAGCATCGAGTGGTTAAATGTTAATGAGAGTCCCATACTTCTCGGATTAAGTTGAAGGGCTGAATATCCATAAACGTTGTCAAAGACTGGATAACTGACCTTGAGTCAGCCATTAGGGCGTTGGAGGTCAACCCGCAGGTAGACTGCGACGGTTCAAGAAACAGCTCACCATCACCTTCTCAAGGGCTTCTAGGGGCAGCAATAAATGCTGGCCAGCAAGTGATATCCAAGTCCCACAATGATTTCTTTCTTTTTAAATAATGTCGACCTTAGCCAGGGAGTTGTTCACCCCCACATCTCAACTGGAGGGTGTTTCCTAATAGTGATTACAATTCAGTGACTGCTACTGGAAGGAAATGCATGCAACTCCATCATAAATACGTGTCTTAGAATCTTAGAAATGATACAGCAAACAAGGGGACTATTCAGCCCGTTGTGTCCGTGCTGTGTCTCAGACATTCAGATGGCCTTTTTGTAATCCCATCTTCCTGGACACAGCCCGTAGACCCGCAGCTTACAGCACTTAAGGTGCAGGCCCACACACTTCATTAAAGATTTAGGGTTTTATTTTTTACTGCTGCCACCACGAACTCAAGCAGTGAATTCCAGACACCCACCACCCCATGTAATTTTAAAAAGTTTGTTTTTCCTCTCATTTCTCATTCTTCTATCAACTAGCTTGAATCTATTCTCTTGTTCTTGAATACTCTGCTAAAGGAAACCAGTTGCTCTCGTCTACTCTCTCTACCCCTCACAATTTTGTATCCCTCAATCATATCAGTTAACTGTTGGCCTGCAGAATGTCAGTTCGCATATAAAGAATTGGTAAAGTGGGTGCTGGATTTACTCAAGTGGACACCTTCCTGAGAGAGAGAGAGAGAGAATTTGCGTTCGTGTAGTGCCTTTCTTGTGACGGTCACAAAGGCTGTAGAACAATGCATTACTTCTGAAGTGTGGTCACCTATTATGTAAGGAATGAGCTTAACTGTGAAAATAAGCTCCCTTGAGCTGTCACTTAATTTTTCTTTGTGATTGTTTGCTGAGGGATATGTGTGGGATGCAACCATAGACGGGGGAGTGGTGGGAGAGGAGAGTGTGTAGGAGAAGGAACCATTAATGTCCACCCTTTTGCTGTCAGCTTTTTGACTATTCTGGGGTGCATTGAGACAATCGGTTTACATTCTTCACTATTTGACATCTAGAATAATTAAAATACTTAAATCCAGTTTTGGGGATACTTTGTGTATGAAAAAGCAATCTCCCATTTTAGGTGGGAGATGAGGTGAAATGTTTTCTCTGAAGTTCCATTACTTTGTAGAAGATTTCCTCCAAATATGTAAAGTCTTGTGGAATATTTTTAAGATCATGTTGATGGATTCTTGATAGATAAGTCACCTGTCATAAAATATGGCCAGGAAAGTGGGATCGAGGCCACAGTCAGATTCCCCTTGATCCGAAATGGTGAAAGACTGGAGATGCTGAGTATTTTTATATCGGTGTTTTGAGAACGGGGAGACGGTCGTATATCATTGGACGAGTAATATATATGTTCATATTCCATGTGGTGCTATTGGAGTTTGGATTCAGTTTTTAAAACAAAACTCCGGAATGTCAAGCTGGTGACTGTGACAACAATCATTTGTCGTTAAAAATCCATCTGGTTCACTACTGCCCATAAGGACAGGAAATCTGTCTTCTGTACCACACCCACCTTGATATGATTGACTTTTAAGTGTCCTCTGACTTGACCAAATAAGTTGCTTGGTTCAGGGGCAATTAGAGGAAAGCAACAAATGTTGGTCTTTCCAGTGATGCCCATCTTCCTTGGAAGAATATAGGACTATTCTAGCTTATTAAGCATAGCAGCCGAGAATGTGTGACTAATCAAATGCCCTTGGGTCAAGTCTAATCTAGACAGGATACAAAATAAAGCTTCCTCCTGTGCAGGCCAGTCAAACATTCCTCATTTGGGTATGCAATTTAAATAAAGCAGCACTATCTCATTGACAGCTTTCTGGTCTGTTTACAGTGCACATTCACTAACTGGGAGCATTCCTGCATCTTGTACCTATTCTCAATGCCTGTCAGATGAGAATGGAGTTGGAAGCAATGCTAAATACGTATCTTTGGAGTCTGCACACATACACCCTCTGATTTAATCCCAGCTTCAACCTGATTTGCGTCAAATGTTTATCTCCATTCTAGCAGTGAGGAATCTCCTAATGAAAATGGCTTTGCATGATTTGTAGTATGTCAGTCTAGCTTGTAGTCTCTGGTGAAATGTCCACACTCCAAAGGTTTGTGGGATTGTGCCTATGATAATGTACCCTGGCTCAGTCATGTCAAAGGAGGTGACTTTAATCGCATTAATTTGAATCGGATTTAAACTCCGGCATCAGCATGGAAGAGAATCCTGTACCGATGGTACACCTCTCGGGAATAATCCCTTGCGCTGAAGATGAGCATAGCATCTCTCTGGCTTATAGAGTGATCCCTCCTCCAGATTATGCACAGTATCTACACTCAAGTGGTGCTCTGCTGTTTAAAAGGTGCAATTAGCTGATTAAGCTAAGGGGTTCAAAGTAGCACATTCACTGCTGCAGAGGTGCCCCTGATTTAATCCTGCTGCTGTGGCTGACTGGCTTACCGTTTTTCAAGGACATGAAAGACAAGAAACAATTTAACCATCTGGTGAAATAGGGTGTAGTGGAGTTAGAAATTGATGTGTTGGAGTCAGTGCTATTTTCTTCACTGCTCTTTTGACGTATTTCCCAGCAGTTTTTGTCCCATGGTGGTCCAGGTGCCTAACTTGAGCCTCAGGAATTAATTACACCTCTGGGGTCAATAAATCATGCTCTGAGTTTTAGAAATTAGCAAAGGCTGTGATTCACTTCTGTCACTGTGTTGTGTGTGTGTGTGACATTGAAACGGGTATGTTTAAAAAATGTTTCCATTGAGAGCAGAGCTTTGCCTCCGGGTTTGCGATGTGAACTCGGGTAGCTGATACCCTGGATGTATGTCAGCCGGTCTATGCCTCAGCTGGCCTCTTTCCCCTCACCTAGGTCAGGCAACCACTTTGGTGCCTGTGTAAAGGAGGCTAGCCTATTCTAGAGATCCTCCCAGCACCATCCTGCCCATCTTCCTTCCTTTTTCTGGGCTACTGCTTTTTCCTGTCAGGTGTTCCTAAGCAAACTTGTGATCTTTGGGACCTGGCTTTGTATGGATGCTTCAGCTTCCCTTCTCGTTTTCAACTAGATCCCATGGACAGCAAAGTGGTACCAGTCAAGTAATCTGCTTTGAGCACTTAGTCCAGAGATTGAAAGTGTTAAGCCAGAACAACTGCTCTTCTTTCAAGAAATGCCCACAGAATATTTGACATTTGCCTCCAGGCAGTCGGGATCTCTGCTTAGTGTATTACTGTTGCATCAGCATCTCTGAAAGTGTAGCACTCCTTTAGGTGTCCAGTTATAGGCTTGAGTTGTTGCAATGGGACTTGAGCCTAAAGCTGAACTGACTCAGAGGTGAGAGTGCTACCCATTGACCCACCAGAACTTCTAGCATTAGATTAGAGTCTGTGATTGGAGAGAGATGATAGGAGACCTCTGCGCTTCACGCACTTTGCTCAGAGGTGGGAGGAACTGGGAATTATGAAGCCGGTTAATGCGAGTTGAAGTGTTGGAAAACACAATGGTAGGGAAACTTTGGAATGCAGAATTGAGATGCCCTGGAAATCACTTCTAGGGTTAGTGCTTAAGATGGGAATTGTCAATGTTCAATGCTAAATTGGGTAATGGATACAAAGGAATTTGGAAACCAGCATGGGGAAAATGTGATTGGGGTTGCCTACCCACATAAGAATGGATGTTGCCATTGACTCTGTGTGCCGAATGGCCTTGTCAAAAGATCTGTGATTTGGCTGAATCGGCACGGGTCAACTTTGTGGAGAAGTCTGGTCACACCCCACAGCTATGGCACTGCCAGCTGATAATTGACTTAGATCTATTAACCTACTTTACCTTTTCTTTGTAACCAGTGGCCCTCCCCCTTTTCTTTCAGATATTATAAGCCCTCCGTGGTGCTAATGTGCTTCTTCATCCCCATGGTGGTTCCTTGGTATTTCTGGGGCGAATCGCTCTGGAATGCATACTTCATTGCAGCCATCCTGCGATACACGTTGGTGTTGAATGCCACTTGGCTGGTAAACAGCGCAGCCCACATGTTCGGGAACCGGCCCTATGACCGATGGATCAACCCCCGCGAGAATCGATTTGTTGCGTTCGGCGCAATCGGTGAGCATCTTGATTTTAAGCCTGGCAATGTGTTGACTTATTTTCTCTTTTTGGAGGTAACTGGACATATTCAGCCAGCTGTGGCTTGGCGGTACCCTCCCTTCCCACATTTTGGAGGTTGAGAGCTCAAGTCCTCCTTCGAAGACCTGGGTGCAATCATCTAGGCCAGCCCTTCAGTGAAGTGCAGAGTGTATGCCGCTGTCAGAGGTGCCAGCTGTTGAATGAGATATTGAACTGAGACTCTACCTACACTTGCAGAGGGATATTTAAAATCCCATGGCACTGTTTGAGAAAGAGTGGGGTTTTTTTTGTGACCCAGTCTCTCTCTCTTCTCCCCCCCCCCCCCCCCCCCCCAAGGTCCCAATCAGTGTCCCTGGACAAGTAATCCAGAGGCCTAGACAAATGCTCTTCAAACTCCACTACAGAAGTTGGTGTAATTTATATACAGTTTAAGCCAGTTGTGGTAATGATGACCATGAAATCATGCTTGATTGTTGCATCTGGGTTGCTCCCTTTTTTTTTAAGGGAATTAAATTGTTTGCCAATCTGACCTGCATGTGATTCCCAGATCCACAGCAATACGATTGACACTTTCCTTATGAAATGCCCAGCAAGCCACACAGATAGCTCAAGGGCACCAAGTGGCCTTTTAGGAAGGAAACTGCCATCCTTACCTGGTCTGGCCTCTGTACGACTCTAGAACCACAGCAATGTGGTTGACTCTGAACTGTCCTCTAGGCAATTAGGAATAGGCAATGAATGCTGCCAAGGCAGCGATGCCACCATCCCGTGAAAGCTTTTATTTTAAAATTCAGAGTGACAAATGTTGGCCTTGCCAGTGATGTGCCATTTTCCATGAAAGAATAAAAACTGTCACAGCCCATACTTATCCCTTGGTCAGCATCACGTGATAGAGTACTTTGCTGTTATTCACAACTGTTTTTGGGAGTGCTGTGTGTAAGTTGCCTGCTGAGTTTCCTACAGGGCTCATGTTTCAAAAGACTTCTGATTGATCATATAGTGCTTTTAGGATGTCAGGTGGCTCTGAAAGGCACTTATAACTGCAAGTCTGACTTCTGTTTCTATAACGTATCTGTTTTGTTTTGAGAATGCAGTGCCACAGTTTCCAGATTAGTGAAGGCTTCTTCAGCTCTGAGTAGAGCGCATTTGCATTCATGCTGAAATTCAGCCATCATATTCCAACAACCCCCTCTCATTGCCAGTCCACCAAAAACCTATATTTATATGGCATCTTTAACAAAGCATCCCTAGGTACCTCACAATGTTGACGTCTCTCTGACAACATATGTACAATCTGTGGGGAGAAGGTAATTAGAGTTAGGTCTTTGAAATTCCTTCCACTTTGTGATATTCAGAACTTGAGGCCCATGCCGCTGTAAAGAGGCCAGAATGGGAAGGATTCACAAATTTAAGGGTGGAAGAGATGACAGGGGTGTGTGAGGCCTTAGAGGGATTTGAAAGCGAAAACGAGTACTTTAAAATCTAAGTGATTGGCCCGGCAGCCATTGTAGGTCAGTGAGCATAGGGTTGACAGACTTGATGCGTGTTCCATTAGGGTTAGCAGTTTGAATGAGTTGACAATGTGCCGAAGAAAGCATTGCAGCAGTGAGCTAGCTGTGCATTGAATCCGATAGGCAGGCTGCCTATCCCTAGGCCTCTGCAGTGCCTGCTTCGTCAGCAATGACTGACTAAACAGGCAGCTGATTCCACTCTTGTCCTTCACTCTGTGTAGTCAAAGTAAAAATATTCCTCATCCCTGATTAGTGCTGAAAAAGCTGTGACTATTGGAATTCCAAAAAAAAGTGAAATGTTCAGCAGCCCCTGTTGAGAGGGAGTTGTGAGCTGATATTTTAGAACTAACTAACTAGAGGTGGCCAACTTGAAATGTCACTTTATTTCCTCGCTCCTCCCACCAGACCTGCTGCTGTGGGTTTCCAGGCTTCTTGTTCTCTTTTGGACTTGTGATGTTAATGAAAGTTTACTTATCTGACTCTGCTGAAATCTTGCTGCCACCTCCTTTGAACAGGGACCAGGGAAAAGCTACGCCCACTTCATGACTCAATAGTCAAAGCTACTCAAAATACAGGGAGGAAAATGGAATGTGTGACAACCGTTTTGTTGTTCAACCTCTATTCCCCAGTCTGTGCATCCTCTGTAAAGCCGCCTTCTCCACCTGTTGCAATTCCCCATGGAAAGTTCAAAGTAAATATTCCCTTTGTCCCTGAAGCAACCCAGCAAATTTCCAGAACATTTAATGTTGGTGCATCTTGGTTTTCATTTCCTTCCCCTGACATTTTGGCTTCTGTTACTCGAAGGAACTAAGATGAGGCAGGTGTTGGGGGAAATATGAGCAGTTGCCCCTGACCATGGGGTAGAAGATACAATCTGCTTTTATTGCTTGAAACAAATTCAGAAAATGCTGGGGAAACTCAGTAGGTCTGGCAGCATTTTGTGGAGCGAGAAACATTACAAGTCTGTTTGTGTTTGTTTTTGTTTTTTTTTGCTTCTATATGATTTGATTAGGTTTTCCTCTTTTTTTAAATTGGGTGTTGCAGCCTGTGGGCTGTGGCTGCCCTTTGCTCCCTTCTGCACCCACCCCCCCCCTCCCCGTCTTGATTTTTTTAAAAAATAACTTGCATATATATCACATCCTTGGGGTATAGTACGTTTTGCTTACATTTAAGGTGCCTCATAGAAGTATAATTTGTCAGAGTCCTGTTGAGATATTTGGCCAGAAAATCAAAAGCTTAGTAATGTCTGTCGGTTTTAAAGACTTTTTTGTTTGACAGGCAGAGATGGGGTAATTGGAGGGAATTCAGAGCCTGGGACCTAGTTGGCCCATGGTTAGACCACCAATTGCTACTGTTAAAGCTGGGAGTGCAGAAGAGACCAGAATTGGAAACGTCAGCTTTTGTGCTCCTGAGATGCTGCTGGGCCTGCTGTGTTCATCCAGCCTCACATTTTATTATCTTGGATTCTCCAGCATCTGCAGTTCCCATTATCATTGGAAGATTATAGGACTTGGTTCATTTATCAAGCAAGCGTTAAGTGTCAAATAATGTCAAGTCATTGGCCTTGTTGGTAGGGAACATAATCCTTCACGCAGTTAATAGCCCAGTTAAAATATTTGAATTAGGGAATTATTAACCGTGGGCCTATTGACCATGAATTTGAAATAAATTGTACTGAAGGTTAGGCCAGCACTGAGCCATTTCATTTTGTTTACCTTCAGGTAGCTGAATCTCGTTTATTCTAAAGCCAAGCTTTAGACTTGTTAACCAAAATACAACCAACAGGATTCACAACTGGCAGGATTTTACACTGTATGAGCAGTGAGGGAGCTATTGTCTGAATCTGCAAAATGGAATTCCCTGATAAGCACCAATACTCATGCTGTGGAGTTGCCCCAAGCAACTTTGCCAAGCTCGTGGCTACACTCAGATTGCTGGTGTTTTTCAGGGATCCTGGTGGGGGTGGGGGTGGGGGGGGTGCGGTGGGGGAGACACCTAGCAAAATACTTCCTCCAATTAAGAGCAGCAACTTGACCCAAGATCTCAGCATGAGAACCTCTTTGATTAAGCACTGTTCATTGGCCATTCAACGTTTGAAGGTTAAACTTAACTTTGCCAGTCACAGCTTCTTCATTTCTCTGTTTGCCTATGAAAGGAACTTTCTGCAAACAAGGTCTGTCCTCCAGTTCAGATTTGGTTTTTAAATGAGGTGGTACTGGGGGAGGACTACACCATCTGAGGTGCCATCTTTCAGATGAGCAGCCAAACTCTAGCCCTTTTGACTGGATGCGAAAGATTCAATGGTGTGATGAAGTCCAGCAAGGGAGGTTGTCCTGATCAATAATTTTATCCCCCCAAAACACCAACATTTAGAGCGAGTTATCACATTAGTTTGTGTAAAGTTTTATAGCCACAGTTTCTACATACAACAGACTAAAATTCACAAAATGTAGTTGTTTCACTGTGAAGCCTTTTGAGATGTCACGAGGGTGTGTCTCCTGCCAATGAAATCCAAGTTCTGAGGAAGGCTCACCAGAGCTGAAACGTTAACTCTGATTTCCCTGCACAGACGCTACCAGGCCTGCTGTGTTTTTCCAGCAACTTCTGCAGAAATCCAAGTTTTGTTCTTTTCTTAAAGTCTTGTCAGTTACATCTCATCTTGAGACTTCTCCTGAGCCATTGGGTTAGTGAATAAACAAAGTGGCACAGAATTGACCCAGCCTTGAAGTCACGAGCAGTGCTAAGTGAAGGCACAGCTTTTGTCCTCTTTACAATAGCTTCGGATTTGTACAGAATTTGCTCCTTGTAAGAGGAGACATCTCTTGGGAGAGTTGCTTGTCCAGTTTGACACTGAACCCAACAGATGCTGGGGCATGTGTCCAAAAGACCCTGTCACCAGATGGCTTTTACAGGTCATCTAAAAGGATGAACTTCTGGAGCCGTGCAAAATAATGACACAATGGAAGCCAGGAATGCATAGCAGGCCAGAACAGGGGAGAAGACCTCAAAGGGTTATAGGGACTGTAACAGGCTAGTAATATGGTGAAGCAATTTGCAATCGAGGAGAAATTTAAAATGGAGCAGTTGCCAGTGTAGGTCGGTGAGTGAGGGCTAGAACAAATCAGGGTCTGGCACCACAAGATCTGATGAACTCTAGTCAATGCCAAGTGGAAGATTTGAAGTGATGACAGTGTGTGCTGCAATAATCAAGCAACCAAGCTAATTTGGAGGCATTGAAGGGCAGCTGTGTGTTTTTTTTTGAATGTTTTAATGTAAATGATGTCATTCATTTGTTTCTGGACTAGTTTATTTTCTCTTCCTTCATGTTTCGCCACAGGCGAAGGGTTCCACAACTACCACCACACGTTCCCATACGACTACTCGACCAGTGAATACGGCTGGCGAGGGAACATCACCACCTGCTTCATCGACGCAGTGTGTTGGCTTGGACTGGCCAGTAACTGTAAGAGGGTGTCCAAGGAGGCCATCTTGGCTCGCAGGAGGAGAACTGGCGATGGGAGCATCAGGAGTGGCTGATGGAGTTTGAGTGAGCAAGACTGAGTCACTGATGCCCCCTTCTCCCCCCCACCCATGCCAAAGACACCAGTGGTCATGAAGGCAGTTGCCAGCGGCTAAACGATTTTTGTTTTAAGGTGGAATCTCTCCCTCTCCCTAATTAATCTCACGTTGTTCTGTGTCCCTATTTAAACTGATAAAAGACTGAAAATAGCAGAACAAGCTTTTTAATCCTAATCCTAGAGCTTCATCATTGACACTAATATGGTTCATTCTCCATTTTGGATTTAACATCTTGCTGAATGGTATTCTTTGGGGCCACTTGACATAAGCCCTTTTTTAAAACCAGTCCATGGACGCTATGGAAGATGCACTTGTTTCAAAGTCCCATTCCTCCTCTAAGCTTCTTCACACAGGTAAAGATTCCACCTTAAAACAAATGTCTTACCTATCGCCTCAGCCACATGGAAGAGAAATACAACGAAACCAGTCTTGGCAGAGGGAAGTGCTTTTGCAGATATTTGGCGCTTAGTGCCATACCTGACATGCAGAAATGATTAGATTAAGATGGTGTGGCCACTCAAATTCTGGCTATTTGAATTTTTTTTGTTTTTTGTTGTTTTTTTTCTGGAAGAAAGGGTCAATTGATGCCTTGCCATGCATCCCTGCCTGTGTCTCATTTCAAATACAAGGTTGGGTACAACAGTTGCACTGTATGCCCGTTGCCTTCAATACACTAATAAGCTGATGGATTTTAGGTGTGCCACTGTAAACCATGCGTCCCGGGGTGCCAGCAGCCGGGCCAACCCCATGAGAGCTCTGCTCCTCCTCAAACAAACCACAGCCTCCATCCATTCCAAATGCTGACCAGTAGCATTCTGTGCTGCTTTTTCCATCCGGACGGGGGCAAAAAGCAAAGGCCCAGAGATTAATCGATCAGTTTAATGTTATTGCTTCCCTCATCCCATCCCATCCCTACTCTCCCCTGTAATCTCTCGCTAACACCAGAAACCACCTTTCTTTTAAACAGCTGAACATCAGAGCTCCCTTTACCCCTTGTGTGGAAGGGGGTGAGGAGGTGAGTGGTGGCATTACCCACTGGCACACATTGTACCTCTTCAGAGTCTTTAGACTGACCTTTTTTAAAAAAACCAACTTTAGTGAACACATACCTACACCAAACAAGATTCTTGTTCCTAATATTTCAGTGGTCTGTCCATCATTTTCCACTGGGTTGCTTATGGAATTTTCTGGAATTGGCATTTTGATGGTTGGGACTGTCCCATATGAAACTTGCGTTGAGAGACTTTTTTTTTAAATTTTCAATCTTGATTGTGTTTGGTGTACGGTGTGATCCATTGTATTGTTGTGACTAAATGTTCGTCGTGCTTCAATAATCATGAAAATTTCATAGTAATATAATTAAAACGTTATAAGAGAAAATTGTATTAAATTGTCACCATCAAGATTATCCTGTACATCAAGAACTGGTTCAGCTTGTACAGAAACAAAAAGGAATTCTCAGAACATCTGAACTGAGACTCTAGGAACAAAACTAAATGAGTTAATGACACCCATCCACCCAGCCCCCTAAATTGCCTTACCCCTGCCACCAGCTTCCTTCTTCCTCCTTCCTCTTTCCTCTTCTCCCTCCGCCTGCCCACCCAACTCACCCAAAACACAGCTAGTGAACTTGGGTTGGTTAAAATAAACCACATCCCTTGAACAGTTTAGTGATGTCGAATAACCAGTTAATGCCAGCTCTTAATCAGAAGCAAGTTTTACACTCAGAGCCTGCTGGGATTTTTTTTCCCTCATGGGGAGGGGTAATGTAAAAAGAGAGACAGCCTTCAGCCCCTTATTTCCCTTCCTGCTGTCGTACAGCCTTTTAACAAGCCTTGGTTCAACTTCTACCTCCATTAACTGCCAGGGTTAATGTTGTAGAGAAACTGACTTAAGGGCTGTCAGCCCTGTACAAGAATAGCTAAAGCCTATATGGCTTCACTGATGTTAGATTTCAAAATTAATGAGAGGAGGTTGGAAGTTAAAAATTCAGTCAATTATGCACCAGTTTCTAGCAGTGCTTAAACAGGCACCACTATGCTGTCACCAGTTTCTTATTTCAAATGTTCTATTGCTTTCGCACTTGCTCGTGCGTGCACAGTGTTTGTCGATCGCGCTCTGTCTGTCTCTCTCTGTCCCCTATCAACGCTCGATAGAACAAACCATGTTGGTGACAGGTTGGCAGGTTTCTCTCTACACTAACTGCAGAGTGCATTTTAATTGCAAAGAGAATTGTCCCCACTTTGTAGAGGTCTCGCTTTTTAATCCTGGAAAAACGCTGTTTACAAACACTAATGTGAAACTGGTCAGCTATGGTCTTGTACAGATCCATGGTGTATCTATAGTATCGTCCCTTGCCAATTTTAATGGGCTAAAAATAAATTTAACTTTGTTTTCCCCTGTCATCTTGCTGCTGCTAATGCCTAGACTTCTAGGTTGGGTTGTATGGATACAGAGAATAGGAGTGTGGTGTTAGTCCACTAACAAACTGTGTGGCCTGACAGAATGTTGTGTAGAAATTAGGAGTGGAGGCAATGCAGCAAACGGAGTTAAATCTGTGGTGCTGTATGCAAGATGGGGGTTTGAAGATACCTGTCCGCTTGAGAGAAACAAACTTGGCTCATTGCACTGGACTTCGTTCTTGTGACAAGTTGTTGTTGGGCAATCCTGTGGGCTTTGTTTGATTTCATCTGAGCCCTTTTTTTTTCTTTCTCTTCTGAAACCTGAAAGAGCTTGTAATTCAGTAAGGAAGCAGCAAATTTTGATGACTTGCTGAAGTAAATTTTGAGTGTGATTAGGATGTAGTTTTTAAAGCCTGCTGTGTCTTGGGACTGTATCTCCTGCCACAGTTGCAACAGAGGTAATTGCAACAAGTCTTATTGCCAGATATACACTTTTTTTACTTCCAAACGTTGCCACTTTTCACAAATCTTTCTTGCAACACAGGCCCTCAATGCTTTAGGGGGAGTTGCTCAAGAATTCCGTTGATTCTTGAGCTACTCAATGTGATCTGGAAAACCTTCACTTTATTTTCTGTTCCAACAAAAGGCTTGGGATATTTTGGGGAACTGCAAGTAGCAGGAATTTGTTTTAAAATGATACTTTGAATGAAAAGCAGTGTTACAAATCCTTTCAACTGACTGAAAGGCAAGAATTGCCATTTTGAGACCTGTTTCTTTCGGGTCTAGCTTCTATGCTGCCCAATGCCTTACAGGTGGCAGTGATGGTAGAGGTGCCCCAGGGCAAGAGCTGTGCCACCAGAACTCTTGGACGAGGTGGTAGACAGAATCAGGGTGAGGCTTTGACAATTTTACTACAGAACTGTGAAGGGGCTTGGGAATGTTCGCACTTCTCTCAAAGTGAGGGCTGCAGATGGCCAGTTAGGCCAAATTCAACAAAGTGGGGTTGAAGAAACTGGTCTTGTCCTTGTGGAACAGTCAGCAAGACCTCAGGGCTCCATAATCTGATTACTGCTGCTCGAGACGATTCTGATCCTTGTGGCACACCAGCATTAGGGCGGCAGAAGGAGTTGGTTTATTTTCTTGCTAGTTCCGACCATATCCTACAAACTGTCTGAAAATTATGCTATTTGTTATTAAATTCCAGTTTGTCAGCTGAGAATCCGAAGGGGTGCGTGCTGTGAGCTTAGATCTCCCTGACTTTTAGGAGCAGTGCAGACACAGGGTGTCAGCCCTAACTAGCTCATGTGAGCTGCCTCCTACATCTTGTCCCACTGATGTAGTCTTCCTTCTATTACTTTCTTCCTTGTGAGCTTCTTTTAAATGCAGAAATAGAAACACCTTTTATTTTTCCTACTGATTGTGTTTAGTTCCATTTACAGTGGTACAGTATTGCACAGGCTTGTAGTCTCTCCTTTCAGCCACTGGCCCGTCCTTTTCATAATGATGGGAATTTTGGCATGCTCTCTTTAGTGTTTTGTAACAGTGTATCCTGTCGCTCAACCTGGTTTAGAGAAATTGAAGAAATGGAGGTGTATTTTGTTAAAAGGATTATGAAGGCCTTTTTGTTCCTAGAATGTGAATGTTGCTTGTCAGCTAAGTATTTATTAGCTTTTTGTTACATACCCTTGCTCTGTGGGTAGTTCCAGCATTTTGACTCAGAAGGAATGATGTTAGATTTCCAAGTCGGAATTGTGTGTGGCCTGGAGGGAAACTTGGAGGTGGTGGTGTTCCTATGTATTTGGTGCACCTGCCCTCCTAGACGTTGGTAGTCCATGGCTTTGAGAGGTTTGTTGTCCCAGAAATGTAGTTTGTTGCTGCAATGTAGATGGTACACATTGCCACAATACATTAGTGGTAAGGGGTGAATATTGAAAGTGGATGTGGTGCTTTTTGTCCTGGACAGCGTTAAGCTGCTTGAATGACTGCCAGGGCGGGTGTGCAATACTCCACACTGTTGGAGCTGCACTGACTCCTGACTAGTGCCTTCGCAGACAGTGGGCAGGCTTTGGAGAGTCAGAACAAATAGTGTCATAGAGCATGGTAACAAAGCCTTTGGTCCAACTGTCCATGCCAACTATAATTTCCAAACTAAACTAGCCCTATCTGCCCGCGCATGGCCCATATCCTTACAAACATTTCTTGTTCATGCACTTATCCAAGTGTCTTTAAGCATTGTAATTGTGCCCAGATCCACCATTTCTGGAAGCTCGTTCCAAACCACAGTTGTTTTTTAAATTGCCCTTCGTGTCTTTTACTTTTTAAAAAAAAATCTTTTTCTTTTCTCCTTAAAAATAAGCCATAAGTCTTAAAATCCCCCACCTAGGGAAAAGACACCTGCCATTCATCTTGTCTATAATCCCCTGAAGACCTTGAACCCCCTAAGGGGCCCTGTAACCTCTTGCACTCGAGTGGGGGGGGGGGGAAAAGGCCCAGCCGCCTTATAGCACAAACGTTCCACTCCCAGTAGCATCCTGGTAAGCTTATTTTGAACCCTCTCCAGCACAACATCTATCCTGTTACAGGGTGACCAGAACTGGACAGAGGACTCCAACATACAACTTCAACGTGATGTGCCAATTCCTATGTTTAAAGGTTTGAGCAATGAATGAGTGTGCTAAATGCCTCTTTAACCACCCTGTCAACATGTGATGCAAACGTCAAAGAATTATGTACCTGAACCCCTAGGAATCTCTGTCCTACACCATTACCCAAGGCCCTACTTTGTACGAGTCCTGCCCCTGTTTATTTTACAAAAATGCATTTATCCAAATTAAACTCCATCTGCCACACCTCAGTCCAATGACCCAGTTGATCAAGATCTCTTTGTAATCTTAGATACCTTTCTTCATTGTTCACTATACCGTCAGTTTTGATGTCCTCTGCAGACTTAATAACCATGCCTTCTATATTCTCATCTAAATGTTTTATAAAATGACAAAAGTGGATCCAGCACCATTCCCTGTGGCACTCTGCTGGTAACAAGCCTCCAGCCTGAAAAACAACCCTCTACGTTTGTCTCCTCCTGTTAATCCAATTTTGTAGCCAATTGGCAAGCTCACCCTGAATCCCGTGTGATCTAACTTTACTAATTAGTCTACCATGCAGAACCTTGTCAAAGGCTTTACTAAAGTCCAAGTAAATGTCTACTGCTCTGTCCTCCCCAACCTTCTTGGTTACTTCCTCAAAAAACTCAAATCAAGTTTGAGACGCACTATTTCCCTCACACACAAAAACCATGTTGACTATCCCTAATCATTTCTTGCTTCTCCAAATGCAAATAAATCTTATCTATCAGAATCACCAACAACTTAGCCCAGACTCTCAGGGCTACAATTCCCAGGCTTCTCCTTTACATTCCTCCTTAAAGGCACAACGTTAGCCACCCGCCAGTCATCTGGCACCTCACCTGAAGTTACAGATGATACAAATATTTCTGCCAGGGGCCCCGCAATTCCCTATCTTCCCACAACATCCGGGGATACACTAGATCAAATCCTAGAGATATAAACACCATTTGCACTTTTTAAGGCCTCCAGCACATTCTCTTCTGTAATGTGAACTGTTTTCAAAACATCAGTATTTGAGTTCTCCAGCCTCCATTTTTTTTTTTCCATAGTAAAATCTGATGCAAAATATTTAATTCTGCTCCCATCTCCTTCAGGGCCCAACTCTGTCTAGTTTCGCTCTTGCTCTTAATGTACTTGTAGAATCTCTTTTTTTTTTATTCTGGATTAGCCTTCGCAGATAAAGTTAAGGATATCTGATATCTCTTCTTTGCCTTTCTGATCTCCCTCTTAAGAATGCTCCTATATTCTTCTTGCTGTTTGAGATTAATCTGAACCCAGTTGTCTATATGATTTTTTTTTATTTTTATTTGATTCTTGACTAGAACGTGTACCTTTTTTTATTTATATATTGTGCCCTAATACCACCAGCCTTTTTCACTCAAATAGTATCAAAATAATTCAACTCTGCTTTATCACACTTGAAAAGCCTTTCACTTATCAGACATCCCTTTAACTGCAAACAGTGTACTCCAATCAATTTTTGAAAGTTCACATCTCATACCGTTTTAAATTTGCCTCGTTCCAGTTTTTATTTTAAGAGCTTGCCTTTTATGGAAGGCTTATCCTTTTCTATAACTAATTTAAAGCAAACGGAATTATGAACACTAGACCCAAATTGTTTCCCTACTATCACTTCACTCAGTTTCCTTGTCTTATTACCCAAGAGATGGTCAAGCTTTGCTTCTCCTGTAATAGGAACGTTTTGTATATTGATAAAGAAAACGTTCTTGAGCACATTTTAACAAATCCTTCACCATCTAACCCTTTGAGCAGGAATACCAAGGTTTTAATTTTTGGAAAATTAAAACCACCTTCTTATTACAATCTTGTTCTGACATATGTAAGGATAATGTTCAAAAAATGCGCAACTTGACTAGTGGAGATAGTACGTGGTATCGGAAAAAGTCGTGAATACTTTGAGGATTTTGCCAACCTGTTGTTTCACCTCAGACATTGTGCTCAGAGTAAAAATACTGTAAAATCAAAATCTGTACTGTGGTGTAGGAGCAATTTAGATGGAATAATGGATCACAAGCCTCTACTGGCATTTGGGTGGCTCCTCCTTGCACTGTCTTTGGCAGTGTTCCCATGACATACTGGGGGTACAAGCTCAGTTACTCAACATTTTATTCGACTGTTGTGATATCAGTAGCTGGTGTTCCCTTCTCCAAATATCCCTAAATTTCACTTTGTGCCCTTGGCTGAGGACATGGCCTGCTCTGTCCTCCGTGCCTCTGGGTATGGTGCACTGGCACTTAGCGTGGGCCACCTGTGTGAAGAGGAGGGCAGAAGCCCATGAGTACGAAGGGTCTGGCACAGTAGCTGTAGCTGGGCTGGCATGCAGAGCAGGTAGAATTTTTCTTCTTGTGTAATGACTTTGGATAATATCAAGGAGAGAGGAATAGACGAATGTGTTTGTGGGGTGAGGTGAATTGTGGGGGGCATCACATAGGGTTCTGTTCTGTACTGCAACACAGCGGAGATTTGGTTTTTGAAGAGGTTGATTCACCAGAATGTTGGAAAAAGGGCATTACATACAGCCAATGCCATCCTGCCTTGTTTTAGTGTCCAATTCAATGTGAACCCTCGTGCATGCCTTGTTGCAGCATAACCACCTAGTTCTGTGGAGGGACTCACCGTTCCAAATGCAGCAACAAAAAGCTTCAAGATCCATTTTAAACTGAGAATCTCGTTTAATATAATGCAAGTTTTAAAGCCCAATACACAGTCCAACTAGCTGAAGTCTCTCATGTACATGAGCTTGACTCTGGGGTGGAAGACCCATTGAACTGGTGACCGTTTCTCCGTTTTTACAGACTGTTCTAATAATTGCATCCAATGCTTTGGTGTGTTGGGATCGCGATTGGAATTAGGTCAAAAATCATGCTATTTGCCCTCTTCTAACTGGTTTTTGCCATTTTTGTGTGTAATATGAACAGAAAAAATAAAATTATACAGAGGGAAAAATACAAGAGTCTGTGTATTCATTGCTTTCTCCACCTCAAAGCACCACCTTGCTACCTGCTGGTTTCTTATGGAACTTCCTCATTTCAAATCTGGGTGTTGGGGTGATGGAAAGGTTCGTCAGTTTGAGCACCAGGGAAGCCCTAAGCTTGGTCTTTCTAAAACTGCCCCATGATTTCAGTGCGGCTCCTGAAAGACGTCAACATTCAAACAATCCCATGTCAGATGGAGCACAGGTATCAGACCTGACTGTATGGTTAGAACTTTCTCTTGAGGGATCTACCTCTTGTGGATTTAGGATTCGCTCTAGATATGTGCAAACAAAATCCAGACTGCAGCACTGGCAGGGGTGATGTCTTTTAGATGAGGTGTTGAATCCAGGCTGAAGTGCTCTCTTGTGTTGGGAAGGCTTCCTTGGCAGTATGTCAAAGAGGAGCAGGAGAGGGTTGTTTTTTCCCTCCCCTCATTGTCCTGATGAATAACTATTCCTCAAACAACAACACTAAAGCAAGTTATCTACGTTTAGTCTGAGGGGAGGTCCCCGTCGTTAATTTTCTGTTGACCCACATTACACCAGCAGCAAATGTTCAAGTGGCTGGGAAGTGTTTTGGGTCAGTGTGAAAGATGTTTAAACTGTTGTTTCATCTTTTTAGGGACAGAACATGGGTGTACAGTTCTACCTTGCTGATGTTGCCATTCTCCAATGCAGCCTGCCTTGTCCCTCTGATAGCAGTACTTGCCAATTTAAGAGCAGGGTTCAGTCATGTATACTGGGAGTCAACTGGTAATTCACAGACCAACCAGATAAAGGAAAACTTCATTTTGCACAGTTGAGACATTTTTTTTTTAACAACATGTCTTGGATAGCTGTGGTTAGCCCTGCTGTTTTACAACACCAGGGACCCAGGTCTGATTCTAGCTTCAGGTGACTGTGGAGTTTGCATATCCACCCTATGTTTGTGTGGGTTTCTGAGTGCTCCAGTTTCCTCCTATAGTCCAAAGATGTCCAGGTTAGGGTGGATTGGCTATGCTAAATTGCCCGTAATGTCCAAGGATGTGTAGGCTAACAGATAATACAGGAATAGTGGGAGACCGGTCTGGGTGGGATGCTCTTTAGTGAGTTGGCACAGATGTGCTGGGTTGAATGGCCTTTATCTGCACTCTAGGCATTCTGTGATTCATATGGTGGTGCTGGTGCCCTTTCATGTGTAGTGTTAGAAGTAGTAGAAAGCAACCATTCAGCTCCTCTAACCTATTCCACCCTTCAACCTAATCATGGTTGACCTCCACCTTAACTCGTGACTTGCTTTTCCTCCATATCCCCCTAATATCTTCACATAGCACAGTTATGTCACCTGTGCCTCTAACAGTTCCGATGAATCCATAGTCTTTTTGAGAGCAGAAGAGATTTTCAGATTTCCTCCACTCTGCATAATTAGTGTGTGGCTCAGTAAGAAGATACCATCTCCAAAGTCTCATGGTGTCAGGTCAAATGTAACCAAATGCTATGGATACAAGAACAGGTCAGAAACTGCAAGTAACTTGCTGCCTTCCTCCCCAGCATCAACAAGGCACAAGAATGTAATGGAATACTCCTCACTTGTCTGGAAAACTAGTTCCAATGGCATTCCAAAAGCTCAATACCATCCACATCAATGCAACCCACTTGATTGGCACCACATCTTACCATTTCAGTATTCACTCCCAATTCTCAGCAGCAGAAATATGTACCATCTGTGACATGTGCTGCAGTGACACAGGTCCTTGGACAGCAACTTTCAATCCCACAGCCTCTACCACCTACAAGATATGAGCAGTAGATTGATGGGAACAGTATCATCAGCAAGTTCCCCTCCACACCACCCTGACTTGGAAGAATATCATCATTCCTTCACTGTTGTTGGGTCGACCTTGAACACACTCCCCAACAGCATTAAGTTTACTTTCACTACATGGTCTGCAGTGGATTTAAGAAGGTAGATCACCATCTTTTTCAAGGGTAGTTAGAGATGGACACATATTGTCACAGCCAGGCATAGCCATACTTTCTGAATGATTCTTCTAAAGTTTAAACATGCCAGCTCTAATTTGGACTTTTCTTCACTCAATCGTGAGAATGTAGGCTTTGATGACTGGAAATGCCCTCTGGAAATTACCTGGCGGTTTCTACCATTTTAAATAAAATAAAACTTGACCAAATTTAATCAAGTGAGAAATGACACCCCTTGAGGCTATTCATGTTTGTCCTCATAAATCCCTTCATAAGTTTTAAACCCTTCAATTAGATAAATGCTCAGACCTTAAGAAACAAAAAGGTTATCTATTTAAATCCAGAACGCTCTGATTCTGAGACTAGGCATAGGATTCAACAAAAGCAAACCCATTACAGTGCATTAAATTATTTTTCAAAAGCTTCCCATACACATGGGCTAATAAAAGTGATGTGAAAAATGATGCAAATGAAGAAAATGTATTCACTTTCCTTTTGAAGTTAGTCAAAAGCTGTGTGCTCTGACTAACAGAGAGAGGCTGAGTCATAAATGAGCAAGCTGGGTGTTAGGATTAATTAGCGTACTTTCACCACACGGACAGACCATTCTGTCCAAGCAACCAGTGCTCTAATTTATCAATATCAGCCTTCCACCCTGTCTTCCTCTCATTTTAATCTAAGCTTCCTCTGTTCTACCTACCAGAGGCATATGAAAAGGATTTGATAACCAACCTGTTCAGCCACATTACGATGTTATCTCCCTTAACCATCAAATACTGGCGAATGACTCAAACCCAGAGCTCTCCGCTAAGTAGAAACATTAATGATTGTGCCACCAAACATCTTTCCCTACAGGTTTAGCAAATGACACAGAAGGTTAAAAGGTTGTGATTGCAAGATTTCTGGCATTCGAATGATGTCTTCTAAATGAACAAGTGCAACTGGAAGGCTGTAAACACGGTCATTGAGAGAGTCTGATAAAGCACCACAAAAGATAAACATTGATTATCCCCTGTTAGACTCCATACTTCAGTAAAGAACTAGCTTGCATTGTATAGTGTCTTTATTGTGGGGGAAAGAGACAAGTGAAATGGACACAGAGAAAGAAGAGATCAAGTGGATCAAAAGCATAATTAAAGAGGGGTTTTAATGCATGACTTACTGGAAGACAGACAGGTGGCAGAGATGGGGAATGCTGGAAGATTGAACCAAGGTAGCAGGCAGCAAAGCCCCCAAAGAAAAGGAATAATCCAAGAGGCCAACGAGACATGGGAAGGTTGTCAGAGGAAGCAGAAATCTAAAGCAGTAAGGACCATGGAAATGGGCCAAATTTGAGCAGAGCATGTGGAATCCCAAGGCTGGCTAGAAATATGGCACTGCATGTTTTAAATTAGCATCACAAGAATGCAAGATATCCTTCATTCACCCAGAGCAGATCACGAGATTAGTTCTATCACTAATCTGTCCTCAGCACTGGACTATACCAGATACCCTTCTCTATCACTGTTTGAATCCACATCGACCAGTGCAGCTTGTAGGAACAGCATGAATGTCAACTTTGCTGATGTGTCACTTCTGGCAGAGCCTACTTTGATTATAATGTTAATTAAAGTCAACTCTGTAATAGTATATTGTCAACATGAATGGTATTGGAGCTCAGTCTCAGTCTGGTTCTGAGTTTGAGCCCGTTTCTGAACTTGCACCTGAATCTTGATCTGGGATTAATTCAGCTCCTGTCTGCGTTTGAGTTTGGTGCAGATCTGGATGTGGGTTTGGGTCCGATTCTGGATTTGAGTTGAGTTCTGATTGTGGATTCAGAAGGAGCAAGGAAACCGGAAACTCCTCTGCAATATTCTGCCTCTCCTGTGAGGGTCCTGCTCATGCTGAAGGACAGGGCCATGAATTTCATTGGGCTCACTTCGGAGGTAATTTTTCTGTTATCATCCAAGGGGCTGTTTAACTTTGTGAAGTGCCCCTGTTGCTCAATCCTACTCTAATGTTATCTGCAAAAACAGTGAGTTACTGACAAACATTTTAGAGCAAGAACATGAGGTGAGTGGTTCTCCTCTGGTTAAGATTAACAACCCAAATGCATTAATTATGAATCAATGTATCACCAGGTAATGCATACCGTATTGTCTTTAAACACATTATCAAAGGTATTAACAGGAATGCAGTCAACCTAGGCAAATGGAACATTTTGATTTTGATGTAGGCTGAATAGCACAATGAATCAGAAACATAGACACGAGTAGAAGTGGGCTATTCGGGCCCTCAATGCTCTGTCATTTATTATGATCATGACTGTCCATCCAACTCAAATCTATTCCCACTTTCCCCCCAGACCAAAAACCCCCCACCACATCCCTGTAATCCTGCAGTTCCCATATCTATTCTACCTGACCTATACATCCATGGACACTACAGGCAATTTGGCGTGATCAATCCACCTCACCTGCATATTTTTGGACTGTGGGAGGAAACCTGAGCACCCGGAGAAAACCCACACAGACTCAGGGAGAACATGCAAACTCCACAGTCATTTGAGGCCGGAATCAAACACGGTCCTCTGGCACTGTGAGGCAGCAGTGCTAACCACTGAGTGACTACGAATAGCTGGTGCCCTAGCACTAACCCCTATGCTTTCCCAATCGTAACTGCCTGCCATTCAGAAACAGACTTCTTTATTCCTATGAGGTAGTAGGACCTGTCGATGCTGGAGTCTCAGATAACACTGTGCGGAGCTGGAGGAACACCAGCAGGCCAGGCAGCATCAGATGAGCAGGAATGCTGACATTTTGGGTCTGGACTCTTCTTCAGAAATGGGGAGAGGAAGGGGGCTCTGAAATAAATAGACAGAGGGGGAGGTGATGATAGAAGGTGCAGAGAGTGAGGAAGGAGGGGCGGGTAGGTGGGAGAGAAGAGTCAGGTCAAGGAGGCGGGGATGTGGCTGGTAGTTAGATGTGGGGTTGGAGGTTGGTCAGTGAGGTGGGAGGAGCAGATAGGTGGGAGAAAGACGAATAGGTCAAAGAGGTGGGGATGAGAGGGGCTAGGTAGGAGGGAAGACGGACAGGTCAAGGAGGCATTCCCCCTGTCCTCATGTATCACCCCACAAACCTTCAGATTCAACACATCATTCTCCACCACTTCTACCACCTGCAATCTAACCCCACACCAAGGATATACTTCCCTCCCCACCCCCATCTGCCTTCCGGAGGGACCAGTCTCCGCGATTCCCTCATCGGGTCCACACTCCCCACTAGCCCCACCACCCCAGCACTTTTCCCTGCAACTGCAGGAAGTGCTACACCTGCCCCTACACCTCTCCCCTCACCCCCATCCCAGGCCCCAAAAAATCCTTCCACATTAAACAGATGTTCACCTGCACATCTGCTAATGTAATATGTTGTATCCACTGTTCCCGATGTGGCCTCATCTACATCAGGGAAATCAAGCAGAGGCTTAGAGACCGCTTTGTGAAACACCTACACTCAGTTCATGACAAACGACAAAACCTCCCAGTCGCAAACCACTTCAACTCCCCCTCTTACTCCCTGGATGATATGTCTATCCTGGGCCTCCTGCAGTGCCAAAACGATGCCAGCCAAAGGCTGGAGGAACAGCACCTCATATTCTGTCTGGGAACCCTGCAGCCCAGTGGTCTCAATGTGGACTTTACAAGCTTCAAAATCTTCCCACCCCCGATCTCATCCCAAGACCAGCCTGTCTCATTCCCACCTCCTTGACCTACCCGTCTTTTTTCCCAGCTATCCACTCCTCCCACCTCACTGACCAACCCCCACCCCCACTTCCTACCAACTAGCCTCATCCCCGCCTCCTTGGCCTGTCTGTCTTCTCTCACACCAACCCGCCCCTCCTTCCTCACTGACCAAACCCCACCCCAACTCCTTTCCTACACTCACCTTTACTGGTTTCATCCCTGCCTCATTGACCTACCCATCTTCTCTTCACCTATCTGCTCCTCTATCCACCTTCTATCATCGCATCCCCCTCTCTCTATTTATTTCAAAGCCCCCTTCCCCTCCCCCACTTCTGAAGAAGGGTCCAGATCCTAAACATCAGCTTTCTTGCTCCTCTGATGTTGCCTGGCCTGCGGTGTTCATTCAGCTCTACACTTTCTATATTCCTATATTTTGTTTTCCTGTTGGCCATCAAGTTTTCTATCCAAGATAACAAGGTGTAGAGCTGGATGAACACAGCAGGCCAAGCAGCATCAGAGGAGCAGGAAAGCTGACGTTTTCCTCAGAACTGCATCTATCCATGTCAATACATTACCCCCAATCCCATGTGCTTTAATTTTACACACCATGTCTCTTATGTGGGACTGTGCCACAAACCTACTGAAAGTCCACATGAACCACATTCACTGGCTCCCCTTCATCAACTGTACTTCTTACATCCTCAAAGAATTCCAATAGATTTGTCAAGCATGATTTTTCATGCTGACTCAGTCAATCCTGTCACTGTTTTCCAAGTGCTCAACTATTTACTTTATGACAGACTCTATTATTTTCCATGCCTCCATGTCTGTTGGAGAATTGCACAAACTCTTTAATGTTTAACTGTTTGACTATTTTCTGTTTGTACATTGATCTTCCTCATTTCCGCATTGGCTCAACTCCTGCTGGGCAGTGGCCACACTTGTGATTATTTGAATGGGGAAAGAATGCAGAAAGCTGCAGCTCAGGGGAATCTGGGGCATCCTGGAGCAGGAACTACACAAAACTAAAAGGTTCAGGAGGATGGACCTAGTAAGATTCTTGCGGGAGGGGGGGGGTTGACAGTATAGATGCAAAAGGTTGTTTCCCCTTGTGAGAGGGTCTAGACCAAAGGGCATAACCTCAGAGTAAAGAGTAACCCATTTATGACAGAAATGAAGAGGAATGTCTTCTCCCAGAGGGTAATGAATTTGTGGAATTCTTTATCACAGAGGACAGTCAGGGTTATATCATTAAGTATATTGAAAGCTGAGACATACGTTTCCAATCATTAAGGGAGGCAAAGGTTATGGGGAACAGGTAAAAATGTAGAGTTAGGTTAGCCATAGATAGCAAGAATAGCTGGAAGCAGAGACAACAGTGTGGAGCAGGGGGAACACAGCAGGCCAGGCAGCATCAGAGGAGCAGGATAGTTGACATTTTGGGTTGGGACCCTTCTTCAGAAATGATCTCATTAAATAGCGAAGCAGATTTGATGGGCTGAACGTCCTACTTCTACTTTTCATCGTCTTGTGCATCCACTTAGCTGTGGCTGTCAAAATGGATTGGAAATGGGTTAGGTTTAGGGACAACAGATGGGAGTTTGCACCAGTTTATCTCTCCAACATGTTGCTACGCTACTGAGTCTTTTGGGGGCTATTGCTGTGGTATTGAGCCAGTAGGGGATTGTTACTATGGTAGTGAGTCCCAAGGGTAAAGTCAAGGTGTGTCTGTGTGTTGTTGTTTTACCGAATCCCTTGTTTGTTTGGCTGTGCAGCTGAGTACATGGAGCTAAACCTGTTACTTCTTCCAAACCCAGGGACAGACCCCTTCGGAAAAGCAAACATTTTCTTGAATAATATTTCTAGCTTTCATTCCAGGAAGAATGGATCAGGCACTTCAGCTCTGCAGCATCTTGTCTGAAGGTTGTGTTTTAGATACAAGCCCAGGAACCCAGTAGCTGATGAAAAGTCAGGAATGTAAATGTAGTCATGTTCCTGTCATTGGGATGCAGACAGATGTGAATGGCAGAAATTATAGCCCATCCCTATTTGTTTTGGAGATATTTAGCATTAACTCTGTCGGATGGAGCTGGATTACACACTGGATTGGTTAAAATTTGTGGAGAAATTAGGTCTGCATAGTAATTTGTAGTACTTTCATTGGCCGCAGATTACCAAAATAATTGAAGTTAATTTCCTAACTTGCTCCTGATAGAATTTGGTTACCATTCGGCTACTCGTACTACAACTGCTGTAACTATGGTACAAAATAACAAAGTTATTCTGACAGGCTTATAAAAGGACCATGCAGTTAATGGTGAGACCCTGTCCAAATGCTTGTACTGCATTTGACGCCCTATCTAATGATACCCATAACTGCAAAATGAAATTCACTGCAGACCAATTGAACCCCAAGATCCAATTTGGTGTTGCCTCATACAGCCAAATGGTTACCAATTCTCTAGATCCAGGCTCATACACAAGGAGAGCCACATAGGTGTGACACTATCAATTAGCAGTTGACATCCACAAAACTTGATCCACCAGAGTGACAAAACATTCAAAAATATCCAAATGCAAACATCATTCTAAGGTGCTTTGCAAATGCAGATTGTTGTCACTTGCTGTGGAGAGTATGGTCCGCCTGACTGTGTCTTTTTTTGTAGTCAGTTTCTGCAAACTGAAACCAACACCCAGGAGGTGTAAAAACAAGTTTGAGATTTAAAGTTTGGGAGTGATACAGTGTTGCCTTCTAGCCTTGCAATCGGATTGTTGAGGAATTAACCACGACTCCAGGGACCTGAACCTAGGATGGCACACTGGAACGCTGCACTGTCAGAAGCACCATCCGTAAAGCAAAGCCATATCTTCCTTCTTGTGTGGACTAAAGAATCAGATGGTGTTCGGTGAAGAAAACCATGGGAGCCTTTCCCGGCCTCTTGGCCCACATTTAGTCCTTTGAGAATGATCACAAACTGGTGTTTTCTACTTTACAATAATGATGGCACTTCAAAAGAAACATTTTGTTGACTGTGAAGTATTTTTGAGTACCCCGGGTTGTGAAAGACGCCATTTTGAAATGCAGGGCCCAGGACAGGGCCGGGGGCTCTGGGGGACTTGCCATGCTCAGTTCAGGGGCAAGGGGAATGGGACCTGCAGCAGCACCAAGCTCAATGTGTTCCATCCCTGTTGAAATGCAGGTTCTTTGTTTCTCACTGGTATGTCTCCCAGAGGAAGTCCTCACCCCTAACTGGTTAAGAGAAGCTGAGGCGTACTGCAGGCTGCAGGCTGATACATGGAGGGTGGGAGTATTCAAATCCCACCAACCCATAGAATTGGAATTTAGTTAGTAGATGGTGGAAGATGAAGCTAGTTTGAATATAAATAAATGTATAAAGCACTCTTAAATGATTGTTTTTTTTCTTTAAAAAACCTCAGGTTCTACATGGAAGGAAATCTGCTGTCCTTACCTAGTCTGATGTCCATGTGACTCCAGACCCATGTCAATGTGGTCACCACTTAAATGCTAAGCAAGCCACTCAGTTCAATGCAGAGTCAGGAATGAACAACACATGCTGGTCTGGCCAGCGATGCTCACATTCCATAAATTAATAAAGAGGAAAATAAACTACACATGATTTCCTTCCACATCCATCAACTTGTGGCTTGGGAATTCACCACTAAAATGTTTTACACTGACCTGGTTTTATACCAAAGTCACATTGAAGCAGGTGACAAAAGAATACATAAGCATTCATTGAGAGCACGGAACCAGGCTAGTTGGGTGGTCTCTAAGGGATTTTAGAGGAAGATAAAGACATAGTGGCTTACAGGAGGGAGCTCCAAAACTTAGGGCCCAGGCAACGAGAGATATGGCCATTAGTGGTGCAGGGAAGGGGGTTATGGACTGGCAAGTGAACGATACAGAGGAGCTGTGGGTTATGAGCAGGTTACAGAGAAAGGGAGGGGATTCAAACACTGGGATGAGAATACAGGCTCACACTGCACATGACTCTGCGTGAAAGTATCTGACAACAAAATGGTTAAAGTTAGGAAGAAGTTAGAACCTTAAACACTGACCAAAGAGGCTTATTCAGCATACATAGTGTCATGGTGATGCTAATATATAGAGTTAATGATGGTGTCAAGTAAGGCATCACATCTGCTTCTATGTATCTTGCAGCTGTCATTAATACAGACTTGCTAAGAACAGAGCTGTGCAGATGGGTGTTGTCATTCATCTTGAGAATCTGTGACTCCTCCCTGTTAGAAGGACCTCCCCACTTGGCTGTTTTCACCAAAGGTTACTCGAAGTCATTGCACTGCGGCACAGTGATTGTTGGGGAATGAAGTGTAGGCCTTGTCTAGGCAGGAGTTAGGGAGGAGGAGGGTTGACAAACCGGCTGGATTAATCGCCTTATGTTTCAGAGAACACCACGGCCCACGCTGACTGATGTGCAGCCTTTCCTCTCCAGTCATTCATTTAAAGCACAGAAACAGGCCATTCGGCCCATTGGATCCATGCCAGTGTTTACTCACATGAACCCCTCCCCATCCCACACTTTTAACTTTTTGTTCTATTCCTTTGTCTTTCATGTAGTTTCCCCTCTTGAATGCTGTTTGCTTCAGCCACTGATGAATGGTAGTTGACCTGAGATGTTAGCTCTTTCTCTGTCCACAGACGCTGCCTGATCTTTTAGATTGTTTTTTACATTTAGACTTTATGATCTGCTGAGTTTCACCAGTAATCTCCGTGTTTGTTTGATATTTATACTCCCCCATCCTCCTGTCCAGTTTGGATCAAATGGCCAAATTGTCCATATCAGTCAGCATAACGTACCTTTTCTTTCGGAGAGCTTTGGGCTTGAGAAATTTGTAAATTGTAAATTGCACTGTATTTGTCCACAGCCCGAGGTGTGAATTCATACCCTCACTGGATGTGGTCAGGCCCAGGAGAAAATGGAGCTGGCAGAGGGGAAGCCATGTGGTGGATTCATAGCATCAGCTGTAGGTTTCAACTTGTGAGTTAATCCCTCCAGTTCCATCCAGAACAGAGCCACCTTGTCCAGGCACCAGAGATCCTGAAATGGTCAAAAATGATGATCTTTGTCAGGAAGGTCACAGCACAGGCTCTCATTGCACCTCTCATCAACAAGGCGGCCATTTTGTCAGCTTCTACTCACAACTCCCTTCCAGTAACCATGGTGACGCCGTGGCTTCCCATCATTACTTCGATGTTAAAATGTTCACTTTTTATTGCTGGAGCTGTTGAAAAAAAATCTTCAGAAACACATGAGGGCACAGTCTGGGGCACCTCAGGGTGCCCTCCAATGGTGTAATTCAGTGAAGACCTGACTGAAAAGGTAAATGTTGTGTCGTTTCCCTCTCACAGAGAACTTGGGGCATTTGATCGCTGAATGTCCTTCTGGATGGGAGACCGGGCAGAACATGAAGGTGCCAGCTGTTGCTGGAGACAGGAGGGTGAGCTGGCCTGCCTTCTCCCCTGGGTGTATGTCACTCAAGCTCTAGATCTCCAGCTGAGAATCTGAGTGGGCCCCTCACTCAGGGTCTGAGTCACCCTGAAACCTGCTCACCACAATCTGCCAGCAAGTGCCACCCAGCTGGTAGAAGTAGATGCCACGAGCCTAAACTTACTATTCAGTAAAATTTGCTTCTAATCATTACTTGAGGGTAAATTCACTGGTATCAGAAGAAGGTAACTCACCAACACCTTCTCAAGGGCAATAAGTGCTGGCAGAGCAATTGATGCCCAAGTCCAATAAAAGAAATTTGGCCAGGCCACAGCTGAAGTGTGCAATCTGGTCACTACTTTAATATGAAGGATGTGATTGCACTGGAGGGGGTATAGAAGAGATTCACCAGGATGTTACCTTGGGATGAAATGTTTCAGCTAAGAAGAGAGGCTGGATAAGTTCACATTCCCTTTGGAGCAAAGAAGGTTAAAGGAGGACCTGACAGAGGTGTACAAGATTATGAGGGATATAGACAGGGTGGATAGAAAGCAGCTGTTTCCTTCATTTGAAGAGGCAATAACAAGGGAGCATCATTTTTAAATGTAATGTTTAGAGAGGATTCGAGTTAAAACTGAGGTGGGTGTCTGAACACAGTCTGGGAAGGAGGTAGTTGAGGGGAGAAACCTCACAACCTTTAAAGAGTTTACTTGAAGTGTTATAACATTCAAGGCAATGGTCCTAGTGCGGGAAAGTGGAACTAGTGTAGGTAGTTGGGTATTTTTGGCGTCGAGACTTGATAGGTCTATTCTGTTACTGTATGATTCTAAGATTCTATCACTTTCAAAGTCTCCAAACAATTTTTATTGAGGGCCAAAATTGCATAGCAAAAGCAGACTTTCAACAATGTTGATGCCTAAGCATCTTGCCAATGATGGGCAAAGTGCCAAGCAGCCCTCCCACTCAAAGACTAATCACGCTACTGAAGTGGTTGAATGCCAATTGAGGTTCTCCTCCTGACACCATTGGCACTGTACCAGGGGTAGGTGGGCCTTCTGCCATGTGAACAGACCACCAGGTAAACCCTGGCAGCCTCTCACCAGGCTTGCTCGGGGGAATGGTCTTCTTTCAGAGTTCTCCAGGACTAATACAGGACATCACTGCACCAGGCTGCCTGGGCTATAAACTCTACAATTCCCTCCTACCTTCACTTGCTAGCAATTTTTGTCTCACAACACTCCTGTGGAACCCCCAAGGTCCTTTTCTCAAGCTAAAACAAATGACCTAAATGCAAGACGTGGTCAAAGCTCAGGACAATTAATGATATGACACAACACCCTCAGTAAATGAGATAGCAAGAACTGCAGATGCTGGAGTCAGAGACAACACAGTGTGGAACTGGAGGAACACAGCAGGCCAGGCAGCATCAGAGGAGCAGGAAAGTTGACATTTCAGGACTGAAATCAGGACTGAAGAAGGGTCCCAACCTGAAATATCAACTTTCCTGCTCCTCTAATACTGCCTGGCCTGCTGTGTTCCCCCAGCTCCACACTGTGTTGTCCATGTCATAATGGGTTGTGGAGTGAGGGGATGGGTTATCCCAGGTTTGAAACAGCAGGTGAGCCCCAGGTGGACCGAGGAAGTGCTTCAGTGACCCCCTCAAGGCCTCACTGGCATTCCCACAGACACCTGGGAATCACTGGCCCAAGACCATCCAAACTGGAGGAGGGGAATCCAGGAAAGTGTCGAGCTCTTCAAGACTTGCTGTCTGGAAAAAATGGAAACCAGGCGAAAACAGTGAAAGGTGCACGCTACCATATCAATGCCCCCACACACACACTTTCCCATGACCACCACCTGCCCCAATGTAACAGAGCCAGCAGTAGCTGTCGCAGTCTGTACCAACAGTCTCACCCTGAGAATGGGAGAGTCATCCTCAACTGTGAGGGGCAACCAATGGCATGACATGAAAGGATGTAGAGGAACATGTACAGGTTCTAAAAAATGTTGGACCCATTCTGACTCTTTGGGCTCCATCTCTGCACATCTGCTCACTTCCGCGCACCGTCCACCCAGCTTCCTCTCCTTTTCCGAGTTGCCAGCTGTTCTGAACAAGGGTCACTGGACCTTCTCTTATGACACCTCGGGAGCAGGTGGGGCCTGAACCAGGGTCTTCCAGCCCAGAGGAAGGGTCACCGGACCGGAAGTTTTAACTCTGATTTCTCTCCACAGATGTTGCTGAGCTTTTTCAGTGCTTTCTGGTTTTGTTTCTGTTACAGCACCCGCAGTTCTTTTGCCTTTTTACCCTTCTAGCCCAGAGGCAGGGACAATACCACAAGAGCGCTCTAAAAACCCAGAGGCAGGGTCAATACCACAAGAGCTCTCTAAACCCCAGAGGCAGAGACAATGCCACAAGAGCGCTCTAAAGCCCAGAGGCAGGGACAATACCACGAGAACGCTCTAAAACCGACTTTCTATGGGATTGAGGGGTAGGCATGTTGTGAGGAAAACGCCTTGCAATGGAGAGCTGTGCCCGATTCGGTTTCACAGTTTTCTGTCACGGTTTGTGCGGCGTTGAAAATGCAGCAGGGCTTGGGGGCGGTTCTGTACTCTCCCCTCACAGCACATTGCTAGCTTTGGCCTGTCGGAGTGTGGCATCAGTCAGCCGGTGAGGTTACTCGAGGTCACTGAAATTCCCCCATCTGACAGAAAGCTCCTGACGGAACTGTGTCCAATAAGATAGAGACAGGGCTTGTCTGATTCAGACTGAACCAATTGGAAGGACCTGGCGCACACCGACCGGAACTTATTCATTTTACCCGCTGACGGTAATGTGGTCGGGTGTTGCTGGGGTGACAAAGGGTCGGTCTGATTTGGCCAAGAGCAACAGCCGATGTCAGGCGAGAAGTGTTTAGTTCGCGATCCTCACACGTAGAGATTCTGAATCATACGTTTAACTAATGCTTTCGTGGGGAGCTGCTGTCACTTTACATTTCACAAGAATCAGCGTCTCATTAAATTCCCCGGGAGATCTTTCTGCCTGGAAATGCAAAACTATTTTAAAACATGGTGCTGCTTGTTATTTCCAGGGTCGCCGACTGCTCTTTATTCCCCCCAGTAACCATTCACGCTCGGCACAGCAGCAACAACTTTTATTTGTTTAATGATGAAGGTCAAGGCCCGAAACGTCAGCTTCCCTGCTCCCCTGATGCTGCTTGGCCTGCTGTGTTCATCCAGCTCTACACCTTGTTATGCTCTAACGTTTATTTGTTTAACGTGTTTTATACAAGGGACAATAATTGCATCTCGTGATTTTCGTTTAAGCCTCACCCCCTGCATTTTTCACTGCACTCTGCCTATCATCGACTTGCTCCTTGTAATTTTACCAAGTCGAACTTCTCACCGCTGGACCTCAGGATATGTATGCACACCTGTGGATGTCCCCAGTGTGTACAGGCACGGAACTGCACTGTATACAGAGACAGACCCAGGACCTCCCACTGCATACTAACGTAGATTCTAGGCCCCCAGTCTATACTGACATAGATCCAGGACTCCCAGAGTTTACAGAGACAGACCTAGGAAGTTCATTATATACAAATGCACACCCCGGAGCCCCAGTGTATGTAGAGACAGACCATAGAACCGTACTATATACATAATCTTTCTAAACATAGACTGGGACTCCCATAGTGTTAAGGCCTTGGTTGGGAGAAATTTGTTGTGTACAAGAAAAATTTCTAATTTAGCATTGGATGTACTTACTGGAGAAGGAGCAATACTTGACCTTCTGTTGGGAAATAAGGCAAAGCAAGTGACTTGGGTGTTATTGGGGGATCAGGAAAAAAGATAGACCTGATCTAAAAATTAAAGTTGTAAATTGGAGTAAGGCTGACAATATCAGGCAGGAGATTTCCAAAACTGATTGGGGGAGGCTAGATACAGTAAAACAACAGCTGGAAAGTAGAATAGGTTTTAAAAATGAGATAATCAGAGTCCAGAGAGGGTGTGCCCCTGTTATTGTGAAGGGCAAGGTTGGGAGGTGTAGGGAATGCTGGATGACTAGAGAAATTGAGGCTCTGGTCAAGAAAAGAAGGAGGCATATGTCAGGTATAGACAGCAGAGATCGAGAGATGCCCTAGAAGAGAATAAGGACAGTCGGAGTATACTTAAGAGGGAAATCAGGAGGGCAAAAAGGGGACATGAGATAGCGTTGCGAAATAGAGTGAAAGATTCTACAAATACTTTAAAGACAAAAGATTAACTAGGGAGAAAATAGGGCCTCTTAAAGATCAACAAGGCCATCCATGTGTAAAACCTCAGGAGTAATAGGAACTACAGATGCTGGAGCAGGCCAAGCAGCATCAGAGGAGCAGGAAAGCTGACGCTTCAGCCCTAGACCCTTTTTCAGAAATGGGGGGGGAGAAGGGAATTCTAAAATAAACAGAGAGAGGGGTGAGGCGCATAGAAGATGGATAAAGGAGAATATAGAAGGAAAGGAGTCAGACAGGTCAAAGAGGTGGGGTGGAGCCTGGGTGCAGTCAGGGTAGGTGGGGAGTTAGGGAGGGGACAGGTCAGTCTGGGGAGGATGGGCAGGTTGAGGCTAGGAGATGGAGGTGGGGGTGAGGTGGGAGGAGGGTATAGGTGGGAGGAAGGACAGGTTGGGGAGGCGGGGACTAGCTGGGCTGGTTTCGGGATGCAGTGGGGGGAGGGGAGATTTTGAAGCTTGTGAAGTCCACATTGATACCATTGGGCTGCAGCGTTCCCGAGTGGAATATGAACTGTTCCTGCAATCTTCGGGTGGCATCATTACGGCACTGCAGGAGGCCCAGGATGGACATGTTGTCTGAGGAATGGGAGGGGGAGTTAAAATGGTTTGCAACTGGGAGGTGGAGTTTTGTGTGAACTAAGCGTTGATGTTCCGCAAAGCGGCCCCCAAGCCTCTGTTTGGTTTCCCCGATGTAAAGGAGGCCACAAAGGGAACAGTGATACAGTATACCACATTAGCAAATGTGCAGGTGAACATCTGCTTGATGTGGAAAGTCTTCTTGGGGCCTGGGATGGGGGTGAGGGGGTAGGTGTAAGGGCAGGTGGAGCACTTCCTGCTGTTGCAGGGAAAAGTGCTGGGTGTGCTGAAGAAGAAGAGTCATTTCTGAAGAAAGGTCTAGGCCCAAAACGTCAGCTTTCCTGCTCTTCTGATGCTGCTTGGCCTACTGTGTTCATCCAGCTCTACACCTTGTCATCCCAGCATCTGTGATTCCTACTATCTCTGAAACTACTTTAACCCTGCTGTGAAGCCTCTTCTCGGGATGCTTACCCTGAAGAAGTTACCCTCCTCCCTCCAGAAAGACCCCAGTAGATCTCTCTCCCACTGCAACTCTCTCATAATCTGTTTGGCCCTGAACGTGCTCGACCACATCCTGAAGCAAACCAGGTACTACAGCCACATCACCTTCCTTAGTCATCCCCAATGGACTGCAGTCCACATTCAAGCCTTCCCAATTTGGCCCCAACCACGACAATGTCTACATTCAGAACATTGAGATCCTTCAAAAGTGTTTCTCTCTGTGACTCCTGAAACACACACTCGCGGCGATGCGCCGGCATCTCCTGGCACTACAAGCCAGCCTAGCCCAGCTCAGACCCTCCCTCTCCCAGGCCTGCAAAGGACCTCTCCTGTTTTTTATTCTTCATAGGATCCCCAACCTGAACTCACAATTCTACTCAGCTTTGTCAGACACTAAAAACCATAAGTTCAGTAAACTCACTGGTGCCTGACACCCAAACCATGCTTCCTCCAAATCCCCAACCCTAACCAGGACCTTCCCCACAATGTTGCTGCTGCCATTGGCCATGTGGCCACTATTGGAGCACCATACATGACATCACATCCTCCACCACCGGGTACGCCACTTCCGGGACAGCGAACGCCATCGACACCGCTGCCGATGGCACTGCCCCCAATTCCGAGGCCAACACCACAGACACAGACGACGCACCTGCCGACACCGCTGCTGCTACTGTTGTAACCAACATCCAGGACTGACCGACCGACTCCACTCCGCCCACCGCCCATCCCGCTCCCCCCACCCCCACACCGACTCTGCACCCCCCACCGCCCATCCCGCTCCCCCCACCCCCACACCGACTCTGCACCCCCCACCGCCCATCCCGCTCCCCCACCCCCACACCGACTCCGCATCCCCCACCGCCCATCCCGCTCCCCCCACCCCCACTCCGACTCCGCACCCCCCACTGCTCATCCCGCTCCCCCCACCCCTACACTGACTCCGCACCCCCCACAACCCATCCCGCTCCCCTCACCCCCGCACCAACACTGCACCTCCCACTGCCTACCCCGCTCCCCCACCGCCCATCCCGCTCCCCCAACCCCCGCACCAACCCCACACCCCCACCGCCCGTCCCGCTCCCACCACCCCCACACTGACTCCGCACCCTCCACCGCCCATCCCGCTCCCCCACCCCCGCACCGACTCCGCTCCCCCCACTGTCTACTCCGCACCCCCCACCACCTATCCCGTTCTGCCCACCGCCGCACTGACGTCCCTCCGCCCACTGCTTACCCCGCTCTGCCCACCCCCAAACTGACGTCGCTCCGCCCACTGCCTACCCCACTATCCCCACCGCCGCATTGACGTCGCTCCCCCCAACGCCTACCCTGTTCCCCCCACCGCCTACCCCAGTCTGTCCACCCCCACACTGACGTTGCGCCGCCCACTGCTTACCCCGCTCTGCCCACCCCCACACCAACCCCGCTCTCCCCACCCCCACACTGACTCTGCACCCCCCACCGCCCATCCCGCTCCCCCCACCGCCCATCCTGCTCCCCCCACCCCCGCACCAACTAAGCACCCCTCACTGCCTACTCCGCTCCACCCACTGCCTACTCTGCACCCCCCACCACTTACCCCGCTCTGCCCACCCCGACACCGACGTCACTCCGCCCACTGCCTACCTCACTCCGCCCACCCCAAACCAACTCCGCTCCGCCCACTGCCTATCCCGCTCTGCTCACCCCCACACCGACGTCGCTCCCCCCACCACCTACCCCGCTCTGCCCACGCCTGCACCAACTCCGCTCCCCCCACCGCCTGCCCCGCTTCGCCCACTGCCACGCCAACGTTGCTCCGCCCACCGCCTCCACAGCCAGCAGCTCCAGAGGAGACAATAGCACCCAGCCCGGCCGAGTCTTCACCATCACCCCCCAGACCTCCCCCTTACTGAGGACAAATGATCGGTCCTCAGTAAAGGGCTCACCTTTGTCCCCCTCCACCCCACACATCAATGAATACCACTCACATTTGGATGTTGAACAGTTTTTCTGCCGCCTCTGCCTCCGCGCTTACTTCTCTAACCGTGAGCCTAATCCTCCCTCTACTGACCCCTTCTCCCACCTCCAACACACCCCATCCTCCTGGACACCACCCCAAGGCCTCCTCCCCTCCCTCGACCTCTTCATCTCCAAATGCTGTCGAGACATCAATTGCCCCAACCTCTCCACCCACCTCTCACCCACTCCAACTTCTCCCCCACAGAACATGCAGCTCTCCGCTCCCTCCGCTCCAACCCCAACCCCAACCACACCATAAAACCTGCAGACCAGGGGAGGCGCAGTGTTGGTATGGCGCACTGACCTCTACATCACCGAGGCCAGGCGCCAACTCTCCGACACCACCTCCTACCGCCCCCATGATCATGACCACACCCCCCAGCACCAAAACACCATCTCCAACACCATCCGCAACTTCATCACCTCAGGTGACATTCCACCCACTGCCTCAAAATTCATCATTCCCCAACCCTGCATCACCCGCTTCTATCTCCTTCCCAAAATCCACAAACCCGCCTGCCCTGGTCGACCCATTGTCTCCACCTGCTTCTGCCCCACCGAACTTATCTCCACCTATCTGGACTCTATTTTCTCCCCTTTGGTCCAGGAATTCCCTACCTATGTCCGTGACACCACTCACACCCTCCACCTCCTCCAGAACTTCCAATTCCCCAGTCCCCAACACCTCATCTTTACCATGGACATCCAGTCCCTATACACCTGCATTCCCCAGGTTCGACCAGTCCCTCTCCACCGACAGCCTCATCTGCTTAGCCGAACTCGCCCTCACCTTCAACAACTTCTCTTTCAATTCCTCCCACTTCCTACAGACAAGGGGCATGGCCATGTGTACCCACATAGACCCAAGCTATTCCTGCCTCTTTGTAGGTTATGTGGAACAATCCCTCTTCTGTACCTACACTGGCCCTAAACCCCATCTCTTCCTCCATTACATTGATGACTGTATCGGCGCCACCTCAGGCTCCCAAGAAGAGCTCAAACAGTTCATCCATTTCACCAACACGTTCCATCCCAACCTTAAGTTCACCTGGACCATCTCTGATACCTCTCTCACCTTCCTGCACCTCTCTGTCTCCATCTCAGGTAACCACCTGGAAACCAATATCCATTTCAAGCCCACCGACTCCCACAGCTACCTAGAATACACCTCCTCCCTCCCACCTTCCTGCAAAAATGCCATCCCCTACTCCCAATTCCTTCACCTCCACTGCATCTGCTCCCAGGATGAGGCATTCCACTCCCGAACACCTCACATGTCCTCGATTTTCAAGGACCGCAACCTCCCCCCCTCAGTTGTCGAGAATGCCCTCGACTGTGTCTCCCGCGTTTCCCGCAACTCATCCCTCACACCCTCCCCGCAATAACAACCAAAACACAATCCCCCTCGTCCTCACGGACCACACCACGGATCCAACGCGTCATCCCCTGACAATTCCGCCATCTGCAATCCAACCCCACAACCAAAGACATTTTTCCCTCCCCACCCCACCCTTGTCTGCTTTCTGGAGGGACCACTCTCTCCGTGACTCTCTTGTCCGCTCCACACTCCCCTCCAGCCCCACCACACCCGGCACTTTTCCCTGCAACTGCAGGAACTGCTACACTTACCCTACACCTCCTCCCTCGCCCCCATCCCAGGCCCCAAGAAGACTTTCCACATCAAGCAAATATTCACCTGCACATCTGCTAATGTGGTATATTGTTTCAACGGTTCCCATTGTGGCCTCCTCTACATTGGGGAAACCAAGCGGAACTTGGGGACCACTTTATGGAACGTCTACACTCAGTTCACAATAAACAACTGCACCTCCCAGTTGCAAACCATTTCAACTTGCCCCTCCCATTCCTCAGATGACATGTCCATCATGGGCCTCCTGCAGTGCCACAATGATGCCACCCGGAGGTTGCAGGAACAGCAACTCATATTCTGCTTGGGAACACTGCAGCCCAATGGTATCAATGTGGACTTCACAACCTTCAAAGTCTCCTCTCCCCCACTGCATCACAAAACCAGCCCAACTTGCCCCCCTCCCTAACCTGTCCTTCCTCCCACCTATCTCCAAGCTCCGCCCCCATCACCTACCTACAAGCTTCATCCCACCCCCTTGACCTGTCCGTCCTCCCTGGACTGACTTATCCCGTCCCTAATCCCCCACCTACCATGATGTTTACTGGCTCCATCCCCACCTCCTTGACCTATCTGTCTCCTCTCCGCCTATCTTCTCCTCTATCCATCTTCTATCCACCTCCCCCTCTCTCGCTATTCATTTCAGATCCCCATTCCCCTCCCCCATTTCTGAAGCAGGGTCTCGGCCCAAAAACTCAGCCTTCCTGCTCCTCTGATGCTGCTTGGCCTGCTGTGTTCATCCAGCTTTGCAACTTGTTATCGTAGAACCGCAGGAGATAGGTGAAATACTAAATGAGTATTTCGTGTCAGTTTTTACTGAGGAGAAAGATATGTAAGCTAGACAACTTAGAGAAATAGATAGTGATAACTTGAAAAGTTTCCATTTTATAGATGAGGAGGTGCTGGACATCTTAAAACACATAAAGCTGGATAAATCCTTGGGATCTGATCAGGTGTACCCCAGAACTTTGTGGGAAGCTAAGGAAGTGATTCTTGGGCCCCTTACTGAGATATTTATATCATCGATAGCCATGGCTAAGGAGCCAGAAGACTGGAATATGGCTATTGTGGTGCCATTATTTAAGAAATGTGGTAAGGAAAAGCAGGGAACTATAGACCAGGGAAGTGGCGGGTAATTGTTGGAGGGAATTCTGAGAGACTGGATTTACATGTATTTGCAAAGGCAAGACTGATTAAGGATAGTTAACATGGCTTTGTGCTTGGGAAATTGTGTTTTCCTAAATTGATTGAGTTTTTTGAAGAAGTAACAGAGAAGATCGATAAGGGCAGAACAGTAGACATTGTCTGAATGTCCCAGCAAAGGACTCAAAAAAGGTTCCGCATGGTAGACTGGTTAGCAAGTCTAGGATACAGGGAGAACTAGCTGAATATAAGGTGTACAGCTGAAGAACAAAGCAGGCCAAGCAGCATCAGACCAGCAGGAAAGCTGACATTTCGGGCCTAGGCCCTTTTCTGAAGAAGGGTCTATGCCCGAAACATCAGCTTTCCTGCTCCTATGATGCTGCTTGGCCTGCTGTGTTCATCCAGCTCCACACCTTGTTATCTCAGATTCTGTAGCATCTACAGTTCCTACTATCTCTGAAACTACTTGAATACAATATTGGCTTGAAGGTAGGAGACAATAATCCCTTTGGCTTTCTACTTTGGTATTGGCTTGAAGGTAGGAGACAGAGGGGGGCAATGGAGGGTTGCATTTCAGACTGGAGGCCTGTGACAAGCAATGTGTCGCATGGGTTAGTGCTGGGTCCACGGTGTTTCGTCATTATGCAAGTGATTTGAATGTGAATGTAGGAGGTATGGTTAGTAAGTTTGCAGATGACACCAAAATGGTTGGTTAGTGAACGAAGAAGGTGACGTCAAAGTACAACAGAAACTTGATCAGGCTAGCCAATGGGCCGAAGAGTGGAAAATGGAGTTTTAATTTAGATAAATGTGAAGTGCTGCATTTTGGAAAAGCAAATCAGGGCTGGACTCATACACTTAATGGTGGTGTCCTGTGGAGTGTTGCCAAAAAATGGACCTTCTTGTGCGAGTTCATAGATCCTTGAAAGTAGAGTCGCAGGTAGACAGACTGTGAAGAAGGTGTTTGGTGCGCTTGCCTTTATTGGTCAGTGCATTGAGTATAGGAGTTGGCAGATCATATTGCAACTGTACGGGGCATTGGTTAGACCACGTTTGGAATAATACACGCAATTATGGTCTCCCCGCTAGAGGGAAGATGTAGTGAAACTTGAAAGGGTTCAGAAAAGATTTACAAGGATGTTGCTGGGTTTGGAGGGCTTGAGCTATAGGGAGAGGCTGAATAGGCTGGGATATGGATAGGCTGAATCGCCAAGGTCTTTTTCCCAGGATAAGGGAGTCCAAAACTAGAGGGCATAGGTTTAAGGCAAGAGAGGAAGGATTTGAAAGGGACCCAAGGGGCAAGTATGGGACCTATGTATGAAAAATGAGTGTTTGGAATGAGAAGCCAGAGGAATTGGTGGAGGTTTGTACAATTACAACATTTAAAAGGCATCTGGATGGGTATGTGAATAGGAAAGTTTCAAGAGATACGGGCCAAATGCTAGCAAATGGAACTAGATTAATTTTGGATATCTGGTTGGTGTAGGCAAGTCAAACAAAGGGCCTGTTTCCGTGCTGCACATCTCTGTGACTCAATGAGATGCACACCCTGGACTTGTAGTGCATACAGAAATAGACATCCTGTGTATACAGACACTGACCCGGGACCACCCCCAGCGTATAGATACCCAGTTCACCCCAGTGTATACAGATACAGATGCTGGACCCCAGTGTACACAGATGCAGACCCAGGATACCCAGCATACCCCCAGCATATACAGAGATAACTCCATGATTATATAGACGCATGCAGGGACAGGTGCATAGAGAATCACACCCAGGGTGTTAGTGTGTTCCAAAACAAACCTGAAACCCCTAGTACATTTAGTAACAAATCCAGAACCCTCAATGTAAACATACACATCCAGGACCCATACTGTTGGGTCCCTAAGAAATAAGGAACGAGCCCATGATCTTTTCAGATATCCAGCTTTATTTCTTCCTATATGTCGATTACATGGTTGTAGGTTGAGAACTCTGCAGTAACAGTTTTTTATACTTTTTCTATCCTCCCTAAAACTGCAAATAATAATCAATAGAGTTATAAGAGCTGCCAGTGCTGGAGTCGGAGATAACCCAATGTGTTGCTGGAGGAACACAGCAGGCCAGGCAGCATCAGAGGAGCATTTTCTGAAGAAGAGTCCCAACCCAAAGCATCAGCTGTCCTGCTCCTCTGATGCTGGCAGACCTGTTGTGCTCCCCCAACTCCACGCTCTGTTAAAGAACAGTCAGTACCTTCTGTTAATCTATTTTGCAATATCTTCCCGATACATACTCCAACAAGTTCATGCAAACCATTCCCCACAGTCTAGCCAGAGGACCTAGGCAACAGTTTGTTCATCATTATTCTCATACCTGCTTCAAACTGAACTCTTTAGTCTCGACTGCACCCTCAAGTCAGCTCTTTGCAAAGGCATTTGTAAATCTAACCCTTGCTGTGCTGTATCTTAATCACCCAATTTTCAATATACTCCACAATTCCTCCCTTTGATTCTTCCCAAGCAGATCACACAAGTAAAGCAAGCTACTAATAATATGTAGGCCTCCTAGAGTGATGAAGAGCAGTAAAATACCCAACTTCAGTCTCCAGCAGTTGAGCAACATAAACAAGTAATACAAGATAAGAATAAGCGTAAGACCTACATATACAGGTGTTTATATTGAATTCACGTTTTACGATAAGTCCTCCCTGGCATGTCACTAGTAAGCAAACACTCAAAATACACATAGTTGATAATACAATCAGTTTCCCCATTTTGAACTATTGCAGTAATGTGTATCAAGCTTCAAGTTCATACATTGACTCAAAACTCCCCAGTTCTCTTCATCTGTATCCATCTTGAGGATATTTCTTCAATATTTTTCCTTCTTTGCCAATTTTAAGAGTGCTTGTTTCATTGAGTAGTAACTACCTCCATATGCAAGTGCCCCCTCAGGTCTGCGATGTATATGGTAAAATACAATGCACTCTGACAAGTTATGCGAGTTGATGCATTTTGGAAGATCCAATTCAAGAGTGAACTATGCGGTAAATGGAAAAGCCCTGGGGAAAGTTGATGCACAGAGAGATCTGGGTATTCAGGTCCATTGTTCCCTGAAGGTGGCAATGCAAGTCGATAGAGTGGTCAAGAAGGCATATGGCATGCTTTCATTCACTGGACGGGGTATTGAGTACGAGACTTGGCAGGTCATGTTACAGTTGTATACGAGTTTGGCTCGACCCAATTGGAATAGTGTAAACAGTTCTGGTCACCACATTACCAAAAGGATATGGATGCTTTGGAGAGGGTGCAGAGAAGGTTCACCAGGATGTTGCTTGATGTGGAGGGCGCTAGCTATGAAGAGAAGTTGAGTGCATTAGGATTATTTACATTAGAAAGACGGAGGTTGAGGGGGGACCTGATTGAGGTCTATAAAATCATGAGAGTATAGACAGGGTGGACAGCAAGAAGTTTTTTCCCAGAGTGGGGTACTCAATTACTAGGGGTCATGATTTCAAGGTGAGAGGGGAAAAGTTTAAGGAAGATATGCTGGAAAGTTCTTTACGCAGAGGGTGGTGGATGCCTGGAACGCGTTGCCAGCGGGGGTGATAGAGACGGGCACGATAGTGTCATTTAAGATGTATCTAGACAGATACATGAATGGTCAAGGAGCAGAGGGATACAGGTCCTTGGAAAATAGGTGACAAGTTTGGATAGAGGATCTGAATCGGTGTAGGCTTGGAGGTCCGAAGGGCCTGTTGCTCTGCTGTAATTTTCTTTGTCCTTATAGTGTGTTCATCAGGACTTACCTTCAGCTTATGGTCACCCTCTCTTTATTTTTTGAGGTACCTGTATGTCAATATTTTTGGGCCCTTTCACTTCAATACACTATCGCTGTATTAAAGTCAGTTTCTCTGTCGATTATGCATCAGTGTCTTGTCATTTAAATTATACTTTGGTGCTTTCCAGGCCACACTAACCCATTTGTCAAGTAGGTGTACATGTCTGAGGCCTTCTTCAGTGCAATTTGTTACCAAGCATTCCCTCATGTTTGTTAGTTCCGAAGTAACAATCACCTTTGCACATTTACACTGGTATCCCAATACCATGTCATGAACTCTTGACTCTCGTGTGATCTTATCAAAAGATCTGTGAGATTTTACTACCTCTCCACTTATAGTCCTGCTGTCTCAGGTAGTTGCTCGATCATCAAATTCAACTCTGTTGAAAGGAAAGACAAAGACACAAACATCACCAAGTGAATGGTATCAGTTTAGTACTGTCACCTAAACTTCCTTTTCACTAAAATGCATGTTAACTTCAACTACCGTTTCAACTGATTATTCTAATTTGTTTTTCTTCTGCTACTACTCTCTATTCTTAATTACTTCATCTCATACAATTTTGCAATTTAACTATTACTACCTATCTAATTCCAGCGATCTGGAGAGATTTATAAATCATCACATAATATTTTAAAACAGAAGTCTAACATTTCTGTTTGATTCTTGCAAAACACACTTTTATGGCGCTTTCCCTAAGATGACCCATACTTTTTTCTGATGAAGGGTCTAGGCCCGAAACGTCAGCTTTTGTGCTCCTGAGATGCTGCTTGGCCTGCTGTGTTCATCCAGCTTCACACTTTGTTATCTTGGATTCTCCAGCATCTGCAGTTCCCATTATCTCCCCCATACTTTTTAAAGTTACTTTACAGCTCAATCTAGATGGTTGATATATCTTTATGCAAATTTGTGTAAATTCAAAATTTTGTTTACTCCTCAAAGGAAATAAATTCCTGATACCCAATACTTTTCGTGTTTTCACATCAGTTCTCCAAGGCTGAGATGTGTTAACAAATGGTTTGAAGGGTTGAGGATGCCTCAACCACTCGCTGTGTCCGACATCAAACTTCTGAAGTCGGATGCAGAAGTTTGTAGCCATCGGTGAAAGCTTTCCCTATTTTCAAAATTCTGGAAAAAAAAATAGCATCCATCCATTCCAATTCCAGCTGGAGTGGTTTAAGGGGCAAAATTACGTTGATCATCTCTCTTCCTCCTTTACAGAAATGTGTGTTATAGTTGACAAAGGAAAAGCCCACCTTTTTTAGATTGTACCTCTTGTTTTAAAAAAATAGACTCCATAATATCAGTTTCATCAGAATTTTGTTCAAAGAGAGTTACTTCTCCGAAATTCCAACAGCGCCAAGGACCGGGGTTCGATTCCAGCCTCGGGCGACTGTCTGTTTGGAGTTTGCACATTCTTCCCGTGTCTGTGTGGGTTTCCTTCGGGTGCTCCGGTTTCCTCTCAAAATCCAAAGATGTGCAGGCTAGGTGGATTGGCCATGCTAAATTGCCTGTAGTGTTCAGGGGTTCGTGGGTTACAGGGGGATGGGTCTGGGTGGGATGCTTCAAGGGGCCGTGTGGACTTGTTGGGCCGAAGGGCCTGTTTCCACACTGTAGGGAATCTAATCTAATCTAATCCTATTACTTTTACACCAAAGCACATTTACAATGTGCAAATCTTAACACCTGGAATTAAAGACTCACTCGTGTTAAAACAGTACTAGGAAGCTCACTCTGGCCAGAAAATGAAATTCCAGATGTGACAGTTCCCAACTACAAAAGGTACATTTTTACCAAGCTTTACAATCCAAGTTTTAAAGCAACGTTTTGACGTAATTTTTTTTCTTTACACAACCACTAACAGTTCCTTAAAAGGACATTACATTAACCAAACATGTTCCACACTGATACAGGCACACACCACGCTTTCAAATCACCATACATTCCCAAAATTCAAACTAAATTCAATGCTTTCCCAGATCTAGATCTCCAGGGAATGAAAACATAAATGTTATACAACATTTAACAGCCGATGAACAAAGGTGCATTCAAACTAGACCACAAAGAGTTAACACTTAGTTCAGGAATGCAGCACTGAAAGCCCATTCTCTCTCTCTCTCTCTCTCTCTCTGTTTCTTTTTCTTTTGCAGCTGTTCCAGTTGCTCCCAGGTCTTTTTAAGCCTCTTGGACCATTTGTCTTATCATTTTAATGACACAGGGTTATGTCCATGCTAGTTGGCCCATACATATTTATATTCAATCCTCCTCGCTTTTCCAGTCTTTTGCTGGGATCAGGTTTTGCATTGCTAGGTCCATATGTGAGCTGAACAGGGCTCTTCATTGTTGCTGGAGTCAGGGAGAATTCAGCTCTCTTGCTCTTTTGTATTTCGCTTTCCAATTGCTAAACGAGGGACAAAATGGTCATCTAATGGTCACTGGGATAGTAGAGTTACGCGGGATTAGATGGGGGTTTGAATTTTTTTGTCAGGAGGTTTCCTCCTGTTTTCCTGGCTCTTTTAGATGCATTTCAATTTCTGACAGACAACCTTTAATTGGCTTTTCTGCTGATTTCTTTCCACCATGACTTGACTTCTGTATTATCTCAATCCGTTGTTAGATCTGTCCCATTAGGATGAGGGGCCACCTTACTCATTCTAATCATTTAATAACAGGCAAGATACCAGCAATAGAGCCTGGACTAATGAGGTATTGTTTAGTGCATGGCGGGGCAGCTCCATTAGAAGCGACCGGTGTCTTCTGCAATAGGCCACAATTATTTTTGTCCTTTGCCCAAATTGGATGAACTTGCCATTCCTCCTTTTTCAGATGTTGTATTGACCATGGAAACATGACCATTCTCAAAATGCAATGATGAGTTTACCTGGGTTAAGACATCCATCTCCAATAAAGGTTATTGCACAGGTCCAAACCACACAGATTACAGAATTTCACGTGAGTCTTAAACGTTTTGGCAATAGTTTTGTTTTCTTTAGAGCTATTCCCTTGCCCCCTACTCAGACTGCAATACTCCTCTTACCATCAGAAGTTAGATTATGTCAATCAATCAAAGGTAAACATGTCAATTCAACACCAGTGTCCAAACAACAATATACCCAGGAGTGCCGTCTGGTGTTCGGGGGACATGCCCTCGATGTGCTCCACTAACACCCATTCAATCACAGGGTCCCAAGATGGGTAAGATTCCTGTCTTGGAGCAGGTTTAGGACTACCTGCAGGTTCTTTCTTAACCCTAATGTCCTCCTCACCCACATTTGTGACTTTTGCCTGGGCGTCTATCTGCCTAGACTCCGGCTGTTGTTACTACAATCTTCATGGCTCTATGTTTAGATCGCATATTCCACTCCAAGCAGTTAGCCTCTTCAACAATTTCATTGTACATTTTGTGATTGGTTTCCCAATCAGAGACTCTAACCTTTAACATATTTGCTATTTCAGGTTTTAATCTTACAACAAAAACAGATTTCAGATTACCGCTGTCAATTTCTTCTGCACCCACTGTTAGGCTGAACTATTCCATCCAGATCACCACAAACTTTTCTGCAAATTCCAGAATTCCTCATTGCCTTTTTGCTGACATGCCGTAATCTTACTCCAGTCTGTTTTAATCTTTCAGCTGGGGTCCTTCAGCAGTTTCTGACTGCAGTCCAACCTTCATCAATTTGCTGGCCATCATCACCTAATTCTTCTTCAATCTTCCTATTCCGTTTCTTCCTACATTACCTCCTCCCATAACAGACAACACCTGCACTTCATCCACAAGGGTGCAGACTGTATATATTTTTAAGCTTTCACATTCATCCCTCATTTTCATGCCTTCCTTTTTCGGGCGAGGCAGATCGGAAGAGGTTAGCGAGGTGGTGACGCTGATTGGCTGATGTAGGGAAGATATGCATCAGTGCAACACATCAGTACTTCCAGAAGGTGGCTGACAGAGGGGCTGTTGTCAAGTAACAAGTGAAAAAGGAAGCATTTATCCAGGCTGAGATGCTGGGAACACACGAAGTAAGCGTGGAATACAAGGAAAATCGAAAGAAACTTAAGCAAAGAGTCAGGAAGGCTAAAAGGAGTCATGAAAAGTCATTGGCTAATGGGATTAAGGAAAATCCCAAGGCTTTTTCTACCTATATAAAGAGCTAAAGGCTAGGCAGGCACAGGGTTGGCCCACTCAAGGACAGGGAAGGGGATTTACGTGTGGAGCCAGAGGAAATGGGCGAGGTATTTAAATGAGTACTTTGCATCAGCACCGTAGAGGACTTTGTGGATGACGAGCCTGGGGAAGGGTGTGTAGATAGTTTGGGTCATGGTGAGATCAAAAGGGAGGAGGTATCGAGGATCTTGAAAAACGTTTAACGTAGACAAGTCCCCAGGGCCTGATGAGATATACCCCAGAATACTGAGAGAGGCAAGGGAGGAAATTGCAAGGGTCTTGTGGGAAATCTTTGTATCCTCACTGGCTACAGAGGAGGTTCCAGAGGATTGGCAAATAGCCAATGTTGTTCCTTTGTCTAAGAAGGATGGCAAGGATAATCCAGCTAATTACAGGCCGGTGAGCCTTATGTCAGTGGTAGGAAATTATTGGAGAAGATTCTTCAAGACAGGATTTACTTGCATTTGGAAATAATGTGGGTGTATTAGCAAGAGGCAACATGGTTTTGTGAAGGGGAGGTCGTGTCTCACTAACTTGGCTGAGTTTTTTTGAGGAAGTGATAAAGATAATCGATAAGGGTAGGGCAGTGGATATTGTCGACATGGACTTCAGTAAGGCCTTTGACAAGGTCCTCATAGCAGGCTGACACAGAATGTAAAGTCACATGGAGTCAGAGATGAGCTTGCAAGATGGATTAAAAATAACTGACTTGGTCATAAAAGATAGAGGGTAGCAGTGGAAGGGTGCATTGCTGAATGGAGGGCTGTGACTAGCGGTGTTCCTCAGTGATCAATTTTGGGACTTTTGCTATTTGTAATATATATAAATGATTTGGAGGAAAGTGTAACTGGTCTGATTAGTAAGTTTGCTGGTGACACCAAGGTTGGTGGAATTGTGGATAGCGATGAGAACCATCAAAGGATAGGGCAGGAGATAGATTGTTTGGTGACTTGGGAAAAGAGATGGCAAATGGAGTTTAATCTGGAAAAATATGAGGGAGTGCATTTTGGAAGGTCTAATCCAGGTGGAAGATATACAGTAAGTGGCAGAACCCTGAAGAGTACTGATAGGCAGAGGGATCTCTGGTACACAGGTACAGGTACACAGGTCACTGAAAGTGGCAACACAGGTAGAGAAGGTCATCAACAAGGCATATGGCATACTTGTCTTCATCAGCCAGGGCATTGAGTTTAAAACATGGCAGGTAATGTTGCAGCTTTATAGAATCTTAGTTAGGCCGCATCTGGAATGTTGTGTTCAGTTCTGGTCACCACACTACCAAAAAGATGTGGTGTCTTTGGAGAGGGTACAGAAAAGGTTTACCAGGATATTGCCTGGTATGGAGGGCATTAGCTATGAGGAGAGGTTGGAAAAACTTGTTCTCACTGGAACAACAGAGGCTGAGGGACGATCTGATAGAAGTCTACAAGATTATGAAGGGGATGGAGAAAGTGGACAGTCAGGAGGTATTTCCCAGGGTGGAAGAGTCAGTTACCAGGGGCCATGGGCTTAAGGTGAGAGGGGCAAGGTTTAAAGGTGATGTACAAGGCATATGTTTTACACAGAGGGTGGTGGGTGCCTGGAGCTCGCTGCCGGGAAAGGTAGTGGAAGCAGGTACGATAGTGACTTTTAAACAAATACATGAATAGGATGTGATTAGAGGGATATGGTCCCCGGAAGGGCAGGGGGTTTTAGTTGTGATGGGCAGCATTTCGGTACAGGCTTGGAGGACCGAATGGCCTGTTCCTATGCTGCAATTTTCTTTAATTTTTGTTCTTTTGTTCTTTGGATCATCTTTGCACCAGTTTGGGATTGGCAGGTTTCTGGCCTGATTTGTGTGTATTCAAATTTAACTACTCCCACCTTGTCCTCTGTTTTTCCCTCCATATGGCTCTGGTCTGTATTGGCCATAAATTGTATGACTGGTCCTTTCCTTCAGACTCACTAGAGCTGGGACCATATTATTCATCTCCCTTTCCCAGAATCCGCACTTTACTTGGATCTTGGGATGTCTCATAGCCGATATATAGGGGGCGCTCAGAAATGGTGGGAGTGGAAAGCTTTTCATTACTGTAACTATCTTCTTCTCAGCCAATTTTTGTTTTATCATTTTAAGTTTTCCACAAAGCGCTTTCAATTGTCCCTTTAGATTATTGGCTTCCCAGTTATGATTAGTTCGTTCTATAGTCTCATGTCACTGTCCAATTTGTTGTATTAAGCATAGAAACCAGCAAATACATTCTTTATCTTTTAATTGGGTTGTTTAAACCCCAAACATGTTTAATGTCATCCAGAGAGGTTCCATACATCTGACAGATTTCTATCAAAGTTTGTGTGTGGTCAGATTGTTACTAAATGTACTCCTCTAATTTTTGGTGAATTTCATCTTCAGGAATATCAGATGGGGCCTGTCCTCCTTTCACTGTTCTGGGTAATTCTTGTTTCTTTTCACCTGTCATTATCTCTTATGACTATCAGTTTCAATGGGTCTCGGGCTGTAGGCTAGCAGTAGATTATAATTATTTTCTCTGCAGTGTTGGTGGGTGCAGAAGTATTATTTCCTCTGCTGAGTTGGACATCTATGAGGGGACCTTGAGCCGTATACCGCTCGGAGGATTTTGAAATCTCATGGAGGATTGTTTTTGGCTATTTACATGGACTTAAAGCTGATGGGACTCAATGAGACGTAGGCCTGAGACCACACTCTCTTTCTGCTGATTGCAAATGTCTGTAAATAATATGGGCTCAAGTTGGAGATCACAGATTGAACATGGCATTAGACAAAGTGGATCTGACTTTTCACTATCACCCAAGGACTTGAGGATTTGAGGAGTCCTTACCTTGACAATAGGGTGAAGGGAGTCTTCAGTGTTCCAACATATATCTTTGCAATCCTGCCAACTGTGCCAAGTTGTTGGGATCCTAAGAAATAAGGAACGAGTCTGCAATCTCTTCCAGCATTATTTCTTCTTATATGTTGGTTACATGGTTGCAGGGTGAGAACTCTGCTGCAACAGCTTTTTACATATTTTCCCCCTATCCTCCCCAAAACTGCAAATAGCAGTCAGTACCTTCTGCTAATCTATTCCACGATATCTTCCCAATTCATACTCCAATAAATTCATGCAAACTATTCCCCATACCCTCATCACAAGACCAAGACAACAGTTTGTTTATCATTTCTCACCTATCTGCTTCAAACCGATCTCCTTAGGCTCCAGTGCACCCGCCAGTCAGCTCTTTGCAATAGCATTTGTAAATCTAACCCTCGCTATGCTGTAGCTTGATCTCTCAGTTTTCAACATAGTCCACTTGTAGAGTGTATAGACATGCAAACAAAACCTGCCATGAATTTAGACGCACACCCTATATCCCGTATAGGCATACTCCCTGGATGTGAGTGCATATAGAGACACACCCAGTACTCACAGTCTATTGCAAAACACAGACAAACCATATTGAATATGGATACAGTGTTATGACACAGAGACATTCAACTGAACCAAATCAGCATTTCTATCTCTGTATTTGCAACCCAGTAAAATGAAACAAGTGACAACCCCCAGTACTTACACCAGTGGTTGCTAACTAGACTTTTGAAATAGCCATATTAATTAATTAATTCTTTATACTGTTTTGTATCTCAACCAAAAGGCTTAACCGTTTATTAGATACACAGTTGCTTCAGCAGAGGAAAAATTAAACAAGGTAAACTGATTAAAGTCTGTGCTCCAAACCCAAATTGTTTGTTTACAGCCCCATTCTCACAAAAGACAAACAAACAAGCACAGTTTGGATAAATAAAAGAAAATAGCAGAATTGGTCAGGTTTCACAATGTGCTGTTTCAAAAGCAGAAACATGGACTCCTTGGTTGCTTTTCTGAAACATGACTGACGGTCACCTTCTCAGTTCACCCAGGCAAAGACTGCAATACTTCTAACTCAGCTCTCCTCTCTTTGGGGTTTCGGTAGTTGATGTAAGAGATTAGACAGAGAGCTTTCAAATCTTCACGCTGTGTTGCCACCTACCAAGCCCATTTGCTCATAAAATATAGTTTAAAGATCTTCAATTCTGGTTCTAAGCTGATAGGCAGATCAACTCTTCCCAAGGTTTCAATTATCATCTAAAAATTGTTATCTGCCTAAACATAGTCTCTTCCAGACTTGCCAGAACCAATGCCCAGTTACTGATTTCGTTAATAGCCGACTTTGCTATCTGTTTAAACACAATGTTCCTCCCAGGGTTGCTGTGTCTGTTATTCTGTAAGAATTAGCCTGCAATTAACCTCCAGGCCTAGCCTTTCAAACAAACAAAGCTTGTTTGATCTATTCTTTTCTATTCACCACAGGGTGTCCTGAAGTCCACAAGTTATTTCCAGCTCACAATTCCCAGTTTGCTATTCCAAATCAAAATTGACAAAAGAATAAAAACAAGGGAAAAACAGCAAGGATTCTAACAATGCAGGCAGGACCCACGTGTTTATATTCACACACCTGGGATCCTATTATTATAGACGCAGACAGAGGACACCGTGGGTACGGAGGCAGGGCCGAATGTACAGAGATGCACACAGCAGAATCAGTGTACATATACACATACCCAGGAATCTAGAGTATTTAAACATAAATTCAGGACCCACTTTATACAGACACACAGCTAGACCCCCAATGTATTGGGACACACACACAAGCTCCTGAGGGTATAGATAAATGCAGGGCTTAGTGAATACCAACATACACTCTGGACCCCAGTTATGCAGATATATATCCAGGACCCCATGGTATAAGGGGGATGCGATGGCCTAGTGGTGTTATCACTGGGCTGTTAATCCAGAGATCAGGTTCAGGGATCTGGGTTCAAATCCCACCACAGCAGATGGTAGAATTTAAATTCAATAAAAATCTGGAATTAAGAGTCTAATCATGACCAGAGATCCATTGCTGATTGTCAGAGAACAAACTCATCTGGTTCTCTAATGTTCTTTAGGGAAGGAAACTGCCATCCTTATCTGGTCTGGCCTACATTTGACTCCAGACCCACAGCAATATGGTTGAGTCTTAACTGTCCTCTGCGCAGTTAGGGATGGGTAATAAATACTGCCTGTCCAGCGATGCTCTCATCCTGTGAATGAATAAAAAAGCAAGCGATGAGGACCCCAGTTAAGGATATCCAAAAAAAGGTAGAAGACATACTTTGAGGATAAACATACAACCAACATCAAGACAGACAGCAAAAGCTTCTTTGAATATACAAGAAGGAAAAGAGAGTCCAATGTGAGCGTACTCCCCTTAGAGAATGAGACTGAGAATATAATGTGGAAACAGGTTATGGCAGAGAAGTTTGCATCAGTAAGTAAAATAAATTAATAGTAATTCAAAATTAGTAAACATGTAAGGGACAAATGGAAGAGATGAATTGAATAAAATAGCAATCACTAGAAAAAAATGTTCTAAGGTTACTCATGGAGCTAAAGACCAATACATTCCCTGAGCCTAATGAGATGCATCCTAGGATAGTGAAGGAAGTAACAACATAGATAATGGATTCATGGAAATCTTCCAAGGATGCTTAGATTCTGCAACAGTTCCAGAGGATTGGAAAATTGTCAATGTAATTCATCTCTCTAGAAAGAGAAGGAGACAAAAACAGGTGACAATAGGCAGGTTAGTTTAACAATTGTTATTGGGAAAATGTTAAAGTCTATTATGAAGGATATAATAGCAGAGCATTTAGAAATGTATAAAATGCTCAAGCAGAATCAGCATACTTTATAAAGGGGAAATCATGCCTGACAAATTTCCTATAATTCTTTGAGATAGTAACATGCAGGGTGTGTAAAGGAGAAGCAGTCAATGTAACATATTTGGATTTTCAGAAGATTAGATTAGATTAGGTTCCCTACAGTGTGGAAACAGACCCTTCGGCCCAACGAGTCCACACTGCCACTTGAAGCATCCACCCAGACCCATCCCCCTATAACCCACACACCCCTGAACACTATGGGCAATTTAGCATGGTCGATCCGCCTAGCCTGCACATCTTTGGATGGTGGGAGGAAACTGGAGCACCTGGAGGAAACCCACACAAACACGGGGAGAATTTGCAAACTCCACACAGACAGTCACCCGAGGCTGGAATCGAACCCGGGTCCCTGGCACTGTGAGGCTACAGTGATAACCACTGAGCCACTGTGCCGCCCCCTAAGGAAGAAAACCACATTTAGACTGCTTAATATGGTATTAGAACTAATATTTTGGCAAAGATAGAGGATTGGCTAACTAATAGAAAACAGAGAGTTGGGATAAAGGAGGCATTTTTTGGATGGTGACCTGTAAACGAGTGGAGCATGACAGGGATCAGTGAGGGAGCCACAATTGTTTACAAATGTCTATTAATGATTTGGACAAGATAAGTGAATGAACTATAGCCACGTTTGCAGATGACACAAAAATAGGTGGGGAGCTAAGTGCTGTGGATGTCACCAAGCTTCTACAGAGGGATATGGACAGGATAAATGAGCAGGCAAAAACTTGGCAGATGGAATGTAAAGTGGGAAAATGTGAGATTATGCACATTGGCAGGAAGCATAGTGGGGCTGATTACTATTTTAATGGAGAAAGACTGTAGAAAGCTACAGAACAGAGGGACTAGTGAGTCCTCAATTACGAATGCCAAAAAGCGAGAATCTTGGTATGGCAGGTATTAGGGAGGGTAATTGAAATGTTGGCCTTTATTTTAAATGGAATGGAACATAAAAGTAGGGAGGTTTTGCTAAAACTGTACAAAGCACTAGTCAGACCACAGCTGGAATACTGTGAACAGTTTGGGACTCCTTATCTAAGGAAAGGTATACGGAGCATTGGAGGCAGTCCAGAGAATATTTGCTACATTGATATCGGGTATGCAAGGACTGTCTAATGAGGACAGATTGAGTAGGGCCCGTATATATTAGAATTTAAAAGAATAAGAAGTGGCCTTATTGAATCATACAAGATGCTTAAGGAAGTTGACAAGGTAGATGCAAAAAAGGTTATTTGCCCTTATGGAGAGTCTGGGATCAGAGGGCACAAATTCAGAATAAGGGGTCACCCATTTAAGACAGAGATGAGGAGGAATTTCTTCTCTCAGAAGGTAATGAATCTCTGGTATTGTTTGCCACAGAGGATTGTCGAAGTTGGGTCATTGAGAATATCTATGGCTGAGACAGACAGAATATCAATCAGCAAAGGAATCAAGGGTTATGGGAAAAAGGCAGGAATGTGAAAAGCAGAGCAGACTCAATGGGGGCTGAATGGCCTACTTCTACCTCTGTTCCCACATCTCATCCCAGAACCCACATTGTATGCAGACCGGAGCCCTGGCTGTGTGTTTGAATACACTAGGCTCCAGTGTTTAGAGACACACTTCCAGAACCCCCATGTACAGAGTCATACGGCAAAAACCCAGTTATATTGAGATAAATATGTACAATAATTTCTAACATTTTCTGCAATTTAAATTTAAAATAGACATAGATGGATTTGGTCAGTTCTGAGAAGGTATGTGTTTTGTAAAATAAAGTGGTCATAAAGTCATTGGAGAGTGACATAACATTTCTAAGAAGGTGTATGACTACTGTCAAGTACGTGGGAGAACCCCTTAGTCTAATGGATAGGATTGCTGCTACGTTTATGACAGAGTAAACACATTAAGGTTTCTTTTGATTTTACTTCAGAAGAGAGGGTTCAAGGTTTCAGTTCCAAAGAACACAGAGTTCCGTGCAGAAGAGAACATTTATTTTCTCATAGGAAGACAGCCAAGTTTTTATAGTTCAGTTCAGAAGAACCAGGCACCTCAATAGAAGTGGTTTCTGATTTCTGGTCTCTGGTGCATCTGATTCAGAAGAGTTTGTATAAGAGTTTTCCAGTTATCAGGACTGAAAAAGTTTAGACCATCAGGATTATGAGAGCTTCATGTTAGCTGCCTCAGAAAGTCATTGTAAAATAAATTTCTCAGCAGTCCAGGGGAAATGGGAAGTTCCAGTTAAATAAAGATTTACAAAACTGAGACAACAATGATATTTCCCTGGGATTAACAGAAAACTTTGGGAACCAAGTTGAAAGTTTGTTTTAACGTTTGAGTTAAGATCTCTCTGTCTTTATTATATAGCTTTGTTCTGACTTGTTCTTCTTTTCTTAATAAAGTTATGCCCTGCTGTTAATGATTAGTTGCAGCCTCATGGGAGTATGTTTTGACTAACTACCATGACAACCAGCTAATAATTGATCTCGCAAGAAATAGTAGGAACGCTGATGCTGGAGAATCTGAGATAACATGGTATAGAGCTGGATGAACACAGCAGGTCAAGCAACATCAAAGGAGCAAGAAAGCTGACGTTACAGGTCAAAGAATAGACCTGAAATGTCAGCTTTCCTGCTCCTCTGATGCTGCTTGGCTGCTGTGTTCATCCAGCTCTATACCTTGTTATCTCATAATTGATCTAGCAAGCCAGGGTTCAATTTGGGAACTGACTTCACCAGTGTTATTGTCAACTGGAGTCATAATTAAGTGAGGCTCTTTGCTGGGATTTGAATTCATTCAAGACAAGAGGGATCTGCGTCTCTTTTATAGAAACAAGTGCATTGGGCACAAAACAGGAGTGTTGTGGTGAAGTTTATAGCATGGATTGAATTTTCAAGATAGCTTTGTAAGTTGCTAAGAGTTTTCTGGGAGTGGAATACATAACTGTTGATTATTTGAATTCTTTGACTAAACTGTGAAAGTTAGCAAGCACATTGAAGATAGAAATAAAAGTAGGATCTCAGAGGAATGAGGCAATTAAAATGATGACCCAACATTTAAAATCACAAGTTGTCACAGCCAGGATTAGGCCAAGGTATGGTTAAAGAGGAAAGAAAAATAGAATTGGAAGAAAATGGAAGAAAAATGTAGAGGGAAATAAGATTAAGAAAGCTGGATCATCAAAGAGAGAAAGAAATAAGACATGACTATAGAAAGAAAAGCTCAGAACAAAGGAAAAAAGGAGGTAGGCATTCAGGATGATTCTGATTCCAATGAAGGATTTGAAAATTGTACATTTAACTACCTCAGTTTACCAAGAATGATGTCAAAAGATATTTATCCTCATTTGAAAAGGTGGTGGCCAAAATATGTTTGTAGATTAATATTACAGTGTGTTTTGACAATCCAGCTATGAATATGTCTGTCAATTTGTCAAAAAGGCAATCTTCAAATGATGAAACCATTAAAAAAGCAATATTCAATACTTCTAAACTTGTTGCTGAAGAGTATGAATTAAAATTTAGAACTTTAGGAAGAAACTAAAGCATACATTTGCAGAATTCGCAATAGAAAAATGATGTTATGGGATTAGTCAGTGATGTCAGTGAAAAACTTTGAGAACATAAGTTTATTTAAATAATCATGATGGAAGAATTCAAAAGTAGTGTTCCAGTAAACATTAAAACACACTTAGACTTAGGCTAGTATCAAAAATCCAAGGAGAAACCGTTCTGGCAGATGTTATGATATCTCATAATAGGAAATGCTCATATGGGAATTTTTAAAGAAAATCAGAGGAAAAGGAAATCTGGTGTTGTAAAACATGTTTGTTTTATGGAACAAACATAATAAAATAATAATGGAGAAAGGTTAGAATGTAAAAATCCAAAATAATAATCTTTTAATTATAATAAGACTGGAAATACAAAAGCTGATTGCTGGAAGCTAAATGGGACACAAATTGCAGAGGTAGGAACACTTAGGGTATCCTCAGAAAAAGGTGCGTTAGGAAAGGAAGTGCACATTAGTAAAGAACATGTTTCCTTAGCAATTCCCAACAAGGGAAGGATGACACACAACAGTCAAGAAGGTTCTTCCTCATCTATTGATAAATTGAATCAGATCAGTGAAGGTTTTGAGTATTTTATTCCAAAAGTAGAAATGTGTCAAATCACAGAGGTAAATCACTAAAGACGTTCAGAGACACTAAAACCGATCAGTTGTCTGGTGATTGAATCTATCTTTGAGAGGGTTTAATGAGGGAAAACAATATGAATTGGAGATTTATGCAGAAGTTATTTACTGGGTCCATTATACAGATGCGAATTACAGCATATCTTACAAATAGAGAAATTGTAGTTGGATTAATGCAACAAGTCCCCTAAGATGGAATAAATTTTATTTTGGGAATGACCAGACCTCTAAATAATAGGTCTCATCAAAAACTGCCAAATGACCAATAGAAGGAAAGAAACTGAGATGTTACAGGAAGAATATCCTGGGTTGTTTCCTGACTGTGTTGTGACTAAATCTCAGGCTAGAATTAGACATGAAAAGGAGTCAATGAAAAAAGAGAGATGACTTGAAAATTCAGTCATCAGATACAATTTTCAAAAGAACAATGAAAAAGAATGAACGAAAGGAGAATGAGACTAACATTTTGGCCAATTTTCTTTAAGAGAAGAGAGAGCTCTATCAAGTAACCTCTTAGAAACTGAATCCAAACCACTTCCAGGATGTTAATATTTAAACAACGAAGTATTAATGAGGGAATGGAGACCACGTCAAATGCCAACTGATGAGGAGCAGGCAGTAGTTCATCAAGTGGCAATTTCAGCTGAGCATTATCATGAAATTTTATGAGTGGCTTGCAAAATTCCAATGTCAGGTCACTTAGGTATTAGGATAACACATTTACATAAACACCCACAATGTACAAGTCACAAGTGTGGTGGAATATTCCCCATTTTGTGGAGAAAGCCATGGCCTAGTGCTATTATCAATGGACTATTAATCTAGAGTCCCAAGTAATGCTTTGTGGATCTGGATTCGATCCCACCATGGCAGATGGTGGAATTTGAATTCAATAGTAACCTGGAAGTAGGAGTCTAATGATGTCCATGAATTGATTGTTGGGGGAAAAACCCCATCTGGTTCATTGTCACTTTTACCTGGTCTGGCCTACATGTGACTCCAGAGCATGACAATGTGGTTGACTCTTACTTGCCCTTTGGGCAATTAGGGATGGGCAATAAATGTTGGCCTAGCCGGTGACACCCACATCCCATGGGTGAATAAAATTAAAAATCCTGGAAGAATACAGTTCCAACAACACTCGAGAAGCTTGGTACCATCCAGGACAAATCAGCACCCCAACCACAAACATCCACTCCCACCGCCATCAGCGCTAGGCAGCAGTAGCATCTATAAGATGCAGTGCAGAAATTCACCAAGCCTCCTTAGACAGCACCTTTCAAACCCATGGTCATTTCCATCTAAAAGGAGAAGGGCAACAGATAATTGGAAACATCATTACTTGCACATTCCTCTCCAAACCATTCGCAGTGTTAACTTGAAATTATATCACCACCCCTTCAGTATCTCTGGGTCAAAATCCTAGCACTTTTCTCTCCGATAAAGCATTGTGTGCCTACCTAACCAAGTAGACTACAACAGTTCAAGAAGGTAGTTCACCAACATTAAGGGATGGCCAATAAATCCTTCCCCACTCAGCAATGCCAACATCCCATCAGTTACTATAAAAAATCACTAAAAGTGTTGGAAATATGGCATCCAACGTTCTTGAGCATGGTTGGAACTTATTGTGAGGAATGTCCAAAATATTGGAATGAAGGTTTTGCTTTGTTACAGTTTGCCATTAAAGTTGCCCCTAATGATCAAATCCTTTTTAATAATATGTGGACATAAGGTGAGAGGACCTTTCTAACTGATTTTAAAAAATTACAAACCATAGCTCTGCAACAATTCTTCCAACTTATGGTGAATTTTGGAGAGAATTTAACCAAAATGTATGAGCTAGCCTAAAAGTATTTGGAAGTGCTAAACAAACATTAAATTCTAATGCACACGAAAAGACCAAAGCTTGAAATTTTGATGCTGTAGAAAAGGTGTTTGTATCATTACCCATGTTTGGAGAATATTAAAAGTAAGGTTCACTGGAACTTACCAAATCAAAAAGAAAGTCAATTATTTAAATGACATGGCGAGTACACTAGGGAGTGGAGAATATCAATGACTGTGTCACATTAATATGTAAGAAATATTATGCTAGGGACAATAGTCAGAATAGAAGTGTATTTACAGTGGTGAATAAAATAAGTGAGTGAAATAAAAATATCAAAACAATTGTATAGCCAATCAGAAATGGAAAATTTGAAAGTTGATTCTCCAGTAATTTTCTCCAGTTGGTTTCCATTATACAGAAGTGTTTAAAACTTTCGATGGAATATAATGCTTTCTTTCAGAAAACTATTGAAGCGATATCTGAATGAATCAATTTGTGTAAATGGACCAGGCCATATGTAGTGTTAATGTAGAGAATGCACTTTGCGTAAGATTACATCCTTACAGACTTGATCAGAGCAGTTAGGTCAATTGAGGGAAGAGATTCTGTTCATGCTGAACGATAAAATTATTGAACCAAGTCATAATGGTGGTGCTAAAACTGGGTTGGTCACCAGGAATTTGTATAAATTATCAGAATGTCATTGCAGATTTGTTTCCAATTCCACAAATAGAAAACTAGATTGCAAGGATTGGACAATCACAATTTGCCACACAGTTGATTTGTTAAAAGGACATTGGCTAGTTCAACTGACTTTTCGAAACAAAGAAATATCAGCTTTTGTAACACCAAACGTACTTAATCAAAGCAAAACCCTGCTATTTGAATGAAAAACACAGCAGCAACTTTTCCACAAAGTAAGTGAAGGACTGTGTAAAAACATTGCCCACATCAACAACTTGGTGGTGTTTAATCAAATCTGGGAAGAAGACTTACATCCCTTGAGATAACACGGTGTAGAGCTGGATGAACACAGCAGGCCAAGCAGCATCAGAGGAGCAGGAAGCATGATGTTTTGGGCCTAGACCCTTCATCAGAAATTGCCATTTCTGAAGGAGGGTCTAGGCCTGAAACATCAGCTTTCCTGCTCCTATGATGCTGCTTGGCCTGTTGTGTTCATCCATCTCTATACCGTGTTATCTCGGATTCTCCAGCATCTGCAGTTCCTATTATCTCTCTCTCACTTACATCTCTTGAACTGTTTTATCAGCTTCAAATACCTCTGACTAACTATGAGTGTGACCCCAATGGACTCAGATCAGGACACCATGACCTCAGTATATATTGATATACATGGATAAAACCAATTGTACATCTAAACAAACCAAGACCCGAGCGTATACAAATTCTTACCCAGGATCTTTGCATGTAGACATACACAGCCAGGATCCCTTCATTACATACAGAAACAGACCCAAGACCATCAGTCTATACAGTCCCAGGCATAGGGCCACAATACTTATAGACAGCAATCCAGGACCCCAAAGTATAAATTCACCTACCCACTGCCCCAGTGTATGAAGCGATTTATGACGTGTGATTCAAGTATATTTTAATATTTAGTTTTGAGTATGGATTTTTTTAACTTCAAACCAGTGGGGCTTTACTGTGTGTCTTAGGGAGTTAAATGATTAACTTTCAAGTATTTCTTTAACTGTGCTGGTTTCTTTTAAAAGAATTTGAGAGAGACAGCTTCCAATAACTTTTTTTTAGTTTATATGGGAAGAGTTTATGAGCAAATAAAGTATACAGTTCAGTACATTAGGCTTTCTGATGGAAAATTCTGTGCCTTTGTTTAAACTCAGGGAAACACCCATAGCTCAGAGAAAGAATTTTAGTTTTACATTTCATTTTGGGGCAGTTATGCAGGATTCTTAGCTAAAGAAGAATGTGTAAAGCAGCTGCTCCAGAGAAAGGGAGAAATTAGTTTAGATTTGTTAAAAATAGCTGACCTCAGGGTTAGACAATTTGCAATTGTTCCAGTCCAGAAATGTTTGGGTAAAAGCACTGAATAGGTTATTTGAAGCTGAGAAAGTTAAAGCTCAGACGTATTTAAACTCCAGGACGAGGCTATCACCTTCTAAAGGCTGACAGCTGAAGTTGCAGTTAAATTAAGTCTCTAGATTTGATGATGAAGAAGATTCTCTCTTGTGTGAGTACTGTAAGTGTACTTTTGGGAAATATAAAGAGATTGGTTTTATGTAATCTGATTAAATTTTCACCTTCAAAATCTTAAAACTCGCAATATATCCAAATAGTTTGGTTTATCCAATTTTACTTTCATTTCAGTTGTACAATAAACTTTGATATTATTAAACTCAAAACTATAGCATTTTGGTTTATGTTTAAACAAGAGTGAACTTTGTTAAAACCAACAGAAAAACCAAATATAAACTATCAAGATAGATTTCAATGTGGGATATGACCAGTCTAGTAATTACATCAGTTGGTACCATTACAGTAGAGACACATCAAATGCCTCAGAGTGTAGAGACACCAAACCTGGAGCCCAGGTCAGAACAACACACACCAAGGGCTCCAAAGTATACCGAAACACATCCGGGACCCTTTGATTGTCTGTGTTCAAATGTCACATTACATTTCTTAAAGAAGGATGTAAATGCATGGGAATCAATGCAGGCAGCACGGTGGCTCGTGGTTAGCACTGCTGCCTCACAGCGCCAGGAACCTGGGTTCAATTCCACCCTCAGGTGACTGTCTGTGTGGAGTTTGCACATTCTCCCTGTGTCTGTGTGGCTTTCCTCACACAGTCCAAGCATGTGCATGGAAGTTGGATTGGCCATGCTACAGTGCCCAAGGATGCCTAGGTTAGGTGGCTTAGACATGGGAAATGCAGTGATAGGGGAATGGGTCTAGGTGGGATGTTCTTCAGAGGGGTGGACTGGATTTGTTGGGCTGAATGGCCTGTTCCCACACTGTAGGAATTCTATGATTTCCAGGCTTTACTAGATGGGGTCTGCCAAATGAGTAAAATTTTAAAAATGCTGGCCTTGTATCATCTGTACTCTGGTAGTTTAAAAAGTGACTTTACTGAAACACAGCTGACCTGGAAGGATTTTGACAAGGTAAATGTGGAGATGATGTTTCCATTTGTTGGACAATCTAGAACTAGGATTCACTGCTAAAAAAAACTTCCCTCCTATTTAAGTCCGTAATAAGGAGTTTTGTTCTTAACCTTTCAGATGACAGTGAGTCTTGGACTCGCTGGACTGTTTTCCTCAAAAGGCAGTAGAAGCAAAGGTGTTTGAATGTTTTTTAAGGCACAAGTAGAGAAACTTGTGATAAGCAGTGGGGGTAGAAAGTTATGAGGGGTAGGTGAGAATGGGGAGGATTCAGATCAGACATGCCCTTCTTAATAGGAGATCAGGCTCAAGGGGCTGACAGACCTGCTCCTCATATGTTCAAAAGGGCCTTCCCAAAAGAGGCCACACTGGAACTTCTGTTGTCTCTCTGAACCATGATGTGGAGGTGCCAGTGTTGGACTGGGGTGAACAAGGTCAAAAATCACACAACACCTGAATATAGTCCAACAGATTTATTCTGTGTGGGTATACCTCCTCTTCCACACTACACCTGAGGGAGGAGCACAGCTCTGAAAGCTAAAGTTTTCAAATAAGCCGGTTAGACTATAACCAAGTGTGGTGTGATCTCAAGATAACAAAGTGTGAAGCTATGTCCATCCTGGGCCTCCTGCAGTGCCACAATGATGCCACCCGAAGGTTGCAGGAACAGCAACTCATATTCCGCTTGGGAACCCTGCAGCCCAATGGTATCAATGTGGACTTCACAAGCTTCAAAATCTCCCCTTTCCCCACTGCATCCCAAAACCAGCCCAGTTCGTCCCCTCCCCCCACTGCATCACACAACCAGCCCAGCCTGTCCCCGCCTCCCTAACCTGTTCTTCCTCTCACCTATTCCCTCCTCCCACCTCAAGCCGCACCTCCATTTCCTACCTACTAACCTCATCCTGCCTCCTTGACCTGTCCGTCTTCCCTGGACTGACCTATCCCCTCCCTACCTCCCCACCTATACTCTCCTCTCCACCTGTCTTCTTTTCTCTCCATCTTCGGTCTGCCTCCCCCTCTCTCCCTATTTATTCCAGAACCCTCACCCCATCCCCCTCTCTGATGAAGGGTCTAGGCCCGAAACGTCAGCTTTTGTGCTCCTGAGATGCTGCTTGGCCTGCTGTGTTCATCCAGCCTCACACTTTATTATCTTGGATTCTCCAACATCTGCAGTTCCCATTATCTCTGGTGTGATCTCTGAACGATGAGCACTCGCTCACTCATCCCCGACATATTGTGCAATGCTGCCATCAAGCGGATATTGACGTAATTGCACAACATTGTCATCTGAGCCTGCACAAATGTGTGTGAGGAATGCACTATCCTTGCATTAGGTTAGAAGTGGTGGGAGGTGGGATGGGAGGGGATGTGGTTCAGGACTCACTAAAGATTTTTCAAGCTGAATGGCAATGAGGGGTTGGTGATTGGGGCCTACATCCCATGAATGATTAAAAACCAGTTTGATTCAGCCCAAGGCAACAGCGAGGGAAGAATCAGAAACAAAGCAACTGTTTGTGAAGCAACTCGAAGACAATGGGGTCAATGTGTAATCAGAGGTAATTACAATGTGCCCAGTGAAGTGGTCAAAAGAGGTGCTGGTGAGGTTGGCTTGGGTGTCATTAGAAACATTTAGAAATATAAAGGAGCTATGTTCTTAGACGGTGTCAAGCCAATGGCTGCAAAATAGGACGCAATCCTTGAGGAACACCAAAGGTGAGGGAGCTAGAGATGCAAAGTGATGTCTGTCTCTGACTATGACCACACAATAGAGAGAAGTGTTGGAGGAAGCCAATGTGGTCTTTATGTTAATGTCAAAGGCTGCAACAGGTGGAAGAGGATGTGGAAAATTGGTCCACCACAAAATCAATTGTGGTTTTCCTTTGGGCTATTGAAGTGAAACAAGTTAGAGAACCTCAAGCATCATGCACAGAAAGATGTTGGAACAAGTGGCTTTGAAAGGAAGGGGACAGCTCCTCAGGAGAGGAAAGAGAAACCAAAGAGCAACTTTTTCATGACAGGGTGGTTCAAAACGCAGTTTGATACGAGGATACCCACAGCACGGTGCGATACGCTCATGCGACAGTACACGGTAATTTCTTCAACATTGGCATTGACAAAGACACAGCATTGCAATGTTGCAAATCTTGCTTTGTTGTTCAACCATTACTGATCAGTGATTTCATAGTATGCATGTTAAGTAGTGCTCACCTGTTTGAGCAGAGATAGTGAGGGGACGATGTAATATGAGCCACTCCCCATTCAGTGAACTAGCAGCTGACATTATCTGATCCAGGACACCAAATAAACTGAAAATGGCACTCACCATGTCAGTGACGCTTGTAGTAGTTTTGTTGCTAAGTCATCGAACAATGGAAAATGCAGAGAAATAATCTGTCACGAGAGCGTCATCATCCTCCATCACTGTGAATGGGTTTATGACTATTTTTGTCCAAGGAGTGGATGGAACATCATCTCGATGGCGAGGCCCTCCCCCCACCCCCGTCTGCTGCGGTTGCTATACTTGACATTGCCTCATGTGTATTCACAAGTGATTGAACATCCTGATTTGTCCTTTGCTGGTACATGGACTCACATTAGCCTTCTTGTGCATTCAATATCCATGTGTATCCGGTGGTAACATTGACATTGATAGCCTGCCATAATGCTCTTGGTTTCAAGACTCAACTGTCCTTGAAAATGACAACCTGAGGTGCAGTGAGTTAATCTCTGCGTGGCCAAAACAAACAAATCTTCTCAGCTACTTGTTTAATACTGTCAGGCCATCCCTAGATAATGATTTTGTGTAACTCTGATCATTTCTCATCTTTGGCAATTGTCGATTACAACCGTTCATGCAGGTTCTGACCAAAGTTCAACCTGGAAAACATCTTCAACTATGTGGCCAAGAGCATCAATGTGTAGATCAAGAGAAATACCTTGATCTTTGTGTGGGTCGGTAACTGGTTCAATGTCAGCCATAATTGTCCTGGGACCCAACTTACACCTCACGTAAAGTCACATCCTTTGAGATTCTTGCCTGATTCAATTATGTCACATGTGCTCTGTTCTACAACAGTGGATATGGTGTGAATCTCAAGAATTGTGGCTATACCAAGATCCGTGTACACTGGGAATCCTGCCACTGCTGGATCATTGGTATCTGTCAGGTAGAAGATGTTGGGAAGCCAGGAGGAGCTTGTGTATTGGTGCTGCAGTGTCATTCTGCCAATGCACCAAATTGGTGATCCACTATACGATGTGAGATTGTCTCTCATTGGCTGTGCCATGGAGAGCCGCTTTCTAAGACACTTGTCTTTTGGGTAGGAGTGGCAAAACATTTTTATTACAGATTTAGTTGGTTTGGTGTGCTGTGCTGGATGTAACACAAACAATAGCTGCACCAAAAGCATGTAATTATTCTTGGCCTGACACTGTAGCTTCATACAAGCATTAATCGTCAAGTAATATACCAATGATACGGCCATTTGTTTTACCCAAAGACCCTTCCTAAAGGCTTGGTATAGGGGCGATTTTGAACTCATTGAACTGGCCTCACAATCACGCCCTTTGCTGCTACATCTTCCGACAAACTGGTCGATAGATTCTTGAGATTGCTGATTTATGACATGAGTTAGAATCTATTAATCCTGAAGCTAATTCTTAATTTCATCTGGTCTTTGAGAACCTTCCAGATTTTTTCTGGATCTTTCAGGTCATCCGTGATCATATTAATTCTGTGGAGCCCCTCTTTGCTGATGGCAAGCAAGATGCTCGAAGCTCTTTCCTTGGGATCAATTATTGCTTGATATGTAAGATAGAACAGCTTATATTGTTGAACAATTGTAAATCAAGAAGTGTGTCACTGTATGTCCAAACCATAATTAAATTTCTGATATCCATGATTTTGCATTAAAAGCTTTGCACGGTACATGTGCCGGTGTTGATTAAAATTGTTCCTTGCTTAATAACGAAGACTGTTGTAGAGAGACTATTACTTACATATCAAATGTCAGGAATGGAGCATATTCTAGCTTGCATGCTTCCTGTGTTACATTGCATTTCACTCGATTAGCCTCATGTCCCAGGCCAAGAGTGCACTTCAGCCTTTATATTTTCAAATAAGCCAATCTTCAATATTGTCTTGAAAGAACTTACATTGTAATAAAAAAATTAGCTGTATTTTCTTGGTGGTCAGTTCTCTATTTTCAGATCTGTACAGCTGTATGTATTTGCAGAAACTGATGCTGATTAAGGATTAAGAAACTCTGCGTTATTAAAAGCTGATGTCCAAATGATCTTCAAATTAGTTTTCCAAATCCATACTGCTGAAAAACAACTGAAAGAACTGCAGATGCTGTAAGTCAGGAACAAGAACAGAAGTTGCTGGAAAAGTCCCACAGGTCTGTCGGCATCTGTGAAGAAAAAAAGAATCAGAGTTAACATTTCGGGTCTGGTGACCCTTCCTCAGGGCTATTGCCAGTTCTGAGGAAGGGTCACCAGACCCAAAAGATTAACTCTGATTTTTCTTTGCAGATGCTGTCAGACCTGCTGAGCTTTTCCAGCAACTTCTGTTCCTGTTACAATACTGGAATCTTTTATAGTTAGCCACCACTGCTACCATGCTGAGAGTTTGCCTCCAACAACATGTTTAACCGTTACAACAATGCTTACGTTTTCCCTACTACATTAAAAAATTGGCCATTTAGCTATTAGGTTACAACAAAGCAGAATGCTTACAGTTGGGACCCATACTTCAAGTAATCTGAAGTGAGATGGATAGCCGCATAATGAGATGTTGATCTGGAGTTTGTAGGGCTATAGAAGTCTGCAGGTACAACATCCCTGAGGCCACTTGCTCCTTTTATCTAAGTAAGGCTCTTCAAGTTATATCCCGTGGCACTCATACATTACATCTGCACCCTGTCAGTTGTCATATACAGCTCTCTAATGTCTAAGACCTCATCTCACAAGCTCTATAAACTTGAAGACATCTGAAATTGTGCAACCAAGAATTGTTACCCTATTGCCCTTGTGCTTGCTGACCTATTTTGATTTTGAATGCTCACATCCTTGTTTTCAAATCCCTTCATGGCCACCCTTCCTTGCTTCTGGATTCTCTTCCAGCCCAGCAATCCACTGGGATATCTGTCCTCCTCTAATTCTAACCTCTTGTATATTCCCAACTTTAATTGCTCCATTCTTGGAGGCTGTAACTTGAGTTGTCAAGGCCGCAAGCTCTGAAGGAGAGTCGCTGGACCCGAAATGTTAACTCTGCTTTCTCTCTCTCCACAAATGCTGCATTTTCTGTTTTTGTCACTTGCTAGACTATGTTTTCCGGTTCTGGAATCCACATTGTGGGAGGGATGCGATTGCACTGGACATGGTGCAGAGGAGACTTACCAGCGTATTGCCTGGGCTGGAGAGTTTCAGTTATCAAGTTATAGACAGACAGGTATTGTTTTCCTTAGAGCAGAAGAAATTGAGAAGGGATGTAATTGAAATGTAGAAAATTATGAGGGGCATAGATAGACAGGAAGAAATGTTTCCCCTTGATGGAGAGCTCAGGAGCAGAGATTTAAAGTGAGGGACAGAAGGTTAAGAGGAGGTGTGAGGAAAAGCTTTTTCACCCAGAGAATGATGAGGAATCTGGAACCCACTGCCTGTTAGGGTGGTCAAGGCACAAACCCTCTTAACATTTAAGAATGATGTAGCAGAGCACGCAGTGTCCAGGCTCTGAGCCCAGCACTTGTCCATGCCGCCCAGTTTTCTTTTATTTTCTGTTTTTTCCTTATTTTCTCATTTCTGGAACCTCCAAAGTGCAAATAGTTTGGATGGAGCAGATTTTGTCAGGTGTGCCCAGGAAGGATTCCTGACTCAATATGTAGACAGGCCGACTGGAGGGGACGCCATATTGGATTTGGTGCCTGGCAATGAACCAGGCCGGGTGTCAGATCTCTCGGTGGGAGAACATTTCGGTGACAGTGATCACAACTCCCTGACCTTTACCATCATCATGGAGAGGGACAGGAGCAGACGGTATAGGAAAGTATTTAATTAGGGGAGAGGAAATTACAATGCTATTAGGCAGGAACTGCGGAGCATAAATTGGGAGCACATGTTCTCAGGGAAATGCATGGCAGAAATGTGGAGGTTGTTGAGGGAGTAGTTGCTACGAGTACTGGATAGGTTTGTGCCACTGAGGCAAGGAGGGGATGGTAAGGTGGAGGAAACCTGGATGACAAGGCATGAGGAACACCTAGTCAAGAGGAAGAAGGAAGCTTACCTAAGTTTGAGGAAGCAAGGATTGGACAGGTCTCTGGAGGCCTACAAGGTAGCCAGGAAGGAACTGAAGAATGGACTCAGGAGAGCTAGAAGTGGGCATGAAAAGCCTTGGTGGGTAGGATTAAGGAAAACCCCAAGGCATTCTATGCTTATGCGAGGAACAAGAGGATGGCCAGAGTGAGGGTAGAGCCAGTCAGGGGTAGTGGAGAGAACTTGTTCATGGAGCCAGAGGAGGTAGGAGAGGTCCTTACTGAATACTTTGCTTCAGTATTCACCAGTGAGAGGGACCTTGACGTTTGTGAGGACAGCATGAAACAGGTTCACGAAACATGTTTGAACAGGTTGATGTTAGGAAGGAGGGTGAGAAACATGAGGATAGATAAGTCCCCTGGGCCAGACAGGATATATCCAAGGCTGCTATGGGAAGTGAGGGAGGAGATTTCTGCCCTTTTGGCAATAATCTTTGCATCCTCACTGTCCACTGGAGTAATACCAGATGATTGGAGGGTGACAAATGTCATTTCCTTGTTCAGGAAAGGGAAAAGGGATAATCTTAGGAATTACACATTAGTCAGCCTTACTTCTGTGGTGAGTAAATTATTGGAGAGGATTCTGAGAGATAGTATTTATGATTATTTGGAAAAGCACAGTTTGATTAGAAATAGTCAACATGGCTTTGTAAGGGGCAGGTCATGCCTCACAAGACTTATTGAACTCTTTGAGGATGTGACAAAACACATTGATGAAGGTAGAGCAATGGATGTGGTGCATCTAGATTTTAGCAAGGCATTTGGTGAGGTTCCTCATGGCGGGCTCATTCAGAAAGTAAGGAGGCATGGGATTCAGGGAAATGTATCTGTCTGGATATAAAACTGGCTGTCCAATAGAAGACAGAGGGTGGTAGTAGATGGAAAGTATTCAGCTGGAGCTACGTGACCAGTGGTGTTCTGCAGGGATCTATTGTGGGACCTCTGCTCATTGTGATCTTTATAAATGACTTGGATGATGAAGTGGAAGGATAAATTAGTAAGTGTGCCTTTGACACAAAGGTTGGTGGAGTTGTGGACAGCATGGAGGGCTGTTTTAGGTTTTAACGGGACATTGACAGGATGCAGAGCTGGGCAAAGAAGTGGCAGATGGAATTCAACCCAGAAAAGTGTGACGTGATTCACTTTGGAAGGACAAATTTGAATGCAGAATACGGGGTTAATGGCAGGATTCTGACAGTGTGGAGAAACAGAGGGATCTTGGGGTCCATGCCCATAGATCACTCAAATTTGCTACCCAAGTTGATATGGTTATAAAAAATGCGTTTGGTGTGCTGGCTTTCATTGGCAGGGAAATTGAGTTTAAGAGCCGTGAGGTTATACTGCAGCTCTATAAAACTCTGGTTAGACCACACTTGTCAAGTCCTGGTCACCTCATTATAGGAAGGATGTGGAAGCTTTAGAGAGGATGCAGAGGAAATTTACCAGCTTCTGTTTGGACTGGAGGGCAGATCTTACGAGGAAAGATTGAGGGAGTTAGGGCTTTTTTCATTGGAGCAAAGAAGGATGAAAGGTGACTTGATAGAGGTGTACAAGGTGATGAGAGGAGTAGATAGAGTGGATACCCAGAGACTTTTTCCCAGGGTGGAAATGACTATTACAAGGGGTGAATAATGTTAAGGAGATTGGAGGAAGGTGTGGGGAGATGTCATAGATAGGTTTTTTACACAGAGAGTGGTGGGTGCCTGATCGATCCCAGCACGGGGTTGGTGGGGATGCGGAGGGGGCAGGTGTGTAGTGATCAATCCCAGCACGGGGAGGAGAGATCAATCCCAGCACAGGGAGGAGAGATCAATCCCAGCACAAGGGGGAGGGATCGATCCCGGCACAGGGAGGAGAGATTGGTCCCACCACAGGGGAGAGAAGGAGCCCAGTGCAAGTGAGAGATCGAGCCCAGCACGGGTGGAGATCGAGCCTAGTGCAGACGAGAGATCAAGCCCAGTGCAAGAGGGGGATTGAATCCAGTGTAGGGATATAGCAGAGAGAAGATTGAGAGAGAAGGGGGGAGAATGAGTTCAGTGTGAGGGAGGGATCAAGGCCAGTGTGGGGGAGAGAATGAACCCAGTGTGAGAAAGAATTTGAACTCAGTGCAGGGGAGAAATTGAGCCCTATGTGGGGGAGAGATGAAGCCCACTGCAGGAGAGAGAAGGAGCTCAGTGCGGGTAGACCAGGAGCCTAGGGCAGAGAGTAGATTGAGCCTAGTGCGGGGGAGAGAGTAAGTCCAGTACAGGGGACAGAAGAAACCCAGTGTGGGGGAGAGAATGAGCTCAGTGTGAGGGAGAGGAGGAGCCCAGTATGAGGGAGAGATTGCACTCTCATGGGGAAAGCCCACTGTAGAGCCTCTGCTGGCCCATGCTTCAAGAAGGACCATAATGTTAACCTTTCAACTTTATTTCTTTAATTGTCTACTTTATTCCAAAAAGAGCTATAATGATGATCTTTTAACTTATTTCTTTATTATTCTACTTTATAGCCAAGATTTTGCACCTGTGTGCTTTTGTACCCAAGGCGGCACTTAGAATTGTACACTTTCCACTGTATCCCTGTATTTGGAGTCATACCTAACACATAGGAAGATGTTTGTGGTGGTTGGAGGTCAGTCACCTCAGCTCCAGGATATCTTTGCAGGAGATCCTCGAGGTGGTGTCCTAGGCCCAATCATCTTCAGCTGCCTCATCAATGACCTTCCCTCTATCATAAAGTCACAAGTGGGGATGTTCACTGATGATTGCACAATGTTCAGCTCCATTTGCAACTCCTCAGATACTGAAGCAGTTCATGTTCAAATGCAACAAGATTTGGACAATATCCAGGCTTGAGCTGACATGTGGCAAGTAACATTTGCATCACACAACTACCAGAAATGACTGCCCCTTGACAATCAGTAGTGTTACCATCACCAAATTCCACACTATATCAACATCCTGGGGGTTACTATGGACCACAAACTCAACTGGAATCAACATATAAACATTGTAGCTATGAGAGCAGGTCAGGACTAGGAATACTGCAAGAATAACTCAACTCCTGACTTTCCAAAGCCAGTTCATCTACAAGGCACAAGTCAGGAGTGTGATGGAATACTCCTCACTTGCCTGGATGGGTGCAGCTCCTACAACACTCAAGTAGCACAACACCATCCAGGAGAAAGCAGACCCCTTGATTGGCACTACATCCACAAGCGTCCACTCCCTCCACCAACAATGGTCAATAGCTCAGTATGTACTATCTACAAGATGCACTGCAGAAATTCAACAACGATTCTCAGACAGCACCTTCCAAACCTATGACCACTTTGATCTAAAAGAAGGGCAGCAAACACATGGGATCACCACCAACTTCAAGCTCCTCTCCAAGCCACTCACCATCCTGACTTGGAAATATATCACCATTCCTTCACTGTTGTTGGGTCAAAATCCTGGAATTCCTGCCCTAAAGGCATTTTGGGTCAGCCCACAGCAGGTGGACTGCAGGGGTTCAAGTAAACAGCTCACCACCACCTTCTCAAGATCAACTAGGGATGGGCAAGAAATGCTGACCCAGCCAATGACATCCATGCCCCACAATGGGATTTTTTTTTTAAAATGCTGTTCAATATAAGTTAATGCATGTGCAACAAACGCAAACACTTCATCAAAATCCTTTCAGGAGTCTGATTCGTGCTAACATATTTGCTTCAGAACCGAATCCAGAGTCTGCCATATTCCATCCTGGAAATTTAGAACAACTCCAGAGAAACAGGTTGCATTTTCCTTCCACTGAACCCTTTTGCAGAATTTCAACATCGCAACACAGTCATGCTTGAGGCATCCTCAACCCATCATCTATTCTTCAATAACACTTTTCAGCGTTAGGGAAATACTGTGAAAATATCAATTGTAGTCAGAATCAGGAATCTTGAAACCATTGAGCCTGGGTACACTTAAGCATATCATGACAAAAACTATATTAAAACTCACATGCCTCGGTATTCGAGAACATTTACATGGAATTGTTACCTGAAAATCCAAATGGATTTGGGAAATGATAAAGCACATGAACACTCAATGGTTTTAGTGCATATAAAAATGGTTAGTGACTTTAAGGGAGTAAACAAAATATTGAAACAAACGTTGGACAAATTTACAATGAGATGTATCAAAAATCCAGAATGAGTCATCAAGTAACTTTTAAAACAAAAAGTGGATCATCTTAGAAAAAGAACAAAGTATGTTGTGCCTGAAACCAATGTAAAAGTTTGACTGCTGTTTTAAAATATTATAAGGTTATGTTCCATGGACTACAAATCTCTACAGATCCGTGGAATTAGATATGATGGCAATAGTTAAGTTGCAAAATTGGATAAGATGAAATAATTATAGGTGGAGACTGGTGGCAGAAGACAAAAAAAATTAGAATGATGGTTTAAAGCAGTAATTTAGGATAAAATGTTACAGGAATGAAAAAGACGTTTAGATGAGAACACAGAACTGGTAGCTTTCTCTTGGTGATGTTTGTGTCCTTGTCTCTATTTTAATGAGAATTGAATTGGTGATCAAGCCACTACCGGAGGCACTGGGGCCACACATGGAGAGATAAATAAAACCTCATTGGTCATTTGATAAGATCATGTGGAAGTAAAGAATGCATGACATGGTCTTTGGACACCAATGTAAGTGTGCAAAAGTGAATGTTACCTCAGAGATAACAAACATGAAATGGTTAAAAACATACATTGAAGAATGGGTCTCAGAGATGTACACCTACTTGATGAAAGAATATATATGGCTTGGAAGAACATAAAACATAGTTTAAATGATAAGACACTGACAAAATACATAGAGAAAATGGCTTTAAAACAATGGAAGTAGAATTAGTGAAAAGGTTGTAAATAAAATCACAATGAAAATGAGAAAGGTGATTGGTTATTACATCGAAATGTTACAGAAGTGAAAGAATATGGATTCTGGGAGGAGTAATGATGGACTGAGTGAAAGGGCCCATTGGATGACCTACAGATATTCCATTCTGAGCCTTTGTATGATGCGCATACTCCTGTGTTTAAACCTGAAGGTGAAATTTCAATGTGTTACGGCAGTTAGTGTAGGTGAAAAAAAGCTGGGCTAAGACTCACGTGTTGTAGGAGTCTGTGGTAGGGGAACCCTGGGAAAAATAAAAGACAGGAAGCATAAGTTGAAGGTAAAGCCTTATGAGCGATAGAGCTGTATTTGATCCCATGTATGTTGTAGCTCAAAGGCGGTACCCGCATATAGAGGTAGTTACATTCAGGAAATTGGCAAGGAAGGAAACATATTGAAGAAGAGATAACAAAGTGTGGAGCTGGATGAACACAGCAGGGCAAGCAGCATCTTAGGAGCACAAGTAAAGATGCTGCTTGGCCTGCTGTGTTCATCCAGTTCCACACTTTGTTATCTCGGATTCTCCAGCATCTGCAGTTCCCATTATCCCTGAAACATCTTGAAAATGTATCCGCGAGACAGCTACAGATAAAGAGAGCTGGAGAAATTTTGAGTCCATGTATGATGTTGTTTTACTGTTACTGTGTGAGGTGATCTATGGATAGCGAACTGGAGGATAAGAAAAAAAACACAGAAAATACAGTCCCCAAAGGCCACTGCGATCTTTAATTTGATTATACACCTTATTGTTGTATTGTTTGTATTGGCGATTGTTATTTTCATTGTAGTTTTGATCTTCAAGTGTGGTTTGTATACTCTCATTACTCGTTCTCACGCGGCCATCTCTGACTTGCGCCTACAACTGCGATTGTAACATGCGCTGTCAAATACCATTGGGGGTGGATTGTGTAGAATGGGCTGAAGGGCTAAACATGCTGATGTTATTCGACAGCTGCATGCCCTTGAATGAATCCCATGAATATTCCTGTGCCGAAGCCAGCGCAATCAACATGTTTTTCTGTGCCTGGCTATTTGATACACTGTATGTAAGGGAGAGAGAGAGTTTCGTTCGAAATCGTCAAATCTCACCTCGGGCTAGGATTGTGAACGGCGCCAGAATGACCTCTGCCTCCAGACATCATCGATCGCAGAAGGGCGTGAGGCTTATTGCTTTTTCCCTCTCTTTTTCATTCTTTTTCTTTACTTAATGAATGCTCCTTTCTTTTATCGTCTTTTATTATTATTGAATAAATGTCCATATTTCAGCAAATTGCTGTTGTTGAATCTCCTCTTAATTACATTTAACAAAATCTGAAAAGAACCGTTTGGATATACCCTGCGATCCGTCACAGGAGACGGACGGACAGTTTAATTATAGGCAGAAGTATATATTCTGTGTACTACAGTAATACATACAGGGAATAGACACATTCAGAATTCATTCCTTGAGAAGATATATATGGTCAATGCATACATTGAGTATATAGACAATCAAAAACAGAGAACAGATTCCTAATGCATTGATAAAGGACCTCTTCCAGCCAAAACCGGGCTTCTCACCACATTCTCCTCAGCATCATGGTTGCATCTGGCCTCCTAGAGGCAATTGATCACTTCTGCTTTCTCAGTAGTCAGTCATCACAGTCAGTGATCATAGACATGGAGATCCTGCACAGGAAGCTCTGCACAGATCCTCTTCTAGGAATCTGTTCCATTAACCATCACTTTTGGAGGGACACAGGTTGTAGTCTACAGGTTTTCTTCCAACAATCTTCTACGCTGCAAGCACTGGGTGATGTAACATCAAAACCTGAGAAAGCTTGAGACGTACCAACAGCACTGATCCCACATGTGAACAGGATGATCCATCAGGATGGTCACCATGTGATCACAAGCACCCTGCAAGAAGCAGGCATCATGAGCAGAGAGGTGGCCATTCTTATGTAGCAACTGCAATGGGCAGGCTGCTCTATTAGAATGCCAAGCAGTTGCCTTACAATGTGCTCCTTCCTCCTATTTCACAACTGGTCTAAGGCCACAGGGCAGTCAATGGAAAGATACTCTGAAAGCCTATTAGAAATTTGGTGTTGACCTCAACAGCTGGGAAGAGAATGCACTGGAGCCACCATAGTGGCGAGACTTGTTTGCCGAAGTATATCTGATCTGGAAGCAAAATGATGACAAAGATGTGAGAGAAAGAAGGAAGTTTCAAGAATGCAAACAACTCTTCCGTGACCATTAATAAACCAGCTGACTGGCTAATGACTGACTGCCAATGTGGAATGTGGGTTTTGTGTTATTCTTTAATGCAGTTTCTCCCTTAGTCTTTTACTGACACTTTTTACACTGCATTTAGTGTTCACTGACTGCACCCATATCTCTTACAATCTTTCTCTCTCTTCTTCCTACCCTCTCTTCCATGTCCCCCGCCCCCACCTTATTTTTATTCCATGGTGAGAATCTCCTCACTCCAAGGGATTGCAAGAGAATATATAGATAGTATTTATATCATTTAAATATACACTGCAGATGAGATAGATAAACAGCAACAGAACAGCGATTATCAGTGCAACTTGTTCTCTTGCCCATTCACCAATACTAGCCCCTCCTTGCACAGGTACTGACCAAAACAGACACATTTCAGAAAAGCCCAGAATTGATGGAGGATCATTGTTCTGAAATATAACTCTGTTTCTCTCACCGCATATACTGTCTGATGAGTTTCTCCAGCACTTTTTATGTATACTTACCACAAACAGGTCCTCTAACCTTTTCTCACAAAGGCACTCAAACACTCATTAATTCTAACTGCTTGATCACCTCATCCAGAGATGGTCCACCATTTTTGATCACTGGTCTCTTCCTGAATCTTTTAAGATGGTGAAGCGGGGAATTTATTCTTTTCAAGACAGTCCTTAGTCTGTGGGATTCAAAATCCAAGAACTCATGTCTTAACAGCACTGTGGGTGTCCCTACACCCCAAGACAGCTCACCACCACCTTCCCAAAGGCAATTAAGGATGGACTTGAAATGCTGGGCCAACTGGAAACGCCCATATCCTGTGAAAGAAAAAGTAATGGAAAGCAGTGGAGGCTGAGAAATTGAATCCATCCAAGGCTGAGTTAGACTTTTTCTTGTTAAACACGGGAATCAAGAGTTATGGAAGGGATGCAACAGGAAAGTGCAGTTGAGGCTATAACCAGCTTAAACATGATCATATTGAATAGCCGGCTCAAAGAGCTGAATGGCCTACTCTGTTTCGAAATCCTATGTGCCCCATCCCCTTCTTCTTCGTTGTGTGTCTCTAACGATCAGCTTAAACTTCAGATCTACAGGAAGTGGGTGATACATGCAGAGTCAGGTGCTGATTTGTTCTAGAGTTATAAATCATTGCAGGGAATGTTGGTGGCAGTTGGGAGGTTATGACAGGATTGAACCAAGTCCTCTTAGCATACACCAACTGCCTTTGAATCATAGAACCCCTACAGTGTGGAAGCAGGCCATTTAGCCCTGTGACTCCACACTGACCCTTTGAAGAGCACCCCACTAGGCCTACCCCCTATCCAATTTCCCATGGCTAATCTACCTAACCTGCATCCTTTTGGACTGGGAGGAAATCAGAGCACCCAGAGGAAGCTCACACAAACTGGGAGAATGTGCAAATGCCTCACACACACACACACGCATACACACACACACATACACACACGCATGCACACACACACACACATACACAGACACGCACACATACACACACGCACACAGTTGCCCAAGGGTTCCTGGCATTGCAAGGCACCAGAGCGAATCAGTGGGCCACCATACCACAGTTAATCTGCTTGTCAGGTTGCAGGATAACATCGATCTGAGCACGAACAGTCCAAATTTCACCAATATCACAGATAGCTACAGAATAATGTTGTCTATCTTTTCATCAATATCTCTGTCACTTCCTTTCTTTTTACACTTACGTTTGTTTTTGCCTTCTCACGCGGTTGACATCCTTCCTTCCATTTTATAATCTTGTATCTTTTATTACTTTTCTGGTACTCACTAACTGTAACTCTCTCTGTGTCTTTTTAGCCCTCTACTCTTTCAGTTGCCCTTATGGAGTAAAAGAGGTGTCATTTTTAGGCAAAGAGAAGATTTCTTTGTCTTCCTCTCTCAGGGTTGTTTGCCTGTAGAATTCCTTTTGCCAGAGAGCTGCGGAGAGGCTGGCTCAGTGATGTTATTCAAGGCTGAATTAGAGACTTTTGGTAGATAAGGGATTCAAGGGGTTGGGGGGAGCTTAGGAAAGTAGTGTTAAGATCACAAGCAAATCAACCACATTCTGATTGAATGGTACAGCGAATTGAGGGGCCAAATGGCCACTCTAATTTGTGTTTATACTTAACTTTCAGAATCTCTCTCTGCTTCTATGTCTCTGTCTTTACCTCCCTCTTTCTCTCTTCTACACCTCTGTTTGTGTTCGCCCTGATTCACCCTGTTCCCCATTTGCTCTGTCAGTCTCCTTGCAGCATTTTCTCTCTCTCTCTCTCTCTCTCTCTCTCTCTGGTCAGTTGTCTCTTTCTCTCTCAGCCTTGCTGTTTTCCCAATGGTTGAAAGCCCGGAGTTTGTGTTTGATCAATTCACTAAACCAGCCACCACCGCCACCCCCCACCCCCAAACCCTCCAACCATCCCACTTCAGTTCTGATTGGCTGAGCCTTGGTACAGAAGGAAGATCAGTAATTAAGTAGCTAATCTGATGCTGGGATGAGAGAAATCTACAATTCACATCACTCCTTCACACGTGTTAACCTTACACAACAGATCGGTCTTCAGTGAGCCCTGTCCCTCAGAGAGGAACCCGCTAGCGCTCCCCACTTATTGCCAGTTCAGCTGCGATCACTGTCCTTGCTGGGATTCTCGGGATGATCGTTACCCAGGTCTGGCTGCCCTCACTCTTTATCCTCAACATCTACCTCAAGCTGTGCCACCCCTGGTAAGTGAAGCCTTTGGGAAGACCCTGCGTTTCTCTCCATCCAGCCTACCTCTGGCTTCCTTCCCCGTCGCCTGCTCTCCAGCCTGTTCCTGCAAAAATGCCTGGGAGCTTCCACACCCACTCCGCCCTTTCCCCCACTCCTGTCCCTCTCCATAACGCGATGGGTCGCATCAAAGCTTTATCGCTTTAAATGCTCAGACCAGCACTGAGTGGGAGACTGAGCTGGGGATATTATCTTATCTGAGGCCCTTGGAGGGATTTGAGAAAGTCTCCTCACACCCCCACCCCCCACACACAAAAATACCCCATATATTTTCGAAGGGGCAAACTTGGCAGTTTTCTACAACTTAATCGTTTGACTCTTCTTGTTCCAGGTCAGTGAATAATTTCCTCATGACCGGTCCCAAGGTAAGAAAGTGCATGTTTTTTTATTTTGATCATCCTCTCATTGATAAATGATAATGGCATGGATTTAGGCTTGTGTTCCTGGTGAATGCTTGAAGATTCAGAGGGTATTTTAAAGGAGGGGGGGCTCTCCTATATCTCCTTCTGTATGTTTGTGTGTGTCTGTCTGTCTGCGTGTGCCTGCCTGTGTGTGTGTGTGTGTGTGTGTGTGTGTGTGTCTGTGTGTGTGTGTGTGTGTGTGTGTGTTTGTATGTATGTGTGTGTCTCTGTATGTGTGTGCGTGTGTCTCTGTGTCTGTACGTGTGTGTGTGTGTGTGTTTTTAGGGTCTGCAGTAATAATGTTGGAGATTTTAAGACCATCTCACCACTTTCTAGCTCCTGTTCCTGACCCGGGTTGAATTCCGTTTTTAAGGGACGGGATCGTTTGGAATCACATGGCGAGCCGTTTCCCTAATCGTGAGGCTGACTAGAGCCTGAAAAATTCCAGTTAGCAACCTGTAGACTGCGGCGGATAAAATGATCAGGATCTCGCTGCTGAGATTAGTTTTAAACTTGTAAACTTCTAGTTTTCTCCACCACCAAATCAAGCCCCCGCCCCCCCCAGTTCCCTGCCCACATTCTCAGAGTCCCCTCTCCCTCGGTTGGATTTAAACGACAAAGTCCAAAACGCTGCATTTCAAAGTCTAGAACTGAAGAGATCTACAGATAGAACGAGTGGCGGTCCCACTGGTACAGTTTTGTAGTAAGAGTGGATGGACTGGGTAGATGTTGGCAAATTTCCCCTGGCTGGAAGAAACTTGAATATAGGATCGTTGATTCAGAATATGAGGCAAACCTTTCAGGATTGAGATGAGGAAGAATCTCTTCGTCCAGAGGGCTGTACGTTTGTGGAATTCTCCAATGTAGAACGGCTCCAGGACGAAATAATATTGAAGTGAGAGGATTATATACCGAAAAGAGGATGTGAGAGAGATGTGGAAATGTGGTGTCTGGTGGAACACGAAAGATAGTGTGACATAACGGAGAATTAATGAGCCTTTATGAACGAGATGCAAACACTGGGATGCGCAAAGTTAAAATACTAAAACGCTGCGCATTTTGGAAATGTCAACATTTGTATAAAGAATTAAAAAGGTACCTTCGGAAACTGGTACCAAAGCTCAATACCGTGGAGGCTGGTAATTCGGAATAGAAGGCAGAAAGTGCTGGAGAAACTCAGTGGTCTGTGGAGAGACAGAGAGACAGACAGAAAATTGATGGCCTGGTGCGGAAAGGTAGGGCTAATGTGGGTAAAAACAGAAATTGCTGGAGAAGCTCAGCAGGTCTGGCAGCATCTATGGAGAGAAATCAGAGGGAACGGGGATTTTCTGCACCATGACGGTGGTCTTTAATTAAAAGCTGGTCAGGCGACAAGGATATCTGGACTGATTTCAGTTTGGTGTGGGATGTGGTGAGAAACGTAGTTTAAAGTCTAAATTTTCGCTTGCAAAGTTATCCCGATGTTCAACCCACTCTCCCCCATCTCGGGGCTGGAACTCAACTCTTATCCTGTGTCCATTTCTGGAGACCCGGGAATCTCCTACTTTACAGGATGTGGGTTGAGGTTTATCATTGTCCCGATGGACTGATGCCTCCGGCCCCTTCAGGAATGCGGGGCTGTATAATTTTAAAAAGAACAAACCCGCCATCCCTCCTGCTCCAGGAGACAGTGGGAATGTGTCCTCCTGAGAGAGAGCGGGGGGCTGAGGGAGACGGTGGTTGCTCTCTGAACTGAGTGAAAGCGAATCAGAGCGACATTCAAACACTGGGTGTTCACTGAACCCGAAACATTAACTATACTTTCTCTCTCTGTAGATGCTGATAGACCTGCTGAGCTTCTCCAGCTATTTGTTTTTGTTACAGAAAATAGGAGCAGGAGTAGGCTATTCGGCCCTTTGAACCTGCTACACCATTCAATACATTCATGGCTGACCATCCTGTTCCTGCCTTCTACCCATAGCCTTTGATCGCTTTCGCCCTGAGAGCTATATCTATCTCCCTGTTTGAAAACATTCAATGATTTGGCCTCAAGTGCTTTCTCTAACAGTGAGTTCCACAGCCTCCCCACTCTCTGGGTGAAGAAATTTCTCCTTTGCTCAGTCTGAAATTGCCTACTACATCTCATTAGACTGTGAGCCCTGGTTCTTGACACTCCAGACATTGGTAACCTCGTTTATGTGTTCACCCTGTCTGATGCTGTTAGAATTTTATAGATTTTAAAAAATTTGAACTTCATTTGGTGTACATATCCTGCTCGCAGGGCAATAGTCATTCTGCAGTTTCGAGATTCCTCCCCAAAAGATTAGAATGATAGAATCCCTGCAGTGTGGAATCAGGCATTTCAGGTCCACCCAGAACCCTATCCCTGTATTTCCCCATGGCAATCCACCTAACCTGCACATGGACCATGGGAGGAAACCAGAGCACCCAGAGGAAACCCACACAGACACGGGAAGAATGCACAAACTCCACAAGGACAGTCAGGAGAGGGGGTGGGGGAGTGGGCAGGGGGAATTGACCCTGGCCCATTGGCACCGTGAGGCCACATTACTAGCCACTGCGCCACCCATTAACACATAAAGAATGTACGTCTACAGTGTCTGTGGGAGACCAGAACAGTTAAGTTTTAAGAGTTTTGTATTCTCAAGTCAAAATATTCGCTCTGTTTCTCTCTCTTTTTCACAGATGCACACTGCTGAGCTCCTCCACGTTTTTCTCTGTTCATTCCAGCATCCCACGTTTCTGGTTTCAGGTTAGGATTGAGTCCAGGCTGATGGTTACTGAGTGCTTGGTTTCATCCCCGCTCCTGAGTTTGCTGGTTCTCTCCTGTTGCAGGGAGCTGGTGGGGAGGTGGTTATTACCCAGTCTCTGATGAACTGTTTCCTTGCCCCAGGCCTACCTGATCTACTCTGGCAGTGTGGCAGCTGGTGCCCAGAGTGGCATTGAAGAATGCAAGCATCAATTTGCTTGGGACCGCTGGAACTGCCCGGAGAGAGCGCTGCAGTTATCCACACATAGCGGCCTGCGGAGCGGTAAGAGACGGCCCTGGGAGGGATGGGGGTAGGGACCTCCTTCAACCTCATGGCAGCACTGTTAGCATTGTCAGGGTATATACAACCAACCTCTCTGTCTGCGCACACACCCATTCACTACACCTCCAGACATGCCCTGGGGAGGCAATAGCCTAGTGGTATTAATCCAGGGACCCAGGTAATGTTCTGGGAACCTGGGTTTGAATCCTACCATGGCTGATGGTGGAATTTGAATTCAAAAACAACATAAAATTCTGGAATTAGAATCTAATGATGACAATGAATCTGTTGTCAAGAAAAAGTCCAGCTGGTTCACTAATGTCTTTTTGGGAAGGATAGTTCCTTCCTTACCTAGTCTGGCCTACATGTGACTCCAGACCCACAGCAATGTGGTTGACTCTTCCCTGTTATTAAAGATGGGCAATAAATGCTACCTAGCCACCAGTGCCCTCAATGCATGAATGATTTAAAAAACATGTCCATACTATTACCAGTCACTCCACTTTGAGAGCATGAGCAGAACCTTAGCGATATAGAAAGAGGCCATTCAGCCCATTTGCCTCTCATTCCTGGATAACAAGGTGTAGAGCTGGATGAACACAGCAGGCCAAGCAGCATCAGAGGAGCAGGAAGGATGACATTTCGGGGAAGAAGGGTCTAGACCCAAAATGTCAGCATTCCTGTTCCCATGATGCTGCTTGGCCTGCTGTGTTCATCCACCTCTACACCTTGTTATCTCAGATTCTCCAGCATCTGCAGTTCCTGCTATCTCTGCCTCTCATTCCTCGCAGCTGGTCCTTAGCTCTGCAGGTTATACATAGATCTTTCCATTGCTTCTTGTGCTGTGGGTGTTACAGGCTGGGCCAGCATTTATTATCTCTGATTCTGGTCAATTAAGAGTCTCCTGTGGGAGGAAAACAAACATTCTGCTTTCTGAAACTGAATGGGTTTTTAAACACGGTCATTCTTCGACTAGCTGTTTTCTGAATTCAAATGATACCATTAGCCATGGTGAGATTTGAGCCCATGCTCCTAGAACCTCAGGTGGGTGTTCAGGATGACCAGACCAGTGACATTTCCACAAGACACCTCCTCGCTTTATTGAATAAGTTGAAAGTTTCTGCCCTCGCCACCAAAACTGGGCAGCAAATTTCAGACCCCAGCCATCCTCCAGACAAAATTAGTTTTTCCTCATGTCTCCTTTATTGTTCTGTCATTAAACACAACAGCACAGAGTCCGGAAGCAAACCATGGACACTTGCACTGGAAAACCCAAGGCTGCAGGTGGTAGATCTCTGGTATTAAACAAACTGCAAACATTGAGTAGAGTAAAGGGAGAGCACTGGAGATTGTGTTCTACAAAGCAACTTCTCCTCCACATCAAATAGGATTTCTGCTTCTGACTCCAATATATCTGCATTGTATTTGTACTCCAAAGCTCGGCAGTGATTTTAGACAGTAGAGAGTTTCCAGTACTCTTTGGGTGCATTTTTTTTTCAAGTCTCAAACTGCTTTTCTTTCTCTGTCTACTTTACGTCTTTACACCCACCATGTAGCTCCCTGTCTCTCTCTCTCTCTCTCTCTCTGCCTGTTGTATAATAGTGTAGAATCTATTGTCCAGCTCTGCCCCTTGTCCTCAAGCTGTAAGTCTGCCCCTCCCTCTAAATGTCTATCTTTCCCCTCTGTACATGAGCATCACTTTCTCCCTTCTCTGTGTTCTTGTGTGCTTCCACTTGGAGCCAGTCAGCCCCTCAAGACTCCTGCCAATCTGTTAAATCATGACTAATTTGCGTCTTAAATTGAGCCATTTCTCTTGACACTTTTCTCCAAAAAGTTTCTCTCTCTGTTTATTTTCCAAATTGTTTGACTTTTTAGCCCCAAAAAGACACTCTGTTTCTTTCAGAGTTTATCTGTATAGAAGCCCCTTATACTGACCCCTCTTTACATCCTTCCCCTGGTTGTGTGGTTCTCCATCACCGTTTTCATTGAGGTCCATTTGTTTTCACCAACGTCCCATTCTACAGCTGCCCACTTTTACTCCAAATCCCTTTCGTCATCGCCCAATACTGAGTTCCCATCTCACCATGGCCTAGAGACCAATACACATCCCTGCATTGCATCTTAAGCCTCTGTGGCAGCACATTGCTGTTCTCTATTGGGGCAATAAGTGAATTATAACAAGAGAATTCCTCTGTCCACTACTAGCAAATCGAGAGGCTGCTTTCGTCCATGCTATCAGCTCGGCGGGTGTAATGTACACACTGACCAGAAACTGCAGTCTGGGCGATTTTGACAACTGTGGCTGCGATGATTCACAGAATGGGCAACCAGGTAAGAGTTGGACACCAATATTTGGCATGGGTCAAGGGAGAAGCTGTGTTCGGGCAGCACTTGATGGTGCTAATAACCGTGTGCTTGATGTAGGAGGACAGGGCTGGCTGTGGGGAGGCTGCAGTGACAACGTGGGCTTCGGTGAGACGATTTCCAAACAGTTTGTCGACGCATTGGAGACTGGCCAGGACGCCAGAGCCGCCATGAATCTGCACAACAACGAGGCCGGCAGGAAGGTAAAATTCACACATCTTTACTCCCACCATCCCCGCCCCCTGCCGCATAAACACACTCTTAAAATCACAGTTAGGAACAAAATCACACAGAGGGTCGTAAAAATGTTCCACCACCAAACAAGCAGTTCAAGATTGGCTCTGTTCAATGTTGCCTCACTTCCACATGCTAGAAGTTGCCAATGTCTAATAACCAGCAGACACAGATTTAAATGGATTTAAGAAAAGAAAAACTTTATCACACTGCAAATAGTTAGGGGCTGGAAGGCTTTGCCTGAGACTGTGTTGAAACCATGTCCAAAAGATGCATTCTAAATGCACTCGGACTGAGATTTGAAGATGAACAACATGCAAGGTAACTGGGAAAAGGATGGACAATGGTGGAGAATAGCTTCTTCAGAGAATGGGTGCAGGCATGAAATGCCAAATGCCTCCTTTTGCATGGTAATAATTCTGTGATTCTGCAATATTCCTATGCAGGGCCCTGTCCTTTGCCAGCAGAAAAAAACTGCACCTCTCTCAACTAAACAAATAGCTTCGGGGAAGGCCATTTCCTGCATTCCACGGGGTAATACCTTGACCGCATAGAGTCAATTTGTCAACCAATCAGCATCATTTTCTGATGCCTCATATGTTGTTGTTCCTCTTAAGATTAGGTACTCTTGTGAGTCTGTCCTGATGAGTGCAAGGCAAAAATGATCAACAGCACAATAATCTTTGTTTATAATTAGCCTTGAAAGTGGTCTATGTATTTGCCAATTCATCAACGCAAAACTAAATGATGTTGCAATCTGTATATGCATTTCTTTCCTTAAAATGCTTTGTATTTGAGCTTAATGTCCAATCTTTGGAATTATAGAACAACAACTAGTGTGCCAGTGATTGCAATGAACAATGGATTGAATTAATTGACAGCAATACAAAAAAGAGTCTAAATTCTAAACAATTGTGTTTGATCTGTGCATTGCCTGGCTGTCAGTTTATCCAGCTAGCCTTATATAGCATTTATTGGAACAGCATTTATCCAATTTTAGTATTTAGCCAATTTTGCACTTTCCAACTATTATCTAAACGTATTATTCAATCAAAGTACAATTGCTTCAGACACATGCAGAATTGGGTTGGACTCAGTAGATCAGTATTTCAAATTATTCATTATATTGAAAAAGGGTGTTTTCCTACCTGTTTACATTAACAAGTTCCCGATCTCTTCCCATCCTCATCCTTCCCTCACATATATTCAGTAAGCTCCCATTGCATTGCTCCACCACTAATGTAGAAAGTCCGTTCTGGGTATCACCTACAATATATACTACATTAACTCACCAAGGCTACTCTGTCAGCACCCTCCACACCCATGACCTCCATCATCCAGTAGGACCAAGGTTAGCAGATATATAGGAACACACAACACCTGCAAATTTTCCTCCAAGTGATACAAGATCTGACTTGGAACTATAACACTGGTCTTTTGCATTGCTTGGTTAAAAGCCTGGAATTCCCCTCCAAAAAGCACTGTGAGTGTAGTACTTATACCACATAAACTGCATAGGTCAAGAAGGCAGCTCACGACCACTTTCTCAAAGAGAATTAGGGATGGATATCAAATTCAAGTGACACCTGCATCCCATGAGCAAGTAGGATTAACAATTTCTTGTTAATTTTTCTCAGAAAAATTGTAATCAGTCTTTCTTTTGTGTGTACAATGGATCATGATCAGGAAGTATTTTGCTCGTACACGTGAAAATGTCCACATTTGATTCATAGTTTTGTCATTAAAGTTTACATCCTGTGCCTGTCTCAATAACAAACATCTGGCTTACATTTGATAGCAAATTGCTAATCAAAACTAGGAATCCACCGTCAACTCTAACAAAAAGTCTGAAAAAAATCCAAACAGCTTTTGAATAGCACTTTAATCTTTATTTTAGTTCTGCATTCATCTGAGGATAGTAGTAACATTCAACTTCATAATATAATAAAAAATTAATGTTTCTATGAACGATAGTTACATTTTCCAGTTCTGTTCTAACTATTAATAACTCCTGATGAACTGAAATATCATTTAAATTTGGAGAAAAGCTCTGGATTAATAGTGCTGAAATTTCAAATATTCTGTCAAATCATTCTCTTCAACTGGACTAAGTACTTAGTACGGCATCTGAAAGTGAGAGTTGAAATATGCTTGTCTGTCTGGAATCAACCGAATCAAAAGTACTAACATCGCAGTGTGTGCAAAGCTAATCTCAGTCATGATGACCCGGAAACAATAATTTATTATTTTAAAAACCCGTCTAGTTTGACATGCCCTTCGGAAAGGAAATCTGTCATTTTTACCTGGTCTGGCCTACAGGTGACTCCACATCTACAGTAAGGTTGGTGGTTCTTACCACTTTCAAGGGCAATTAGAGACGGGGCAGTAACTGATAGCGTTGACAGTGATAGTGCGTAAAATTACAGGAACAATTCTAATAGTGGTTTGCATTTTTAAAACTCTTCAGTGGCTGTAAGATGTACTGAGGTAATGAAATGTGCTATATAAACGCATATTTAAAAATCTGATGAAAAGATAAGATCTTGCCCATTCCCTAATTGCCCAGAGGGCAGTTAAGACTCAACCACATTGCTGTGGGTCTGGAGTCACATGTAGGCCAGACCAGGTAAGGATGGCAGTTTCCTTCCCGCATGGGCATTAGTGATGGACTTTTTTTCCATAATCGATAATGGTTTAATGATTCTTAATTCCACATTCTCATTTAATTCAACCTCCACCATTTGCTGTGGCGTGTTTCGAACATCTGCAGTGGCCAGATTCGGACCTAGGTCCCAGAACATGACACGGGTCTCTGGCATAATCGTCTGGCGATAATATCACGGCCCTGTTTCTACAATATACATAAAATGCATTTACTGAGCAGAGGGTAAAATGTAACACTTTTGTTGCTCAGGCAGTCAAAGGCACAATGAAGCGAACCTGTAAGTGTCACGGCGTATCTGGGAGCTGTACGACACAGACCTGTTGGCTGCAGCTCCCTGAATTCCGAGAGGTGGGCAACTACCTGAAGGAGAAGTATCACACGGCGCTGAAGATTGACCTGCTGAAAGGAGCAGGCAACAGCGCGGCCAGCAGAGGAGCGATCGCCGAGACCTTCAGCTCCATCTCCAAGAAGGAGCTGGTGCACCTGGAGGACTCGCCTGACTACTGCCTGGAGAACAAGACCCTGGGGCTGCAGGGAACGGAAGGCAGGGAGTGCGTGAGGAAGGGGAAGCTGCTCAGCAAGTGGGAGAAGCGAAGCTGCAAGAGGCTGTGCGGGGACTGTGGCCTGGCCGTGGGCGAGAGGCGAGCCCAGATGATGAGCAGCTGCAACTGCAAATTCCACTGGTGTTGCGCCGTCAAGTGTGAACAATGCCGGAAAACCATCACCAAATACTACTGCGTCAGAAAGGACAAGAGATTCCGGAACGAGAGCGCCTCCAAGAGGAAGGAAGGGAGGCTTGGACTGAGGCACTAAGGCCATTCTCTCGAACTGACCAGTGACAATGCAAACAAAGACGATTAAACAACAGGGCCGACCCTCCTTTGGTCTCAAATTGGCCGGCGTTAGCAAAGTGAGAAGTAGATGTTTTTTAAAAAAAGAGGCGCTGTGTTCCCTTTGAGAAGTTGGACAGATTGCTTTCAGTCAATATAACATTATTCCTCTCGTTTTTGAAATGTTGCAAACTATCACCACCCCTCAGAGACCAGCAACCTGTAAGTATCACAGTACAGTTACTGCTGATGTTCTGGGTTTATGGGAGCCTGCATTTCAGACCAAGAGTAAAGTGGCATTTCAAGTGATCATCTAAATACTGGTTGGCATGGATGAGTAAGGCCAAAGGGCCTGTTTCAATGTTGTATAACTCTGTGACTTGTTAAATGTTGTGATGGGTCCTGCCTGTATCGCTCTTTCAGTCAGGAAGTTCCAGACACTCCCCACGCTCTGGATGAAAAAATTCTACATTAAATCCCTTATTGTCCTTCACCTTAAATCTGTACCCAAGTTTATTGATCACTCTACAGAGGGGAAAAGTCCCTTCTTATCCACCCCAATTGATGCCCCATGTAACTTTGTACACCTCAATTAGGTCTGCTGCCGGCCTCCTCTGCTCAAAGGAAAATAACTTCAGCTTGTCTAATCCCTGTTCATAGCTCTTCAGGTTTATTTCCCTCGTCAAAAGTATGCACAAAGCCCCCAGAACATGGCAAAGTGCACTGCTGCCATTGAAGTGTTCTTCTGGAAAGTCTAACCCTGTTAAATCAAAATGCCACCCAGCAGTCCAGGCAAGGGAGCATGATTTTTGCCCAAGTCCTCTGCCAGTGCCACCTACTGTGGACATAGGGCATAGTATTGCAGTGGTGAATGTGATCCATCAAGGTCAAAGTGTCTGTTGAATCTCTCTCCAGCAATACACCAACTGAAATTGTGTCAGTCTCGTCAAATAAAATATGTGGGTCCCTCTGATGTCCCCGAATGATAAAGTGGATCAGAGGAATTTGCACTCTTCTGTCTTGAAGCAGTATTTTGGAGGCTGCTGTCTGAAATCATTATGTGCTACAGCATCACTGGGTGGACAATGCATTTTGAGAATCTCGGAATTGTCTCATTGTTCCAGAATTCACAGAATGCAGGAATTAGACTCAGCTGGGCCAGGGAGTGGTACAATTCTCACAAAATGCCCAACCGTTAAACTGATTAGAGTGATGAATGTGCCTGTAATATCCTGGCATGTCATAGGAATGGATGATGCTTCCTGTCACCAAGACACACTGAGGACATGCCCCCACTACCCATCAGATTGAGCTTCCACTCCAGGCAGGGCCCCGATTCAGAAAGGCATCTTGCAAGGCAGCATGAATGCCATTCTGAAGAGGTTTCTTCTCTGTTGACCATTCTGTTTTTAAGTACTGTATCCCTTTATGGGATAGGGACATTCTTGGCAATGCCAGTGTTTAATGCCCATCCCTAATTTCTCTTGAACTGAGGGGCTTGCTATGCCATTTCAGAGGGCACTCAAAAGTCAGCCACATGGCTGTGGGTCTGCAATCACATGTAGGCCGGACTGAGTAAGGACGACAGATTTCTTTTGTTTAGTCAACTAGAAGGGGTTTTCACAGCAGTAAACAGCCATTGGCCCAGTGAGGGCAGCATATGTCCTTCACTAAAGGGCATTCACTGGAGGTCATTCTTATTTGTTTTTTTTCCCATTGGTAGGATTGAAGTAGTGAGAGAATGCAGACCTGGTAATAGGGCATGAAGTGAACAGTTGCAAAAAGGAACTTAGTTGTTCTCATTTAAAAAAAGCACAAAGGACACCCAGGAGTATAAATCAGCCATTCAGCCCCTCAAACATATTCCACAACTTGCTCTGGCCGTGACATTGATTAAACTTCATCTGAAGCCCCTTGGTTTTAATTCACGCCCTTGGCTAATAATTTCTGTCCCCAAAAAATAAAATAGAGCAGATGCTGGCAATCTTCAATAAGCAGTCGAGAAGCTCAGCAGGTCTGGCAGTGTCCATGCAGAGAGAAAGAGAGGGTTAGAGACAAGAATGAAGAAGAGTCACACTGGACTCGAATTGTTAACTCTGTTCCTGTCTACACAGATGCTGCCAGACCTGCTGAGTTTCTTCAGCATTCTCTGTTCTTGATTCAACTCTCTATCCCAGTTTTCACTGGAACCCCAGCCACAACCATGTGTTGTCTGGGAGAAGCCACTACTATACCCACATGCTGTATGAAGAAAAGGGGGGATGGGATGGGCACAGGGGCAGAGAGCTTTCTGTCTGTGCTCGGGGTGGGTGAAATTGTTGGATAACAAGGGAACTGAATTTCAACTTACATGAACCTGCAGTCAATCAGGAGGGGGGGTCTCCAGTTGAATGGGTTAGGAGTGGTGTAGTGGTAGCGTCCATAGCTCAGGGCTAGGAGTCATGGGTTCAAGTCCCACCAGCTTCAGAGGTGTGTTACAGCAATCTGAACAGGCTGCTTGGAAATTATGTACAGCAGCTCAGATCGGAACAGCACAATGCAGCTGTCAGACTGATGAATAGATTTTGATGCATTTTTGTTGGCTAATGTCACCATGGGACAGAAAGCAAAGACAGGTCAATAGCATTGAGCTACAAATCAGCTGGTATGTTATAAGTCATTTCTAATCAACTTTTTTTCGAGACAGTGCATTCTGGTCTGAACTCGGGCCTCCTAGCTCAGAGGCAGAGACGCTACCACTGCGCCATAAGAGCGCTATCATTAGATGTGACATTGGGGTTCTAAGGGCTTAAACCTGACTTCCACCCGTCCAGATGATGGATAGTTACAGATCACACTCTTCAGACAGAATCTCAAACGTACAACTCCGAGTGATCCGCCCGGCGGTGTTAAAATGGAACCGGGAGCACGATGCAAGTTAAAGGGTGGGTTATCTGTAGATGTTATCCTGTGTCTGACAACATTAATAAGCGGAGGTTCCTCCCCCTCCAACAGTAAAGGGCTATTTAATTGTTGTATAATGTCCAGGAACATGAAGCACTTTGTACAAGGTTAATTTATTGCACCGTTATCCAGACTTTTGACGTTCTGAAATCCTTTCGATTCTCGACGTTAGTTTTGTTGTTGTAATGTATAGACGTTGTGCTGTTTTGAAACTCAAAAGATAATTTAGATTCTTGTTTCCTTTTGGAACACATGACCTGGTCTCCTCAATCTTTCGCTCCGGTCCTTCTGTAAATTTTAACAGTGTAATGTAAGAGAAGTTGTTGGCGCGGAATATTTGAGTTGATGGACCGTGGTTTTCCCGTTTATAGTTATCTAACGGCGGCTCTCGCTAAACCAGCAGGTCAATTATCTAAATCCAATTGTAATCTTCATTTTGTTTGTATTTCCCAATAAAGCAAGACAAATTGAATTCAGGAACATACTAAATCGTTAATATCAGCTCTTTAAGTTATCCAATGTTACTTAAAACCATCGCCATTAAAACCCGTACTTTCAAAATAATGTCACAGTACTGACTGTGGTGGCATTACTTACTGGAGTAATTCGATTATGAGCACTCGTCATTTTTTTTGTTGTAACGAGGTTGTTTCCTCCCAAGGTGTTTATAAAGTATTTTGGGCTACTTAGCGGTGTAATAATTTAGGAGGAGAAAATTATTACAGATGCTGGAATCTGAACTGAAAACAACAAATGCTGAAAACCACAGCGGATCAGGCAGCATCACAACTTGAGCGTGTGCACATGATAGAAACAAAATCCAAACGGGACATGAAAGTATAATTCATAAGGTTTGGCGCATTTGGAATTCTCAACGTCTTTTTGTGATTCAGAACTCTTTTTTTTTCAAAAGTTGCCCTTTCGTTTTCCCTGCCGCCGTTTGTAACTAGTTTCAGAAACTGAGATAGTTTTAAAAATCACTTACACAGCACTAGCGCCGTTAGCTTTGGAGAAGGTAGTGAAATGGGATTTTATAGAGTTTATAGTAATATACAGTTTATATATGTTAACGTTGCACAAAGACTTTATGATCGCTGTGCATATTCTCCCAAGCGTTTTTTTTCACGCAGGGACAAACATTTTATATTTACATATACACACATCTATTTTAAAAATCTACACTGACAGACATGAACACATAATGTATCTACACAAACATTTTTATCATGCCGAAAGCAGTTGTAATTTACTCCATGTTGAACATTTATATTACCGCACATTGTGATACTTTTGAGAAGTTTCACGCAATTTCAGTACATTTCATTTTACATTGGGGCATGAAATTGAATTCCGTTCTCGGTATGTTGTCCAATTCAATTTAAATATCGGAGGTGTGAGTTTTAAAATAAATGCAGTTGGAAGAGATTTATGACTGCATGCTTTTGACTGGGATCGCTCCTTTTGCAGTTTGACTTAAGGGTTTTGCAGTTGTAATAAGTACCTAACTAGCCAATGCTCGCAAAAGGGATGCAAGTGTAAAGAGTTCAGGCCGGAATATACTGTCTCCAACACACCCACTTCCAGCCACAGAAACGTCAAGTTATACTGAACGAAGAGAAGATAGTTTTCGAAGTCCCTAAACTAAAACTTTCGGCTTTGCTGTGGATTATATTTCAAATGTATTTCCTTCACCCGTTAATAATGACCGCCGTCCCGTTAATTCAGGATTAATTCCCCAGGAAATAACCTCTTTTCGGGTGAATCAAAACTGTCTCTCTCTCTCACGCACACACCCCTTCTTTCGATAGAAAAAATTCGGATTTAGTCACTGGCCGCACTGAGTTCAACTCATTTTCTCGGGCGGGTTTATTCATAATTTTCCCGTTTCAAACACTTCCTCGGGATAGAATTTTAAATCCAGCTGTAAAAATGCTTCGGTACATTTCTGTTTTACCCCCGTCGCCCCAATTGGGACGTTTCCTAATCCATCAAACTGTATTTAAGTGCGCCTTGTTTCAGGTATATTCCAAGAATATTTTATGTACGTTTTATTGTAAGTGCATTTTATTTTAAGTACATTTTCTTTAAATGCACATCTCTGATGCAACAATATTTCTGTCTGATTCAAAATATTAACGAACAACAAACAAAAACGGATGTTTCCAGTTTTTTGCCCCAGTTCCTACAATCACTCCTACCTGCCTGTGGAGATTTTGTTTCGACATTAATAAAATGGACCTATAGACTGTTAGCAATCAGCCTTTGCCCGCTCCCAATTTGCTCACGCCCAGCTCCCCTTCCCTACAATTACTCCCTTTCCGATTTTTAAAATCCAATTTCCTTCTGGAAAGTTGTTCTTGAATCTCATGCCGTCACACTCTCCGACAGGCCGCTCATAATCAGAACGGGAGTAAAAGCGGATACTGGAGATCTGAGACAAACACAGAAAGTGCTGGAGAAACTCAGCAAGCCAGGCAGGGTCTGTGCATTAGCATTTGGAGTGCGGTGTGACTTTTTCAGTCTGGATTTCCTGATGAACACGCTCCGTCGGTGTGTGTGTGTGTGAGAGAGACAATTAACTGCACAGAAAGAGCCCATAGGCACGTGCTGGGCACATATTGAGAGAGATAGAAGAACGCAGCTCGGAATAAGTCATACTAGGCTCGAAATATTAACTTTATTCCTCCGTTCGCAGATGCTGCCGCACCTGCTGAGTTCCTCCAGCATTTTCTGTTTGTTCCCGGCCAGAAGTGAATGAAAATCGCATCCACTTTCCTCTGTTTTTCAAATGGAGCTATCCATCCGATTTTGGTCCATTCAGCCGGTGTGGGTGTCCCTGGCAAAGTGTTTATCCCTAACTGCTCTTGACTGGTGGCTGGGCCATTTCAGGGGGCTAGCTTACAACCAGTCGCACCGTGAGGGGGACGGAGTCAAATGAGGCCAGGTGAGGAAGGCGATTTCCGCCCATTGTGACCGAGACGGAGAGATTCTCAGCGTTGCATTTATCACATTTAAACTCCATAAATTGCCCTGTTGGTATTTGAATCCTTAATGCCCATAGCGTTGACCCCAGACTAATGTTGGTTAGTCCCAAATCCAATGTGTTCATCTCGCTGTCTGAGCACCTTCCTCGTTCCACTACCTGCTCTGTGTAGTATGATCTGCCTATATTGCACGCAAAACAAAACTTTTCACTCTACCTGGGTACACGTGACAGTAATAAATCAAATCAGACGTCTCTCAGCCTTTGGTGAGACTTCCTCAGAGTCACTCGACCCGAAACGTTAACTCTGATTTCTTTCCACAGATGCTACCAGACCTGCTGAGCTTTTCCAGCAATTTCTGCTCATGTTTCTGATTTCCAGCATCCGCGGTTCTTTCGGCTTTTCCCTTGCATTACGATTTTCCTCTGTTCTGCAACACCCCACCCCCAGCCCCACTCTCACACTCTGGATGTTCCGAGGTATATGTGTTTACCTGCACAGAAAAGAGCTCACAGACACGCCCTGAACACAGATGCCAATGTGGTTGATTCGTAGCTCCCCCCCCCCCCCCCGCTTCCCGGGACAATTATACAGGGGTGATAAATGCAGCCCGTGGTGCCCCTCATTCTCGTGAATGAATAAGAAGGAAGCTGGCATGAGGGACAGACTGGGAGAGGGGGTGGGGTTCCTCGGTGAGGGGACACAGGAGGAGAGGGCAGTCAGCAAGAAGACCACTCCCAGTGCCTCATCTCCCTCAATGTTATACCTTACCTCCAGGACATTGATCCTCCTCGGATCGGTTTGTATGGGGTGAGATCTCAAGACTGCTATCAACAGTGCCCCCCCCCCGCACCCCCGTCAGCCCGTACGGACAGTCATCTGAAAACAAACGGAGAAACAGTAAGAGAGGGTGGACCCATCTCTGCGTTGATTCCGCCTCTTTCCCCGACCTTTCACCAAGATTCTGTTTCTTGTTTGCTGTTTGTTTCGAGTTCATGATCTATCGGACACCGAGACAGGCTCGCTGAAGGAAAATCCCAGCCCCAGTTAGGGTGTGAGGCTTTGTTCAGTGCAAATGCCCAGCTCCAAAGATGCTGCAGCCGGTCAGGTTAGCAGTACCTGGGCACATAGGGGCTGGAATGTTTACGTACAGCGGGCGTTGGACTGAGAATGCACAGAGCCAGGCGGCAGCACCGAGCGGACACTTCAGGCTCGGTACACGCTCACACTGAAGTGGTTGGGGACGTGTGAAACCCAAAAGGCTCTCTCTTATCAGCTCAGTCTGATTCTTCTAACCCCCACATGGGAGTCTCCTCCTCGTAAATTCAGAAAGATTAGACCCCGGGGCCGCCTGTAAGGCAGACATCTGGCCTGCCAGTGCAATTTTGCACGTAATGACACAACTAATGACATTCACTCCTGCGGGAGATGGCTTCAAATGGACTATTGCTTCTGCTTTTCCCCGCTCAGTTCCTGCCTTTTGTTTTGGTGGGGGAGATGTCAAGGAATAGAGTGCAGCGAAATATGTTGAAGGTTGGAGGACCGTCAATAGGGGTGTAAAACAATCTAAACAAATAGCGTTTACAGAGACAGGAGGAACTGCAGATGCTGGAGAATCTGAGATTCTTTTTTTTTCCTGAAGGGTCGAAGCCCGAAACGCCAGCCTTCCTGCTCTTCTGATGCTGCTTGGCCTACTGTGTTCATCCAGGTCCACACCTTGTTATCTCACCGGTTACAGAGAACTGGGTTCCAGTTTCCTCATCGGACCCTGGAGCTCCCAATCTAATTGGTCATATTAGCATGTACTATGCAAATTGTATTCCCATTGTACCATCCTTAATCTCCATGGAATACTTCAACATTAGTGCGATTTCGAGTTGCTTTACTGTATAATGCAAGTTTAATTAACTTCTGTGAGGATTTAAACATTAAACAAGCAGGCAAGACGTATCCTGCGTTTGCTTCATTTTGCATGCAAATCCCTTTTCCACGCTACCTTAGATCTCCCCCTTAAAGTTTGGGAAAATGTAGGAGACACGCACATTTCTTGCCCTGCGCCACTGCTCTTTCACTCATCAAGGCTCCCTTTATTGACATGACAATGACTGGAGACTTAAATCAGCTTCCAATCCGCAGCTGGTGAACAATGTGATCTCCTCTCTCTTTCAACGAGCTGCTTGCTTGAAAGGATTTGGGAAAGGTATTTGCATAGTCTCACACTGTTCGCTGAATAGAAGTTAGTGCAAGTATTATACCCGAACAAGTGGCTTTATCAACAAATGCTTGCAAACAACCTCAAAACACACACGATCATTAAACTCAACCGAAAGAGACGCGATGTTATCCCATCAAGTATTAAAGTTCCGTTCACCTCTCTCAGGATACTTTTTGCCCACAGTTCCAAAAGTTGAGACGATTTCTTCTGGGAAGGGGGGGTGCTACTTTTTTTTCTCTATTCTTGGTCTGTTATGCGATCGAATGCAAATTTTAAGCTGATTTTTTTTTAAATTCCGGCAACTTTGAAGGGAAAATGGACAATTTATATCACTGCACAAATGGTAGCTTTGAATTTCTGGTCTTGAGTTTATGTTAACCCTTGGACAAGAGATGCGCACTTTAATCCCAGGCCCCTCGCCTTTCCGCTCCTACTCATCTGACTCTTATTTAAATGCTTTTAAAATCCCTGCCTCATTGCTCACTTGCTGTAAGCAAAGCACTCCATAGCCTGGTAACTGTGTTTGTGCATACGAGAGGAGAGATTTAAATCCTCGCCTCTTCTCTCTCAGGTGTGACCACATTAATGATATATTTCTTTAGAGTTCCCTCAATTTCTAAAGGGTTGCCAGACAAGGAAAGGCTGTGAAGTGCCAGGTGAAGGTTAGCAGTTTATTAATTTTCAGAACTTTCCTGTGGCAGAGTTACTGCATTCTGTGTCCAATCTTCACACAGGTTTGAATTTAACCCAGAGCCAGATCTGCTTTCCCTGTTGACAGTAAACAGTAAACTGGATTTACAAGGGAGTTCAGAAGCACATTTTGATGCAGTTATTGCATTCAGATTTGTGTCAAACCATCATGGTTTCTTTTTCGGAGATTGTAGGAACTGCAGATGCTGGAGAATCTGAGATTCATTTTTTTCTGAAGATGGGTCTAGGCCCCAAACCTCAGCCTTCCTGCTCCCTCTGGTGTTGCTTGGCCTGCTGTGTTCATCCAGCTCTGCATCTTGGTATCTCATGGATTCTTTTCTCCTTTAGTCATTGGCAAGGCCCACATTGCTTGCCAATCCCTATTTGCCCTTGAACTGAGTGCATTGCCACAACATTTCAAAGGGCAATTAAAAATCAACCAGGTTGCTGTGGATGCAGAGTGTGTAAGTCAGACCACATAAAGGCAGGGGATAACACCAAAAGAGATAGGAAAAGGAGTGGGCCATTCAGACCCTCAAGCCTGTTCCACCATTCAATAGGATCATGTTCCTGACAGTGATAATGGGAACTGCAGATGCTGGAGAATCCAAGATAATAAAATGTGAGGCTGGATGAACACAGCAGGCCCAGCAGCATCTCAGGAGCACAAAAGCTGACGTTTCGGGCCTAGACCCTTCATCAGAGAGGGGGATGGGGAGAGGGAACTGGAATAAATAGGGAGAGAGGGGGAGGCGGACCGAAGATGGAGAGAAAAGAAGATAGGTGGAGAGGAGAGTATAGGTGGGGAGGTAGGGAGGGGATAGGTCAGTCCAGGGAAGACGGACAGGTCAAGGAGGTGGGATGAGGCCAGTAGGTAGGAGATGGAGGTGTGGCTTGGGGTGGGAGGAAGGGATGGGTGAGAGGAAGAACAGGTTAGGGAGGCAGAGACAGGTTGGACTGGTTTTGGGATGCAGTGGGTGGAGGGTAAGAGCTGGGCTGGTTGTGTGGTGCAGTGGGGGGAGGGGACGAACTGGGCTGGTTTAGGGATGCGGTGGGGGAAGGGGAGATTTTGAAGCTGGTGAAGTCCACATTGATACCATTGGGCTGCAGGGTTCCCAAGCGGTCAAGCGGAATATGAGTTGCAGTTCCTGCAACCTTCGGGTGGCATCATTGTGGCACTGCAGGAGGCCCATGATGGACATGTCATCTAAAGAATGGGAGGGGGAGTGGAAATGGTTTGCGACTGGGAGGTGCAGTTGTTTATTGCGAACCGAGCGGAGGTGTTCTGCAAAGCAGTCCCCAAGCCTCCGCTTGGTTTCCCCAATGTAGAGGAAGCCACACCGGGTACAGTGGATGCAGTATACCACATTGGCAGATGTGCAGGTGAACCTCTGCTTAATGTGGAAAGTCATCTTGGGGCCTGGGTTAGGGGTGAGGGAGGAGGTGTGGGGGCAAGTGTAGCATTTCCTGCGGTTGCAGGGGAAGGTGCCGGGTGTGGTGGGGTTGGAGGGCAGTGTGGAGCGAACAAGGGAGTAACGGAGAGAGTGGTCTCTCCGGAAAGCAGACAGGGGTGGGGATGGAAAAATGTCTTGGGTGGTGGGGTCGGATTGTAGATGGCGGAAGTGTCGGAAGATGATGCGTTGTATCCGGAGGTTGGTGGGGTGGTGTGTGAGAACGAGGGGGATCCTCTTTGGGCGGTTATCGCTGGGGCGGGGTGTGAGGGATGTGTTGCAGGAAATGTGGGAGACGCGGTCAAGGGCGTTCTCGACCACTGTGGGGGGAAAGTTGCGGTCCTTGAAGAACTTGGACATCTGGGATGTGCGGGAGTGGAATGCCTCATCTTGGGAGCAGATGCGGCGGAGGCGGAGGAATTGGGAATAGGGGCTGGACTTTTTGCAGGAGGGTGGGTGGGAGGAGGTGTATTCTAGGTAGCTGTGGGAGTCGGTGGGCTTGAAATGGACATCAGTTGCAAGCTGGTTGCCTGAGATGGAGACTGAGAGATCCAGAAAGGTGAGGGATGTGCTGGAGATGGCCCAGGTGAACTGAAGGTTGGGGTGGAAGGTGTTGGTGAAGTGGATGAACTGTTCGAGCTCCTCTGGGGAGCAAGAGGCGGCGCCGATAGAGTCATCAATGTAACGGAGGAAGAGGTGGGGTTTGGGGCCTGTGTAGGTGCGGAAGAGGGACTGTTCCACGTGACCGACAAAGAGGCAGGCATAGCTGGGGCCCATGTGGGTGCCCATGGCCACCCCCTTAGTCTGTAGGAAGTGGGAGGAGTCGAAAGAGAAGTTGTTGAGGGTGAGGACGAGTTCGGCTAGGCGGATGAGGGTGTCGGTGGAGGGGGACTGGTCGGGCCTGCGGGACAGGACATTTTTCCATCCCCACCCCTGTCTGCTTTCCGGAGAGACCACTCTCTCCGTGACTCCCTTGTTCGCTCCACACTGCCCTCCAACCCCACCACACCCGGTACCTTCCCCTGCAACCACAGGAAATGCTACACTTGCCCCCACACCTCCTCCCTCACCCCTATCCCAGGCCCCAAGATGACTTTCCACATTTAGCAGAGGTTCACCTGCACATCTGCCAACGTGGTATACTGCATCCACTGTACCCGGTGTGGTTACCTCTATATTGGGGAAACCAAGCGGAGGCTTGGGGACTGCTTTGCAGATCACCTCCACTCGGTTCGCAATAAACAACTGCACCTCCCAGTCGCAAACCATTTCCACTCCCCCTCCCATTCTTTAGATGACATGTCCATCATGGGCCTCCTGCAGTGCCACAATGATGCCACCCGAAGGTTGCAGGAACAGCAACTCATATTCCGCTTGGGAACCCTGCAGCCCCATGGTATCAATGTGGACTTCACCAGCTTCAACATCTCCCCTTCCCCCACCGCATCCCAAAACCAGCCCAGTTCGTCCCCTCCCCCCACTGCACCACACAACCAGCCCAGCTCTTCCCCACCACCCACTGCATCCCAAAACCAGTCCAACCTGTCTCTGCCTCCCTAACCTGTTCTTCCTCTCACCCATCCCTTCCTCCCACCCCAAGCCGCACCTCCATCTCCTACCTACTAACCTCATCCCACCTCCTTGACCTGTCCGTCTTCCCTGGACTGACCTAGCCCCTCCCTACCTCCCCACCTATACTCTCCTCTCCACCTATCTTCTTTTCTCTCCATCTTCGGTCCGCCTCCCCCTCTCTCCCTATTTATTCCAGAACCCTCACCCCATCCCCCTCTCTGAGGAAGGGTCTAGGCCCGAAACGTCAGCTTTTGTGCTCCTGAGATGCTGCTGGGCCTGCTGTGTTCATCCAGCCTCACATTTTATTATCATATTCCTGACAACCACTTTCCCACCCTTTTCCTGGATCCCTTGACTCCCAACTGATCAAGAACTATCTGTCTCAGCCTTAGATGTACATAAGGACAGTGCCCTCACAGATGTCTCTGGCAAGAAGTTCCAAAGACTCCCAAACATCTGAGAGAAGAAATTCCTCCTCATCTCAGTCTTAAAGGGGGCACAGTGGCTCAGTGGTTAGCACTGCAGCCTCACAGCACCAGGGACCCGGGTTCGATTCCAGCTTCAGGTGACTATCTGTGTGGAGCTTGCACATTCTTCCCGAGTCTGCATGGGTTTCCTCCGGGTGCTCCGGTTTCCTCCCACAGTCCAAAGATGTGCAGGCTAGGTGGATCGGCCATGCTAAATTGCCCATAGTGTTCAGGGGTGTGTAGGTTATGGGGGGATGGGTCTGAGTGGGATGCTTCAAGTGGCGGTGTGGACTTGTTGGGCCGAAGGGCCTGTTTCCACACTATAGGGAATCTAATCTAATCAAAGGTACCCCCTCATTCTGAGACTGTGTCCTCTGGTCCTAGACTCTCCCATGTGGGGAAACATCCTCTCAGCATTTACTCTGTCAAACCCCTTTAGAATTCCATATGTTTCAATGAGATCGCCTCTCATTCTTCTCAACTCCAGTGAGTAGAGTCCCAACCTGAGATTCTGAGGAGAGAAATTAGGAAATTATAAATTAAAGAGGGTCCTCAAGTGTAGTAATATCTGGATTACACATGGTGCTACGAGCTAGTAAAGGTAGGAATTGGAGGATAGAGTAGATGCATGCATGGCTGAGGAGCTGGTGTAGGAGAGAAGAATTCACATTTTTGGATCTTTGGAATCTCTTCTGGGGTAGAGGTGACATGTATAAGAAGGATGGATTGTACCTGAATTGAAAGGGAACTAGTATACTGGTGAGAAGATTTGCTACTGCTGCTTGGGAGGATTTAAACTCGTAAGGTACGGGGTCGGGACATAGTGAGGAAGGAGATCAGTCTGAGACTAGGACAGTTGGGAAAAGGAGCCAGTCAAACAGTTAGGGCAGGCAGGAACAAAGCAGAGAACGATGTAGGACTGACAAATTAAACTGCATTTATTTCAATGCAAGAGGGCTGATAGGTAAGGCCAATGAACTCAGGGCGTGATAGGTACATGGGACTGGGATATTATAGCCATTACAGAAATGTGACTAAGGGAGGGACAGGACTGGCAGCTTAATGTGCTGGGGTGCAGGTGCTTTAGGTGAGGCAGAGGAGGAGTAAAGATGGGAGAGGAGTTGCATTTTTGATTAAGGGGAGAATCATAGCAGGAGTCATAGACAAAATACCTGAGGGATCATCCAGTGAGGCTTTGTAGTTGGAGCTATGAAATAAGAAGGGGATAGTGACATTATCGGGGTTGTACTATAGGCCCCCAAGTAGTCAATGAGAATTAGTGGAACAAATTTGTTGGGGCACTGGGGAGACTTACAGGAGCAATAGAGTTGTCATGGTAGGGGATTTTAATTTTCCTAACACAGACTGATACTGCCATAGTGTTAAGGGCTTAGATGGGGCAGAGTTTGTTATTGTATTCAGGAAAATTTCCTCAAGCAGTATATAGAGGGTCCTACTTGGGAAGAGGCAAAACCCGAGCTACTCTAGGGAAATAGGGCAGGGCAAGGTGACTGAGGTGACAGTGAGGGAGCACTTTGGGACTAGGACCATAGTTCTATTAATTTTAAAACAGTAATGGAGAAGGACAAAACTGGTTCACAAGTTCAAGTTCTAAATTGGGGCAAGGCGAATTTTGATTGAATTAGACAGGAACTTGCAGGGCTCGATTGGAGCAGTTTGTTTGCAGGCAAAGGAACCTCTGGCAAGTGGGAAGCCTTTAAAAGTGTGATAGCTAGAGTTCAAGGTCTATATGTTTCTGTGAGAGTGAAGGGCAAGGTTGGCAGGAGGAGGCAACCCTGGATGACAAGACAAAAGAAGCCATGGTTTAGGTATGGGTACATGGAGCTGGGATCAAGGGAATGCTTAGAGGTATATAAGGGATATGGGAGTTTACTGAAGAAAGAAATCAGGAGGGTGAAACGGGGTATGAGATAGCTTTGATTGAGAAGATCAGGGGGAATCCAAAGAGATTCTTTAAGTGTATTAAAGGAAAAAGAATAACTAGAGAGACAATAGGACACCTCAAGGACCAAAGTAGATATGTACATGTGGAGCCCCAGGAAATGGGTGAGGTCCTTGATGAATATTTCTCCTCTGAGCTTATTGTGGAGAAAGATATGAAGACTTGGGAACTTGGAGAAGTTAGTGGCGATAAGGGACAGTCCATTGAGGTGGTGTTGGAAGTATTAGAATGTATGAAGATGGATAAATCTCCTTGTCCTGATCAGATATATGCAAGAACCCTGAAAGAGGCTAGAGAAGAAATTTTGGGGGCCCTGGCTGGTATCATCGTTAGCCATGAGTGAGGTGCTGGAAGACTGGAGGGTAGCAAATGTTGTACCCTTACTCAAAAAAAACTGCAAAGAAATACCTGGGAATTAGAGATCTATAAACCTAAAACTCTGTGGTTGGTAGATTACTTAAGATTCTGAGAGATGAGATATACATGCATTTGGAAAGGCAGGGTGTGATTAGGAGTTGTCAACATCGCTTAGAGCATGGGAGATCATGCCTCACAAATTTGAGTTCTTTGGTGGTGACCAGGAAGGTTGATGAGGGCAGGGTGGTAGATGTAGTGTATATGGATTTCAGTAAGGCCTTTGAGAAGATCCCATGTGGTAGGCTGCTTTGGAAGATTAGATTACGTGGAATCCGGGGGAGCTGGCAGATTGGATACACACTTGGCTCGATGGTAGGAAGCAGAGAGTAATAGTGGAAGGATGCTTGTCAGACTGGAGGCCTGTGACTAGTGGTGTGCCTTGGGGTCGATGCTAGGCCCATTTTTGTTTGTTTTCTGTATCAGTAATTTGGTTGAGAATGTACAAGGCAAGATTAGTGAGTTTGTGAATGACACTAGAATAGGTGGTATCACGGACAATGAGGAAGGTTATCAGAAATTGCAGCAGGATTTTGATCAGCTGCGGAAGTGGGTTGAGAAATGGCAAATGGAGTTTAATATAGATAAGTGTGAGGTGTTGCATTTTGTAAAGTCAAATCAAGGTAGGAGTTTCATGGTGAATGGTAGGCCCTTAAGGAGTGTAGCGGAACAGCGAGACCTTGGAGTTCAGGTGCATGGCTGTCTGAAACTTGAGTCACAGGTAGCCAGGGCAGTGAAGAAGGCTTTAGGCACACTGGCCTTCATCAGTCAGGGCATTGAGTACACAAGTTGGGAAGTCATGTTGCAGTTGTACAGGATATTGGTGAGGCTGCACTTGAAGTATTGTGATCAGAGATAATGGGAACTGCAGATGCTGGAGAATCCAAGATAACAAAGTGTGAAGCTGAATGAACACAGCAGGCCAAGCAGCATCTCAGGAGCACAAAAGCTGACGTTTCGGGCCTAGACCCTTCATCAGAGAGGGGGATGGGGAGAGGGAACTGGAATAAATAGGGAGAGAGGAGGAGGCGGACCAAGGATGGACAAAGGAGAAGATAGGTGGAGAGGAGAGTATAGGTGGGGAGGTGATAGGTCAGTCCGGGGAGGACGGACAGGTCAAGGAGGCAGGATGACGTTGGTAGGTGGGAAATGGAGGTGCAGCTTGAGGTGGGAGGAGGGGATAGGTGAGAGGAAGAACAGGTTAGGGAGGCGAGGACGAGCAGGGCTGGTTTTGTGATGCAGTGGGGGAAGGGGATGAGCTGGGCTGGTTTTGGGATGCAGTGGGGGGAGGGGATGAGCTGGGCTGGTTTTGGGATGCAGTGGGGGGAGGGGATGAGCTGGGCTGGTTTTGGGATGCGGTGGGGGGAGGGGATGAGCTGGGCTGGTTTTGGGATGCAGTGGGGGGAGGGGATGAGCTGGGCTGGTTTTGGGATGCGGTGGGGGTAGGGGAAATTTTGAAGCTTGTGAAGTCCACATGGATACCATTGGGCTGCAGGGTTCCCAAGCGGAATATGAGTTGCTGTTCCTGCAACCTTCGGGTGGCATCATTGTGGCACTGCAGGAGGCCCATGATGGACTCCCCCTCCCATTCCTTAGACGACATGTCCATCGTGAAGGAGCAGGTAGGTGGAGACAAGACGGATATATTTTCAAGTCAGGATGGCTACTGGCTCAGAGCAAAACTTGCAAATGATGGTGCCTACGTATCCACTACTCTTGTCCTTTTGGATATTAGTGGTCATGGGTTTGGAAGGTACTGTCTTTGGATCTTAGAATTACTGCACTATATTGTGTAGATAGTACGCACTGGTCCTACTGAGTGCTGGTGGTGGAGAGACAGATTGTATGATTGTGTTGCATATCAAGTGGACTGCTTTGTTCTCGGTGGTGTTAAGCTTTTTGAGGATTGTTGGAACTGCACTCTTACATGCAAATAGGGAATATTCCATTACATTCATTATTTTAGACTGGTTCATGGTTGACAGGCTTTGGGGAGTCCGGAAGTGAGTCACTTGCTGCAAGATTCCTAGTTTCTGACCTGACAATGTAGCCACAGTATGTATTATGGCTAGTCCAGTTCAGTTTCTGGTCAGTGGTAACCCCCACATTGATAGTGGGGGATTTAGTGATGGTAATGCTCAGGGCCAATGGTGCAAATATTACTTGTTGCTGGTCAGAAATTTGGATATTGTCCAATTCATGTTACATTTGGGCATAAACTGTTCAGTATCTGAGGATTCACAAATAGTTCTGCACATTGTACAATCATCAGCAAACATCTCCATTTCTGACCTCATGATGAAGAGAAGGTTATTGATAAAGCAGCTGAAGATAGCCTGGTAGATAACACTTCCCTGAGGAACCCCTGCAGAAACATCCTGGAGCTGAGATGATTGAACTCCAGTCACCACAATTATCTTCCTTTATGCCAGGTGTGACGCACAACCAATAAGGATTTTTACACTCCCTCCCCACAAACTCCCAGTGATTCCATTTGTGGTCAAGCTCATTGATGCCATTCTTGGTCAAATGTGTCTTCAATGTGCTGTCATTCGCACCTCACCTTTGGAATTCAGCTTTTGTCCATCTTTCAACCAAGTCTGTAATGAGGGCAAGAGTTGGGTGGCCCTGAGAGAACATGAACAAAGTGTCATTGAGCAAGTTATTGCTGATCAAGTGCTGCTTGATAGCCCTTCCACAACTTTACTGATGATCAAAAGTAGAGTGCTAAGTTGGATTTGTGCTTTTTTTTGTATACAGGACACAGTTAGGCAAGTTTTCACACTGCCAGCGGATGCCAACATTATAACTGTTCTGGAATAGCTTAGCTAGGCACGCATCACTTTTTGGAGCCTAAATTGTCGGTATTATTGCTGGAATGTTGGCAGGGCCTGTAGCTTTTTCAATATCCAGCACTTCCAACTGTTTCTCGATATCACGAGGAGTGAATTGATTGAAAATTGGCATCTGTGATGCTGGGAACCTCTGGAGGAGGCAGAGACAGATCATTTACTTGGCACTTCTGGCTGAAGATTGTTTTGAATCCTTCAGCCTTATCTTTTGTACTGCTGTACTGAGCTCTCCCATTGTCTCCTCCTCCTCCTCCTCCTCCAGGGAGTTGTTTAATTATCCACCAATTCACAAAGGGATGTGACAAAACTGCAGCCATGATGTAGAGGTGCTGGTGTTGGATTGGGTTGGACAAGGTCAGACATCGCACGACACCAGGTCCAACAGATTTATTTGAAAACACGAGCTTTCGGAGCCTTACTCCTTCTCAAGGCGTTAGTGAGAGAGGTAGTATCAGACACAGAATTTATAAGTAAAAGATCAAAGGTCACACCACTGATGAGGATGTACTAAACCAACCTAAGGTGCTGTTTTAATCTTCAAATTGGTTGGAAGGTTCTTATTAATTAATATGTATATGTAAATTTCTGAATTCTTTTAAAGTCACTGTCCTGAGAGAACTAAAGGTTTTATCAGTGTAAAGAAGAGGTGACATTTTAGTTCAGGCATTGCATGCGAGGTGTGAGGCCTGGTTTAGAATCTGGTTGTGTTTTGGTTTGGAGTCAGACTGGTTTTATTTCTAAAGTAGGAATTTATAAAATGCTACATTGCTTATAAATTGTGTGCTTTTTGAAAAAAATAGAACATATAGATTCATGTGTGTGAGGAAGAGAGTGTGTGCATGTGTATGTGGGGCAAAACTGCAGGGTTTTGATCTAATCTGTTGGGTGTGGAATTGCTTGGCTCTATCACTTGCTGCTTATGTTGTTTGGTTTGCAAGTAGTCCTATATTGTAGCTTCACCACGTTAACATTTTTGGGTATGCCGGATGTTGCTTCTAAAGCACCCTCCTGCAGTCTTCACTGAACTAATCTTAATCCTCTGGCATGGAGATAGCAACGGTGCATAAATTGGGCTACAAGATTGCAGATTGTGTTTGATTACAAGTCTGCTTCTGATGGTCCACAAAGCCTCTCAGATATCCAGTCCTGAGTTGCTAAATCTGTTCAAAAAGTCTATTTTAGCAGAGACAGTACTACACAACACAATGAAGGGTATTCTTCAGAAGACAGGATTTTGTCTCCACAAGGAGTGTGCAGCAGTCACTTTTCACAAGGCTGTCATGCAAGAAACAGACTGACTAAACATCAGGGATAAGTTATAAATGATAAATTATAATTTTGGTATTTCTGCAACTCTTTCATTGTGAATAAAATTAACTGGTTTTACATTCTATCCTGACTTGAAAGTATATTGCTGTACCTTCACAGTTTCTGGGTCAAAATCCTGGAAACTTCCTTCCTAACAGCACTGAGAGTATACTTACGTCACCATGGATTTAAAATGTTCAAAAAGGCAGCTCACCACCACCTCAAGGACAACTCAAAATAGCAGTAAATGCCAATTTAGCCAGCAACTACTACATCCCACAAATGTATTTAAGAAAGTAAATTTCATGTGTTACTGGTCATTTTATCAAAGCTTTTCATATTGCACTCATCAGGACAATTCACAAAATAAAGGAAAACGTGCATATAGTACTGCATGAGTGTGCAAATTGGTTTGCAAGAGGATTCTTACTGGCAGAGACACTGCCATGGAGAATGCACCAGCTAATGAGGTCTGACTGCTAAACTTTGTTTATATGCTAACTAAGGCACATTAACTCCGAATGGTCAAGGCATTGTCCTGAAAATATGCCCAAGAATGGCCACTATCTGTTTTGTTGCTTGAAACAGGCGCTGTGCACAAATTCCTCCTATCTGCAAAGAATAGGGCCTTGTGGATTGCAATATGCAGTTCACGAATGTGCATCGTACTGCAAGCCCACCTGAGAACATTAAGTTGTCTGTCAGTTTAGCTCTGCAGAGATGATATGTAGTAAATATCCAATTGCAAGATCACAGCTCAAACTGAACACTACTGAAAAGTTCTGCAAGCAAGAGCTGGTTAGGTATGGTCAGCACCTTGCTTCTGATCAAGCTAAAGAGAGAATATTGTACCAAACAACCTTCGGATGTACAGCTCACATACTTGGCATCACACCAGCACTGAAATTTAGACATTTTTTCTGAAATGAGTAAGACAGGTCATCTTTTTGGCAATGACAGCAGTATCCTGTTAGAAACAAACACCATTTGTGTTGTTACAACAACAGCAGTGTAAAACAGGGCTCAAAATGTTTAAAGATCCTTCAGCATAATGAGACAGACTGGGCACTTTATGACCAAAACTGTTAGCCTTTGGGCCATTCATAATTTTTTGCATGATACACAGTGGGAAATGACCTGATCAAGGTAGCCATTATTCTGCAAGATGGCTTTGATGCATCCTATTTCAGCGCATTATTTGTATTCAGGTATCATTTATGAGGTTGCTGAAAAAGCTGATCTTACAATGAATGAAAATGTAGAAATCCTATTGCACGTACTGAATAGTGGGGATAGGTTTGCATTTGACGGTCAGAGAGAGAAACAGGAGAAAGGGGGGAAAAATTATTTTGTATCACACAAATGAATGCTGATACAAAAACATATGATCCTTAACTCATCGCATCTCTACATCTGGTTACTTAGCTAATTTCATTGCATATGAAGAATAATAGCATGAAGGATGCTGCAGAGGCATGAAAAGAAAATATTCAATCTCAAAATTCCTCCACATTTCTAAAATTGAGACAAAGATTCAATTGAAAACTTTATTTTTTTCCATTTTCACAATATTGAATGAAAAAATATGCTATTGTGGCAATAAGTTCATAAATATCTGTGCAGACAATGCAGCATTTATGCATTTGAGTGCCTTTGAGACACAGTAACTGGATTCTTTGTGCAATCATAAAAAGCTGCTTACACTGATATCACTGAAATAACTATAACATTTTCACAGGACAAACCCTGTCCAACTGATGGCTATTTTGTTTAAAGTAGAATCCCTTGAGATCTTTCAGGACAACAGTGGGCAACAGAGAGAAACCAAATCTCTCACTGGTATGTTGCAAAACATGAGTGCAAAGAATTAGACCTTAAAGTGTCCTGGCACTTGCAAAGATTTCTAATGCAGTCTGTGTTTTAAGAAACTCAACTCACTATTGTTGTGCCACTTTTATGGTTCCATAATTGAAGCTGGCAGCCAAATGTCTACAATGCCAGTACCATAGTCATCTTTATAACCAGACTACCAAAATCGCCTGCATGACGATGGTGAAGCTGAATTCTCTGAATGAGTACAGTGTGGCATTTGATAGGTTTCCATCTTTCAGCTGACACAGACCCACGATTGAGTATAAACTTGTCTGAGAATACAAAAAGATAGTGCTTTTCTGTTAAAATAAAAAAAAGATAATTTGCTCAAGCTTTTCGAGACTAAGAGGGTAGATCTGTCTTGCAAAATGTGGTACCTCTGACCTCAAATGTTTTGTGGTAGCCTTAGACACCCATAGGTTGTACTCTCCAATGATTCTGAAGCACAGAATTGGGACAGAGGTCCATCCTACTTCCCCATTGCTTCCAACCTGGCCAATTCATAAATCATTGGTGCAGATTTCAAATTTAAGCCAAGTTATTTGATTGTACAAATTCTATAGCAGTCTCTGCTATCGATAGCACTATTTAACCAGCCTGAAGTAACTATTGGTCAAATGATAGCTATATGTGGGACATATAGAATGTAGAGCTTTCGTGATGCCTTGTGATGTCCGAATTAACTCTTAGTAAACAAGTAGCTTATGCCTTTCACAAAGCAACTACAATTCAGGAGCCCTTAGCCTGGACCTTCTCGATGGGTGTTTATTAGAGAACTTTCTGAAGAGAACTGTAACATTAGAAATGAACCAGACTCAACCTCGTTCAGCTTAATTAAAAGCCAAGAACCCAATATGGTGCATTTCACAATACAAAAGCTGAACTTTCAAAGACTGGCTTCACTAAATATTGCAAACGTTAACATTTTCTTCATACTGAACGAATCAAAACACTGAAGGAGAAAGAAAAGCAAACAATTCAAAAATCTCAAGTTTCCTTATTCTTAAATATTGTTTGAAATCTTACAGTGGCAGATTCTTCAGATGTTGAGTTTGTTTGCAATTGTAACAACCACTTTCAGGACCGGCATAAAAGCTGAGATCTCGCTAAAATTGCTGCTGCTGACAACTTGCGTGTGAACCATCAATGCTTGCTGATAATTGCATGCTGCGATGTTCCTCACAATTTCATGCAGTCCACTCAGAATATGAGGAGAAAGCTGCATAACAGAAAATAGTAATGTTATCAATGCTTCTCAGTAGCATTACAGTACTCGCACTTGGTCCTTTCCCCCACTCCCTCATCTCTCTCTCACACACACACACACACCTATTTTATTCATTCACATGATGAAGTCATCACTGGCTAGGCAGCATTTATTACCCACTCCTAAGTGCCCAGAGGGCAGTTAAGAGTTAACCACATTGTTGTTGGTGTGGAGTCACATGTAGGCCAGACCAGGTAAGGATGCAAGTTTCCGTCCCTGAAGGACATTAGTGAACCAGATGAGTTTTTCCAACAATTGACAACGGATTCATACTCATCTATAGACTCTTAATTCCAGATATTTATTGAATTCAGATTCCACCATCTGCCATGGTTGATTTCGAGCCAATCTACCATCCCCTGAGAAAAAGAACAGGAAATGACATCACCAACGCAGGAAATGACATCACCAACCCAAGGAAACCTAACCAGATAAATAGCAAGCGGGACATAACACCAGTGCTTCGTCGGAGGCTCACTGATGATGTTACCTAGTATGGTGACGAAACGTCTGAAAACGAACCTTCCAGCTCAGCGAGCAAACTCACATCCAGATGGTGGGATCAAACCCAGGTCCCCAGAACGTTACTAGTCCAGTGAAAGGCCATCGCCTCCCCATATATACACACACTCATTCAAATTAACAGACATATATAAATGAATATTTTCAAACTACACTATGGTATGCACAGTCCACAATCATAACTGGACCAAAGAACAGTAGCAAACAAGCTCCAAGTTGCTATCCAAATTCCAGTACGAAGAACCGTAATTATACAAAGTTTTTGAGCATTGCTGAAAAAAAGATACATCTTAGTTAAAGTTTTTCATCTTGCACTTTTCATGACAATTGCAAGAAATATCAAAGTAAGGGAAAAACAACATTCATATTGTATGACAAGACAGTGCGGAGTGGTTGGTAAATTGATTTTGATTGGAGGAGGCATTGCCGTGAAGGATATAGTAGCCAGACAATGATTGACCCTTTACTGCCAAGCTTTGTTAGAATTTTAAAGCAGGCAGGCAGACTCTGATTGATCAAGGATATTGTACCAAGAAACAAGCCTAAAAACATCTTTAATCTATTTTGTGGTATTTAAACAGGGACAGCATGTGTGCATATATTTTCTGTCTACAAAGGACAATTATTCATTTATCTGGTGTGTCAGGAATAGGATCACAGAATCCCTACAGTGTGAAAGCCGATCATTTGGCCCATCTAGTCCACACTGATCAATCACCATGCACATCCGTGGACACTATAGGGAATTTAGCATGGCCAATCCACCTAGCCTGCACATCTTTAGACTGTGGGAAGTAACCGGAACACCAAGAAGAAACCCGTGCAGACATGGGCTGTCCTGATTAGAATTACATCACCGGTCCTTCACTGTTATTGAGTCAAAATCCTAACATGGGATAATCACAGATGATTGCTGTTTCTAATCTCTAACAATGTGGTCTGGCATTCAGCATTATCACATGGTTCAAATCCACTCAGTTTCATTAAGCAAATGTTGTAGTACAATGAACTAGTCTCAACTTAAGTTTGAACTGATCACTGGCTTAGCGTCACTGCGGTTAAAGGAACTCTTAAAACAAACACATTATATTTATATCCATCCTTTATACAATGCAAAAATCAAAAATCATTAAAGCTTTCTTGGTTGCTCAATGAGTTTACCTAGTGAATTCAGTCTCTGGTTTGTCCTATATTACCCTTTGCTGATTTCATCAAACAATGAGTAAACTAAACCGCTCTTGGAGAAGAAATCACAATTTTTCCTTTGATCATGCTGAATGTGCTGCTGGCAAGACCAGCATTTGTTGTCCATCACCAAATGTGCTTAGGAATTGGTTCATATGGTGTGGGTACACCTACAGTGCTGTTATTAAGAGAATTTTAGGATTTTGCCTCAGCAACGGTGAAGGAATAGACGTATAGTTCCAATCAAAACAGCCTGTGGCATTGAGAGAAACTTACAGGTGTCAGTGTTTCCAGGCCCTTGTCTTTCCAGGTAATAGAATTCATGGGTTTGAAAGATGCTGTCAAAGGAGTCCTAGCAATCTGTAGGTGGTGTGCACTGCTGTCATTCTATGCTGGTGTGAAGGAAGGTCATATTTTAAATGGTGGATTGGGTGCTGATCAAGTGGGCTCCTTTGTCCTAGACAGCGTTGAGCTTCCTGAATCATTTTGGCTCTAATCCAGGCGAATGGAGAGACTCCAGTACACTCTTGTCTTGGGCCTTTTAGATGGCAAACAGGCTTTAGGAAATCTGAGAGTTACTGCCACAGAATTCCCAGCCTCTGACCTGCAGTTGTAGACAACACTTAAACAGTTGGACCAGTTAAGTTTCTGACCAATAGGAACCCACAGTATCTTGATAGTGAGGGATTCAGTGACGGCAATGCCATTGAGGGTCAAGGTAAGATAGTCAGATGCTCTTTTGTTGAAGATGGTCACTTCCCAACACAAGTCATCGTTGGCACTTATCAATCCTGGCCTGCATGCTATCCAAATCTTGCTGCATGCGGACAACAGCCTCCTTCAGCATGAGAAGTTGCAAATGATGCTGAATATTATGCAACTAGCCAACACCCCCACTTCTGACCTTATGACAGAAGAAAGATCATTAACAAACTAGCTGAAAATGGCTGGACACTACCCTGCAGTACCACTGCAGTCAAATCCTGGGAGTGAGATGATTATCCTCAGATACACAATGATCTCCCTGAGTGGTAGGAATGACTGACATCAATGGCTTTAACTTCCATCTCCTCCTCAACCGAATGCTGCTGCTCTATTCTGTATAAAGCAGCTCTCATTGGAAGTGCATTTTACGGTGGACGAGGACAGAACTGAGCACTGCTGTAACATCCACTGTCAACATTCACAACGGAATAATAGTGACTTGAGTGATCGACCAGACAACGTATATCAGGCCATAACTGCACAGTATCAACAACTTTTAGACAGCAGAAAACAAATAGAAAAAGACAACTAAAAGGGAATCCAAACTTTAAAATTAAGTTGACATCATGTTTGATAAAAGATAGGTTGGAGTTATTTGCATTTAGTTATTTTCTAGCCTGGATCTCAGATGCATGAATTTGTATGAGGCCTCAAGGTTTTGAAGCCTTGCATGGGAACTTGGCCCAGTGCGATCTAGAGGCTAGGTGCTGGCACAGACTTGGTGAAAAGGACTGTAATTCAAGTACCTTTAAAAAGCTTTTTGTTCTTATGCTGGACATTTATTTATTATTCTTTCAATTCTGCAACAAAATACTTAAGTAGCTGTACCTAGGTATCCTGTACCTAAAGATGGTATCGTAAGCGACAACATTGCAAACTTTTCACTGCACGTGACAATAAAGCTAAAGCTAATTCTAATTCCTTAGGCACAGGAATATCAGTGCTTAGGAACTGAGCATTTACCATAGCAGGTTCAGTGAGTACTAATTAGATAAGGCTATCTACACTGTAATTTTAACTGAGCTCATATAACATTCTTTTTCATATTTGTTACTCCTTGTAGCTACAGTGAGGTCATTTGGTGGTGAACTATGTTTCATGCTGTAGATTAGAAAAAGCTATGAACTGCTCATTATAAGATGAACCAAACTGGATCCCAAAAGTGAGAAGTCAGTAACCCAACTATTAAAAAAGTTAAAATGAAATTGCAGGAAATGGATACACAACAGCAGGAAATATCCATTGGAATCAGGCAGAATCTTTGGAAAAAGAAATTACATAACTTATGTCTTATAATTCTTGGTTAGAATCAAAGAGTCACAAGACAAGTTATTTTATCCCCACACATGTTGCCTGTCCAGTGGATGATTCCACTCAAAATATTGCAGATGCTAGAAATTTGAATAAAAACAAAGTGCTGGAGAAACGCAGCTGGAAAAGCAGCATCTGTGGAGTGAGAAATGGTGTTAACTTCATGTCCAGATGACTCTACTTCAGAACAGTCCTAAAGAAGTCACATCAGACTCAAAATGTTAGCTTAGCTTCTCTCTTCACAGGTGCTGCCAGATCTAGCAGGAACTGCTGATGCTGGAGAATCTGATATAACACAGTGTGAAGCTGAAGAAGGGTCCCGACCCGAAATGTCAAGCTTTCCTACTCCTCTGATGCTGATTGGCCTGCTGTGTTCATCCAGCTTCACACCGTGTTATCTCAGATTCTCCAGCATCGGCAGCTCCTGCTATCTCTACTGCCAGATCTGTTGAGTTTCTCCAGTACTTTCCGTTTTTATTTGTCGTAAGTGATTCCACTGCAGTCCTTAGTCACTTACATCATACAAAAGCATAGCAGGAATAATATACTGGCGAATAATGGAATGTTAGAAAAGAATTTAAATTAACCACATAGACAAATGAAGTTTAGGTAGCCATAACCTATCATTTCATTGTTTTGTATCAATGACCAAATCTGCTGATCTCAGAATTATTCCAGGGTACTCTCTTATGACAAAGAAAAAATCCATAGCATAGGATTACTTAGAACAGTCAATGCTTGTCCTAAATGTCTCATTTCAAACCATTCACCCTGTATAGACAGGTAACCCACTTAAAAGGTAATTAGTTACTGAAATTGCCATTTCCACAGCACATTCACTTTTTAAAAAGAAAATTCTACACAGGGTGAGATAAAAACATTCATCAAAGCTTCTAAAATTTCAATGTTACTTTTGCTTAAATTTTTTCCACTTACTGTCTGCTCCCGCAATTTATCATACAGGTAATCCAATCGCTTTGCTGCATCATCCAACTTCCTCTTAGTTTGCTGTGGAATAATTTAGAATTCATTAAATAAGCATGGTTCTGGATCGACCCTCAGAGCATCCCACCCAGTCACGTCCCCTTATAACCCACCTAATATACACATCCCTGACCGCTACAAGCAATTTCCTATGGCCAATCCACCCAGCCTGCACATCTTTGGACTGTGGGAGGAAACCGGAGCACCTGGAGGAAACCTATGCAGACACGGGGAGAATGTGCAAACTCCACACAGACAGCTGCTCCAGGGTGGAAGTGAACGTGGCTTCCTGCCACTATGAGGCAGTAGTGCTAATCACTGAGCCACTGTGCCGCCCCAACGCTTATTATATTCTTCCATTAATCTAGGCTTTTAAGACCAAAGCTGCTCAATCCTTAAACAGGAGGATTCTTAAGGTTAAGTTAGTGCACAATGCATTTGTTTTCCTTCTTGTATGAAATCTAATAGAAATGCATAATACAACACAGTCTTTTCCAAAAATGCTGATGAATTATTGCAGATTTCTTTAAAATCATTTCATCTTACAAGAGTGGAAAGTTTAATCTGAATATTGTGAAGAATTAATTTATTTTTGTCCATAATTATCAATTACATGGACTAGCCATCCAGGAGTGAAATATTTCCCTCCTTAAATGATCAAGGCAATATAATCCAGCAATACTGAAGTAGGAAGTCAAAGGGGTATTGTCTATTGGGTTGGTTTCTGAACAGGGTTGCTTTTATTACTAATGCTTCCAGATATCGATGATGAATGATCTGGCAGTGAACACTGACTGCAATGTGAATGATGTAGCCTTATAACACTACCACAGTGGCTCAAAAAAAAAAGCCAAACCCAAAGACGTAAAAAGTACAGACCTCAAGAACACCACAATGTCGGAAGACTGGATAAGATAAACAAGGAAGTAATTAAATGCACAAGATTTTGAGGAAATACTACTGTTGTACAGAGGTGGGGAGGCTGCAACACTAATCATCAATCTCTGTTGAGGGACACAGAAGAACACCAAGTTGGAACAGTAAGGATGATAATAAGACCCAAGATTGGAGCCTGAAGGAGGTAGTTTATGATTCATTAATTCATGGGATGTGGCAGTTGCTGGCTGGGCCAAAATTCTTTGCCGATCACTAGGTGCCCCCGAGAAGGTGTGGTGAGCTGCCTTCTTGATTCATTGTGGCTCATGTGCTGCAAGTGGACCTACAATATCACCAGGGAAGGAGTTCCAGGATTCTGACCCAGCGACACTGAAGGAATGGCTAAACACGAGTGCAAATCCTGTAGCCTTATCTTTTGCACTAATTTGCTGAGCTTCCCTATCATTGAGGATTGGAACATTTGTGAAGTTCCCTCCTTTAGTGAGCTGTTTAATTGTGCACCACCATAAATGACTGGATGTGGCGGGGGACTAGAGAACTCAGATTTGAGCCGTTGGTTGTGGGATCACTTAGCGCTGACTATCTCCTGGCATACGAGTAGTACCATTTTGTAGCTTCACCAGGTTGACACCTCACTTTTAGGTTTGCCTGGTGCTGCTCCTGCCATGCCCTCGGACACTCTTCATTGAACCATGGTTGATCCCCTGGCTTAATTGTGATGATAGAGTGGGGTATGTACAGCTTTCAGTGAAACTGCAGTGGGAATCGGAAACAAGGTGGAGGATCATGAAGTTGACGTGTTGAGACATAAAGAGGTTCTGAAGAAGAATCACACAATTCAAAACACTAATTCGATTTCTTTCTTGACAGACAGTTCCTGACTTATTGAGTATTTTCTGCAGCTTGTTTTTAATTTTACAGACCACAAAGATGACATGAGCAATGCCTGCAATATTTACAGCATCAACTTGCATTATTTAAGTTTATATAGGGTACAGTTCCGGAATCTGGTGAAGCAAATGTTGCGAGAAATTAAAAAGGCATGAATAACAGCTGGATTGCTGCAGGGATTACTCTTTGTCAAGGCTGGTACTGAATGCCTTTAAATCAGGGCCAGACCGCTTTTGATGTGTTTTGTATTTTTTTTGTCCCACTACAATGGGATTACACAACTTCTGGATGAGGTCGAGTATGTGCATACTGTGATGCGAAAGGCACTGCAGTTTTTTAAGTCAGGTTAGATGGAAGAGCTGGGTCTTCCCAGTGGGGTGGCACGGTGGCTCAGTTGTTAGCACTGCTGCATCAAAGCACCAGGGACCCAGGTTCAATTCCATCCTCAGTCTGTGTGGAGTTTGCACATTCTCCCTGCGTCTGCATGGGTTTCCTCCCATAGTCCAAAGATGTGCTTGGTCACGCTAAATTACCCTGGGGGATGGGTCTGGGTGGGATCTTCCGAGGGTCAGTGTGGATGTGTTAGGTCAAAGGGCCTGTTTCCACGCTATAGGAATTCTATGATCAATGTAGCATATTTGCATTTAAGATTTCAGATGCAGCTTGAGAGGTGGAAATATGATTAAAAGATGGATGCAGTGGATTTGGCATAGTTGAAGAGTCAACAAGGCACAAAATCTGAACTCGGGGCTCATACTCAACAAGCAGGAAGAGAATGTTTATGCCATCTACTTAGATGAAAAATTTCTACAGGGATTTGAGCCTATTGGTTCAATTTTTGACTCTAGTTAATCCAAGCCATTAAAATAATGATATACATTTTGGGCCAGAAGTAAACATAGGGGATGGGATTGTACAGTGGTAGTTTCACTGGACTAGCAATCCAGAGTCCCAGTCGAAGTTTCTGGGGACATGGATTCAAATTCCACCATAACATCAGGCAAAATTTGAATTCAATAACAATCTGGAATTAAAAGCTAGTCTAATGATGACTATGTCAATCGTTGTAAAATACCCACCTGGTTCACTGATATCCTAACCTGGTACAGCCTACAGATCCACAGCAATGTAGCTGACTCTTAACAGCCATCTGATATGGCTTGGGAAGCCACTTGGTTCAACAGAAATTAGGGATGGACAATAAAAGGTTTGTCATGTTATGCTGTCCACGTCTCATGAACAAATAGGAGACGAGTGAATTAAGCAGTATATTCAACGGTAAATCTAGAATTAAAAGCTAGTTTCATGGTAAGCATGTAACCAGTGCAGCTGTAACAGCACATGCGGTATGAGTGCGACAGCCAGAAAGTTTCTCAACATTATTACTGCAATTAAAGCAATAATTAATATCAAAGGTTAACTAAAGGATTTCTAACATAAGGAGGTAATACATTAATATGAATATAGAGCATTCATTCTCTAGCTGGTTTTGATTCTACTGACTATTTAGCCAAGTTACAAGGAGATGAATGTCAACAGATCAAGAATAAGATGTGCACAAATTAAACTGCATCATTCATCATACTATCCCTGTCTACCACTCTATTAAAATTAATAACAAAAGACTGGATTAATTTCAGAGTATACCAAACTTTAAGTAGAATTTACATCTGATAAATCATCCAGATATGGAAAAGACCCTATCAAGTGCAGTTTCGGAAATAATCCAGATAAAGTACAAGGCTCCAATCTCGGTTCAGATTGCTCAGCACTAAATCCAATTTGAGCAAGTGGGACCTGACCACCCAGGAAGGAGAGACTTCAATATACATTAAGTGTTCGTGATGCAGTAAAACCTACACACCAAAACTGAAATTGTGGAACAAATATTTAATTACAAAGATTATGACATTAAAATGGTCCAAGTGGTTTTTTTTTAAAATAGCAGTATTTGAAATGAACAATATATAGGAAATTTACAGTTATGAAATTACAGAAGTACATAAAACCCCTTGCAAGGGGTTTGCAGTAAACTTTGGGGAGCTCCAAGACTAGCTTTAATGGGATAAATGAATGGATTTAAAAAGCTGCAATTTCTTGCTGCTTACCATGACAAGATAGAGAGAATGGTGCCTAAGACACTTACATGAAGATAGGTCTCAACAGGAGCTAGTAATCGACAATAAAAACTAAAAAATGTCTCTGGTGGGCTGGACACTTTACGGACACAGTGTCCTGTGGCCGTAAAGTGCTGAATATTGATGCAATACTTCATGTTCTACGCAGTTAAACTTTCTTCTGTTGTGGATTATTATAGAATCGTCTTGCTAAACAGTCTCATGCATGATTCACAGAGTGGCAACTTAAGGTAACACAATAACTTCAAAGTTTGTCTTAGCTGGAACAGGAATTGTGTACAGAAATAGGTATCCTGAACTTTTTTGGTTGAGGGATGTGGTGGTGGTGAGGAGGAAGGAAAAGTGAGGTGGAAGGAAAAGTAAAGAGAATACAAACCTTTTTGTGGTCTTAATCCTGAGATATATTTGTTACGATAGATTTAAATCCCCGGTAATCTTCTCAACCCTAAAACATTCAAAGGGGCTAACGTACCCTATTAAATTCTAAATATCTTGACTGGAAGTACATAATCTAGTTTCACCATTCTAAATAGCCATTGTTTCCACAGTAACGCAAATTCGTGGGTGCATAGATCCCTATCACACTAATTGCTGTAAAACATTACGCATACACACACGCATTTATATAATGAATATAAAACAACCACAAATACAGACAGTTTACTTATTTCAAACAATAGAAATATCGATTGAACAATGACATACAGGGTCACCCGCAGCTAAAAGGCATCGCTGTACCAGTCCATCAAAGGTCGTCTTCAACACCATGTGCTCTTCTGGGATTTGTTTTTTCACAACCTTCTCCGTGGGCAGCTGATGTAGCGGCTGGAATTGACAAGGAGGAAAAATGAATCACAGCAATTTATTGTGCAGCTTTCCATCACATATGCAACAACAATACATCTTCTACACAAACCTGCAGTTTAGTGCAAAGTACACCAGTAATTCAGCAGCAAGTCTCATTGGTCAATGGGCACCACAATGAGATCACATTGTAAAAGATGGTAGAAAACTTGCCATTCTATCTGAATCAGGTATGGAATTTTTATACCCACAGTGAAATTATGGAAAAAATATCTTGCTAACTGAAGGGTAAAATATATGAAAAATCTTAGCTCTACAGCACTTTTACCTTACCTGTGAGCATTCTATTCTGATTTTTAATTTCTTACACCCAGATGAGATTTGTAACCAAGTAGCTGGCACTAGATAAGTTATTCAGTAATATCCTTCAGGGAAGGGAATTTTGCATGAAGAGATGTAAAAAAGTGGGGACTGATTAAAATCAACCTGCTCAGTTCAGGTTATGCCTGCAAGTGAATTGATCAGGAGAGGGTGAAGACCATGAGGGAATTTATAAACAATAAGAACTTCAAACTGGAGGCACAGAGGTCCTAGGAGCCAACAGGTAGAGGAGCAATTGGGGGGTGAGACTTGGATAGCCAAGCTTCATGTCTTGATTTGGTAAAAATGTAGATGTACATTTTAGCAGTAGATATTATGTTATTGGAAGGAAGTGGAAGCTTTAAGAGAAGGTGCAGAGGAGATTTACCAGGATGCTGCCTGGACTGGAGGGCAAGTCTAATGAGGAAAGGTTGAGGGAGCTAGGCCTTTTCTCATTGGAGTGAAGATGCATGAGAGGTGACTTAATAGAGGTGTACAAGATGATGAGAAGCATAGATAGACCGGATAGCCAGAGATTTTTTCTCTAGGGTGGAAATTACTATTGTGAGGGGGCATAATTATAAGATGATTGGAGGAAGGTACAGCGGAGACGTCAGGAGGTCAGTTCTTTACACACAGAGTGGTGGATGCAGGGAATGCACTGCCAGCAGTGGTAGTGGAATCAGATACATTAGAGGCATTGAAGCGACTCTTGGATAGGCACATGGATGATAGTAAAATGTAGGGTGTGCATGGTGGTTTGATCTTAGAGGAGAATAATAGATCAGCACATCATGGGCTGAAGGGCCTGCACTGTGCTGTACTGTTCTATATACCAAGTGGAGGCCGGTGATGTTAGAGGTGAAAGTCAATGATCTTTGGAATGGAGTAAATGCAGGGTTGGAAATTGATCAAGAGCCCAGAAACGTGAGGTTGCAATCAATTGGTCTGTTTCAACATGAAACAGTGGCTAGGCAGAAGGTAAAAGAATGATCTTTCTGGAAAACAAAAAAATCTTTGGTCCTTTTGGCTTCCCATGATCTCCTCATCACAACCTATTTGGGTCTATGCTTACGACTGTATTTCTGTTTCACAGCATATTGCTACTGTTGTTAAAAGTATGCTTATCTGGTCACTTGCTTTTTTTTGCCCCTTATAAAAACTTAGAAATGACATTCCACCCTTAGATTTCTTTTGCAAAGTCTACAAACATCCAAGATATAATATTCACATGTTTTTCCTAATTTCTACACATTGAGAGACCACGAGAAGATACAATGTTGCACTCTTTTGCACAGCTTTATTTATTATAGGTCACAAACATATCTTAGCACTAAACAGGAATGAATCAAAATAAAGAGATAACAAAGTGTAGAGCTGGATGGAACACATCAGGCCAAGCAGCATCAGGGGGGGCAGGAAAGCTGACGTTTCGGTCGAGACCCTTTTTCAGGAATGAAGGATCGCGAACCGAAACGTCAGCTTTCCTGCTCCTCTGATGCTGCTTGACCTGCTGTGTTCATCCAGCTCTACACCTTGTTAAATCAGATTCTCCAACATCAGCAGTTCCTACTATCTCTGAATTAAAATAAAGCTCCTTGTTTTCAGCAGCAGGGAAGAACAAACCTGTAAATTGGCTTCTTTTGGTGCCCCTGGAGGTCCTTGACTGATTTCCTGAGGTGTGAAGCCCTGAGGTCGAAGGTGTTGGACATCTGCAGGGAAATTCACAACAGGAGCAGTAATGGGAGCTGGAGGAGTGTAGTTGTCAGGTAGCTGTAAGTTTAAATAAAGAGCATCTTATAACATAGCAGCCAACCCAAAGAGACTATCATCTAGTCATAAAGCGGTGTAAAAAGATCAGGGCACTGCTCATTTCTACACACTGACTAATGATAAAATTGAAAATAGTGACAAAATAAATACAAGAGTGGAATTTGCATAAATGTATTCTTTGCTTTATACCTAAGAGGAAGATTCCTAGTTATAAACAGACCACAGGTCTTTTAATTCTAGGGTCAAGTCGCTCCTCAGTTCTTGAATGACAGCGTCCTAAAACTGGGTTCTAGAAAATTTCATTCTCTGAGCTTATAATGCAGATACTATATGCATACTGAATCCATTTTTTTGAAATAATCAGCACAGTCTCCACCTAGTGGCTTAGGTAAAGAGTAACCAGGACAGCAGTGGGATACAGTCCGATAATAATGAATTTTCCTCTCTTACAAATGCAGAACATTGGTCCACAATGCAACTGGGACTAATTAATTGTGAGACAACAGTGAGTTTAGAACACAGAACATAGAACAATACAGTGCAGAACGAGCTTGTCGGCCCTTGATGTTGCGCCGACCTGTGAACTAATCTAAGCCCATCCCCCTACACTATCCCATCATCATCCATATGCTTATCCAAGGACTGTTTAAAATGCCCCTAATGTGGCTGAGTTAACTACATTGGCAGGCAGGACGTTCCACGTCCTTACCACTCTGAGTAAAGAATCTTCCTCTGACATCTATCACCCCTCAATTTGCAGCTATGCCCCCTCGTACAAGCCGACATCATCATCCTAGGAAAAAGACTCTCACTGTCCACCCTACCTAATCCTCTGATCATCTTGTATGTCTCTATTAAATCCCCTCTTCGCCTTCTTCTCTCCAATGAGAACAAACCCAAGTCCCTCAGCCTTTCCTCATAAGACCTTCGCTTCAGACCAAGCAACATCCTGGTAAATCTCCTCTGCACCTTTTCCAATGCTTCTACATCCTTCCTGTAATGGGGCGACCAGAACTGTATGCAATATTCCAAGTGAGGCTGCGCTAGCGTTTTGTACAATTGCAGCATGACATCACGGCTCCGGAGCTCAATCCCTCTACCAATAAAACCTAACACACCGTATGCCTTCTTCAGAGCACTATCAACCTCGGTAGCAACTTTCAGGGATCTATGTACATGGACACCAAGATCTCTCTGCACATCCAAACTACCAAGAATCTTTCCATTGACCCAGTATGCTGCCTTCCTATTATTCTTCCCAAAGTGAATCACCTCACATTTATCTGCACGGGACTCCATTTGCCACCTTTCAGCCCAATTCTGCAGTTTATCCAAGTCTCCCTGCAACCTGCAACATTCTTCCACACTGTCCACCACTCCACCGACTTTAGTGTCATCTGCAAACTTACTAAGCCATCCACCTATGCCTGCGTCCAAGTCCTTTATAAAAATAACAAACAGCAGTGGTCCCAAAACTGATCCTTGAGGCACACCACTAGTAACCGGACTCCAGACTGAATATTTTCCATCAACCATCACTCGTTGCCTTCTTACAGAAAGCCAGTTTCAAATCCAAACTGCTCAATCTCCCTCAATCCCATGCCTCCGCATTTTCTCCAATAACCTAGCATGTGGAACCTTATCAAAGGCTTTACTGAAGTCCATGTACACCATGTCAACTGCCCTACCCTCATCCACATGCTTGGTTAGCTTCTCAAAAAAACTCAATGAGGTTTGTGAGACATGACCTGCCCTTGTCGAATCCATGTTAACTATCTCCAATCAAATTGTTGCTTGCTAGATGGTTATAAATCCCATCTCTTATAATCCTTTCCAAAACTTTTCCTACAACAGACGTAAGGCTCACTGGTCTATAATTACCTGGATCATCTCTACTGCCCTTCTTGAACAAGGGCACAACATTTGCAATCCTCCAGTCCCCTTTATTCTTGCTTTTTCTTTAAATCTTATAATTCTTCTACAATTCAGATGATTTCACATCACAATTCACAAAAAATCCCCTACTCTTTGAACTATTCTGGTCTAATCCAGTGAGGTGCACTAACTTTCTAACAAGTTTTCAGGGGATGTGGGAGTCAGTGTCCAAGTAAGCATTTCTTGCCCATCCCAACTGCTTTTGAACTGAACCATTCATGAGATCATTTCAAAGGGCAGTTAAGAGTCAATCACATGTGGGTATGGACTCACATAGAGTCCTGATTGGATAAGGACAGCATATTTCCATCCCTAAACAAGAAACCAAACAGTCAGTGATAGTTGACATGGCTCATGATTAAGACTAGCTTTATATTCCAAATTTATTAACTGCATTTAAATTTTGCCAGCTATTGTGGTAGGATTTGAGTCCTGTGCCCAGCCTACATAAAGGCAAAATACCCTTTTTGAAGTTGAGCATTTGGCAGCATCACTTGCAACTCACAAAGGGAGGACTGACAGACTTCTAGCTCAGCTAAGGTATGTTCCTGAAATGAATAAAGGATAATAAAAGAGGTAGGTAAGTGTGGTTAATATATCAAAATGAATGGCTTAATTAATACCAATTTTTCTGTTCTTTTATTCTTATCAATGACATTAGGCTATAAATGTTTCAAGTGAAAATAGAACATCTACTCTATTCTGTCCAAAAGCCTAGAGAAAGCTTAAAGAATATCGTCAGTTAAGATTTCAAATGACCAGTTTGAAATTATTAGACATGATTAAACATAAAGCTAATGGAAAACTGGGAAGCATGGACTCAGGAATCATAGGTAGTCTTGCATTAAACATACATTTTCTTCACCACGGAGGTGAGTAATACAAAATCTTAAGAAATACATTAGATTACAACGGCAGCAATATGCACTGTAAGAGAGCTTGCAGGCAATGCAAAGGTCATAAGATGTTGTATATGTAGTACCTCATGATCAATATAATACAAAATACATCATGACCAAGGCACCTGGTCAAGGTAAAAAAAATCAAATTTCTTCACCTTCCTACTACGGCTACCAATGAATTCCAATCTCTTATAAGACCAGAGGGCAAAGGAGCAGGAGTAGATCATTCGACCTACACAGTCTGCTCCACCATTCAATGAGATCACAGCTAATCTGATAACCTTCAACTCTACTTTCCTGCCTTTTCCCCATAATGATTAGAAAGATATCTACCTGACCTTGAAAATAACTGACAATACAGCCCCTACAGTCAAGAATTTCACAGATTCATTATCCTCAGAGAAAAGAAAAATTGTGTCTTTAGTGGGTGATTACAGTGCGATCATTTCTTTGGTCCTACAATCTCCCAGAAAGGGGAACTTCACTTCCACATCTATCCTGTCAAGCCACCCAAGTATTTCACATGAATCAATAAGGTCTCCTTGTGTTTTGCCAATTGTACCAATGATGAGGGAACTGCCCAGGAAGTTTAAACTTTTGAAGGTTAATTATCTTCCTTGACAGCCTTCTGAAAGCGTCTTCGACTTCAAGTTAGAGTTGGAGGCTTCAAAGTTTTCTGACTCACCTGTGTGATACTTAGGAAATGTTGGACAGATGCAAATCTGTTCTAACTCCTGGGTTACACTATTCACTCTAGCCAACCCCCAACCCAACCTCATTACCAACCCTTCATACTCACTCTCTGCCCCAGACACTCATCCCACCCTCCCTAACCAATTAACCAGCGAATAGCCAACAAAATCCTGACCCTCAGATTCCCCTACTTCCTGATAACCCACTTCCTCCCTACCAACCTTCCACCTGCCAAACCACACCAGACTCCTTCCTTGCTGCCCAAGTAGTACCTACCTTACCTACTATCTTATTACCCAATTCCATTCGCCCTTACAGTTTGACTGGTTACTGCATCCCCTCACTTGCTGTCTTGCCCTTCCTCCTCACTTGCTCCCCTTCTGCCTCATCCCCTCACTCGCTCCCCTACCCCATCATGTGTCTCCCGATGCCTCCCCTGACTTTCCACCTCACCTTCTCTCTGCAGCTTTGACACATTTAAACATTTTACTTACCAGAATACAGCAGCAATGGTTTAAAAGGGGACAGGATTTCTAAAATGACTCTTCACTTCTCACTGAGAGGACTGCCATGCTTCATGAGCTCTACAAGATCCATCAGGAGACAGGCCCAAAGAAAAATTATAGGATGGCAAGTCGGTACCATTTTTCCTGTTTTCAGTAAGAAATCAGGATTCTGAACCAGATCTGGCGATTGAGGTCACCACCTGGCTCATATCATAGAACAGTAGAATGATTACGCCACAAGAAGCTGCCATTCAGCCCATGGTCTCACTGCTGGCTCTCTACAAGAGCAACTCAGCTCATCCAACACTCCCAGCTGTCCTCCCCAACAGCTTGTCAATTTTTCTATTCAGATGATTGTTCATTCCATTTCAAGGGGAGGTGCCAGCATCAGAATAATGCTCATTACTGGATATGTAGTGCAGGGGCCAGGCCAAGGCTCGCTGTCCAAATCCCACCACAGTACAGACTGAAATTTGAATTGAATGAATCTGGAATATAAAGCTATATCACAATCACAGACTGTGACAACTATCATCAACTGTTGTAAAAATCCATCAGGTTTGTCCTTTGGCAGAAGAAGTCTGCCATCCTTCCTGTTCTGGTTTATATACAACTTCAGACTCACAGCAGTTTGGTCGTTTCTTGACTGTCCTCTGAAATGGCTTAAGAAATCATTGAAGTTAACTGAAGTTGGTCATCACTGAAAATGTACTTTCAAATTTTTTTTTCTCTCATGCCCTTCCTAAAGCAGGGCATCCAGAATTGGACACATTTGAAGCCAAACCAGTGTTTTACCATGGCTCATCAAACCTTTCCTACTTTTGTAGGCTATTCCTCTGCTTACGAAGCTCAGGATCCCATCAGCTTTGTTAACTACTTCTCAATTTCCCCTACAATCTTCAATTATTTATTCCCATATTCCACAGGGTCCCTTGGCTCTCCAGTCCGATTAGAGTTTTATTCTTTGTTTTATATTGTCTCCCCTAAATCTTCCTAACAAAATGTGTATTTCATTATTTCTCTGTTTTAAATTTCATCTTCAAGTGCCTGCCCATTCCATCAGACCTTCTGATTTCTCTTGCATTCTAACATCATCCTCCTCGCTGTTTACAGTACTTTTAAGTTTTGCACCATCTGCAAATTTTAAAATTGTACCTTGACACAGTCAATAATACAGGTTGAGAAAATCAGTATTCCTAACACTGGGACACCCCCAAAGCCCACTAAAAAGCCTTTTCCTATTTGAAAAACAACAGTTAATCACCACTGTTCCTGTCACTTATTCAACTTCATATCCATGCTGCTATTGTACATTTTATTCCATGAGCTTTAATTTTGCTAACAAGTCTGTTATTTAAAGTTGTTGTGAAGATTTGCAGCTCGGGTTGTGAATGAGGTTGTAGACTTGCTCGCCGAGCCAATGTGTTTGATTGCAGACGTTTCATCACTCTGCTAGGTAACACCGGTAGTGTGCCTCCAGTGAAGCAGTGGTGTTCTGTCCTGCTTATTATTTATATGTCTCAGTTTGCTGAGGTAGTTGGCATTACTTACAGTTCTGTTTTTCAGTGGTTTGTATATCGGGTCCAGTTCAATACGTTTGTTGATGGAGTTTTGATTGGAATGCCAGGCCTCCAGGAATCCCTGGCATGTCTCTGTTTGGCTTGTGCTATTATGGATGTGTTGTCCCAGTTGAATTCATGTCCTTCTTTGACCGTGTGTATTGAAACCAGTGAGAATTGGTCATATCTCTTGGTGACATGAATGCGAACTGTAAGTAATGCCAACCACCCAGCAAACAGAGGCATAAAAATAACAAGCAGGCCAGAGGTGCACCAACGATGTTGCCGAGCATTGCAGATGAAACCTCTGCAATCAAACACACCGGCTCGATGCGCAAGTCTACAACCTCAAGCCTGTTATTTGGTACTTTATCAAACACCTTCAGGAAGTCCATGTGCAGCAGAACAACCATAATATGTTCATCAACTACTTATGCTACCTCAACAAATAACTCAAGCAAATTAATGCAACATGATTTGCCTTCAACAAATCTGTGTTGACTTTCCGTAATTTAGTCATTTTTGTCTAAGTGACAGTTAATATTGGCCTGGCATTGTGATATTGAAGATGTTGGAGAATATACCTTGAAATAGTCAACAAGATATCCTCAGTATTGATAGTCGAGGATGCTAAGTGTGAAAAATGAAGTGCTCCATTCCTAGCACCAATGTCATTCACTTCATTCAGCACTAGGTTCACCCAAAAAGGGCCAGGGAAAAATGTAATCAAATTAAACTGTTACATTTCTTGCACAGTAACAACTACTAAGGGGCAACAGCACCAAACTGTACATAGCAATCTGCTGATACAAGCAGTCAAGTATTACTGGGAAAGGGCAAAAACTTAAAAGGATTCTGAGTTCTTCCAATTCTGATCTTCTATCACCCCTGATTTCTTTTATTCCATCATTCATTACTGTGCCTATGAATATCTAGGCACTTAGCTCTGGAATTCTCTTCCTAAATGTATCTCAACCCCTCTACTCTGTTCTTTGAAGATATTTCTTTAAACCAATCTTTGACTGAACTTTTGGTCACCTGTGCTTACATCTTTGTGTGGTTTGATAACACTCATGAGAAGCACTGCGGATCATTTTATTGCACTGGAAGGGCTATTATACATGCAAGTTATTGTTTTCAAGCTAAGTTCTTCTCTATAAAATGGAAATGATACCAAATTGGTATCTTAAATGGCAATATTACTGAGATTTGACTTCATACAGTCTTATGATGGTGTCTAACAACGGTAACAAACCATCCTGAAAAAGATTCCAAAGTTTGCTTCTTCGCTTGGAACATAGGCAATGTGATTGAATCTAAAGCAACAACTAAACACATACGGGGAGTAGGCAAATCTTTTTAAGAACAATGGGATGGGTCAGAGAATCTATACCTATATTTTCCTTCCTCTTCACTCTACCTTATTTGAGGCTCTGTTTATGCATTGTATCCAGAAAATGACATCAACTTTAAGAATCAATGGGATCTTCACTTTTGTTGGACATATTCGAGTTTGATTTCCTAACTGTTACTCTTACCAAATGCAGAAATGTGCCATTGGAAGGGTTAACATCACTGGCAGAAGGTTAACACAAATGATAATAACAACAAGTGACACAGGCTGACAGGACTACAGGCACTGTAGAGACATCACCACAAACTGAAATTGCAGTTAATGGTTCCGTGAATCCAAAACTAAAAGGATTTTCAGATTAACCCTCTAAGCTCATCATGCCTACAAGAGGTCACTCAGCTGAACTGTAAATCTACTGAAGGAAAGCAATTACAGTCAAAATAAAATGGAAGCGAGCTTTCTCCCTCAGAAAGCTAAATAATTTCAAGCAGGGCTAACAAACACTCAGTGCTTTTCCAAGTAGAATTTAATGTTTTATGAAGTCAACCAACACCTAAGTAACCCTGATCGATACAGACTTGGAAGATTAATTGTTATCATTTGAGTAAAATGGCTTATTTTGTTCTTGTGCTATCTGCTGCCAGGCAAGGAGGAGGAGGAGTGGGGATGGGGGAAGGGGGGATTAGGTTGGGGGATTACTGCTGACATGTTAAAAGAGGATACCTCCTACTTTGACTGGTATTATACTGCAGTATAAACGAACAACCCAAGTTTCACATGACCAGCCCTTTTCCTGCATCACCTATAATCCCTTCCTTGGATCATTCGCTTGATTCTTTCACCCAATGAAGTAGATATACTTGACAATAAAAATCCAATCAAAACAAACTGGAAGCTTCAAAGACTTTCAAATACCATCTGTAGTTTACTCAGATCAGCAAGGAAGCATCAGTCGCTCAGCTTCTCTTCCTCACAAAAGAACTGTGTGCTGATCTCACCTCACAACCCCAAACAATTACTCAACATTTCAAATTCATTGGCAGTCACAGTTTAAGATGTGTACAAATTAACAGGAATGTGGATTTAAACTTCAATCTAGATTTTTCAGTTTTGGGTGTAATTTAGACTTTGATGGCAAGTTCTAATGTATGATAAGCTAATAGGCATGCTACCAAACTGACAATCCAAAGGCACTGACCAACATTTCAGAAAACGAGCTCAAGTCTCCATGTCTATATGTGAGAAATTTACTTTTTAAAAAAAAATTACAAAAGAAAAAATTAAAATGCTAATATCAGTATAAAGGAAACGTGAAGCTGTTGAAACTGAACTGGTTCACTAATGTTATTCAGATTACTGTTCTTGCTCTACCTCCGGTCCCATAGAGAGTGACTGCACTGCCCTCTGAAATGGACTAACCAAACATTCTGTCATATTGCTACATTCTCAGGGCAATGATGGTCTCAAACTGGGCAATAATGGCCAGGTTTTCCAGACATGCTCATATTCTGAGAATCAATTAAAACTTTTTTTATATATATACTGGAATTAAGAAGCTGGAATTAATGGTGATTCACGAAGGCTCTATATAAATGCATGTCTGTCTTAACAATTCAAATAGAAGTGTGCTACTTGCACCTAATTTGTTGAGGCGAGTCAAACTCTTGTCAAAATTTCACAAACAGTACTGTGTAATTCCAAACAAGGCACCCCATTTCCTCCCTCTATAATGCCAAGCTATTTAGCTTCCCCTTGGAACAAATATATTCTGCGACAAGTAGCACATGTGCCATTTCTTCAAATCCCCCTTCTCCATTAACTCTAATCAAATAAACATAAGTAAAATAATGTTAACAGCAAGTCAAAGTTTAAAGTCTTACTTAAGTCAAACAGATGAAAAGCACCAGTTTTATGATAATACAGCGTTGGGATGAAAAGGTGAAAGTGGAATTCGTGTACATCGAGATTGGCTGAGGCAGGAAAACATAGAAAATAGCAGTAGTATTGGACCATTTGGCCCTTGGAGCCTATTATGCTATTCATTATGATTATGGCTGATCATCCAACATAATACTTTGATCCTGTTTTAATCCCAAACCTTATCATCACTTCAGTTCCAAGTGCTCTATCCAACTCCTCCTTGAAACGACAAAATGGTTTGGCCTCGAGGGCTTTCTATTGTAGCGAACTCCACAGGCTTACCACTTGTGCAGAAGAAATTTCTCTTCATCTTAGGCCTAAATGTTTACCCAATCAATGGGAGCATCTCTTCTGTATTCACCTTGCTAGAATTTAATAGATTTTCCCTTCATTTTTCTGAACTCCTGCCATTCCAGGAATCAGTCTGGTAAACCTTCACTGCATTCTCTGTGTAGCAAAAACATTCTAGATAAGGAAATCAAAATGATGCACAATATTCCAGGTGTCATCTTACCAAAGCACTATACATTTTCAGCATGACATCCCTGCTTCTGTATTCAAATTCACTAGATATGAAGGCCAGCATATCATTTGCCTCTTGCCTGCCTGCTGCACCATCCCTTTGGTGACTGGTATAAGAGAATACCCAGACCTTGTTGCAAATCCTCGCTCAATTTATAGCCATTCAGATAATAATTTGCCTTTGCTCCCAAAGTGGATAACCTCACATTTATCCACAATATACTACCATGCATTTACCCATTCATTCAACTTGTCCAAATCTCTCAAATATCTCTGTATCCTGCTCTGAGCTAACCCTCCAACCTAGCTTTGTATCATCTGCAATGTGGCATTATTACAGTTAGTTCCCTCATTAATATATATTGTGAATGGCTGAGGTCCTAGTACCAATTCCTGCAGTAGCCCTCTGGTCATTGCCTTCCATTCCAAAAAAGACCCATTTATTCCTACTCTGTTTCCTATCTGCCAACCAGTTTTCTACCCATCTCAACATACCACTTTAAATCCCTTGTGCTTTAATTTTACACATTAATCTCTTGTGTGGAAGTAGATCAAAAGGCTTCTGAAAGTCCAAACAGATCACATCCAGTGGCTCTCCCTCATCAATTCTACGAGATAGATCCTCAAAGAATTCCAGTAGATTTGTCAAGTATGATTTCCCTTTCATAAATCCATGCTGACTCTGTCCAATTTTGTCACTGTATTCCAAGTGCTGTGCTATTAAATAATTTATAATGGAGTCAAACAGTTTCCCCAATACTGATGTAAGGCTGATTGGTCTATAATTCCTGGTTTTCTGTCTGCCTCCCTTTTTAAATCAAGGGGTTACATTCGCCATTCTTCAATCCATATGAATAACTCCAATGTCTACAGAATTTTGGAAGATGACTACAAATGCATCCACTATTTCTATGGCTACTTCCTTAAATATTCTGGGATGTAGATTGGAAGGCCCTAGAGATTTATCTACCTTCAATCCCATCAATTTCCCTGATGTGAAGGTGCTGGTATTGGACTGGGGTGGTCAAGGTCAGAAGGCATATGATACCACGTTATAGGTCAATAGATTTATTTGAAATCACAAGCTTTCGGAGCGCAGCTCCTTCATCCGTTCGGTGAAGAAAAGTGCACAGGCACAGAATTTATAGACAGAGAAATCAAAAGATTGTACAAATGGTGTGAGTGAAGTGCTGACAGGCGAAATAACAAGTCTCTGCAGGTGATCAAAAAGTGTCAGATGGTATCAGTTAAAGGGTCACCAGCTGAATAGCAAGTGAAGGGATGACCTATAATCCGATTAATTGAGGCAGAAAGAAAATTTAAAAAAATAAACATAAAATGGTGTTGGAAGCAAACTAAATGGTTAAAATAACATGATAGGTATAAGAGTTGCCTGCCAAAGTCTAACCAAAGTAATAAGTAATCCAGAACTATACAAACGAGTTAAGGTAGAAAAATCATAACTTCTGTTCTGGTCTCCCTGCTATAGAAGGATGTTGTGAAACTTAAAGGGTTCAGAAAAATTTACAAGGATGTGGCCAGGGCTGGAGAGTTTGAGCGAAAGGGAGAGTCTGAGTAGACTGGGGCTACTTTCCCTGGAGGGTCGAAGGCTGAGGGGTGATCTTGTAGAGGTTTAAAAATAAATTAGGAAGGGCATGGATTGGGTAAATGGACAAATCTAGATGGTATCAGGTTTAAAGTGAGGTGGAAACGTTTAAAAGGGCTCTAAGAGGCAAATTTTTCATGCAGACGGTGGTGTATGTATGGAACAAGTTGCCAGAAGTGGAGGAGGCTGGTACAATTACAACATTTAAGAGACTTCTGGATGGGTACAGGAATAGAAAGTGTCTACAGGGAAATGGGCCAAATATTGGCAAATGGGACTAGACTTACTTAGGATGGACCCAAGGGTCTCTTTCCATGCTGTAAATCTCAATGACTCTGAGTTACCAAGGTGACGGTGTCGTGATGGTGTCAAAACAGGACAGTAAGGAAGATTTTACAAAAACAGAGCAGAATAGTAGGGTTACATGTAATGTCATCTTCATGGGTACAGAACTTGACCATCAGTTTCTGCTCAGTGATTCTGCAGCGTTGTGTATCTTGAAGGCTGCCTTGGAGGATGCTTACCCAAGGACCAGAGGCTGTATGTCATGGACCGCTGAAGTGTTCCGCAGCTGGGTGGGTACATTCCTGACTGGCGATTGTTGCGTGGTGTCTATTCATCTATTGTGTAGCGTCAGTATGGTCTTTCCAACATACTATGCCTCAGGACATCCTTGCTTGTAGCATATGAGGTAGGCAACATTGGCAGAGTCACATGAGTCTCTGCCATGTACGTCGTGAGTGGTGCTCCCATGTGTGATGGTACTGTCCATGCAGATAATCTGGCATATCGTGCAGAGATTGCCATGGCAGGGTTACGTCATGTTGTGGTCAATGTTGTCCTGAAGACTGGATAGTTCGCTACGAACAATGGTGTATTTAAGGTTTGGCAATTGCTTGAAGGTAAGAAGTGGGGACGTAGGGATGATCTTGGTGAGATGTTCATCTTCACCAATGACATGTTGAAGGCTACGAAGAACATGGCGCAGTTTCTCTGCTCCAGGGAAGTGCTGGATGACGAAGAATACTCAATTGCTTGGTGTCCTGTGTCTGTGTGCTCAGGAGGTCCTTTGCGGTCTTTCACCGTGGCACGTCAGAACTGGCAATCGATGAGTTGAGCATTGTATCCCGTTCTTATGAGGGCATCTTTCAGCGTCTTTAGGTGCCCGCTGCATTCCTCCTTGTCTGAACAGATCCTGTGTATACTCAGGGCTTGTCCGCAGGGGATGACTTCTTTTACAATGTTTCAATTGGAAGCTAGAAGTTCAGCATTGTCGGGCTATCCGTGGGCTTGTGGGAGAGTGAGGTACTAAGGTGTCCGTCCTTAATTAGTGTGTTCGAGAATGAGACTGATCTTGAACAGTAGTCCATGATAAGTCTGATGCTAGGATGAAACTTTTCGATATCGTTGTGTATTCATTTCAGTGATTCTTTGCCATGAATCCAAAAGGAAGAATTTGTTGTCGATGTATCTGGTATATAGCATTGGCTGGACATTCTGTTCAGCAAAGAAGTCTTGCTCAAACTTGTGCATGAAAACGTTGACGCAGTGGGGTGCAAATGTGGCCTTCATGTTTGGAGGAGGAGCTGGTTCTCTGCCCATGTCAAGGGCATTGTAAAACCCATTGTACAAGGAATGCCAGCTTCTGTGGCGACATTACAGATTTCTTACAGAAACTCAGCACCCACGGACCAGTTGAACCAGGAACATTTCTCGTCACAATAGGCATTTCAGCACTCTACACCAGTATCCACCACGATAAGGGCATTGCTGCAACAGCCTCAGTACTCAACACCAACAACTCAAGGGTTATGGGGAGAAAGCATGAGAATGGGCTTGATGAACTTAACAGCCATGATTTAGTGGCAGAGCAGACTCAATGGGCCAAATGGCCTAACTTCTGCTCCTTTGTCATATGGTCTTAACTGCCAATTTCTAGATCCCATGCTACAATTCATCTGCTTCATCCTTGATCACAATGTTTTCACCTTTGACAAGGGGCTCTTCATCCAGGCACACTCCAATATGCTAAAATTTTCATGCACAAGTTTGAGCAAGACTTCTTTGCTGCACAAGACCTCCAAGCAACACTATACAACAGAGACATTGACAATATTTTCTCCCTTTAGACTCATGGCAAGGAATCATTGAAACATCTACACAATATCAACAAGTTTCATCTCACCAGACTTACCATGGACTACTCTTCAGAATCAATTTCATTTTTAGACACATGCATTTCCATCAAGGACGAACACCTCAGCACTTCCCTCTACTGCAAGCCTGCTGATAACCTCACAATGCTGCACCTCTCTAGCTTCCATCCTAAACACATTAAAGAAACCATTACCTATGGACAAGCTCTGTGTATACACAGGATCTGCTCAGATGAGGAGGAATGTGACGTACACCTACAGATGCTGAAAGTCAGCCTCTTAAGAACAAGGTCTGATGCTTAACTCATTGATTGCCAGTTCCAATGTGCCGCAGCTAAAAATGGCAACAACCTCCCGAGAACACGGACACAGGACATCGACTGATAGAATACCCTTCATCGTCCAGAACTTCCCCGGAGCAGAGAAATTGCGTCATGCTCTTTGTAGCCTTCAACACTGCATTGAAACATTGCATTGATGATGACAAACATCTTGCCAAGATCATCCCTGCGCTTCCACTTCTCACCTTCAAACAACTGCCAAACCTTAAACAGACCATCATTCGTAGCAAACTACCCAGCTTTCAGGACCACATTGACCACAATACCACAGAACCTTGCCATGGAAATCTGCGCAAAATATGTGGGATATCTGTGTGAATGGGAACACCACTCACAACGTACATGGCAGATACTCATGTGACTCGGCCAACGTTGTCTACCTCACATGCCACATGCAGATGCTATGACAACCGATGAATGAACACCGTGCAACAAACAGCATTCGGGGATGTTACCTCCCAGCTAGAGAACACTTCAGCGGTCAAGAACATTCAGCCTTCGGTCTTCCGGTAAGTGTCCTCCAAGGCTGCCTTCGAGATACACAACGATGCAGAATCGCTGAGTAGAAACTGATAGCTAAGTTCTGTGCCCATGAAAACAGCCTCAACCATGATCTTGGGTTCACACTTCATGTCAGTTTTTACGAAGAGTCGTCTAGACTTGAAATGATAGCTTGGTCCCTCTCCATCGATGGTTCCTGACCCGCTTTGATCTCCAACATTTGCTTTCTTCAGTACAGATTCCAGCATCTGCAGTAATTTGCTCCTGCCACATTTCTGTTGTTTTTTTTCTGGCCAATACATATGCCTCTTCCTTGGATCTAACACTATCTGCAATTTTCCTTGTAAGCCATGGTTTGCCCACTAACCTTGGCTTGCTTCTGACAGAATGAACAATTGTTGCAATTCAACCACACCCTGTCTGAACTTCTGCCATTACATTTCCACCATCATCCCTGTAAGTATCATCCCCGATCTTTCATGGCTAATTTATTCCCCACACCGTTGTAATTTCCTCTATTTAGATTCAGGTCCCTGGTCTCAAATTCAACTACATTAGTCTCTATCTTGATGAGGAATTATGCCATATTATGGTTGCTCATCCCGAAGAGGCCTCAACAACTAGATTGCCCATTATTCCTTTATCATCTCGCAATAGCCAGGCTAGGAGTTTCCAGCTGGTTGTTCTTCAATATGTTAGTGTGGAAAACTACCCTGTGTACATTCCAGGAATTCATTCTCTTATGGTATTGCTCCTAATTTGATTAGTTTAATCTATAGGATAACCTTATAGAGGTTTATAAAGTAATGAGGGGGACAGATAAGGTGAACAGCAAAGGTCTTTTTCCTGAGGTGGGGGAGTTCAAAACTAGAGGGCATATTTTTAAGGTGACAGGAGAAAGATTTAAAAATGATACGAAGGGCAACTTTTTGAGTGGGTAGTGTTTGGAATGATCTGCCAGAGGATGTAGGTATAATTACAAGGTTTAAAAGACAGACATTCAGGTTAGCACATCAATAGCAAAGATTAATAGGGATATGGGCTGAATGCAGGCAAGTGGGACTAGTTTAGTTTCGTAACATGGTCAGCAAGGACTTGTTGGATTGGAGGGTCTGTTTACGTGCAGTATAATCTATGATTCTATGTGCAGATTAAAGTCACCCATAATTACAGAAATTCCTTCATTGCATGTGATGAGCAGTCATTGTGACTCTATGTTAAGCGGGGCAATAATGTGGGGAAAAAACACAAACGTGAAATGCAAAAATAGCCTAGTTATATCCATTCCTGCTACTTCCATACACCTCACGCATATTCCCCGGACTACCAGCTCATGTAGTGTTCCATTTGAGATACTACAGCATATAAAGTCAGTTTATCACAACTGGACTAAAACACCAACTGTATGGAAGGCATAACTTACCATTTTCTTTCTTTGCCCTGCTCGTACTGCCGGAGGGTCATTCCATCCATCCTGGAACCCTATTGAAAGTAAATAGCATGATGTTATCCATATGCAAAGAGATCTCGTGCATAATACTGCTGACAAAAATGCTTTTTTTTAAAAAAAAGACTTCCAAGTCTACAATCACTTAACTGCTATTACATCAAGCTCAGTAACATCATTATTGTTTTTTGTGTGATAAAGTTAACACAGCAAAGCTTCAATATTTAAACGCTTTCAGTCACAGACCCTCATTATTAGTACCGGAGAGCACTTTAATATAATCTACCCCCAGGCATCTTGAAAGAATCTTTGAAAAGCATTCGGTCGAGCATAATGATATATTTAAGCTGTCCATTGCTGCCTCTGCACCTTCAATGCATTGTTTGATGTACAGTCACAACCTCAAGATGAATCTCAGCAGGAACAACCTTTCACCACAAAGTCTGTGACCTTACCACAGAGGTCAGTAAAGTCTGCAATGGACCACCCATTAATTACTAAGTTATTAGCCTAAGTCTTCAAGTGCAGTGTTAAGCATTTTCATCATCAATAATCCCATGGGTCAGTTTTCCTTATCAGTTGGGTTCTACATGCTGAAAACGCATGCTATTTCACATGGAACCCGTTGGCAACTTACTGAAACCTCTGAACAAACAAAGCGACAATTCATTTTAGCAGGGATTAACACAGAATAAAGCTCTGGTTTGACCATTCCCATGAAGAGCTCTGCTGTCTGGATTAAGCCACTTATTCACATTTATTAACATGACTGCTCAACGGCATCAGCTGGGAACACCTTGGTGTACTAAAGCCCTGTTTTGTCCAGTGCAGAACAGGAGCTCACACCCATCACACAGAGAAACATGCTGATGGGAGTGAAATAGTTTGCTCCCTGTGGCAAAGGAAAAAGTGGACAGTGTCAGGGAAAAGAGTTATTTTACATATCCTACCATTTAATCAGCGGCAGGATACATTGAACTTGTATGTAGGTCACCTCGCCTAATGTAGAAATGAAGTTACAAACAGTTTATAGAACCTAATGAGGGGGATTTAAAATTTAAAGAAAAATAAACAAAAAAGGAAACAAAGAAACAGCAATATCTTTCAATGAAAGCGTGGCATAAATGAATAGAAAACAAAGTGGATTGGTGCAACCATACTGCGCAAATCCAGCTCCAGTTTTGTTACAAGGGTAACTTTCAAAATGTTTCAAGTAAACATTCTAATCAAGAAACAGAACTTCTTTCTTTTAAATATAACCAAACGAACTGAACAGAGGAACATCAGTGTTCTTCATACTGTTTAACAGATATAATATCAGTTTGTTGTTTATTTTTGAAATATATGGAAGAAACATTTTTGTAAGAATAGTACTGAAACAGATGTGAAAAATCTAAAGATCTCATATGTGAAAGAGGTACAGGCCATGAAGAACACTAGCATTTCAACAGAAAAGCCATCATACAAGGCTAGCTGATCCAGCCAGGACACTTGTTATTATCCTTTCACCTGATGCACAAGAGCGGTTTTGTAGCCATGGAAGGAATCCTGAAAAACCAAAGAATACAGGGAGGTTCTATGGACAATCAAGATAACAGTCAGAATACTACACACAAGCAGATAAATACTAATTCAGCCTATTACACATTACAATAAGGAGATTCAAATGCCTAATCTCCTACCATTTATCACATAGCCAACAAAGCAGAGCACATGGCACTGATTATTAACCCCTGTAGCATGCATCCACATGTTGTTATCCTTTACTATCTTGCACAATAGGGGAGTATTTCTGTCAAGAAGCATGCAGGTTTGCTCTTTGTGTAAAATTAATACTTAAGCCTAACAGCAAAATTAAGCATAGAATGCACATCAATCAAACATGAGCGGATAGCACTAGTCAATGTGGGGTCCAAACTTCAGCACTAAAGGTAAAAGAGACTAGTGTGTGGAAGCTGCTGTGAACTCTGAGAAACTACGGAAAATGATCCGTGGCACTGTTATCAGTTAGCAAAAGCTCCTGAATCTCATCTTTAGACCATCTTTTAGTGCTGATTGTTCAGTTAGTTTCCAGCCTTGTTACCATTGCTCCACTAAACATGATATATTAAATGCTTTTAAAATGATAGAATCCATTGAGCAACTTGCATGATTAACCAGAATGAAGCTTTAGCAGACTCCTCTTTGGATGAGGAGGAACAATAACAGGAAATTATCTATAATCATAGATAAAACACGAATAGCACAAAGTGAATTCCATGTAATTTAGTTACATTTTTGCTAATTTTAAATAATTGCATTATGGTAACGTAAAGCTCTGTTTGATGAAAGGTGCCAAAGTGGTTTCAATAAATTGTTAAAAAGGTTTAAAATTTTCCTTAACTGAGTCACATCATTCAGCTAACTTGGGGGATTTTTCAGGTTTGGAAATTTTAGGCTTCCTGTTGTTTCTGTAGTTGAATTAAACATATGACAAATCTCTGCCAATACTGAAATATTCACATCACTAGCTTTTGCACAATTAAACAAGTATGATGTGGATCAGACTTTTGGATAAGAATAAATGATCTCTATTCTATTTTATGCTAAGGATTGCAGCAGATTCATCCTAATGATATCAGAAACAGGCTGGCTGAATCTCAGAGAAAAAGAGATATCGATGAAAAATTGATTCTGCCCTGTCCACTAGCAATCTGGGATTAGACGAGGATACCAGTGCACAATGAGAGCTAACCAATAGGTTCCTCTAAATATAGACACTAATACGAAATGGTATGACTCTTTCAACTGTTCCAGTTTTTTTTACTGAAGTTCTATTATTGCACTCCCCTTAGTAAAATATTCCCACCAGACTTGCATCATAAAGCACTCGTTTTTAGCATTTCAGGAATGTTCTGAGTCTGTTGTACGAACAAAACTTTCAGATCATACTCAACATGGTTCTGAGCTGAGATCTGAATCAATGAACTAGGGAACATCCATAAGTGAAAGTACCTGATGAACCATTAAGGTTGCACTAAATGACTCTTACCTACCTACCTGTAACTACAGTTCTATTTATAATACTCACCAGAAATCGTTTTAGCCTTTGATACAATCTATCAAATCTTGTGCTCAAATAATCTAGGACCACATCTACAGTAGAATGCAAATGTGGAATTCCCACTGACACACGAAACAATCAATTTGTGGAATATTCGGCGTCTAACTGCATCAAGTTCTACGTTCTCAACAAATGGACATGAACAGAGAATCTAAACTAATAAAATGATCACAGTCGATAATAGGCTAAATAGAATGTGAATAGACGGACGGGTGGTTGTGATAAGCTGTGTTATATAACAGTATGAACAAATAGATAAGGTAGATTAAAAATAATACAGTTGATGCTCCCAGAAATTATCTGAACATTGCACAATTGCATTAGGACTCTTATGATTGTGGTGCAGCATGAAATATTGCCTTGTACTCCACTCAAGGCATTAGAGGGCCGGTTTTTCTGGATTGCCCTATCTGGATAATATACAGAAGAGGAACACTCAGTTGATCCTCTCTCCGTCCACACTGGCAGCATTTTAATAAATGAAAGAAACCCTGGTAATTGACTACCCAACAGCAGGGCTTCATGATTCCAGCATGGTTTAGGAATTCAAATGTGACTGGGAAATTCTGGATGCTAGAGTACACAAGGTTCCGAATGAAATTGCCTCAAGATCATCTGCCCGCACCCCAAAATGGCTAAGCTTAGGGGGATTCATAGGAAGAACACAGGGCTTTTGTGAACAGTCACTAGCATTCCAGAGAAATGGAGGCGAGGCTGGAAACACTGTTCTAAATACTGCGGCCTGGCCTGCATACACCAATTGGAAGTTGGATGGATCAGTAATGTTAAACAGAAAGACAGCCAACAATCTAGGCATCTTCTTCTTTCTCGAACTTCATATCTGCAGAACACCAAATTCCTGAGTACAAGAGCTAGCAAACCCAGCTCTGGCAGACTTGTTCACACAAGACAGGCAAGCATGCCAGCATCAGAAATTTTCACCAAAAATAACCATGAAACTAAAATTTATCAACACACTTTGTTATAGTCAGCCAGTCAACAACTAGTTGCAATTCATTTTACCGATCTGGTATTGCTTTTAGCAATAAACACAATTCTGAGTTTAGCATCAAGTCAGCAGTAATTCAAATAAGATTGATACAAAAAAATTAATTTCAATCATAATTAAAAGTACAGGGACAATAAATTCTTGATGCTAAAGGTTCTTGCATCAACATGCCATAGAGGAGGAGGACATACAATTGCATCTGCGATCCTACAAATGCAAGTTCACAACCTTGTCCAAAATTATCAAAGATCTTTCATAACAATAAGTGAGAAAAAAGCAGACTTATCTCCTGACAGAAGCCCTGCAGCTGGTAAAAAGTATCGCTGACAGGAGCTCAGGATCAGGGTAGCTTCAAATGCTATCAGCTAAGAGAATGGAACCCCAGTAAACTGACAGAATAAGGGATCAAATAATAAAGTTCTTAAAATGAGAAGAAAATAAAAGGCAACTTTTTCACACTCATTATTCTCTCAGTTCTTGGAGTGCACAAGTCAGCATTCAACACTGTTAGTCAGTAAAGTGCTTCTAGTGATGAGCGATTTCATCTTCACTGAAATACTGGGAGGAATGGACAAGAATCTCTCCCTTCGTCCACATAGTGAGATGATGTTCAGCTTCTAATCGGCAATTCTCAACAATGCCAGGCTGAAATCTGAAACTGAAAACCATTTCTGAATAACACAAATAAGTCAAAATGTGTTTTTTCAGTAATCTAATAAACAATACAAGTTTTGATGAAATTATTAATCTAGGGCACTTGTGCTGATTTGTGATGGTTAAGACAGACATCCATCAATTTGTCAAGTTTGCTGATAATAAGGTTTCAGGAAGTCACCCTCAACCCCAGCCAGTTCACAGATGTAGTTTTCAGCAATGGAACTTTTTCCAGCCTCCATAAGAAGTAACAATGCCTATTCCAGTTGTACAACATTTATGAGAAGGAAATAACTTCTCTATTTGTATTTAAATTAAATTTTCATTCAAACTACTGGCAGATAAAGCAAACTGCTGCCTCACAGAAAATGAGCCTTAGCAGTGCTACAGTTCACTGCTGCCAAACTGTTCATGAGTACATCAAGCAATGATAAACTCCATAACATTCTTAGCTGCATTAATTAATGCACTAATCTGGTGATTAATTTGGTGATTCCAAAATAAAACCATTCAGAAAGCTTCTTTCTTGGCTTCATAAGGTAAGCCACGCACAAATAGTTTGAGGAACAATTTCCTATATAGCCAAACAAGTCCACGTAAACCTGTAAAATCAGCAAGGTTTTAAATACAATTCCATCTTCTTGAAAGATTTGGTGCCTTAGGAGCAAATGGAAGAAGCTTTCAGTTGGAACTAGGAATGAGATTTATCTGCTACATTATTTTTGTAGTTTGTTTCAATACTCCAGGCATCATTTTCTCTACAAGTGGACAGACTGGGGCACAAAGCCTCATGTGACGGTCTATTCTGTTGTTCTTCAACCAGACACTTGGGAGTGCTGGAAAAACATAAGTTGATTTATGCTGTAGAAGGAAAATTGGACGTTTGAGGGGCAGGCAGAATGTAATTTTTAGAAACATTAATCTTATAATACATCTATAAGGAATGCATAGTACTTAAGTCATGTCTTCCAATTAGAAAATGTGATGCTACTCACAAAATTAAATATTGTACATATTGTGTACGAAAGCCAAATTGCTATATTATTTGCTGTGCTATTGAACTGGAACATAAACCAAGTCTTTGTTTTTGTCGCATCCAAGAATGGATCAATGATTGCTCTTCAAAAGCAAGCTCAAATTCACGCAGTTTTTTTGTGGCAGAGTCAGCACATTGACAGTTTATTTTCACTTGTTAGTTAAATATACAATCAATCAGTTTAAGTGCAATAACTTGTAATATGTTTGAAACTTCATGCAAAGTGTGGCATACGTCCAATTAATGCATTTATTAATTGAGGAAGTGCATTTGGTAGCAGCTGGAAACAGAGTACCTGTTTGAGGAGGAGGAGGAGGAACTGCCGCAGATGTGAACTGCTTGGAGGACGGAGCTCCAGGAACTCCTGTTCCAGAGGGATGTGGGAAGGTGGAGTGAATGCCTGGTAGAGACGTAGGAGGCTGGGGTTGATACTGGTGAGATGGGTAAGTTGGCAGTGGCCCAGGTTGTGCTGTGTGGCCGGGTGTCAATGTATTAGACGATGGATATGATGGCATGGAGGCAGGGGTCATTAGCGATGGTCCTGGCATGGAGACACCAGGAATTGTCGGGCCACTCAGAGAGGCTGTAGGTAGAGATGGACCAGTCAACCCTGAACCTGGCAAAGGATTCTGAAGAGGATAGGCTGGGAGACCACTTTGAGGAACCTTTGGCTGTCCAAAATTCTGGAACTGTGTAAAGGCTGTAGAGAAAAAGACATTAAAATGAATGCAAGTAATGTCACTAAAGCAATGTTTAATTTGAATTCATCTTTTCCTGTTTTTGATTAGCCATTTCTTGGCAGATACTTTTCATATGAAATCTCACCATGAATGAAGGCTCACAGTTCTTGCATTCAAACCTCTAAAGACAGCAATGCATTTTTCATTCTTATACTCTGTTCCAAAATACTGGAGAATTATAAGGGCCATTCAGAGGCTGTTAGATCAGACATGACAAACAACTTTGAACTTGGGAAAAGATTCTGGCAGCTACAACACCTAAAACCTATACTGCGCTTAAAATTAATAATTTGCATTGACACAGTGCTTTTACCAGTGCTTCAGAGGACAGTTAACAACATTTTCCACTAAGCCACAAAGGACAGGAACTTGGAGAGAATCCAGGTGAGAATCAGATCTAGTATTGGTAGAAAGTAAACTAAGCCAAACTGGAAGGTAGCAGAAACTGGACAGAATCAAATAGGGTCAAAAAACATGTTAAAAAGGTAAAATTAAAAGACATTCTATTTGAACAATACATGCAATACTTGCAACAAGTTAAGTGAATTCACAGCACAAATCAAAGTAAACAGATATGATCTAATTTTCATTATGGAGATGTGGCTAAAGGGGTGACCAAAACAAGGAACTGAATATCAATGATATTCAAAATTGAGGAATGACAGGCAAAAAGGAAAAGAAAGTGTGGTTGTGTTGTTAATAAAGGGTTCGATTAATACATTCGAGACAGATCTTAGATCAGAAGATCAAGATGTAGAATCCATTTTGGCTGAAACTAAGAAACTGCAAGGAACAATAAACATTTGCGGCATTTGTCCATACAGTAGAGATAACGTAGGACCTGGTCATAAATCAGGAAATTAGAGGTGCATGTAAAAAGGTTAATCAAGTATCCATGGAAGGCTTCAATCCAGGTAAACTTAATTAGCACTAATGCTGTGGCAGGGTGAATTCCTGGAACATGTATGGATGCTTTCAGGAACCGAATGTTGAATAATAAGTTAAAAAGCTGGATGTTTTAGATACAATATTGTGCAATGATAACAATTAGTAATTAATAACCTCAGTGTAGAGAAGACTTTAGGAACAGTGACTATAATATGGCAGAATTTTACATTACGATTCTGGTGGACTGGGAAACATCAGAAGTTACGATAGCAGACAGATGATGATCGGTATATATATTTCTCCGAGGCACGAAAACCCAGTGGTTAAAGTGATCAAACTGTGGTTAACAGGAGAAGTTAAGTAAGATATTAGACCTAAGGAGGAGGCTTTTAAGTGGCCAGAAAAGTAGTAAGCCTGAAGAGTGGGAGCAATTTAGAATTTAGCAAAGTTCAAAAAACTTTAAAAGTAAATTTGAGAAAACTGAAATGGACTGGAAAAGGTATACAAAGAAGAAAAAGGTTAGCAAAGACAAACATGGGTTAATTACAGGCAGAAATGAGATAATTTATAATGGGGAATGAGAAAGAGGCAGAGAAACTGACAAATACTGACATGGATAATGGGGGCCAGATATCATATTTTCAAGTTTGCTGGTGACCAAAAAACAAGTAGGAATGTGGGTCGTTGCTGCAACTGTATAGGACTTTAGTCAAACTGCACCTGGAATACTAGACAATATTAAGTGTACCATTGACAGACAAAATAGTGGGTTCTTCAGAAGATTTTTGTTATGAGGAATTGTTTGAGGCAGTGACTTCAGGAAGGCTCAAATATTTTGGGCATGCGATACAAACAGGAGGAAACTATTCAGGAAAAAGAGGTTACTCAAGGCACATTACCTGGAAAGTCATGGACAAGAAAAGACCTAAATGGCATGGATAGACAATATCAAAACATGGACTGGCCTCTCTACAGACTGGCAATGACGGCAGTAAAAAATAGAACTCAGTGGAGAAAGATTGTTCATAGTTTGACCAACCCTTAGAACAAGGATGAATGAAAGACAAGACCCAAGGATAGATATAGTTGCCATACAAGGAGTGCAACGAAAGGTTCACCAGACTGGATCCTGGGATGATGCAATTGTTCTACAGTGAAAGTTTGGGGAGTATGAGCCTGCTTTCTCCAGGGTTTAAATGAATGAGTGTTATTGAACAGTTTCAGCACAGGAGGCAGCTATGTCTCTTATAGATAGTTACCATTCAGCATGTTACTTCCCTACTTTCCCCTGTAAGTCTACAAATTTTCTTTTACAGATAATGATCATATATGTGCATATAAATATTATAAAGTATGTACATAGCATATATATTAAACCATACACATTGAAAACTTTACATGAGTTAATTTATTGAAGTATAAACATACTCTCTGCACTAGCCTAGGTAATGCATGTATTAACATAAACTGTCATTCATTTCAAAAGAAAAACAGATCAACTTTAAGTGCGAGACAGATTACCTGGTGCACCAGCTGTGGTAGGATGCTGTGGGTAGGCAGGGCGCGTGGCTCCTGGTTTAGAGTAGATGTTGGTGGTAGTCCCAGAAATGCCTTGAACAGGGACGGCAGACGGAGGTGCGACTGGGGCAGGCTGGGGAGTGAATACTGTTGGAGCTGATGGACAGATTGGAGCCTGAGGACTGAAGGAGGTCTGAAATGGAGCCTGAAAAGATTTTTTAAAAATGCCGTTGTTATAAGCAGGTAACAATGTTTAGCAGTTAAGTGAAGCAATTTTCATGGACTTTTCAACAATCTAGTTTTAAAACCAAGAGACACTCAGACCAGGGATCCAAGCTGCAAGCTACACAATTACTGAAGAGTATTTCTTAGAAAATTCTAGGCTCCTGGTTGTGACTTTAGCAAAAATTGATGAGCTTAAGAATGAAGTTATACATTGCTCCATTGAACTGAGAGTAATTTGCAGTTGAGATTAATTGCAGACATTTTACCCAGCAGGAACTGGATAGCCACCACCAAGTTACATAGATACTGAAGGACACATAGGTATAAATCAAGCACAGTACAGAGTAACGTGCATATTTAGCAACTAGTTATCCAAAGTATATAACGGTTTTGTCCATGCAGATTTCTCACTTCTCCAGTGATGCAAAGGCAACATGCAGTGATACTGGACATGCAGTGAGATATGCATGCAGCAAAAGCGCACAGCCTAGAAAAGAAAGAAACAAGAAAATATACATTGCATGGAGAAAAACATGCGTGCAGAAACAGAAGAACTTGCAATTATCAAGAAAGCACATGCACATGTGGGCAAAGGCACAGTCACAGGCCAGAATAATAGCAATATGTTTTCAGAATTGAAAAGAAATTAGTAAAGAGATTCAGTCAGGGTGCCTTAGTGTTACGTACCTGCTGGGTGGGTTGCTGTATTGGTCTTTGTGGTGGTATCTGTCGAGCTGGAGTGGGAGCAGGAGGGGAAGTTGGACGGATACCTTTCGTTACAACATGATTAAAGGGAAATATGGGAGGCTGTTGACCCACCAGGGCTTCTCCTTGCGCATGGAATAGTCTGTCACGGAGCTGTAGAACTGTAAACTGAAAGAAAGTGTATTCCCATTACAGTAAACATACTGCAGCCACAAAATACACAAACACAAACGCAGGGGTTGAGAAAGCAAATTTCTCCCAATTTTGTTGAAAATACATAAAATCTTTCCTTGGTGCATTTAAAACAACTGCGTTATTTTGCTATATGTTGTAGTATATCATTCAAATTATGCTTCACTAAGTAACATTCTGCTAACCACTGCTATATCAGAATGCATTTTGCCTAATATTCCCGTGCTTAAAAAAGAGGACGTCTTCCTACTTACTACACAAAGTCACAAGAGAACCTAACATGCAATCACTAAATCTTCAAATGCAATCCGGTACATTTAATGTAATTCAATGCACCACTGACAAATAGTAACATGTTCCAGCCCACTTCTTTAAAGGATGATAGAAGTTAAGTGGAACAGTTTCAGCACACTGCTGTTTCTCAAGTTATTTATCATGTGGAATAAGGAATGTTACAGAGCACAGGAGGTCATTCAGCTAGCTACATCAATGTCAGCTCTCTACAAGTGCAAATCAGCTAGTCTTGAAGTCCCAATATTCCTCTGCCATTTCTCCACAGTCCTGCAAATTCTCTCTGACCTAGTGCTTACTCAATTCCATTTTAAAAGCCACATCTAAATCTGCCTTCATCACACACACATGCAATGCATTCCAGATCCTTACCACCCACTGCATAAAAAATGATTTTCTCTATGCTGCTTCTGGTTTTGTGCTATTCAGCTTGTATCAATGTCCTCCGGTTTTCAACCCTTCTCATGGGAACATGTTCTCACCATCTACTCTATCTAGACTCTTCATGGTTTTGAAAATGTCTATCAAATTTCCTATCAACATTCTCTTCTTGAAGTAACTGAAGTCCCTCATTCTAGAACCATGCACATAAAGTTTCATAATCTTAAGTGGTACCTATAATGTATCACAATATTCCTGTTGAAGCCGAACCTTATTAAAGGTTCAGTATAATTCCTTGCTTTTATAATTTATACCTCTACTCAGAAAATCTGGGATCCAGTGTACTTTTACTCATTCTAAAAACACTGACAAAAGTAGAATGCACTCAATTGCTGTCAGAGTTCACACACTGTACACAGTTAGAAAGGAAAATATGATCTTTTCACCATGTTATTTATGGTTTGCGTTTTGGATCTGATATGAAATTGCTATCATTTACTAAATGTGACAGAACGCTCATCAAAAGCAGTTAAGTTCTGGTTAACCTGGCACTGGAACTAGAAATCAGTTTGTGTCTTTGCAGCCTGCTTGTTCATCATTTGGGTTGGGGTAGAGAAAGGATAATATTCCAGGGACAAATGTATCTTCACGTAGGTGGTTTAAAGCCTGTCTGAAAATACATTCTGCATTTTTAGACAGGATCCTCCGGTATCTGAGAAAGGGAGGACCCCAAAGGATTCAACACCTGTTCGTGACGTGAATATAAGTATGTTTTGGCCAAGTCACATTTTTCTTATAGTTAGCGCCAAAGTTAAACCATATTTATCCATAAGCCTCTTTAAAAATAAGGAAACAAAACATTTTACAAATCAGAAAGGTTTATACTATAATTGAATAGATTTAAGAAACCCGGAGGTTTTTTTTAATATTTTGCTGCAAATTAATAGGCTGACACCACTAAAGAAGGAATAAAATAACTTGAACTAAGAGGCTATTTGCTAAGGCATTAGTTCAACCTCTAACCTGGAACAAAACACACAGGATTACACTGAATGCTGTCACAGACATTGAAAGAAAGTAAAATGTTTACATTGCATCGACTTGAACTGTTTTTCAAAACAATAAAGCAGTCCTTTATGGATTTTGGTCCTTTCAAACCTGGATTGCACTGGGAGTAGCACTTAACAAGTGTGACTTGTATTGCATTGTAAAAACAATTTTTTTGCTCAAATACATTGCTTCCAAAATGTACAGCGATCAATAACTCAAATTTGCCAACCGACAACTGCAATGTATTCTGGTGCAACCAGCATTATCTGAATGGAACTTCATTGCAACCCAATCACAAAAGGCGGTGAGATATTGACTTATCTTGGGAAATAACTCACACTGAAATCATTCAATCATCTTAAAAAATTCAATTAGATTTTTTTTCTTTTGCACTTTACATTGATCTGCTAGGCTTTGTTTTTCCATTAAGCCTGAATTCTAGAGCAACTGTTTAAACAGCCACACCATATTTTTATAGATAATGACAAGTCCAGAAAACTAATGCAAAGTCGAACCTGATCTGAAGTGGGAGGGAGGTAGCTCATTGCTGCTTCCAAACTTCCTTGTGCGGCTAGTAAGCTGGCATACTGCGTGAGTTTTTTTGCAAAGACTGGGCCCTCTGCAGCCGTGTCTGTGCCCTGGAGTAACTCAATTGCTTTTCGTAAGATCATAATCTTTTCCACAAGGTCCTGATGAGAAGAATACAAATCATGACTGAAACTGTAAAATGTTCATCAGTAACAGTTTCTGTCAACATTTTTTTCATAGAGCGCGAGTGCCATTGTTAAGTGTAACATTTGTCATGTATTTCCACTTGTCCTTGAGAAGACAGTCACGTGCGGCCTTCTTAAATCACAACAATCCATCGGGTGCAGGAACACACTCAATAGCGCTGGGAATGGGAGTTCCAAGACTTGGATCCTACGACAATGAAAGACAGCAACATAGATCCAAGTAAGATGTGAGGCTTGCAAGTTCCCTTGTTAAACAAGGGCTTTGGATGAGGGACCTTCATCACTTATCAGTCAAAAACTACATAACAAGATCTTCTTGCATTCATGCTGAGTGTTTCCTCAAATTTGAGGGAAGACATCTGTTTTGGGAAATTAAATCTTTTTACATCCAATATCAACATTAAACATTTTCAATACCAGTTTATTGGAAACTGAGTGGAGAAAATCCCTCAGCAATTAGTGTCAACTTACATACCATAATCTAACTGAACAGTTCCATTTCAGCAATCCTTGATGAGATGCAAGTCATTTTGCATTAATCAGGAGGTAGATTACCATGCCAGAACCATGTGACAACAAGCTCATTTCAAGGAGCAGCTCCACAGGTGGTAGAAACAGACAGAGACACAAATAAAACAGAAATGTTGGAAAAACTCAGCAGATCTGGCAGGAACTGAGTCGAGTCCATTGATATTTCCTCTGAAACATTCACAAACATAGCACAAGTGAGAAAGAGTATTATTGAGAGCAGGCGAGAAAAGCCAGAGAAAAGGGAACAATGCAAAAGAAAGCCAACAGAAAGAGGGAGGGAATATATTGGGAGAAATGGTGGGAAGAGAGCGGAAAGAAAGCCAGGATGCCTCCAGTGGAAGAAAGGAAGAACATTAATCCACTCTCTTCACCATGCAGCCCCTCAGTTTTAGGATACCAAATCCAATTCACAAAAATCTGATTTCAGACAGACAGGTGCTTTAAATTCACTCCAATTAATCCAACCATGTTTGATCCACATTGGATGCAACTTTAGAACCTGCACATGAATGTATGTGGCACACAAACACTGCAATGCATAGAGATATTAACTACAGGTTCCTACCTCTAGTGCGAGTGGAGTCGAGCTTTCATGAGTTTTCACCCAACATTCTACCAGTTTCTCAACATTTCCGGAGCAGATGTAGCAAAGACATGCCTGTATGCATAGCTTTCCCTCATTCTCCATTTCTAGACGGGATCCTAGGGTATCTGTGAAAGGGAGGACCCAAGGATTGAACATCAGTTAACAATGTGACAGTAAGTTTATTTTTGGCCATGTCACATTCTTCTTATAGTTGGAGACAAAACTAAATTGCATTTAGCTTTAAACCCTTTTAAAAATTAGGAAATGAAACATTTTACAAATCTCAATGGCTTGCATTACAATTGAATAGATTTAAGAAACAGAGTTTTCGTGAATATTTTGCTGAAAATTTGCAATAGGTTGACATTACTGAAGAATAAATAAAATAACCTGAACAAAGAAGCTACTTGCTGAAGCATTAGTTCAACTTCTAACAATATACGCAGGACTATATTGGGTGTTGTCACAGACATCTAAACAAAGTAAACTGTTTACACTGTGTCTACTTGAACTGTTAAAAAAAATTAAGCAGTCCAATTTTGATCCTTCCAAACTTGGACTTGCTAATAGGGAACTCGTATAGCATTGCACAAAACAAATCTTTGCTCAAATACGTTGGCTATACATTTTGGAAGCACTGGTGACTAAGATTTGCTAACTGACAGCTGGAATTCTGCAACAAACCCAGCACCACATGAATGGAAGTTCATTGTGTTCCAATCACGAAATATATTTGCAGTGCGAGATATTGATTTACTCTGGGAATAGCAGAGTCACTCAGAAGCCTACAAAATCCCAGGTTCAATTCCAACTGCATATTGTTTAAAAAAACAGTTTGGCTTTTTGCGCCGTATATGCTGCGCTGCACTGAAATGCGAACCAGTCATAGCGTCTGGTTTAGATATTCCGGGGAGGGTTTGTCCTGGTCATGATGGTGCTCAGATTACCTGCACATGCTTGTCAATGATAATCATATTTAAATGCAGGTCAGATGGACAATGGTATGACTAGATCTGTCGAACCATTTGCAAGTAAGGAAGAAATCCCCCATAGAATGAGAATTGAAAAACACAGTCTAGAAGCAAACCTACCACATAATGAAGAAAACACTTCGGGTTTGGCATAAGTTAACAGAGCAGCCAAAGCTTCTTTCCAATTATCCAAGTCACAGGATTCAACAATATCCCTCCAATTGTGGGTGACGACAGAGGACACAAGCTACAACAGGAGATTTATAACATTTAGTATTGCTCAAACTGTACAAACGATTCAAGGATGGCAAACTGTGGAATTATACTAGAACCTTTTAAAATGGCATTCTCATCAGTTTGCTGAGATTGCATTGCCTACAGTTAAATGAATACCATCATTTGTAGAAACTTTTGAAAGCCATTTAAATGTGAAAAAAAATGTTTTATACAGATCAATGATTAAAAAGATCAATCTGTGGAACATTGTGATTGACGTACAATACAATATGCTCTTTGCTGCATTCAAATCAAAGGTCATAAGTTTAAAAGGTCAAGTTAAACAGTCCTTAACATCCTGAAAAAATCTGTAGTTCTTGCTTAGATGCACTACATGACATATATACCCGTATACTACAATGTTCCTATCATTGCACTTTTCTACCTAATTAATGAGGTTAAAATCAATCATGGTAACAGTTATAATAGTTGGTACAATATTGGTAACATTATTGATTATTTATTTTCGACCCTTCCATTGTGAAGTATAGGGGTAAAAGGGGAATAATACCAACTACACACTTGTGGCATCAGGCACTTTGTAGACTGATTAAAAAGTACTACAGGGTCAGGTACAATATTTACCTTACGTACAGTAAGTTTAATTGTAATCCTGCCCCTGCATTAGGGTTTCCCTCTACCAATCCCTATTATTGACATTTCCATTAGCTACAAACGTTTTGCAAACTCAGTGAGATCACCATGTTGATGCAGTTTCCGGCTGAGGTTGCTTCATTACATTTAGGAGATTACCAAATGGAAGGGACATTGACCCCATTAATGAAAGATGGATTGAAACTCTGTTTTCAGAAAACAATGGTTAAAATATGTCACTGTCAAGGTGCTCCACAGACCATTACTCTCTGAATAGTGTTGATTACTCTAACGCTATTGTTTCACCTTTTAGAGGGAATAAATCTACATGCGTGGTCTGCAGACTAAGCAGCATTTACCCGTGAAATTTTTGTCTTCCTTTTTGCAAAGTATCTGTTCTGTGTTTGAGCAAGAAGCTCTTCTCCTCCAGCAATAGCGAGGATGATGGCATCAGCGAAATGGTCATCTTTTAGACACAGTTCAACAGCACCTTCAAAGTTCCCTATTAGCAAGGCTTGGCTGATCAACCCCTCAGTATCTGAAAACAGATAAAGAATTCTTCAGTTAATAGATCTATTACTGAGTTGCAGTTAAAAACAATAAAGAGACATAAAAAAGCTCCATTGATGCCTTCAACAATTAATTTCCAGGAAGAAGTAACTAGCATTTACACAGCATCTCAAGAATCTTCAGAGGCATGAGAAAATTCTGAACTAAAAGGTGGAGCATTAAGACAAAGGTTTGAATAAAGAGTTTTGAGTTAAAGGAGATCTTGAAGTGAGGGAATTAGACTGGCAACAGGGTTACAGCTGGCAGCTGAGAGAATGCCACTGGGGTATGCAGGGAGGTAAAGAAGATGGGAGCACAAAAGGGTAGAGAACTGGTGATGAATGGTTACATCACTGAGGGAAGGGCAAGATCAAGAAAAGATTTACACAGCTAGGTGGGGGATTTCAAACAGCAAACAACAAGGTTAGGAGCCAATGCAAATCATTGCAGAGAGGAGCGAATGCTGGCCAGACTTGTTCTACGATAGGATATAGGCAGCAGAGCTTTTGAATGTGCTAAAAGGTTACACAGGATGGAGGACAGGAAGACAAGCCAGTAGAGCATTGGAGTGGAAGTGACGAAGCCATGGGTGTGATTTTCTATCATGAATGCACAATGTCCAGGGCAAATGGAAGAATCAAAGGAATTTCAGCTCAGTCAAACAAGACACCAAGGTACCAAACAATCTGCTTCAATCTGCGGATGAGAAAGGAATTTAGATACAGACATGGGGAAAATTAAAGTAAGTTATTAAGTCCAGTATTGATTATCCCTCCATCAGTTCAACCGCAACATTATAAATTGCCAGAAATTGCCAGAATGAATATCTATTCAGTCTAAATGCAGCAACCTAAGCCACCAAAGAACAGTTACATGATGATGTATGTGCTCCCTCAGGCAATCTCAACCAGCTCAGTAACTGAGATGTTAAAATTAGCATCAACACCACAGATTAGAGAGATGGGGAGGCAGCTAAAATAAACCAGAGTTCTGCCAGTCAGAATGTACCAAAGAATTGGAAAACTGCTAATGTAACACCCCAATTCAAAAAGAGAGGCAAAAAGCAGGTAACTGCAAGCCAATTAGCCTCATATCTATTGTTGGAAAAGTACTAGAATCAATTACTAAGGAAATAATAGCAGAACATCCAGAAGATCATAAACAAATCAGCAGAGTCAGCATGGCTTCACAAAAGGGATATTGGGTCTGGCTCATTTATTAGAGTTTTTCAAGCAAGTCCCAACCAGAATGGATAAAGGGGAACCAGATGTGCTGTACTTGGACTTCCAGAAGGCATTCAACAAAGTACCTCACAAAAGGCTAAATCATGAGAGTGTACAGTGTTAGAAGTAGTATATTGCCATGGATAGGGAATTGGCTCATGGACAGGAAACAGCAAGTTCAGATAAGGGAGTGGCTGTTTTTCACACTGGCAATCTGTGTCCAGTGGGGTTCCACAGGGATCAGTGCTGGGACTGCAACTGTCTGCAATGTATATTAATGACATGGAGGAAGGAAGCATGTAAACTGTAGCCATGTTTGTAGAATAGGTGGAAAGGCTAGTTATGAGAGGGATACCTTCAGTTACAGAGATATTAATAGGTTTAAGTAAGTGGGCAAAAAGTTGGCAAATAGAATATGATGTGGGCAAATGTGAACTTGCCCATTTTGGAAGGGAGAACAAAAGATCAGAACATTATTTAAAAGGTGAAAATCTGCAACTCTAAGGGACTTGGGATGTTTCTACATGGAACTCATAAATTTAGCACACCGGTGCTACATTTAATAGGAAGGTTAATGGAATGTTGATCTGTATTTCAAGGGGATGCACTATAAGACATAGGAGCAAAATTAGGCTATTCAGCTCATGAAGTCTGCTCCACCATTTGGCTGTGGCTGTTTTGAGAGTAGGGAACTCTGCAATGTGCTGGTGAAACCACACCTGGAGTACACAGAGAGGTTTTGGTCCCCTTATCGAATGAAAGATGTTACTTCATTGGAGGCAGTTCAGAAGAGCTTCACTAGGATAATCCCTCTCATGGAGGAATTGTCCAATGAGCAAAGGTTATTTAGTAGAAGTAGAAGAGATCTCATTAAAACACATAGGATTCTTAAGAGCTGTGACAGAGTAATGAATGACACTATGTTTCTTATTGTGGGAGAGTCTAGGATTATGCTGAGGGTTGAGTGTCTTTGGAACTCCTTGCCACAGAGAGTTGTGGGGGCAGAGACCTTTTTTATATTTAAGACTAAGATGGATAGATTCTTGATCAGTAAAGGAATCAAGGGTTGTGGGGAAAGGTTGGAAAGTGGACATGAGGAGCATCAGATAAACTATGATCCTACTGAATGGCAAGACAGGCTGGAGCTGAACAGGCTGTTTGTGTTCCTACTTCATACGGTTATTATAAGAGTTAAGAGAAGCCTGATTTTTAATTTATATAAATATTTTAAACATTTTCCCCCTTGGTTTTAGCAGATTTTAGTCTTAGTAAATCCCTGTGCTAAATTTAATTAGTGGTTTGTGGTGGTTGTAGATGGTTCATGACAATCCTGTGTGCAAGTGAAAGATAAAGGGTGGTTGTTGGGAAAAAAGTAACAATGACTTAAGAAATATCTAGCGGATAGCTTTGCAATAGCTACTTTGTGGACTAGGGTCAATAAGTTATGTTTTTCAGCTTCAAATACATTTAAGCACTCGTTGTTCTGCAACTGTGTCTCACAAGATAAAAATTAAGACTGTTTATCTGTAAGGTGGCCTTGGATAACAAATCCTGAAGTTGTTTATTCTACTCAAAGGTCAAGTTTATGAGCATTGCAAAAACTGGCTAAAGGCACAGGGAGAAAGATGAGCAGCAAAAAAGGCAAATGCAATTGCCTGGTAATGACCTCAGGTGAAAAGGAATTGGATAAATGTGCGTCTAATATCCTGAAGGTGCTGTAAGAATCGGCTTAACAAACATCAGGAACTTGACAGGGTCAGCGAGATCAGAGAGGAGTGGTATGGACAACTACTGAAATCATGAAGAGCTCTTGATCGACCACCCGAGACAGTTGCACGTGGGAAGGTCAAGTGCAGATCTTGGTTTTTTTTAAGATTAGTTCATCAGATGTTGGCTTCACTGGTGGGACTAGCATCTAGTGTTCATCCCTAACTGTCCTCAAGGTGGTGATAGTGAGCTGTTTTCTTGAAACTGCATTCTATTTGACATAGATGTACCAACGATGTGATAGGGTGGGAGTGCCAGGATTTTGACTCAGCAATGCTGAAAAAGTGACAATATTTTTCCAAGTCAGGATCTTAGTGACTTACAAGAGGTGTCCTATGTAACTGTTGCCCTAAATGGTAGTAGTTGTGTATGGAAGATGTGACCAAAGACCTCTTGATGAATTTTTGGAGAGCATCTTGGATTTCTGCAGTTTTATCAAAAGCCTACAAACACTGCAAATGCCACCAATCAGGTGCACTTGCAGGAACAGTGTTTCACTGCGATGTTGTACCAGCAGCATCAGCACTGCGTGCATCTTGAAGACTTTTGCAGTTGTTGATGTCATCGGCCCCATCCCAAACGTGTTGCTTAAAAATGATCTACTATTTACCTCCTGTGACAGGGATTTCAAAGAGGGGTCTCTCCCCTGGAATATTGTCAAAGAAGTCAGAAGTTGTTGAGGCATCCCCTGCAGCTACAGACTCCTCAGAGCTCGAACTCTGGAAAAGCAGGGGAACACAAAATTCAAAAGTTATCACTTTGAGGACAGAAGCATCCACCCTCCACTGAACAGTTATAAACTGTACTCACTTGTTGATCTCGCATTCCAAAAAGTTTAACCACTTAGGACTAGTTTACATTGGACCATGCATGCTATTTTTGAAAGATTTTGGAAATTGCAGTTTACTCATTAATACTATTTAAATCACAAGGATGCTGCAGTACTTAAACGTAGTCTGAAGCTTGTATTTGCACCCTGCATTTGAGATTAAACCACACATCAACAGCTGAATCTTCCTTTTTAAATCTTGCTTATAATTAGAACGCTGGGCTGGCATTATCAACATTCCGGAAGATCTACGAAGACCTCACAACAATGTGTTTTAAACTTTGCTATTCTTATGATTTCAGCTTTATTGACATTATAAATATCTACTTTCCAAATCTAATGATGGAGTTTCAACACAAATGCACATTTCACCACATCCCATGCTGGAGTGCTCCTACTGCCCCATCTGCTGGCAGCCATCAACCACTGCACAAAATAATCTGAATTTGGATTGACTTTGACAATCAGAATCTTGGATGGAAAGTTTCTTCATAGCACATTCCAGACTACATTCTTTATATATCCATTTCTACAATCATATCTGCTTTTGCAGTTTTTGCTTATAAGTTTAACTGGTCCCTGGCATACTTTTAAATAAAAGTATACCTTCATCATATAACTTTGCAATCTTTCCTTTCAAGAATCTCATTTACATTCAGCAATGATTATCTATTTCACCAAGCTCACTCAACTTTTCAAAATGTAATCTAGTGCAATCCTAGCTTGGATTGGCAATCTAAGGTAAAATTTAACGAATGGCAGAAACATGAGTACGCCATCCAGCCCCTGTAAGTCCATGTGCGTAAATCTCTAAAAGTTAATGCACATTTACAAAAAATAGTAATGTTGTACACTAGAATCACGAATGGCTACAACACAGGAGGCCATCTGGACCTGCTCTCTCTAAGAGATAAGAAGGGTCTAGGCCCGAAACGTCAGCTTTTGTGCTCCTGAGATGCTGCTTGGCCTGCTGTGTTCATCCAGCCTCACATTTTATTATCTTGGAATCTCCAGCATCTGCAGTCCCCATTATCTCCACTTTCCTGCCTTTTCCCCATTAGCTCTGCAATATTTTCTCTTTAGATAATTATCAAATTCCCGATCATCCAATGAAGTGAAGAAAGGATGCCTTCTCTGGCTGGAGATACACAACTAGGATCACAAGTCTCAGAATAATGGGCAGACCATCTAAGATTGAGATTAAGGAAGAATTTCTTCTGTCAGAGTGGAGACTTTTTGGACTTTCTACCATAGACGGCTGTAGAAGCTCAATCATTTGGCGCAGAGGTTGATGATCAGCCATGATCTAGAATGGCAGAGCAGGCTGAAGGGGCTAAATGGCACACTCTTACTCCTTCTACATTCCCTTTTGAAAACCTTAATTAAATCAGATTCGTTAAGATCCTCAGGTTGAGCATTCCCGATCCCAACAACTTACTGCGTAAAGAAATACTATTCCATGTCACCTTTGGTTCCTATACCACCCACACTAAGTCAATGCCTTCTGGCTCATATCCCTTCAAACAATGGGAACAGTTTCTCTCTATCTACTCATGTGGTATACATAACTCTCAAAGGGAGACAGAACAGATTCATCAGCATGATGCCAGAGCTTAAAGGTCAAATGATGAGGATTTGGCTTGCAAACTTTTGAGTTAACAGGTTCTATCTACCTGCAGTATTTAATAAGGTAAATAATTCTTAAAACACAATTAGGCTATTTAAATGAACTCATAAAGCACTTTTTCCAAAGGGTAGTGAAATCAGAAACACTCTGCTCCAAAAAGGCTAGGGGTTCTGGACCAACTAAAATTTGCAGTTGGACATCAACACCCCTCACAGATATGTGCATACCAAAAGAATGCATCTGTGCTAAATAAACAGAATGGAGGTTCAGATGAACCACAATCTATTACAATAGTGGAACAGATTCAAAAGGGCTGAATGGCTACTCCTATTAATATACAAGTTTACGGTTAGTATCAGTAACTGCAATAGCTATCTGAAAGACCAGAGTAAATGCCTGGACTTCAGACAACACTGATTCTACTGCAACTTAAACTTTGCATTATTAACTCACAATTCATCTTTTCTTAAATTGCGCGTAAATAATATGTATGGTTAAACACAATATTACTATTGCTGGACTTGGGAAAACATACAAGTACACATGTACCTGTAAAGGAGCCAAGGGCAATGAAGTCTGGGAACAATTATAATTGAACAGCAAGTACCTGACTGGAGACACCTGGCGTCTTCTGTACACGCTCATTAGCCTCCAATTCTGGACTTTTCAATCTCACACTGTTACCTAGAGCCGAGGCGATCTGAAAGTGACAATTTAATGCAGTGACCACAAAGGATAATATTCAGAAAGAAAGAAAATCAGGGAATAAATCATAAAATATAGTTATAGATTATTCAGATAGATGAGTTGAGAGGATAAAGCGTGCAATTACGGGAGCAATATAGGGTGAAAAGTTACCCTGGGCAAACAAGCAAGAGCATATGAAAAGCAAACAAAGAGAATCAGTAACAGAAAGGGTTGCAAAAGATGACAGTGGGCAAGACCAAATGAATTAGGGAATTCAACATATTTACAGAATAACGAAAATAGTTTCAAAGAAACTAAGATCGCATCATCACAGGAAATCAATCAGCTCATTAAAGAAAATGTTTTTTAACAATTTAAACAAAAATTAGCATGACCTAGCATGTCATCACCCAACCTAGCTTTCAATGGGTCAGTGCATATGTATGAAATATTGGCAAGTAGCCTCAGTTCACTTACTCCAATGCACAAGAGTAACCATACTTATAGATTCAAACCTCATCAAGCAAATTCAGTGCTCCGTCAAAAGCATCTACAGTTTGAATTTCCCAAGTCATTGTGTTTACCTGCTTATCCAATCCTTCCTTACTGTAGCCAAGCAAATTCAAGTATTTTGTCCGTGGATCTTGTTCAAAGTTTACCTAGAAGGAGGCAAGTATTATTCTGTATTAGCAGAGAACTGTTTAATTCACACTAACATGGTTAACATTTAATCAATTAATTAGAGAGCTTTTCTGAGGGATAAATGCACTGCCAAAATAGTCCTGTGCCACAAATATTTAAGGAGATCGTTGGTTTGTGCCAAGTCAGCTGATTTCTGGAGAAATGATGGAATTGCCTTTGTGCCCCTGGGGTGGCCAGAAGAATTGCCAGAATGCATTGCAAAGACAGGACTGTGTTTGACTCACATACCAGGTTAAATGGCTGGTCAACAACTTTCATGTTGAACTGCTGCAGATGCAAGAGATACAAGACAGCATACCAATAGGTGACTACAGAAGGCAAAGAGACAAAAAAATTGGAGGGAGAAGTAGTAAAATAAAAAATAACTTGATTATCAGAGAAGGGCAAACAGGAGCATTCAGTATTTTGGATATTCCATGCATTCACACTAATGTTAAACATTCCTGGGAACTGGCCGAGTTCAGAGACAAATAGAAGTGCTAATGGACAGGTCTTTTAATTGGCAGGACTTGGATTAGCGATGCCCCATTGGATTTTGTTGATAGATATTCACCACATTAATCAACATCTCAGGTAATGAGACAGAAATCCTTGTGTCAAAATTTGCTGATGACACAAAGGTGAGCAATATTGTAAGCAATTTAGAAGAAACACTAAAATTTCCAAGACAGTAGCATAGCAGTAATTTCCAGGGCTAGTAATCTAGAATCCCAGGCCAGAGTTTTGGAGACATGGTTTGGTCTCTGCTTTTGTTTTTGTTGTGCCCGTAACAATTTACCAAACATACATATATTCTCCTAATATTTTTACGGGTAATGCTCATCAACCTGTCAAAATGATTACCTTGATAATGAAAACTCAAGTAAATTAACATCCTGAAAGCACATTTTAACCCATCAGACCTAAAAAGTCATGATAGACTTTGCTTTTGCTGTGCCTATTCTTCTGTATATCATCGATCATTGCAAAAGCAGGAACGGTGGATATATAGAACTAGGTCATAGAGCAGCCATGACCTAATTGACTGGTGGAATAGACAAGGGAACTAAGTGGTCTATTTTTGCTCCTAAGAAAATTATTTCAAACGCAAGTTATTTTGGATGGAGGGCAAGCTAAATTGACATTGCTTTCAAATTTTTTCTCCATTTAAAAAAGAATCAGCTGTTCTTTGGCCCTGTCAGTTCACAGGCAAACAGGCACATCAAACAGTATTTCATTACACTTCAAACTTACGTTTAAATAATGTATAAAACTACAAACTATTAAATAATCATTCACGCCAAAGAAAGCTCTAAGAGATGATGGTTCTGTGACAAAAATCCTGTCATGTAAAATTTCAGTATTGTAACTTTACCAAATAACATTTTCAAAAATACAGCTTACTAATTTAAAGAATTACTTCAAACTACACTTCTCCAAGTGTTTTATTGTTTGCGTGGCAGAAGAAATATCATATTCAAATATTGTTTGAAAATATTTACCAGTTTCAAAGGGGAACTTTACATTGATGGGAACGAAAGATCAGAAACTACCTAAAATTTGCAATCTCATATTTAACTTTTTGTCTTATCTCTGTAATTTCCTGCAACCCAACAATCTCATCTCTCACTGTAAACCTCTTGCTTCTCTACCTATTACACTAAAGTCCACAACACCTCACCACTGATGATCATGTTTTCAGCCAACCAGATTGCGTACTTCTGAAACATCCATATTCTCTCAGTCTCTCTCATTACTATCCTCAAATGCAGTCCTGATGATGCTTTTGTCATCCGTTTGCCAACTCTTCCATCTCAGTATCCATTTTTATTACACCTCTATAATGTGCTTCAAATATACAAGATCCTGAGGAGACGTTCAGTGTGGCTGCTGAAAGGATGCTTACCTTTATAGCAGAGACCAGACCGCCAGTCTCCCATTTAAGATAGAGATCAGGAGGGATTTTCTTTCTAAAGAGGTCTCAAGACTTTGAAACGCTCTCCAAAAGTGGGAGGTGGTTAGGCCATTGATTATTTTTAGGGCCGAGGTGGATACATTATTGACTAAAAAAAGGAGTCAAATGTTGTTGGAGTAGTCACACATTTGAAGTCATAATTGGATCAACCACAATCATATCAAATGGTAGAGCAAGTTCAAGGGGTCAAATAACATTCTCCTTCTAACTTATGACATATATGTTTCAGAACTTTTTCTACATTGGAGCTACTGTAAAAGTACAATTTCTTGCAGCACTAATCAGATTATGTACATGGCAGATACTGTAATTGTCTGAAACTACAATGTCACTCCACTCAAGGAATGGTGGGCAATGGAACAATCAAATAGATCTCTATTCACTTGAACGGTTAAATTAATATTCTGCCCATTGCTCAAAGAAACCTGCCTTAAAGTAACAGAAATCCATAAAGATTGGATATGTAGCTGCCAGCCCGCCTGTTGGTTTCCACACCGTAGCATGCACACACTTTCAAAACATCAAAAACTTAGCTAAAATATTCTGAAAACGGGTTTCATACTTTGAACTAATGTTTTGATTGAGGAAGAAAGTTGGCTGTGAATTTTAACAAGCACATTTGGCAAGCTTGAGCATCCAGTAAGCTGTCAAAGTAACATGCACCTTCAAGAAGTTCCAGATGTTCTTTTCAAAGTCTGTTGGAGCAGTATTAATCTTGGACTGACAGTACTGAACGAAAGCCTCTGACCGAAGGGCTGTCTGGAGTTCGTTGGAACGGCGCAGAAATTCTGTCTCCGTGGTAACCACACTGACAAACACTTGACGTGCAACAGGCTGCTGTATCTGTGGTGGAGTTGCTTTTGAGTTGGAAAAAGTGATCAGCTTCCCTCCAAACTGCAACATGAAGATGCAGGGTTAAAAAAGTGGTCTGAAAGCCAACCTTGATTTATTTAAGCATAATTATAAAATTGCACATTGTTTACCACGTGTGTCTGAAGAAAACACTTGGCAGTTTAGAACTGAAGTATTATTAAAAAGAAAGACATGGTGCTCAAAATCTTTGTCTTCTACACATCTGCCAAACGCAGGAATAATAAATTGTTGTACTATCTTTCTGCAGGATAAATTGTTGCTTGCTTTAAAGCTTTTGTCCTGGTGTTTAAGGAATTTAACAGTATGTTTCCCTTCTCAACAACACTTTGAAGTGGTTTCAGAGAAGCTAATTAGGATATCAAAGAAATTAAATCAACACTATGTATAGATCCCTAAAGTCATGCAGAATCACACAGTTGTACAGCATGGAAACAGACCTTTTGGTCTAACTCATCCATGCTGAACAGATATCCTAAATAAATCTGGTCCCATTTGCTAGCATTTGGTCCATGTCCCTCGACTGCAGGTCTAGACTGGGTGACTGCTTCACAGAACATCTACGTTCTGCTCGCAAAATTGACTCTGAACTGCTTACCTGCCACTTCAATGCACCACCCTGTTCCCTGACGAACATCTCTGCCTCTGGCTTGCTGCAATGTTTCAGTGAAGCACAATGCAAGCTGGAAGAACAACATCTCATTTTCTGCTTGGGGACCCTGCAGCCCTCTGGACTCAATACTGAGTTAAATAATTTTAGGGCCTAAACTCTCCCTTGTCTTTGCCCCTTACCGCACACACCAGGCCTTGTTACCACATAGCCTGCCATTACACACAACCTGTAGTTAGTCACTAACAGTCCCCTTAACAGCTATTCACCCTCCCAGCCTGATCGCTATCAGCTCCTTTGTCTGTCCAACGGTTCTTCTCTCTATTTCGGCTCTATCCTACTGTTTACTCTCAACCCTATCCCCCTCCCTTTTTTCTGCATATAACTGCCGTTTTCCCAGTCACCTTCAGTTCTGAGGAAGGGTCACCAGACCCAAAACATTAACTGTAACTTTTTCTTCACAGATGCTGCCAGATCTGCTCAGCTTTTCCAGAAAATTTGTTTTTGTCCCCAGAACATTACCTGGGTCCCTGGATTAATAGTCTAGTGATAATATCACGAGGACAGGGCCTCCTCTTAATAACAATTACAAATGTTGTTACAGCAAGAGATTTTGCCTTGAAGGAGCAAGATTGACTCAGGCAATTGCAGAGCTTTGCTACTTTACCACTTTCCAAACAGGACCAATAAGGAGGATTCTTTTTTTAAGTTAATTTAGACACCTACGCACTATGGGACATAGCTTGCTCTTGTTTTGTTCGAAACAGGAAATCACTCCAGAGATGCAACCAACAAATACATCAGTAAGCTAAGACTGTACATGCATTCTCCATCTTGTGGTTTAACTGCAGGCACTCTTTGAGCAGCAAGAGGAATTGAAGGAGTCTGGATAAGACGACATTTTATGGAATACAGATTTCTGGCTAACGTCCTTACCCCTGACAAAACATACTAATCCTGAATGGCACATCACAGTGCACAAAGAAATCAGTCTACATTTACCAAGGAAAGAAAACAAAAACAAGGGAACTTCCTTTCAAGCTGCCAACGAAAGGCCTGAAAAGTGCGCCGGCCAAAAGTTTTCAACCAAGAAGTTTAACTGAGAATGCTCATACTGTAGCAAATACCTGATGGGACAATTTAGGGCGGCACGGTGGCTCAGTGGTTAGCACTGCAGCCTCACAGCGCCAGGGACCTGGGTTCGATTCCAGCCTCGGGTAACTGTGCGGAGTTTGCACACTCTCCCTGTGTCTGCGTGGGTTTCCTCCGCGTGCTCCGGTTTCCTCCCACAGTCCAAAGATGTGCAGGCTAGGTGGATTGGCCACGCTAAATCGCCCTTCGTGTTCAGGGGTGTGTGGGTTATGGGGGACAGGTCTGGGTGGGATGCTTCAAGGGTGGTGTGGACTTGTTGGGCTGAAGGGCCTGTTTCCACACTGTAGGGAATCTAATCTAATCTAAGATAACTCATCGGGGTTAAATTCAAAATGCCAATCTAGCCAACCTGTGGCAGAGTAATGAGGGGACCATTCGGAGAAACTCAATGGCATTCTTCTGAAAGATTGTTCACACAAGGTCTAGATATTGACATCGCAGATTGCATTGCAATGAATTTTATTGATGCTATAATTGAACATCACAACTCCCATAAAACTCCACATATATGACATTTCTGTTTCAGGTGCAAATTATGTCAACTCCACCTTACAAGACTAGGGACAGTGCTTTATTAATCAATTGCATGATATAGCAAGTCATGACTTACAGCAAATGATGCTCCCACAGGTCGACGGATCCATTTGGGGGGTTTTTTCAAAGGAAGGACCACGGTGGGCAGAACTGCTTTCTGTGGGATAGCTAGAAGAGAAAGAGTCTGCCCTGTTCCAAATGGGTCCAGATTGTTGAATGAGGAAGAAATCTAAATCCAAAAACAAAGTGAGAAAGGGAATTTCAGAGCACTTTCGTCGATTAAAACATGCAACTCGATACTGTAGTCAAAGTGAAAGTTTCAAATGGCTCTTTGATTTGCAGAAAACTTAATTAGTCATTGAGCATCAGGATCAAAACAGGACAAATTTCAGACCTCTGGTGAAATCTAATCTGTTCAACTGACTTTCTGACAATTTGAATAGAGAGGGAGAAATACTTCAGAAAACCTGAAAGTGACAGTGGTCTGAAATAACCTAAAGCATGAATTATTACAGCCAAATCCTGAAGGCTGATCTTTTCAAACATGTCAAACAATGGTTCCTTATTAGACTTGGTACCATACTTAAAAAAGTTAAAAGTCTATACTCTAGAGTTTAGAAGGAGGAAGGGGGGATCTAATTGAAACTTACAGAATAATGAATGGCCTTGACAGAGTGGATGTTGGGAAGATGTTTTCATTGGTAGGAAAGACTAGGATCCGATGGCACAGCCTTACAGTAAAGGGAAGACCTTTAGAACAGAAATAATGAGAAACTTCTGTAGCCAGGCAGTGGTGAATCTATGGAATTCACTGCCATAGAAGGTTGTGTAGGACAGGTCATTGAGTATATTTAAGATGGAGATAGATAGGCTCTTGATTGTCAAGGGATCAAGGACTATGGGGAGACAGTACAGAATGGGGTTGATAAACTTATCAGCCATGACTGAACAGATCGAGCAGACTCGATGGGCTGAGTGGCCTAACGTCTGCTCTATGTCTTACGGTCTTAATGTCATGATGAAGAATTGTGCTCTGAAGATACTTTGTCTCTTTGCAACAGACCAGTAGCAATAAATATTGATGCCACTGTGGGTAACATAGTATTATGTTTTAAACAGATACTTTAGCAAAAGGAGTTGAAAATGGGGAATGGAGAACATGATGTTATTGAACATCACAATCCCCTTAAATCTCCATATATGTCAACTCTACATTTAGATCATTGGTAGTATTGAAAAGCAAGGCTGCTTTGCCATAAGAGAAGCTTGGAGTCAGTGATACTACAAGGAACACAGCAGAAAATAGCAATGCTGAAGAAGAAACTGTCAATATCCTCCTCCCATTGAGCATTATAAAAGCATGAGGTACAGATAGGTTTAATAGAGTTGTTTTTTCTCTAGGATGGGAGATTTCAGGACTAGCAGGCAAATTTTTAAGGTGAAAGGGGAGAGATTTAAAAAACACACAAGGGGAATTTTTTTTAAACACAGAGGGTAGATGAGGTGTAAAATGAACTTCCTGGGATATTAGTGGACATGGGCACAGTTACATAAAAATACACGAATAGGAAAGGTTTGGAGGGATTTGGACCAGAAGAAGGAATGTGGGACTAGATTAGATTGGGATTATGTTTAACATGAACTGGTTGGACCAAAGGGTATGGTTCCATCCTGTATGACTCTAAAACCTATTACTTTTAAGAGGAAAATTAACATCAATGAAAATTCAACTTTAGATAATGGAAGTTTGTACTTTGAATTCTTCCAACGCCTCTCATCTCAATGATGTGTATTTACTGAATCAACTATGACCCAGTTAGCAGCATTTTCACCTTCTGAATTCCATGATGGGGGAGTGTAAGACCCCATGCCAGAAATTTCAGCACAAAGTTCAAAACTGACTTTCTAGTGCTGTGCTAAGAAAAAGAATATGGATATTGTTTTAAAATGGTACCATCTAAAGCTATGAAAATTGTATTGGCTGACCATTTAAATGTTAACAGGTGTGTTTACTAAAAATAAAATGTCATGTTTTTTTCCAGCTCTGCAGTTTAAATTGGCAAATCTACAGGAAAAACTATAGCAACATGATATATAATATCCTGGAACATTATTAATGTCCTTCTGCAAAATAAGTAACTTTTCTGCAGCATTTTTTGTAGCCTGTTTTCAACATTAACTTCAATGTATTAATGGCAAGACGAACACATCAAATTAATCATTTAGGTTTTTAACTATTTGATACCTGCAGTGCTAAGGGAGCATTGCACAACCGGAACCACCCTCTTTTGGATAAGACAAAGATACCAAGGACCCGACTGCTCCTCAGAGGTGAACTTAAAGGATCATGCATCAAAGAAGAGTAGGGCAGCTGTCCCTATTATGCTGGCCAAAAACTACCTCTCAATCAATATCACTAAAGCACCATATCCGGCCATTGTCATATTGCTATGTATGGGGCCTTACTTTGTCGACATGGCTTTGTTTTTGTGCTTCCAGACTCCCTCCCATGACAGAATAAACACTGATTCGTCCATCAAAGGAGGCGGCTGAGAGGACTGCTGGGTTCCGTGGGCACCACTGGACATCAAAGCACCACTGACTGCTTGTTGGTAGCTCGTACACCACCTGAAACCAATGATACCAGCAATACTGAGTGTCTAATTAAAACAGATAGTTGTTGCACATCAGATTGCAAGAGTTAGCAAGATTATCCATTAGGTTGCTGTTACCTGAGAAAGGACAATTAAATCCCACTAGCAGGGCAACTATGAAGGCTTACGTTGAACTTAGTTGTCATTTACATCATCTGTACATACAAAATAAAACTTCAATCGCACTTGACTGAGACAGAACTCACTGTTACTCCAAGTGCCTGTCACCCACCTCTCCAGTGTTGGGATTCCAGCATAGGATCCTATTATCTTTTGCACTGCTTAGGAGCAACTCTGGATCAGCTTGACACCACGATATGGACAGAATACCCCTGAACAATAAAATGAAGATTGTTAGGGAACAAATTCAACTAAACCTGCACTTTATCAGGTTTCCAGCTTGAATTCTCTTTCCTAACAGATGGGTAAGCTTCTGCTCTCAGCTTTTCAAAGTTGGCGAGGCCATGGTCTAGCTCTGTAACTGTCCTGTTTCTACTGGCGTGAACAAATTATTTTCAGAGTTTACTGAAAACTAGGATTGCCCATCCTCTCAACAATATTTTTTACATTTACAATAAAAATTTATCTAGAAATAAACAAAGACTGCGTAGGCAAGAGGCAGAAAGGTGAAGGGTGGGACTGGGGTTGAAGACTCATTGAATGGTGAGAACTGTCCAACAAATAAAGTCAGGAAGAAAGTTGGTCACAAAAAAAATGAGAGAAATTAGAAATGGAGGAAGAAGTGTGTGAAGGAACAAAGTGGATCAAAACATAATATCAAGGAGGAAAGGCCTGGGAACAGAGCTGCTCAGAAAGTTAACACTGCATTTTAAATATTTAATCAATAGAATGTAACAAACCAGAGAAAACACGAATGACAAACGCTTCCTTACTTCCAAACTTTAACTCTTAGTTTTTTCGCAATCTTGCTGATAACTTATTTCTACCTCATTTCTCAATACCATATTCCCTAAAAGCACATGATCCACATCGTCATGCTCCCCAACCTTTTATTGCTTCTGAAAGCAAAGTTGGAAATAAGCGTGTGCAGTCCAGTATGTCTTACTGTGTTTTAATAATGCTTAAGTACCTGGTGTGATTTTCCAACACCTTGAGAGGAGACGTGGCAAACCGCAAGTCCCATATCTGCAGTATAGGCATTCGATCATCTTCTGATGCAAGAACAAGTTGAGTTGCAACTTCAGGGTTCCAGGCCATACCAGAACAACGCATCTGCAAAAGTTAAATTAAACCATGCTGGTTATTTTACATGACACTAACTTACATCTCTAGGATACTTATGTAGAAAAATTGCTAGGTTCAATGCTAGCATAGACTCATGGGTGAAGTAGCTTCCTTCCATGTTATAATCATGATGACAATAAGTGATGATTGCTAGTGTTGACAAATCACATTTCAGGCATTTAACATAAGGCCTAGGCACTACAAAGTCACGTATAGTACTAGTTAAAGGCTGAATAAAGCATGTTAATACCACCCCTCATCCCAACTCACAGGAACAACTCCTTGATTTACAGCTCCACTCCTGGTGTTGATCTGCAAAATTACTTATTTGTATCAACCTAGGTGAAAATTGGTGCATTTGTCAATACTCACTGGGAATTGCACTGAGACAGACCTGATGTATTTCACCATGACTATGTAGAAGAGATCGTCATCCTATAAGAGTAGGGCTCATTCAAACACAACCCCATTGAGCATACAACAGATAAGGATTTTAATTTCAAAAAGCATCCATGTACTTTTCAGCATAATTCACTTTTTTTTAATATCCATCGCAGAAATTTTTAAAAAGTTGCTAAAAAAGTTATAATAAACAAAACAGTCAAACCATTCATCAAAACTTTTCATCATGCTTTTATTAGGTTAAGTTGCAAGAATTTTAATGTAAATACGAATTTTTTTTAAACTTATGAAAAGAAAGTGCTGATTTATTGGTATGTGGATTAACTGCTCGAGGTATGACCGTAGAGAATGCAGTTAGATGATGACTGATAGTTAACTTCCAAGCTTTGTCTAAATTTAAACCAGGCACGTTGACTGTTATTGATCAGTATTGTCTTGAGGAATGAATCAGGCAATGACTGTTATCCATTTTTTTCAGTTGAAACAGGCACAGTGTATACACTGTAAAGGAGCACAAAAGCTGACGTTTCGGGCCTAGACCCTTCATCAGGGTCCAGGCCCAAAACATCAGCTTTTATGCTGCTGAGATGCTGCTTGGCCTGCTGTGCTCATCCAGCTCCACACTTTGTTATCTTGGATTCTCCAGCATCTGCAGTTCCCATTATCACAGTGTATACACTGGTTCTTTCTGTCTTAAAAGAACAAGGTCCTGTCTTTAATATTTGTAGGTTCTGCAGCAAGTGGGAAACACTGAGCCTGACTGACAATTTTAAACTGGTTGTCAATGCAGCTCTTGGAACAGTCAGTACTATATTGCAATGTCATCCAATTACTGAATTACAACTAATGGTGGATACAGTTTTCAGCTGTGTATGTCTGGGTTGTTGCATTTGTTTAGTAAAGACAGTGAGGAGCTGGTGGGACACAGCAGGTCAGGCAACATCAGTGGGGCAGGTGAGTCAACATTTTGGACCCAGACCCTTCATCAGGACCTCAGTCTAGGTCTGAAATGTTGACTCTCCCACTCCTCTGATGCTACCTGACCCGCTGTGTTCCTCCAGCTCCACACGGTGTTGACTCTGGCTCTAGCATCTGCAGTTCTTGCTATCTCTGCCTATGTTTAGTAAATGTCTTGCTGGGTCTTGCTATTTGTGTAAGGTGGAGCAAAAATCCCCATCAGTTGCTGGATGTACCCTAGACTTAAAAACCCTCAGAAGGCCAAATTTGTGGGAATAATACTTTGTCGGATTAAAGTCACTGGGACTCCAGAAACCATCGGCTGCAACAGACTGGGAAATATACAAACCCAGGGGCAGATGACTCGGACAGGGATTGATTAACTGAAACCAAAGGAAAAAACCCTGCATCGTGCCTCAGCTAAAAGAAATCAAGCCAATCTACAGGAAATAAACTACCTCAACAATTTCAGGAACATGAACAAAGTTGCTGGAAAAACTCAGCAGGTCTGGTAGCATATGTGAAGGAGAAAACAGAGTTAACGTTTCGGGTCCGGTGACCCTTACACAGGATTTCAGACCGTTTGGAGCCTAGACAGCTATCAATCCATTCAATTTCAAATCAGTGCTCAGGCACAAAGTTACTGAACATTCCACACCACTGTGTTACATGCAAACCTGTTTCACCTTGGAACCTTCACACCACTCTGCGAACTGAACGTGTACCCATCCAAAGAAAATGCTGGCCATTCCAAACCCATCAAAACCATTCATTTTAAGCGAAAAATGATTCTCACCCACTCCAGTGCTCAGGAAACGCTTTCAGCCCCAAAAGGAGGAACAATAACTCTCAGATTTGGCAGGAAATAAGGTGGATCTGCAGTGAGGTATAACTAGAGTCCCCGAGCCCCCAACACAGCTGTGAAGTGAAAAGTGAAGCGAAAAGCGAAGGAAAGGGCGCTGTACTACGCTGTAATGTTCTATGTTCTATGAAAAGCATAGAGAAGCAAGGAAAGAGAGCAAGAATCCTGCACTGTGAGTGCAGCACCGTGAAACCAGTAAAGCAAGACCAACTACTGAACACCAGAAAACTAACTACAAATCTCCACTTGACATCCGGAGGCGACTGAAGGCTCCCAAGGCACAAAACACCAACCGGGGAAACACCAATTGTCCACCAGCCGCAACAACCACCCGCTTGCAAGAACCACCAGGAGGAGGAGAAAAACCAGAGTACTCACCAGGCCAGTCCCACGTGTCCAACCGCATAAACAGACACAGCCAGACTGACTATTATCGGTACCTGCGGCCCTTCAACGAGTCCCATCTACAGCAACCAACTACAGACAGAGCCAGAGATAGTAGGGTCTAGGCCCGAAAAGTCAGCTTTCCTGCTCGGCCTGCTGTGTTTATCCAGCTCTACACCTTGTTATTACAGACAGAGCCAGTCAAAATTACGTTTTCACACTAGGGGTGAGCCTAAGGTCATAGGGACCTCTAACCCAGGTGGCCTAGCCATAGACAAGGAAGGGAGGTCTTGGGGTTAACAGTGTAGGGCAGTTAATTCTGTCTTTTCCCTCTTAGTATAGTAATAGTCACCTACTGTATTTATTTTATCCACTGTATTAACTAACCAAGGCTTAAGGTAACTGGGAGACAGTCTCAATCACAGACAGGAGGGTTTCAATTTGATATTCACTTTCTTGTTTTGTAAATATATTATTTTTGCTAGTTTAATAAAATCAGAATTTTCTTGGGCTCTCAAACATCTGCCTCCAGTGTTTTTCCATCACATCACATTACATATTTAAGCCCAGTGTCAGAACCAGGGAACTGGTTAACAGTGAACCAGGCAGCACTCCCTCATTTGATTTTATGCAGTCTTTAGACTCTGTAGCCAACATAATTAGTATTACACTGGCATTAACAGAAAAACTGATGTCAAATCACAAAAGCATTCTGCATACCACACAAATATTTAACATGGTAGGTGATTTTTAGTGCTGGTGCAATGCTAGTTATGTAGACCATACCTGCCAAACACTAGTGATTCATATCAAACAGCATAGACTTTTTGCTGTTTGCAACAGAAGGAAGGCACTGACCATTCCCAACCATTCTTGTAAGTTGCCCCGACAAGTGCAAGATGAAAAGCTTCAACAATATGTGTCTTTTTTGCAGCAATAATCAAGTTCTGTACTATCAAATGGCTACTTACATTAAACTGGTGAAACAGCAGCTCATTTTCATCCATTGGATACAAAGTCACAAAGTTATGGAAATGTACATAAAGAATCACCAAGTGTATACTCACTCTGCTGCTGTGATCGCTGACTTTGATGATAGGTTCATTCTTTCTCAGATCCCATACCACAGCTCTGCCACTTGGATGGGCAGAAGCCAGGATGTGCTGCACCTGTCGATTCCAGGCTACACAGCTGATATCCTCAGAAGGCTGCATGAATTCAGAAGATTCCATAACCAAACATATCAGAAAGGATTTTAAGAGAAATGGTTCATGACTGTGTCACACATCCTTCACAAGCACTTTCAGCCCTTCTCATGACTCAAAACAAATGAATTTCAAGAAATAGTGGCAACTGATCAGATACGCTCATGCACAAAACTTGAATCCTAGCAACTAAGACAGCTTTAACGAAAAATTCAGTAGGAGGCACACACATAGCCATGGCAGTCTGAAGTAGCATTGGCAAAATAAGTTCGAAAAGAAACTTATATTGATGAATACATTTAAACATTGGCTGTGGTGCTCCACAAATGGAAGATGGGTATTAAGACTTGAAGGGAAAGACTAGAGGAATAATTTAGACATATGATCAAAATTTGACTTTTTACAGGACGGTAAGTGGAGAGATGGAAGAGCACAGGGAACAAATTCCAAAGTGGAGCAAAGCCAGTAGAAGGTGACATTATTCTGGTGGGTGCACCAATGCATACAAGGTCAGAAGACTAAAGCTGTGAAGCATTTCATAGGTGAGGGACTTGCATAATGCTTGAAGACAAAGTCAGAGGTTGTATGGAATACATTCAGGTACAGGGAACCAGTTCTGGTCAGTCATGATATGAGTTAAAGCAGTCTAGTTATACTCTGACAAGACAGACTTCAAATAAGAAACAGACCTCAAAAACATTCAACCCTCTAAATGGAGTTATTTTTAACAGAGAAGAAGACAAAGTACAAGATCCTTGACAGTTTCTCACATGACAAGACCTTCATCCCCAGGATGATTATTGTACACTCCCTCTGGAACTCTCGCCCCTCCAAACCCAACTTGTCCTTCTTTAGATACAGGGCCCAAAACTGCCCACAATATTCCAAATGTGTTTGAAAGAGCCTTATACAGCCTCATCAGTATATCTCTGATCTTGTATTCTAGTCTCCTCGAAATGAACGCTAACATTGCATTTCCATCCTAACTGCCAAGTGAACCTCCATGTTAACCTTAAGAGAATCCTGAAATAGGCCTCGTAAGTCTCTTGGTGCTTCAGAATTCTGAAGCTTTTCCCCATGTAGAAAATAATCTATGCCTCTATTTTTCCTACCAAAGTGCAAAAACTCCCACATTGTATTCTATCTGTCACTTCTTTGCTCACTTTCCTAGCCTATCCAAATCCTTCTGTAGCCTCCCCATCTCCTCTACATGACATGTCCCTTCACTTGTGCGTCATCTGCAAACATAGCAACAATGCCCTCAGTTTCTTCATCCAGATCACTGATGTATAATGTGAATAACTGCACTCCCAACACTGGCTGCCATCCTGAAATAGAGCCCTCGAGCCCCATACTCTGCCCAAGGAGAAGCAAGTATTTTTGCACACCTGTTCCAAGCGCTATTTTGTGGCTGACAAGATCAACGGAACTTGTGGATTTCTTAAGATTCGTTCACCCTAATTTGCTAGCCAAAATAGAAAATAAAAAAGCCAAAAAGTGATGGCAGCTCATTATTAAATCACAACAGTCAGTAACAAAGTTTAGCTAACACCACAAGTACAAACTGTGTCATTGGTTCAGTATGCCCTACATTGCCACATTATTAAACATGTGGTTTCTCACGGTTTTGCGCTTTAGAGAATTTATACCCTGATCTATTCATTAGATAGAAAAGGCTTAAACTAGCAAAATCCTAGTTTACTGGTAAACATGCAGAATTCTGAAGTAAAATATTATTGCCAGACAAAAATGTTGCTTTCCTTTGCACTGTATAACTTTGGCTGACTCCTCATTCACACCAAGGAGCATCATTGTAAAAATGGCTCAATTTGACAAATTGCATTTGTGATCTGGAATGCATCAACTGAAAGGGTGGCAGAAGCACATTTAAAAGAGGACTGTGGGTAAACAACTGAGGTGAAAAATATTTAAAGGGCAATGAGAAGATGGCAATGGGCATGCCCTAGGTCATTCAAAGTGCTGGCAAAGGAATTTTGGCAAATGGAGCCTGTCAATGCAACAACTTCATCACAATGTCCCGTAATCTCTTTGCTACTCGATTATTTTCCTGTTGAGATTGTTGAATATTTTTATCTTAACTTTCTACACATATGCTCAATCAGATTCAGCTGATTAATGCTGGAGATTAGAATTCTTTTCTCCTTGCCTTCAGTTCATCAAAGAAATTCCCAGTCAAATGCACAACTTCAGTTCTGAAGAAGGGTCAATAAACTGAAATGTTACGTCTGCTTTCTGTCCACTGATGCTGCCAGACTTGCTCAACTTTTCCAGCAATTTCAGTTTTTGTTTCCAATTTCCAGTATCTGCAGTATTTGGTTTCCTTTAATCCAGAAAGTATTTTGAAGTACTAGAAACAAACTCCATATTAGTGGAAAAAGAGTGAGAGCCCGTTTTCACTTGTAAAGGAGCACTTTGTCAACCCACAGCACCAGTACCAGAGGGGAGCGCATTTATTCAGACAGGTTTTGCTGTGATATATTGGCATTTTGCAACCTTACATTTTAGCTTCACTTAGCTGCTGCCTGTGAAATTTATTCGATTGTTCATTTTCTTGTGTACTGTTCTTATCTAATTTTCAATGTTAAATTGCTTGCGCATTAGTGCTTTCTATTAATGAACATGACAAGTGTTCACCACATCCCCTTTCTGCCAACCTGTTCACGTTTATGTCCTCAGGACTACAGTTATGCTCCTGCACTTCCATCAGTTTCCACTTATGCCTTGCTCATGTTGACCTGATTCCTTGCATTTCTGTGCAGTCATGATCTTTGTCTGTGACCTGTCGATTTTTAAGCCTCCCTCAGCTATCTGCTTTATCATTTGTGAAGTGATTTTTCTGTATACTGTATTATACATTTCAGCACTATTGTGTGTATTTGCATTGTTGCCTCCCCAATATAGCCAACATTTCGGAGGTCTTGCACACCTCTGCCTCTCAACCAGAAGCTCCAGGCTCAAGTCCTGGCCCAGGACTTGATGGCCATGGAAGGTGCAATCGTAACATATTCACACAAGCTGAGTAACAAACTGCAAATCCTTCTAACCTACACCAACGAAACGGGGCAAAAACAGAAGAACTTCCTTACGTTACATGAAAGAAAAAAAACATGTAGAAAGAACATTGGAAACTCCATTATCATAAACAATTGCTCCAAACTACAACATGCATGTAAAGGTGCATGCTGCCACAACGATTCAGACGAGGGTGAACTTTAACTCCATCACCATATCCAATATTCCAAAAGTAACAGCCATGTCATAAACCTAATTTCTAGCACATACAAGGAACAATACAATTTCCACACATTCTTTAATGCTTTTTCTGGTTATATTTTAAATAGCTCATAGAATTCTGACATTTTTGTATATAATTATGCAGTCAGCCCAGGACGGGTAGAAAGAGGTTAGCAAGAAAAACCAAGAGGGAACAAAATAAAAAACATCAGAGCCAAAAAAACAACTGAACAGATCACTCGTACATTACAGACCATGTGGCGAGTTACTAGACAGCAAGGTGAGCAGCACCAATGTGGACTAAAGGAGAAAAGGGTTTAAATAAAAACAAACAGAGTAGAAAGCTGAACAGGCACACATAATGAGATGTCACTCTGCTAAAAAAGAATAGTGGAAAGCCCAAATACCGCTGCGATTTAGACATTGTGAATAGTATGGTCATAGTCAGGGTAGAAAGGAATCAATGTGCAGATTGTGAAAACTGTCAACAGAATGGAGAGAGAACAACTAACATTATAAACAATGAGGAGAGGCACAGAAATTGCAAAGTTGTCTTCATAGCTTCACATCCTTCCATCAAAGTGTAGTCTAAAGTAGTGGAAGAATTTGTAGGGTGATTAAAATAAATAACTACAACCATTATTATTCAAGACCAGATGGCGTTAAGCCCAAAAATGACGGAATGAATTTATGAATACACATAGCATTTAAAATGGCAGGGCAGATGGGTGGGGTCACAGGACCAAAAGAGCTGTTTCCATTAACGGGTCTAGGCCCGAAACGTCAGCTTTTGTGCTCCTGAGATGCTGCTTGGCCTGCTGTGTTCATCCAGCCTCACATTTTATTATCCATTGACTATTGATGCTTGATTCAAACCATGCTGAATCAATTCTACCCATTATCCAAAAGCTTGCATCATATGGATAGGGAAGACAGAATAGGGAGCGCACACCGATTGCAAACAATGAGGACAGAGCAGGAAGGCATATATACCCATTATAGACAATGAGGACAAAGCAACAAGGCACACATCCATTGTGAACAATGAAGGCACAACAGGGAGCCTCTCACCCATTGCAGACAATTAGTATAGAGCAGGAAGGCACACATTCAGTTATGAACAAAGACAGAGAAGAAAATGTACACCCAATCAGTAGCTTGCCCTGAAAGAAAAATGTGGGGCGGGGCGGGGAGCTAGAAAATAAACAAAAATGGAAGATTGCAACCAGAGTGAAGAAACAGGACAAACCAAGTTAATTCTGCAGATCTCTACTTTACCAGGCTATACCAAGAGGTTATGGTGAAGCTGTACAAAACTCTGGTGCGGCCGCACTTGGAGTATTGTGTACAGTTCTGGTCACTGCATTATAAGAAGGATGTGGAAGCTTTGGAAAGGGTGCGGAGGAGATTTACTAGGATGTTGCCTGGTATGGAGGGAAGGTCTTATGAAGAAAGGCTGAGGGACTTGAGGCTGTTTTCATTAGAGAGAAGAAGGTTGAGAGGTGACTTAATTGAAACATATAAAATAATCAGAGTGTTAGATAGGGTAGATAGGGAGAGCGTTTTTCCTAGGATGGTGATGGCGAGCACGAGGGGGCATAGCTTTAAATTGAGGGGTGAAAGATATAGGACAGATGTCAGAGGTAGTTTCTTTACTCAGAGAGTAGTAAGGGAATGGAACGCTTTACCTGCAACGGTAGTAGATTCGCCAACTTTAGGTTCATTTAAGTCGTCATTGGACAAGCATATGGACATACATGGAATAGTGTAGGTTAGATGGGTTTGAGATCGCTATGACAGGTCAGCACAACATCGAGGGCCGAAGGGCCTGTACTGTGCTGTAATGTTCTATGTTCTATGTATGTTCTATACCTGCAGATTGTGCACTTTAATCCTTACCTCTCTTTGCTGTTGATAAATAGGCAGGGAGAAAGAGACAGAGAGAGAGAGAGAGACAAAAGAGTGGTGTTATTTATATCGCATTAAAAGTTGATCAAACATTCTTAGTGCGTATTAATCAAGTGTTTAGAAAAGTGATCTAAGTTCCAGTTCCTGGTGCACACACACTGATAGAGACGGCAATTCTGACAATGATTTCAACCGCAAAATCCATTCACTCCAGGACTCAAATATGGCTGCATCAAGATTATCGTTCTGTTTTCATGTGGTTTTGTACACAAAACAGCTTAAATCTTTGGCACCCATCAATGGTTGGTACTCATAATTAGAGAATGGCAGATGGTGGAATTTGAATTCAATAAATATCAGGAATTAACAATCTAATGATGACCATGAATCCATTGATGATGTCGAAAAAATCCATCTGGTTCACTAATGTCCTTTAGGGAAGGAAACTGCCATCCTTACCTGGTCTGGCCTACATGTAACTCCAGACCCACTAATGTACTTGACTCCTAACTGCCCTCTGGACAATTACTGATGGGCAATAAATGATATCTAGCTAGCAACGTCCTCATCCCATGAATGAATAAAAAAATTAATACCCAAACACTCCCCCCACCCTGTACCAAGTGCTTCAATCCACCAGTGTTATCAAAAATAAAGATACAATATTGTTCACAATTAATGAGTTGAATATACCTGGGACTTTGCTCCTGGTGTCATTGGTGTATTGAAATTATTTAAATCCCAAATATATATCTCAGAATCATTCGCTCCAGAAGCCATTAGATTATTCTAAAGAAAATATGAAAACAAAATTGAAGAAATTAGAAAATTAACTCAATAATTTAGGAACATAGGAATACAAGTAGACCAGTTATTTAATCTCTTATACCATTCAATTATAAACACTGCTGGTCTGGGTCGTAACTCTTATTTGGGATTTTGGTTCCATACCCTTTAAAATCTTGACATAGAAAAATCTATTGCATTCAGCATAAACATTTTCAATTGACCACTAGCTTCAAATTTCTTTCAGGTTTGAGTGCTTCAGCTTTCTACTTTTCTTTGTGTCAGCAAGTGCTTCCTGATATCACACCTAAAAAATCTGGCTCCAACTTTAGCTAATTGCTCTGTTATTCTGTAGTTAGGGCAGCACTGCTGCCTCACAGTGCCAGGGACCCGGATTGGCTGTGCTGATTAAGTGGATAGTACTAGTTAAAGGCTGTGGATTGGCTGTATTAAGTTATCCATAGTGTCTAGGGATGTGGAGGATATGTGGATTATCCGTGGGAAATACAGGGTTACGGGTATAGGGTAGCAGGATGCTCTTCGGAGAGTCAGTGTGGGCTTGTTAGGCCAAATGGCCTGTTTCCACACCGTAGGGATTCTATGTTTATGTGCCAAATGAAATAGTTTCCTCTATCTATCCTACTGCACCATGCCATGAAACATTTCTCAACGCTTCTACCAGATCACTTGTTTGACACTCAAGGGAATACAAATTTAGTCTAAGTAAACATTCCTCTTAACAATATTTGAACCCTGGAATCACCTGAATTTGTATGACATTCCCTCTAAGGCTAACTTATCCTTCCTGAAGTACAATGCTCAGCATCAAATGCAACATCCCCATGGATTTTGAGGGAGCTTGAAGACAAATGAGCAGAAATTTTAAAACCAATTGCAAATTCAAAGCTTTTTCTACAGCAATTTCATTGGTCAAATGTGATGCTTACAGCAATTTCATTTACTAAAGGCATGCAATCATTTTGTCCATGTCAGTGCTCAATTCGTATCATGTACAGACATGGTGGTGCAGTGCTTGTGTCAAGTAATCTAGATGCCAAGTTTAACATTTTGGGGTCTTGGGTTCAAGTGCCTGACACAATTTAAATTCAATTAATTTAAAATCTGGATGTGAAAGCTGGTAAGAATAGTGGTGACTTTGACAGCTGTAATCAACACCTGGTTCACTGATGCCCTCTTTATCCAGTGCGATCTTTATCCAGTCTGGTCTATACACGTCTTTAGATCAACAGTTACATGGGTGACCGCTAACGACTGTCTGAACTGCCCTCACATTTAGTTCAAAGGCAATTGAAGATGAGCAATAAATGTTGGCCTTGTTAATGACACCCACAGTTCATGAAAGAACAAAAAATGTCTTGGCTGCAATCTGATTTGTTCACGTTTAGCATCTCACCAATACCAATATTTGGCATTCAGAACTGCTGTGGAGACTTTCTTCTCCTTCCGAACACTTCGTTCACACTTATTACGAGACTGGCTTTCTTACCAGACCACAGGTAATACAACCCCATCTTAACTCTGCGGTGTCGCTATAACTCTAATTGCAGTCAAATGCCAAATTCCAGCAATTTGTTTACTGGGGGAAACAAGAAGCCAAAGGAAGAAATGTACTTTACTGCAAGAACACTCTGTACAGGTTAAAACTGTGATTCTAGATTTCTACCAGATAGCATCCTATCGGCACAATTGAAGTGGCTTACAACTTTTCACAATCTTAAACCTTTAAAATCACATTAATAGTTCTTGGTGTTCCTGTCACCATGTTCCCAG